>NC_090935.1:1299726338-1300976338 GCF_040938575.1 Ambystoma mexicanum | reverse complement strand
TGTTGGTGGCCCAAAAACTGTGTCAGAGAGCTCTGAATGTCCCAAAAACATTTGCAGTCTGAAAAGGGCATTAACCCGCATGCTAGACCCCTGAAATTTCCCAAAATATTTGGGCGACGAAAAATTCATCCTACACCCCTGAAAATTCAGAAAATATTGGCAGCACAAAAAAGGGCTTAAAATACATATTAGGCCTCCAAAAATGTAGAAAACTTTGGAGGCCCAAAAAAAGGGGTTTACAGGTATCCTAGACCCCCTAAAGTCCAGAAAATGTTGGTAGGCCAAAAACTGTGTCAGAGAGCTCTGAATGTCCCAAAAACGTTTGCAGCCTGAAAAGGGCATTAACCCACAACCTAAACCCCTGAAATTCCCAAAAACATTTTTGGCCCGAAAAATGCATCCTACACCCCTGAAAGTTCAGAAAATGTTGCCAGCCCCAAAAAGGCCTTAAAATGCATCTTATTTCTGCAATAATCTTGATAACTTTGGAGGCCCAAAAAAGGGGTTTACAGACATCCTAGACCCCTGAAAGTCCAGAAAATGTTGGTGACCCGAAAACAGTGTCAGAGAGCTCTGAATGTCCCAAAAATATTTGCAGCCTGAAAAGGGCATTAATCTGCATCCTGGCCCCCTGAAATTCCCCAAAATATTTTTGGCCCGAAAAATGCATCCTACATCCTTGAAGTTCAGAACATGTTGGCAGCCCAAAAAAGGCCTTAAAATGCATCTTATTCCTGTAAAAATCTTGATAACTTTGGAGGCCCAAAAAAGGGGTTTACAGGCATCCTAGACCCCCTAAAGTCCAGAAAATGTTAGCGGCCCAAAAACTGTGTGAGAGAGCTCTGAATGTCCAAAAAACATTTGCAGTCTGAAAAGGGCATTAACCCGCATCCTGGCCCCCTGAAATTCCCCAAAATATTTTGGCCACGAAAAATTCATCCTACACCCCTGAAAATTCAGAAAATGTTGGCAGCACAAAAAAAGGCCTTAAAATACATATTAGGCCTCCAAAAATGTAGAAAACTTTGGAGGCCCAAAAAAGGGGTTTACAGGCATCCTAGACCCCTTAAAGTCCAGAAAATGTTGGTAGGCCAAAAACTGTGTCAGAGAGCTCTGAATGTCCCAAAAACGTTTGCAGCCTGAAAAGGGCATTAACCCACATCCTAAACCCCTGAAATTCCCAAAAACATTTTTGGCCCGAAAAATGAATCCTACACCCCTTAAAGTTCAGAAAATGTTGGCAGCCCCAAAAAGGCCTTAAAATGCATCTTATTTCTGCAAAAATCTTGATAACTTTGGAGGCCCAAAAAAGGGATTTACATCCTAGACCCCATAATGTCCAGAAAATGTTGGTGACCTGAAAACAGTGTCAGAGAGCTCTGAATGTCCCAAAAATATTTGCAGCCTGAAAAGGGCATTAATCTGCATCCTGGCCCCCTGAAATTCCCCAAAATATTTTGGCCACGAAAAATTCATCCTACACCCCTGAAAATTCAGAAAATGTTGGCAGCACAAAACAGGCCTTAAAATATATATTAGGCCTGCAAAAATGTAGAAGACTTTGGAGGCCCAAAAAGGGTTTACAGGCATCCTAGACCCCCTAAAGTCAAGAAAATGTTGGTGGCCAAAAACTGTGTCAGAGAGCTCTGAATGTCCCAAAAACATTTGCAATCTGAAAAGGGCATTAGCCCGCATGCTAGACCCCTGAAATTTCCCAAAATATTTTGGCCACAAAAAATTCATCCTACACCCCTGAAAATTCAGAAAATGTTGGCAGCACAAAAAAGGCCTTAAAATACATATTAGGCCTCCAAAAATGTAGAAAACTTTGGAGGCCCAAAAAAGGGGTTTACAGGCATCCTAGACCCCCTAAAGTCCAGAAAATGTTGGTAGGCCAAAAACTGTGTCAGAGAGCTCTGAATGTCCCAAAAACATTTGCAGCCTGAAAAGGGCATTAACCCACATCCTAAACCCCTGAAATTCCCAAAAACATTTTTGGGCCAAAAATTGAATCCTACACCCCTTAAAGTTCAGAAAATGTTGGCAGCCCCAAAAAGGCCTTAAAATGCATCTTATTCCTGCAAATATCTTGATAACTTTGGAGGCCCAAAAAAGGGGTTTACATCCTAGACCCCATAAAGTCCAGAAAATGTTGTTGACCTGAAAACACTGTCAGAGAGCTCTGAATGTCGCAAAAATATTTGCAGCCTGAAAAGGGCATTAATCCGCATCCTGGCCCCCTGAAATTCCCCAAAATATTTTTTTGGCCCAAAAAATGCATCCTACATCCCTGAAGTTCAGAAAATGTTGGCAGCACAAAACAGGCCTTAAAATACATATTAGGCCTGCAAAAATGTAGAAGACTTTGGAGGCCCAAAAAAGGGGTTTACAGGCATCCTAGACCCCCTAAAGTCCAGAAAATGTTGGTGGCCCAAAAACTGTGTCAGAGAGCTCTGAATGTCCAAAAAACATTTGCAGTCTGAAAAGGGCATTAACCCGCATCCTGGCCCCCTGAAATTCCCCAAAATATTTTGGCCACGAAAAATTCATCCTACACCCCTGAAAATTCAGAAAATGTTGGCAGCACAAGAAAAGGCCTTAAAATACATATTAGGCCTCCAAAAATGTAGAAAACTTTGGAGGCCCAAAAAAGGGGTTTACAGGCATCCTAGACCCCTTAAAGTCCAGAAAATGTTGGTAGGCCAAAAACTGTGTCAGAGAGCTCTGAATGTCCCAAAAACGTTTGCAGCCTGAAAAGGGCATTAACCCACATCCTAAACCCCTGAAATTCCCAAAAACATTTTTGGCCCGAAAAATGAATCCTACACCCCTTAAAGTTCAGAAAATGTTGGCAGCCCCAAAAAGGCCTTAAAATGCATCTTATTTCTGCAAAAATCTTGATAACTTTGGAGGCCCAAAAAAGGGATTTACATCCTAGACCCCATAATGTCCAGAAAATGTTGGTGACCTGAAAACAGTGTCAGAGAGCTCTGAATGTCCCAAAAATATTTGCAGCCTGAAAAGGGCATTAATCTGCATCCTGGCCCCCTGAAATTCCCCAAAATATTTTGGCCACGAAAAATTCATCCTACACCCCTGAAAATTCAGAAAATGTTGGCAGCACAAAAAAAGGCCTTAAAATACATATTAGGCCTGCAAAAATGTAGAAGACTTTGGAGGCCCAAAAAAGGGGTTTACAGGCATCCTAGACCCCCTAAAGTCCAGAAAATGTTGGTGGCCCAAAAACTGTGTCGAGAGCTCTGTATGTCCCAAAAACATTTGCAGTCTGAAAAGGGCATTAACCCGCATGCTAGACCCCTGAAATTTCCCAAAATATTTTGGCCACGAAAAATTCATCCTACACCCCTGAAAATTCAGAAAATATTGGCAGCACAAAAAAGGCCTTAAAATACATATTAGGCCTCCAAAAATGTAGAAAACTTTGGAGGCCCAAAAAAGGGGTTTACAGGCATCCTAGACCCCCTAAAGTCCAGAAAATGTTGGTAGGCCAAAAACTGTGTCAGAGAGCTCTGAATGTCCCAAAAACGTTTGCAGCCTGAAAAGGGCATTAATCCGCATCCTGGCCCCCTGAAATTCCCCAAAATATTTTTGGCCCAAAAAATGCATCCTACATCCCTGAAGTTCAGAAAATGTTGGCAGCACAAAACAGGCCTTAAAATATATATTAGGCCTGCAAAAATGTAGAAGACTTTGGAGGCCCAAAAAGGGTTTACAGGCATCCTAGACCCCCTAAAGTCAAGAAAATGTTGGTGGCCAAAAACTGTGTCAGAGAGCTCTGAATGTCCCAAAAACATTTGCAATCTGAAAAGGGCATTAGCCCGCATGCTAGACCCCTGAAATTTCCCAAAATATTTTGGCCACAAAAAATTCATCCTACACCCCTGAAAATTCAGAAAATGTTGGCAGCACAAAAAAGGCCTTAAAATACATATTAGGCCTCCAAAAATGTAGAAAACTTTGGAGGCCCAAAAAAGGGGTTTACAGGCATCCTAGACCCCCTAAAGTCCAGAAAATGTTGGTAGGCCAAAAACTGTGTCAGAGAGCTCTGAATGTCCCAAAAACATTTGCAGCCTGAAAAGGGCATTAACCCACATCCTAAACCCCTGAAATTCCCAAAAACATTTTTGGGCCAAAAATTGAATCCTACACCCCTTAAAGTTTAGAAAATGTTGGCAACCCCAAAAAGGCCTTAAAATGCATCTTATTCCAGCAAAAATCTTGATAACTTTGGAGGCCCAAAAAAGGGGTTTACATCCTAGACCCCATAAAGTCCAGAAAATGTTGGTGACCTGAAAACAGTGTCAGAGAGCTCTGAATGTCGCAAAAATATTTGCAGCCTGAAAAGGGCATTAACCCACATCCTAAACCCCTGAAATTCCCAAAAACATTTTTGGCCCGAAAAATGCATCCTACATCCTTGAAGTTCAGAACATGTTGGCAGCCCAAAAAAGGCCTTAAAATGCATCTTATTCCTGTAAAAATCTTGATAACTTTGGAGGCCCAAAAAAGGGGTTTACAGGCATCCTAGACCCCCTAAAGTCCAGAAAATGTTAGCGGCCCAAAAACTGTGTGAGAGAGCTCTGAATGTCCAAAAAACATTTGCAGTCTGAAAAGGGCATTAACCCGCATCCTGGCCCCCTGAAATTCCCCAAAATATTTTGGCCACGAAAAATTCATCCTACACCCCTGAAAATTCAGAAAATGTTGGCAGCACAAAAAAAGGCCTTAAAATACATATTAGGCCTCCAAAAATGTAGAAGACTTTGGAGGCCCAAAAAGGGGTTTACAGGCATCCTAGACCCCCTAAAGTCCAGAAAATGTTGGTGGCCCAAAAACTGTCTCAGAGAGCTCTGAATGTCCCAAAAACGTTTGCAGCCTGAAAAGGGCATTAACCCACATCCTAAACCCCTGAAATTCCCAAAAACATTTTTGGCCCGAAAAATGAATCCTACACCCCTTAAAGTTCAGAAAATGTTGGCAGCCCCAAAAAGGCCTTAAAATGCATCTTATTCCTGCAAATATCTTGATAACTTTGGAGGCCCAAAAAAGGGGTTTACATCCTAGACCCCATAAAGTCCAGAAAATGTTGTTGACCTGAAAACACTGTCAGAGAGCTCTGAATGTCGCAAAAATATTTGCAGCCTGAAAAGGGCATTAATCCGCATCCTGGCCCCCTGAAATTCCCCAAAATATTTTTTTGGCCCAAAAAATGCATCCTACATCCCTGAAGTTCAGAAAATGTTGGCAGCACAAAACAGGCCTTAAAATACATATTAGGCCTGCAAAAATGTAGAAGACTTTGGAGGCCCAAAAAAGGGGTTTACAGGCATCCTAGACCCCCTAAAGTCCAGAAAATGTTGGTGGCCCAAAAACTGTGTCAGAGAGCTCTGAATGTCCCAAAAACATTTGCAGTCTGAAAAGGGCATTAACCCGCATGCTAGACCCCTGAAATTTCCCAAAATATTTGGGCGACGAAAAATTCATCCTACACCCCTGAAAATTCAGAAAATATTGGCAGCACAAAAAAGGGCTTAAAATACATATTAGGCCTCCAAAAATGTAGAAAACTTTGGAGGCCCAAAAAAGGGGTTTACAGGTATCCTAGACCCCCTAAAGTCCAGAAAATGTTGGTAGGCCAAAAACTGTGTCAGAGAGCTCTGAATGTCCCAAAAACGTTTGCAGCCTGAAAAGGGCATTAACCCACAACCTAAACCCCTGAAATTCCCAAAAACATTTTTGGCCCGAAAAATGCATCCTACACCCCTGAAAGTTCAGAAAATGTTGCCAGCCCCAAAAAGGCCTTAAAATGCATCTTATTTCTGCAATAATCTTGATAACTTTGGAGGCCCAAAAAAGGGGTTTACAGACATCCTAGACCCCTGAAAGTCCAGAAAATGTTGGTGACCCGAAAACAGTGTCAGAGAGCTCTGAATGTCCCAAAAATATTTGCAGCCTGAAAAGGGCATTAATCTGCATCCTGGCCCCCTGAAATTCCCCAAAATATTTTTGGCCCGAAAAATGCATCCTACATCCTTGAAGTTCAGAACATGTTGGCAGCCCAAAAAAGGCCTTAAAATGCATCTTATTCCTGTAAAAATCTTGATAACTTTGGAGGCCCAAAAAAGGGGTTTACAGGCATCCTAGACCCCCTAAAGTCCAGAAAATGTTGGTGGCCCAAAAACTGTGTCAGAGAGCTCTGAATGTCCCAAAACATTTGCAGTCTGAAAAGGGCATTAACCCGCATGCTAGACCCCTGAAATTCCCCGAAAATATTTTGGTCATGAAAAATGCATCCTACATCCCTGAAGTTCAGAAAATGTTGGCAGCACAAAACAGGCCTTAAAATACATATTAGGCCTGCAAAAATGTAGAAACATTTGGAGGCCCAAAAAAGGGGTTTACAGGCATCCTAGACCCCCTAAAGTCCAGAAAATGTTAGCAGCCCAAAAACTGTGTGAGAGAGCTCTGAATGTCCAAAAAACATTTGCAGTCTGAAAAGGGCATTAACCCGCATGCTAGACCCCTGAAATTCCCCAAAATATTTTGGCCACGAAAAATTCATCCTACACCCCTGAAAATTCAGAAAATGTTGGCAGCCCCAAAAAGGCCTTAAAATGCATCTTATTCCTGCAAAAATCTTGATAACTTTGGAGGCCCAAAAAAGGGGTTTACATCCTAGACCCCATAACGTCCAGAAAATGTTGGTGGCCCAAAAACGGTGTCAGAGAGCTCTGAATGTCCCAAAACATTTGCAGCCTGAAAAGGGCATTAACCCACATCCTAAACCCCTGAAATTCCCAAAAAAAAAAATTTTTGGCCCGAAAAATGAATCCTACACCCCTTAAAGTTCAGAAAATGTTGGCAGCCCCAAAAAGGCCTTAAAATGCATCTTATTCCTGCAAAAATCTTAATAACTTTGGAGGCCCAAAAACGGGTTTACATCCTAGACCCCATAAAGTCCAGAAAATGTTGGTGACCTGAAAACAGTGTCAGAGAGCTCTGAATGTCGCAAAAATATTTGCAGCCTGAAAAGGGCATTAATCCGCATCCTGGCACCCTGAAATTCCCCAAAATATTTTTGGCCCAAAAAATGCATCCTACATCCCTGAAGTTCAGAAAATGTTGGCAGCACAAAACAGGCCTTAAAACATATATTAGGCCTGCAAAAATGTAGAAGACTTTGGAGGCCCAAAAAGGGTTTTACAGGCATCCTAGACCCCCTAAGGTCCAGAAAATGTTGGTGGCCAAAAACTGTGTCAGAGAGCTCTGAATGTCCGAAAAACATTTGCAATCTGAAAAGGGCATTAACCCGCATGCTAGACCCCTGAAATTTCCCAAAATATTTTGGCCACAAAAAATTCATCCTACACCCCTGAAAATTCAGAAAATGTTGGCAGCACAAAAAAGGCCTTAAAATACATATTAGGCCTCCAAAAATGTAGAAAACTTTGGAGGCCCAAAAAAGGGGTTTACAGGCATCCTAGACCCCCTAAAGTTCAGAAAATGTTGGTAGGCCAAAAACTGTGTCAGAGAGCTCTGAATGTCCCAAAACATTTGCAGCCTGAAAAGGGCATTAACCCACATCCTAAACCCCTGAAATTCCCAAAAACATTTTTGGCCCGAAAAATGAATCCTACACCCCTTAAAGTTCAGAAAATGTTGGCAGCCCCAAAAAGGCCTTAAAATGCATCTTATTCCTGCAAATATCTTGATAACTTTGGAGGCCCAAAAAAGGGGTTTACATCCTAGACCCCATAAAGTCCAGAAAATGTTGTTGACCTGAAAACACTGTCAGAGAGCTCTGAATGTCGCAAAAATATTTGCAGCCTGAAAAGGGCATTAATCCGCATCCTGGCCCCCTGAAATTCCCCAAAATATTTTTTTGGCCCAAAAAATGCATCCTACATCCCTGAAGTTCAGAAAATGTTGGCAGCACAAAACAGGCCTTAAAATACATATTAGGCCTGCAAAAATGTAGAAGACTTTGGAGGCCCAAAAAAGGGGTTTACAGGCATCCTAGACCCCCTAAAGTCCAGAAAATGTTGGTGGCCCAAAAACTGTGTCAGAGAGCTCTGAATGTCCCAAAAACATTTGCAGTCTGAAAAGGGCATTAACCCGCATGCTAGACCCCTGAAATTTCCCAAAATATTTGGGCGACGAAAAATTCATCCTACACCCCTGAAAATTCAGAAAATATTGGCAGCACAAAAAAGGGCTTAAAATACATATTAGGCCTCCAAAAATGTAGAAAACTTTGGAGGCCCAAAAAAGGGGTTTACAGGTATCCTAGACCCCCTAAAGTCCAGAAAATGTTGGTAGGCCAAAAACTGTGTCAGAGAGCTCTGAATGTCCCAAAAACGTTTGCAGCCTGAAAAGGGCATTAACCCACAACCTAAACCCCTGAAATTCCCAAAAACATTTTTGGCCCGAAAAATGCATCCTACACCCCTGAAAGTTCAGAAAATGTTGCCAGCCCCAAAAAGGCCTTAAAATGCATCTTATTTCTGCAATAATCTTGATAACTTTGGAGGCCCAAAAAAGGGGTTTACAGACATCCTAGACCCCTGAAAGTCCAGAAAATGTTGGTGACCCGAAAACAGTGTCAGAGAGCTCTGAATGTCCCAAAAATATTTGCAGCCTGAAAAGGGCATTAATCTGCATCCTGGCCCCCTGAAATTCCCCAAAATATTTTTGGCCCGAAAAATGCATCCTACATCCTTGAAGTTCAGAACATGTTGGCAGCCCAAAAAAGGCCTTAAAATGCATCTTATTCCTGTAAAAATCTTGATAACTTTGGAGGCCCAAAAAAGGGGTTTACAGGCATCCTAGACCCCCTAAAGTCCAGAAAATGTTAGCGGCCCAAAAACTGTGTGAGAGAGCTCTGAATGTCCAAAAAACATTTGCAGTCTGAAAAGGGCATTAACCCGCATCCTGGCCCCCTGAAATTCCCCAAAATATTTTGGCCACGAAAAATTCATCCTACACCCCTGAAAATTCAGAAAATGTTGGCAGCACAAAAAAAGGCCTTAAAATACATATTAGGCCTCCAAAAATGTAGAAAACTTTGGAGGCCCAAAAAAGGGGTTTACAGGCATCCTAGACCCCTTAAAGTCCAGAAAATGTTGGTAGGCCAAAAACTGTGTCAGAGAGCTCTGAATGTCCCAAAAACGTTTGCAGCCTGAAAAGGGCATTAACCCACATCCTAAACCCCTGAAATTCCCAAAAACATTTTTGGCCCGAAAAATGAATCCTACACCCCTTAAAGTTCAGAAAATGTTGGCAGCCCCAAAAAGGCCTTAAAATGCATCTTATTTCTGCAAAAATCTTGATAACTTTGGAGGCCCAAAAAAGGGATTTACATCATAGACCCCATAATGTCCAGAAAATGTTGGTGACCTGAAAACAGTGTCAGAGAGCTCTGAATGTCCCAAAAATATTTGCAGCCTGAAAAGGGCATTAATCTGCATCCTGGCCCCCTGAAATTCCCCAAAATATTTTGGCCACGAAAAATTCATCCTACACCCCTGAAAATTCAGAAAATGTTGGCAGCACAAAAAAAGGCCTTAAAATACATATTAGGCCTGCAAAAATGTAGAAGACTTTGGAGGCCCAAAAAAGGGGTTTACAGGCATCCTAGACCCCCTAAAGTCCAGAAAATGTTGGTGGCCCAAAAACTGTGTCGAGAGCTCTGTATGTCCCAAAAACATTTGCAGTCTGAAAAGGGCATTAACCCGCATGCTAGACCCCTGAAATTTCCCAAAATATTTTGGCCACGAAAAATTCATCCTACACCCCTGAAAATTCAGAAAATATTGGCAGCACAAAAAAGGCCTTAAAATACATATTAGGCCTCCAAAAATGTAGAAAACTTTGGAGGCCCAAAAAAGGGGTTTACAGGCATCCTAGACCCCCTAAAGTCCAGAAAATGTTGGTAGGCCAAAAACTGTGTCAGAGAGCTCTGAATGTCCCAAAAACGTTTGCAGCCTGAAAAGGGCATTAATCCGCATCCTGGCCCCCTGAAATTCCCCAAAATATTTTTGGCCCAAAAAATGCATCCTACATCCCTGAAGTTCAGAAAATGTTGGCAGCACAAAACAGGCCTTAAAATATATATTAGGCCTGCAAAAATGTAGAAGACTTTGGAGGCCCAAAAAGGGTTTACAGGCATCCTAGACCCCCTAAAGTCAAGAAAATGTTGGTGGCCAAAAACTGTGTCAGAGAGCTCTGAATGTCCCAAAAACATTTGCAATCTGAAAAGGGCATTAGCCCGCATGCTAGACCCCTGAAATTTCCCAAAATATTTTGGCCACAAAAAATTCATCCTACACCCCTGAAAATTCAGAAAATGTTGGCAGCACAAAAAAGGCCTTAAAATACATATTAGGCCTCCAAAAATGTAGAAAACTTTGGAGGCCCAAAAAAGGGGTTTACAGGCATCCTAGACCCCCTAAAGTCCAGAAAATGTTGGTAGGCCAAAAACTGTGTCAGAGAGCTCTGAATGTCCCAAAAACATTTGCAGCCTGAAAAGGGCATTAACCCACATCCTAAACCCCTGAAATTCCCAAAAACATTTTTGGGCCAAAAATTGAATCCTACACCCCTTAAAGTTTAGAAAATGTTGGCAACCCCAAAAAGGCCTTAAAATGCATCTTATTCCAGCAAAAATCTTGATAACTTTGGAGGCCCAAAAAAGGGGTTTACATCCTAGACCCCATAAAGTCCAGAAAATGTTGGTGACCTGAAAACAGTGTCAGAGAGCTCTGAATGTCGCAAAAATATTTGCAGCCTGAAAAGGGCATTAATCCGCATCCTGGCCCCCTGAAATTCCCCAAAATATTTTTGGCCCAAAAAATGCATCCTACATCCCTGAAGTTCAGAAAATGTTGGCAGCACAAAACAGGCCTTAAAATACACATTAGTCCTGCAAAAATGTAGAAGACTTTGGAGGCCCAAAAAAGGGGTTTACAGGCATCCTAGACCCCCTAAAGTCCAGAAAATGTTGGTGGCCCAAAAACTGTCAGAGAGCTCTGAATGTCCCAAAAACATTTGCAGTCTGAAAAGGGCATTAACCCGCATGCTAGACCCCTGAAATTTCCCAAAATATTTTGGCCACGAAAAATTCATCCTACACCCCTGAAAATTCAGAAAATATTGGCAGCACAAAAAAGGCCTTAAAATACATATTAGGCCTCCAAAAATGTAGAAAACTTTGGAGGCCCAAAAAAGGGGTTTACAGGCATCCTAGACCCCCTAAAGTCCAGAAAATGTTGGTAGGCCAAAAACTGTGTCAGAGAGCTCTGAATGTCCCAAAAACGTTTGCAGCCTTAAAAGGGCATTAACCCACATCCTAAACCCCTGAAATTCCCAAAAACATTTTTGGCCCGAAAAATGCATCGTACACCCCTGAAAGTTCAGAAAATGTTGGCAGCCCCAAAAAGGCCTTAAAATGCATCTTATTTCTGCAATAATCTTGATAACTTTGGAGGCCCAAAAAAGGGGTTTACAGACATCCTAGACCCCTGAAAGTCCAGAAAATGTTGGTTACACGAAAACAGTGTCAGAGTGCTCTGAATGTCCCAAAAACATTTGCAGCCTGAAAAGGGCATTAACCCACATCCTAGCCCCCTGAAATTCCCCAAAATATTTTTGGCCCGAAAAATGCATCCTACATCCTTGAAGTTCAGAACATGTTGGCAGCCCAAAAAAGGCCTTAAAATGCATCTTATTCCTGTAAAAATCTTGATAACTTTGGAGGCCCAAAAAAGGGGTTTACATCCTAGACCCCATAAAGTCCAGAAAATGTTGGTGACCTGAAAACAGTGTCAGAGAGCTCTGAATGTCGCAAAAATTTTTGCAGCCTGAAAAGGGCATTAATCCGCATCCTGGCCCCCTGAAATTCCCCAAAATATTTTTGGCCCAAAAAATGCATCCTACATCCCTGAAGTTCAGAAAATGTTGGCAGCACAAAACAGGCCTTAAAATACATATTAGGCCTGCAAAAATGTAGAAGACTTTGGAGGCCCAAAAAAGGGGTTTGCAGGCATCCTAGACCCCATAAAGTCCAGAAAATGTTGGTGGCCCATAAACTTTGTCAGAGAGCTCTGAATGTCCCAAAAACATTCGCAGTCTGAAAAGGGCATTAACCCGCATGCTAGACCCCTGAAATTTCCCAAAATGTTTTGGCCACGAAAAATTCATCCTACACCCCTGAAAATTCAGAAAATATTGGCAGCACAAAAAAGGCCTTAAAATACATATTAGGCCTCCAAAAATGTAGAAAACTTTGGAGGCCCAAAAAAGGGGTTTACAGGCATCCTAGACCCCCTAAAGTCCAGAAAATGTTGGTAGGCCAAAAACTGTGTCAGAGAGCTCTGAATGTCCCAAAACATTTGCAGTCTGAAAAGGGCATTAACCCACATGCTAGACCCCTGAAATTCCCCAAAATATTTTGGCCATGAAAAATTCATCCTACACCCCTGAAAATTCAGAAAATGTTGGCAACACAAAAAAAGGCCTTAAAATACATATTAGCCCTCCAAAAATGTAGAAAACTTTGGAGGCCCAAAAAAGGGGTTTACAGGCCTCCTAGACCCCCTAAAGTCCAGAAAATGTTGGTAGGCCAAAAACTGTGTCAGAGAGCTCTGAATGTCCCAAAAACATTTGCAGCCTGAAAAGGGCATTAACCCACATCCTAAACCCCTGAAATTCCCAAAAAATTTTTGGCCCGAAAAATGAATCCTACACCCCTTAAAGTTCAGAAAATGTTGGCAGCCCCAAAAAGGCCTTAAAATGCATCTTATTCCTGCAAAAATCTTGATAACTTTGGAGGCCCAAAAAGGGGTTTACATCCTAGACCCCATAAAGTCCAGAAAATGTTGGTGACCTGAAAACAGTGTCAGAGAGCTCTGAATGTCCCAAAAATATTTGCAGCCTGAAAAGGGCATTAATCCACATCCTGGCCCCCTGAAACTTCCCAAAATATTTTTGGCCCAAAAAATGCATCCTACATCCCTGAAGTTCAGAAAATGTTGGCAGCACAAAACAGGCCTTGAAATATATCTTAGGCCTGCAAAAATGTAGAAGACTTTGGAGGCCCAAAAAGGGGTTTACAGGCATCCTAGACCCCCTAAAGTCCAGAAAATGTTGGTGGCCCAAAAACTGTGTCAGAGAGCTCTGAATGTCCCAAAAACATTTGCAGTCTGAAAAGGGCATTAACCCGCATGCTAGACCCCTGAAATTTCCCAAAATATTTTGGCCACGAAAAATTCATCCTACACCCCTGAAAATTCAGAAAATGTTGGCAACACAAAAAAAGGCCTTAAAATACATATTAGGCCTCCAAAAATGTAGAAAACTTTGGAGGCCCAAAAAAGGGGTTTACAGGCCTCCTAGACCCCCTAAAGTCCAGAAAATATTGGTAGGCCAAAAACTGTGTCAGAGAGCTCTGAATGTCCCAAAAACATTTGCAGCCTGAAAAGGGCATTAACCCACATCCTAAACCCCTGAAATTCCCAAAAAATTTTTGGCCCGAAAAATGAATCCTACACCCCTTAAAGTTCAGAAAATGTTGGCAGCCCCAAAAAGGCCTTAAAATGCATCTTATTCCTGCAAATATCTTGATAACTTTGGAGGCCCAAAAAAGGGGTTTACATCCTAGACCCCATAAAGTCCAGAAAATGTTGTTGACCTGAAAACACTGTCAGAGAGCTCTGAATGTCGCAAAAATATTTGCAGCCTGAAAAGGGCATTAATCCGCATCCTGGCCCCCTGAAATTCCCCAAAATATTTTTTTGGCCCAAAAAATGCATCCTACATCCCTGAAGTTCAGAAAATGTTGGCAGCACAAAACAGGCCTTAAAATACATATTAGGCCTGCAAAAATGTAGAAGACTTTGGAGGCCCAAAAAAGGGGTTTACAGGCATCCTAGACCCCCTAAAGTCCAGAAAATGTTGGTGGCCCAAAAACTGTGTCAGGGAGCTCTGAATGTCCCAAAAACATTTGCAGTCTGAAAAGGGCATTAACCCGCATGCTAGACCCCTGAAATTTCCCAAAATATTTTGGCGACGAAAAATTCATCCTACACCCCTGAAAATTCAGAAAATATTGGCAGCACAAAAAAGGGCTTAAAATACATATTAGGCCTCCAAAAATGTAGAAAACTTTGGAGGCCCAAAAAAGGGGTTTACAGGTATCCTAGACCCCCTAAAGTCCAGAAAATGTTGGTAGGCCAAAAACTGTGTCAGAGAGCTCTGAATGTCCCAAAAACGTTTGCAGCCTGAAAAGGGCATTAACCCACAACCTAAACCCCTGAAATTCCCAAAAACATTTTTGGCCCGAAAAATGCATCCTACACCCCTGAAAGTTCAGAAAATGTTGGCAGCCCCAAAAAGGCCTTAAAATGCATCTTATTTCTGCAATAATCTTGATAACTTTGGAGGCCCAAAAAAGGGGTTTACAGACATCCTAGACCCCTGAAAGTCCAGAAAATGTTGGTGACCCGAAAACAGTGTCAGAGAGCTCTGAATGTCCCAAAAATATTTGCAGCCTGAAAAGGGCATTAATCTGCATCCTGGCCCCCTGAAATTCCCCAAAATATTTTTGGCCCGAAAAATGCATCCTACATCCTTGAAGTTCAGAACATGTTGGCAGCCCAAAAAAGGCCTTAAAATGCATCTTATTCCTGTAAAAATCTTGATAACTTTGGAGGCCCAAAAAAGGGGTTTACAGGCATCCTAGACCCCCTAAAGTCCAGAAAATGTTAGCGGCCCAAAAACTGTGTGAGAGAGCTCTGAATGTCCAAAAAACATTTGCAGTCTGAAAAGGGCATTAACCCGCATCCTGGCCCCCTGAAATTCCCCAAAATATTTTGGCCACGAAAAATTCATCCTACACCCCTGAAAATTCAGAAAATGTTGGCAGCACAAAAAAAGGCCTTAAAATACATATTAGGCCTCCAAAAATGTAGAAAACTTTGGAGGCCCAAAAAAGGGGTTTACAGGCATCCTAGACCCCTTAAAGTCCAGAAAATGTTGGTAGGCCAAAAACTGTGTCAGAGAGCTCTGAATGTCCCAAAAACGTTTGCAGCCTGAAAAGGGCATTAACCCACATCCTAAACCCCTGAAATTCCCAAAAACATTTTTGGCCCGAAAAATGAATCCTACACCCCTTAAAGTTCAGAAAATGTTGGCAGCCCCAAAAAGGCCTTAAAATGCATCTTATTTCTGCAAAAATCTTGATAACTTTGGAGGCCCAAAAAAGGGATTTACATCCTAGACCCCATAATGTCCAGAAAATGTTGGTGACCTGAAAACAGTGTCAGAGAGCTCTGAATGTCCCAAAAATATTTGCAGCCTGAAAAGGGCATTAATCTGCATCCTGGCCCCCTGAAATTCCCCAAAATATTTTGGCCACGAAAAATTCATCCTACACCCCTGAAAATTCAGAAAATGTTGGCAGCACAAAAAAAGGCCTTAAAATACATATTAGGCCTGCAAAAATGTAGAAAACTTTGGAGGCCCAAAAAAGGGGTTTACAGGTATCCTAGACCCCCTAAAGTCCAGAAAATGTTGGCGGCCCAAAAACGGTGTCAGAGAGCTCTGAATGTCCCAAAACATTTGCAGCCTGGAAAGGGCATTAACCCACATCCTAAACCCCTGAAATTCCCAAAGAAATTTTGGCCCGAAAAATGAATCCTACACCCCTTAAAGTTCAGAAAATGTTGGCAGCCGCCAAAAAGGCCTTAAAATACATCTTATTCCTGCAAAAATCTTGATAACTTTGGAGGCCCAAAAAGGGGTTTACATCCTAGACCCCATAAAGTCCAGAAAATGTTGGTGACCTGAAAACAGTGTCAGAGAGCTCTGAATGTCGCAAAAATATTTGCAGCCTGAAAAGGGCATTAATCCGAATCCTGGCCCCCTGAAATTCCCCAAAATATTTTTGGCCCAAAAAATGCATCCTACATCCCTGAAGTTCAGAAAATGTTGGCAGCACAAAACAGGCCTTAAAATATATATTAGGCCTGCAAAAATGTAGAAGACTTTGGAGGCCCAAAAAGGGGTTTACAGGCATCCTAGACCCCCTAAAGTCCAGAAAATGTTGGTGGCCAAAAACTGTGTCAGAGAGCTCTGAATGTCCCAAAAACATTTGCAGTCTGAAAAGGGCGTTAACCCGCATGCTAGACCCCTGAAATTTCCCAAAATATTTTGGCGACGAAAAATTCATCCTACACCCCTGAAAATTCAGAAAATATTGGCAGCACAAAAAAGGGCTTAAAATACATATTAGGCCTCCAAAAATGTAGAAAACTTTGGAGGCCCAAAAAAGGGGTTTACAGGTATCCTAGACCCCCTAAAGTCCAGAAAATGTTGGTAGGCCAAAAACTGTGTCAGAGAGCTCTGAATGTCCCAAAAACGTTTGCAGCCTGAAAAGGGCATTAACCCACATCCTAGCCCCCTGAAATTCCCCAAAATATTTTTGGCCCGAAAAATGCATCCTACACCCCTGAAAGTTCAGAAAATGTTGCCAGCCCCAAAAAGGCCTTAAAATGCATCTTATTTCTGCAATAATCTTGATAACTTTGGAGGCCCAAAAAAGGGGTTTACAGACATCCTAGACCCCTGAAATTCCAGAAAATGTTGGTGACCCGAAAACAGTGTCAGAGAGCTCTGAATGTCCCAAAAACATTTGCAGCCTGAAAAGGGCATTAACCCACATCCTAGCCCCCTGAAATTCCCCAAAATATTTTTGGCCCGAAAAATGCATCCTACATCCTTGAAGTTCAGAACATGTTGGCAGCCCAAAAAAGGCCTTAAAATGCATCTTATTCCTGTAAAAATCTTGATAACTTTGGAGGCCCAAAAAAGGGGTTTACAGGCATCCTAGACCCCCTAAAGTCCAGAAAATGTTGGTGGCCCAAAAACTGTGTCAGAGAGTTCTGAATGTCCCAAAACATTTGCAGTCTGAAAAGGGCATTAACCCGCATGCTAGACCCCTGAAATTCCCCGAAAATATTTTGGTCATGAAAAATGCATCCTACATCCCTGAAGTTCAGAAAATTTTGGCAGCACAAAACAGGCCTCAAAATCCATATTAGGGCTGCAAAAATGTAGAAAAGTTTGGAGGCCCAAAAAAGGGGTTTACAGGCATCCTAGACCCCCTAAAGTCCAGAAAATGTTGGTGGCCCAAAAACTGTGTCAGAGAGCTCTGAATGTCCCAAATCATTTGCAGTCTGAAAAGGGCATTAACCCGCATGCTAGACCCCTGAAATTCCCCCAAAATATTTTGGTCATGAAAAATGCATCCTACATCCCTGAAGTTCAGAAAATGTTGGCAGCACAAAACAGGCCTCAAAATCCATATTGGTGCTGCAAAAATGTAGAAGACTTTGGAGGCCCAAAAAAGGGGTTTACAGGCATCGTAGACCCCCTAAAGTCCAGAAAATGTTGGTGCCCAAAAACGGTGTCAGAGAGCTCTGAATGTCCCAAAACATTTGCAGCCTGGAAAGGGCATTAACCCACATCCTAAACCCCTGAAATTGCCAAAAAAATTTTGGCCCGAAAAATGAATCCTACACCCCTTAAAGTTCAGAAAATGTTGGCAGCCGCCAAAAAGGCCTTAAAATACATCTTATTCCTGCAAAAATATTGATAACTTTGGAGGCCCAAAAAGGGGTTTACATCCTAGACCCCATAAAGTCCAGAAAATGTTGGTGACCTGAAAACAGTGTCAGAGAGCTCTGAATGTCGCAAAAATATTTGCAGCCTGAAAAGGGCATTAATCCGCATCCTGGCGCCCTGAAATTCCCCAAAATATTTTTGGCCCAAAAAATGCATCCTACATCCCTGAAGTTCAGAAAATGTTGGCAGCACAAAACAGGCCTTAAAATATATATTAGGCCTGCAAAAATGTAGAAGACTTTGGAGGCCCAAAAAGGGTTTTACAGGCATCCTAGACCCCCTAAGGTCCAGAAAATGTTGGTGGCCAAAAACTGTGTCAGAGAGCTCTGAATGTCCGAAAAACATTTGCAATCTGAAAAGCGCATTAACCCGCATGCTAGACCCCTGAAATTTCCCAAAATATTTTGGCCACAAAAAATTCATCCTACACCCCTGAAAATTCAGAAAATGTTGGCAGCACAAAAAAGGCCTTAAAATACATATTAGGCCTCCAAAAATGTAGAAAACTTTGGAGGCCCAAAAAAGGGGTTTACAGGCATCCTAGACCCCCTAAAGTTCAGAAAATGTTGGTAGGCTAAAAACTGTGTCAGAGAGCTCTGAATGTCCCAAAAACATTTGCAGCCTGAAAAGGGCATTAACCCACATCCTAAACCCCTGAAATTCCCAAAAACATTTTTGGCCCGAAAAATGAATCCTACACCCCTTAAAGTTCAGAAAATGTTGGCAGCCCCAAAAAGGCCTTAAAATGCATCTTATTCCTGCAAAAATCTTGATAACTTTGGAGGCCCAAAAAAGGGGTTTACATCCTAGACCCCATAAAGTCCAGAAAATTTTGTTGACCTGAAAACACTGTCAGAGAGCTCTGAATGTCGCAAAAATATTTGCAGCCTGAAAAGGGCATTAATCCGCATCCTGGCCCCCTGAAATTCCCCAAAATATTTTTGGCCCAAAAAATGCATCCTACATCCCTGAAGTTCAGAAAATGTTGGCAGCACAAAACAGGCCTTAAAATACATATTAGGCCTGCAAAAATGTAGAAGACTTTGGAGGCCCAAAAAAGGGGTTTACAGGCATCCTAGACCCCCTAAAGTCCAGAAAATGTTGGTAGGCCAAAAACTGTGTCAGAGAGCTCTGAATGTCCCAAAAACGTTTGCAGCCTGAAAAGGGCATTAACCCACAACCTAAACCCCTGAAATTCCCAAAAACATTTTTGGCCCGAAAAATGCATCCTACACCCCTGAAAGTTCAGAAAATGTTGGCAGCCCCAAAAAGGCCTTAAAATGCATCTTATTTCTGCAATAATCTTGATAACTTTGGAGGCCCAAAAAAGGGGTTTACAGACATCCTAGACCCCTGAAAGTCCAGAAAATGTTGGTGACCCGAAAACAGTGTCAGAGAGCTCTGAATGTCCCAAAAATATTTGCAGCCTGAAAAGGGCATTAATCTGCATCCTGGCCCCCTGAAATTCCCCAAAATATTTTTGGCCCGAAAAATGCATCCTACATCCTTGAAGTTCAGAACATGTTGGCAGCCCAAAAAAGGCCTTAAAATGCATCTTATTCCTGTAAAAATCTTGATAACTTTGGAGGCCCAAAAAAGGGGTTTACAGGCATCCTAGACCCCCTAAAGTCCAGAAAATGTTGGTGGCCCACAAACTGTGTCAGAGAGCTCTGAATGTCCCAAAACATTTGCAGTCTGAAAAGGGCATTAACCCGCATGCTAGACCCCTGAAATTCCCTGAAAATATTTTGGTCATGAAAAATGCATCCTACATCCCTGAAGTTCAGAAAATGTTGGCAGCACAAAACAGGCCTTAAAATACATATTAGGCCTGCAAAAATGTAGAAAAATTTGGAGGCCCAAAAAAGGGGTTTACAGGCATCCTAGACCCCCTAAAGTCCAGAAAATGTTAGCGGCCCAAAAACTGTGTGAGAGAGCTCTGAATGTCCAAAAAACATTTGCAGTCTGAAAAGGGCATTAACCCGCATCCTGGCCCCCTGAAATTCCCCAAAATATTTTGGCCACGAAAAATTCATCCTACACCCCTGAAAATTCAGAAAATGTTGGCAGCACAAAAAAAGGCCTTAAAATACATATTAGGCCTCCAAAAATGTAGAAAACTTTGGAGGCCCAAAAAAGGGGTTTACAGGCATCCTAGACCCCTTAAAGTCCAGAAAATGTTGGTAGGCCAAAAACTGTGTCAGAGAGCTCTGAATGTCCCAAAAACGTTTGCAGCCTGAAAAGGGCATTAACCCACATCCTAAACCCCTGAAATTCCCAAAAACATTTTTGGCCCGAAAAATGAATCCTACACCCCTTAAAGTTCAGAAAATGTTGGCAGCCCCAAAAAGGCCTTAAAATGCATCTTATTCCTGCAAAAATCTTGATAACTTTGGAGGCCCAAAAAAGGGATTTACATCCTAGACCCCATAATGTCCAGAAAATGTTGGTGACCTGAAAACAGTGTCAGAGAGCTCTGAATGTCCCAAAAATATTTGCAGCCTGAAAAGGGCATTAATCTGCATCCTGGCCCCCTGAAATTCCCCAAAATATTTTGGCCACGAAAAATTCATCCTACACCCCTGAAAATTCAGAAAATGTTGGCAGCACAAAAAAAGGCCTTAAAATACATATTAGGCCTGCAAAAATGTAGAAAACTTTGGAGGCCCAAAAAAGGGGTTTACAGGTATCCTAGACCCCCTAAAGTCCAGAAAATGTTGGCGGCCCAAAAACGGTGTCAGAGAGCTCTGAATGTCCCAAAACATTTGCAGCCTGGAAAGGGCATTAACCCACATCCTAAACCCCTGAAATTCCCAAAGAAATTTTGGCCCGAAAAATGAATCCTACACCCCTTAAAGTTCAGAAAATGTTGGCAGCCGCCAGAAAGGCCTTAAAATACATCTTATTCCTGCAAAAATCTTGATAACTTTGGAGGCCCAAAAAGGGGTTTACATCCTAGACCCCATAAAGTCCAGAAAATGTTGGTGACCTGAAAACAGTGTCAGAGAGCTCTGAATGTCGCAAAAATATTTGCAGCCTGAAAAGGGCATTAATCCGAATCCTGGCCCCCTGAAATTCCCCAAAATATTTTTGGCCCAAAAAATGCATCCTACATCCCTGAAGTTCATAAAATGTTGGCAGCACAAAACAGGCCTTAAAATATATATTAGGCCTGCAAAAATGTAGAAGACTTTGGAGGCCCAAAAAGGGGTTTACAGGCATCCTAGACCCCCTAAAGTCCAGAAAATGTTGGTGGCCAAAAACTGTGTCAGAGAGCTCTGAATGTCCCAAAAACATTTGCAGTCTGAAAAGGGCGTTAACCCGCATGCTAGACCCCTGAAATTTCCCAAAATATTTTGGCGACGAAAAATTCATCCTACACCCCTGAAAATTCAGAAAATATTGGCAGCACAAAAAAGGGCTTAAAATACATATTAGGCCTCCAAAAATGTAGAAAACTTTGGAGGCCCAAAAAAGGGGTTTACAGGTATCCTAGACCCCCTAAAGTCCAGAAAATGTTGGTAGGCCAAAAACTGTGTCAGAGAGCTCTGAATGTCCCAAAAACGTTTGCAGCCTGAAAAGGGCATTAACCCACATCCTAGCCCCCTGAAATTCCCCAAAATATTTTTGGCCCGAAAAATGCATCCTACACCCCTGAAAGTTCAGAAAATGTTGCCAGCCCCAAAAAGGCCTTAAAATGCATCTTATTTCTGCAATAATCTTGATAACTTTGGAGGCCCAAAAAAGGGGTTTACAGACATCCTAGACCCCTGAAATTCCAGAAAATGTTGGTGACCCGAAAACAGTGTCAGAGAGCTCTGAATGTCCCAAAAACATTTGCAGCCTGAAAAGGGCATTAACCCACATCCTAGCCCCCTGAAATTCCCCAAAATATTTTTGGCCCGAAAAATGCATCCTACATCCTTGAAGTTCAGAACATGTTGGCAGCCCAAAAAAGGCCTTAAAATGCATCTTATTCCTGTAAAAATCTTGATAACTTTGGAGGCCCAAAAAAGGGGTTTACAGGCATCCTAGACCCCCTAAAGTCCAGAAAATGTTGGTGGCCCAAAAACTGTGTCAGAGAGCTCTGAATGTCCCAAAACATTTGCAGTCTGAAAAGGGCATTAACCCGCATGCTAGACCCCTGAAATTCCCCGAAAATATTTTGGTCATGAAAAATGCATCCTACATCCCTGAAGTTCAGAAAATTTTGGCAGCACAAAACAGGCCTCAAAATCCATATTAGGGCTGCAAAAATGTAGAAAAGTTTGGAGGCCCAAAAAAGGGGTTTACAGGCATCCTAGACCCCCTAAAGTCCAGAAAATGTTGGTGGCCCAAAAACTGTGTCAGAGAGCTCTGAATGTCCCAAAACATTTGCAGTCTGAAAAGGGCATTAACCCGCATGCTAGACCCCTGAAATTCCCCCAAAATATTTTGGTCATGAAAAATGCATCCTACATCCCTGAAGTTCAGAAAATGTTGGCAGCACAAAACAGGCCTCAAAATCCATATTGGTGCTGCAAAAATGTAGAAGACTTTGGAGGCCCAAAAAAGGGGTTTACAGGCATCGTAGACCCCCTAAAGTCCAGAAAATGTTGGTGCCCAAAAACGGTGTCAGAGAGCTCTGAATGTCCCAAAACATTTGCAGCCTGGAAAGGGCATTAACCCACATCCTAAACCCCTGAAATTGCCAAAAAAATTTTGGCCCGAAAAATGAATCCTACACCCCTTAAAGTTCAGAAAATGTTGGCAGCCGCCAAAAAGGCCTTAAAATACATCTTATTCCTGCAAAAATATTGATAACTTTGGAGGCCCAAAAAGGGGTTTACATCCTAGACCCCATAAAGTCCAGAAAATGTTGGTGACCTGAAAACAGTGTCAGAGAGCTCTGAATGTCGCAAAAATATTTGCAGCCTGAAAAGGGCATTAATCCGCATCCTGGCGCCCTGAAATTCCCCAAAATATTTTTGGCCCAAAAAATGCATCCTACATCCCTGAAGTTCAGAAAATGTTGGCAGCACAAAACAGGCCTTAAAATATATATTAGGCCTGCAAAAATGTAGAAGACTTTGGAGGCCCAAAAAGGGTTTTACAGGCATCCTAGACCCCCTAAGGTCCAGAAAATGTTGGTGGCCAAAAACTGTGTCAGAGAGCTCTGAATGTCCGAAAAACATTTGCAATCTGAAAAGCGCATTAACCCGCATGCTAGACCCCTGAAATTTCCCAAAATATTTTGGCCACAAAAAATTCATCCTACACCCCTGAAAATTCAGAAAATGTTGGCAGCACAAAAAAGGCCTTAAAATACATATTAGGCCTCCAAAAATGTAGAAAACTTTGGAGGCCCAAAAAAGGGGTTTACAGGCATCCTAGACCCCCTAAAGTTCAGAAAATGTTGGTAGGCTAAAAACTGTGTCAGAGAGCTCTGAATGTCCCAAAAACATTTGCAGCCTGAAAAGGGCATTAACCCACATCCTAAACCCCTGAAATTCCCAAAAACATTTTTGGCCCGAAAAATGAATCCTACACCCCTTAAAGTTCAGAAAATGTTGGCAGCCCCAAAAAGGCCTTAAAATGCATCTTATTCCTGCAAAAATCTTGATAACTTTGGAGGCCCAAAAAAGGGGTTTACATCCTAGACCCCATAAAGTCCAGAAAATTTTGTTGACCTGAAAACACTGTCAGAGAGCTCTGAATGTCGCAAAAATATTTGCAGCCTGAAAAGGGCATTAATCCGCATCCTGGCCCCCTGAAATTCCCCAAAATATTTTTGGCCCAAAAAATGCATCCTACATCCCTGAAGTTCAGAAAATGTTGGCAGCACAAAACAGGCCTTAAAATACATATTAGGCCTGCAAAAATGTAGAAGACTTTGGAGGCCCAAAAAAGGGGTTTACAGGCATCCTAGACCCCCTAAAGTCCAGAAAATGTTGGTGGCCCAAAAACTGTGTCAGAGAGCTCTGAATGTCCCAAAAACATTTGCAGTCTGAAAAGGGCATTAACCCGCATGCTAGACCCCTGAAATTTCCCAAAATATTTTGGCGACGAAAAATTCATCCTACACCCCTGAAAATTCAGAAAATATTGGCAGCACAAAAAAGGGCTTAAAATACATATTAGGCCTCCAAAAATGTAGAAAACTTTGGAGGCCCAAAAAAGGGGTTTACAGGTATCCTAGACCCCCTAAAGTCCAGAAAATGTTGGTAGGCCAAAAACTGTGTCAGAGAGCTCTGAATGTCCCAAAAACGTTTGCAGCCTGAAAAGGGCATTAACCCACAACCTAAACCCCTGAAATTCCCAAAAACATTTTTGGCCCGAAAAATGCATCCTACACCCCTGAAAGTTCAGAAAATGTTGGCAGCCCCAAAAAGGCCTTAAAATGCATCTTATTTCTGCAATAATCTTGATAACTTTGGAGGCCCAAAAAAGGGGTTTACAGACATCCTAGACCCCTGAAAGTCCAGAAAATGTTGGTGACCCGAAAACAGTGTCAGAGAGCTCTGAATGTCCCAAAAATATTTGCAGCCTGAAAAGGGCATTAATCTGCATCCTGGCCCCCTGAAATTCCCCAAAATATTTTTGGCCCGAAAAATGCATCCTACATCCTTGAAGTTCAGAACATGTTGGCAGCCCAAAAAAGGCCTTAAAATGCATCTTATTCCTGTAAAAATCTTGATAACTTTGGAGGCCCAAAAAAGGGGTTTACAGGCATCCTAGACCCCCTAAAGTCCAGAAAATGTTGGTGGCCCACAAACTGTGTCAGAGAGCTCTGAATGTCCCAAAACATTTGCAGTCTGAAAAGGGCATTAACCCGCATGCTAGACCCCTGAAATTCCCTGAAAATATTTTGGTCATGAAAAATGCATCCTACATCCCTGAAGTTCAGAAAATGTTGGCAGCACAAAACAGGCCTTAAAATACATATTAGGCCTGCAAAAATGTAGAAAAATTTGGAGGCCCAAAAAAGGGGTTTACAGGCATCCTAGACCCCCTAAAGTCCAGAAAATGTTAGCGGCCCAAAAACTGTGTGAGAGAGCTCTGAATGTCCAAAAAACATTTGCAGTCTGAAAAGGGCATTAACCCGCATCCTGGCCCCCTGAAATTCCCCAAAATATTTTGGCCACGAAAAATTCATCCTACACCCCTGAAAATTCAGAAAATGTTGGCAGCACAAAAAAAGGCCTTAAAATACATATTAGGCCTCCAAAAATGTAGAAAACTTTGGAGGCCCAAAAAAGGGGTTTACAGGCATCCTAGACCCCTTAAAGTCCAGAAAATGTTGGTAGGCCAAAAACTGTGTCAGAGAGCTCTGAATGTCCCAAAAACGTTTGCAGCCTGAAAAGGGCATTAACCCACATCCTAAACCCCTGAAATTCCCAAAAACATTTTTGGCCCGAAAAATGAATCCTACACCCCTTAAAGTTCAGAAAATGTTGGCAGCCCCAAAAAGGCCTTAAAATGCATCTTATTCCTGCAAAAATCTTGATAACTTTGGAGGCCCAAAAAAGGGATTTACATCCTAGACCCCATAATGTCCAGAAAATGTTGGTGACCTGAAAACAGTGTCAGAGAGCTCTGAATGTCCCAAAAATATTTGCAGCCTGAAAAGGGCATTAATCTGCATCCTGGCCCCCTGAAATTCCCCAAAATATTTTGGCCACGAAAAATTCATCCTACACCCCTGAAAATTCAGAAAATGTTGGCAGCACAAAAAAAGGCCTTAAAATACATATTAGGCCTGCAAAAATGTAGAAAACTTTGGAGGCCCAAAAAAGGGGTTTACAGGTATCCTAGACCCCCTAAAGTCCAGAAAATGTTGGCGGCCCAAAAACGGTGTCAGAGAGCTCTGAATGTCCCAAAACATTTGCAGCCTGGAAAGGGCATTAACCCACATCCTAAACCCCTGAAATTCCCAAAGAAATTTTGGCCCGAAAAATGAATCCTACACCCCTTAAAGTTCAGAAAATGTTGGCAGCCGCCAGAAAGGCCTTAAAATACATCTTATTCCTGCAAAAATCTTGATAACTTTGGAGGCCCAAAAAGGGGTTTACATCCTAGACCCCATAAAGTCCAGAAAATGTTGGTGACCTGAAAACAGTGTCAGAGAGCTCTGAATGTCGCAAAAATATTTGCAGCCTGAAAAGGGCATTAATCCGAATCCTGGCCCCCTGAAATTCCCCAAAATATTTTTGGCCCAAAAAATGCATCCTACATCCCTGAAGTTCAGAAAATGTTGGCAGCACAAAACAGGCCTTAAAATATATATTAGGCCTGCAAAAATGTAGAAGACTTTGGAGGCCCAAAAAGGGGTTTACAGGCATCCTAGACCCCCTAAAGTCCAGAAAATGTTGGTGGCCAAAAACTGTGTCAGAGAGCTCTGAATGTCCCAAAAACATTTGCAGTCTGAAAAGGGCGTTAACCCGCATGCTAGACCCCTGAAATTTCCCAAAATATTTTGGCGACGAAAAATTCATCCTACACCCCTGAAAATTCAGAAAATATTGGCAGCCCAAAAAAGGCCTTAAAATGCATCTTATTCATGTAAAAATCTTGATAACTTTGGAGGCCCAAAAAAGGGGTTTACAGGCATCCTAGACCCCCTAAAGTCCAGAAAATGTTGGTGGCCCAAAAACTGTGTCAGAGAGCTCTGAATGTCTCAAAACATTTGCAGTCTGAAAAGGGCATTAACCCGCATGCTAGACCCCTGAAATTCCCCGAAAATATTTTGGTCATGAAAAATGCATCCTACATCCCTGAAGTTCAGAAAATTTTGGCAGCACAAAACAGGCCTCAAAATCCATATTAGGGCTGCAAAAATGTAGAAAAGTTTGGAGGCCCAAAAAAGGGGTTTACAGGCATCCTAGACCCCCTAAAGTCCAGAAAATGTTGGTGGCCCAAAAACTGTGTCAGAGAGCTCTGAATGTCCCAAAACATTTGCAGTCTGAAAAGGGCATTAACCCGCATGCTAGACCCCTGAAATTCCCCCAAAATATTTTGGTCATGAAAAATGCATCCTACATCCCTGAAGTTCAGAAAATGTTGGCAGCACAAAACAGGCCTCAAAATCCATATTGGTGCTGCAAAAATGTAGAAGACTTTGGAGGCCCAAAAAAGGGGTTTACAGGCATCGTAGACCCCCTAAAGTCCAGAAAATGTTGGTGCCCAAAAACGGTGTCAGAGAGCTCTGAATGTCCGAAAAACATTTGCAGCCTGAAAAGGGCATTAACCCACATCCTAAACCCCTGAAATTCCCAAAAACATTTTTGGCCCGAAAAAATGCCCCCTACACCCCTGAAAGTTCAGAAAATGTTGGCAGCCCAAAAAAAGGCCTTAAAACGCATCTTATTCCTGCAAAAATCTTGATAACTTTGGAGGCCCAAAAAAGGGGTTTACAGGCATCCTAGACCCCTGAAAGTCCAGAAAATGTTGGTGACCCGAAAACAGTGTCAGAGAGCTCTGAATGTCCCAAAAACATTTGCAGCCTGAAAAGGGCATTAACCGGCATCCTAGCCCCCTGAAATTCCCCAAAATATTTTTGGCCCGAAAAATGCATCCTACATCCCTGAAGTTCAGAAAATGTTGGCAGCACAAAACAGGCCTTAAAATACATATTAGGCCTGCAAAAATGTAGAAAACTTTGGAGGCCCAAAAAAGGGGTTTACAGGCATCCTAGACCCCTGAAAGTCCCGAAAATGTTGGTGACCCGAAAACAGTGTCAGAGAGCTCTGAATGTCCCAAAAACATTTGTAGCAAGAAAAGGGCATTAACCCGCATCCTAGACCCCTTAAATTCCCAAAAACATTTTTGGCCTGAAAAATGCATTATACATCCCTGAAAGTTCAAAAAATGTTGGCAGCCCAAAAAAGGCCTTAAATGCCTCTTAGGCCTGCAAAAATGTTGAAAACTTTGGAGGCCCAAAAAAGGGGTTTACAGGCATCATAGACCCCCTAAAGTCCAGAAAATGTTGGCGGCCCAAAAAACGGTGTCAGAGAGCTCTGAATGTCCCAAAAACATTTGCAGTCTGAAAAGGGCATTAACCCGCATGCTAGACCCCCTAAATTCCCCAAAAACTTTTGGTTTGAAAAATGCATCCTACATCCCTGAAAGTTCAGAAAATGTTGGCAGCACAAAAAAGGCCTTAAAATACATATTAGGCCTGCAAAAATGTAGAAAAGTTTGGAGGCCCAAAAAAGGGGTTTACAGGCATCCTAGACCCCCTAAGTCCAGAAAATGTTGGTGGCCCAAAAACTGTGTCAGAGAGCTCTGAATGTCCCAAAAACATTTGCAGCCTGAAAAAGGCATTAACCCGCATCCTAGACCCCCTAAATTCCCCAAAAACTTTTGGTTTGAAAAATGCATCCTACATCCCTGAAGTTCAGAAAATGTTGGCAGCACAAAACAGGCCTTAAAATACATATTAGGCCTGCAAAAATGTAGAAAAGTTTGGAGGCCCAAAAAAGGGGTTTACAGGCATCCTAGACCACCTAAGTCCAGAAAATGTTGGTGGCCCAAAAACTGTGTCAGAGAGCTCTGAATGTCCCAAAAACATTTGCAGCCTGAAAAAGGCATTAACCCGCATCCTAGACCCCCTAAATTCCCCAAAAACTTTTGGTTTGAAAAATGCATCCTACATCCCTGAAAGTTCAGAAAATGTTGGCAGCACAAAAAAGGCCTTAAAATAGATATTAGGCCTGCAAAAATTTAGAAAACTTTGGAGGCCCAAAAAAGGTGTTTACAGGCATCCTAGACCCCTAAAGTCCAGAAAATGTTGGTGGCCCATAACTGTATCAGAGAGCTCTGAATGTCCCAAAAATATTTGCAGTCTGAAAAGGGCATTAATCCGCATGCTAGACCCCTGAAATTCCCCCAAAATATTTTGGTCATGAAAAATGCATCCTACACCCCTGAAAGTTCAGAAAATTTTGACAGCCCAAAAAAGGCCTTAAATGCCTCTTAGGCCTACAAAAATGTAGTAAACTTTAGAGGCCCAACTAAGGGGTTTACAGGCATCGTAGACCCCTTAAAGTCCAGAAAATGTTGGTGCCCAAAAACGGTGTCAGAGAGCTCTGAATTTCCCAAAAACATTTGCAGCCTTAAAAGGGCATTAACCCACATCCTAGACCCCTTAAAATCCCAAAAACATTTTTGGCCCGAAAAATGCATCCTAGACCCCATAAAGTCCAGAAAATGTTGGTGCCCTGAAAACAGTGTCAGAGAGCTCTGAATGTCCCCAAAATATTTGCAGCCTGAAAAGGGCATTAATCCGCATCCTGGCCCCCTGAAATTCCCTAAAATATGTTTGGCCCAAAAAATGCATCCTACATCCCTGAAGTTCAGAAAATGTTGGCAGCACAAAACAGGCCTTAAAATACATATTAGGCCTGCAAAAATGTAGAAGACTTTGGAGGCCCAAAAAAGGGGTTTGCAGGCATCCTAGACCCCATAAAGTCCAGAAAATGTTGGTGGCCCATAAACTTTGTCAGAGAGCTCTGAATGTCCCAAAAACATTCGCAGTCTGAAAAGGGCATTAACCCGCATGCTAGACCCCTGAAATTTCCCAAAATGTTTTGGCCACGAAAAATTCATCCTACACCCCTGAAAATTCAGAAAATATTGGCAGCACAAAAAAGGCCTTAAAATACATATTAGGCCTCCAAAAATGTTTAAAACTTTGGAGGCCCAAAAAAGGGGTTTACAGGCATCCTAGACCCCCTAAAGTCCAGAAAATGTTGGTAGGCCAAAAACTGTGTCAGAGAGCTCTGAATGTCCCAAAAACGTTTGCAGCCTGAAAAGGGCATTAACCCACATCCTAAACCCCTGAAATTCACAAAAACATTTTTGGCCCGAAAAATGCATCCTACACCCCTGAAAGTTCAGAAAATGTTGGCATCCCCAAAAAGGCCTTAACATGCATCTTATTCCTGCAAAAATCTTGATAACTTTGGAGGCCCAAAAAAGGGGTTTACATCCTAGACCCCATAAAGTACAGAAAATGTTGGTGACTCGAAAACAGTGTCAGAGAGCTCTGAACGTCCCAAAAATGTTTGCAGCCTGAAAAGGGCATTAATCCGCATCCTGGCCCCCTCAAATTCCCCAAAATATTTTTGGCCCAAAAAATGCATCCTACATCCCCGAAGTTCAGAAAATGTTGGCAGCACAAAACAGGCCTTAAAGTACATATTAGGCATGCAAAAATGTAGAAAACTTTGGAGGCCCAAAAAAGGGGTTTACAGGCATCCTAGACCCCTAAAGTCCAGAAAATGTTGGCGGCCCAAAAACTGTGTGAGGGAGCTCTGAGTGTCCCAAAAACATTTGCAGTCTGAAAAGGGCATTAACCCGCATGCTAGACCCCTGAAATTCCCCAAAATATTTTGGCCACAAAAAATTCATCCTACACCCCTGAAAATTCAGAAAATGTTGGCAGCACAAAAAAGGCCTTAAAATACATATTAGGCCTCCAAAAATGTAGAAAACTTTGGAGGCCCAAAAAAGGGGTTTACAGGCATCCTAGACCCCCTAGAGTCCAGAAAATGTTGGTAGGCCAAAAACTGTGTCAGAGAGCTCTGAATGTCCCAAAAACATTTGCAGCCTGAAAAGGGCATTAACCCACATCATAAACCCCTGAAATTCCCAAAAACATTGTTGGCCCGAAAAATGAATCCTACACCCCTTAAAGTTCAGAAAATGTTGGCAGCCCCAAAAAGGCCTTAAAATGCATCTTATTCCTGCAAAAATCTTGATAACTTTGGAGGCCCAAAAAAGGGGTTTACATCCTAGACCCCATAAAGTCCAGAAAATGTTGGTGACCTGAAAACAGTGTCAGAGAGCTCTGAATGTCGCAAAAATATTTGCAGCCTGAAAAGGGCATTAATCCGCATCCTGGCCCCCTGAAATTCCCCAAAATATTTTTGGCCCAAAAAATGCCTCCTACATCCCTGAAGTTCAGAAAATGTTGGCAGCACAAAACAGGCCTGAAAATACATATTAGGCCTGCAAAAATGTAGAAGACTTTGGAGGCCCAAAAAAGGGGTTTACAGGCATCCTAGACCCCCTAAAGTCCAGAAAATGTTGGTGGCCCAAAAACTGTGTCGAGAGCTCTGAATGTCCCAAAAACATTTGCAGTCTGAAAAGGGCATTAACCCGCATGCTAGACCCCTGAAATTTCCCAAAATATTTTGGCCACGAAAAATTCATCCTACACCCCTGAAAATTCAGAAAATATTGGCAGCACAAAAAAGGCCTTAAAATACATATTAGGCCTCCAAAAATGTAGAAAACTTTGGAGGTCCAAAAAAGGGGTTTACAGGCATCCTAGACCCCCTAAAGTCCAGAAAATGTTGGTAGGCCAAAAACTGTCAGAGAGCTCTGAATGTCCCAAAAACGTTTGCAGCCTGAAAAGGGCATTAACCCACATCCTAAACCCCTGAAATTCCCAAAAACATTTTTGGCCAGAAAAATGCATCCTACACCCCTGAAAGTTCAGAAAATGTTGGCAGCCCCAAAAAGGCCTTAAAATGCATCTTATTCCTGCAAAAATCTTGATAACTTTGGAGGCCCAAAAAAGGGGTTTACATCCTAGACCCCATAAAGTCCAGAAAATGTTGGTGACCTGAAAACAGTGTCAGAGAGCTCTGAATGTCGCAAAAATATTTGCAGCCTGAAAAGGGCATTAATCCGCATCCTGGCCCCCTGAAATTCCCCAAAATATTTTTGGCCCAAAAAATGCATCCTACATCCCTGAAGTTCAGAAAATGTTGGCAGCACAAAACAGGCCTTAAAATACATATTAGTCCTGCAAAAATGTAGAAGACTTTGGAGGCCCAAAAAAGGGGTTTACAGGCATCCTGGACCCCCTAAAGTCCAGAAAATGTTGGTGGCCAAAAACTGTGTCAGAGAGCTCTGAATGTCCCAAAAACATTTGCAATCTGAAAAGGGCATTAACCCGCATGCTAGACCCCTGACATTTCCCAAAATATTTTGGCCACAAAAAATTCATCCTAGAACCCTGAAAATTCAGAAAATGTTGGCAGCACAAAAAAGGCCTTAAAATACATATTAGGCCTCCAAAAATGTAGAAAATTTTGGAGGCCCAAAAAAGGGGTTTACAGGCATCCTAGACCCCCTAAAGTCCAGAAAATGTTGGTAGGCCAAAAACTGTGTCAGAGAGCTCTGAATGTCCCAAAAACATTTGCAGCCTGAAAAGGGCATTAACCCACATCCTAAACCCCTGAAATTCCCAAAAACATTTTTGGCCCGAAAAATGAATCCTACACCCCTTAAAGTTCAGAAAATGTTGGCAGCCCCAAAAAGGCCTTAAAATGCATCTTATTCCTGCAAAAATCTTGATAACTTTGGAGGCCCAAAAAAGGGGTTTACATCCTAGACCCCATAAAGTCCAGAAAATGTTGGTGACCTGAAAACAGTGTCAGAGAGCTCTGAATGTCGCAAAAATATTTGCAGCCTGAAAAGGGCATTAATCCGCATCCTGGCCCCCTGAAATTCCCCAAAATATTTTTGGCCCAGAAAATGCATCCTACATCCCTGAAGTTCAGAAAATGTTGGCAGCACAAAACAGGCCTTAAAATACATATTAGGCCTGCAAAAATGTAGAAGACTTTGGAGGCCCAAAAAAGGGGTTTACAGGCATCCTAGACCCCCTAAAGTCCAGAAAATGTTGGTGGCCCAAAAACTGTGTCGAGAGCTCTGTATGTCCCAAAAACATTTGCAGTCTGAAAAGGGCATTAACCCGCATGCTAGACCCCTGAAATTTCCCAAAATATTTTGGCCACGAAAAATTCATCCTACACCCCTGAAAATTCAGAAAATATTGGCAGCACAAAAAAGGCCTTAAAATACATATTAGGCCTCCAAAAATGTAGAAAACTTTGGAGGCCCAAAAAAGGGGTTTACAGGCATCCTAGACCCCCTAAAGTCCAGCAAATGTTGGTAGGCCAAAAACTGTGTCAGAGAGCTCTGAATGTCCCAAAAACGTTTGCAGCCTGAAAAGGGCATTAATCCGCATCCTGGCCCCCTGAAATTCCCCAAAATATTTTTGGCCCAAAAAATGCATCCTACATCCCTGAAGTTCAGAAAATGTTGGCAGCACAAAACAGGCCTTAAAATATATATTAGGCCTGCAAAAATGTAGAAGACTTTGGAGGCCCAAAAAGGGTTTACAGGCATCCTAGACCCCCTAAAGTCAAGAAAATGTTGGTGGCCAAAAACTGTGTCAGAGAGCTCTGAATGTCCCAAAAACATTTGCAATCTGAAAAGGGCATTAGCCCGCATGCTAGACCCCTGAAATTTCCCAAAATATTTTGGCCACAAAAAATTCATCCTACACCCCTGAAAATTCAGAAAATGTTGGCAGCACAAAAAAGGCCTTAAAATACATATTAGGCCTCCAAAAATGTAGAAAACTTTGGAGGCCCAAAAAAGGGGTTTACAGGCATCCTAGACCCCCTAAAGTCCAGAAAATGTTGGTAGGCCAAAAACTGTGTCAGAGAGCTCTGAATGTCCCAAAAACATTTGCAGCCTGAAAAGGGCATTAACCCACATCCTAAACCCCTGAAATTCCCAAAAACATTTTTGGGCCAAAAATTGAATCCTACACCCCTTAAAGTTTAGAAAATGTTGGCAACCCCAAAAAGGCCTTAAAATGCATCTTATTCCAGCAAAAATCTTGATAACTTTGGAGGCCCAAAAAAGGGGTTTACATCCTAGACCCCATAAAGTCCAGAAAATGTTGGTGACCTGAAAACAGTGTCAGAGAGCTCTGAATGTCGCAAAAATATTTGCAGCCTGAAAAGGGCATTAATCCGCATCCTGGCCCCCTGAAATTCCCCAAAATATTTTTGGCCCAAAAAATGCATCCTACATCCCTGAAGTTCAGAAAATGTTGGCAGCACAAAACAGGCCTTAAAATACACATTAGTCCTGCAAAAATGTAGAAGACTTTGGAGGCCCAAAAAAGGGGTTTACAGGCATCCTAGACCCCCTAAAGTCCAGAAAATGTTGGTGGCCCAAAAACTGTCAGAGAGCTCTGAATGTCCCAAAAACATTTGCAGTCTGAAAAGGGCATTAACCCGCATGCTAGACCCCTGAAATTTCCCAAAATATTTTGGCCACGAAAAATTCATCCTACACCCCTGAAAATTCAGAAAATATTGGCAGCACAAAAAAGGCCTTAAAATACATATTAGGCCTCCAAAAATGTAGAAAACTTTGGAGGCCCAAAAAAGGGGTTTACAGGCATCCTAGACCCCCTAAAGTCCAGAAAATGTTGGTAGGCCAAAAACTGTGTCAGAGAGCTCTGAATGTCCCAAAAACGTTTGCAGCCTTAAAAGGGCATTAACCCACATCCTAAACCCCTGAAATTCCCAAAAACATTTTTGGCCCGAAAAATGCATCCTACACCCCTGAAAGTTCAGAAAATGTTGGCAGCCCCAAAAAGGCCTTAAAATGCATCTTATTTCTGCAATAATCTTGATAACTTTGGAGGCCCAAAAAAGGGGTTTACAGACATCCTAGACCCCTGAAAGTCCAGAAAATGTTGGTTACCCGAAAACAGTGTCAGAGAGCTCTGAATGTCCCAAAAACATTTGCAGCCTGAAAAGGGCATTAACCCACATCCTAGCCCCCTGAAATTCCCCAAAATATTTTTGGCCCGAAAAATGCATCCTACATCCTTGAAGTTCAGAACATGTTGGCAGCCCAAAAAAGGCCTTAAAATGCATCTTATTCCTGTAAAAATCTTGATAACTTTGGAGGCCCAAAAAAGGGGTTTACATCCTAGACCCCATAAAGTCCAGAAAATGTTGGTGACCTGAAAACAGTGTCAGAGAGCTCTGAATGTCGCAAAAAATTTTGCAGCCTGAAAAGGGCATTAATCCGCATCCTGGCCCCCTGAAATTCCCCAAAATATTTTTGGCCCAAAAAATGCATCCTACATCCCTGAAGTTCAGAAAATGTTGGCAGCACAAAACAGGCCTTAAAATACATATTAGGCCTGCAAAAATGTAGAAGACTTTGGAGGCCCAAAAAAGGGGTTTACAGGCATCCTAGACCCCCTAAAGTCCAGAAAATGTTAGCTTCCCAAAAACTGTGTGAGAGAGCTCTGAATGTCCAAAAAACATTTGCAGTCTGAAAAGGGCATTAACCCGCATGCTAGACCCCTGAAATTCCCCAAAATATTTTGGCCACGAAAAATTCATCCTACACCCCTGAAAATTCAGAAAATGTTGGCAGCACAAAAAAAGGCCTTAAAATACATATTAGGCCTCCAAAAATGTAGAAGACTTTGGAGGCCCAAAAAGGGGTTTACAGGCATCCTAGACCCCCTAAAGTCCAGAAAATGTTGGTGGCCCAAAATCTGTGTCAGAGAGCTCTGAATGTCCCAAAAACGTTTGCAGCCTGAAAAGGGCATTAACCCACATCCTAAACCCCTGAAATTCCCCAAAACATTTTTGGCCCGAAAAATGCATCCTACACCCCTGAAAGTTCAGAAAATGTTGGCAGCCCCAAAAAGGCCTTAAAATGCATCTTATTTCTGCAATAATCTTGATAACTTTGGAGGCCCAAAAAAGGGGTTTACAGACATCCTAGACCCCATAAAGTCCAGAAAATGTTGGTGACCTGAAAACAGTGTCAGAGAGCTCTGAATGTCGCAAAAATATTTGCAGCCTGAAAAGGGCATTAATCCGCATCCTGGCCCCCTGAAATTCCCCAAAATATTTTTGGCCCAAAAAATGCATCCTACATCCCTGAAGTTCAGAAAATGTTGGCAGCACAAAACAGGCCTTAAAATATATATTAGGCCTGCAAAAATGTAGAAGACTTTGGAGGCCCAAAAAGGGTTTACAGGCATCCTAGACCCCCTAAAGTCAAGAAAATGTTGGTGGCCAAAAACTGTGTCAGAGAGCTCTGAATGTCCCAAAAACATTTGCAATCTGAAAAGGGCATTAGCCCGCATGCTAGACCCCTGAAATTTCCCAAAATATTTTGGCCACAAAAAATTCATCCTACACCCCTGAAAATTCAGAAAATGTTGGCAGCACAAAAAAGGCCTTAAAATACATATTAGGCCTCCAAAAATGTAGAAAACTTTGGAGGCCCAAAAAAGGGGTTTACAGGCATCCTAGACCCCCTAAAGTCCAGAAAATGTTGGTAGGCCAAAAACTGTGTCAGAGAGCTCTGAATGTCCCAAAAACATTTGCAGCCTGAAAAGGGCATTAACCCACATCCTAAACCCCTGAAATTCCCAAAAACATTTTTGGCCCGAAAAATGAATCCTACACCCCTTAAAGTTCAGAAAATGTTGGCAACCCCAAAAAGGCCTTAAAATGCATCTTATTCCTGCAAAAATCTTGATAACTTTGGAGGCCCAAAAAAGGGGTTTACATCCTAGACCCCATAAAGTCCAGAAAATGTTGGTGACCTGAAAACAGTGTCAGAGAGCTCTGAATGTCGCAAAAATATTTGCAGCCTGAAAAGGGCATTAATCCGCATCCTGGCCCCCTGAAATTCCCCAAAATATTTTTGGCCCAAAAAATGCATCCTACATCCCTGAAGTTCAGAAAATGTTGGCAGCACAAAACAGGCCTTAAAATACATATTAGTCCTGCAAAAATGTAGAAGACTTTGGAGGCCCAAAAAAGGGGTTTACAGGCATCCTGGACCCCCTAAAGTCCAGAAAATGTTGGTGGCCAAAAACTGTGTCAGAGAGCTCTGAATGTCCCAAAAACATTTGCAATCTGAAAAGGGCATTAACCCGCATGCTAGACCCCTGAAATTTCCCAAAATATTTTGGCCACAAAAAATTCATCCTAGAACCCTGAAAATTCAGAAAATGTTGGCAGCACAAAAAAGGCCTTAAAATACATATTAGGCCTCCAAAAATGTAGAAAATTTTGGAGGCCCAAAAAAGGGGTTTACAGGCATCCTAGACCCCCTAAAGTCCAGAAAATGTTGGTGGCCCAAAAACTGTGTCAGAGAGCTCTGAATGTCCCAAAAACGTTTGCAGCCTGAAAAGGGCATTAACCCACATCCTAAACCCCTGAAATTCCCAAAAACATTTTTGGCCCGAAAAATGCATCCTACACCCCTGAAAGTTCAGAAAATGTTGGCAGCCCCAAAAAGGCCTTAACATGCATCTTATTCCTGCAAAAATCTTGGAAACTTTGGAGGCCCAAAAAAGGGGTTTACATCCTAGACCCCATAAAGTCCAGAAAATGTTGGTGACCTGAAAACAGTGTCAGAGAGCTCTGAATGTCGCAAAAATATTTGCAGCCTGAAAAGGGCATTAATCCGCATCCTGGCCCCCTGAAATTCCCCAAAATATTTTTGGCCCAAAAAATGCATCCTACATCCCTGAAGTTCAGAACATGTTGGCAGCACAAAACAGGCCTTAAAATACAAATTAGGCCTCCAAAAATGTAGAAGACTTTGGAGGCCCAAAAAAGGGGTTTACAGGCATCCTAGACCCCCTAAAGTCCAGAAAATGTTAGCGGCCCAAAAACTGTGTGAGAGAGCTCTGAATGTCCCAAAAACGTTTGCAGCCTGAAAAGGGCATTAACCCACATCCTAAACCCCTGAAATTCCCAAAAACATTTTTGGCCCGAAAAATGCATCCTACATCCCTGAAAGTTCAGAAAATGTTGGCAGCCCCAAAAAGGCCTTAACATGCATCTTATTCCTGCAAAAATCTTGATAGCTTTGGAGGCCCAAAAAAGGGGTTTACATCCTAGACCCCATAAAGTACAGAAAATGTTGGTGACTCGAAAACAGTGTCAGAGAGCTCTGAATGTCCCAAAAATGTTTGCAGCCTGAAAAGGGCATTAATCCGCATCCTGGCCCCCTCAAATTCCCCAAAATATTTTTGGCCCAAAAAATGCATCCTACATCCCTGAAGTTCAGAAAATGTTGGCAGCACAAAACAGGCCTTAAAATACATATTAGGCCTGCAAAAATGTAGAAAACTTTGGAGGCCCAAAAAAGGGGTTTACAGGAATCGTAGACCCCCTAAAGTCCAGAAAATGTTGGCGGCCCAAAAACTGTGTGAGAGAGCTCTGAATGTCCCAAAAACATTTGCAGTCTGAAAAGGGCATTAACCCGCATGCTAGACCCCTGAAATTCCCCAAAATATTTTGGCCACGAAAAATTCATCCTACACCCTTGAAAATTCAGAAAATGTTGGCAGCACAAAAAAAGGCCTTAAAATACATATTAGGCCTCCAAAAATGTAGAAAACTTTGGAGGCCCAAAAAAGGGGTTTACAGGCATCCTAGACCCCCTAAAGTCCAGAAAATGTTAGCGGCCCAGAAACTGTGTGAGAGAGCTCTGAATGTCCAAAAAATATTTGCAGTCTGAAAAGGGCATTAACCCGCATGCTAGACCCCTGAAATTCCCCAAAATATTTTGGCCACGAAAAATTCATCCTACACCCCTGAAAATTCAGAAAATGTTGGCAGCACAAAAAAGGCCTTAAAATACATATTAGGCCTCCAAAAATGTAGAAGACTTTGGAGGCCCAAAAAGGGGTTTACAGGCATCCTAGACCCCCTAAAGTCCAGAAAATGTTGGTGACCCAAAAACTGTGTCAGAGAGCTCTGAATGTCCCAAAAACGTTTGCAGCCTGAAAAGGGCATTAACCCACATCCTAAACCCCTGAAATTCCCAAAAACATTTTTGGCCCGAAAAATGCATCCTACATCCCTGAAAGTTCAGAAAATGTTGGCAGCCCCAAAAAGGCCTTAACATGCATCTTATTCCTGCAAAAATCTTGATAGCTTTGGAGGCCCAAAAAAGGGGTTTACATCCTAGACCCCATAAAGTACAGAAAATGTTGGTGACTCGAAAACAGTGTCAGAGAGCTCTGAATGTCCCAAAAATGTTTGCAGCCTGAAAAGGGCATTAATCCGCATCCTGGCCCCCTCAAATTCCCCAAAATATTTTTGGCCCAAAAAATGCATCCTACATCTCTGAAGTTCAGAAAATGTTGGCAGCACAAAACAGGCCTTAAAATACATATTAGGCCTGCAAAAATGTAGAAAACTTTGGAGGCCCAAAAAAGGGGTTTACAGGCATCCTAGACCCCCTAAAGTCCAGAAAATGTTGGCGGCCCAAAAACTGTGTGAGAGAGCTTTGAATGTCCCAAAACATTTGCAGTCTGAAAAGGGCATTAACCCGCATACTAGACCCCTGAAATTCCCCAAAATATTTTGGCCATGAAAAATTCATCCTACACCCCTGAAAATTCAGAAAATGTTGGCAACACAAAAAAAGGCCTTAAAATACATATTAGGCCTCCAAAAATGTAGAAAACTTTGGAGGCCCAAAAAAGGGGTTTACAGGCCTCCTAGACCCCCTAAAGTCCAGAAAATGTTGGTAGGCCAAAAACTGTGTCAGAGAGCTCTGAATGTCCCAAAACTGTTTGCAGCCTGAAAAGGGCATTAACCCACATCCTAAACCCCTGAAATTCCCAAAAAAATGGTGGCCCGAAAAATGAATCCTACACCCCTTAAAGTTCAGAAAATGTTGGCAGCCCCAAAAAGGCCTTAAAATGCATCTTATTCCTGCAAAAATCTTGATAACTTTTGAGGCCCAAAAAGGGGTTTACATCCTAGACCCCTGAATGTCCAGAAAATGTTGGTGACCCGAAAACAGTGTCAGAGAGCTCTGAATGTCCCAAAAACATTTGCAGCCTGAAAAGGGCATTAACCCACATCCTAGCCCCCTGAAATTCCCCAAAATATTTTTGGCCCGAAAAATGCATCCTACATCCTTGAAGTTCAGAACATGTTGGCAGCCCAAAAAAGGCCTTAAAATGCATCTTATTCCTGTAAAAATCTTGATAACTTTGGAGGCCCAAAAAAGGGGTTTACATCCTAGACCCCATAAAGTCCAGAAAATGTTGGTGACTCGAAAACAGTGTCAGAGAGCTCTGAATGTCGCAAAAATTTTTGCAGCCTGAAAAGGGCATTAATCCGCATCCTGGCCCCCACAAATTCCCCAAAATATTTTTGGCCCAAAAAATGCATCCTACATCCATGAAGTTCAGAAAATGTTGGCAGCACAAAACAGGCCTTAAAATACATATTAGGCCTGCAAAAATGTAGAAAACTTTGGAGGCCCAAAAAAGGGGTTTACAGGCATCCTAGACCCCCTAAAGTCCAGAAAATGTTGGCGGCCCAAAAACTGTGTGAGAGAGCTCTGAATGTCCCAAAAACATTTGCAGTCTGAAAAGGGCATTAACCCGCATGCTAGACCCCTGAAATTCCCCAAAATATTTTGGCCACGAAAAATTCATCATACACCCCTGAAAATTCAGAAAATGTTGGCAGCACAAAAAAAGGCCTTAAAATACATATTAGGCCTGCAAAAATGTAGAAAACTTTGGAGGCCCAAAAAAGGGGTTTACAGGCATCCTAGACCCCCTAAAGTCCAGAAAATGTTGGCGGCCCAAAAACGGTGTCAGAGAGCTCTGAATGTCCCAAAACATTTGCAGTCTGAAAAGGGCATTAACCCGCATACTAGACCCCTGAAATTTCCCAAAATATTTTGGCCACAAAAAATTCATCCTACACCCCTGAAAATTCAGAAAATGTTGGCAGCACAAAAAAGGCCTTAAAATACATATTAGGCCTCCAAAAATGTAGAAGACTTTGGAGGCCCAAAAAGGGGTTTACAGGCATCCTAGACCCCCTAAATTCCAGAAAATGTTGGTGGCCCAAAAACTGTGTCAGAGAGCTCTGAATGTCCCAAAAACGTTTGCAGCCTGAAAAGGGCATTAACCCACATCTTAAACCCCTGAAATTCCCAAAAACATTTTTGGCCCGAACAATGCATCCTACATCCCTGAAAGTTCAGAAAATGTTGGCAGCCCCAAAAAGGCCTTAACATGCATCTTATTCCTGCAAAAATCTTGATAGCTTTGGAGGCCCAAAAAAGGGGTTTACATCCTAGACCCCAAAAATTACAGAAAATGTTGGTGACTCGAAAACAGTGTCAGAGAGCTCTGAATGTCACAAAAATGTTTGCAGCCTGAAAAGGGCATTAATCCGTATCCTGGCCCCCTCAAATTCCCCAAAATATTTTTGGCCCAAAAAATGCATCCTACATCCCTGAAGTTCAGAAAATGTTGGCAGCACAAAACAGGCCTTAAAATACATATTAGGCCTGCAAAAATGTAGAAAACTTTGGAGGCCCAAAAAAGGGGTTTACAGGCATCCTAGACCCCCTAAAGTCCAGAAAATGTTGGCAGCCCAAAAACTGTGTGAGAGAGCTCTGAATGTCCCAAAACATTTGCAGTCTGAAAAGGGCATTAACCCGCATACTAGACCCCTGAAATTCCCCAAAATATTTTGGCCATGAAAAATTCATCCTACACCCCTGAAAATTCAGAAAATGTTGGCAACACAAAAAAAGGCCTTAAAATACATATTAGGCCTCCAAAAATGTAGAAAACTTTGGAGGCCCAAAAAAGGGGTTTACAGGCCTCCTAGACCCCCTAAAGTCCAGAAAATGTTGGTAGGCCAAAAACTGTGTCAGAGAGCTCTGAATGTCCCAAAACTGTTTGCAGCCTGAAAAGGGCATTAACCCACATCCTAAACCCCTGAAATTCCCAAAAAAATTGTGGCCCGAAAAATGAATCCTAGACCCCTTAAAGTTCAGAAAATGTTGGCAGCCCCAAAAAGGCCTTAAAATGCATCTTATTCCTGCAAAAATCTTGATAACTTTGGAGGCCCAAAAAGGGGTTTACATCCTAGACCCCTGAAAGTCCAGAAAATGTTGGTGACCCGAAAACAGTGTCAGAGAGCTCTGAATGTCACAAAAACATTTGCAGCCTGAAAAGGGCATTAACCCACATCCTAGCCCCCTGAAATTCCCCAAAATATTTTTGGCCCGAAAAATGCATCCTACATCCTTGAAGTTCAGAACATGTTGGCAGCCCAAAAAAGGCCTTAAAATGCATCTTATTCCTGTAAAAATCTTGATAACTTTGGAGGCCCAAAAAAGGGGTTTACATCCTAGACCCCATAAAGTCCAGAAAATGTTGGTGACCTGAAAACAGTGTCAGAGAGCTCTGAATGTCGCAAAAAATTTTGCAGCCTGAAAAGGGCATTAATCCGCATCCTGGCCCCCTGAAATTCCCCAAAATATTTTTGGCCCAAAAAATGCATCCTACATCCCTGAAGTTCAGAAAATGTTGGCAGCACAAAACAGGCCTTAAAATACATATTAGGCCTGCAAAAATGTAGAAGATTTTGGAGGCCCAAAAAAGGGGTTTACAGGCATCCTAGACCCCCTAAAGTCCAGAAAATGTTAGCAGCCCAAAAACTGTGTGAGAGAGCTCTGAATGTCCAAAAAACATTTGCAGTCTGAAAAGGGCATTAACCCGCATGCTAGACCCCTGAAATTCCCCAAAATATTTTAGCCACGAAAAATTCATCCTACACCCCTGAAAATTCAGAAAATGTTGGCAGCACAAAAAAAGGCCTTAAAATACATATTAGGCCTCCAAAAATGTAGAAGACTTTGGAGGCCCAAAAAGGGGTTTACAGGCATCCTAGACCCCCTAAAGTCCAGAAAATGTTGGTGGCCCAAAAACTGTGTCAGAGAGCTCTGAATGTCCCAAAAACGTTTGCAGCCTGAAAAGGGCATTAACCCACATCCTAAACCCCTGAAATTCCCAAAAACATTTTTGGCCCGAAAAATGCATCCTACACCCCTGAAAGTTCAGAAAATGTTGGCAGCCCCAAAAAGGCCTTAACATGCATCTTATTCCTGCAAAAATCTTGAAAACTTTGGAGGCCCAAAAAAGGGGTTTACATCCTAGACCCCATAAAGTACAGAAAATGTTGGTGACCTGAAAACAGTGTCAGAGAGCTCTGAATGTCGCAAAAATATTTGCAGCCTGAAAAGGGCATTAATCCGCATCCTGGCCCCCTGAAATTCCCCAAAATATTTTTGGCCCAGAAAATGCATCCTACATCCCTGAAGTTCAGAAAATGTTGGCAGCACAAAACAGGCCTTAAAATACATATTAGGCCTGCAAAAATGTAGAAGACTTTGGAGGCCCAAAAAAGGGGTTTACAGGCATCCTAGACACCCTAAAGTCCAGAAAATGTTGGTGGCCCAAAAACTGTGTGAGAGAGCTCTGAATGTCCCAAAAACATTTGCAGTCTGAAAAGGGCATTAACCCGCATGCTAGACCCCTGAAATTTCCCAAAATATTTTGGCCACGAAAAATTCATCCTACACCCCTGAAAATTCAGAAAATATTGGCAGCACAAAAAAGGCCTTAAAATACATATTAGGCCTCCAAAAATGTAGAAAACTTTGGAGGCCCAAAAAAGGGGTTTACAGGCATCCTAGACCCCCTAAAGTCCAGAAAATGTTGGTAGGCCAAAAACTGTGTCAGAGAGCTCTGAATGTCCCAAAAACGTTTGCAGCCTGAAAAGGGCATTAACCCACATCCTAAACCCCTGAAATTCCCAAAAACATTTTTGGCCCGAAAAATGCATCCTACACCCCTGAAAGTTCAGAAAATGTTGGCAGCCCCAAAAAGGCCTTAAAATGCATCTTATTTCTGCAATAATCTTGATAACTTTGGAGGCCCAAAAAAGGGGTTTACAGACATCCTAGACCCCTGAAAGTCCAGAAAATGTTGGTGACCCGAAAACAGTGTCAGAGAGCTCTGAATGTCCCAAAAACATTTGCAGCCTGAAAAGGGTATTAATCCGCATCCTGGCCCCCTGAAATTCCCCAAAATATTTTTGGCCCGAAAAATGCATCCTACATCCTTGAAGTTCAGAACATGTTGGCAGCCCAAAACAGGCCTTAAAATGCATCTTATTCCTGTAAAAATCTTGATAACTTTGGAGGCCCAAAAAAGGGGTTTACATCCTAGACCCCATAAAGTCCAGAAAATGTTGGTGACCTGAAAACAGTGTCAGAGAGCTCTGAATGTCGCAAAAATTTTTGCAGCCTGAAAAGGGCATTAATCCGCATCCTGGCCCCCTGAAATTCCCCAAAATATTTTTGGCCCAAAAAATGCATCCTACATCCCTGAAGTTCAGAAAATGTTGGCAGCACAAAACAGGCCTTAAAATACATATTAGGCCTGCAAAAATGTAGAAGACTTTGGAGGCCCGAAAAAGGGGTTTACAGGCATCCTAGACCCCCTAAAGTCAAGAAAATGTTAGCGGCCCAAAAACTGTGTGAGAGAGCTCTGAATGTCCAAAAAACATTTGCAGTCTGAAAAGGGCATTAACCCGCATGCTAGACCCCTGAAATTCCCCAAAATATTTTGGCCACGAAAAATTCATCCTACACCCCTGAAAATTCAGAAAATGTTGGCAGCACAAAAAAAGGCCTTAAAATACATATTAGGCCTCCAAAAATGTAGAAGACTTTGGAGGCCCAAAAAGGGGTTTACATGCATCCTAGACCCCCTAAAGTCCAGAAAATGTTGGTGGCCCAAAAACTGTGTCAGAGAGCTCTGAATGTCCCAAAAACGTTTGCAGCCTGAAAAGGGCATTAACCCACATCCTAAACCCCTGAAATTCCCAAAAACATTTTTGGCCCGAAAAATGCATCCTACACCCCTGAAAGTTCAGAAAATGTTGGCAGCCCCAAAAAGGCCTTAACATGCATCTTATTCCTGCAAAAATCTTGAAAACTTTGGAGGCCCAAAAAAGGGGTTTACATCCTAGACCCCATAAAGTACAGAAAATGTTGGTGACTCGAAAACAGTGTCAGAGAGCTCTGAATGTCCCAAAAATGTTTGCAGCCTGAAAAGGGCATTAATCCGCATCCTGGCCCCCTCAAATTCCCCAAAATATTTTTGGCCCAAAAAATGCATCCTACATCCCTGAAGTTCAGAAAATGTTGGCAGCTCAAAACAGGCCTTAAAATACATATTAGGCCTGCAAAAATGTAGAAAACTTTGGAGGCCCAAAAAAGGGGTTTACAGGCATCCTAGACCCCCTAAAGTCCAGAAAATGTTGGCGGCCCAAAAACTGTGTGAGAGAGCTCTGAATGTCCCAAAAACATTTGCAGTCTGAAAAGGGCATTAACCCGCATGCTAGACCCCTGAAATTCCCCAAAATATTTTGGCCACGAAAAATTCATCCTACACCCCTGAAAATTCAGAAAATGTTGGCAGCACAAAAAAAGGCCTTAAAATACATATTAGGCCTGCAAAAATGTAGAAAACTTTGGAGGCCCAAAAAAGGGGTTTACAGGCATCCTAGACCCCCTAAAGTCCAGAAAATGTTGGCGGCCCAAAAACGGTGTCAGAGAGCTCTGAATGTCCCAAAACATTTGCAGTCTGAAAAGGGCATTAACCCGCATACTAGACCCCTGAAATTTCCCAAAATATTTTGGCCACAAAAAATTCATCCTACACCCCTGAAAATTCAGAAAATGTTGGCAGCACAAAAAAGGCCTTAAAATACATATTAGGCCTCCAAAAATGTAGAAAACTTTGGAGGCCCAAAAAAGGGGTTTACAGGCATCCTAGACCCCCTAAAGTCCAGAAAATGTTGGTAGGCCAAAAACTGTGTCAGAGAGCTCTGAATGTCCCAAAAACATTTGCAGCCTGAAAAGGGCATTAACCCACATCCTAAACCCCTGAAATTCCCAAAAACATTTTTGGCCCGAAAAATGAATCCTACACCCCTTAAAGTTCAGAAAATGTTGGCAGCCCCAAAAAGGCCTTAAAATGCATCTTATTCCTGCAAAAATCTTGATAACTTTGGGGGCCCAAAAAAGGGGTTTACATCCTAGACCCCATAAAGTCCAGAAAATGTTGGTGACCTGAAAACAGTGTCAGAGAGCTCTGAATGTCGCAAAAATATTTGCAGCCTGAAAAGGGCATTAATCCGCATCCTGGCCCCCTGAAGTTCCCCAAAATATTTTTGGCCCAGAAAATGCATCCTACATCCCTGAAGTTCAGAAAATGTTGGCAGCACAAAACAGGCCTTAAAATACATATTAGGCCTGCAAAAATGTAGAAGACTTTGGAGGCCCAAAAAAGGGGTTTACAGGCATCCTAGACCCCCTAAAGTCCAGAAAATGTTGGTGGCCCAAAAACTGTGTCAGAGAGCTCTGAATGTCCCAAAAACATTTGCAGTCTGAAAAGGGCCTTAACCCGCATGCTAGACCCCTGAAATTTCCCAAAATATTTTGGCCACGAAAAATTCATCCTACATCCTTGAAGTTCAGAACATGTTGGCAGCCCAAAAAAGGCCTTAAAATGCATCTTATTCCTGTAAAAATCTTGATAACTTTGGAGGCCCAAAAAAGGGGTTTACATCCTAGACCCCATAAAGTCCAGAAAATGTTGGTGACCTGAAAACAGTGTCAGAGAGTTCTGAATGTCGCAAAAATATTTGCAGCCTGAAAAGGGCATTAATCCGCATCCTGGCCCCCTGAAATTCCCCAAAATATTTTTGGCCCAAAAAATGCATCCTACATCCCTGAAGTTCAGAAAATGTTGGCAGCACAAAACAGGCCTTAAAATACATATTAGGCCTGCAAAAATGTAGAAGACTTTGGAGGCCCAAAAAGGGGTTTACAGGCATCCTAGACCCCCTAAAGTCCAGAAAATGTTGGCGGCCCAAAAACGGTGTCAGAGAGCTCTGAATGTCCCAAAACATTTGCAGTCTGAAAAGGGCATTAACCCGCATACTAGACCCCTGAAATTTCCCAAAATATTTTGGCCACAAAAAATTCATCCTACACCCCTGAAAATTCAGAAAATGTTGGCAGCACAAAAAAGGCCTTAAAATACATATTAGGCCTCCAAAAATGTAGAAAACTTTGGAGGCCCAAAAAAGGGGTTTACAGGCATCGTAGACCCCCTAAAGTCCAGAAAATCTTGGTAGGCCAAAAACTGTGTCAGAGAGCTCTGAATGTCCCAAAAACATTTGCAGCCTGAAAAGGGCATTAACCCACATCCTAAACCCCTGAAATTCGCAAAAACATTTTTGGCCCGAAAAATGAATCCTACACCCCTTAAAGTTCAGAAAATGTTGGCAGCCCCAAAAAGGCCTTAAAATGCATCTTATTCCTGCAAAAATCTTGATAACTTTGGGGGCCCAAAAAAGGGGTTTACATCCTAGACCCCGTAAAGTCCAGAAAATGTTGGTGACCTGAAAACAGTGTCAGAGAGCTCTGAATGTCGCAAAAATATTTGCAGCCTGAAAAGGGCATTAATCCGCATCCTGGCCCCCTGAAATTCCCCAAAATACTTTTGGCCCAAAAAATGCATCCTACATCCCTGAAGTTCAGAAAATGTTGGCAGCACAAAACAGGCCTTAAAATATATATTAGGCCTGCAAAAATGTAAAAGACTTTGGAGGCCCAAAAAGGGGTTTACAGGCATCCTAGACCCCCTAAAGTCCAGAAAATGTTGGTGGCCAAAAACTGTGTCAGAGAGCTCTGAATGTCCCAAAAACATTTGCAATCTGAAAAGGGCATTAACCCGCATGCTAGACCCCTGAAATTTCCCAAAATATTTTGGCCACAAAAAATTCATCCTAGACCCCTGAAAATTGAGAAAATGTTGGCAGCACAAAAAAGGCCTTAAAATACATATTAGGCCTCCAAAAATGTAGAAAACTTTGGAGGCCCAAAAAAGGGGTTTACAGGCATCCTAGACCCCCTAAAGTCCAGAAAATGTTGGTAGGCCAAAAACTGTGTCAGAGAGCTCTGAATGTCCCAAAAACATTTGCAGCCTGAAAAGGGCATTAACCCACATCCTAAACCCCTGAAATTCCCAAAAACATTTTTGGCCCGAAAAATGAATCCTACACCCCTTAAAGTTCAGAAAATGTTGGCAGCCCCAAAAAGGCCTTAAAATGCATCTTATTCCTGCAAAAATCTTGATAACTTTGGAGGCCCAAAAAGGGGTTTACATCCTAGACCCCTGAAAGTCCAGAAAATGTTGGTGACCCGAAAACAGTGTCAGAGAGCTCTGAATGTCCCAAAAACATTTGCAGCCTGAAAAGGGCATTAATCCGCATCCTGGCCCCCTGAAATTCCCCAAAATATTTTTGGCCCAAAAAATGCATCCTACATCCCTGAAGTTCAGAAAATGTTGGCAGCACAAAACAGGCCTTAAAATATATATTAGGCCTGCAAAAATGTAGAAGACTTTGGAGGCCCAAAAAGGGGTTTACAGGCATCCTAGACCCCCTAAAGTCCAGAAAATGTTGGTGGCCAAAAACTGTGTCAGAGAGCTCTGAATGTCCCAAAAACATTTGCAATCTGAAAAGGGCATTAACCCGCATGCTAGACCCCTGAAATTTCCCAAAATATTTTGGCCACAAAAAATTCATCCTAGACCCCTGAAAATTGAGAAAATGTTGGCAGCACAAAAAAGGCCTTAAAATACATATTAGGCCTCCAAAAATGTAGAAAACTTTGGAGGCCCAAAAAAGGGGTTTACAGGCATCCTAGACCCCCTAAAGTCCAGAAAATGTTGGTAGGCCAAAAACTGTGTCAGAGAGCTCTGAATGTCCCAAAAACATTTGCAGCCTGAAAAGGGCATTAACCCACATCCTAAACCCCTGAAATTCCCAAAAACATTTTTGGCCCGAAAAATGAATCCTACACCCCTTAAAGTTCAGAAAATGTTGGCAGCCCCAAAAAGGCCTTAAAATGCATCTTATTCCTGCAAAAATCTTGATAACTTTGGAGGCCCAAAAAAGGGGTTTACATCCTAGACCCCATAAAGTCCAGAAAATGTTGGTGACCTGAAAACAGTGTCAGAGAGCTCTGAATGTCGCAAAAATATTTGCAGCCTGAAAAGGGCATTAATCCGCATCCTGGCCCCCTGAAATTCCCCAAAATATTTTTGGCCCAGAAAATGCATCCTACATCCCTGAAGTTCAGAAAATGTTGGCAGCACAAAACAGGCCTTAAAATACATATTAGGCCTGCAAAAATGTAGAAGACTTTGGAGGCCCAAAAAAGGGGTTTACAGGCATCCTAGACCCCCTAAAGTCCAGAAAATGTTGGTGGCCCAAAAACTGTGTGAGAGAGCTCTGAATGTCCCAAAAACATTTGCAGTCTGAAAAGGGCATTAACCCGCATGCTAGACCCCTGAAATTTCCCAAAATATTTTGGCCACGAAAAATTCATCCTACACCCCTGAAAATTCAGAAAATATTGGCAGCACAAAAAAGGCCTTAAAATACATATTAGGCCTCCATAAATGTAGAAAACTTTGGAGGCCCAAAAAAGGGGTTTACAGGCATCCTAGACCCCCTAAAGTCCAGAAAATGTTGGTAGGCCAAAAACTGTGTCAGAGAGCTCTGAATGTCCCAAAAACGTTTGCAGCCTGAAAAGGGCATTAACCCACATCCTAAAACCCTGAAATTCCCAAAAACATTTTTGGCCCGAAAAATGCATCCTACACCCCTGAAAGTTCAGAAAATGTTGGCAGCCCCAAAAAGGCCTTAAAATGCATCTTATTTCTGCAATAATCTTGATAACTTTGGAGGCCCAAAAAAGGGGTTTACAGACATCCTAGACCCCTGAAAGTCCAGAAAATGTTGGTGACCCGAAAACAGTGTCAGAGAGCTCTGAATGTCCCAAAAACATTTGCAGCCTGAAAAGGGCATTAACCCACATCCTAGCCCCCTGAAATTCCCCAAAATATTTTTGGCCCGAAAAATGCATCCTACATCCTTGAAGTTCAGAACATGTTGGCAGCCCAAAAAAGGCCTTAAAATGCATCTTATTCCTGTAAAAATCTTGATAACTTTGGAGGCCCAAAAAAGGGGTTTACATCCTAGACCCCATAAAGTCCAGAAAATGTTGGTGACCTGAAAACAGTGTCAGAGAGCTCTGAATGTCGCAAAAATATTTGCAGCCTGAAAAGGGTATTAATCCGCATCCTGGCCCCCTGAAATTCCCCAAAATATTTTTGGCCCAAAAAATGCATCCTACATCCCTGAAGTTCAGAAAATGTTGGCAGCACAAAACAGGCCTTAAAATACATATTAGGCCTGCAAAAATGTAGAAGACTTTGGAGGCCCAAAAGAGGGGTTTACAGGCATCCTAGACCCCCTAAAGTCCAGAAAATGTTATCGGCCCAAAAACTGTGTGAGAGAGCTTTGAATGTCCAAAAAACATTTGCAGTCTGAAAAGGGCATTAACCCGCATGCTAGACCCCTGAAATTCCCCAAAATATTTTGGCCACAAAAAATTCATCCTACACCCCTGAAAATTCAGAAAATGTTGGCAGCACAAAAAAGGCCTTAAAATACATATTAGGCCTCCAAAAATGTAGAAGACTTTGGAGGCCCAAAAAGGGGTTTACAGGCATCCTAGACCCCCTAAAGTCCAGAAAATGTTGGTGGCCCAAAAACTGTCTCAGAGAGCTCTGAATGTCCCAAAAACGTTTGCAGCCTGAAAAGGGCATTAACCCACATCCTAAACCCCTGAAATTCCCAAAAACATTTTTGGCCCGAAAAATGCATCCTACACCCCTGAAAGTTCAGAAAATGTTGGCAGCCCCAAAAAGGCCTTAACATGCATCTTTTTCCTGCAAAAATCTTGAAAACTTTGGAGGCCCAAAAAAGGGGTTTACATCCTAGACCCCATAAAGTACAGAAAATGTTGGTGACTCGAAAACAGTGTCAGAGAGCTCTGAATGTCCCAAAAATGTTTGCAGCCTGAAAAGGGCATTAATCCGCATCCTGGCCCCCTCAAATTCCCCAAAATATTTTTGGCCCAAAAAATGCATCCTACATCCCTGAAGTTCAGAAAATGTTGGCAGCACAAAACAGGCCTTAAAATACATATTAGGCCTGCAAAAATGTAGAAAACTTTGGAGGCCCAAAAAAGGGGTTTACAGGCATCGTAGACCCCCTAAAGTCCAGAAAATGTTGGCGGCCCAAAAACTATGTGAGAGAGCTCTGAATGTCCCAAAAACATTTGCAGCCTGAAAAGGGCATTAACCCGCATGCTAGACCCCTGAAATTCCCCAAAATATTTTGGCCACGAAAAATTCATCCTACACCCCTGAAAATTCAGAAAATGTTGGCAGTACAAAAAAAGGCCTTAAAATACATATTAGGCCTGCAAAATGTAGAAAACTTTGGAGGCCCAAAAAAGGGGTTTACAGGCATCCTAGACCCCCTAAAGTCCAGAAAATATTGGCGGCCCAAAAACGGTGTCAGAGAGCTCTGAATGTCCCAAAACATTAGCAGTCTGAAAAGGGCATTAACCCGCATACTAGACCCCTGAAATTCCCCAAAATATTTTGGCCATGAAAAATTCATCCTACACCCCTGAAAATTCAGAAAATGTTGGCAACACAAAAAAAGGCCTTAAAATACATATTAAGCCTCCAAAAATGTAGAAAACTTTGGAGGCCCAAAAAAGGGGTTTACAGGCCTCCTAGACCCCCTAAAGTCAAGAAAATGTTGGTAGGCCAAAAACTGTGTCAGAGAGCTCTGAATGTCCCAAAAACGTTTGCAGCCTGAAAAGGGCATTAACCCACATCCTAAACCCCTGAAATTCCCAAAAACATTGTTGGCCCGAAAAATGCATCCTACACCCCTGAAAGTTCAGAAAATGTTGGCAGCCCCAAAGAGGCCTTAAAATGCATCTTATTCCTGCAAAAATCCTGATAACTTTGGAGGCCCAAAAAGGGGTTTACATGCTAGACCCCATAAAGTCCAGAAAATGTTGGTGACCTGAAAACAGTGCCAGAGAGCTCTGAATGTCCCAAAAATATTTGCAGCCTGAAAAGGGCATTAATCCGCATCCTGGCCCCCTGAAATTCCCCAAAATATTTTTGGCCCAAAAAATGTACCTACATCCCTGAAGTTCAGAAAATGTTGGCAGCACAAAACAGGCCTTAAAATATATATTAGGCCTGCAAAAATGTAGAAGACTTTGGAGGCCCAAAAAGGGGTTTACAGGCATCCTAGACCCCCTAAAGTCCAGAAAATGTTGGTGGCCAAAAACTGTGTCAGAGAGCTGTGAATGTCCCAAAAACATTTGCAGTCTGAAAAGGGCATTAACCCGCATGCTAGACCCCTGAAATTTCCCAAAATATTTTGGCCACGAAAAATTCATCCTACACCCCTGAAAATTCAGAAAATATTGGCAGCACAAAAAAGGCCTTAAAATACATATTAGGCCTCCAAAAATGTAGAAAACTTTGGAGGCCCAAAAAAGGGGTTTACAGGCATCCTAGACCCCCTAAAGTCCAGAAAATGTTGGTAGGCCAAAAACTGTGTCAGAGAGCTCTGAATGTCCCAAAAACGTTTGCAGCCTGAAAAGGGCATTAACCCACATCCTAAACCCCTGAAATTCCCAAAAACATTGTTGGCCCGAAAAATGCATCCTACACCCCTGAAAGTTCAGAAAATGTTGGCAGCCCCAAAGAGGCCTTAAAATGCATCTTATTCCTGCAAAAATCTTGATAACTTTGGAGGCCCAAAAAGGGGTTTACATGCTAGACCCCATAAAGTCCAGAAAATGTTGGTGACCTGAAAACAGTGCCAGAGAGCTCTGAATGTCCCAAAAATATTTGCAGCCTGAAAAGGGCATTAATCCGCATCCTGGCCCCCTGAAATTCCCCAAAATATTTTTGGCCCAAAAAATGTATCCTACATCCCTGAAGTTCAGAAAATGTTGGCAGCACAAAACAGGGTTTAAAATATATATTAGGCCTGCAAAAATGTAGAAGACTTTGGAGGCCCAAAAAGGGGTTTACAGGCATCCTAGACCCCCTAAAGTCCAGAAAATGTTGGTGGCCAAAAACTGTGTCAGAGAGCTGTGAATGTCCCAAAAACATTTGCAGTCTGAAAAGGGCATTAACCCGCATGCTAGACCCCTGAAATTTCCCAAAATATTTTGGCCACGAAAAATTCATCCTACACCCCTGAAAATTCAGAAAATATTGGCAGCACAAAAAAGGCCTTAAAATACATATTAGGCCTCCAAAAATGTAGAAAACTTTGGAGGCCCAAAAAAGGGGTTTACAGGCATCCTAGACCCCCTAAAGTCCAGAAAATGTTGGTAGGCCAAAAACTGTGTCAGAGAGCTCTGAATGTCCCAAAAACGTTTGCAGCCTGAAAAGGGCATTAACCCACATCCTAAACCCCTGAAATTCCCAAAAACATTTTTGGCCCGAAAAATGCATCCTACACCCCTGAAAGTTCAGAAAATGTTGGCAGCCCCAAAAAGGCCTTAAAATGCATCTTATTTCTGCAATAATCTTGATAACTTTGGAGGCCCAAAAACGGGGTTTACAGACATCCTAGACCCCTGAAAGTCCAGAAAATGTTGGTGACCCGAAAACAGTGTCAGAGAGCTCTGAATGTCCCAAAAACATTTGCAGCCTGAAAAGGGCATTAACCCACATCCTAGCCCCCTGAAATTCCCCAAAATATTTTGGCCCGAAAAATGCATCCTACATCCTTGAAGTTCAGAACCTGTTGGCAGCCCAAAAAAGGCCTTAAAATGCATCTTATTCCTGTAAAAATCTTGATAACTTTGGAGGCCCAAAAAAGGGGTTTACATCCTAGACCCCATAAAGTCCAGAAAATGTTGGTGACCTGAAAACAGTGTCAGAGAGCTCTGAATGTCGCAAAAATATTTGCAGCCTGAAAAGGGCATTAATCCGCATCCTGGCCCCCTGAAATTCCCCAAAATATTTTTGGCCCAGAAAATGCATCCTACACCCCTGAAAGTTCAGAAAATGTTGGCAGCCCCAAAAAGGCCTTAACATGCATCTTATTCCTGCAAAAATCTTGAAAACTTTGGAGGCCCAAAAAAGGGGTTTACATCCTAGACCCCATAAAGTACAGAAAATGTTGGTGACTCGACAACAGTGTCAGAGAGCTCTGAATGTCCCAAAAATGTTTGCAGCCTGAAAAGGGCATTAATCCGCATCCTGGCCCCCTCAAATTCCCCAAAATATTTTTGGCCCAAAAAATGCATCCTACATCCATGAAGTTCAGAAAATGTTGGCAGCACAAAACAGGCCTTAAAATACATATTAGGCCTGCAAAAATGTAGAAAACTTTGGAGGCCCAAAAAAGGGGTTTACAGTCATCCTAGACCCCCTAAAGTCCAGAAAATGTTGGCGGCCCAAAAACTGTGTGAGAGAGCTCTGAATGTCCAAAAAACATTTGCAGTCTGAAAAGGGCATTAACCCGCATGCTAGACCCCTGAAATTCCCCAAAATATTTTGGCCACAAAAAATTCATCCTACATCCCTGAAAATTCAGAAAATGTTGGCAGCACAAAAAAAGGCCTTAAAATACATATTAGGCCTCCAAAAATGTAGAAGACTTTGGAGGCCCAAAAAGGGGTTTACAGGCATCCTAGACCCCCTAAAGTCCAGAAAATGTTGGTGGCCCAAAAACTGTGTCAGAGAGCTCTGAATGTCCCAAAAACGTTTGCAGCCTGAAAAGGGCATTAACCCACATCCTAAACCCCTGAAATTCCCAAAAACATTTTTGGCCCGAAAAATGCATCCTACACCCCTGAAAGTTCAGAAAATGTTGGCAGCCCCAAAAAGGCCTTAACATGCATCTTTTTCCTGCAAAAATCTTGAAAACTTTGGAGGCCCAAAAAAGGGGTTTACATCCTAGACCCCATAAAGTACAGAAAATGTTGGTGACTCGAAAACAGTGTCAGAGAGCTCTGAATGTCCCAAAAATGTTTGCAGCCTGAAAAGGGCATTAATCCGCATCCTGGCCCCCTCAAATTCCCCAAAATATTTTTGGCCCAAAAAATGCATCCTACATCCCTGAAGTTCAGAAAATGTTGGCAGCACAAAACAGGCCTTAAAATACATATTAGGCCTGCAAAAATGTAGAAAACTTTGGAGGCCCAAAAAAGGGGTTTACAGGCATCCTAGAGCCCCTAAAGTCCAGAAAATGTTGGCGGCCCAAAAACTGTGTGAGAGAGCTCTGAATGTCCCAAAAACATTTGCAGTCTGAAAAGGGCATTAACCCGCATGCTAGACCCCTGAAATTCCCCAAAATATTTTGGCCACGAAAAATTCATCCTACACCCCTGAAAATTCAGAAAATGTTGGCAGCACAAAAAAAGGCCTTAAAATACATATTAGGCCTGCAAAAATGTAGAAAACTTTGGAGGCCCAAAAAAGGGGTTTACAGGCATCCTAGACCCCCTAAAGTCCAGAAAATATTGGCGGCCCAAAAACGGTGTCAGAGAGCTCTGAATGTCCCAAAATATTTGCAGCCTGAAAAGGGCATTAACCCGCATACTAGACCCCTGAAATTCCCCAAAATATTTTGGCCATGAAAAATTCATCCTACACCCCTGAAAATTCAGAAAATGTTGGCAACACAAAAAAGGCCTTAAAATACATATTAGGCCTCCAAAAATGTAGAAAACTTTGGAGGCCCAAAAAAGGGGTTTACAGGCCTCCTAGACCCCTAAAGTCCAGAAAATGTTGGTAGGCCAAAAACTGTGTCAGAGAGCACTGAATGTCCCAAAAACTTTTGCAGCCTGAAAAGGGCATTAACCCACATCCTAAACCCCTGAAATTCTCAAAAAGATTTTGGCCCAAAAAATGAATCCTACACCCCTTAAAGTTCAGAAAATGTTGGCAGCCCCAAAGAGGCCTTAAAATGCATCTTATTCCTGCAAAAATCTTGATAACTTTGGAGGCCCAAAAAGGGGTTTACATGCTAGACCCCATAAAGTCCAGAAAATGTTGGTGACCTGAAAACAGTGCCAGAGAGCTCTGAATGTCCCAAAAATATTTGCAGCCTGAAAAGGGCATTAATCCGCATCCTGGCCCCCTGAAATTCCCCAAAATATTTTTGGCCCAAAAAATGTATCCTACATCCCTGAAGTTCAGAAAATGTTGGCAGCACAAAACAGGCCTTAAAATATATATTAGGCCTGCAAAAATGTAGAAGACTTTGGAGGCCCAAAAAGGGGTTTACAGGCATCCTAGACCCCCTAAAGTCCAGAAAATGTTGGTGGCCAAAAACTGTGTCAGAGAGCTCTGAATGTCCCAAAAACATTTGCAGTCTGAAAAGGGCATTAACCCGCATGCTAGACCCCTGAAATTTCCCAAAATATTTTGGCCATGAAAAATTCATCCTACACCCCTGAAAATTCAGAAAATATTGGCAGCACAAAAAAGGCCTTAAAATACATATTAGGCCTCCAAAAATGTAGAAAACTTTGGAGGCCCAAAAAAGGGGTTTACAGGCATCCTAGACCCCCTAAAGTCCAGAAAATGTTGGTAGGCCAAAAACTGTGTCAGAGAGCTCTGAATGTCCCAAAAACGTTTGCAGCCTGAAAAGGGCATTAACCCACATCCTAAACCCCTGAAATTCCCAAAAACATTTTTGGCCCGAAAAATGCATCCTACACCCCTGAAAGTTCAGAAAATGTTGGCAGCCCCAAAAAGGCCTTAAAATGCATCTTATTTCTGCAATAATCTTGATAACTTTGGAGGCCCAAAAAAGGGGTTTACATCCTAGACCCCATAAAGTACAGAAAATGTTGGTGACTCGAAAACAGTGTCAGAGAGCTCTGAATGTCCCAAAAATGTTTGCAGCCTGAAAAGGGCATTAATCCGCATCCTGGCCCCCTCAAATTCCCCAAAATATTTTTGGCCCAAAAAATGCATCCTACATCCCTGAAGTTCAGAAAATGTTGGCAACACAAAACAGGCCTTAAAATACATATTAGGCCTGCAAAAATGTAGAAAACTTTGGAGGCCCAAAAAAGGGGTTTACAGGCATCCTAGACCCCCTAAAGTCCAGAAAATGTTGGCGGCCCAAAAACTGTGTGAGAGAGCTCTGAATGTCCCAAAAACATTTGCAGTCTGAAAAGGGCATTAACCCGCATGCTAGACCCCTGAAATTCCCCAAAATATTTTGGCCACGAAAAATTCATCCTACACCCCTGAAAATTCAGAAAATGTTGGCAGCACAAAAAAAGGCCTTAAAATACATATTAGGCCTGCAAAAATGTAGAAAACTTTGGAGGCCCAAAAAAGGGGTTTACAGGCATCCTAGACCCCCTAAAGTCCAGAAAATATTGGCGGCCCAAAAACGGTGTCAGAGAGCTCTGAATGTCCCAAAACATTTGCAGTCTGAAAAGGGCATTAACCCGCATACTAGACCCCTGAAATTCCCCAAAATATTTTGGCCATGAAAAATTCATCCTACACCCCTGAAAATTCAGAAAATGTTGGCAACACAAAAAAAGGCCTTAAAATACATATTAGGCCTCCAAAAATGTAGAAAACTTTGGAGGCCCAAAAAAGGGGTTTACAGGCCTCCTAGACCCCCTAAAGTCCAGAAAATGTTGGTAGGCCAAAAACTGTGTCAGAGAGCACTGAATGTCCCAAAAACGTTTGCAGCCAGAAAAGGGCATTAACCCACATCCTAAACCCCTGAAATTCCCAAAAACATTTTTGGCCCGAAAAATGCATCCTACACCCCTGAAAGTTCAGAAAATGTTGGCAGCCCCAAAAAGGCCTTAAAATGCATCTTATTTCTGCAATAATCTTGATAACTTTGGAGGCCCAAAAAAGGGGTTTACAGACATCCTAGACCCCTGAAAGTCCAGAAAATGTTGGTGACCCGAAAACAGTGTCAGAGAGCTCTGAATGTCCCAAAAACATGTGCAGCCTGAAAAGGGCATTAACCCACATCCTAGCCCCCTGAAATTCCCCAAAATATTTTTGGCCCGAAAAATGCATCCTACATCCTTGAAGTTCAGAACCTGTTGGCAGCCCAAAAAAGGCCTTAAAATGCATCTTATTCCTGTAAAAATCTTGATAACTTTGGAGGCCCAAAAAAGGGGTTTACATCCTAGACCCCGTAAAGTCCAGAAAATGTTGGTGACCTGAAAACAGTGTAAGAGAGCTCTGAATGTCGCAAAAATATTTGCAGCCTGAAAAGGGCATTAATCCGCATCCTGGCCCCCTGAAATTCCCCAAAATATTTTTGGCCCAAAAAATGCATCCTACATCCCTGAAGTTCAGAAAATGTTGGCAGCACAAAACAGGCCTTAAAATACATATTAGGCCTGCAAAAATGTAGAAGACTTTGGAGGCTCAAAAAAGGGGTTTACAGGCATCCTAGATCCCCTAAAGTCCAGAAAATGTTAGCGCCCCAAAAACTGTGTGAGAGAGCTCTGAATGTCCAAAAAACATTTGCAGTCTGAAAAGGGCATTAACCCGCATGCTAGACCCCTGAAATTCCCCAAAATATTTTGGCCACGAAAAATTCATCCTACACCCCTGAAAATTCAGAAAATGTTGGCAGCACAAAAAAGACCTTAAAATACATATTAGGCCTCCAAAAATGTAGAAGACTTTGGAGGCCCAAAAAGGGGTTTACAGGCATCCTAGACCCCCTAAAGTCCAGAAAATGTTGGTGGCCCAAAAACTGTGTCAGAGAGCTCTGAATGTCCCAAAAACGTTTGCAGCCTGAAAAGGGCATTAACCCACATCCTAAACCCCTGAAATTCCCAAAAACATTTTTGGCCCAAAAAATGCATCCTACACCCCTGAAAGTTCAGAAAATGTTGGCAGCCCCAAAAAGGCCTCAACATGCATCTTATTCCTGCAAAAATCTTGAAAACTTTGGAGGCCCAAAAAAGGGGTTTACATCCTAGACCCCCTAAAGTCCAGAAAATGTTGGCGGCCCAAAAACTGTGTGAGAGAGCTCTGAATGTCCCAAAAAATATTTGCAGTCTGAAAAGGGCATTAACCCGCATGCTAGACCCCTGAAATTCCCCAAAATATATTGGCCACATAAAATGCATCCTACATCCCTGAAGTTCAGAAAATGTTGGCAGCACAAAACAGGCCTTAAAATACATATTAGGCCTGCAAAAATGTAGAAGACTTTGGAGGCCCAAAAAAGGGGTTTACAGGCATCCTAGACCCCCTAAAGTCCAGAAAATGTTGGTGGCCCAAAAACTGTGTCAGAGAGCTCTGAATGTCCCAAAAACGTTTGCAGCCTGAAAAGGGCATTAACCCACATCCTAAACCCCTGAAATTCCCAAAAACATTTTTGGCCCGAAAAATGCATCCTACACCCCTGAAAGTTCAGAAAATGTTGGCAGCCCCAAAAAGGCCTTAAAATGCATCTTATTTCTGCAATAATCTTGATAACTTTGGAGGCCCAAAAAAGGGGTTTACAGACATCCTAGACCCCTGAAAGTCCAGAAAATGTTGGTGACCCGAAAACAGTGTCAGAGAGCTCTGAATGTCCCAAAAACATTTGCAGTCTGAAAAGGGCATTAACCCGCATGCTAGACCCCTGAAATTTCCCAAAATATTTTGGCCACGAAAAATTCATCCTACACCCCTGAAAATTCAGAAAATATTGGCAGCACAAAAAAGGCCTTAAAATACATATTAGGCCTCCAAAAATGTAGAAAACTTTGGAGGCCCAAAAAAGGGGTTTACAGGCATCCTAGACCCCCTAAAGTCCAGAAAATGTTGGTAGGCCAAAAACTGTGTCAGAGAGCTCTGAATGTCCCAAAAACGTTTGCAGCCTGAAAAGGGCATTAACCCACATCCTAAACCCCTGAAATTCCCAAAAACATTGTTGGCCCGAAAAATGCATCCTACACCCCTGAAAGTTCAGAAAATGTTGGCAGCCCCAAAGAGGCCTTAAAATGCATCTTATTCCTGCAAAAATCCTGATAACTTTGGAGGCCCAAAAAGGGGTTTACATGCTAGACCCCATAAAGTCCAGAAAATGTTGGTGACCTGAAAACAGTGCCAGAGAGCTCTGAATGTCCCAAAAATATTTGCAGCCTGAAAAGGGCATTAATCCGCATCCTGGCCCCCTGAAATTCCCCAAAATATTTTTGGCCCAAAAAATGTACCTACATCCCTGAAGTTCAGAAAATGTTGGCAGCACAAAACAGGCCTTAAAATATATATTAGGCCTGCAAAAATGTAGAAGACTTTGGAGGCCCAAAAAGGGGTTTACAGGCATCCTAGACCCCCTAAAGTCCAGAAAATGTTGGTGGCCAAAAACTGTGTCAGAGAGCTGTGAATGTCCCAAAAACATTTGCAGTCTGAAAAGGGCATTAACCCGCATGCTAGACCCCTGAAATTTCCCAAAATATTTTGGCCACGAAAAATTCATCCTACACCCCTGAAAATTCAGAAAATATTGGCAGCACAAAAAAGGCCTTAAAATACATATTAGGCCTCCAAAAATGTAGAAAACTTTGGAGGCCCAAAAAAGGGGTTTACAGGCATCCTAGACCCCCTAAAGTCCAGAAAATGTTGGTAGGCCAAAAACTGTGTCAGAGAGCTCTGAATGTCCCAAAAACGTTTGCAGCCTGAAAAGGGCATTAACCCACATCCTAAACCCCTGAAATTCCCAAAAACATTGTTGGCCCGAAAAATGCATCCTACACCCCTGAAAGTTCAGAAAATGTTGGCAGCCCCAAAGAGGCCTTAAAATGCATCTTATTCCTGCAAAAATCTTGATAACTTTGGAGGCCCAAAAAGGGGTTTACATGCTAGACCCCATAAAGTCCAGAAAATGTTGGTGACCTGAAAACAGTGCCAGAGAGCTCTGAATGTCCCAAAAATATTTGCAGCCTGAAAAGGGCATTAATCCGCATCCTGGCCCCCTGAAATTCCCCAAAATATTTTTGGCCCAAAAAATGTATCCTACATCCCTGAAGTTCAGAAAATGTTGGCAGCACAAAACAGGGTTTAAAATATATATTAGGCCTGCAAAAATGTAGAAGACTTTGGAGGCCCAAAAAGGGGTTTACAGGCATCCTAGACCCCCTAAAGTCCAGAAAATGTTGGTGGCCAAAAACTGTGTCAGAGAGCTGTGAATGTCCCAAAAACATTTGCAGTCTGAAAAGGGCATTAACCCGCATGCTAGACCCCTGAAATTTCCCAAAATATTTTGGCCACGAAAAATTCATCCTACACCCCTGAAAATTCAGAAAATATTGGCAGCACAAAAAAGGCCTTAAAATACATATTAGGCCTCCAAAAATGTAGAAAACTTTGGAGGCCCAAAAAAGGGGTTTACAGGCATCCTAGACCCCCTAAAGTCCAGAAAATGTTGGTAGGCCAAAAACTGTGTCAGAGAGCTCTGAATGTCCCAAAAACGTTTGCAGCCTGAAAAGGGCATTAACCCACATCCTAAACCCCTGAAATTCCCAAAAACATTTTTGGCCCGAAAAATGCATCCTACACCCCTGAAAGTTCAGAAAATGTTGGCAGCCCCAAAAAGGCCTTAAAATGCATCTTATTTCTGCAATAATCTTGATAACTTTGGAGGCCCAAAAACGGGGTTTACAGACATCCTAGACCCCTGAAAGTCCAGAAAATGTTGGTGACCCGAAAACAGTGTCAGAGAGCTCTGAATGTCCCAAAAACATTTGCAGCCTGAAAAGGGCATTAACCCACATCCTAGCCCCCTGAAATTCCCCAAAATATTTTGGCCCGAAAAATGCATCCTACATCCTTGAAGTTCAGAACCTGTTGGCAGCCCAAAAAAGGCCTTAAAATGCATCTTATTCCTGTAAAAATCTTGATAACTTTGGAGGCCCAAAAAAGGGGTTTACATCCTAGACCCCATAAAGTCCAGAAAATGTTGGTGACCTGAAAACAGTGTCAGAGAGCTCTGAATGTCGCAAAAATATTTGCAGCCTGAAAAGGGCATTAATCCGCATCCTGGCCCCCTGAAATTCCCCAAAATATTTTTGGCCCAGAAAATGCATCCTACACCCCTGAAAGTTCAGAAAATGTTGGCAGCCCCAAAAAGGCCTTAACATGCATCTTATTCCTGCAAAAATCTTGAAAACTTTGGAGGCCCAAAAAAGGGGTTTACATCCTAGACCCCATAAAGTACAGAAAATGTTGGTGACTCGACAACAGTGTCAGAGAGCTCTGAATGTCCCAAAAATGTTTGCAGCCTGAAAAGGGCATTAATCCGCATCCTGGCCCCCTCAAATTCCCCAAAATATTTTTGGCCCAAAAAATGCATCCTACATCCATGAAGTTCAGAAAATGTTGGCAGCACAAAACAGGCCTTAAAATACATATTAGGCCTGCAAAAATGTAGAAAACTTTGGAGGCCCAAAAAAGGGGTTTACAGTCATCCTAGACCCCCTAAAGTCCAGAAAATGTTGGCGGCCCAAAAACTGTGTGAGAGAGCTCTGAATGTCCAAAAAACATTTGCAGTCTGAAAAGGGCATTAACCCGCATGCTAGACCCCTGAAATTCCCCAAAATATTTTGGCCACAAAAAATTCATCCTACATCCCTGAAAATTCAGAAAATGTTGGCAGCACAAAAAAAGGCCTTAAAATACATATTAGGCCTCCAAAAATGTAGAAGACTTTGGAGGCCCAAAAAGGGGTTTACAGGCATCCTAGACCCCCTAAAGTCCAGAAAATGTTGGTGGCCCAAAAACTGTGTCAGAGAGCTCTGAATGTCCCAAAAACGTTTGCAGCCTGAAAAGGGCATTAACCCACATCCTAAACCCCTGAAATTCCCAAAAACATTTTTGGCCCGAAAAATGCATCCTACACCCCTGAAAGTTCAGAAAATGTTGGCAGCCCCAAAAAGGCCTTAACATGCATCTTTTTCCTGCAAAAATCTTGAAAACTTTGGAGGCCCAAAAAAGGGGTTTACATCCTAGACCCCATAAAGTACAGAAAATGTTGGTGACTCGAAAACAGTGTCAGAGAGCTCTGAATGTCCCAAAAATGTTTGCAGCCTGAAAAGGGCATTAATCCGCATCCTGGCCCCCTCAAATTCCCCAAAATATTTTTGGCCCAAAAAATGCATCCTACATCCCTGAAGTTCAGAAAATGTTGGCAGCACAAAACAGGCCTTAAAATACATATTAGGCCTGCAAAAATGTAGAAAACTTTGGAGGCCCAAAAAAGGGGTTTACAGGCATCCTAGAGCCCCTAAAGTCCAGAAAATGTTGGCGGCCCAAAAACTGTGTGAGAGAGCTCTGAATGTCCCAAAAACATTTGCAGTCTGAAAAGGGCATTAACCCGCATGCTAGACCCCTGAAATTCCCCAAAATATTTTGGCCACGAAAAATTCATCCTACACCCCTGAAAATTCAGAAAATGTTGGCAGCACAAAAAAAGGCCTTAAAATACATATTAGGCCTGCAAAAATGTAGAAAACTTTGGAGGCCCAAAAAAGGGGTTTACAGGCATCCTAGACCCCCTAAAGTCCAGAAAATATTGGCGGCCCAAAAACGGTGTCAGAGAGCTCTGAATGTCCCAAAATATTTGCAGCCTGAAAAGGGCATTAACCCGCATACTAGACCCCTGAAATTCCCCAAAATATTTTGGCCATGAAAAATTCATCCTACACCCCTGAAAATTCAGAAAATGTTGGCAACACAAAAAAGGCCTTAAAATACATATTAGGCCTCCAAAAATGTAGAAAACTTTGGAGGCCCAAAAAAGGGGTTTACAGGCCTCCTAGACCCCTAAAGTCCAGAAAATGTTGGTAGGCCAAAAACTGTGTCAGAGAGCACTGAATGTCCCAAAAACTTTTGCAGCCTGAAAAGGGCATTAACCCACATCCTAAACCCCTGAAATTCTCAAAAAGATTTTGGCCCAAAAAATGAATCCTACACCCCTTAAAGTTCAGAAAATGTTGGCAGCCCCAAAGAGGCCTTAAAATGCATCTTATTCCTGCAAAAATCTTGATAACTTTGGAGGCCCAAAAAGGGGTTTACATGCTAGACCCCATAAAGTCCAGAAAATGTTGGTGACCTGAAAACAGTGCCAGAGAGCTCTGAATGTCCCAAAAATATTTGCAGCCTGAAAAGGGCATTAATCCGCATCCTGGCCCCCTGAAATTCCCCAAAATATTTTTGGCCCAAAAAATGTATCCTACATCCCTGAAGTTCAGAAAATGTTGGCAGCACAAAACAGGCCTTAAAATATATATTAGGCCTGCAAAAATGTAGAAGACTTTGGAGGCCCAAAAAGGGGTTTACAGGCATCCTAGACCCCCTAAAGTCCAGAAAATGTTGGTGGCCAAAAACTGTGTCAGAGAGCTCTGAATGTCCCAAAAACATTTGCAGTCTGAAAAGGGCATTAACCCGCATGCTAGACCCCTGAAATTTCCCAAAATATTTTGGCCATGAAAAATTCATCCTACACCCCTGAAAATTCAGAAAATATTGGCAGCACAAAAAAGGCCTTAAAATACATATTAGGCCTCCAAAAATGTAGAAAACTTTGGAGGCCCAAAAAAGGGGTTTACAGGCATCCTAGACCCCCTAAAGTCCAGAAAATGTTGGTAGGCCAAAAACTGTGTCAGAGAGCTCTGAATGTCCCAAAAACGTTTGCAGCCTGAAAAGGGCATTAACCCACATCCTAAACCCCTGAAATTCCCAAAAACATTTTTGGCCCGAAAAATGCATCCTACACCCCTGAAAGTTCAGAAAATGTTGGCAGCCCCAAAAAGGCCTTAAAATGCATCTTATTTCTGCAATAATCTTGATAACTTTGGAGGCCCAAAAAAGGGGTTTACATCCTAGACCCCATAAAGTACAGAAAATGTTGGTGACTCGAAAACAGTGTCAGAGAGCTCTGAATGTCCCAAAAATGTTTGCAGCCTGAAAAGGGCATTAATCCGCATCCTGGCCCCCTCAAATTCCCCAAAATATTTTTGGCCCAAAAAATGCATCCTACATCCCTGAAGTTCAGAAAATGTTGGCAACACAAAACAGGCCTTAAAATACATATTAGGCCTGCAAAAATGTAGAAAACTTTGGAGGCCCAAAAAAGGGGTTTACAGGCATCCTAGACCCCCTAAAGTCCAGAAAATGTTGGCGGCCCAAAAACTGTGTGAGAGAGCTCTGAATGTCCCAAAAACATTTGCAGTCTGAAAAGGGCATTAACCCGCATGCTAGACCCCTGAAATTCCCCAAAATATTTTGGCCACGAAAAATTCATCCTACACCCCTGAAAATTCAGAAAATGTTGGCAGCACAAAAAAAGGCCTTAAAATACATATTAGGCCTGCAAAAATGTAGAAAACTTTGGAGGCCCAAAAAAGGGGTTTACAGGCATCCTAGACCCCCTAAAGTCCAGAAAATATTGGCGGCCCAAAAACGGTGTCAGAGAGCTCTGAATGTCCCAAAACATTTGCAGTCTGAAAAGGGCATTAACCCGCATACTAGACCCCTGAAATTCCCCAAAATATTTTGGCCATGAAAAATTCATCCTACACCCCTGAAAATTCAGAAAATGTTGGCAACACAAAAAAAGGCCTTAAAATACATATTAGGCCTCCAAAAATGTAGAAAACTTTGGAGGCCCAAAAAAGGGGTTTACAGGCCTCCTAGACCCCCTAAAGTCCAGAAAATGTTGGTAGGCCAAAAACTGTGTCAGAGAGCACTGAATGTCCCAAAAACGTTTGCAGCCAGAAAAGGGCATTAACCCACATCCTAAACCCCTGAAATTCCCAAAAACATTTTTGGCCCGAAAAATGCATCCTACACCCCTGAAAGTTCAGAAAATGTTGGCAGCCCCAAAAAGGCCTTAAAATGCATCTTATTTCTGCAATAATCTTGATAACTTTGGAGGCCCAAAAAAGGGGTTTACAGACATCCTAGACCCCTGAAAGTCCAGAAAATGTTGGTGACCCGAAAACAGTGTCAGAGAGCTCTGAATGTCCCAAAAACATGTGCAGCCTGAAAAGGGCATTAACCCACATCCTAGCCCCCTGAAATTCCCCAAAATATTTTTGGCCCGAAAAATGCATCCTACATCCTTGAAGTTCAGAACCTGTTGGCAGCCCAAAAAAGGCCTTAAAATGCATCTTATTCCTGTAAAAATCTTGATAACTTTGGAGGCCCAAAAAAGGGGTTTACATCCTAGACCCCGTAAAGTCCAGAAAATGTTGGTGACCTGAAAACAGTGTAAGAGAGCTCTGAATGTCGCAAAAATATTTGCAGCCTGAAAAGGGCATTAATCCGCATCCTGGCCCCCTGAAATTCCCCAAAATATTTTTGGCCCAAAAAATGCATCCTACATCCCTGAAGTTCAGAAAATGTTGGCAGCACAAAACAGGCCTTAAAATACATATTAGGCCTGCAAAAATGTAGAAGACTTTGGAGGCTCAAAAAAGGGGTTTACAGGCATCCTAGATCCCCTAAAGTCCAGAAAATGTTAGCGCCCCAAAAACTGTGTGAGAGAGCTCTGAATGTCCAAAAAACATTTGCAGTCTGAAAAGGGCATTAACCCGCATGCTAGACCCCTGAAATTCCCCAAAATATTTTGGCCACGAAAAATTCATCCTACACCCCTGAAAATTCAGAAAATGTTGGCAGCACAAAAAAGACCTTAAAATACATATTAGGCCTCCAAAAATGTAGAAGACTTTGGAGGCCCAAAAAGGGGTTTACAGGCATCCTAGACCCCCTAAAGTCCAGAAAATGTTGGTGGCCCAAAAACTGTGTCAGAGAGCTCTGAATGTCCCAAAAACGTTTGCAGCCTGAAAAGGGCATTAACCCACATCCTAAACCCCTGAAATTCCCAAAAACATTTTTGGCCCAAAAAATGCATCCTACACCCCTGAAAGTTCAGAAAATGTTGGCAGCCCCAAAAAGGCCTCAACATGCATCTTATTCCTGCAAAAATCTTGAAAACTTTGGAGGCCCAAAAAAGGGGTTTACATCCTAGACCCCCTAAAGTCCAGAAAATGTTGGCGGCCCAAAAACTGTGTGAGAGAGCTCTGAATGTCCCAAAAAATATTTGCAGTCTGAAAAGGGCATTAACCCGCATGCTAGACCCCTGAAATTCCCCAAAATATATTGGCCACATAAAATGCATCCTACATCCCTGAAGTTCAGAAAATGTTGGCAGCACAAAACAGGCCTTAAAATACATATTAGGCCTGCAAAAATGTAGAAGACTTTGGAGGCCCAAAAAAGGGGTTTACAGGCATCCTAGACCCCCTAAAGTCCAGAAAATGTTGGTGGCCCAAAAACTGTGTCAGAGAGCTCTGAATGTCCCAAAAACGTTTGCAGCCTGAAAAGGGCATTAACCCACATCCTAAACCCCTGAAATTCCCAAAAACATTTTTGGCCCGAAAAATGCATCCTACACCCCTGAAAGTTCAGAAAATGTTGGCAGCCCCAAAAAGGCCTTAAAATGCATCTTATTTCTGCAATAATCTTGATAACTTTGGAGGCCCAAAAAAGGGGTTTACAGACATCCTAGACCCCTGAAAGTCCAGAAAATGTTGGTGACCCGAAAACAGTGTCAGAGAGCTCTGAATGTCCCAAAAACATTTGCAGTCTGAAAAGGGCATTAACCCGCATGCTAGACCCCTGAAATTTCCCAAAATATTTTGGCCACGAAAAATTCATCCTACACCCCTGAAAATTCAGAAAATATTGGCAGCACAAAAAAGGCCTTAAAATACATATTAGGCCTCCAAAAATGTAGAAAACTTTGGAGGCCCAAAAAAGGGGTTTACAGGCATCCTAGACCCCCTAAAGTCCAGAAAATGTTGGTAGGCCAAAAACTGTGTCAGAGAGCTCTGAATGTCCCAAAAACGTTTGCAGCCTGAAAAGGGCATTAACCCACATCCTAAACCCCTGAAATTCCCAAAAACATTTTTGGCCCGAAAAATGCATCCTACACCCCTGAAAGTTCAGAAAATGTTGGCAGCCCCAAAAAGGCCTTAAAATGCATCTTATTTCTGCAATAATCTTGATAACTTTGGAGGCCCAAAAAAGGGGTTTACAGACATCCTAGACCCCTGAAAGTCCAGAAAATGTTGGTGACCCGAAAACAGTGTCAGAGAGCTCTGAATGTCCCAAAAACATTTGCAGCCTGAAAAGGGCATTAACCCACATCCTAGCCCCCTGAAATTCCCCAAAATATTTTTGGCCCGAAAAATGCATCCTACATCCTTGAAGTTCAGAACATGTGGGCAGCCCAAAAAATGCCTTAAAATGCATCTTATTCCTCTAAAAATCTTGATAACTTTGGAAGCCCAAAAAAGGGGTTTACATCCTAGACCCCATAAAGTCCAGAAAATGTTGGTGACCTGAAAACAGTGTCAGAGAGCTCTGAATGTCGCAAAAATATTTGCAGCCTGAAAAGGGCATTAATCCGCATCCTGGCCCCCTGAAATTCCCCAAAATATTTTTGGCCCAAAAAATGCATCCTACATCCCTGAAGTTCAGAAAATGTTGGCAGCACAAAACAGGCCTTAAAATACATATTAGGCCTGCAAAAATGTAGAAGACTTTGGAGGCCCAAAAAAGGGGTTTACAGGCATCCTAGACCCCCTAAAGTCCAGAAAATGTTAGCGGCCCAAAAACTGTGTGAGAGAGCTCTGAATGTCCAAAAAACATTTGCAGTCTGAAAAGGGCATTAACCCGCATGCTAGACCCCTGAAATTCCCCAAAATATTTTGGCCACGAAAAATTCATCCTACACCCCTGAAAATTCAGAAAATGTTGGCAGCACAAAAATGGCCTTAAAATACATATTAGGCCTGCAAAAATGTAGAAAACTTTGGAGGCCTAAAAAAGGGGTTTACAGGCATCCTAGAACCCCTAAAGTCCAGAAAATGTTGGCGGCCCAAAAACGGTGTCAGAGAGCTCTGAATGTCCCAAAACATTTGCAGTCTGAAAAGGGCATTAACCCGCATACTAGACCCCTGAAATTTCCCAAAATATTTTGGCCACAAAAAATTCATCCTACACCCCTGAAAATTCAGAAAATGTTGGCAGCACAAAAAAGGCCTTAAAATACATATTAGGCCTCCAAAAATGTAGAAAACTTTGGAGGCCCAAAAAAGGGGTTTACAGGCATCCTAGATCCCCTAAAGTCCAGAAAATGTTGGTAGGCCAAAAACTGTGTCAGAGAGCTCTGAATGTCCCAAAAACATTTGCAGCCTGAAAAGGGCATTAACCCACATCCTAAACCCCTGAAATTCCCAAAAACATTTTTGGCCCGAAAAATGAATCCTACACCCCTTAAAGTTCAGAAAATGTTGGCAGCCCCAAAAAGGCCTTAAAATGCATCTTATTCCTGCAAAAATCTTGATAACTTTGGAGGCCCAAAAAAGGGGTTTACATCCTAGACCCCATAAAGTCCAGAAAATGTTGGTGACCTGAAAACAGTGTCAGAGAGCTCTGAATGTCGCAAAAATATTTGCAGCCTGAAAAGGGCATTAATCCGCATCCTGGCCTCCTGAAATTCCCCAAAATATTTTTGGCCCAGAAAATGCATCCTACATCCCTGAAGTTCAGAAAATGTTGGCAGCACAAAACAAGCCTTAAAATACATATTAGGCCTGCAAAAATGTAGAAGACTTTGGAGGCCCAAAAAAGGGGTTTACAGGCATCCTAGACCCCCTAAAGTCCAGAAAATGTTGGTGGCCCAAAAACTGTGTCAGAGAGCTCTGAATGTCCCAAAAACATTTGCAGTCTGAAAAGGGCATTAACCCGCATGCTAGACCCCTGAAATTTCCCAAAATATTTTGGCCACGAAAAATTCATCCTACACCCCTGAAAATTCAGAAAATATTGGCAGCACAAAAAAGGCCTTAAAATACATATTAGGCCTCCAAAAATGTAGAAAACTTTGGAGGCCCAAAAAAGGGGTTTACAGGCATCCTAGACCCCCTAAAGTCCAGAAAATGTTGGTAGGCCAAAAACTGTGTCAGAGAGCTCTGAATGTCCCAAAAACGTTTGCAGCCTGAAAAGGGCATTAACCCACATCCTAGCCCCCTGAAATTCCCCAAAATATTTTTGGCCCGAAAAATGCATCCTACATCCTTGAAGTTCAGAACATGTTGGCAGCCCAAAAAAGGCCTCAAAATGCATCTTATTCCTGTAAAAATCTTGATAACTTTGGAGGCCCAAAAAAGGGGTTTACATCCTAGACCCCATAAAGTCCAGAAAATGTTGGTGACCTGAAAACAGTGTCAGAGAGCTCTGAATGTCGCAAAAATATTTGCAGCCTGAAAAGGGCATTAATCCGCATCCTGGCCCCCTGAAATTCCCCAAAATATTTTTGGCCCAAAAAATGCATCCTACATCCCTGAAGTTCAGAAAATGTTGGCAGCACAAAACAGGCCTTAAAATACATATTAGGCCTGCAAAAATGTAGAAGACTTTGGAGGCCCAAAAAAGGGGTTTACAGGCATCCTAGACCCCCTAAAGTCCAGAAAATGTTAGCGGCCCAAAAACTGTGTGAGAGAGCTCTGAATGTCCAAAAAACATTTGCAGTCTGAAAAGGGCATTAACCCGCATGCTAGACCCCTGAAATTCCCCAAAATATTTTGGCCACGAAAAATTCATCCTACACCCCTGAAAATTCAGAAAATGTTGGCAGCACAAAAAAAGGCCTTAAAATACATATTAGGCCTCCAAAAATGTAGAAGACTTTGGAGGCCCAAAAAGGGGTTTACAGGCATCCTAGACCCCCTAAAGTCCAGAAAATGTTGGTGGCCCAAAAACTGTGTCAGAGAGCTCTGAATGTCCCAAAAACGTTTGCAGCCTGAAAAGGGCATTAACCCACATCCTAAACCCCTGAAATTCCCAAAAACATTTTTGGCCCGAAAAATGCATCCTACATCCCTGAAAGTTCAGAAAATGTTGGCAGCCCCAAAAAGGCCTTAACATGCATCTTATTCCTGCAAAAATCTTGATAGCTTTGGAGGCCCAAAAAAGGGGTTTACATCCTAGACCCCATAAAGTACAGAAAATGTTGGTGACTCGAAAACAGTGTCAGAGAGCTCTGAATGTCCCAAAAATGTTTGCAGTCTGAAAAGGGCATTAACCCGCATGCTAGACCACTGAAATTCCCCAAAATATTTTGGCCACGAAAAATTCATCCTACACCCCTGAAAATTCAGAAAATGTTGGCAGCACAAAAAAAGGCCTTAAAATACATATTAGGCCTCCAAAAATGTAGAAAACTTTGGAGGCCCAAAAAAGGGGTTTACAGGCATCCTAGACCCCCTAAAGTCCAGAAAATGTTGGCGGCCCAAAAACGGTGTCAGAGAGCTCTGAATGTCCCAAAACATTTGCAGTCTGAAAAGGGCATTAACCCGCATACTAGACCCCTGAAATTCCCCAAAATATTTTGGCCATGAAAAATTCATCCTACACCCCTGAAAATTCAGAAAATGTTGGCAACACAAAAAAGGCCTTAAAATACATATTAGGCCTCCAAAAATGTAGAAAACTTTGGAGAACCCAAAAAAGGGGTTTACAGGCCTCCTAGACCCCCTAAAGTCCAGAAAATGTTGGTAGGCCAAAAACTGTGTCAGAGAGCTCTGAATGTCCCAAAACTGTTTGCAGCCTGAAAAGGGCATTAACCCACATCCTAAACCCCTGAAATTCCCAAAAAAAATGTGGCCCGAAAAATGAATCCTACACCCCTTAAAGTTCAGAAAATGTTGGCAGCACAAAAAAAGGCCTTAAAATACATATTAGGCCTCCAAAAATGTAGAAGACTTTGGAGGCCCAAAAAGGGGTTTACAGGCATCCTAGACCCCCTAAAGTCCAGAAAATGTTGGTGGCCCAAAAACTGTGTCAGAGAGCTCTGAATGTCCCAAAAACGTTTGCAGCCTGAAAAGGGCATTAACCCACATCCTAAACCCCTGAAATTCCCAAAAACATTTTTGGCCCGAAAAATGCATCCTACATCCCTGAAAGTTCAGAAAATGTTGGCAGCCCCAAAAAGGCCTTAACATGCATCTTATTCCTGCAAAAATCTTGATAGCTTTGGAGGCCCAAAAAAGGGGTTTACATCCTAGACCCCATAAAGTACAGAAAATGTTGGTGACTCGAAAACAGTGTCAGAGAGCTCTGAATGTCCCAAAAATGTTTGCAGTCTGAAAAGGGCATTAACCCGCATGCTATACCCCTGAAATTCCCCAAAATATTTTGGCCACGAAAAATTCATCCTACACCCCTGAAAATTCAGAAAATGTTGGCAGCACAAAAAAAGGCCTTAAAATACATATTAGGCCTCCAAAAATGTAGAAAACTTTGGAGGCCCAAAAAAGGGGTTTACAGGCATCCTAGACCCCCTAAAGTCCAGAAAATGTTGGCGGCCCAAAAACGGTGTCAGAGAGCTCTGAATGTCCCAAAACATTTGCAGTCTGAAAAGGGCATTAACCCGCATACTAGACCCCTGAAATTCCCCAAAATATTTTGCCCATGAAAAATTCATCCTACACCCCTGAAAATTCAGAAAATGTTGGCAACACAAAAAAGGCCTTAAAATACATATTAGGCCTCCAAAAATGTAGAAAACTTTGGAGAACCCAAAAAAGGGGTTTACAGGCCTCCTAGACCCCCTAAAGTCCAGAAAATGTTGGTAGGCCAAAAACTGTGTCAGAGAGCTCTGAATGTCCCAAAACTGTTTGCAGCCTGAAAAGGGCATTAACCCACATCCTAAACCCCTGAAATTCCCAAAAAAAATGTGGCCCGAAAAATGAATCCTACACCCCTTAAAGTTCAGAAAATGTTGGCAGCCCCAAAAAGGCCTTAAAATCCTTCTTATTCCTGCAAAAATCTTGATAACTTTGGAGGCCCAAAAAGGGGTTTACATCCTAGACCCCTGAAAGTCCAGAAAATGTTGGTGACCTGAAAACAGTGTCAGAGAGCTCTGAATGTCCCAAAAACATTTGCAGCCTGAAAAGGGCATTAATCCGCATCCTGGCCCCCTGAAATTCCCCAAAATATTTTTGGCCCAAAAAATGCATCCTACATCCCTGAAGTTCAGAAAATGTTGGCAGCACAAAACAAGCCTTAAAATATATATTAGGCCTGCAAAAATGTAGAAGACTTTGGAGGCCCAAAAAGGGGTTTACAGGCATCCTAGACCCCCTAAAGTCCAGAAAATGTTGGTGCCCAAAAACTGTGTCAGAGAGCTCTGAATGTCCCAAAAACATTTGCAATCTGAAAAGGGCATTAACCCGCATGCTAGACCCCTGAAATTTCCCGAAATATTTTGGCCACAAAAAATTCATCCTAGACCCCTGAAAATTGAGAAAATGTTGGCAGCACAAAAAAGGCCTTAAAATACATATTAGGCCTCCAAAAATGTAGAAAACTTTGGAGGCCCAAAAAAGGGGTTTACAGGCATCCTAGACCCCCTAAAGTCCAGAAAATGTTGGTAGGCCAAAAACTGTGTCAGAGAGCACTGAATGTCCCAAAAACGTTTGCAGCCTGAAAAGGGCATTAACCCACATCCTAAACCCCTGAAATTCTCAAAAAGATTTTGGCCCAAAAAATGAATCCTACACCCCTTAAAGTTCAGAAAATGTTGGCAGCCCCAAAGAGGCCTTAAAATGCATCTTATTCCTGCAAAAATCTTGATAACTTTGGAGGCCCAAAAAGGGGTTTACATGCTAGACCCCATAAAGTCCAGAAAATGTTGGTGACCTGAAAACAGTGCCAGAGAGCTCTGAATGTCCCAAAAATATTTGCAGCCTGAAAAGGGCATTAATCCGCCTCCTGGCCCCCTGAAATTCCCCAAAATATTTTTGGCCCAAAAAATGTATCCTACATCCCTGAAGTTCAGAAAATGTTGGCAGCACAAAACAGGCCTTAAAATATATATTAGGCCTGCAAAAATGTAGAAGACTTTGGAGGCCCAAAAAGGGGTTTACAGGCATCCTAGACCCCCTAAAGTCCAGAAAATGTTGGTGGCCAAAAACTGTGTCAGAGAGCTCTGAATGTCCCAAAAACATTTGCAGTCTGAAAAGGGCATTAACCCGCATGCTAGACCCCTGAAATTTCCCAAAATATTTTGGCCACGAAAAATTCATCCTACACCCCTGAAAATTCAGAAAATATTGGCAGCACAAAAAAGGCCTTAAAATACATATTAGGCCTCCAAAAATGTAGAAAACTTTGGAGGCCCAAAAAAGGGGTTTACAGGCATCCTAGACCCCCTAAAGTCCAGAAAATGTTGGTAGGCCAAAAACTGTGTCAGAGAGCTCTGAATGTCCCAAAAACGTTTGCAGCCTGAAAAGGGCATTAACCCACATCCTAAACCCCTGAAATTCCCAAAAACATTTTTGGCCCGAAAAATGCATCCTACACCCCTGAAAGTTCAGAAAATGTTGGCAGCCCCAAAAAGGCCTTAAAATGCATCTTATTTCTGCAATAATCTTGATAACTTTGGAGGCCCAAAAAAGGGGTTTACAGACATCCTAGACCCCTGAAAGTCCAGAAAATGTTGGTGACCCGAAAACAGTGTCAGAGAGCTCTGAATGTCCCAAAAACATGTGCAGCCTGAAAAGGGCATTAACCCACATCCTAGCCCCCTGAAATTCCCCAAAATATTTTTGGCCCGAAAAATGCATCCTACATCCTTGAAGTTCAGAACCTGTTGGCAGCCCAAAAAAGGCCTTAAAATGCATCTTATTCCTGTAAAAATCTTGATAACTTTGGAGGCCCAAAAAAGGGGTTTACATCCTAGACCCCGTAAAGTCCAGAAAATGTTGGTGACCTGAAAACAGTGTAAGAGAGCTCTGAATGTCGCAAAAATATTTGCAGCCTGAAAAGGGCATTAATCCGCATCCTGGCCCCCTGAAATTCCCCAAAATATTTTTGGCCCAAAAAATGCATCCTACATCCCTGAAGTTCAGAAAATGTTGGCAGCACAAAACAGGCCTTAAAATACATATTAGGCCTGCAAAAATGTAGAAGACTTTGGAGGCTCAAAAAAGGGGTTTACAGGCATCCTAGACCCCCTAAAGTCCAGAAAATGTTAGCGCCCCAAAAACTGTGTGAGAGAGCTCTGAATGTCCAAAAAACATTTGCAGTCTGAAAAGGGCATTAACCCGCATGCTAGACCCCTGAAATTCCCCAAAATATTTTGGCCACGAAAAATTCATCCTACACCCCTGAAAATTCAGAAAATGTTGGCAGCACAAAAAAAGACCTTAAAATACATATTAGGCCTCCAAAAATGTAGAAGACTTTGGAGGCCCAAAAAGGGGTTTACAGGCATCCTAGACCCCCTAAAGTCCAGAAAATGTTGGTGGCCCAAAAACTGTGTCAGAGAGCTCTGAATGTCCCAAAAACGTTTGCAGCCTGAAAAGGGCATTAACCCACATCCTAAACCCCTGAAATTCCCAAAAACATTTTTGGCCCAAAAAATGCATCCTACACCCCTGAAAGTTCAGAAAATGTTGGCAGCCCCAAAAAGGCCTCAACATGCATCTTATTCCTGCAAAAATCTTGAAAACTTTGGAGGCCCAAAAAAGGGGTTTACATCCTAGACCCCCTAAAGTCCAGAAAATGTTGGCGGCCCAAAAACTGTGTGAGAGAGCTCTGAATGTCCCAAAAAATATTTGCAGTCTGAAAAGGGCATTAACCCGCATGCTAGACCCCTGAAATTCCCCAAAATATTTTGGCCACATAAAATGCATCCTACATCCCTGAAGTTCAGAAAATGTTGGCAGCACAAAACAGGCCTTAAAATACATATTAGGCCTGCAAAAATGTAGAAGACTTTGGAGGCCCAAAAAAGGGGTTTACAGGCATCCTAGACCCCCTAAAGTCCAGAAAATGTTGGTGGCCCAAAAACTGTGTCAGAGAGCTCTGAATGTCCCAAAAACGTTTGCAGCCTGAAAAGGGCATTAACCCACATCCTAAACCCCTGAAATTCCCAAAAACATTTTTGGCCCGAAAAATGCATCCTACACCCCTGAAAGTTCAGAAAATGTTGGCAGCCCCAAAAAGGCCTTAAAATGCATCTTATTTCTGCAATAATCTTGATAACTTTGGAGGCCCAAAAAAGGGGTTTACAGACATCCTAGACCCCTGAAAGTCCAGAAAATGTTGGTGACCCGAAAACAGTGTCAGAGAGCTCTGAATGTCCCAAAAACATTTGCAGTCTGAAAAGGGCATTAACCCGCATGCTAGACCCCTGAAATTTCCCAAAATATTTTGGCCACGAAAAATTCATCCTACACCCCTGAAAATTCAGAAAATATTGGCAGCACAAAAAAGGCCTTAAAATACATATTAGGCCTCCAAAAATGTAGAAAACTTTGGAGGCCCAAAAAAGGGGTTTACAGGCATCCTAGACCCCCTAAAGTCCAGAAAATGTTGGTAGGCCAAAAACTGTGTCAGAGAGCTCTGAATGTCCCAAAAACGTTTGCAGCCTGAAAAGGGCATTAACCCACATCCTAAACCCCTGAAATTCCCAAAAACATTTTTGGCCCGAAAAATGCATCCTACACCCCTGAAAGTTCAGAAAATGTTGGCAGCCCCAAAAAGGCCTTAAAATGCATCTTATTTCTGCAATAATCTTGATAACTTTGGAGGCCCAAAAAAGGGGTTTACAGACATCCTAGACCCCTGAAAGTCCAGAAAATGTTGGTGACCCGAAAACAGTGTCAGAGAGCTCTGAATGTCCCAAAAACATTTGCAGCCTGAAAAGGGCATTAACCCACATCCTAGCCCCCTGAAATTCCCCAAAATATTTTTGGCCCGAAAAATGCATCCTACATCCTTGAAGTTCAGAACATGTGGGCAGCCCAAAAAATGCCTTAAAATGCATCTTATTCCTCTAAAAATCTTGATAACTTTGGAAGCCCAAAAAAGGGGTTTACATCCTAGACCCCATAAAGTCCAGAAAATGTTGGTGACCTGAAAACAGTGTCAGAGAGCTCTGAATGTCGCAAAAATATTTGCAGCCTGAAAAGGGCATTAATCCGCATCCTGGCCCCCTGAAATTCCCCAAAATATTTTGGCCACGAAAAATTCATCCTACACCCCTGAAAATTCAGAAAATGTTGGCAGCACAAAAATGGCCTTAAAATACATATTAGGCCTGCAAAAATGTAGAAAACTTTGGAGGCCTAAAAAAGGGGTTTACAGGCATCCTAGAACCCCTAAAGTCCAGAAAATGTTGGCGGCCCAAAAACGGTGTCAGAGAGCTCTGAATGTCCCAAAACATTTGCAGTCTGAAAAGGGCATTAACCCGCATACTAGACCCCTGAAATTTCCCAAAATATTTTGGCCACAAAAAATTCATCCTACACCCCTGAAAATTCAGAAAATGTTGGCAGCACAAAAAAGGCCTTAAAATACATATTAGGCCTCCAAAAATGTAGAAAACTTTGGAGGCCCAAAAAAGGGGTTTACATCCTAGACCCCATAAAGTCCAGAAAATGTTGGTGACCTGAAAACAGTGTCAGAGAGCTCTGAATGTCGCAAAAATATTTGCAGCCTGAAAAGGGCATTAATCCGCATCCTGGCCTCCTGAAATTCCCCAAAATATTTTTGGCCCAGAAAATGCATCCTACATCCCTGAAGTTCAGAAAATGTTGGCAGCACAAAACAAGCCTTAAAATACATATTAGGCCTGCAAAAATGTAGAAGACTTTGGAGGCCCAAAAAAGGGGTTTACAGGCATCCTAGACCCCCTAAAGTCCAGAAAATGTTGGTGGCCCAAAAACTGTGTCAGAGAGCTCTGAATGTCCCAAAAACATTTGCAGTCTGAAAAGGGCATTAACCCGCATGCTAGACCCCTGAAATTTCCCAAAATATTTTGGCCACGAAAAATTCATCCTACACCCCTGAAAATTCAGAAAATATTGGCAGCACAAAAAAGGCCTTAAAATACATATTAGGCCTCCAAAAATGTAGAAAACTTTGGAGGCCCAAAAAAGGGGTTTACAGGCATCCTAGACCCCCTAAAGTCCAGAAAATGTTGGTAGGCCAAAAACTGTGTCAGAGAGCTCTGAATGTCCCAAAAACGTTTGCAGCCTGAAAAGGGCATTAACCCACATCCTAGCCCCCTGAAATTCCCCAAAATATTTTTGGCCCGAAAAATGCATCCTACATCCTTGAAGTTCAGAACATGTTGGCAGCCCAAAAAAGGCCTCAAAATGCATCTTATTCCTGTAAAAATCTTGATAACTTTGGAGGCCCAAAAAAGGGGTTTACATCCTAGACCCCATAAAGTCCAGAAAATGTTGGTGACCTGAAAACAGTGTCAGAGAGCTCTGAATGTCGCAAAAATATTTGCAGCCTGAAAAGGGCATTAATCCGCATCCTGGCCCCCTGAAATTCCCCAAAATATTTTTGGCCCAAAAAATGCATCCTACATCCCTGAAGTTCAGAAAATGTTGGCAGCACAAAACAGGCCTTAAAATACATATTAGGCCTGCAAAAATGTAGAAGACTTTGGAGGCCCAAAAAAGGGGTTTACAGGCATCCTAGACCCCCTAAAGTCCAGAAAATGTTAGCGGCCCAAAAACTGTGTGAGAGAGCTCTGAATGTCCAAAAAACATTTGCAGTCTGAAAAGGGCATTAACCCGCATGCTAGACCCCTGAAATTCCCCAAAATATTTTGGCCACGAAAAATTCATCCTACACCCCTGAAAATTCAGAAAATGTTGGCAGCACAAAAAAAGGCCTTAAAATACATATTAGGCCTCCAAAAATGTAGAAGACTTTGGAGGCCCAAAAAGGGGTTTACAGGCATCCTAGACCCCCTAAAGTCCAGAAAATGTTGGTGGCCCAAAAACTGTGTCAGAGAGCTCTGAATGTCCCAAAAACGTTTGCAGCCTGAAAAGGGCATTAACCCACATCCTAAACCCCTGAAATTCCCAAAAACATTTTTGGCCCGAAAAATGCATCCTACATCCCTGAAAGTTCAGAAAATGTTGGCAGCCCCAAAAAGGCCTTAACATGCATCTTATTCCTGCAAAAATCTTGATAGCTTTGGAGGCCCAAAAAAGGGGTTTACATCCTAGACCCCATAAAGTACAGAAAATGTTGGTGACTCGAAAACAGTGTCAGAGAGCTCTGAATGTCCCAAAAATGTTTGCAGTCTGAAAAGGGCATTAACCCGCATGCTAGACCCCTGAAATTCCCCAAAATATTTTGGCCACGAAAAATTCATCCTACACCCCTGAAAATTCAGAAAATGTTGGCAGCACAAAAAAAGGCCTTAAAATACATATTAGGCCTCCAAAAATGTAGAAAACTTTGGAGGCCCAAAAAAGGGGTTTACAGGCATCCTAGACCCCCTAAAGTCCAGAAAATGTTGGCGGCCCAAAAACGGTGTCAGAGAGCTCTGAATGTCCCAAAACATTTGCAGTCTGAAAAGGGCATTAACCCGCATACTAGACCCCTGAAATTCCCCAAAATATTTTGCCCATGAAAAATTCATCCTACACCCCTGAAAATTCAGAAAATGTTGGCAACACAAAAAAGGCCTTAAAATACATATTAGGCCTCCAAAAATGTAGAAAACTTTGGAGAACCCAAAAAAGGGGTTTACAGGCCTCCTAGACCCCCTAAAGTCCAGAAAATGTTGGTAGGCCAAAAACTGTGTCAGAGAGCTCTGAATGTCCCAAAACTGTTTGCAGCCTGAAAAGGGCATTAACCCACATCCTAAACCCCTGAAATTCCCAAAAAAAATGTGGCCCGAAAAATGAATCCTACACCCCTTAAAGTTCAGAAAATGTTGGCAGCCCCAAAAAGGCCTTAAAATCCTTCTTATTCCTGCAAAAATCTTGATAACTTTGGAGGCCCAAAAAGGGGTTTACATCCTAGACCCCTGAAAGTCCAGAAAATGTTGGTGACCTGAAAACAGTGTCAGAGAGCTCTGAATGTCCCAAAAACATTTGCAGCCTGAAAAGGGCATTAATCCGCATCCTGGCCCCCTGAAATTCCCCAAAATATTTTTGGCCCAAAAAATGCATCCTACATCCCTGAAGTTCAGAAAATGTTGGCAGCACAAAACAAGCCTTAAAATATATATTAGGCCTGCAAAAATGTAGAAGACTTTGGAGGCCCAAAAAGGGGTTTACAGGCATCCTAGACCCCCTAAAGTCCAGAAAATGTTGGTGCCCAAAAACTGTGTCAGAGAGCTCTGAATGTCCCAAAAACATTTGCAATCTGAAAAGGGCATTAACCCGCATGCTAGACCCCTGAAATTTCCCGAAATATTTTGGCCACAAAAAATTCATCCTAGACCCCTGAAAATTGAGAAAATGTTGGCAGCACAAAAAAGGCCTTAAAATACATATTAGGCCTCCAAAAATGTAGAAAACTTTGGAGGCCCAAAAAAGGGGTTTACAGGCATCCTAGACCCCCTAAAGTCCAGAAAATGTTGGTAGGCCAAAAACTGTGTCAGAGAGCTCTGAATGTCCCAAAAACATTTGCAGCCTGAAAAGGGCATTAACCCACATCCTAAACCCCTGAAATTCCCAAAAACATTTTTGGCCCGAAAAATGAATCCTACACCCCTTAAAGTTCAGAAAATGTTGGCAGCCCCAAAAAGGCCTTAAAATGCATCTTATTCCTGCAAAAATCTTGATAACTTTGGAGGCCCAAAAAAGGGGTTTACATCCTAGACCCCATAAAGTCCAGAAAATGTTGGTGACCTGAAAACAGTGTCAGAGAGCTCTGAATGTCGCAAAAATATTTGCAGCCTGAAAAGGGCATTAATCCGCATCCTGGCCCCCTGAAATTCCCCAAAATATTTTTGGCCCAGAAAATGCATCCTACATCCCTGAAGTTCAGAAAATGTTGGCAGCACAAAACAGGCCTTAAAATACATATTAGGCCTGCAAAAATGTAGAAGACTTTGGAGGCCCAAAAAAGGGGTTTACAGGCATCCTAGACCCCCTAAAGTCCAGAAAATGTTGGTGGCCCAAAAACTGTGTCAGAGAGCTCTGAATGTCCCAAAAACATTTGCAGTCTGAAAAGGGCATTAACCCGCATGCTAGACCCCTGAAATTTCCCAAAATATTGTGGCCACAAAAAATTCATCCTAGACCCCTGAAAATTGAGAAAATGTTGGCAGCACAAAAAAGGCCTTAAAATACATATTAGGCCTCCAAAAATGTAGAAAACTTTGGAGGCCCAAAAAAGGGGTTTACAGGCATCCTAGACCCCCTAAAGTCCAGAAAATGTTGGTAGGCCAAAAACTGTGTAAGAGAGCTCTGAATGTCCCAAAAACATTTGCAGCCTGAAAAGGGCATTAACCCACATCCTAAACCCCTGAAATTGCCAAAAACATTTTTGGCCCGAAAAATGAATCCTACACCCCTTAAAGTTCAGAAAATGTTGGCAGCCCCAAAAAGGCCTTAAAATGCATCTTATTCCTGCAAAAATCTTGATAACTTTGGAGGCCCAAAAAAGGGGTTTACATCCTAGACCCCATAAAGTCCAGAAAATGTTGGTGACCTGAAAACAGTGTCAGAGAGCTCTGAATGTCGCAAAAATATTTGCAGCCTGAAAAGGGCATTAATCCGCATCCTGGCCTCCTGAAATTCCCCAAAATATTTTTGGCCCAGAAAATGCATCCTACATCCCTGAAGTTCAGAAAATGTTGGCAGCACAAAACAGGCCTTAAAATGGCCTTAAAATACATATTAGGCCTGCAAAAATGTAGACGACTTTGGAGGCCCAAAAAAGAGGTTTACAGGCATCCTAGACCCCCTAAAGTCCAGAAAATGTTGGTGGCCCAAAAACTGTGTCAGAGAGCTCTGAATGTCCCAAAAACATTTGCAGTCTGAAAAGGGCATTAACTCGCATGCTAGACCCCTGAAATTTCCCAAAATATTTTGGCCACGAAAAATTAATCCTACACCCCTGAAAATTCAGAAAATATTGGCAGCACAAAAAAGGCCTTAAAATACATATTAGGCCTCCAAAAATGTAGAAAACTTTGGAGGCCCAAAAAAGGGGTTTACAGGCATCCTAGACCCCCTAAAGTCCAGAAAATGTTGGTAGGCCAAAAACTGTGTAAGAGAGCTCTGAATGTCCCAAAAACATTTGCAGCCTGAAAAGGGCATTAACCCACATCCTAAACCCCTGAAATTCCCAAAAACATTTTTGGCCCGAAAAATGAATCCTACACCCCTTAAAGTTCAGAAAATGTTGGCAGCCCCAAAAAGGCCTTAAAATGCATCTTATTCCTGCAAAAATCTTGATAACTTTGGAGGCCCAAAAAAGGGGTTTACATCCTAGACCCCATAAAGTCCAGAAAATGTTGGTGACCTGAAAACAGTGTCAGAGAGCTCTGAATGTCGCAAAAATATTTGCAGCCTGAAAAGGGCATTAATCCGCATCCTGGCCTCCTGAAATTCCCCAAAATATTTTTGGCCCAGAAAATGCATCCTACATCCCTGAAGTTCAGAAAATGTTGGCAGCACAAAACAGGCCTTAAAATACATATTAGGCCTGCAAAAATGTAGAAGACTTTGGAGGCCCAAAAAAGGGGTTTACAGGCATCCTAGACCCCCTAAAGTCCAGAAAATGTTAGCGGCCCAAAAACTGTGTGAGAGAGCTCTGAATGTCCAAAAAACATTTGCAGTCTGAAAAGGGCATTAACCCGCATGCTAGACCCCTGAAATTCCCCAAAATATTTTGGCCACGAAAAATTCATCCTACACCCCTGAAAATTCAGAAAATGTTGGCAGCACAAAAAAAGGCCTTAAAATACATATTAGGCCTCCAAAAATGTAGAAGACTTTGGAGGCCCAAAAAGGGGTTTACAGGCATCCTAGACCCCCTAAAGTCCAGAAAATGTTGGTGGCCCAAAAACTGTGTCAGAGAGCTCTGAATGTCCCAAAAACGTTTGCAGCCTGAAAAGGGCATTAACCCACATCCTAAACCCCTGAAATTCCCAAAAACATTTTTGGCCCGAAAAATGCATCCTACATCCCTGAAAGTTCAGAAAATGTTGGCAGCCCCAAAAAGGACTTAACATGCATCTTATTCCTGCAAAAATCTTGATAGCTTTGGAGGCCCAAAAAAGGGGTTTACATCCTAGACCCCATAAAGTACAGAAAATGTTGGTGACTCGAAAACAGTGTCAGAGAGCTCTGAATGTCCCAAGAATGTTTGCAGTCTGAAAAGGGCATTAACCCGCATGCTAGACCCCTGAAATTCCCCAAAATATTTTGGCCACGAAAAATTCATCCTACACCCCTGAAAATTCAGAAAATGTTGGCAGCACAAAAAAAGGCCTTAAAATACATATTAGGCCTCCAAAAATGTAGAAAACTTTGGAGGCCCAAAAAAGGGGTTTACAGGCATCCTAGACCCCCTAAAGTCCAGAAAATGTTGGCGGCCCAAAAACGGTGTCAGAGAGCTCTGAATGTCCCAAAACATTTGCAGTCTGAAAAGGGCATTAACCCGCATACTAGACCCCTGAAATTCCCCAAAATATTTTGGCCATGAAAAATTCATCCTACACCCCTGAAAATTCAGAAAATGTTGGCAACACAAAAAAGGCCTTAAAATACATATTAGGCCTCCAAAAATGTAGAAAACTTTGGAGGCCCAAAAAAGGGGTTTACAGGCCTCCTAGACCCCCTAAAGTCCAGAAAATGTTGGTAGGCCAAAAACTGTGTCAGAGAGCTCTGAATGTCCCAAAACTGTTTGCAGCCTGAAAAGGGCATTAACCCACATCCTAAACCCCTGAAATTCCCCAAAAAAATGTGGCCCGAAAAATGAATCCTACACCCCTTAAAGTTCAGAAAATGTTGGCAGCCCCAAAAAGGCCTTAAAATGCTTCTTATTCCTGCAAAAATCTTGATAACTTTGGAGGCCCAAAAAGGGGTTTACATCCTAGACCCCTGAAAGTCCAGAAAATGTTGGTGACCCGAAAACAGTGTCAGAGAGCTCTGAATGTCCCAAAAACATTTGCAGCCTGAAAAGGGCATTAATCCGCATCCTGGCCCCCTGAAATTCCCCAAAATATTTTTGGCCCAAAAAATGCATCCTACATCCCTGAAGTTCAGAAAATGTTGGCAGCACAAAACAGGCCTTAAAATATATATTAGGCCTGCAAAAATGTAGAAGACTTTGGAGGCCCAAAAAGGGGTTTACAGGCATCCTAGACCCCCTAAAGTCCAGAAAATGTTGGTGGCCAAAAACTGTGTCAGAGAGCTCTGAATGGCCCAAAAACATTTGCAATCTGAAAAGGGCATTAACCCGCATGCTAGACCCCTGAAATTTCCCGAAATATTTTGGCCACAAAAAATTCATCCTAGACCCCTGAAAATTGAGAAAATGTTGGCAGCACAAAAAAGGCCTTAAAATACATATTAGGCCTCCAAAAATGTAGAAAACTTTGGAGGCCCAAAAAAGGGGTTTACAGGCATCCTAGACCCCCTAAAGTCCAGAAAATGTTGGTAGGCCAAAAACTGTGTCAGAGAGCTCTGAATGTCCCAAAAACATTTGCAGCCTGAAAAGGGCATTAACCCACATCCTAAACCCCTGAAATTCCCAAAAACATTTTTGGCCCGAAAAATGAATCCTACACCCCTTAAAGTTCAGAAAATGTTGGCAGCCCCAAAAAGGCCTTAAAATGCATCTTATTCCTGCAAAAATCTTGATAACTTTGGAGGCCCAAAAAAGGGGTTTACATCCTAGACCCCATAAAGTCCAGAAAATGTTGGTGACCTGAAAACAGTGTCAGAGAGCTCTGAATGTCGCAAAAATATTTGCAGCCTGAAAAGGGCATTAATCCACATCCTGGCCCCCTGAAATTCCCCAAAATATTTTTGGCCCAGAAAATGCATCCTACATCCCTGAAGTTCAGAAAATGTTGGCAGCACAAAACAGGCCTTAAAATACATATTAGGCCTGCAAAAATGTAGAAGACTTTGGAGGCCCAAAAAAGGGGTTTACAGGCATCCTAGACCCCCTAAAGTCCAGAAAATGTTGGTGGCCCAAAAACTGTGTCAGAGAGCTCTGAATGTCCCAAAAACATTTGCAGTCTGAAAAGGGCATTAACCTGCATGCTAGACCCCTGAAATTTCCCAAAATATTTTGGCCACAAAAAATTCATCCTAGACCCCTGAAAATTGAGAAAATGTTGGCAGCACAAAAAAGGCCTTAAAATACATATTAGACCTCCAAAAATGTAGAAAACTTTGGAGGCCCAAAAAAGGGGTTTACAGGCATCCTAGACCCCTAAAGTCCAGAAAATGTTGGTAGGCCAAAAACTGTGTAAGAGAGCTCTGAATGTCCCAAAAACATTTGCAGCCTGAAAAGGGCATTAACCCACATCCTAAACCCCTGAAATTCCCAAAAACATTTTTGGCCCGAAAAATGAATCCTACATCCCTGAAAGTTCAGAAAATGTTGGCAGCCCCAAAAAGGCCTTAACATGCATCTTATTCCTGCAAAAATCTTGATAACTTTGGAGGCCCAAAAAAGGGGTTTACATCCTAGACCCCGTAAAGTCCAGAAAATGTTGGTGACCTGAAAACAGTGTCAGAGAGCTCTGAATGTCGCAAAAATATTTGCAGCCTGAAAAGGGCATTAATCCGCATCCTGGCCTCCTGAAATTCCCCAAAATATTTTTGGCCCAGAAAATGCATCCTACATCCCTGAAGTTCAGAAAATGTTGGCAGCACAAAACAGGCCTTAAAATACATATTAGGCCTGCAAGAATGTAGAAGACTTTGGAGGCCCAAAAAAGGGGTTTACAGGCATCCTAGACCCCCTAAAGTCCAGAAAATGTTGGTGGCCCAAAAACTGTGTCAGAGAGCTCTGAATGTCCCAAAAACATTTGCAGTCTGAAAAGGGCATTAACTCGCATGCTAGACCCCTGAAATTTCCCAAAATATTTTGGCGACGAAAAATTCATCCTACACCCCTGAAAATTCAGAAAATATTGGCAGCACAAAAAAGGCCTTAAAATACATATTAGGCCTCCAAAAATGTAGAAAACTTTGGAGGCCCAAAAAAGGGGTTTACAGGCATCCTAGACCCCCTAAAGTCCAGAAAATGTTGGTAGGCCAAAAACTGTGTAAGAGAGCTCTGAATGTCCCAAAAACATTTGCAGCCTGAAAAGGGCATTAACCCACATCCTAAACCCCTGAAATTCCCAAAAACATTTTTGGCCCGAAAAATGAATCCTACACCCCTTAAAGTTCAGAAAATGTTGGCAGCCCCAAAAAGGCCTTAAAATGCATCTTATTCCTGCAAAAATCTTGATAACTTTGGAGGCCCAAAAAAGGGGTTTACATCCTAGACCCCATAAAGTCCAGAAAATGTTGGTGACCTGAAAACAGTGTCAGAGAGCTCTGAATGTCGCAAAAATATTTGCAGCCTGAAAAGGGCATTAATCCGCATCCTGGCCTCCTGAAATTCCCCAAAATATTTTTGGCCCAGAAAATGCATCCTACATCCCTGAAGTTCAGAAAATGTTGGCAGCACAAAACAGGCCTTAAAATACATATTAGGCCTGCAAAAATGTAGAAGACTTTGGAGGCCCAAAAAAGGGGTTTACAGGCATCCTAGACCCCCTAAAGTCCAGAAAATGTTGGTGGCCCAAAAACTGTGTCAGAGAGCTCTGAATGTCCCAAATACATTTGCAGTCTGAAAAGGGCATTAACTCGCATGCTAGACCCCTGAAATTTCCCAAAATATTTTGGCCACGAAAAATTCATCCTACACCCCTGAAAATTCAGAAAATATTGGCAGCACAAAAAAGTCCTTAAAATACATATTAGGCCTCCAAAAATGTAGAAAACTTTGGAGGCCCAAAAAAGGGGTTTACAGGCATCCTAGACCCCCTAAAGTCCAGAAAATGTTGGTAGGCCAAAAACTGTGTCAGAGAGCTCTGAATGTCCCAAAAACGTTTGCAGCCTGAAAAGGGCATTAACCCACATCCTAAACCCCTGAAATTCCCAAAAACATTTTTGGCCGAAAAATGCATCCTACACCCCTGAAAGTTCAGAAAATGTTGGCAGCCCCAAAAAGGCCTTAAAATGCATCTTATTTCTGCAATAATCTTGATAACTTTGGAGGCCCAAAAAAGGGGTTTACAGACATCCTAGACCCCTCAAAGTCCAGAAAATGTTGGTGACCCGAAAACAGTGTCAGAGAGCTCTGAATGTCCCAAAAACATTTGCAGCCTGAAAAGGGCATTAACCCACATCCTAGCCCCCTGAAATTCCCCAAAATATTTTTGGCCCGAAAAATGCATCCTACAACCTTGAAGTTCAGAACATGTTGGCAGCCCAAAAAAGGCCTCAAAATGCATCTTATTCCTGTAAAAATCTTGATAACTTTGGAGGCCCAAAAAAGGGGTTTACAGACATCCTAGACCCCTCTAAGTCCAGAAAATGTTAGCGGCCCAAAAACTGTGTGAGAGAGCTCTGAATGTCCAAAAAACATTTGCAGTCTGAAAAGGGCATTAACCCGCATGCTAGACCCCTGAAATTCCCCAAAATATTTTGGCCACGAAAAATTCATCCTACACCCCTGAAAATTCAGAAAATGTTGGCAGCACAAAAAAAGGCCTTAAAATACATATTAGGCCTCCAAAAATGTAGAAGACTTTGGAGGCCCAAAAAGGGGTTTACAGGCATCCTAGACCCCCTAAAGTCCAGAAAATGTTGGTGGCCCAAAAACTGTGTCAGAGAGCTCTGAATGTCCCAAAAACGTTTGCAGCCTGAAAAGGGCATTAACCCACATCCTAAACCCCTGAAATTCCCAAAAACATTTTTGGCCCGAAAAATGCATCCTACATCCCTGAAAGTTCAGAAAATGTTGGCAGCCCCAAAAAGGCCTTAACATGCATCTTATTCCTGCAAAAATCTTGATAGCTTTGGAGGCCCAAAAAAGGGGTTTACATCCTAGACCCCATAAAGTACAGAAAATGTTGGTGACTCGAAAACAGTGTCAGAGAGCTCTGAATGTCCCAAAAATGTTTGCAGTCTGAAAAGGGCATTAACCCGCATGCTAGACCCCTGAAATTCCCCAAAATATTTTGGCCACGAAAAATTCATCCTACACCCCTGAAAATTCAGAAAATGTTGGCAGCACAAAAAAAGGCCTTAAAATACATATTAGGCCTCCAAAAATGTAGAAAACTTTGGAGGCCCAAAAAAGGGGTTTACAGGCATCCTAGACCCCCTAAAGTCCAGAAAATGTTGGCGGCCCAAAAACGGTGTCAGAGAGCTCTGAATGTCCCAAAACATTTGCAGTCTGAAAAGGGCATTAACCCGCATACTAGACCCCTGAAATTCCCCAAAATATTTTGGCCATGAAAAATTCATCCTACACCCCTGAAAATTCAGAAAATGTTGGCAACACAAAAAAGGCCTTAAAATACATATTAGGCCTCCAAAAATGTAGAAAACTTTGGAGGCCCAAAAAAGGGGTTTACAGGCCTCCTAGACCCCCTAAAGTCCAGAAAATGTTGGTAGGCCAAAAACTGTGTCAGAGAGCTCTGAATGTCCCAAAACTGTTTGCAGCCTGAAAAGGGCATTAACCCACATCCTAAACCCCTGAAATTCCCCAAAAAAATGTGGCCCGAAAAATGAATCCTACACCCCTTAAAGTTCAGAAAATGTTGGCAGCCCCAAAAAGGCCTTAAAATGCTTCTTATTCCTGCAAAAATCTTGATAACTTTGGAGGCCCAAAAAGGGGTTTACATCCTAGACCCCTGAAAGTCCAGAAAATGTTGGTGACCCGAAAACAGTGTCAGAGAGCTCTGAATGTCCCAAAAACATTTGCAGCCTGAAAAGGGCATTAATCCGCATCCTGGCCCCTGAAATTCCCCAAAATATTTTTGGCCCAAAAAATGCATCCTACATCCCTGAAGTTCAGAAAATGTTGGCAGCACAAAACAGGCCTTAAAATATATATTAGGCCTGCAAAAATGTAGAAGACTTTGGAGGCCCAAAAAGGGGTTTACAGGCATCCTAGACCCCCTAAAGTCCAGAAAATGTTGGTGGCCAAAAACTGTGTCAGAGAGCTCTGAATGTCCCAAAAACATTTGCAATCTGAAAAGGGCATTAACCCGCATGCTAGACCCCTGAAATTTCCCGAAATATTTTGGCCACAAAAAATTCATCCTAGACCCCTGAAAATTGAGAAAATGTTGGCAGCACAAAAAAGGCCTTAAAATACATATTAGGCCTCCAAAAATGTAGAAAACTTTGGAGGCCCAAAAAAGGGGTTTACAGGCATCCTAGACCCCCTAAAGTCCAGAAAATGTTGGTAGGCCAAAAACTGTGTCAGAGAGCTCTGAATGTCCCAAAAACATTTGCAGCCTGAAAAGGGCATTAACCCACATCCTAAACCCCTGAAATTCCCAAAAACATTTTTGGCCCGAAAAATGAATCCTACACCCCTTAAAGTTCAGAAAATGTTGGCAGCCCCAAAAAGGCCTTAAAATGCATCTTATTCCTGCAAAAATCTTGATAACTTTGGAGGCCCAAAAAAGGGGTTTACATCCTAGACCCCATAAAGTCCAGAAAATGTTGGTGACCTGAAAACAGTGTCAGAGAGCTCTGAATGTCGCAAAAATATTTGCAGCCTGAAAAGGGCATTAATCCGCATCCTGGCCCCCTGAAATTCCCCAAAATATTTTTGGCCCAGAAAATGCATCCTACATCCCTGAAGTTCAGAAAATGTTGGCAGCACAAAACAGGCCTTAAAATACATATTAGGCCTGCAAAAATGTAGAAGACTTTGGAGGCCCAAAAAAGGGGTTTACAGGCATCCTAGACCCCCTAAAGTCCAGAAAATGTTGGTGGCCCAAAAACTGTGTCAGAGAGCTCTGAATGTCCCAAAAACATTTGCAGTCTGAAAAGGGCATTAACCTGCATGCTAGACCCCTGAAATTTCCCAAAATATTTTGGCCACAAAAAATTCATCCTAGACCCCTGAAAATTGAGAAAATGTTGGCAGCACAAAAAAGGCCTTAAAATACATATTAGACCTCCAAAAATGTAGAAAACTTTGGAGGCCCAAAAAAGGGGTTTACAGGCATCCTAGACCCCTAAAGTCCAGAAAATGTTGGTAGGCCAAAAACTGTGTAAGAGAGCTCTGAATGTCCCAAAAACATTTGCAGCCTGAAAAGGGCATTAACCCACATCCTAAACCCCTGAAATTCCCAAAAACATTTTTGGCCCGAAAAATGAATCCTACACCCCTTAAAGTTCAGAAAATGTTGGCAGCCCCAAAAAGGCCTTAAAATGCATCTTATTCCTGCAAAAATCTTGATAACTTTGGAGGCCCAAAAAAGGGGTTTACATCCTAGACCCCATAAAGTCCAGAAAATGTTGGTGACCTGAAAACAGTGTCAGAGAGCTCTGAATGTCGCAAAAATATTTGCAGCCTGAAAAGGGCATTAATCCGCATCCTGGCCCCCTGAAATTCCCCAAAATATTTTTGGCCCAGAAAATGCATCCTACATCCCTGAAGTTCAGAAAATGTTGGCAGCACAAAACAGGCCTTAAAATACATATTAGGCCTGCAAAAATGTAGAAGACTTTGGAGGCCCAAAAAAGGGGTTTACAGGCATCCTAGACCCCCTAAAGTCCAGAAAATGTTGGTGGCCCAAAAACTGTGTCAGAGAGCTCTGAATGTCCCAAAAACATTTGCAGTCTGAAAAGGGCATTAACCCACATCCTAAACCCCTGAAATTCCCAAAAACATTTTTGGCCCGAAAAATGCATCCTACACCCCTGAAAGTTCAGAAAATGTTGGCAGCCCCAAATTAAAATGCATCTTATTTCCGCAATAATCTTGATAACTTTGGAGGCCCAAAAAAGGGGTTTACAGACATCCTAGACCCCTGAAAGTCCAGAAAATGTTGGTGACCCGAAAACAGTGTCAGAGAGCTCTGAATGTCCCAAAAACATTTGCAGCCTGAAAAGGGCATTAACCCACATCCTAGCCCCCTGAAATTCCCCAAAATATTTTTGGCCCGAAAAATGCATCCTACATCCTTGAAGTTCAGAACATGTTGGCAGCCCAAAAAAGGCCTTAAAATGCATCTTATTTCTGTAAAAATCTTGATAACTTTGGAGGCCCAAAAAAGGGGTTTACATCCTAGACCCCATAAAGTCCAGAAAATGTTGGTGACCTGAAAACAGTGTCAGAGAGCTCTGAATGTCGCAAAAATATTTGCAGCCTGAAAAGGGCATTAATCCGCATCCTGGCCCCCTGAAATTCCCCAACATATTTTTGGCCTAAAAAATGCATCCTACATCCCTGAAGTTCAGAAAATGTTGGCAGCACAAAACAGGCCTTAAAATACATATTAGGCCTGCAAAAATGTAGAAGACTTTGGAGGCCCAAAAAAGGGGTTTACAGGCATCCTAGACCCCCTAAAGTCCAGAAAATGTTAGCGGCCCAAAAACTGTGTGAGAGAGCTCTGAATGTCCAAAAAACATTTGCAGTCTGAAAAGGGCATTAACCCGCATGCTAGACCCCTGAAATTCCCCAAAATATTTTGGCCACAAAAAATTCATCCTACACCCCTGAAAATTCAGAAAATGTTGGCAGCACAAAAAAAGGCCTTAAAATACATATTAGGCCTCCAAAAATGTAGAAGACTTTGGAGGCCCAAAAAGGGGTTTACAGGCATCCTAGACCCCCTAAAGTCCAGAAAATGTCGGTGCAAAAAAACGGTGTCAGAGAGCTCTGAATGTCCCAAAAACATTTGCAGCATGAAAAGGCATTAACCCGCATCCTAGACCCCTTAAATTCCCAAAAAATGTTTGGCCCAAAAAATGCATCCTACATCCCTGAAAGTTCAGAAAATGTTGGCAGCACAAAAAAGGCCTTAAAATAGATATTAGGCCTGCAAAAATGTAGAAAACTTTGGAGGCCCAAAAAGGGGGTTTACAGGCATCCTAGACCCCCTAAAGTCCAGAAAATGTTGGTGGCCCATAACTGTATCAGAGAGCTCTGAATGTCCCAAAAACATTTGCAGTCTGAAAAGGGCATTAATCCGCATGCTAGACCCCTGAAATTCCCCCAAAATATTTTGGTCATGAAAAATGCATCCTACACCCCCGAAAGTTCAGAAAATTTTGGCAGCACAAAAAAGGCCTTAAATGCCTCTTAGGCCTACAAAAATGTAGTAAACTTTAGAGGCCCAACTAAGGGGTTTACAGGCATCGTAGACCCCTTAAAGTCCAGAAAATGTTGGTGCCCAAAAAGGGTGTCAGAGAGCTCTGAATTTCCCAAAAACATTTGCAGCCTTAAAAGGGCATCAACCCACATCCTAGACCCCTTAAATTCCCAAAAACATTTTTGGCCTGAAAAATGCATCCTACACCCCTGAAAGTTCAGAAAATGTTGGAAGCCCAAAAAAGGCCTTAGATGCCTCTTAGGCCTAAAAAATTTAGTAAACTTTAGAGGCCCAAAAAAGGGGTTTACAGGCATTGTAGACCCCCTAAAGTCCAGAAAATGTTGGTGCCCAAAAACAGTGTCAGAGAGCTCTGAATGTCCCAAAAACATTTGGAGCCTGAAAAAGGCATTAACCCGCATCCTAGACCCCTTAAATTCCCAAAAACATTTTTGGCCTGAAAAATGCATCCTACATCCCTGAAAGTTCAGAAAATTTTGGCAGCACAAAAAAGGCCTTAAAATAGATATCAGGCCTGCAAAAATGTAGAAAACTTTGGAGGTCCAAAAAAGGGGTTTACAGGCATCCCAGACCCCCTAAAGTCCAGAAAATGTTGGTGCCCTGGCCCATAACTGTATCAGAGAGCTCTGAATGTCCCAAAAACATTTGCAGTCTGAAAAGGGCATTAACCCGCATCCTAGACCCATGAAATTACTAAAAACATTTATGGCCCGAAAAATGCATCCTACACCCCTGAAAGTTCAGCAAATGTTGGAAGCCCAAAAAAAGGCCTTAAAATGCATCTTATTTCTGCAAAAATCTTGATAACTTTGGAGGCCCAGAAAAGGGGTTTACAGGCATCCTAGACCCCTGAAAGTCCAGAAAATGTTGCTGACCCGAAAACAGTGTCAGAGAGCTCTGAATGTCCCAAAAACATTTGCAGCCTGAAAAGGGCATTTACCCGCATCCTAGCCCCCTGAAATTCCCCAAAATATTTTTGGCCCGAAAAATGCATCCTACATCCCTGAAGTTCAAAAAATGTTGGCAGCACAAAACAGGCCTTAAAATATATATTAGGCCTGCAAAAATGTAGAAAAGTTTGGAGGCCCAAAAAAGGGGTTTACAGGCATCCTAGACGCCCCAAAGTCCAGAAAATGTTGGTGGCCTAAAAACTGTGTCAGAGAGCTCTTAATGTCCCAAAAACATTTGCAGTCTGAAAAGGGCATTAACCCGCATGCTAGACCCCTGAAATTCCCCAAAATATTTTGGCCACGAAAAATGCATCCTACACCCCTGAAAGTTCAGAAAATGTTGGCAGCCCAAAAAAGGCCTTAAATGCCTCTTAGGCCTACAAAAATGTAGTAAACTTTAGAGGCCCAAAAAAGGGGTTTACAGGCCTCGTAGACCACCTAAAGTCCAGAAAATGTTGGTGCCCAAAAACGGTGTCAGAGAGCTCTGAATGTCTGAAAAACATTTGCAGCCTGAAAAAGGCATTAACCCGCATCCTAGACCCCTGAAAGTAATAAAAATATTTATGGCCCGAAAAATACATCTTACACCCCTGAAAGTTCAGAAAATGTTGGCAGCACAAAAAAAGGCCTTAAAATGCATCTTATTCCTGCAAAAATCTTGATAACTTTGGAGGCCCAAAAAAGGGGTTTACAGGCATCCTAGACCCCTGAAAGTCCAGAAAATGTTGGTGACCCGAAAACTGTGTCAGAGAGCTCTGATTGTCCCAAAAACATTTGCAGCCTGAAAAGGGCATTAACCCGCATCCTAGACCCCTGAAATTCCCCCAAAATATTTTGGTCATGAAAAATGCATCCTACACCCCTGAAAGTTCAGAAAATGTTGGCAGCACAAAAAAAGGCCTTGAAATACACATTAGGCCTGCAAAAATGTAGAAAACTTTGGAGGCCCAAAAAAGGGGTTTACAGGCATCCTAGACCCCCTAAAGTCCAGAAAATGTTGGTGGCCCAAAAACTGTGTCAGAGAGCCCTGAATGTCCCAAAAACATTTGCAGTCTGAAAAAGGCATTAACCCGCATGCTAGACCCCTGGAATTCCCCCAAAATATTTTGGTCATGAAAAATGCATCCTACACCCCTGAAATTTCAGAAAATTTTGGCAGCCCAAAAAAGGCCTTAAATTTCTCTTAGGCCTACAAAAATGTAGTAAACTTTAGAGGCCCAAAAAAGGGGTTTACAGGCATCGTAGACCGCCTAAAGTCCAGAAAATGTCAGTGCAAAGAAACGGTGTCAGAGAGCTCTGAATGTCCCAAAAACATTTGCAGCCTGAAAAAGGCATTAACCCGCATTCAGACCCCTTAAATTCCCAAAAACATTTTTGGCCCGAAAAATGCATCCTACATCCCTGAACGTTCAGAAAAACGTTAGCAGCCCAAAAAAGGCCTTAAAATAGATATTAGGCCTGCAAAAATGTAGAAAACTTTGGAGGCCCAAAAAGGGGGTTTACAGGCATCCTAGACCCCCTAAAGTCCAGAAAATGTTGGTGGCCCATAACTGTATCAGAGAGCTCTGAATGTCCCAAAAACATTTGCAGTCTGAAAAGGGCATTAATCCGCATGCTAGACCCCTGAAATTCCCCCAAAATATTTTGGTCATGAAAAATGCATCCTACACCCCTGAAAGTTCAGAACATTTTGGCAGCACAAAAAAGGCCTTAAATGCCTCTTAGGCCTACAAAAATGTAGTAAACTTTAGAGGCCCAACTAAGGGGTTTACAGGCATCGTAGACCCCTTAAAGTCCAGAAAATGTTGGTGCCCAAAAAGGGTGTCAGAGAGCTCTGAATTTCCCAAAAACATTTGCAGCCTTAAAAGGGCATCAACCCACATCCTAGATCCCTTAAAATCCCAAAAACATTTTTGGCCCGAAAAATGCATCCTACACCCCTGAAAGTTCAGAAAATGTTGGAAGCCCAAAAAAGGCCTTAAAATGCATCTTATTCCTGCAAAAATGTAGAAAACTTTGGAGGCCCAAAAAAGGGGTTTACAGGCATCCTAGACCCTCTAAAGGCCAGAAAATGTTGGTGGCCCAAAAACTGTGTCAGAGAGCTCTGAATGTCCCAAAAACGTTTGCAGCCTGAAAAGGGCATTAACCCACATCCTAGACCCCTTAAATTCCCAAAAACATTTTTGGCCCGAAAAATGCATCCTACACCCCTGAAAGTTCAGAAAATGTTGGCAGCCCAAAAAAGGCCTTAGATGCCTCTTAGGCCTAAAAAATGTAGTAAACTTTAGAGGCCCAAAAAGGGGTTTACAGGCATCATAGACCCCCTAAAGTCCAGAAAATGTTGGTGCCCAAAAACAGTGTCAGAGAGCTCTGAATGTCCCAAAAACATTTGGAGCCTGAAAAAGGCATTAACCCGCATCCTAGACCCCTTAAATTCCCAAAAACATTTTTGGCCTGAAAAATGCATCCTACATCCCTGAAAGTTCAGAAAATGTTGGCAGCACAAAAAAGGCCTTAAAATAGATATCAGGCCTGCAAAAATGTAGAAAACTTTGGAGGCCCAAAAAAGGGGCTTACAGGCATCCCAGACCCCCTAAAGTCCAGAAAATGTTGGTGGCCCATAACTGTATCAGAGAGCTCTGAATGTCCGAAAAACATTTGCAGTCTGAAAAGGGCATTAACCCGCATCCTAGACCCATGAAATTACTAAAAACATTTATGGCCCGAAAAATGCATCCTACAACCCTGAAAGTTCAGCAAATGTTGGAAGCCCAAAAAAAGGCCTTAAAATGCATCTTATTTCTGCAAAAATCTTGATAACTTTGGAGGCCCAGAAAAGGGGTTTACAGGCATCCTAGACCCCTGAAAGTCCAGAAAATGTTGGTGACCCGAAAACAGTGTCAGAGAGCTCTGAATGTCCCAAAAACATTTGCAACCTGAAAAGGGCATTTACCCGCATCCTAGCCCCCTGAAATTCCCCAAAATATTTTTGGCCCGAAAAATGCATCCTACATCCCTGAAGTTCAGAAAATGTTGGCAGCACAAAACAGGCCTTAAAATATATATTAGGCCTGCAAAAATGTAGAAAAGTTTGGAGGCCCAAAAAAGGGGTTTACAGGCATCCTAGACACCCCAAAGTCCAGAAAATGTTGGTGGCCCAAAAACTGTGTCAGAGAGCTCTGAATGTCCCAAAAACATTTGCAGTCTGAAAAGGGCATTAACCCGCATGCTAGACCCCTGAAATTCCCCAAAATATTTTGGCCACGAAAAATGCATCCTACACCCCTGAAAGTTCAGAAAATGTTGGCATCCCAAAAAAGGCCTTAAATGCCTCTTAGGCCTACAAAAATGTAGTAAACTTTAGAGGCCCAAAAAAGGGGTTTACAGGCATCGTAGACCGCCTAAAGTCCAGAAAATGTTGGTGCCCAAAAACGGTGTCAGAGAGCTCTGAATGTCTGAAAAACATTTGCAGCCTGAAAAAGGCATTAACCCGCATCCTAGACCCCTGAAAGTAATAAAAATATTTATGGCCCGAAAAATAAATCTTACACCCCTGAAAGTTCAGAAAATGTTGGCAGCACAAAAAAAGGCCTTAAAATGCATCTTATTCCTGCAAAAATCTTGATAACTTTGGAGGCCCAAAAAAGGGGTTTACAGGCATCCTAGACCCCTGAAAGTCCAGAAAATGTTGGTGACCCGAAAACTGTGTCAGAGAGCTCTGATTGTCCCAAAAACATTTGCAGCCTGAAAAGGGCATTAACCCGCATCCTAGACCCCTGAAATTCCCCAAAACATTTTTGGCCCTAAAAATGCATCCGACATCCCTGAAAGTTCAGAAAATGTTGGCAGCACAAAAAAGGCCTTAAAATACATATTAGGAATGCAAAAATGTAGAAAATGTTTGAGGCCCAAAAAAGGTGTTTACAGCCATCCTAGAATCCATAAAGTCCAGAAAATGTTGGTGGCCCAAAAACTGTGACAAAGAGCTCTGAATTTCCCAAAAACATTTGCAGCCTGAAAAGGGCATTAAACCGCATCCTAGACCCCTGAAATTCCCAAAAACATTTTTGGCCCGAAAAATGCATCCTACACCCCTGAAAGTTCAGAAAATGATGGCAACCCAAAAAATGCTTTAAAATGCATCTTATTCTTGCAATAATATTGAAAACTTTGGAGGCCCAAAAAAGGGGTTTAGAGGCAACCTAGACCCCCTAAATTCCAGAAACTGTTGGTGGCCCAAAAACGGTGTCAGAGAGCTCTGAATTTCCCCAAACCATTTGCAGTCTGAAAAGGGCATTAACCCGCATGCTAGACCCCTGAAATTCCCCAAAATATTTTGGCCACGAAAAATTCATCCTACACCCCTGAAAATTCAGAAAATGTTGGCAGCACAAAAAAAGGCCTTAAAATACATATTAGGCCTGCAAAAATGTAGAAAACTTTGGGGGCCCAAAAAAGGGGTTTACAGGCATCCTAGACCCCCTAAAGTCCAGAAAATATTGGCGGCCCAAAAACGGTGTCAGAGAGCTCTGAATGTCCCAAAACATTTGCAGTCTGAAAAGGGCATTAACCCGCATACTAGACCCCTGAAATTCCCCAAAATATTTTGGCCATGAAAAATTCATCCTACACCCATGAAAATTCAGAAAATGTTGGCAACACAAAAAAAGGCCTTAAAATACATATTAGGCCTCCAAAAATGTAGAAAACTTTGGAGGCCCAAAAAAGGGGTTTACAGGCCTCCTGGACCCCCTAAAGTCCAGAAAATGTTGGTAGGCCAAAAACTGTGTCAGAGAGCACTGAATGTCCCAAAAACGTTTGCAGCCTGAAAAGGGCATTAATCCGCATCCTGGCCCCCTGAAATTCCCCAAAATATTTTTGGCCCAAAAAATGTATCCTACACCCCTGAAAGTTCAGAAAATGTTGGCAGCCCCAAAGAGGCCTTAAAATGCATCTTATTCCTGCAAAAATCTTGATAACTTTGGAGGCCCAAAAAGGGGTTTACATGCTAGACCCCATAAAGTCCAGAAAATGTTGGTGACCTGAAAAAAGTGCCAGAGAGCTCTGAATGTCCCAAAAATATTTGCAGCCTGAAAAGGGCATTAATCCGCATCCTGGCCCCCTGAAATTCCCCAAAATATTTTTGGCCCAAAAAATGTGTCCTACATCCCTGAAGTTCAGAAAATGTTGGCAGCACAAAACAGGCCTTAAAATATATATTAGGCCTGCAAAAATGTAGAAGACTTTGGAGGCCCAAAAAGGGGTTTACAGGCATCCTAGACCCCCTAAAGTCCAGAAAATGTTGGTGGCCAAAAACTGTGTCAGAGAGCTCTGAATGTCCCAAAAACATTTACAGTCTGAAAAGGGCATTAACCCGCATGCTAGACCCCTGAAATTTCCCAAAATATTTTGGCCACAAAAAATTCATCCTACACCCCTGAAAATTCAGAAAATATTGGCAGCACAAAAAAGGCCTTAAAATACATATTATGCCTCCAAAAATGTAGAAAACTTTGGAGGCCCAAAAAAGGGGTTTACAGGCATCCTAGACCCCCTAAAGTCCAGAAAATGTTGGTAGGCCAAAAACTCTGTCAGAGAGCTCTGAATGTCCCAAAAACGTTTGCAGCCTGAAAAGGGCATTAACCCACATCCTAAACCCCTGAAATTCCCAAAAACATTTTTGGCCCGAAAAATGCATCCTACACCCCTGAAAGTTCAGAAAATGTTGGCAGCCCCAAAAAGGCCTTAAAATGCATCTTATTTCTGCAATAATCTTGATAACTTTGGAGGCCCAAAAAAGGGGTTTACATCCTAGACCCCATAAAGTACAGAAAATGTTGGTGACTCGAAAACAGTGTCAGAGAGCTCTGAATGTCCCAAAAATGTTTGCAGCCTGAAAAGGGCATTAATCCGCATCCTGGCCCCCTCAAATTCCCCAAAATATTTTTGGCCCAAAAAATGCATCCTACATCCCTGAAGTTCAGAAAATGTTGGCAACACAAAACAGGCCTTAAAATACATATTAGGCCTGCAAAAATGTAGAAAACTTTGGAGGCCCAAAAAAGGGGTTTACAGGCATCCTAGACCCCCTAAAGTCCAGAAAATGTTGGCGGCCCAAAAACTGTGTGAGAGAGCTCTGAATGTCCCAAAAACATTTGCAGTCTGAAAAGGGCATTAACCCGCATGCTAGACCCCTGAAATTCCCCAAAATATTTTGGCCACGAAAAATTCATCCTACACCCCTGAAAATTCAGAAAATGTTGGCAGCACAAAAAAAGGCCTTAAAATACATATTAGGCCTGCAAAAATGTAGAAAACTTTGGAGGCCCAAAAAAGGGGTTTACAGGCATTCTAGACCCCCTAAAGTCCAGAAAATATTGGCGGCCCAAAAACGGTGTCAGAGAGCTCTGAATGTCCCAAAACATTTGCAGTCTGAAAAGGGCATTAACCCGCATACTAGACCCCTGAAATTCCCCAAAATATTTTGGCCATGAAAAATTCATCCTACACCCCTGAAAATTCAGAAAATGTTGGCAACACAAAAAAAGGCCTTAAAATACATATTAGGCCTCCAAAAATGTAGAAAACTTTGGAGGCCCAAAAAAGGGGTTTACAGGCCTCCTAGAACCCCTAAAGTCCAGAAAATGTTGGTAGGCCAAAAACTGTGTCAGAGAGCACTGAATGTCCCAAAAACGTTTGCAGCCTGAAAAGGGCATTAACCCACATCCTAAACCCCTGAAATTCTCAAAAAAATTTTGGCCCAAAAAATGAATCCTACACCCCTTAAAGTTCAGAAAATGTTGGCAGCCCCAAAGAGGCCTTAAAATGCATCTTATTCCTGCAAAAATCTTGATAACTTTGGAGGCCCAAAAAGGGGTTTACATGCTAGACCCCATAAAGTCCAGAAAATGTTGGTGACCTGAAAACAGTGCCAGAGAGCTCTGAATGTCCCAAAAATATTTGCAGCCTGAAAAGGGCATTAATCCGCATCCTGGCCCCCTGAAATTCCCCAAAATATTTTTGGCCCAAAAAATGTATCCTACATCCCTGAAGTTCAGAAAATGTTGGCAGCACAAAACAGGCCTTAAAATATATATTAGGCCTGCAAAAATGTAGAAGACTTTGGAGGCCCAAAAAGGGGTTTACAGGCATCCTAGACCCCCTAAAGTCCAGAAAATGTTGGTGGCCAAAAACTGTGTCAGAGAGCTCTGAATGTCCCAAAAACATTTGCAGTCTGAAAAGGGCATTAACCCGCATGCTAGACCCCTGAAATTTCCCAAAATATTTTGGCCACGAAAAATTCATCCTACACCCCTGAAAATTCAGAAAATATTGGCAGCACAAAAAAGGCCTTAAAATACATATTAGGCCTCCAAAAATGTAGAAAACTTTGGAGGCCCAAAAAAGGGGTTTACAGGCATCCTAGACCCCCTAAAGTCCAGAAAATGTTGGTAGGCCAAAAACTGTGTCAGAGAGCTCTGAATGTCCCAAAAACGTTTGCAGCCTGAAAAGGGCATTAACCCACATCCTAAACCCCTGAAATTCCCAAAAACATTTTTGGCCCGAAAAATGCATCCTACACCCCTGAAAGTTCAGAAAATGTTGGCAGCCCCAAAAAGGCCTTAAAATGCATCTTATTTCTGCAATAATCTTGATAACTTTGGAGGCCCAAAAAAGGGGTTTACAGACATCCTAGACCCCTGAAAGTCCAGAAAATGTTGGTGACCCGAAAACAGTGTCAGAGAGCTCTGAATGTCCCAAAAACATTTGCAGCCTGAAAAGGGCATTAACCCACATCCTAGCCCCCTGAAATTCCCCAAAATATTTTTGGCCCGAAAAATGCATCCTACATCCTTGAAGTTCAGAACCTGTTGGCAGCCCAAAAAAGGCCTTAAAATGCATCTTATTCCTGTAAAAATCTTGATAACTTTGGAGGCCCAAAAAAGGGGTTTACATCCTAGACCCCATAAAGTCCAGAAAATGTTGGTGACCTGAAAACAGTGTCAGAGAGCTCTGAATGTCGCAAAAATATTTGCAGCCTGAAAAGGGCATTAATCCGCATCCTGGCCCCCTGAAATTCCCCAAAATATTTTTGGCCCAAAAAATGCATCCTACATCCCTGAAGTTCAGAAAATGTTGGCAGCACAAAACAGGCCTTAAAATACATATTAGGCCTGCAAAAATGTAGAAGACTTTGGAGGCTCAAAAAAGGGGTTTACAGGCATCCTAGACCCCCTAAAGTCCAGAAAATGTTAGCGCCCCAAAAAATGTGAGAGAGCTCTGAATGTCCAAAAAACATTTGCAGTCTGAAAAGGGCATTAACCCGCATGCTAGACCCCTGAAATTCCCCAAAATATTTTGGCCACGAAAAATTCATCCAACACCCCTGAAAATTCAGAAAATGTTGGCAGCACAAAAAAAGGCCTTAAAATACATATTAGGCCTCCAAAAATGTAGAAGACTTTGGAGGCCCAAAAAGGGGTTTACAGGCATCCTAGACCCCCTAAAGTCCAGAAAATGTTGATGGCCCAAAAACTGTGTCAGAGAGCTCTGAATGTCCCAAAAACGTTTGCAGCCTGAAAAGGGCATTAACCCACATCCTAAACCCCTGAAATTCCCAAAAACATTTTTGGCCCAAAAAATGCATCCTACACCCCTGAAAGTTCAGAAAATGTTGGCAGCCCCAAAAAGGCCTTAACATGCATCTTATTCCTGCAAAAATCTTGAAAACTTTGGAGGCCCAAAAAAGGGGTTTACATCCTAGACCCCATAAAGTACAGAAAATGTTGGTGACTCGAAAACAGTGTCAGAGAGCTCTGAATGTCCCAAAAATGTTTGCAGCCTGAAAAGGGCATTAATCCGCATCCTGGCCCCCTCAAATTCCCCAAAATATTTTTGGCCCAAAAAATGCATCCTACATCCATGAAGTTCAGAAAATGTTGGCAGCACAAAACAGGCCTTAAAATACATATTAGGCCTGCAAAAATGTAGAAAACTTTGGAGGCCCAAAAAAGGGGTTTACAGGCATCCTAGACCCCCTAAAGTCCAGAAAATGTTGGCGGCCCAAAAACTGTGTGAGAGAGCTCTGAATGTCCCAAAAACATTTGCAGTCTGAAAAGGGCATTAACCCGCATGCTAGACCCCTGAAATTCCCCAAAATATTTTGGCCACGAAAAATTCATCCTACACCCCTGAAAATTCAGAAAATGTTGGCAGCACAAAAAAAGGCCTTAAAATACATATTAGGCCTGCAAAAATGTAGAAAACTTTGGAGGCCCAAAAAAGGGGTTTACAGGCATCCTAGACCCCCTAAAGTCCAGAAAATGTTGGCGGCCCAAAAACGGTGTCAGAGAGCTCTGAATGTCCCAAAACATTTGCAGTCTGAAAAGGGCATTAACCCGCATACTAGACCCCTGAAATTTCCCAAAATATTTTGGCCACAAAAAATTCATCCTACACCCCTGAAAATTCAGAAAATGTTGGCAGCACAAAAAAGGCCTTAAAATACATATTAGGCCTCCAAAAATGTAGAAAACTTTGGAGGCCCAAAAAAGGGGTTTACAGGCATCCTAGACCCCCTAAAGTCCAGAAAATGTTGGTAGGCCAAAAACTGTGTCAGAGAGCTCTGAATGTCCCAAAAACATTTGCAGCCTGAAAAGGGCATTAACCCACATCCTAAACCCCTGAAATTCCCAAAAACATTTTTGGCCCGAAAAATGAATCCTACACCCCTTAAAGTTCAGAAAATGTTGGCAGCCCCAAAAAGGCCTTAAAATGCATCTTATTCCTGCAAAAATCTTGATAACTTTGGAGGCCCAAAAAAGGGGTTTACATCCTAGACCCCCTAAAGTCCAGAAAATGTTGGCGGCCCAAAAACTGTGTGAGAGAGCTCTGAATGTCCCAAAAATATTTGCAGTCTGAAAAGGGCATTAACCCGCATGCTAGACCCCTGAAATTCCCCAAAATATTTTGGCCACGAAAAATGCATCCTACATCCCTGAAGTTCAGAAAATGTTGGCAGCACAAAACAGGCCTTAAAATACATATTAGGCCTGCAAAAATGTAGAAGACTTTGGAGGCCCAAAAAAGGGGTTTACAGGCAACCTAGACCCCCTAAAGTCCAGAAAATGTTGGTGGCCCAAAAACTGTGTCAGAGAGCTCTGAATGTCCCAAAAACGTTTGCAGCCTGAAAAGGGCATTAACCCACATCCTAAACCCCTGAAATTCCCAAAAACATTTTTGGCCCGAAAAATGCATCCTACACCCCTGAAAGTTCAGAAAATGTTGGCAGCCCCAAAAAGGCCTTAAAATGCATCTTATTTCTGCAATAATCTTGATAACTTTGGAGGCCCAAAAAAGGGGTTTACAGACATCCTAGACCCCTGAAAGTCCAGAAAATGTTGGTGACCCGAAAACAGTGTCAGAGAGCTCTGAATGTCCCAAAAACATTTGCAGCCTGAAAAGGGCATTAACCCACATCCTAGCCCCCTGAAATTCCCCAAAATATTTTTGGCCCGAAAAATGCATCCTACATCCTTGAAGTTCAGAACCTGTTGGCAGCCCAAAAAAGGCCTTAAAATGCATCTTATTCCTTTAAAAATCTTGATAACTTTGGAGGCCCAAAAAAGGGGTTTACATCCTAGACCCCATAAAGTCCAGAAAATGTTGGTGACCTGAAAACAGTGTCAGAGAGCTCTGAATGTCGCAAAAATATTTGCAGCCTGAAAAGGGCATTAATCCGCATCCTGGCCCCCTGAAATTCCCCAAAATATTTTTGGCCCAAAAAATGCATCCTACATCCCTGAAGTTCAGAAAATGTTGGCAGCACAAAACAGGCCTTAAAATACATATTAGGCCTGCAAAAATGTAGAAGACTTTGGAGGCTCAAAAAAGGGGTTTACAGGCATCCTAGACCCCCTAAAGTCCAGAAAATGTTAGCGCCCCAAAAACTGTGTGAGAGAGCTCTGAATGTCCAAAAAACATTTGCAGTCTGAAAAGGGCATTAACCCGCATGCTAGACCCCTGAAATTCCCCAAAATATTTTGGCCACGAAAAATTCATCCTACACCCCTGAAAATTCAGAAAATGTTGGCAGCACAAAAAAAGGCCTTAAAATACATATTAGGCCTCCAAAAATGTAGAAGATTTGGAGGCCCAAAAAGGGGTTTACAGGCATCCTAGACCCCCTAAAGTCCAGAAAATGTTGGTGGCCCAAAAACTGTGTCAGAGAGCTCTGAATGTCCCAAAAACGTTTGCAGCCTGGAAAGGGCATTAACCCACATCCTAAACCCCTGAAATTCCCAAAAACATTTTTGGCCCAAAAAATGCATCCTACACCCCTGAAAGTTCAGAAAATGTTGGCAGCCCCAAAAAGGCCTTAACATGCATCTTATTCCTGCAAAAATCTTGAAAACTTTGGAGGCCCAAAAAAGGGGTTTACATCCTAGACCCCATAAAGTACAGAAAATGTTGGTGACTCGAAAACAGTGTCAGAGAGCTCTGAATGTCCCAAAAATGTTTGCAGTCTGAAAAGGGCATTAACCCGCATGCTAGACCCCTGAAATTCCCCAAAATATTTTGGCCACGAAAAATTCATCCTACACCCCTGAAAATTCAGAAAATGTTGGCAGCACAAAAAAAGGCCTTAAAATACATATTAGGCCTGCAAAAATGTAGAAAACTTTGGAGGCCCAAAAAAGGGGTTTACAGGCATCCTAGACCCCCTAAAGTCCAGAAAATGTTGGCGGCCCAAAAACGGTGTCAGAGAGCTCTGAATGTCCCAAAACATTTGCAGTCTGAAAAGGGCATTAACCCGCATACTAGACCCCTGAAATTTCCCAAAATATTTTGGCCACAAAAAATTCATCCTACACCCCTGAAAATTCAGAAAATGTTGGCAGCACAAAAAAGGCCTTAAAATACATATTAGGCCTCCAAAAATGTAGAAAACTTTGGAGGCCCAAAAAAGGGGTTTACAGGCATCCTAGACCCCCTAAAGTCCAGAAAATGTTGGTAGGCCAAAAACTGTGTCAGAGAGCTCTGAATGTCCCAAAAACATTTGCAGCCTGAAAAGGGCATTAACCCACATCCTAAACCCCTGAAATTCCCAAAAACATTTTTGGCCCGAAAAATGAATCCTACACCCCTTAAAGTTCAGAAAATGTTGGCAGCCCCAAAAAGGCCTTAAAATGCATCTTATTCCTGCAAAAATCTTGATAACTTTGGAGGCCCAAAAAAGGGGTTTACATCCTAGACCCCCTAAAGTCCAGAAAATGTTGGCGGCCCAAAAACTGTGTGAGAGAGCTCTGAATGTCCCAAAAATATTTGCAGTCTGAAAAGGGCATTAACCCGCATGCTAGACCCCTGAAATTCCCCAAAATATTTTGGCCACGAAAAATGCATCCTACATCCCTGAAGTTCAGAAAATGTTGGCAGCACAAAACAGGCCTTAAAATACATATTAGGCCTGCAAAAATGTAGAAGACTTTGGAGGCCCAAAAAAGGGGTTTACAGGCATCCTAGACCCCCTAAAGTCCAGAAAATGTTGGTGGCCCAAAAACTGTGTCAGAGAGCTCTGAATGTCCCAAAAACGTTTGCAGCCTGAAAAGGGCATTAACCCACATCCTAAACCCCTGAAATTCCCAAAAACATTTTTGGCCCGAAAAATGCATCCTACACCCCTGAAAGTTCAGAAAATGTTGGCAGCCCCAAAAAGGCCTTAAAATGCATCTTATTTCTGCAATAATCTTGATAACTTTGGAGGCCCAAAAAAGGGGTTTACAGACATCCTAGACCCCTGAAAGTCCAGAAAATGTTGGTGACCCGAAAACAGTGTCAGAGAGCTCTGAATGTCCCAAAAACATTTGCAGTCTGAAAAGGGCATTAACCCGCATGCTAGACCCCTGAAATTTCCCAAAATATTTTGGCCACGAAAAATTCATCCTACACCCCTGAAAATTCAGAAAATATTGGCAGCACAAAAAAGGCCTTAAAATACATATTAGGCCTCCAAAAATGTAGAAAACTTTGGAGGCCCAAAAAAGGGGTTTACAGGCATCCTAGACCCCCTAAAGTCCAGAAAATGTTGGCAGCCCCAAAAAGGCCTTAAAATGCATCTTATTTCTGCAATAATCTTGATAACTTTGGAGGCCCAAAAAAGGGGTTTACAGACATCCTAGACCCCTGAAAGTCCAGAAAATGTTGGTGACCCGAAAACAGTGTCAGAGAGCTCTGAATGTCCCAAAAACATTTGCAGCCTGAAAAGGGCATTAATCCGCATCCTGGCCCCCTGAAATTCCCCAAAATATTTTTGGCCCAAAAAATGCATCCTACATCCCTGAAGTTCAGAAAATGTTGGCAGCACAAAACAGGCCTTAAAATACATATTAGGCCTGCAAAAATGTAGAAGACTTTGGAGGCCCAAAAAAGGGGTTTACAGGCATCCTAGACCCCCTAAAGTCCAGAAAATGTTAGCGGCCCAAAAACTGTGTGAGAGAGCTCTGAATGTCCAAAAAACATTTGCAGTCTGAAAAGGGCATTAACCCGCATGCTAGACCCCTGAAATTCCCCAAAATATTTTGGCCACGAAAAATTCATCCTACACCCCTGAAAATTCAGAAAATGTTGGCAGCACAAAAAAAGGCCTTAAAATACATATTAGGCCTGCAAAAATGTAGAAAACTTTGGAGGCCTAAAAAAGGGGTTTACAGGCATCCTAGAACCCCTAAAGTCCAGAAAATGTTGGCGGCCCAAAAACGGTGTCAGAGAGCTCTGAATGTCCCAAAACATTTGCAGTCTGAAAAGGGCATTAACCCGCATACTAGACCCCTGAAATTTCCCAAAATATTTTGGCCACAAAAAATTCATCCTACACCCCTGAAAATTCAGAAAATGTTGGCAGCACAAAAAAGGCCTTAAAATACATATTAGGCCTCCAAAAATGTAGAAAACTTTGGAGGCCCAAAAAAGGGGTTTACAGGCATCCTAGATCCCCTAAAGTCCAGAAAATGTTGGTAGGCCAAAAACTGTGTCAGAGAGCTCTGAATGTCCCAAAAACATTTGCAGCCTGAAAAGGGCATTAACCCACATCCTAAACCCCTGAAATTCCCAAAAACATTTTTGGCCCGAAAAATGAATCCTACACCCCTTAAAGTTCAGAAAATGTTGGCAGCCCCAAAAAGGCCTTAAAATGCATCTTATTCCTGCAAAAATCTTGATAACTTTGGAGGCCCAAAAAAGGGGTTTACATCCTAGACCCCATAAAGTCCAGAAAATGTTGGTGACCTGAAAACAGTGTCAGAGAGCTCTGAATGTCGCAAAAATATTTGCAGCCTGAAAAGGGCATTAATCCGCATCCTGGCCCCCTGAAATTCCCCAAAATATTTTTGGCCCAAAAAATGCATCCTACATCCCTGAAGTTCAGAAAATGTTGGCAGCACAAAACAGGCCTTAAAATACATATTAGGCCTGCAAAAATGTAGAAGACTTTGGAGGCCCAAAAAAGGGGTTTACAGGCATCCTAGACCCCCTAAAGTCCAGAAAATGTTAGCGGCCCAAAAACTGTGTGAGAGAGCTCTGAATGTCCAAAAAACATTTGCAGTCTGAAAAGGGCATTAACCCGCATGCTAGACCCCTGAAATTCCCCAAAATATTTTGGCCACGAAAAATTCATCCTACACCCCTGAAAATTCAGAAAATGTTGGCAGCACAAAAAAGGCCTTAAAATACATATTAGGCCTCCAAAAATGTAGAAGACTTTGGAGGCCCAAAAAGGGGTTTACAGGCATCCTAGACCCCCTAAAGTCCAGAAAATGTTGGTGGCCCAAAAACTGTGTCAGAGAGCTCTGAATGTCCCAAAAACGTTTGCAGCCTGAAAAGGGCATTAACCCACATCCTAAACCCCTGAAATTCCCAAAAACATTTTTGGCCCGAAAAATGCATCCTACATCCCTGAAAGTTCAGAAAATGTTGGCAGCCCCAAAAAGGCCTTAACATGCATCTTATTCCTGCAAAAATCTTGATAGCTTTGGAGGCCCAAAAAAGGGGTTTACATCCTAGACCCCATAAAGTACAGAAAATGTTGGTGACTCGAAAACAGTGTCAGAGAGCTCTGAATGTCCCAAAAATGTTTGCAGTCTGAAAAGGGCATTAACCCGCATGCTAGACCCCTGAAATTCCCCAAAATATTTTGGCCACGAAAAATTCATCCTACACCCCTGAAAATTCAGAAAATGTTGGCAGCACAAAAAAAGGCCTTAAAATACATATTAGGCCTCCAAAAATGTAGAAAACTTTGGAGGCCCAAAAAAGGTGTTTACAGGCATCCTAGACCCCCTAAAGTCCAGAAAATGTTGGCGGCCCAAAAACGGTGTCAGAGAGCTCTGAATGTCCCAAAACATTTGCAGTCTGAAAAGGGCATTAACCCGCATACTAGACCCCTGAAATTCCCCAAAATATTTTGGCCATGAAAAATTCATCCTACACCCCTGAAAATTCAGAAAATGTTGGCAACACAAAAAAGGCCTTAAAATACATATTAGGCCTCCAAAAATGTAGAAAACTTTGGAGGCCCAAAAAAGGGGTTTACAGGCCTCCTAGACCCCCTAAAGTCCAGAAAATGTTGGTAGGCCAAAAACTGTGTCAGAGAGCTCTGAATGTCCCACAACTGTTTGCAGCCTGAAAAGGGCATTAACCCACATCCTAAACCCCTGAAATTCCCAAAAAAATGTGGCCCAAAAAATGAATCCTACACCCCTTAAAGTTCAGAAAATGTTGGCAGCCCCAAAAAGGCCTTAAAATGCATCTTATTCCTGCAAAAATCTTGATAACTTTGGAGGCCCAAAAAAGGGGTTTACATCCTAGACCCCATAAAGTCCAGAAAATGTTGGTGACCTGAAAACAGTGTCAGAGAGCTCTGAATGTCGCAAAAATATTTGCAGCCTGAAAAGGGCATTAATCCGCATCCTGGCCCCCTGAAATTCCCCAAAATATTTTTGGCCCAGAAAATGCATCCTACATCCCTGAAGTTCAGAAAATGTTGGCAGCACAAAACAGGCCTTAAAATACATATTAGGCCTGCAAAAATGTAGAAGACTTTGGAGGCCCAAAAAAGGGGTTTACAGGCATCCTAGACCCCCTAAAGTCCAGAAAATGTTGGTGGCCCAAAAACTGTGTCAGAGAGCTCTGAATGTCCCAAAAACATTTGCAGTCTGAAAAGGGCATTAACCCGCATGCTAGACCCCTGAAATTTCCCAAAATATTTTGGCCACAAAAAATTCATCCTAGACCCCTGAAAATTGAGAAAATGTTGGCAGCACAAAAAAGGCCTTAAAATACATATTAGGCCTCCAAAAATGTAGAAAACTTTGGAGGCCCAAAAAAGGGGTTTACAGGCATCCTAGACCCCCTAAAGTCCAGAAAATGTTGGTAGGCCAAAAACTGTGTAAGAGAGCTCTGAATGTCCCAAAAACATTTGCAGCCTGAAAAGGGCATTAACCCACATCCTAAACCCCTGAAATTCCCAAAAACATTTTTGGCCCGAAAAATGAATCCTACACCCCTTAAAGTTCAGAAAATGTTGGCAGCCCCAAAAAGGCCTTAAAATGCATCTTATTCCTGCAAAAATCTTGATAACTTTGGAGGCCCAAAAAAGGGGTTTACATCCTAGACCCCATAAAGTCCAGAAAATGTTGGTGACCTGAAAACAGTGTCAGAGAGCTCTGAATGTCGCAAAAATATTTGCAGCCTGAAAAGGGCATTAATCCGCATCCTGGCCCCCTGAAATTCCCCAAAATATTTTTGGCCCAGAAAATGCATCCTACATCCCTGAAGTTCAGAAAATGTTGGCAGCACAAAACAGGCCTTAAAATACATATTAGGCCTGCAAAAATGTAGAAGACTTTGGAGGCCCAAAAAAGGGGTTTACAGGCATCCTAGACCCCCTAAAGTCCAGAAAATCTTGGCGGCCCAAAAACTGTGTGAGAGAGCTCTGAATGTCCCAAAAACATTTGCAGTCTGAAAAGGGCATTAACCCGCATGCTAGACCCCTGAAATTCCCCAAAATATTTTGGCCACGAAAAATTCATCCTACACCCCTGAAAATTCAGAAAATGTTGGCAGCACAAAAAAAGGCCTTAAAATACATATTAGGCCTGCAAAAATGTAGAAAACTTTGGAGGCCCAAAAAAGGGGTTTACAGGCATTCTAGACCCCCTAAAGTCCAGAAAATATTGGCGGCCCAAAAACGGTGTCAGAGAGCTCTGAATGTCCCAAAACATTTGCAGTCTGAAAAGGGCATTAACCCGCATACTAGACCCCTGAAATTCCCCAAAATATTTTGGCCATGAAAAATTCATCCTACACCCCTGAAAATTCAGAAAATGTTGGCAACACAAAAAAAGGCCTTAAAATACATATTAGGCCTCCAAAAATGTAGAAAACTTTGGAGGCCCAAAAAAGGGGTTTACAGGCCTCCTAGACCCCCTAAAGTCCAGAAAATGTTGGTAGGCCAAAAACTGTGTCAGAGAGCACTGAATGTCCCAAAAACGTTTGCAGCCTGAAAAGGGCATTAACCCACATCCTAAACCCCTGAAATTCTCAAAAAAATTTTGGCCCAAAAAATGAATCCTACACCCCTTAAAGTTCAGAAAATGTTGGCAGCCCCAAAGAGGCCTTAAAATGCATCTTATTCCTGCAAAAATCTTGATAACTTTGGAGGCCCAAAAAGGGGTTTACATGCTAGACCCCATAAAGTCCAGAAAATGTTGGTGACCTGAAAACAGTGCCAGAGAGCTCTGAATGTCCCAAAAATATTTGCAGCCTGAAAAGGGCATTAATCCGCATCCTGGCCCCCTGAAATTCCCCAAAATATTTGTGGCCCAAAAAATGTATCCTACATCCCTGAAGTTCAGAAAATGTTGGCAGCACAAAACAGGCCTCAAAATATATATTAGGCCTGCAAAAATGTAGAAGACTTTGGAGGCCCAAAAAGGGGTTTACAGGCATCCTAGACCCCCTAAAGTCCAGAAAATGTTGGTGGCCAAAAACTGTGTCAGAGAGCTCTGAATGTCCCAAAAACATTTGCAGTCTGAAAAGGGCATTAACCCGCATGCTAGACCCCTGAAATTTCCCAAAATATTTTGGCCACGAAAAATTCATCCTACACCCCTGAAAATTCAGAAAATATTGGCAGCACAAAAAAGGCCTTAAAATACATATTAGGCCTCCAAAAATGTAGAAAACTTTGGAGGCCCAAAAAAGGGGTTTACAGGCATCCTAGACCCCCTAAAGTCCAGAAAATGTTGGTAGGCCAAAAACTGTGTCAGAGAGCTCTGAATGTCCCAAAAACGTTTGCAGCCTGAAAAGGGCATTAACCCACATCCTAAACCCCTGAAATTCCCAAAAACATTTTTGGCCCGAAAAATGCATCCTACACCCCTGAAAGTTCAGAAAATGTTGGCAGCCCCAAAAAGGCCTTAAAATGCATCTTATTTCTGCAATAATCTTGATAACTTTGGAGGCCCAAAAAAGGGGTTTACAGACATCCTAGACCCCTGAAAGTCCAGAAAATGTTGGTGACCCGAAAACAGTGTCAGAGAGCTCTTAATGTCCCAAAAACATTTGCAGCCTGAAAAGGGCATTAACCCACATCCTGGCCCCCTGAAATTCCCCAAAATATTTTTGGCCCGAAAAATGCATCCTACATCCTGGAAGTTCAGAACCTGTTGGCAGCCCAAAAAAGGCCTTAAAATGCATCTTATTCCTGTAAAAATCTTAATAACTTTGGAGGCCCAAAAAAGGGGTTTACATCCTAGACCCCATAAAGTCCAGAAAATGTTGGTGACCTGAAAACAGTGTCAGAGAGCTCTGAATGTCGCAAAAATATTTGCAGCCTGAAAAGGGCATTAATCCGCATCCTGGCCCCCTGAAATTCCCCAAAATATTTTTGGCCCAAAAAATGCATCCTACATCCTTGAAGTTCAGAACATGTTGGCAGCCCAAAAAATGCCTTAAAATGCATCTTATTCCTGTAAAAATCTTGATAACTTTGGAGGCCCAAAAAAGGGGTTTACATCCTAGACCCCATAAAGTCCAGAAAATGTTGGTGACCTGAAAACAGTGTCAGAGAGCTCTGAATGTCGCAAAAATATTTGCAGCCTGAAAAGGGCATTAATCCGCATCCTGGCCCCCTGAAATTCCCCAAAATATTTTTGGCCCAAAAAATGCATCCTACATCCCTGAAGTTCAGAAAATGTTGGCAGCACAAAACAGGCCTTAAAATACATATTAGGCCTGCAAAAATGTAGAAGACTTTGGAGGCCCAAAAAAGGGGTTTACAGGCATCCTAGACCCCCTAAAGTCCAGAAAATGTTAGCGGCCCAAAAACTGTGTGAGAGAGCTCTGAATGTCCAAAAAACATTTGCAGTCTGAAAAGGGCATTAACCCGCATGCTAGACCCCTGAAATTCCCCAAAATATTTTGGCCACGAAAAATTCATCCTACACCCCTGAAAATTCAGAAAATGTTGGCAGCACAAAAAAAGGCCTTAAAATACATATTAGGCCTGCAAAAATGTAGAAAACTTTGGAGGCCTAAAAAAGGGGTTTACAGGCATCCTAGAACCCCTAAAGTCCAGAAAATGTTGGCGGCCCAAAAACGGTGTCAGAGAGCTCTGAATGTCCCAAAACATTTGCAGTCTGAAAAGGGCATTAACCCGCATACTAGACCCCTGAAATTTCCCAAAATATTTTGGCCACAAAAAATTCATCCTACACCCCTGAAAATTCAGAAAATGTTGGCAGCACAAAAAAGGCCTTAAAATACATATTAGGCCTCCAAAAATGTAGAAAACTTTGGAGGCCCAAAAAAGGGGTTTACAGGCATCCTAGATCCCCTAAAGTCCAGAAAATGTTGGTAGGCCAAAAACTGTGTCAGAGAGCTCTGAATGTCCCAAAAACATTTGCAGCCTGAAAAGGGCATTAACCCACATCCTAAACCCCTGAAATTCCCAAAAACATTTTTGGCCCGAAAAATGAATCCTACACCCCTTAAAGTTCAGAAAATGTTGGCAGCCCCAAAAAGGCCTTAAAATGCATCTTATTCCTGCAAAAATCTTGATAACTTTGGAGGCCCAAAAAAGGGGTTTACATCCTAGACCCCATAAAGTCCAGAAAATGTTGGTGACCTGAAAACAGTGTCAGAGAGCTCTGAATGTCGCAAAAATATTTGCAGCCTGAAAAGGGCATTAATCCGCATCCTGGCCTCCTGAAATTCCCCAAAATATTTTTGGCCCAGAAAATGCATCCTACATCCCTGAAGTTCAGAAAATGTTGGCAGCACAAAACAGGCCTTAAAATACATATTAGGCCTGCAAAAATGTAGAAGACTTTGGAGGCCCAAAAAAGGGGTTTACAGGCATCCTAGACCCCCTAAAGTCCAGAAAATGTTGGTGGCCCAAAAACTGTGTCAGAGAGCTCTGAATGTCCCAAAAACATTTGCAGTCTGAAAAGGGCATTAACTCGCATGCTAGACCCCTGAAATTTCCCAAAATATTTTGGCCACGAAAAATTCATCCTACACCCCTGAAAATTCAGAAAATATTGGCAGCACAAAAAAGGCCTTAAAATACATATTAGGCCTCCAAAAATGTAGAAAACTTTGGAGGACCAAAAAAGGGGTTTACAGGCATCCTAGACCCCCTAAAGTCCAGAAAATGTTGGTAGGCCAAAAACTGTGTCAGAGAGCTCTGAATGTCCCAAAAACGTTTGCAGCCTGAAAAGGGCATTAACCCACATCCTAAACCCCTGAAATTCCCAAAAACATTTTTGGCCGAAAAATGCATCCTACACCCCTGAAAGTTCAGAAAATGTTGGCAGCCCCAAAAAGGCCTTAAAATGCATCTTATTTCTGCAATAATCTTGATAACTTTGGAGGCCCAAAAAAGGGGTTTACAGACATCCTAGATCCCTGAAAGTCCAGAAAATGTTGGTGACCCGAAAACAGTGTCAGAGAGCTCTGAATGTCCCAAAAACATTTGCAGCCTGAAAAGGGCATTAACCCACATCCTAGCCCCCTGAAATTCCCCAAAATATTTTTGGCCCGAAAAATGCATCCTACATCCTTGAAGTTCAGAACATGTTGGCAGCCCAAAAAAGGCCTCAAAATGCATCTTATTCCTGTAAAAATCTTGATAACTTTGGAGGCCCAAAAAAGGGGTTTACATCCTAGACCCCATAAAGTCCAGAAAATGTTGGTGACCTGAAAACAGTGTCAGAGAGCTCTGAATGTCGCAAAAATATTTGCAGCCTGAAAAGGGCATTAATCCGCATCCTGGCCTCCTGAAATTCCCCAAAATATTTTTGGCCCAGAAAATGCATCCTACATCCCTGAAGTTCAGAAAATGTTGGCAGCACAAAACAGGCCTTAAAATACATATTAGGCCTGCAAAAATGTAGAAGACTTTGGAGGCCCAAAAAAGGGGTTTACAGGCATCCTAGACCCCCTAAAGTCCAGAAAATGTTGGTGGCCCAAAAACTGTGTCAGAGAGCTCTGAATGTCCCAAAAACATTTGCAGTCTGAAAAGGGCATTAACTCGCATGCTAGACCCCTGAAATTTCCCAAAATATTTTGGCCACGAAAAATTCATCCTACACCCCTGAAAATTCAGAAAATATTGGCAGCACAAAAAAGGCCTTAAAATACATATTAGGCCTCCAAAAATGTAGAAAACTTTGGAGGCCCAAAAAAGGGGTTTACAGGCATCCTAGACCCCCTAAAGTCCAGAAAATGTTGGTAGGCCAAAAACTGTGTAAGAGAGCTCTGAATGTCCCAAAAACATTTGCAGCCTGAAAAGGGCATTAACCCACATCCTAAACCCCTGAAATTCCCAAAAACATTTTTGGCCCGAAAAATGAATCCTACACCCCTTAAAGTTCAGAAAATGTTGGCAGCCCCAAAAAGGCCTTAAAATGCATCTTATTCCTGCAAAAATCTTGATAACTTTGGAGGCCCAAAAAAGGGGTTTACATCCTAGACCCCATAAAGTCCAGAAAATGTTGGTGACCTGAAAACAGTGTCAGAAAGCTCTGAATGTCGCAAAAATATTTGCAGCCTGAAAAGGGCATTAATCCGCATCCTGGCCTCCTGAAATTCCCCAAAATATTTTTGGCCCAGAAAATGCATCCTACATCCCTGAAGTTCAGAAAATGTTGGCAGCACAAAACAGGCCTTAAAATACATATTAGGCCTGCAAAAATGTAGAAGACTTTGGAGGCCCAAAAAAGGGGTTTACAGGCATCCTAGACCCCCTAAAGTCCAGAAAATGTTGGTGGCCCAAAAACTGTGTCAGAGAGCTCTGAATGTCCCAAAAACATTTGCAGTCTGAAAAGGGCATTAACTCGCATGCTAGACCCCTGAAATTTCCCAAAATATTTTGGCCACGAAAAATTCATCCTACACCCCTGAAAATTCAGAAAATATTGGCAGCACAAAAAAGGCCTTAAAATACATATTAGGCCTCCAAAAATGTAGAAAACTTTGGAGGCCCAAAAAAGGGGTTTACAGGCATCCTAGACCCCCTAAAGTTCAGAAAATGTTGGTAGGCCAAAAACTGTGTCAGAGAGCTCTGAATGTCCCAAAAACGTTTGCAGCCTGAAAAGGGCATTAACCCACATCCTAAACCCCTGAAATTCCCAAAAACATTTTTGGCCGAAAAATGCATCCTACACCCCTGAAAGTTCAGAAAATGTTGGCAGCCCCAAAAAGGCATTAAAATGCATCTTATTTCTGCAATAATCTTGATAACTTTGGAGGCCCAAAAAAGGGGTTTACATCCTAGACCCCATAAAGTCCAGAAAATGTTGGTGACCTGAAAACAGTGTCAGAGAGCTCTGAATGTCGCAAAAATATTTGCAGCCTGAAAAGGGCATTAATCCGCATCCTGGCCTCCTGAAATTCCCCAAAATATTTTTGGCCCAGAAAATGCATCCTACATCCCTGAAGTTCAGAAAATGTTGGCAGCACAAAACAGGCCTTAAAATACATATTAGGCCTGCAAAAATGTAGAAGACTTTGGAGGCCCAAAAAAGGGGTTTACAGGCATCCTAGACCCCCTAAAGTCCAGAAAATGTTGGTGGCCCAAAAACTGTGTCAGAGAGCTCTGAATGTCCCAAAAACATTTGCAGTCTGAAAAGGGCATTAACTCGCATGCTAGACCCCTGAAATTTCCCAAAATATTTTGGCCACGAAAAATTCATCCTACACCCCTGAAAATTCAGAAAATATTGGCAGCACAAAAAAGGCCTTAAAATACATATTAGGCCTCCAAAAATGTAGAAAACTTTGGAGGCCCAAAAAAGGGGTTTACAGGCATCCTAGGCCCCCTAAAGTCCAGAAAATGTTGGTAGGCCAAAAACTGTGTAAGAGAGCTCTGAATGTCCCAAAAACATTTGCAGCCTGAAAAGGGCATTAACCCACATCCTAAACCCCTGAAATTCCCAAAAACATTTTTGGCCCGAAAAATGAATCCTACACCCCTTAAAGTTCAGAAAATGTTGGCAGCCCCAAAAAGGCCTTAAAATGCATCTTATTCCTGCAAAAATCTTGATAACTTTGGAGGCCCAAAAAAGGGGTTTACATCCTAGACCCCATAAAGTCCAGAAAATGTTGGTGACCTGAAAACAGTGTCAGAGAGCTCTGAATGTCGCAAAAATATTTGCAGCCTGAAAAGGGCATTAATCCGCATCCTGGCCTCCTGAAATTCCCCAAAATATTTTTGGCCCAGAAAATGCATCCTACATCCCTGAAGTTCAGAAAATGTTGGCAGCACAAAACAGGCCTTAAAATACATATTAGGCCTGCAAAAATGTAGAAGACTTTGGAGGCCCAAAAAAGGGGTTTACAGGCATCCTAGACCCCCTAAAGTCCAGAAAATGTTGGTGGCCCAAAAACTGTGTCAGAGAGCTCTGAATGTCCCAAAAACATTTGCAGTCTGAAAAGGGCATTAACTCGCATGCTAGACCCCTGAAATTTCCCAAAATATTTTGGCCACGAAAAATTCATCCTACACCCCTGAAAATTCAGAAAATATTGGCAGCACAAAAAAGACCTTAAAATACATATTAGGCCTCCAAAAATGTAGAAAACTTTGGAGGCCCAAAAAAGGGGTTTACAGGCATCCTAGACCCCCTAAAGTCCAGAAAATGTTGGTGGCCCAAAAACTGTGTCAGAGAGCTCTGAATGTCCCAAAACATTTGCAGCCTGAAAAGGGCATTAACCCGCATACTAGACCCCTGAAATTCCCCAAAATATTTTGGCCATGAAAAATTCATCCTACACCCCTGAAAATTCAGAAAATGTTGGCAACACAAAAAAGGCCTTAAAATACATATTAGGCCTCCAAAAATGTAGAAAACTTTGGAGGCCCAAAAAAGGGGTTTACAGGCCTCCTAGACCCCCTAAAGTCCAGAAAATGTTGGTAGGCCAAAAACTGTGTCAGAGAGCTCTGAATGTCCCAAAACTGTTTGCAGCCTGAAAAGGGCATTAACCCACATCCTAAACCCCTGAAATTCCCAAAAAAAATGTGGCCCGAAAAATGAATCCTACACCCCTTAAAGTTCAGAAAATGTTGGCAGCCCCAAAAAGGCCTTAAAATGCTTCTTATTCCTGCAAAAATCTTGATAACTTTGGAGGCCCAAAAAGGGGTTTACATCCTAGACCCCTGAAAGTCCAGAAAATGTTGGTGACCCGAAAACAGTGTCAGAGAGCTCTGAATGTCCCAAAAACATTTGCAGCCTGAAAAGGGCATTAATCCGCATCCTGGCCCCCTGAAATTCCCCAAAATATTTTTGGCCCAAAAAATGCATCCTACATCCCTGAAGTTCAGAAAATGTTGGCAGCACAAAACAGGCCTTAAAATATATATTAGGCCTGCAAAAATGTAGAAGACTTTGGAGGCCCAAAAAGGGGTTTACAGGCATCCTAGACCCCCTAAAGTCCAGAAAATGTTGGTGGCCAAAAACTGTGTCAGAGAGCTCTGAATGTCCCAAAAACATTTGCAATCTGAAAAGGGCATTAACCCGCATGCTAGACCCCTGAAATTTCCCGAAATATTTTGGCCACAAAAAATTCATCCTAGACCCCTGAAAATTGAGAAAATGTTGGCAGCACAAAAAAGGCCTTAAAATACATATTAGGCCTCCAAAAATGTAGAAAACTTTGGAGGCCCAAAAAAGGGGTTTACAGGCATCCTAGACCCCCTAAAGTCCAGAAAATGTTGGTAGGCCAAAAACTGTGTCAGAGAGCTCTGAATGTCCCAAAAACATTTGCAGCCTGAAAAGGGCATTAACCCACATCCTAAACCCCTGAAATTCCCAAAAACATTTTTGGCCCGAAAAATGAATCCTACACCCCTTAAAGTTCAGAAAATGTTGGCAGCCCCAAAAAGGCCTTAAAATGCATCTTATTCCTGCAAAAATCTTGATAACTTTGGAGGCCCAAAAAAGGGGTTTACATCCTAGACCCCATAAAGTCCAGAAAATGTTGGTGACCTGAAAACAGTGTCAGAGAGCTCTGAATGTCGCAAAAATATTTGCAGCCTGAAAAGGGCATTAATCCGCATCCTGGCCCCCTGAAATTCCCCAAAATATTTTTGGCCCAGAAAATGCATCCTACATCCCTGAAGTTCAGAAAATGTTGGCAGCACAAAACAGGCCTTAAAATACATATTAGGCCTGCAAAAATGTAGAAGACTTTGGAGGCCCAAAAAAGGGGTTTACAGGCATCCTAGACCCCCTAAAGTCCAGAAAATGTTGGTGGCCCAAAAACTGTGTCAGAGAGCTCTGAATGTCCCAAAAACATTTGCAGTCTGAAAAGGGCATTAACCCGCATGCTAGACCCCTGAAATTTCCCAAAATATTTTGGCCACAAAAAATTCATCCTAGACCCCTGAAAATTGAGAAAATGTTGGCAGCACAAAAAAGGCCTTAAAATACATATTAGGCCTCCAAAAATGTAGAAAACTTTGGAGGCCCAAAAAAGGGGTTTACAGGCATCCTAGACCCCCTAAAGTCCAGAAAATGTTGGTAGGCCAAAAACTGTGTAAGAGAGCTCTGAATGTCCCAAAAACATTTGCAGCCTGAAAAGGGCATTAACCCACATCCTAAACCCCTGAAATTCCCAAAAACATTTTTGGCCCGAAAAATGAATCCTACACCCCTTAAAGTTCAGAAAATGTTGGCAGCCCCAAAAAGGCCTTAAAATGCATCTTATTCCTGCAAAAATCTTGATAACTTTGGAGGCCCAAAAAAGGGGTTTACATCCTAGACCCCATAAAGTCCAGAAAATGTTGGTGACCTGAAAACAGTGTCAGAGAGCTCTGAATGTCGCAAAAATATTTGCAGCCTGAAAAGGGCATTAATCCGCATCCTGGCCCCCTGAAATTCCCCAAAATATTTTTGGCCCAGAAAATGCATCCTACATCCCTGAAGTTCAGAAAATGTTGGCAGCACAAAACAGGCCTTAAAATACATATTAGGCCTGCAAAAATGTAGAAGACTTTGGAGGCCCAAAAAAGGGGTTTACAGGCATCCTAGACCCCCTAAAGTCCAGAAAATGTTGGTGGCCCAAAAACTGTGTCAGAGAGCTCTGAATGTCCCAAAAACATTTGCAGTCTGAAAAGGGCATTAACCCGCATGCTAGACCCCTGAAATTTCCCAAAATATTTTGGCCACGAAAAATTCATCCTACACCCCTGAAAATTCAGAAAATATTGGCAGCACAAAAACGGCCTTAAAATACATATTAGGCCTCCAAAAATGTAGAAAACTTTGGAGGCCCAAAAAAGGGGTTTACAGGCATCCTAGACCCCCTAAAGTCCAGAAAATGTTGGTAGGCCAAAAACTGTGTCAGAGAGCTCTGAATGTCCCAAAAACGTTTGCAGCCTGAAAAGGGCATTAACCCACATCCTAAACCCCTGAAATTCCCAAAAACATTTTTGGCCCGAAAAATGCATCCTACACCCCTGAAAGTTCAGAAAATGTTGGCAGCCCCAAAAAGGCCTTAAAATGCATCTTATTTCCGCAATAATCTTGATAACTTTGGAGGCCCAAAAAAGGGGTTTACAGACATCCTAGACCCCTGAAAGTCCAGAAAATGTTGGTGACCCGAAAACAGTGTCAGAGAGCTCTGAATGTCCCAAAAACATTTGCAGCCTGAAAAGGGCATTAACCCACATCCTAGCCCCCTGAAATTCCCCAAAATATTTTTGGCCCGAAAAATGCATCCTACATCCTTGAAGTTCAGAACATGTTGGCAGCCCAAAAAAGGCCTTAAAATGCATCTTATTCCTGTAAAAATCTTGATAACTTTGGAGGCCCAAAAAAGGGGTTTACATCCTAGACCCCATAAAGTCCAGAAAATGTTGGTGACCTGAAAACAGTGTCAGAGAGCTCTGAATGTCGCAAAAATATTTGCAGCCTGAAAAGGGCATTAATCCGCATCCTGGCCCCCTGAAATTCCCCAAAATATTTTTGGCCTAAAAAATGCATCCTACATCCCTGAAGTTCAGAAAATGTTGGCAGCACAAAACAGGCCTTAAAATACATATTAGGCCTGCAAAAATGTAGAAGACTTTGGAGGCCCAAAAAAGGGGTTTACAGGCATCCTATACCCCCTAAAGTCCAGAAAATGTTAGCGGCCCAAAAACTGTGTGAGAGAGCTCTGAATGTCCAAAAAACATTTGCAGTCTGAAAAGGGCATTAACCCGCATGCTAGACCCCTGAAATTCCCCAAAATATTTTGGCCACAAAAAATTCATCCTACACCCCTGAAAATTCAGAAAATGTTGGCAGCACAAAAAAAGGCCTTAAAATACATATTAGGCCTCCAAAAATGTAGAAGACTTTGGAGGCCCAAAAAGGGGTTTACAGGCATCCTAGACCCCCTAAAGTCCAGAAAATGTTGGTGGCCCACAAACTGTGTCAGAGAGCTCTGAATGTCCCAAAAACGTTTGCAGCCTGAAAAGGGCATTAACCCACATCCTAAACCCCTGAAATTCCCAAAAACATTTTTGGCCCGAAAAATGCATCCTACATCCCTGAACGTTCAGAAAACGTTAGCAGCCCAAAAAAGGCCTTAAATGCCTCTTAGGCCCACAAAAATGTAGTAAACTTTAGACGCCCAAACAAGGGGTTTACAGGCATCGTAGACCGCCTAAAGTCCAGAAAATGTTGGTGGCCCACAAACTGTGTCAGAGAGCTCTGAATGTCCCAAAAACATTTGCAGCATGAAAAAGGCATTAACCCGCATCCTAGACCCCTTAAATTCCCAAAAAATGTTTGGCCCGAAAAATGCATCCTACACCCCTGAAAGTTCAGAAAATGTTGGCAGCCCAAAAAAGGCCTTAGATGCCTCTTAGGCCTAAAAAATTTAGTAAACTTTAGAGGCCCAAAAAAGGGGTTTACAGGCATTGTAGACCCCCTAAAGTCCAGAAAATGTTGGTGCCCAAAAACAGTGTCAGAGAGCTCTGAATGTCCCAAAAACATTTGGAGCCTGAAAAAGGCATTAACCCGCATCCTAGACCCCTTAAATTCCCAAAAACATTTTTGGCCTGAAAAATGCATCCTACATCCCTGAAAGTTCAGAAAATTTTGGCAGCACAAAAAAGGCCTTAAAATAGATATCAGGCCTGCAAAAATGTAGAAAACTTTGGAGGCCCAAAAAAGGGGTTTACAGGCATCCCAGACCCCCTAAAGTCCAGGAAATGTTGGTGCCCTGGCCCATAACTGTATCAGAGAGCTCTGAATGTCCCAAAAACATTTGCAGTCTGAAAAGGGCATTAACCCGCATCCTAGACCCATGAAATTACTAAAAACATTTATGGCCCGAAAAATGCATCCTACACCCCTGAAAGTTCAGCAAATGTTGGAAGCCCAAAAAAAAGGCCTTAAAATACATATTAGGCCTCCAAAAATGTAGAAAACTTTGGAGGCCCAAAAAAGGGGTTTACAGGCATCCTAGACCCCCTAAAGTCCAGAAAATGTTGGTAGGCCAAAAACTGTGTCAGAGAGCTCTGAATGTCCCAAAAACATTTGCAGCCTGAAAAGGGCATTAACCCACATCCTAAACCCCTGAAATTCCCAAAAACATTTTTGGCCCGAAAAATGAATCCTACACCCCTTAAAGTTCAGAAAATGTTGGCAGCCCCAAAAAGGCCTTAAAATGCATCTTATTCCTGCAAAAATCTTGATAACTTTGGAGGCCCAAAAAAGGGGTTTACATCCTAGACCCCCTAAAGTCCAGAAAATGTTGGCGGCCCAAAAACTGTGTGAGAGAGCTCTGAATGTCCCAAAAATATTTGCAGTCTGAAAAGGGCATTAACCCGCATGCTAGACCCCTGAAATTCCCCAAAATATTTTGGCCACGAAAAATGCATCCTACATCCCTGAAGTTCAGAAAATGTTGGCAGCACAAAACAGGCCTTAAAATACATATTAGGCCTGCAAAAATGTAGAAGACTTTGGAGGCCCAAAAAAGGGGTTTACAGGCAACCTAGACCCCCTAAAGTCCAGAAAATGTTGGTGGCCCAAAAACTGTGTCAGAGAGCTCTGAATGTCCCAAAAACGTTTGCAGCCTGAAAAGGGCATTAACCCACATCCTAAACCCCTGAAATTCCCAAAAACATTTTTGGCCCGAAAAATGCATCCTACACCCCTGAAAGTTCAGAAAATGTTGGCAGCCCCAAAAAGGCCTTAAAATGCATCTTATTTCTGCAATAATCTTGATAACTTTGGAGGCCCAAAAAAGGGGTTTACAGACATCCTAGACCCCTGAAAGTCCAGAAAATGTTGGTGACCCGAAAACAGTGTCAGAGAGCTCTGAATGTCCCAAAAACATTTGCAGCCTGAAAAGGGCATTAACCCACATCCTAGCCCCCTGAAATTCCCCAAAATATTTTTGGCCCGAAAAATGCATCCTACATCCTTGAAGTTCAGAACCTGTTGGCAGCCCAAAAAAGGCCTTAAAATGCATCTTATTCCTTTAAAAATCTTGATAACTTTGGAGGCCCAAAAAAGGGGTTTACATCCTAGACCCCATAAAGTCCAGAAAATGTTGGTGACCTGAAAACAGTGTCAGAGAGCTCTGAATGTCGCAAAAATATTTGCAGCCTGAAAAGGGCATTAATCCGCATCCTGGCCCCCTGAAATTCCCCAAAATATTTTTGGCCCAAAAAATGCATCCTACATCCCTGAAGTTCAGAAAATGTTGGCAGCACAAAACAGGCCTTAAAATACATATTAGGCCTGCAAAAATGTAGAAGACTTTGGAGGCTCAAAAAAGGGGTTTACAGGCATCCTAGACCCCCTAAAGTCCAGAAAATGTTAGCGCCCCAAAAACTGTGTGAGAGAGCTCTGAATGTCCAAAAAACATTTGCAGTCTGAAAAGGGCATTAACCCGCATGCTAGACCCCTGAAATTCCCCAAAATATTTTGGCCACGAAAAATTCATCCTACACCCCTGAAAATTCAGAAAATGTTGGCAGCACAAAAAAAGGCCTTAAAATACATATTAGGCCTCCAAAAATGTAGAAGATTTGGAGGCCCAAAAAGGGGTTTACAGGCATCCTAGACCCCCTAAAGTCCAGAAAATGTTGGTGGCCCAAAAACTGTGTCAGAGAGCTCTGAATGTCCCAAAAACGTTTGCAGCCTGGAAAGGGCATTAACCCACATCCTAAACCCCTGAAATTACCAAAAACATTTTTGGCCCAAAAAATGCATCCTACACCCCTGAAAGTTCAGAAAATGTTGGCAGCCCCAAAAAGGCCTTAACATGCATCTTATTCCTGCAAAAATCTTGAAAACTTTGGAGGCCCAAAAAAGGGGTTTACATCCTAGACCCCATAAAGTACAGAAAATGTTGGTGACTCGAAAACAGTGTCAGAGAGCTCTGAATGTCCCAAAAATGTTTGCAGCCTGAAAAGGGCATTAATCCGCATCCTGGCCCCCTCAAATTCCCCAAAATATTTTTGGCCCAAAAAATGCATCCTACATCCATGAAGTTCAGAAAATGTTGGCAGCACAAAACAGGCCTTAAAATACATATTAGGCCTGCAAAAATGTAGAAAACTTTGGAGGCCCAAAAAAGGGGTTTACAGGCATCCTAGACCCCCTAAAGTCCAGAAAATGTTGGCGGCCCAAAAACTGTGTGAGAGAGCTCTGAATGTCCCAAAAACATTTGCAGTCTGAAAAGGGCATTAACCCGCATGCTAGACCCCTGAAATTCCCCAAAATATTTTGGCCACGAAAAATTCATCCTACACCCCTGAAAATTCAGAAAATGTTGGCAGCACAAAAAAAGGCCTTAAAATACATATTAGGCCTGCAAAAATGTAGAAAACTTTGGAGGCCCAAAAAAGGGGTTTACAGGCATCCTAGACCCCCTAAAGTCCAGAAAATGTTGGCGGCCCAAAAACGGTGTCAGAGAGCTCTGAATGTCCCAAAACATTTGCAGTCTGAAAAGGGCATTAACCCGCATACTAGACCCCTGAAATTTCCCAAAATATTTTGGCCACAAAAAATTCATCCTACACCCCTGAAAATTCAGAAAATGTTGGCAGCACAAAAACGGCCTTAAAATACATATTAGGCCTCCAAAAATGTAGAAAACTTTGGAGGCCCAAAAAAGGGGTTTACAGGCATCCTAGACCCCCTAAAGTCCAGAAAATGTTGGTAGGCCAAAAACTGTGTCAGAGAGCTCTGAATGTCCCAAAAACATTTGCAGCCTGAAAAGGGCATTAACCCACATCCTAAACCCCTGAAATTCCCAAAAACATTTTTGGCCCGAAAAATGAATCCTACACCCCTTAAAGTTCAGAAAATGTTGGCAGCCCCAAAAAGGCCTTAAAATGCATCTTATTCCTGCAAAAATCTTGATAACTTTGGAGGCCCAAAAAAGGGGTTTACATCCTAGACCCCCTAAAGTCCAGAAAATGTTGGCGGCCCAAAAACTGTGTGAGAGAGCTCTGAATGTCCCAAAAATATTTGCAGTCTGAAAAGGGCATTAACCCGCATGCTAGACCCCAGAAATTCCCCAAAATATTTTGGCCACGAAAAATGCATCCTACATCCCTGAAGTTCAGAAAATGTTGGCAGCACAAAACAGGCCTTAAAATACATATTAGGCCTGCAAAAATGTAGAAGACTTTGGAGGCCCAAAAAAGGGGTTTACAGGCATCCTAGACCCCCTAAAGTCCAGAAAATGTTGGTGGCCCAAAAACTGTGTCAGAGAGCTCTGAATGTCCCAAAAACGTTTGCAGCCTGAAAAGGGCATTAACCCACATCCTAAACCCCTGAAATTCCCAAAAACATTTTTGGCCCGAAAAATGCATCCTACACCCCTGAAAGTTCAGAAAATGTTGGCAGCCCCAAAAAGGCCTTAAAATGCATCTTATTTCTGCAATAATCTTGATAACTTTGGAGGCCCAAAAAAGGGGTTTACAGACATCCTAGACCCCTGAAAGTCCAGAAAATGTTGGTGACCCGAAAACAGTGTCAGAGAGCTCTGAATGTCCCAAAAACATTTGCAGTCTGAAAAGGGCATTAACCCGCATGCTAGACCCCTGAAATTTCCCAAAATATTTTGGCCACGAAAAATTCATCCTACACCCCTGAAAATTCAGAAAATATTGGCAGCACAAAAAAGGCCTTAAAATACATATTAGGCCTCCAAAAATGTAGAAAACTTTGGAGGCCCAAAAAAGGGGTTTACAGGCATCCTAGACCCCCTAAAGTCCAGAAAATGTTGGTAGGTCAAAAACTGTGTCAGAGAGCTCTGAATGTCCCAAAAAAACGTTTGCAGCCTGAAAAGGGCATTAACCCACATCCTAAACCCCTGAAATTCCCAAAAACATTTTTGGCCCGAAAAATGCATCCTACACCCCTGAAAGTTCAGAAAATGTTGGCAGCCCCAAAAAGGCCTTAAAATGCATCTTATTTCTGCAATAATCTTGATAACTTTGGAGGCCCAAAAAAGGGGTTTACAGACATCCTAGACCCCTGAAAGTCCAGAAAATGTTGGTGACCCGAAAACAGTGTCAGAGAGCTCTGAATGTCCCAAAAACATTTGCAGCCTGAAAAGGGCATTAATCCGCATCCTGGCCCCCTGAAATTCCCCAAAATATTTTTGGCCCAAAAAATGCATCCTACATCCCTGAAGTTCAGAAAATGTTGGCAGCACAAAACAGGCCTTAAAATACATATTAGGCCTGCAAAAATGTAGAAGACTTTGGAGGCCCAAAAAAGGGGTTTACAGGCATCGTAGACCGCCTAAAGTCCAGAAAATGTTGGTGGCCCACAAACTGTGTCAGAGAGCTCTGAATGTCCCAAAAACATTTGCAGCATGAAAAAGGCATTAACCCGCATCCTAGACCCCTTAAATTCCCAAAAAATGTTTGGCCCGAAAAATGCATCCTACATCCCTGAAAGTTCAGAAAATTTTGGCAGCACAAAAAAGGCCTTAAAATAGATATCAGGCCTGCAAAAATGTAGAAAACTTTGGAGGCCCAAAAAAGGGGTTTACAGGCATTGTAGACCCCCTAAAGTCCAGAAAATGTTGGTGCCCAAAAACAGTGTCAGAGAGCTCTGAATGTCCCAAAAACATTTGGAGCCTGAAAAAGGCATTAACCCGCATCCTAGACCCCTTAAATTCCCAAAAACATTTTTGGCCTGAAAAATGCATCCTACATCCCTGAAAGTTCAGAAAATTTTGGCAGCACAAAAAAGGCCTTAAAATAGATATCAGGCCTGCAAAAATGTAGAAAACTTTGGAGGCCCAAAAAAGGGGTTTACAGGCATCCCAGACCCCCTAAAGTCCAGGAAATGTTGGTGCCCTGGCCCATAACTGTATCAGAGAGCTCTGAATGTCCCAAAAACATTTGCAGTCTGAAAAGGGCATTAACCCGCATCCTAGACCCATGAAATTACTAAAAACATTTATGGCCCGAAAAATGCATCCTACACCCCTGAAAGTTCAGCAAATGTTGGAAGCCCAAAAAAAAGGCCTTAAAATACATATTAGGCCTCCAAAAATGTAGAAAACTTTGGAGGCCCAAAAAAGGGGTTTACAGGCATCCTAGACCCCCTAAAGTCCAGAAAATGTTGGTAGGCCAAAAACTGTGTCAGAGAGCTCTGAATGTCCCAAAAACATTTGCAGCCTGAAAAGGGCATTAACCCACATCCTAAACCCCTGAAATTCCCAAAAACATTTTTGGCCCGAAAAATGAATCCTACACCCCTTAAAGTTCAGAAAATGTTGGCAGCCCCAAAAAGGCCTTAAAATGCATCTTATTCCTGCAAAAATCTTGATAACTTTGGAGGCCCAAAAAAGGGGTTTACATCCTAGACCCCCTAAAGTCCAGAAAATGTTGGCGGCCCAAAAACTGTGTGAGAGAGCTCTGAATGTCCCAAAAATATTTGCAGTCTGAAAAGGGCATTAACCCGCATGCTAGACCCCTGAAATTCCCCAAAATATTTTGGCCACGAAAAATGCATCCTACATCCCTGAAGTTCAGAAAATGTTGGCAGCACAAAACAGGCCTTAAAATACATATTAGGCCTCCAAAAATGTAGAAGACTTTGGAGGCCCAAAAAAGGGGTTTACAGGCAACCTAGACCCCCTAAAGTCCAGAAAATGTTGGTGGCCCAAAAACTGTGTCAGAGAGCTCTGAATGTCCCAAAAACGTTTGCAGCCTGAAAAGGGCATTAACCCACATCCTAAACCCCTGAAATTCCCAAAAACATTTTTGGCCCGAAAAATGCATCCTACACCCCTGAAAGTTCAGAAAATGTTGGCAGCCCCAAAAAGGCCTTAAAATGCATCTTATTTCTGCAATAATCTTGATAACTTTGGAGGCCCAAAAAAGGGGTTTACAGACATCCTAGACCCCTGAAAGTCCAGAAAATGTTGGTGACCCGAAAACAGTGTCAGAGAGCTCTGAATGTCCCAAAAACATTTGCAGCCTGAAAAGGGCATTAACCCACATCCTAGCCCCCTGAAATTCCCCAAAATATTTTTGGCCCGAAAAATGCATCCTACATCCTTGAAGTTCAGAACCTGTTGGCAGCCCAAAAAAGGCCTTAAAATGCATCTTATTCCTTTAAAAATCTTGATAACTTTGGAGGCCCAAAAAAGGGGTTTACATCCTAGACCCCATAAAGTCCAGAAAATGTTGGTGACCTGAAAACAGTGTCAGAGAGCTCTGAATGTCGCAAAAATATTTGCAGCCTGAAAAGGGCATTAATCCGCATCCTGGCCCCCTGAAATTCCCCAAAATATTTTTGGCCCAAAAAATGCATCCTACATCCCTGAAGTTCAGAAAATGTTGGCAGCACAAAACAGGCCTTAAAATACATATTAGGCCTGCAAAAATGTAGAAGACTTTGGAGGCTCAAAAAAGGGGTTTACAGGCATCCTAGACCCCCTAAAGTCCAGAAAATGTTAGCGCCCCAAAAACTGTGTGAGAGAGCTCTGAATGTCCAAAAAACATTTGCAGTCTGAAAAGGGCATTAACCCGCATGCTAGACCCCTGAAATTCCCCAAAATATTTTGGCCACGAAAAATTCATCCTACACCCCTGAAAATTCAGAAAATGTTGGCAGCACAAAAAAAGGCCTTAAAATACATATTAGGCCTCCAAAAATGTAGAAGATTTGGAGGCCCAAAAAGGGGTTTACAGGCATCCTAGACCCCCTAAAGTCCAGAAAATGTTGGTGGCCCAAAAACTGTGTCAGAGAGCTCTGAATGTCCCAAAAACGTTTGCAGCCTGGAAAGGGCATTAACCCACATCCTAAACCCCTGAAATTACCAAAAACATTTTTGGCCCAAAAAATGCATCCTACACCCCTGAAAGTTCAGAAAATGTTGGCAGCCCCAAAAAGGCCTTAACATGCATCTTATTCCTGCAAAAATCTTGAAAACTTTGGAGGCCCAAAAAAGGGGTTTACATCCTAGACCCCATAAAGTACAGAAAATGTTGGTGACTCGAAAACAGTGTCAGAGAGCTCTGAATGTCCCAAAAATGTTTGCAGCCTGAAAAGGGCATTAATCCGCATCCTGGCCCCCTCAAATTCCCCAAAATATTTTTGGCCCAAAAAATGCATCCTACATCCATGAAGTTCAGAAAATGTTGGCAGCACAAAACAGGCCTTAAAATACATATTAGGCCTGCAAAAATGTAGAAAACTTTGGAGGCCCAAAAAAGGGGTTTACAGGCATCCTAGACCCCCTAAAGTCCAGAAAATGTTGGCGGCCCAAAAACTGTGTGAGAGAGCTCTGAATGTCCCAAAAACATTTGCAGTCTGAAAAGGGCATTAACCCGCATGCTAGACCCCTGAAATTCCCCAAAATATTTTGGCCACGAAAAATTCATCCTACACCCCTGAAAATTCAGAAAATGTTGGCAGCACAAAAAAAGGCCTTAAAATACATATTAGGCCTGCAAAAATGTAGAAAACTTTGGAGGCCCAAAAAAGGGGTTTACAGGCATCCTAGACCCCCTAAAGTCCAGAAAATGTTGGCGGCCCAAAAACGGTGTCAGAGAGCTCTGAATGTCCCAAAACATTTGCAGTCTGAAAAGGGCATTAACCCGCATACTAGACCCCTGAAATTTCCCAAAATATTTTGGCCACAAAAAATTCATCCTACACCCCTGAAAATTCAGAAAATGTTGGCAGCACAAAAACGGCCTTAAAATACATATTAGGCCTCCAAAAATGTAGAAAACTTTGGAGGCCCAAAAAAGGGGTTTACAGGCATCCTAGACCCCCTAAAGTCCAGAAAATGTTGGTAGGCCAAAAACTGTGTCAGAGAGCTCTGAATGTCCCAAAAACATTTGCAGCCTGAAAAGGGCATTAACCCACATCCTAAACCCCTGAAATTCCCAAAAACATTTTTGGCCCGAAAAATGAATCCTACACCCCTTAAAGTTCAGAAAATGTTGGCAGCCCCAAAAAGGCCTTAAAATGCATCTTATTCCTGCAAAAATCTTGATAACTTTGGAGGCCCAAAAAAGGGGTTTACATCCTAGACCCCCTAAAGTCCAGAAAATGTTGGCGGCCCAAAAACTGTGTGAGAGAGCTCTGAATGTCCCAAAAATATTTGCAGTCTGAAAAGGGCATTAACCCGCATGCTAGACCCCAGAAATTCCCCAAAATATTTTGGCCACGAAAAATGCATCCTACATCCCTGAAGTTCAGAAAATGTTGGCAGCACAAAACAGGCCTTAAAATACATATTAGGCCTGCAAAAATGTAGAAGACTTTGGAGGCCCAAAAAAGGGGTTTACAGGCATCCTAGACCCCCTAAAGTCCAGAAAATGTTGGTGGCCCAAAAACTGTGTCAGAGAGCTCTGAATGTCCCAAAAACGTTTGCAGCCTGAAAAGGGCATTAACCCACATCCTAAACCCCTGAAATTCCCAAAAACATTTTTGGCCCGAAAAATGCATCCTACACCCCTGAAAGTTCAGAAAATGTTGGCAGCCCCAAAAAGGCCTTAAAATGAATCTTATTTCTGCAATAATCTTGATAACTTTGGAGGCCCAAAAAAGGGGTTTACAGACATCCTAGACCCCTGAAAGTCCAGAAAATGTTGGTGACCCGAAAACAGTGTCAGAGAGCTCTGAATGTCCCAAAAACATTTGCAGTCTGAAAAGGGCATTAACCCGCATGCTAGACCCCTGAAATTTCCCAAAATATTTTGGCCACGAAAAATTCATCCTACACCCCTGAAAATTCAGAAAATATTGGCAGCACAAAAAAGGCCTTAAAATACATATTAGGCCTCCAAAAATGTAGAAAACTTTGGAGGCCCAAAAAAGGGGTTTACAGGCATCCTAGACCCCCTAAAGTCCAGAAAATGTTGGTAGGTCAAAAACTGTGTCAGAGAGCTCTGAATGTCCCAAAAAAACGTTTGCAGCCTGAAAAGGGCATTAACCCACATCCTAAACCCCTGAAATTCCCAAAAACATTTTTGGCCCGAAAAATGCATCCTACACCCCTGAAAGTTCAGAAAATGTTGGCAGCCCCAAAAAGGCCTTAAAATGCATCTTATTTCTGCAATAATCTTGATAACTTTGGAGGCCCAAAAAAGGGGTTTACAGACATCCTAGACCCCTGAAAGTCCAGAAAATGTTGGTGACCCGAAAACAGTGTCAGAGAGCTCTGAATGTCCCAAAAACATTTGCAGCCTGAAAAGGGCATTAATCCGCATCCTGGCCCCCTGAAATTCCCCAAAATATTTTTGGCCCAAAAAATGCATCCTACATCCCTGAAGTTCAGAAAATGTTGGCAGCACAAAACAGGCCTTAAAATACATATTAGGCCTGCAAAAATGTAGAAGACTTTGGAGGCCCAAAAAAGGGGTTTACAGGCATCCTAGACCCCCTAAAGTCCAGAAAATGTTAGCGGCCCAAAAACTGTGTCAGAGAGCTCTGAATGTCCAAAAAACATTTGCAGTCTGAAAAGGGCATTAACCCGCATGCTAGACCCCTGAAATTCCCCAAAATATTTTGGCCACGAAAAATTCATCCTACACCCCTGAAAATTCAGAAAATGTTGGCAGCACAAAAAAAGGCCTTAAAATACATATTAGGCCTGCAAAAATGTAGAAAACTTTGGAGGCCTAAAAAAGGGGTTTACAGGCATCCTAGAACCCCTAAAGTCCAGAAAATGTTGGCGGCCCAAAAACGGTGTCAGAGAGCTCTGAATGTCCCAAAACATTTGCAGTCTGAAAAGGGCATTAACCCGCATACTAGACCCCTGAAATTTCCCAAAATATTTTGGCCACAAAAAATTCATCCTACACCCCTGAAAATTCAGAAAATGTTGGCAGCACAAAAAAGGCCTTAAAATACATATTAGGCCTCCAAAAATGTAGAAAACTTTGGAGGCCCAAAAAAGGGGTTTACAGGCATCCTAGATCCCCTAAAGTCCAGAAAATGTTGGTAGGCCAAAAACTGTGTCAGAGAGCTCTGAATGTCCCAAAAACATTTGCAGCCTGAAAAGGGCATTAACCCACATCCTAAACCCCTGAAATTCCCAAAAACATTTTTGGCCCGAAAAATGAATCCTACACCCCTTAAAGTTCAGAAAATGTTGGCAGCCCCAAAAAGGCCTTAAAATGCATCTTATTCCTGCAAAAATCTTGATAACTTTGGAGGCCCAAAAAAGGGGTTTACATCCTAGACCCCATAAAGTCCAGAAAATGTTGGTGACCTGAAAACAGTGTCAGAGAGCTCTGAATGTCGCAAAAATATTTGCAGCCTGAAAAGGGCATTAATCCGCATCCTGGCCTCCTGAAATTCCCCAAAATATTTTTGGCCCAGAAAATGCATCCTACATCCCTGAAGTTCAGAAAATGTTGGCAGCACAAAACAGGCCTTAAAATACATATTAGGCCTGCAAAAATGTAGAAGACTTTGGAGGCCCAAAAAAGGGGTTTACAGGCATCCTAGACCCCCTAAAGTCCAGAAAATGTTGGTGGCCCAAAAACTGTGTCAGAGAGCTCTGAATGTCCCAAAAACATTTGCAGTCTGAAAAGGGCATTAACTCGCATGCTAGACCCCTGAAATTTCCCAAAATATTTTGGCCACGAAAAATTCATCCTACACCCCTGAAAATTCAGAAAATATTGGCAGCACAAAAAAGGCCTTAAAATACATATTAGGCCTCCAAAAATGTAGAAAACTTTGGAGGCCCAAAAAAGGGGTTTACAGGCATCCTAGACCCCCTAAAGTCCAGAAAATGTTGGTAGGCCAAAAACTGTGTCAGAGAGCTCTGAATGTCCCAAAAACGTTTGCAGCCTGAAAAGGGCATTAACCCACATCCTAAACCCCTGAAATTCCCAAAAACATTTTTGGCCGAAAAATGCATCCTACACCCCTGAAAGTTCAGAAAATGTTGGCAGCCCCAAAAAGGCCTTAAAATGCATCTTATTTCTGCAATAATCTTGATAACTTTGGAGGCCCAAAAAAGGGGTTTACAGACATCCTAGACCCCTGAAAGTCCAGAAAATGTTGGTGACCCGAAAACAGTGTCAGAGAGCTCTGAATGTCCCAAAAACATTTGCAGCCTGAAAAGGGCATTAACCCACATCCTAGCCCCCTGAAATTCCCCAAAATATTTTTGGCCCGAAAAATGCATCCTACATCCTTGAAGTTCAGAACATGTTGGCAGCCCAAAAAAGGCCTCAAAATGCATCTTATTCCTGTAAAAATCTTGATAACTTTGGAGGCCCAAAAAAGGGGTTTACATCCTAGACCCCATAAAGTCCAGAAAATGTTGGTGACCTGAAAACAGTGTCAGAGAGCTCTGAATGTCGCAAAAATATTTGCAGCCTGAAAAGGGCATTAATCCGCATCCTGGCCCCCTGAAATTCCCCAAAATATTTTTGGCCCAAAAAATGCATCCTACATCCCTGAAGTTCAGAAAATGTTGGCAGCACAAAACAGGCCTTAAAATACATATTAGGCCTGCAAAAATGTAGAAGACTTTGGAGGCCCAAAAAAGGGGTTTACAGGCATCCTAGACCCCCTAAAGTCCAGAAAATGTTAGCGGCCCAAAAACTGTGTGAGAGAGCTCTGAATGTCCAAAAAACATTTGCAGTCTGAAAAGGGCATTAACCCGCATGCTAGACCCCTGAAATTCCCCAAAATATTTTGGCCACGAAAAATTCATCCTACACCCCTGAAAATTCAGAAAATGTTGGCAGCACAAAAAAGGCCTTAAAATACATATTAGGCCTCCAAAAATGTAGAAGACTTTGGAGGCCCAAAAAGGGGTTTACAGGCATCCTAGACCCCCTAAAGTCCAGAAAATGTTGGTGGCCCAAAAACTGTGTCAGAGAGCTCTGAATGTCCCAAAAACGTTTGCAGCCTGAAAAGGGCATTAACCCACATCCTAAACCCCTGAAATTCCCAAAAACATTTTTGGCCCGAAAAATGCATCCTACATCCCTGAAAGTTCAGAAAATGTTGGCAGCCCCAAAAAGGCCTTAACATGCATCTTATTCCTGCAAAAATCTTGATAGCTTTGGAGGCCCAAAAAAGGGGTTTACATCCTAGACCCCATAAAGTACAGAAAATGTTGGTGACTCGAAAACAGTGTCAGAGAGCTCTGAATGTCCCAAAAATGTTTGCAGTCTGAAAAGGGCATTAACCCGCATGCTAGACCCCTGAAATTCCCCAAAATATTTTGGCCACGAAAAATTCATCCTACACCCCTGAAAATTCAGAAAATGTTGGCAGCACAAAAAAAGGCCTTAAAATACATATTAGGCCTCCAAAAATGTAGAAAACTTTGGAGGCCCAAAAAAGGGGTTTACAGGCATCCTAGACCCCCTAAAGTCCAGAAAATGTTGGCGGCCCAAAAACGGTGTCAGAGAGCTCTGAATGTCCCAAAACATTTGCAGTCTGAAAAGGGCATTAACCCGCATACTAGACCCCTGAAATTCCCCAAAATATTTTGGCCATGAAAAATTCATCCTACACCCCTGAAAATTCAGAAAATGTTGGCAACACAAAAAAGGCCTTAAAATACATATTAGGCCTCCAAAAATGTAGAAAACTTTGGAGGCCCAAAAAAGGGGTTTACAGGCCTCCTAGACCCCCTAAAGTCCAGAAAATGTTGGTAGGCCAAAAACTGTGTCAGAGAGCTCTGAATGTCCCACAACTGTTTGCAGCCTGAAAAGGGCATTAACCCACATCCTAAACCCCTGAAATTCCCAAAAAAATGTGGCCCAAAAAATGAATCCTACACCCCTTAAAGTTCAGAAAATGTTGGCAGCCCCAAAAAGGCCTTAAAATGCTTCTTATTCCTGCAAAAATCTTGATAACTTTGGAGGCCCAAAAAGGGGTTTACATCCTAGACCCCTGAAAGTCCAGAAAATGTTGGTGACCCGAAAACAGTGTCAGAGAGCTCTGAATGTCCCAAAAACATTTGCAGCCTGAAAAGGGCATTAATCCGCATCCTGGCCCCCTGAAATTCCCCAAAATATTTTTGGCCCAAAAAATGCATCCTACATCCCTGAAGTTCAGAAAATGTTGGCAGCACAAAACAGGCCTTAAAATATATATTAGGCCTGCAAAAATGTAGAAGACTTTGGAGGCCCAAAAAGGGGTTTACAGGCATCCTAGACCCCCTAAAGTCCAGAAAATGTTGGTGGCCAAAAACTGTGTCAGAGAGCTCTGAATGTCCCAAAAACATTTGCAATCTGAAAAGGGCATTAACCCGCATGCTAGACCCCTGAAATTTCCCGAAATATTTTGGCCACAAAAAATTCATCCTAGACCCCTGAAAATTGAGAAAATGTTGGCAGCACAAAAAAGGCCTTAAAATACATATTAGGCCTCCAAAAATGTAGAAAACTTTGGAGGCCCAAAAAAGGGGTTTACAGGCATCCTAGACCCCCTAAAGTCCAGAAAATGTTGGTAGGCCAAAAACTGTGTCAGAGAGCTCTGAATGTCCCAAAAACATTTGCAGCCTGAAAAGGGCATTAACCCACATCCTAAACCCCTGAAATTCCCAAAAACATTTTTGGCCCGAAAAATGAATCCTACACCCCTTAAAGTTCAGAAAATGTTGGCAGCCCCAAAAAGGCCTTAAAATGCATCTTATTCCTGCAAAAATCTTGATAACTTTGGAGGCCCAAAAAAGGGGTTTACATCCTAGACCCCATAAAGTCCAGAAAATGTTGGTGACCTGAAAACAGTGTCAGAGAGCTCTGAATGTCGCAAAAATATTTGCAGCCTGAAAAGGGCATTAATCCGCATCCTGGCCCCCTGAAATTCCCCAAAATATTTTTGGCCCAGAAAATGCATCCTACATCCCTGAAGTTCAGAAAATGTTGGCAGCACAAAACAGGCCTTAAAATACATATTAGGCCTGCAAAAATGTAGAAGACTTTGGAGGCCCAAAAAAGGGGTTTACAGGCATCCTAGACCCCCTAAAGTCCAGAAAATGTAGGTGGCCCAAAAACTGTGTCAGAGAGCTCTGAATGTCCCAAAAACATTTGCAGTCTGAAAAGGGCATTAACCCGCATGCTAGACCCCTGAAATTTCCCAAAATATTTTGGCCACAAAAAATTCCTCCTAGACCCCTGAAAATTGAGAAAATGTTGGCAGCACAAAAAAGGCCTTAAAATACATATTAGGCCTCCAAAAATGTAGAAAACTTTGGAGGCCCAAAAAAGGGGTTTACAGGCATCCTAGACCCCCTAAAGTCCAGAAAATGTTGGTAGGCCAAAAACTGTGTAAGAGAGCTCTGAATGTCCCAAAAACATTTGCAGCCTGAAAAGGGCATTAACCCACATCCTAAACCCCTGAAATTCCCAAAAACATTTTTGGCCCGAAAAATGAATCCTACACCCCTTAAAGTTCAGAAAATGTTGGCAGCCCCAAAAAGGCCTTAAAATGCATCTTATTCCTGCAAAAATCTTGATAACTTTGGAGGCCCAAAAAAGGGGTTTACATCCTAGACCCCATAAAGTCCAGAAAATGTTGGTGACCTGAAAACAGTGTCAGAGAGCTCTGAATGTCGCAAAAATATTTGCAGCCTGAAAAGGGCATTAATCCGCATCCTGGCCCCCTGAAATTCCCCAAAATATTTTTGGCCACGAAAAATGCATCCTACACCCCTGAAAGTTCAGAAAATGTTGGCAGCCCCAAAAAGGCCTTAAAATGCATCTTATTTCCGCAATAATCTTGATAACTTTGGAGGCCCAAAAAAGGGGTTTACAGACATCCTAGACCCCTGAAAGTCCAGAAAATGTTGGTGACCCGAAAACAGTGTCAGAGAGCTCTGAATGTCCCAAAAACATTTGCAGCCTGAAAAGGGCATTAACCCACATCCTAGCCCCCTGAAATTCCCCAAAATATTTTTGGCCCGAAAAATGCATCCTACATCCTTGAAGTTCAGAACATGTTGGCAGCCCAAAAAAGGCCTTAAAATGCATCTTATTCCTGTAAAAATCTTGATAACTTTGGAGGCCCAAAAAAGGGGTTTACATCCTAGACCCCATGAAGTCCAGAAAATGTTGGTGACCTGAAAACAGTGTCAGAGAGCTCTGAATGTCGCAAAAATATTTGCAGCCTGAAAAGGGCATTAATCCGCATCCTGGCCCCCTGAAATTCCCCAAAATATTTTTGGCCTAAAAAATGCATCCTACATCCCTGAAGTTCAGAAAATGTTGGCAGCACAAAACAGGCCTTAAAATAGATATTAGGCCTGCAAAAATGTAGAAGACTTTGGAGGCCCAAAAAAGGGGTTTACAGGCATCCTAGACCCCCTAAAGTCCAGAAAATGTTAGCGGCCCAAAATCTGTGTGAGAGAGCTCTGAATGTCCAAAAAACATTTGCAGTCTGAAAAGGGCATTAACCCGCATGCTAGACCCCTGAAATTCCCCAAAATATTTTGGCCACAAAAAATTCATCCTACACCCCTGAAAATTCAGAAAATGTTGGCAGCACAAAAAAAGGCCTTAAAATACATATTAGGCCTCCAAAAATGTAGAAGACTTTGGAGGCCCAAAAAAGGGGTTTACAGGCATCCTAGACCCCCTAAAGTCCAGAAAATGTTGGTGGCCCAAAAACTGTGTCAGAGAGCTCTGAATGTCCCAAAAACATTTGCAGTCTGAAAAGGGCATTAACTCGCATGCTAGACCCCTGAAATTTCCCAAAATATTTTGGCCACGAAAAATTCATCCTACACCCCTGAAAATTCAGAAAATATTGGCAGCACAAAAAAGGCCTTAAAATACATATTAGGCCTCCAAAAATGTAGAAAACTTTGGAGGCCCAAAAAAGGGGTTTACAGGCATCCTAGACCCCCTAAAGTCCAGAAAATGTTGGTAGGCCAAAAACTGTGTAAGAGAGCTCTGAATGTCCCAAAAACATTTGCAGTCTGAAAAGGGCATTAATCCGCATGCTAGACCCCTGAAATTCCCCCAAAATATTTTGGTCATGAAAAATGCATCCTACACCCCTGAAAGTTCAGAAAATTTTGGCAGCACAAAAAAGGCCTTAAATGCCTCTTAGGCCTACAAAAATGTAGTAAACTTTAGAGGCCCAACTAAGGGGTTTACAGGCATCGTAGACCCCTTACAGTCCAGAAAATGTTGGTGCCCAAAAAGGGTGTCAGAGAGCTCTGAATTTCCCAAAAACATTTGCAGCCTTAAAAGGGCATCAACCCACATCCTAGACCCCTTAAAATCCCAAAAACATTTTTGGCCTGAAAAATGCATCCTACACCCCTGAAAGTTCAGAAAATGTTGGAAGCCCAAAAAAGGCCTTAAAATGCATCTTATTCCTGCAAAAATGTAGAAAACTTTGGAGGCCCAAAAAAGGGGTTTACAGGCATCCTAGACCCTCTAAAGGCCAGAAAATGTTGGTGGCCCAAAAACTGTGTCAGAGAGCTCTGAATGTCCCAAAAACGTTTGCAGCCTGAAAAGGGCATTAACCCACATCCTAGACCCCTTAAATTCCCAAAAACATTTTTGGCCCGAAAAATGCATCCTACACCCCTGAAAGTTCAGAAAATGTTGGCAGCCCAAAAAAGGCCTTAGATGCCTCTTAGGCCTAAAAAATTTAGTAAACTTTAGAGGCCCAAAAAAGGGGTTTACAGGCATTGTAGACCCCCTAAAGTCCAGAAAATGTTGGTGCCCAAAAACAGTGTCAGAGACCTCTGAATGTCCCAAAAACATTTGGAGCCTGAAAAAGGCATTAACCCGCATCCTAGACCCCTTAAATTCCCAAAAACATTTTTGGCCTGAAAAATGCATCCTACATCCCTGAAAGTTCAGAAAATTTTGGCAGCACAAAAAAGGCCTTAAAATAGATATCAGGCCTGCAAAAATGTAGAAAACTTTGGAGGCCCAAAAAAGGGGTTTACAGGCATCCCAGACCCCCTAAAGTCCAGAAAATGTTGGTGCCCTGGCCCATAACTGTATCAGAGAGCTCTGAATGTCCCAAAAACATTTGCAGTCTGAAAAGGGCATTAACCCGCATCCTAGACCCATGAAATTACTAAAAACATTTATGGCCCGAAAAATGCATCCTACACCCCTGAAAGTTCAGCAAATGTTGGAAGCCCAAAAAAAGGCCTTAAAATGCATCTTATTTCTGCAAAAATCTTGATAACTTTGGAGGCCCAGAAAAGGGGTTTACAGGCATCCTAGACCCCTGAAAGTCCAGAAAATGTTGGTGACCCGAAAACAGTGTCAGAGAGCCCTGAATGTCCCAAAAACATTTGCAGCCTGAAAAGGGCATTTACCCGCATCCTAGCCCCCTGAAATTCCCCAAAATATTTTTGGCCCGAAAAATGCATCCTACATCCCTGAAAGTTCAGAAAATGTTGGCAGCACAAAAAAGGCCTTAAAATAGATATCAGGCCTGCAAAAATGTAGAAGACTTTGGAGGCCCAAAAAAGTGGTTTGCAGGCATCCTAGACCCCATAAAGTCCAGAAAATGTTGGTGGCCCATAAACTGTGTCAGAGAGCTCTGAATGTCCCAAAAACATTTGCAGTCTGAAAAGGGCATTAACCCGCATGCTAGACCCCTGAAATTTCCCAAAATATTTTGGCCACGAAAAATTCATCCTACACCCCTGAAAATTCTGAAAATATTGGCAGCACAAAAAAGGCCTTAAAATACATATTAGGCCTCCAAAAATGTAGAAAACTTTGGAGGCCCAAAAAAGGGGTTTACAGGCATCCTAGACCCCCTAAAGTCCAGAAAATGTTGGTAGGCCAAAAACTCTGTCAGAGAGCTCTGAATGTCCCAAAAACGTTTGCAGCCTGAAAAGGGCATTAACCCACATCCTAAACCCCTGAAATTCCCAAAAACATTTTTGGCCCGAAAAATGCATCCTACACCCCTGAAAGTTCAGAAAATGTTGGCAGCCCCAAAAAGGCCTTAAAATGCATCTTATTTCTGCAATAATCTTGACAACTTTGGAGGCCCAAAAAAGGGGTTTACATCCTAGACCCCATAAAGTACAGAAAATGTTGGTGACTCGAAAACAGTGTCAGAGAGCTCTGAATGTCCCAAAAATGTTTGCAGCCTGAAAAGGGCATTAATCCGCTTCCTGGCCCCCTCAAATTCCCCAAAATATTTTTGGCCCAAAAAATGCATCCTACATCCCTGAAGTTCAGAAAATGTTGGCAACACAAAACAGGCCTTAAAATACATATTAGGCCTGCAAAAATGTAGAAAACTTTGGAGGCCCAAAAAAGGGGTTTACAGGCATCCTAGACCCCCTAAAGTCCAGAAAATGTTGGTGGCCCAAAAACTGTGTGAGAGAGCTCTGAATGTCCCAAAAACATTTGCAGTCTGAAAAGGGCATTAACCCGCATGCTAGACCCCTGAAATTCCCCAAAATATTTTGGCCACGAAAAATTCATCCTACACCCCTGAAAATTCAGAAAATGTTGGCAGCACAAAAAAAGGCCTTAAAATACATATTAGGCCTGCAAAAATGTAGAAAACTTTGGAGGCCCAAAAAAGGGGTTTACAGGCATTCTAGACCCCCTAAAGTCCAGAAAATATTGGCGGCCCAAAAACGGTGTCAGAGAGCTCTGAATGTCCCAAAACATTTGCAGTCTGAAAAGGGCATTAACCCGCATACTAGACCCCTGAAATTCCCCAAAATATTTTGGCCATGAAAAATTCATCCTACACCCCTGAAAATTCAGAAAATGTTGGCAACACAAAAAAAGGCCTTAAAATACATATTAGGCCTCCAAAAATGTAGAAAACTTTGGAGGCCCAAAAAAGGGGTTTACAGGCCTCCTAGACCCCCTAAAGTCCAGAAAATGTTGGTAGGCCAAAAACTGTGTCAGAGAGCACTGAATGTCCCAAAAACGTTTGCAGCCTGAAAAGGGCATTAACCCACATCCTAAACCCCTGAAATTCTCAAAAAAAATTTGGCCCAAAAAATGAATCCTACACCCCTTAAAGTTCAGAAAATGTTGGCAGCCCCAAAGAGGCCTTAAAATGCATCTTATTCCTGCAAAAATCTTGATAACTTTGGAGGCCCAAAAAGGGGTTTACATGCTAGACCCCATAAAGTCCAGAAAATGTTGGTGACCTGAAAACAGTGCCAGAGAGCTCTGAATGTCCCAAAAATATTTGCAGCCTGAAAAGGGCATTAATCCGCATCCTGGCCCCCTGAAATTCCCCAAAATATTTGTGGCCCAAAAAATGTATCCTACATCCCTGAAGTTCAGAAAATGTTGGCAGCACAAAACAGGCCTTAAAATATATATTAGGCCTGCAAAAATGTAGAAGACTTTGGAGGCCCAAAAAGGGGTTTACAGGCATCCTAGACCCCTTAAAGTCCAGAAAATGTTGGTGGCCAAAAACTGTGTCAGAGAGCTCTGAATGTCCCAAAAACATTTGCAGTCCGAAAAGGGCATTAACCCGCATGCTAGACCCCTGAAATTTCCCAAAATATTTTGGCCACGAAAAATTCATCCTACACCCCTGAAAATTCAGAAAATATTGGCAGCACAAAAAAGGCCTTAAAATACATATTAGGCCTCCAAAAATGTAGAAAACTTTGGAGGCCCAAAAAAGGGGTTTACAGGCATCCTAGACCCCCTAAAGTCCAGAAAATGTTGGTAGGCCAAAAACTGTGTCAGAGAGCTCTGAATGTCCCAAAAACGTTCGCAGCCTGAAAAGGGCATTAACCCACATCCTAAACCCCTGAAATTCCCAAAAACATTTTTGGCCCGAAAAATGCATCCTACACCCCTGAAAGTTCAGAAAATGTTGGCAGCCCCAAAAAGGCCTTAAAATGCATCTTATTTCTGCAATAATCTTGATAACTTTGGAGGCCCAAAAAAGGGGTTTACAGACATCCTAGACCCCTGAAAGTCCAGAAAATGTTGGTGACCCGAAAACAGTGTCAGAGAGCTCTGAATGTCCCAAAAACATTTGCAGCCTGAAAAGGGCATTAACCCACATCCTAGCCCCCTGAAATTCCCCAAAATATTTTTGGCCCGAAAAATGCATCCTACATCCTGGAAGTTCAGAACCTGTTGGCAGCCCAAAAAAGGCCTTAAAATGCATCTTATTCCTGTAAAAATCTTGATAACTTTGGAGGCCCAAAAAAGGGGTTTACATCCTAGACCCCATAAAGTCCAGAAAATGTTGGTGACCTGAAAACAGTGTCAGAGAGCTCTGAATGTCGCAAAAATATTTGCAGCCTGAAAAGGGCATTAATCCGCATCCTGGCCCCCTGAAATTCCCCAAAATATTTTTGGCCCAAAAAATGCATCCTACATCCCTGAAGTTCAGAAAATGTTGGCAGCACAAAACAGGCCTTAAAATACATATTAGGCCTGCAAAAATGTAGAAGACTTTGGAGGCCCAAAAAAGGGGTTTACAGGCATCCTAGACCCCCTAAAGTCCAGAAAATGTTAGCGGCCCAAAAACGGTGTCAGAGAGCTCTGAATGTCCCAAAACATTTGCAGTCTGAAAAGGGCATTAACCCGCATGCTAGACCCCTGAAATTCTCCAAAATATTTTGGCCATGAAAAATTCATCCTACACCCCTGAAAATTCAGAAAATGTTGGCAGCACAAAAAAAGGCCTTAAAATACATATTAGGCCTGCAAAAATGTAGAAAACTTTGGAGGCCTAAAAAAGGGGTTTACAGGCATCCTAGAACCCCTAAAGTCCAGAAAATGTTGGCGGCCCAAAAACGGTGTCAGAGAGCTCTGAATGTCCCAAAACATTTGCAGTCTGAAAAGGGCATTAACCCGCATACTAGACCCCTGAAATTTCCCAAAATATTTTGGCCACAAAAAATTCATCCTACACCCCTGAAAATTCAGAAAATGTTGGCAGCACAAAAAAGGCCTTAAAATACATATTAGGCCTCCAAAAATGTAGAAAACTTTGGAGGCCCAAAAAAGGGGTTTACAGGCATCCTAGATCCCCTAAAGTCCAGAAAATGTTGGTAGGCCAAAAACTGTGTCAGAGAGCTCTGAATGTCCCAAAAACATTTGCAGCCTGAAAAGGGCATTAACCCACATCCTAAACCCCTGAAATTCCCAAAAACATTTTTGGCCCGAAAAATGAATCCTACACCCCTTAAAGTTCAGAAAATGTTGGCAGCCCCAAAAAGGCCTTAAAATGCATCTTATTCCTGCAAAAATCTTGATAACTTTGGAGGCCCAAAAAAGGGGTTTACATCCTAGACCCCATAAAGTCCAGAAAATGTTGGTGACCTGAAAACAGTGTCAGAGAGCTCTGAATGTCGCAAAAATATTTGCAGCCTGAAAAGGGCATTAATCCGCATCCTGGCCTCCTGAAATTCCCCAAAATATTTTTGGCCCAGAAAATGCATCCTACATCCCTGAAGTTCAGAAAATGTTGGCAGCACAAAACAGGCCTTAAAATACATATTAGGCCTGCAAAAATGTAGAAGACTTTGGAGGCCCAAAAAAGGGGTTTACAGGCATCCTAGACCCCCTAAAGTCCAGAAAATGTTGGTGGCCCAAAAACTGTGTCAGAGAGCTCTGAATGTCCCAAAAACATTTGCAGTCTGAAAAGGGCATTAACTCGCATGCTAGACCCCTGAAATTTCCCAAAATATTTTGGCCACGAAAAATTCATCCTACACCCCTGAAAATTCAGAAAATATTGGCAGCACAAAAAAGGCCTTAAAATACATATTAGGCCTCCAAAAATGTAGAAAACTTTGGAGGACCAAAAAAGGGGTTTACAGGCATCCTAGACCCCCTAAAGTCCAGAAAATGTTGGTAGGCCAAAAACTGTGTCAGAGAGCTCTGAATGTCCCAAAAACGTTTGCAGCCTGAAAAGGGCATTAACCCACATCCTAAACCCCTGAAATTCCCAAAAACATTTTTGGCCGAAAAATGCATCCTACACCCCTGAAAGTTCAGAAAATGTTGGCAGCCCCAAAAAGGCCTTAAAATGCATCTTATTTCTGCAATAATCTTGATAACTTTGGAGGCCCAAAAAAGGGGTTTACAGACATCCTAGATCCCTGAAAGTCCAGAAAATGTTGGTGACCCGAAAACAGTGTCAGAGAGCTCTGAATGTCCCAAAAACATTTGCAGCCTGAAAAGGGCATTAACCCACATCCTAGCCCCCTGAAATTCCCCAAAATATTTTTGGCCCGAAAAATGCATCCTACATCCTTGAAGTTCAGAACATGTTGGCAGCCCAAAAAAGGCCTCAAAATGCATCTTATTCCTGTAAAAATCTTGATAACTTTGGAGGCCCAAAAAAGGGGTTTACATCCTAGACCCCATAAAGTCCAGAAAATGTTGGTGACCTGAAAACAGTGTCAGAGAGCTCTGAATGTCGCAAAAATATTTGCAGCCTGAAAAGGGCATTAATCCGCATCCTGGCCTCCTGAAATTCCCCAAAATATTTTTGGCCCAGAAAATGCATCCTACATCCCTGAAGTTCAGAAAATGTTGGCAGCACAAAACAGGCCTTAAAATACATATTAGGCCTGCAAAAATGTAGAAGACTTTGGAGGCCCAAAAAAGGGGTTTACAGGCATCCTAGACCCCCTAAAGTCCAGAAAATGTTGGTGGCCCAAAAACTGTGTCAGAGAGCTCTGAATGTCCCAAAAACATTTGCAGTCTGAAAAGGGCATTAACTCGCATGCTAGACCCCTGAAATTTCCCAAAATATTTTGGCCACGAAAAATTCATCCTACACCCCTGAAAATTCAGAAAATATTGGCAGCACAAAAAAGGCCTTAAAATACATATTAGGCCTCCAAAAATGTAGAAAACTTTGGAGGCCCAAAAAAGGGGTTTACAGGCATCCTAGACCCCCTAAAGTCCAGAAAATGTTGGTAGGCCAAAAACTGTGTAAGAGAGCTCTGAATGTCCCAAAAACATTTGCAGCCTGAAAAGGGCATTAACCCACATCCTAAACCCCTGAAATTCCCAAAAACATTTTTGGCCCGAAAAATGAATCCTACACCCCTTAAAGTTCAGAAAATGTTGGCAGCCCCAAAAAGGCCTTAAAATGCATCTTATTCCTGCAAACATCTTGATAACTTTGGAGGCCCAAAAAAGGGGTTTACATCCTAGACCCCATAAAGTCCAGAAAATGTTGGTGACCTGAAAACAGTGTCAGAGAGCTCTGAATGTCGCAAAAATATTTGCAGCCTGAAAAGGGCATTAATCTGCATCCTGGCCTCCTGAAATTCCCCAAAATATTTTTGGCCCAGAAAATGCATCCTACATCCCTGAAGTTCAGAAAATGTTGGCAGCACAAAACAGGCCTTAAAATACATATTAGGCCTGCAAAAATGTAGAAGACTTTGGAGGCCCAAAAAAGGGGTTTACAGGCATCCTAGACCCCCTAAAGTCCAGAAAATGTTGGTGGCCCAAAAACTGTGTCAGAGAGCTCTGAATGTCCCAAAAACATTTGCAGTCTGAAAAGGGCATTAACTCGCATGCTAGACCCCTGAAATTTCCCAAAATATTTTGGCCACGAAAAATTCATCCTACACCCCTGAAAATTCAGAAAATATTGGCAGCACAAAAAAGACCTTAAAATACATATTAGGCCTCCAAAAATGTAGAAAACTTTGGAGGCCCAAAAAAGGGGTTTACAGGCATCCTAGACCCCCTAAAGTCCAGAAAATGTTGGTGGCCCAAAAACTGTGTCAGAGAGCTCTGAATGTCCCAAAACATTTGCAGCCTGAAAAGGGCATTAACCCGCATACTAGACCCCTGAAATTCCCCAAAATATTTTGGCCATGAAAAATTCATCCTACACCCCTGAAAATTCAGAAAATGTTGGCAACACAAAAAAGGCCTTAAAATACATATTAGGCCTCCAAAAATGTAGAAAACTTTGGAGGCCCAAAAAAGGGGTTTACAGGCCTCCTAGACCCCCTAAAGTCCAGAAAATGTTGGTAGGCCAAAAACTGTGTCAGAGAGCTCTGAATGTCCCAAAACTGTTTGCAGCCTGAAAAGGGCATTAACCCACATCCTAAACCCCTGAAATTCCCAAAAAAAATGTGGCCCGAAAAATGAATCCTACACCCCTTAAAGTTCAGAAAATGTTGGCAGCCCCAAAAAGGCCTTAAAATGCTTCTTATTCCTGCAAAAATCTTGATAACTTTGGAGGCCCAAAAAGGGGTTTACATCCTAGACCCCTGAAAGTCCAGAAAATGTTGGTGACCCGAAAACAGTGTCAGAGAGCTCTGAATGTCCCAAAAACATTTGCAGCCTGAAAAGGGCATTAATCCGCATCCTGGCCCCCTGAAATTCCCCAAAATATTTTTGGCCCAAAAAATGCATCCTACATCCCTGAAGTTCAGAAAATGTTGGCAGCACAAAACAGGCCTTAAAATATATATTAGGCCTGCAAAAATGTAGAAGACTTTGGAGGTCCAAAAAGGGGTTTACAGGCATCCTAGACCCCCTAAAGTCCAGAAAATGTTGGTGGCCAAAAACTGTGTCAGAGAGCTCTGAATGTCCCAAAAACATTTGCAATCTGAAAAGGGCATTAACCCGCATGCTAGACCCCTGAAATTTCCCAAAATATTTTGGCCACAAAAAATTCATCCTAGACCCCTGAAAATTGAGAAAATGTTGGCAGCACAAAAAAGGCCTTAAAATACATATTAGGCCTCCAAAAATGTAGAAAACTTTGGAGGCCCAAAAAAGGGGTTTACAGGCATCCTAGACCCCCTAAAGTCCAGAAAATGTTGGTAGGCCAAAAACTGTGTCAGAGAGCTCTGAATGTCCCAAAAACATTTGCAGCCTGAAAAGGGCATTAACCCACATCCTAAACCCCTGAAATTCCCAAAAACATTTTTGGCCCAAAAAATGAATCCTACACCCCTTAAAGTTCAGAAAATGTTGGCAGCCCCAAAAAGGCCTTAAAATGCATCTTATTCCTGCAAAAATCTTGATAACTTTGGAGGCCCAAAAAAGGGGTTTACATCCTAGACCCCATAAAGTCCAGAAAATGTTGGTGACCTGAAAACAGTGTCAGAGAGCTCTGAATGTCGCAAAAATATTTGCAGCCTGAAAAGGGCATTAATCCGCATCCTGGCCCCCTGAAATTCCCCAAAATATTTTTGGCCCAGAAAATGCATCCTACATCCCTGAAGTTCAGAAAATGTTGGCAGCACAAAACAGGCCTTAAAATACATATTAGGCCTGCAAAAATGTAGAAGACTTTGGAGGCCCAAAAAAGGGGTTTACAGGCATCCTAGACCCCCTAAAGTCCAGAAAATGTTGGTGGCCCAAAAACTGTGTCAGAGAGCTCTGAATGTCCCAAAAACATTTGCAGTCTGAAAAGGGCATTAACCCGCATGCTAGACCCCTGAAATTTCCCAAAATATTTTGGCCACAAAAAATTCATCCTAGACCCCTGAAAATTGAGAAAATGTTGGCAGCACAAAAAAGGCCTTAAAATACATATTAGGCCTCCAAAAATGTAGAAAACTTTGGAGGCCCAAAAAAGGGGTTTACAGGCATCCTAGACCCCCTAAAGTCCAGAAAATGTTGGTAGGCCAAAAACTGTGTAAGAGAGCTCTGAATGTCCCAAAAACATTTGCAGCCTGAAAAGGGCATTAACCCACATCCTAAACCCCTGAAATTCCCAAAAACATTTTTGGCCCGAAAAATGAATCCTACACCCCTTAAAGTTCAGAAAATGTTGGCAGCCCCAAAAAGGCCTTAAAATGCATCTTATTCCTGCAAAAATCTTGATAACTTTGGAGGCCCAAAAAAGGGGTTTACATCCTAGACCCCATAATGTCCAGAAAATGTTGGTGACCTGAAAACAGTGTCAGAGAGCTCTGAATGTCGCAAAAATATTTGCAGCCTGAAAAGGGCATTAATCCGCATCCTGGCCCCCTGAAATTCCCCATAATATTTTTGGCCCAGAAAATGCATCCTACATCCCTGAAGTTCAGAAAATGTTGGCAGCACAAAACAGGCCTTAAAATACATATTAGGCCTGCAAAAATGTAGAAGACTTTGGAGGCCCAAAAAAGGGGTTTACAGGCATCCTAGACCCCCTAAAGTCCAGAAAATGTTGGTGGCCCAAAAACTGTGTCAGAGAGCTCTGAATGTCCCAAAAACATTTGCAGTCTGAAAAGGGCATTAACCCGCATGCTAGACCCCTGAAATTTCCCAAAATATTTTGGCCACGAAAAATTCATCCTACACCCCTGAAAATTCAGAAAATATTGGCAGCACAAAAACGGCCTTAAAATACATATTAGGCCTCCAAAAATGTAGAAAACTTTGGAGGCCCAAAAAAGGGGTTTACAGGCATCCTAGACCCCCTAAAGTCCAGAAAATGTTGGTAGGCCAAAAACTGTGTCAGAGAGCTCTGAATGTCCCAAAAACGTTTGCAGCCTGAAAAGGGCATTAACCCACATCCTAAACCCCTGAAATTCCCAAAAACATTTTTGGCCCGAAAAATGCATCCTACACCCCTGAAAGTTCAGAAAATGTTGGCAGCCCCAAAAAGGCCTTAAAATGCATCTTATTTCCGCAATAATCTTGATAACTTTGGAGGCCCAAAAAAGGGGTTTACAGACATCCTAGACCCCTGAAAGTCCAGAAAATGTTGGTGACCCGAAAACAGTGTCAGAGAGCTCTGAATGTCCCAAAAACATTTGCAGCCTGACAAGGGCATTAACCCACATCCTAGCCCCCTGAAATTCCCCAAAATATTTTTGGCCCGAAAAATGCATCCTACATCCTTGAAGTTCAGAACATGTTGGCAGCCCAAAAAAGGCCTTAAAATGCATCTTATTCCTGTAAAAATCTTGATAACTTTGGAGGCCCAAAAAAGGGGTTTACATCCTAGACCCCATAAAGTCCAGAAAATGTTGGTGACCTGAAAACAGTGTCAGAGAGCTCTGAATGTCGCAAAAATATTTGCAGCCTGAAAAGGGCATTAATCCGCATCCTGGCCCCCTGAAATTCCCCAAAATATTTTTGGCCTAAAAAATGCATCCTACATCCCTGAAGTTCAGAAAATGTTGGCAGCACAAAACAGGCCTTAAAATACATATTAGGCCTGCAAAAATGTAGAAGACTTTGGAGGCCCAAAAAAGGGGTTTACAGGCATCCTAGACCCCCTAAAGTCCAGAAAATGTTAGCGGCCCAAAAACTGTGTGAGAGAGCTCTGAATGTCCAAAAAACATTTGCAGTCTGAAAAGGGCATTAACCCGCATGCTAGACCCCTGAAATTCCCCAAAATATTTTGGCCACAAAAAATTCATCCTACACCCCTGAAAATTCAGAAAATGTTGGCAGCACAAAAAAGGCCTTAAAATACATATTAGGCCTCCAAAAATGTAGAAGACTTTGGAGGCCCAAAAAGGGGTTTACAGGCATCCTAGACCCCCTAAAGTCCAGAAAATGTTGGTGGCCCACAAACTGTGTCAGAGAGCTCTGAATGTCCCAAAAACGTTTGCAGCCTGAAAAGGGCATTAACCCACATCCTAAACCCCTGAAATTCCCAAAAACATTTTTGGCCCGAAAAATGCATCCTACATCCCTGAACGTTCAGAAAACGTTAGCAGCCCAAAAAAGGCCTTAAATGCCTCTTAGGCCCACAAAAATGTAGTAAACTTTAGACGCCCAAACAAGGGGTTTACAGGCATCGTAGACCGCCTAAAGTCCAGAAAATGTTGGTGGCCCACAAACTGTGTCAGAGAGCTCTGAATGTCCCAAAAACATTTGCAGCATGAAAAAGGCATTAACCCGCATCCTAGACCCCTTAAATTCCCAAAAAATGTTTGGCCCAAAAAATGCATCCTACTTCCCTGAAAGTTCAGAAAATGTTGGCAGCACAAAAAGGCCTTAAAATAGATATTAGGCCTGCAAAAATGTAGAAAACTTTGGAGGCCCAAAAAGGGGGTTTACAGGCATCCTAGACCCCCTAAAGTCCAGAAAATGTTGGTGGCCCATAACTGTATCAGAGAGCTCTGAATGTCCCAAAAACATTTGCAGTCTGAAAAGGGCATTAATCCGCATGCTAGACCCCTGAAATTCCCCCAAAATATTTTGCTCATGAAAAATGCATCCTACACCCCTGAAAGTTCTGAAAATTTTGGCAGCACAAAAAAGGCCTTAAATGCCTCTTAGGCCTACAAAAATGTAGTAAACTTTAGAGGCCCAACTAAGGGGTTTACAGGCATCGTAGACCCCTTACAGTCCAGAAAATGTTGGTGCCCAAAAAGGGTGTCAGAGAGCTCTGAATTTCCCAAAAACATTTGCAGCCTTAAAAGGGCATCAACCCACATCCTAGACCCCTTAAAATCCCAAAAACATTTTTGGCCTGAAAAATGCATCCTACACCCCTGAAAGTTCAGCAAATGTTGGAAGCCCAAAAAAGGCCTTAAAATGCATCTTATTCCTGCAAAAATGTAGAAAACTTTGGAGGCCCAAAAAAGGGGTTTACAGGCATCTTAGACCCTCTAAAGGCCAGAAAATGTTGGTGGCCCAAAAACTGTGTCAGAGAGCTCTGAATGTCCCAAAAACGTTTGCAGCCTGAAAAGGGCATTAACCCACATCCTAGACCCCTTAAATTCCCAAAAACATTTTTGGCCCGAAAAATGCATCCTACACCCCTGAAAGTTCAGAAAATGTTGGCAGCCCAAAAAAGGCCTTAGATGCCTCTTAGGCCTAAAAAATTTAGTAAACTTTAGAGGCCCAAAAAAGGGGTTTACAGGCATTGTAGACCCCCTAAAGTCCAGAAAATGTTGGTGCCCAAAAACAGTTTTGGCCTGAAAAATGCATCCTACATCCCTGAAAGTTCAGAAAATTTTGGCAGCACAAAAAAGGCCTTAAAATAGATATCAGGCCTGCAAAAATGTAGAAAACTTTGGAGGCCCAAAAAAGGGGTTTACAGGCATCCCAGACCCCCTAAAGTCCAAAAAATGTTGGTGCCCTGGCCCATAACTGTATCAGAGAGCTCTGAATGTCCCAAAAACATTTGCAGTCTGAAAAGGGCATTAACCCGCATCATAGACCCATGAAATTACTAAAAACATTTATGGCCCGAAAAATGCATCCTACACCCCTGAAAGTTCAGCAAATGTTGGAAGCCCAAAAAAAAGGCCTTAAAATGCATCTTATTTCTGCAAAAATCTTGATAACTTTGGAGGCCCAGAAAAGGGGTTTACAGGCATCCTAGACCCCTGAAAGTCCAGAAAATTTTGGTGACCCGAAAACAGTGTCAGAGAGCTCTGAATGTCCCAAAAACATTTGCAGCCTGAAAAGGGCATTTACCCGCATCCTAGCCCCCTGAAATTCCCCAAAATATTTTTGGCCCGAAAAATGCATCCTACATCCCTGAAAGTTCAGAAAATGTTGGCAGCACAAAAAAGGCCTTAAAATAGATATCAGGCCTGCAAAAATGTCGAAGACTTTGGAGGCCCAAAAAAGTGGTTTGCAGGCATCCTAGACCCCATAAAGTCCAGAAAATGTTGGTGGCCCATAAACTGTGTCAGAGAGCTCTGAATGTCCCAAAAACATTTGCAGTCTGAAAAGGGCATTAACCCGCATGCTAGACCCCTGAAATTTCCCAAAATATTTTGGCCACGAAAAATTCATCCTACACCCCTGAAAATTCAGAAAATATTGGCAGCACAAAAAAGGCCTTAAAATACATATTAGGCCTCCAAAAATGTAGAAAACTTTGGAGGCCCAAAAAAGGGGTTTACAGGCATCCTAGACCCCCTAAAGTCCAGAAAATGTTGGTAGGCCAAAAACTCTGTCAGAGAGCTCTGAATGTCCCAAAAACGTTTGCAGCCTGAAAAGGGCATTAACCCACATCCTAAACCCCTGAAATTCCCAAAAACATTTTTGGCCCGAAAAATGCATCCTACACCCCTGAAAGTTCAGAAAATGTTGGCAGCCCCAAAAAGGCCTTAAAATGCATCTTATTTCTGCAATAATCTTGATAACTTTGGAGGCCCAAAAAAGGGGTTTACATCCTAGACCCCATAAAGTACAGAAAATGTTGGTGACTCGAAAACAGTGTCAGAGAGCTCTGAATGTCCCAAAAATGTTTGCAGCCTGAAAAGGGCATTTACCCGCATCCTAGCCCCCTGAAATTCCCCAAAATATTTTTGGCCCGAAAAATGCATCCTACATCCCTGAAAGTTCAGAAAATGTTGGCAGCACAAAAAAGGCCTTAAAATAGATATCAGGCCTGCAAAAATGTAGAAGACTTTGGAGGCCCAAAAAAGTGGTTTGCAGGCATCCTAGACCCCATAAAGTCCAGAAAATGTTGGTGGCCCATAAACTGTGTCAGAGAGCTCTGAATGTCCCAAAAACATTTGCAGTCTGAAAAGGGCATTAACCCGCATGCTAGACCCCTGAAATTTCCCAAAATATTTTGGCCACGAAAAATTCATCCTACACCCCTGAAAATTCAGAAAATATTGGCAGCACAAAAAAGGCCTTAAAATACATATTAGGCCTCCAAAAATGTAGAAAACTTTGGAGGCCCAAAAAAGGGGTTTACAGGCATCCTAGACCCCCTAAAGTCCAGAAAATGTTGATAGGCCAAAAACTCTGTCAGAGAGCTCTGAATGTCCCAAAAACGTTTGCAGCCTGAAAAGGGCATTAACCCACATCCTAAACCCCTGAAATTCCCAAAAACATTTTTGGCCCGAAAAATGCATCCTACACCCCTGAAAGTTCAGAAAATGTTGGCAGCCCCAAAAAGGCCTTAAAATGCATCTTATTTCTGCAATAATCTTGATAACTTTGGAGGCCCAAAAAAGGGGTTTACATCCTAGACCCCATAAAGTACAGAAAATGTTGGTGACTCGAAAACAGTGTCAGAGAGCTCTGAATGTCCCAAAAATGTTTGCAGCCTGAAAAGGGCATTAATCCGCATCCTGGCCCCCTCAAATTCCCCAAAATGTTTTTGGCCCAAAAAATGCATCCTACATCCCTGAAGTTCAGAAAATGTTGGCAACACAAAACAGGCCTTAAAATACATATTAGGCCTGCAAAAATGTAGAAAACTTTGGAGGCCCAAAAAAGGGGTTTACAGGCATCCTAGACCCCCTAAAGTCCAGAAAATGTTGGCGGCCCAAAAACTGTGTGAGAGAGCTCTGAATGTCCCAAAAACATTTGCAGTCTGAAAAGGGCATTAACCCGCATGCTAGACCCCTGAAATTCCCCAAAATATTTTGGCCACGAAAAATTCATCCTACACCCCTGAAAATTCAGAAAATGTTGGCAGCACAAAAAAAGGCCTTAAAATACATATTAGGCCTGCAAAAATGTAGAAAACTTTGGAGGCCCAAAAAAGGGGTTTACAGGCATTCTAGACCCCCTAAAGTCCAGAAAATATTGGCGGCCCAAAAACGGTGTCAGAGAGCTCTGAATGTCCCAAAACATTTGCAGTCTGAAAAGGGCATTAACCCGCATACTAGACCCCTGAAATTCCCCAAAATATTTTGGCCATGAAAAATTCATCCTACACCCCTGAAAATTCAGAAAATGTTGGCAACACAAAAAAAGGCCTTAAAATACATATTAGGCCTCCAAAAATGTAGAAAACTTTGGAGGCCCAAAAAAGGGGTTTACAGGCCTCCTAGACCCCCTAAAGTCCAGAAAATGTTGGTAGGCCAAAAACTGTGTCAGAGAGCACTGAATGTCCCAAAAACGTTTGCAGCCTGAAAAGGGCATTAACCCACATCCTAAACCCCTGAAATTCTCAAAAAAATGTTGGCCCAAAAAATGAATCCTACACCCCTTAAAGTTCAGAAAATGTTGGCAGCCCCAAAGAGGCCTTAAAATGCATCTTATTCCTGCAAAAATCTTGATAACTTTGGAGGCCCAAAAAGGGGTTTACATGCTAGACCCCATAAAGTCCAGAAAATGTTGGTGACCTGAAAACAGTGCCAGAGAGCTCTGAATGTCCCAAAAATATTTGCAGCCTGAAAAGGGCATTAATCCGCATCCTGGCCCCCTGAAATTCCCCAAAATATTTTTGGCCCAAAAAATGTATCCTACATCCCTGAAGTTCAGAAAATGTTGGCAGCACAAAACAGGCCTTAAAATATATATTAGGCCTGCAAAAATGTAGAAGACTTTGGAGGCCCAAAAAGGGGTTTACAGGCATCCTAGACCCCCTAAAGTCCAGAAAATGTTGGTGGCCAAAAACTGTGTCAGAGAGCTCTGAATGTCCCAAAAACATTTGCAGTCTGAAAAGGGCATTAACCCGCATGCTAGACCCCTGAAATTTCCCAAAATATTTTGGCCACGAAAAATTCATCCTACACCCCTGAAAATTCAGAAAATATTGGCAGCACAAAAAAGGCCTTAAAATACATATTAGGCCTCCAAAAATGTAGAAAACTTTGGAGGCCCAAAAAAGGGGTTTACAGGCATCCTAGACCCCCTAAAGTCCAGAAAATGTTGGTAGGCCAAAAACTGTGTCAGAGAGCTCTGAATGTCCCAAAAACGTTTGCAGCCTGAAAAGGGCATTAACCCACATCCTAAACCCCTGAAATTCCCAAAAACATTTTTGGCCCGAAAAATGCATCCTACACCCCTGAAAGTTCAGAAAATGTTGTCAGCCCCAAAAAGGCCTTAAAATGCATCTTATTCCTGCAAAAATCTTGATAACTTTGGAGGCCCAAAAAGGGGTTTACATCCTAGACCCCTGAAAGTCCAGAAAATGTTGGTGACCCGAAAACAGTGTCAGAGAGCTCTGAATGTCCCAAAAACATTTGCAGCCTGAAAAGGGCATTAACCCACATCCTAAACCCCTGAAATTCCCAAAAATATTTTTGGCCCAAAAAATGTATCCTACATCCCTGAAGTTCAGAAAATGTTGGCAGCACAAAACAGGCCTTAAAATATATATTAGGCCTGCAAAAATGTAGAAGACTTTGGAGGCTCAAAAAAGGGGTTTACAGGCATCCTAGACCCCCTAAAGTCCAGAAAATGTTAGCGCCCCAAAAACTGTGTGAGAGAGCTCTGAATGTCCAAAAAACATTTGCAGTCTGAAAAGGGCATTAACCCGCATGCTAGACCCCTGAAATTCCCCAAAATATTTTGGCCGCGAAAAATTCATCCTACACCCCTGAAAATTCAGAAAATGTTGGCAGCACAAAAAAAGGCCTTAAAATACATATTAGGCCTCCAAAAATGTAGAAGACTTTGGAGGCCCAAAAAGGGGTTTACAGGCATCCTAGACCCCCTAAAGTCCAGAAAATGTTGGTGGCCCAAAAACTGTGTCAGAGAGCTCTGAATGTCCCAAAAACGTTTGCAGCCTGAAAAGGGCATTAACCCACATCCTAAACCCCTGAAATTCCCAAAAACATTTTTGGCCCGAAAAATGAATCCTACACCCCTTAAAGTTCAGAAAATGTTGGCAGCCCCAAAAAGGCCTTAAAATGCATCTTATTCCTGCAAAAATCTTGATAACTTTGGAGGCCCAAAAAAGGGGTTTACATCCTAGACCCCCTAAAGTCCAGAAAATGTTGGCGGCCCAAAAACTGTGTGAGAGAGCTCTGAATGTCCCAAAAATATTTGCAGTCTGAAAAGGGCATTAACCCGCATGCTAGACCCCTGAAATTCCCCAAAATATTTTGGCCACGAAAAATGCATCCTACATCCCTGAAGTTCAGAAAATGTTGGCAGCACAAAACAGGCCTTAAAATACATATTAGGCCTGCAAAAATGTAGAAGACTTTGGAGGCCCAAAAAAGGGGTTTACAGGCATCCTAGACCCCCTAAAGTCCAGAAAATGTTGGTGGCCCAAAAACTGTGTCAGAGAGCTCTGAATGTCCCAAAAACGTTTGCAGCCTGAAAAGGGCATTAACCCACATCCTAAACCCCTGAAATTCCCAAAAACATTTTTGGCCCGAAAAATGCATCCTACACCCCTGAAAGTTCAGAAAATGTTGGCAGCCCCAAAAAGGCCTTAAAATGCATCTTATTTCTGCAATAATCTTGATAACTTTGGAGGCCCAAAAAAGGGGTTTACAGACATCCTAGACCCCTGAAAGTCCAGAAAATGTTGGTGACCCGAAAACAGTGTCAGAGAGCTCTGAATGTCCCAAAAACATTTGCAGTCTGAAAAGGGCATTAACCCGCATGCTAGACCCCTGAAATTTCCCAAAATATTTTGGCCACGAAAAATTCATCCTACACCCCTGAAAATTCAGAAAATATTGGCAGCACAAAAAAGGCCTTAAAATACATATTAGGCCTCCAAAAATGTAGAAAACTTTGGAGGCCCAAAAAAGGGGTTTACAGGCATCCTAGACCCCCTAAAGTCCAGAAAATGTTGGTAGGCCTAAAACACTGTGTCAGAGAGCTCTGAATGTCCCAAAAACGTTTGCAGCCTGAAAAGGGCATTAACCCACATCCTAAACCCCTGAAATTCCCAAAAACATTTTTGGCCCGAAAAATGCATCCTACACCCCTGAAAGTTCAGAAAATGTTGGCAGACCCAAAAAGGCCTTAAAATGCATCTTATTTCTGCAATAATCTTGATAACTTTGGAGGCCCAAAAAAGGGGTTTACAGACATCCTAGACCCCTGAAAGTCCAGAAAATGTTGGTGACCCGAAAACAGTGTCAGAGAGCTCTGAATGTCCCAAAAACATTTGCAGCCTGAAAAGGGCATTAACCCACATCCTAGCCCCCTGAAATTCCCCAAAATATTTTTGGCCCGAAAAATGCATCCTACATCCTTGAAGTTCAGAACATGTTGGCAGCCCAAAAAATGCCTTAAAATGCATCTTATTCCTGTAAAAATCTTGATAACTTTGGAGGCCCAAAAAAGGGGTTTACATCCTAGACCCCATAAAGTCCAGAAAATGTTGGTGACCTGAAAACAGTGTCAGAGAGCTCTGAATGTCGCAAAAATATTTGCAGCCTGAAAAGGGCATTAATCCGCATCCTGGCCCCCTGAAATTCCCCAAAATATTTTTGGCCCAAAAAATGCATCCTACATCCCTGAAGTTCAGAAAATGTTGGCAGCACAAAACAGGCCTTAAAATACATATTAGGCCTGCAAAAATGTAGAAGACTTTGGAGGCCCAAAAAAGGGGTTTACAGGCATCCTAGACCCCCTAAAGTCCAGAAAATGTTAGCGGCCCAAAAACTGTGTGAGAGAGCTCTGAATGTCCAAAAAACATTTGCAGTCTGAAAAGGGCATTAACCCGCATGCTAGACCCCTGAAATTCCCCAAAATATTTTGGCCACGAAAAATTCATCCTACACCCCTGAAAATTCAGAAAATGTTGGCAGCACAAAAAAAGGCCTTAAAATACATATTAGGCCTGCAAAAATGTAGAAAACTTTGGAGGCCCAAAAAAGGGGTTTACAGGCATCCTAGACCCCCTAAAGTCCAGAAAATGTTGGTGGCCCAAAAACTGTGTCAGAGAGCTCTGAATGTCCCAAAAACGTTTGCAGCCTGAAAAGGGCATTAACCCACATCCTAAACCCCTGAAATTCCCAAAAACATTTTTGGCCCGAAAAATGCATCCTACACCCCTGAAAGTTCAGAAAATGTTGGCAGCCCCAAAAAGGCCTTAAAATGCATCTTATTTCTGCAATAATCTTGATAACTTTGGAGGCCCAAAAAAGGGGTTTACAGACATCCTAGACCCCTGAAAGTCCAGAAAATGTTGGTGACCCGAAAACAGTGTCAGAGAGCTCTGAATGTCCCAAAAACATTTGCAGTCTGAAAAGGGCATTAACCCGCATGCTAGACCCCTGAAATTTCCCAAAATATTTTGGCCACGAAAAATTCATCCTACACCCCTGAAAATTCAGAAAATATTGGCAGCACAAAAAAGGCCTTAAAATACATATTAGGCCTCCAAAAATGTAGAAAACTTTGGAGGCCCAAAAAAGGGGTTTACAGGCATCCTAGACCCCCTAAAGTCCAGAAAATGTTGGTAGGCCTAAAACACTGTGTCAGAGAGCTCTGAATGTCCCAAAAACGTTTGCAGCCTGAAAAGGGCATTAACCCACATCCTAAACCCCTGAAATTCCCAAAAACATTTTTGGCCCGAAAAATGCATCCTACACCCCTGAAAGTTCAGAAAATGTTGGCAGACCCAAAAAGGCCTTAAAATGCATCTTATTTCTGCAATAATCTTGATAACTTTGGAGGCCCAAAAAAGGGGTTTACAGACATCCTAGACCCCTGAAAGTCCAGAAAATGTTGGTGACCCGAAAACAGTGTCAGAGAGCTCTGAATGTCCCAAAAACATTTGCAGCCTGAAAAGGGCATTAACCCACATCCTAGCCCCCTGAAATTCCCCAAAATATTTTTGGCCCGAAAAATGCATCCTACATCCTTGAAGTTCAGAACATGTTGGCAGCCCAAAAAATGCCTTAAAATGCATCTTATTCCTGTAAAAATCTTGATAACTTTGGAGGCCCAAAAAAGGGGTTTACATCCTAGACCCCATAAAGTCCAGAAAATGTTGGTGACCTGAAAACAGTGTCAGAGAGCTCTGAATGTCGCAAAAATATTTGCAGCCTGAAAAGGGCATTAATCCGCATCCTGGCCCCCTGAAATTCCCCAAAATATTTTTGGCCCAAAAAATGCATCCTACATCCCTGAAGTTCAGAAAATGTTGGCAGCACAAAACAGGCCTTAAAATACATATTAGGCCTGCAAAAATGTAGAAGACTTTGGAGGCCCAAAAAAGGGGTTTACAGGCATCCTAGACCCCCTAAAGTCCAGAAAATGTTAGCGGCCCAAAAACTGTGTGAGAGAGCTCTGAATGTCCAAAAAACATTTGCAGTCTGAAAAGGGCATTAACCCGCATGCTAGACCCCTGAAATTCCCCAAAATATTTTGGCCACGAAAAATTCATCCTACACCCCTGAAAATTCAGAAAATGTTGGCAGCACAAAAAAAGGCCTTAAAATACATATTAGGCCTGCAAAAATGTAGAAAACTTTGGAGGCCTAAAAAAGGGGTTTACAGGCATCCTAGAACCCCTAAAGTCCAGAAAATGTTGGCGGCCCAAAAACGGTGTCAGAGAGCTCTGAATGTCCCAAAACATTTGCAGTCTGAAAAGGGCATTAACCCGCATACTAGACCCCTGAAATTTCCCAAAATATTTTGGCCACAAAAAATTCATCCTACACCCCTGAAAATTCAGAAAATGTTGGCAGCACAAAAAAGGCCTTAAAATACATATTAGGCCTCCAAAAATGTAGAAAACTTTGGAGGCCCAAAAAAGGGGTTTACAGGCATCCTAGATCCCCTAAAGTCCAGAAAATGTTGGTAGGCCAAAAACTGTGTCAGAGAGCTCTGAATGTCCCAAAAACATTTGCAGCCTGAAAAGGGCATTAACCCACATCCTAAACCCCTGAAATTCCCAAAAACATTTTTGGCCCGAAAAATGAATCCTACACCCCTTAAAGTTCAGAAAATGTTGGCAGCCCCAAAAAGGCCTTAAAATGCATCTTATTCCTGCAAAAATCTTGATAACTTTGGAGGCCCAAAAAAGGGGTTTACATCCTAGACCCCATAAAGTCCAGAAAATGTTGGTGACCTGAAAACAGTGTCAGAGAGCTCTGAATGTCGCAAAAATATTTGCAGCCTGAAAAGGGCATTAATCCGCATCCTGGCCCCCTGAAATTCCCCAAAATATTTTTGGCCTAAAAAATGCATCCTACATCCCTGAAGTTCAGAAAATGTTGGCAGCACAAAACAGGCCTTAAAATACATATTAGGCCTGCAAAAATGTAGAAGACTTTGGAGGCCCAAAAAAGGGGTTTACAGGCATCCTAGACCCCCTAAAGTCCAGAAAATGTTAGCGGCCCAAAAACTGTGTGAGAGAGCTCTGAATGTCCAAAAAACATTTGCAGTCTGAAAAGGGCATTAACCCGCATGCTAGACCCCTGAAATTCCCCAAAATATTTTGGCCACAAAAAATTCATCCTACACCCCTGAAAATTCAGAAAATGTTGGCAGCACAAAAAAAGGCCTTAAAATACATATTAGGCCTCCAAAAATGTAGAAGACTTTGGAGGCCCAAAAAGGGGTTTACAGGCATCCTAGACCCCCTAAAGTCCAGAAAATGTTGGTGGCCCAAAAACTGTGTCAGAGAGCTCTGAATGTCCCAAAAACGTTTGCAGCCTGAAAATGGCATTAACCCACATCCTAAACCCCTGAAATTCCCAAAAACATTTTTGGCCCGAAAAATGCATCCTACATCCCTGAACGTTCAGAAAACGTTAGCAGCCCAAAAAAGGCCTTAAATGCCTCTTAGGCCCACAAAAATGTAGTAAACTTTAGACGCCCAAACAAGGGGTTTACAGGCATCGTAGACCGCCTAAAGTCCAGAAAATGTCGGTGCAAAAAAACGGTGTCAGAGAGCTCTGAATGTCCCAAAAACATGTGCAGCATGAAAAAGGCATTAACCCGCATCCTAGACCCCTTAAATTCCCAAAAAATGTTTGGCCCAAAAAATGCATCCTACATCCCTGAAAGTTCAGAAAATGTTGGCAGCACAAAAAAGGCCTTAAAATAGATATTAGGCCTGCAAAAATGTAGAAAACTTTGGAGGCCCAAAAAGGGGGTTTACAGGCATCCTAGACCCCCTAAAGTCCAGAAAATGTTGGTGGCCCATAACTGTATCAGAGAGCTCTGAATGTCCCAAAAACATTTGCAGTCTGAAAAGGGCATTAATCCGCATGCTAGACCCCTGAAATTCCCCCAAAATATTTTGGTCATGAAAAATGCATCCTACACCCCTGAAAGTTCAGAAAATTTTGGCAGCACAAAAAAGGCCTTAAATGCCTCTTAGGCCTACAAAATTGTAGTAAACTTTAGAGGCCCAACTAAGGGGTTTACAGGCATCGTAGACCCCTTACAGTCCAGAAAATGTTGGTGCCCAAAAAGGGTGTCAGAGAGCTCTGAATTTCCCAAAAACATTTGCAGCCTTAAAAGGGCATCAACCCACATCCTAGACCCCTTAAAATCCCAAAAACATTTTTGGCCTGAAAAATGCATCCTACACCCCTGAAAGTTCAGAAAATGTTGGAAGCCCAAAAAAGGCCTTAAAATGCATCTTATTCCTGCAAAAATGTAGAAAACTTTGGAGGCCCAAAAAAGGGGTTTACAGGCATCCTAGACCCTCTAAAGGCCAGAAAATGTTGGTGGCCCAAAAACTGTGTCAGAGAGCTCTGAATGTCCCAAAAACGTTTGCAGCCTGAAAAGGGCATTAACCCACATCCTAGACCCCTTAAATTCCCAAAAACATTTTTGGCCCGAAAAATGCATCCTACACCCCTGAAAGTTCAGAAAATGTTGGCAGCCCAAAAAAGGCCTTAGATGCCTCTTAGGCCTAAAAAATTTAGTAAACTTTAGAGGCCCAAAAAAGGGGTTTACAGTCATTGTAGACCCCCTAAAGTCCAGAAAATGTTGGTGCCCAAAAACAGTGGCGGAGAGCTCTGAATGTCCCAAAAACATTTGGAGCCTGAAAAAGGCATTAACCCGCATCCTAGACCCCTTAAATTCCCAAAAACATTTTTGGCCTGAAAAATGCATCCTACATCCCTGAAAGTTCAGAAAATTTTGGCAGCACAAAAAAGGCCTTAAAATAGATATCAGGCCTGCAAAAATGTAGAAAACTTTGGAGGCCCAAAAAAGGGGTTTACAGGCATCCCAGACCCCCTAAAGTCCAGAAAATGTTGGTGCCCTGGCCCATAACTGTATCAGAGAGCTCTGAATGTCCCAAAAACATTTGCAGTCTGAAAAGGGCATTAACCCGCATCCTAGACCCATGAAATTACTAAAAACATTTATGGCCCGAAAAATGCATCCTACACCCCTGAAAGTTCAGCAAATGTTGGAAGCCCAAAAAAAGGCCTTAAAATGCATCTTATTTCTGCAAAAATCTTGATAACTTTGGAGGCCCAGAAAAGGGGTTTACAGGCATCCTAGACCCCTGAAAGTCCAGAAAATGTTGGTGACCCGAAAACAGTGTCAGAGAGCTCTGAATGTCCCAAAAACATTTGCAGCCTGAAAAGGGCATTTACCCGCATCCTAGCCCCCTGAAATTCCCCAAAATATTTTTGGCCTTAAAAATGCATCCTACATCCCTGAAAGTTCAGAAAATGTTGGCAGCCCCAAAAAGGCCTTAAAATGCATCTTATTTCTGCAATAATCTTGATAACTTTGGAGGCCCAAAAAAGGGGTTTACATCCTAGACCCCATAAAGTACAGAAAATGTTGGTGACTCGAAAACAGTGTCAGAGAGCTCTGAATGTCCCAAAAATGTTTGCAGCCTGAAAAGGGCATTAATCCACATCCTGGCCCCCTCAAATTCCCCAAAATATTTTTGGCCCAAAAAATGCATCCTACATCCCTGAAGTTCAGAAAATGTTGGCAACACAAAACAGGCCTTAAAATACATATTAGGCCTGCAAAAATGTAGAAAACTTTGGAGGCCCAAAAAAGGGGTTTACAGGCATCCTAGACCCCCTAAAGTCCAGAAAATGTTGGCGGCCCAAAAACTGTGTGAGAGAGCTCTGAATGTCCCAAAAACATTTGCAGTCTGAAAAGGGCATTAATCCGCATGCTAGACCCCTGAAATTCCCCCAAAATATTTTGGTCATGAAAAATGCATCCTACACCCCTGAAAGTTCAGAAAATTTTGGCAGCACAAAAAAGGCCTTAAATGCCTCTTAGGCCTACAAAATTGTAGTAAACTTTAGAGGCCCAACTAAGGGGTTTACAGGCATCGTAGACCCCTTACAGTCCAGAAAATGTTGGTGCCCAAAAAGGGTGTCAGAGAGCTCTGAATTTCCCAAAAACATTTGCAGCCTTAAAAGGGCATCAACCCACATCCTAGACCCCTTAAAATCCCAAAAACATTTTTGGCCTGAAAAATGCATCCTACACCCCTGAAAGTTCAGAAAATGTTGGAAGCCCAAAAAAGGCCTTAAAATGCATCTTATTCCTGCAAAAATGTAGAAAACTTTGGAGGCCCAAAAAAGGGGTTTACAGGCATCCTAGACCCTCTAAAGGCCAGAAAATGTTGGTGGCCCAAAAACTGTGTCAGAGAGCTCTGAATGTCCCAAAAACGTTTGCAGCCTGAAAAGGGCATTAACCCACATCCTAGACCCCTTAAATTCCCAAAAACATTTTTGGCCCGAAAAATGCATCCTACACCCCTGAAAGTTCAGAAAATGTTGGCAGCCCAAAAAAGGCCTTAGATGCCTCTTAGGCCTAAAAAATTTAGTAAACTTTAGAGGCCCAAAAAAGGGGTTTACAGTCATTGTAGACCCCCTAAAGTCCAGAAAATGTTGGTGCCCAAAAACAGTGGCAGAGAGCTCTGAATGTCCCAAAAACATTTGGAGCCTGAAAAAGGCATTAACCCGCATCCTAGACCCCTTAAATTCCCAAAAACATTTTTGGCCTGAAAAATGCATCCTACATCCCTGAAAGTTCAGAAAATTTTGGCAGCACAAAAAAGGCCTTAAAATAGATATCAGGCTTGCAAAAATGTAGAAAACTTTGGAGGCCCAAAAAAGGGGTTTACAGGCATCCCAGACCCCCTAAAGTCCAGAAAATGTTGGTGCCCTGGCCCATAACTGTATCAGAGAGCTCTGAATGTCCCAAAAACATTTGCAGTCTGAAAAGGGCATTAACCCGCATCCTAGACCCATGAAATTACTAAAAACATTTATGGCCCGAAAAATGCATCCTACACCCCTGAAAGTTCAGCAAATGTTGGAAGCCCAAAAAAAGGCCTTAAAATGCATCTTATTTCTGCAAAAATCTTGATAACTTTGGAGGCCCAGAAAAGGGGTTTACAGGCATCCTAGACCCCTGAAAGTCCAGAAAATGTTGGTGACCCGAAAACAGTGTCAGAGAGCTCTGAATGTCCCAAAAACATTTGCAGCCTGAAAAGGGCATTTACCCGCATCCTAGCCCCCTGAAATTCCCCAAAATATTTTTGGCCTTAAAAATGCATCCTACATCCCTGAAAGTTCAGAAAATGTTGGCAGCACAAAAAAGGCCTTAAAATAGATATCAGGCCTGCAAAAATGTAGAAGACTTTGGAGGCCCAAAAAAGTGGTTTGCAGGCATCCTAGACCCCATAAAGTCCAGAAAATGTTGGTGGCCCATAAACTGTGTCAGAGAGCTCTGAATGTCCCAAAAACATTTGCAGTCTGAAAAGGGCATTAACCCGCATGCTAGACCCCTGAAATTTCCCAAAATATTTTGGCCACGAAAAATTCATCCTACACCCCTGAAAATTCAGAAAATATTGGCAGCACAAAAAAGGCCTTAAAATACATATTAGGCCTCCAAAAATGTATAAAACATTGGAGGCCCAAAAAAGGGGTTTACAGGCATCCTAGACCCCCTAAAGTCCAGAAAATGTTGGTAGGCCAAAAACTCTGTCAGAGAGCTCTGAATGTCCCAAAAACGTTTGCAGCCTGAAAAGGGCATTAACCCACATCCTAAACCCCTGAAATTCCCAAAAACATTTTTGGCCCGAAAAATGCATCCTACACCCCTGAAAGTTCAGAAAATGTTGGCAGCCCCAAAAAGGCCTTAAAATGCATCTTATTTCTGCAATAATCTTGATAACTTTGGAGGCCCAAAAAAGGGGTTTACATCCTAGACCCCATAAAGTACAGAAAATGTTGGTGACTCGAAAACAGTGTCAGAGAGCTCTGAATGTCCCAAAAATGTTTGCAGCCTGAAAAGGGCATTAATCCGCATCCTGGCCCCCTCAAATTCCCCAAAATATTTTTGGCCCAAAAAATGCATCCTACATCCCTGAAGTTCAGAAAATGTTGGCAACACAAAACAGGCCTTAAAATACATATTAGGCCTGCAAAAATGTAGAAAACTTTGGAGGCCCAAAAAAGGGGTTTACAGGCATCCTAAACCCCCTAAAGTCCAGAAAATGTTGGCGGCCCAAAAACTGTGTGAGAGAGCTCTGAATGTCCCAAAAACATTTGCAGTCTGAAAAGGGCATTAACCCGCATGCTAGACCCCTGAAATTCCCCAAAATATTTTGGCCACGAAAAATTCATCCTACACCCCTGAAAATTCAGAAAATGTTGGCAGCACAAAAAAAGGCCTTAAAATACATATTAGGCCTGCAAAAATGTAGAAAACTTTGGAGGCCCAAAAAAGGGGTTTACAGGCATTCTAGACCCCCTAAAGTCCAGAAAATATTGGCGGCCCAAAAACGGTGTCAGAGAGCTCTGAATGTCCCAAAACATTTGCAGTCTGAAAAGGGCATTAACCCGCATACTAGACCCCTGAAATTCCCCAAAATATTTTGGCCATGAAAAATTCATCCTACACCCCTGAAAATTCAGAAAATGTTGGCAACACAAAAAAAGGCCTTAAAATACATATTAGGCCTCCAAAAATGTAGGTTTACAGGCCTCCTAGACCCCCTAAAGTCCAGAAAATGTTGGTAGGCCAAAAACTGTGTCAGAGAGCACTGAATGTCCCAAAAACGTTTGCAGCCTGAAAAGGGCATTAACCCACATCCTAAACCCCTGAAATTCTCAAAAAAATTTTGGCCCAAAAAATGAATCCTACACCCCTTAAAGTTCAGAAAATGTTGGCAGCCCCAAAGAGGCCTTAAAATGCATCTTATTCCTGCAAAAATCTTGATAACTTTGGAGGCCCAAAAAGGGGTTTACATGCTAGACCCCATAAAGTCCAGAAAATGTTGGTGACCTGAAAACAGTGCCAGAGAGCTCTGAATGTCCCAAAAATATTTGCAGCCTGAAAAGGGCATTAATCCGCATCCTGGCCCCCTGAAATTCCCCAAAATATTTTTGGCCCAAAAAATGTATCCTACATCCCTGAAGTTCAGAAAATATTGGCAGCACAAAAAAGGCCTTAAAATACATATTAGGCCTCCAAAAATGTAGAAAACTTTGGAGGCCCAAAAAAGGGGTTTACAGGCATCCTAGACCCTCTAAAGGCCAGAAAATGTTGGTGGCCCAAAAACTGTGTCAGAGAGCTCTGAATGTCCCAAAAACGTTTGCAGCCTGAAAAGGGCATTAACCCACATCCTAGACCCCTTAAATTCCCAAAAACATTTTTGGCCCGAAAAATGCATCCTACACCCCTGAAAGTTCAGAAAATGTTGGCAGCCCAAAAAAGGCCTTAGATGCCTCTTAGGCCTAAAAAATTTAGTAAACTTTAGAGGCCCAAAAAAGGGGTTTACAGTCATTGTAGACCCCCTAAAGTCCAGAAAATGTTGGTGCCCAAAAACAGTGGCGGAGAGCTCTGAATGTCCCAAAAACATTTGGAGCCTGAAAAAGGCATTAACCCGCATCCTAGACCCCTTAAATTCCCAAAAACATTTTTGGCCTGAAAAATGCATCCTACATCCCTGAAAGTTCAGAAAATTTTGGCAGCACAAAAAAGGCCTTAAAATAGATATCAGGCCTGCAAAAATGTAGAAAACTTTGGAGGCCCAAAAAAGGGGTTTACAGGCATCCCAGACCCCCTAAAGTCCAGAAAATGTTGGTGCCCTGGCCCATAACTGTATCAGAGAGCTCTGAATGTCCCAAAAACATTTGCAGTCTGAAAAGGGCATTAACCCGCATCCTAGACCCATGAAATTACTAAAAACATTTATGGCCCGAAAAATGCATCCTACACCCCTGAAAGTTCAGCAAATGTTGGAAGCCCAAAAAAAGGCCTTAAAATGCATCTTATTTCTGCAAAAATCTTGATAACTTTGGAGGCCCAGAAAAGGGGTTTACAGGCATCCTAGACCCCTGAAAGTCCAGAAAATGTTGGTGACCCGAAAACAGTGTCAGAGAGCTCTGAATGTCCCAAAAACATTTGCAGCCTGAAAAGGGCATTTACCCGCATCCTAGCCCCCTGAAATTCCCCAAAATATTTTTGGCCTTAAAAATGCATCCTACATCCCTGAAAGTTCAGAAAATGTTGGCAGCCCCAAAAAGGCCTTAAAATGCATCTTATTTCTGCAATAATCTTGATAACTTTGGAGGCCCAAAAAAGGGGTTTACATCCTAGACCCCATAAAGTACAGAAAATGTTGGTGACTCGAAAACAGTGTCAGAGAGCTCTGAATGTCCCAAAAATGTTTGCAGCCTGAAAAGGGCATTAATCCACATCCTGGCCCCCTCAAATTCCCCAAAATATTTTTGGCCCAAAAAATGCATCCTACATCCCTGAAGTTCAGAAAATGTTGGCAACACAAAACAGGCCTTAAAATACATATTAGGCCTGCAAAAATGTAGAAAACTTTGGAGGCCCAAAAAAGGGGTTTACAGGCATCCTAGACCCCCTAAAGTCCAGAAAATGTTGGCGGCCCAAAAACTGTGTGAGAGAGCTCTGAATGTCCCAAAAACATTTGCAGTCTGAAAAGGGCATTAATCCGCATGCTAGACCCCTGAAATTCCCCCAAAATATTTTGGTCATGAAAAATGCATCCTACACCCCTGAAAGTTCAGAAAATTTTGGCAGCACAAAAAAGGCCTTAAATGCCTCTTAGGCCTACAAAATTGTAGTAAACTTTAGAGGCCCAACTAAGGGGTTTACAGGCATCGTAGACCCCTTACAGTCCAGAAAATGTTGGTGCCCAAAAAGGGTGTCAGAGAGCTCTGAATTTCCCAAAAACATTTGCAGCCTTAAAAGGGCATCAACCCACATCCTAGACCCCTTAAAATCCCAAAAACATTTTTGGCCTGAAAAATGCATCCTACACCCCTGAAAGTTCAGAAAATGTTGGAAGCCCAAAAAAGGCCTTAAAATGCATCTTATTCCTGCAAAAATGTAGAAAACTTTGGAGGCCCAAAAAAGGGGTTTACAGGCATCCTAGACCCTCTAAAGGCCAGAAAATGTTGGTGGCCCAAAAACTGTGTCAGAGAGCTCTGAATGTCCCAAAAACGTTTGCAGCCTGAAAAGGGCATTAACCCACATCCTAGACCCCTTAAATTCCCAAAAACATTTTTGGCCCGAAAAATGCATCCTACACCCCTGAAAGTTCAGAAAATGTTGGCAGCCCAAAAAAGGCCTTAGATGCCTCTTAGGCCTAAAAAATTTAGTAAACTTTAGAGGCCCAAAAAAGGGGTTTACAGTCATTGTAGACCCCCTAAAGTCCAGAAAATGTTGGTGCCCAAAAACAGTGGCAGAGAGCTCTGAATGTCCCAAAAACATTTGGAGCCTGAAAAAGGCATTAACCCGCATCCTAGACCCCTTAAATTCCCAAAAACATTTTTGGCCTGAAAAATGCATCCTACATCCCTGAAAGTTCAGAAAATTTTGGCAGCACAAAAAAGGCCTTAAAATAGATATCAGGCTTGCAAAAATGTAGAAAACTTTGGAGGCCCAAAAAAGGGGTTTACAGGCATCCCAGACCCCCTAAAGTCCAGAAAATGTTGGTGCCCTGGCCCATAACTGTATCAGAGAGCTCTGAATGTCCCAAAAACATTTGCAGTCTGAAAAGGGCATTAACCCGCATCCTAGACCCATGAAATTACTAAAAACATTTATGGCCCGAAAAATGCATCCTACACCCCTGAAAGTTCAGCAAATGTTGGAAGCCCAAAAAAAGGCCTTAAAATGCATCTTATTTCTGCAAAAATCTTGATAACTTTGGAGGCCCAGAAAAGGGGTTTACAGGCATCCTAGACCCCTGAAAGTCCAGAAAATGTTGGTGACCCGAAAACAGTGTCAGAGAGCTCTGAATGTCCCAAAAACATTTGCAGCCTGAAAAGGGCATTTACCCGCATCCTAGCCCCCTGAAATTCCCCAAAATATTTTTGGCCTTAAAAATGCATCCTACATCCCTGAAAGTTCAGAAAATGTTGGCAGCACAAAAAAGGCCTTAAAATAGATATCAGGCCTGCAAAAATGTAGAAGACTTTGGAGGCCCAAAAAAGTGGTTTGCAGGCATCCTAGACCCCATAAAGTCCAGAAAATGTTGGTGGCCCATAAACTGTGTCAGAGAGCTCTGAATGTCCCAAAAACATTTGCAGTCTGAAAAGGGCATTAACCCGCATGCTAGACCCCTGAAATTTCCCAAAATATTTTGGCCACGAAAAATTCATCCTACACCCCTGAAAATTCAGAAAATATTGGCAGCACAAAAAAGGCCTTAAAATACATATTAGGCCTCCAAAAATGTATAAAACATTGGAGGCCCAAAAAAGGGGTTTACAGGCATCCTAGACCCCCTAAAGTCCAGAAAATGTTGGTAGGCCAAAAACTCTGTCAGAGAGCTCTGAATGTCCCAAAAACGTTTGCAGCCTGAAAAGGGCATTAACCCACATCCTAAACCCCTGAAATTCCCAAAAACATTTTTGGCCCGAAAAATGCATCCTACACCCCTGAAAGTTCAGAAAATGTTGGCAGCCCCAAAAAGGCCTTAAAATGCATCTTATTTCTGCAATAATCTTGATAACTTTGGAGGCCCAAAAAAGGGGTTTACATCCTAGACCCCATAAAGTACAGAAAATGTTGGTGACTCGAAAACAGTGTCAGAGAGCTCTGAATGTCCCAAAAATGTTTGCAGCCTGAAAAGGGCATTAATCCGCATCCTGGCCCCCTCAAATTCCCCAAAATATTTTTGGCCCAAAAAATGCATCCTACATCCCTGAAGTTCAGAAAATGTTGGCAACACAAAACAGGCCTTAAAATACATATTAGGCCTGCAAAAATGTAGAAAACTTTGGAGGCCCAAAAAAGGGGTTTACAGGCATCCTAGACCCCCTAAAGTCCAGAAAATGTTGGCGGCCCAAAAACTGTGTGAGAGAGCTCTGAATGTCCCAAAAACATTTGCAGTCTGAAAAGGGCATTAACCCGCATGCTAGACCCCTGAAATTCCCCAAAATATTTTGGCCACGAAAAATTCATCCTACACCCCTGAAAATTCAGAAAATGTTGGCAGCACAAAAAAAGGCCTTAAAATACATATTAGGCCTGCAAAAATGTAGAAAACTTTGGAGGCCCAAAAAAGGGGTTTACAGGCATTCTAGACCCCCTAAAGTCCAGAAAATATTGGCGGCCCAAAAACGGTGTCAGAGAGCTCTGAATGTCCCAAAACATTTGCAGTCTGAAAAGGGCATTAACCCGCATACTAGACCCCTGAAATTCCCCAAAATATTTTGGCCATGAAAAATTCATCCTACACCCCTGAAAATTCAGAAAATGTTGGCAACACAAAAAAAGGCCTTAAAATACATATTAGGCCTCCAAAAATGTAGGTTTACAGGCCTCCTAGACCCCCTAAAGTCCAGAAAATGTTGGTAGGCCAAAAACTGTGTCAGAGAGCACTGAATGTCCCAAAAACGTTTGCAGCCTGAAAAGGGCATTAACCCACATCCTAAACCCCTGAAATTCTCAAAAAAATTTTGGCCCAAAAAATGAATCCTACACCCCTTAAAGTTCAGAAAATGTTGGCAGCCCCAAAGAGGCCTTAAAATGCATCTTATTCCTGCAAAAATCTTGATAACTTTGGAGGCCCAAAAAGGGGTTTACATGCTAGACCCCATAAAGTCCAGAAAATGTTGGTGACCTGAAAACAGTGCCAGAGAGCTCTGAATGTCCCAAAAATATTTGCAGCCTGAAAAGGGCATTAATCCGCATCCTGGCCCCCTGAAATTCCCCAAAATATTTTTGGCCCAAAAAATGTATCCTACATCCCTGAAGTTCAGAAAATATTGGCAGCACAAAAAAGGCCTTAAAATACATATTAGGCCTCCAAAAATGTAGAAAACTTTGGAGGCCCAAAAAAGGGGTTTACAGGCATCCTAGACCCCCTAAAGTCCAGAAAATGTTGGTAGGCCAAAAACTCTGTCAGAGAGCTCTGAATGTCCCAAAAACGTTTGCAGCCTGAAAAGGGCATTAACCCACATCCTAAACCCCTGAAATTCCCAAAAACATTTTTGGCCCGAAAAATGCATCCTACACCCCTGAAAGTTCAGAAAATGTTGGCAGCCCCAAAAAGGCCTTAAAATGCATCTTATTTCTTCAATAATCTTGATAACTTTGGAGGCCCAAAAAAGGGGTTTACATCCTAGACCCCATAAAGTACAGAAAATGTTGGTGACTCGAAAACAGTGTCAGAGAGCTCTGAATGTCCCAAAAATGTTTGCAGCCTGAAAAGGGCATTAATCCGCATCCTGGCCCCCTCAAATTCCCCAAAATATTTTTGGCCCAAAAAATGCATCCTACATCCCTGAAGTTCAGAAAATGTTGGCAACACAAAACAGGCCTTAAAATACATATTAGGCCTGCAAAAATGTAGAAAACTTTGGAGGCCCAAAAAAGGGGTTTACAGGCATCCTAGACCCCCTAAAGTCCAGAAAATGTTGGCGGCCCAAAAACTGTGTGAGAGAGCTCTGAATGTCCCAAAAACATTTGCAGTCTGAAAAGGGCATTAACCCGCATGCTAGACCCCTGAAATTCCCCAAAATATTTTGGCCACGAAAAATTCATCCTACACCCCTGAAAATTCAGAAAATGTTGGCAGCACAAAAAAAGGCCTTAAAATACATATTAGGCCTGCAAAAATGTAGAAAACTTTGGAGGCCCAAAAAAGGGGTTTACAGGCATTCTAGACCCCCTAAAGTCCAGAAAATATTGGCGGCCCAAAAACGGTGTCAGAGAGCTCTGAATGTCCCAAAACATTTGCAGTCTGAAAAGGGCATTAACCCGCATACTAGACCCCTGAAATTCCCCAAAATATTTTGGCCATGGAAAATTCATCCTACACCCCTGAAAATTCAGAAAATGTTGGCAACACAAAAAAAGGCCTTAAAATACATATTAGGCCTCCAAAAATGTAGAAAACTTTGGAGGCCCAAAAAAGGGGTTTACAGGCCTCCTAGACCCCCTAAAGTCCAGAAAATGTTGGTAGGCCAAAAACTGTGTCAGAGAGCACTGAATGTCCAAAAACGTTTGCAGCCTGAAAAGGGCATTAACCCACATCCTAAACCCCTGAAATTCTCAAAAAAATTTTGGCCCAAAAAATGAATCCTACACCCCTTAAAGTTCAGAAAATGTTGGCAGCCCCAAAGAGGCCTTAAAATGCATCTTATTCCTGCAAAAATCTTGATAACTTTGGAGGCCCAAAAAGGGGTTTACATGCTAGACCCCATAAAGTCCAGAAAATGTTGGTGACCTGAAAACAGTGCCAGAGAGCTCTGAATGTCCCAAAAATATTTGCAGCCTGAAAAGGGCATTAATCCGCATCCTGGCCCCCTGAAATTCCCCAAAATATTTTTGGCCCAAAAAATGTATCCTACATCCCTGAAGTTCAGAAAATGTTGGCAGCACAAAACAGGCCTTAAAATATATATTAGGCCTGCAAAAATGTAGAAGACTTTGGAGGCCCAAAAAGGGGTTTACAGTCATCCTAGACCCCCTAAAGTCCAGAAAATGTTGGTGGCCAAAAACTGTGTCAGAGAGCTCTGAATGTCCCAAAAACATTTGCAGTCTGAAAAGGGCATTAACCCGCATGCTAGACCCCTGAAATTTCCCAAAATATTTTGGCCACGAAAAATTCATCCTACACCCCTGAAAATTCAGAAAATATTGGCAGCACAAAAAAGGCCTTAAAATACATATTAGGCCTCCAAAAATGTAGAAAACTTTGGAGGCCCAAAAAAGGGGTTTACAGGCATCCTAGACCCCCTAAAGTCCAGAAAATGTTGGTAGGCCAAAAACTGTGTCAGAGAGCTCTGAATGTCCCAAAAACGTTTGCAGCCTGAAAAGGGCATTAACCCACATCCTAAACCCCTGAAATTCCCCAAAACATTTTTGGCCCGAAAAATGCATCCTACACCCCTGAAAGTTCAGAAAATGTTGGCAGCCCCAAAAAGGCCTTAAAATGCATCTTATTTCTGCAATAATCTTGATAACTTTGGAGGCCCAAAAAAGGGGTTTACAGACATCCTAGACCCCTGAAAGTCCAGAAAATGTTGGTGACCCGAAAACAGTGTCAGAGAGCTCTGAATGTCCCAAAAACATTTGCAGCCTGAAAAGGGCATTAACCCACATCCTAGCCCCCTGAAATTCCCCAAAATATTTTTGGCCCGAAAAATGCATCCTACATCCTTGAAGTTCAGAACCTGTTGGCAGCCCAAAAAAGGCCTTAAAATGCATCTTATTCCTGTAAAAATCTTGATAACTTTGGAGGCCCAAAAAAGGGGTTTACATCCTAGACCCCATAAAGTCCAGAAAATGTTGGTGACCTGAAAACAGTGTCAGAGAGCTCTGAATGTCGCAAAAATATTTGCAGCCTGAAAAGGGCATTAATCCGCATCCTGGCCCCCTGAAATTCCCCAAAATATTTTTGGCCCAAAAAATGCATCCTACATCCCTGAAGTTCAGAAAATGTTGGCAGCACAAAACAGGCCTTAAAATACATATTAGGCCTGCAAAAATGTAGAAGACTTTGGAGGCTCAAAAAAGGGGTTTACAGGCATCCTAGACCCCCTAAAGTCCAGAAAATGTTAGCGCCCCAAAAACTGTGTGAGAGAGCTCTGAATGTCCAAAAAACATTTGCAGTCTGAAAAGGGCATTAACCCGCATGCTAGACCCCTGAAATTCCCCAAAATATTTTGGCCACGAAAAATTCATCCTACACCCCTGAAAATTCAGAAAATGTTGGCAGCACAAAAAAAGGCCTTAAAATACATATTAGGCCTCCAAAAATGTAGAAGACTTTGGAGGCCCAAAAAGGGGTTTACAGGCATCCTAGACCCCCTAAAGTCCAGAAAATGTTGGTGGCCCAAAAACTGTGTCAGAGAGCTCTGAATGTCCCAAAAACGTTTGCAGCCTGAAAAGGGCATTAACCCACATCCTAAACCCCTGAAATTCCCAAAAACATTTTTGGCCCAAAAAATGCATCCTACACCCCTGAAAGTTCAGAAAATGTTGGCAGCCCCAAAAAGGCCTTAACATGCATCTTAATCCTGCAAAAATCTTGAAAACTTTGGAGGCCCAAAAAAGGGGTTTACATCCTAGACCCCATAAAGTACAGAAAATGTTGGTGACTCGAAAACTGTGTCAGAGAGCTCTGAATGTCCCAAAAATGTTTGCAGCCTGAAAAGGGCATTAATCCGCATCCTGGCCCCCTCAAATTCCCCAAAATATTTTTGGCCCAGAAAATGCATCCTACATCCATGAAGTTCAGAAAATGTTGGCAGCACAAAACAGGCCTTAAAATACATATTAGGCCTGCAAAAATGTAGAAAACTTTGGAGGCCCAAAAAAGGGGTTTACAGGCATCCTAGACCCCCTAAAGTCCAGAAAATGTTGGCGGCCCAAAAACTGTGTGAGAGAGCTCTGAATGTCCCAAAAACATTTGCAGTCTGAAAAGGGCATTAACCCGCATGCTAGACCCCTGAAATTCCCCAAAATATTTTGGCCACGAAAAATTCATCCTACACCCCTGAAAATTCAGAAAATGTTGGCAGCACAAAAAAAGGCCTTAAAATACATATTAGGCCTGCAAAAATGTAGAAAACTTTGGAGGCCCAAAAAAGGGGTTTACAGGCATCCTAGACCCCCTAAAGTCCAGAAAATGTTGGCGGCCCAAAAACGGTGTCAGAGAGCTCTGAATGTCCCAAAACATTTGCAGTCTGAAAAGGGCATTAACCCGCATACTAGACCCCTGAAATTTCGCAAAATATTTTGCCCACAAAAAATTCATCCTACACCCCTGAAAATTCAGAAAATGTTGGCAGCACAAAAAAGGCCTTAAAATACATATTAGGCCTGCAAAAATGTAGAAGACTTTGGAGGCTCAAAAAAGGGGTTTACAGGCATCCTAGACCCCCTAAAGTCCAGAAAATGTTAGCGCCCCAAAAACTGTGTGAGAGAGCTCTGAATGTCCAAAAAACATTTGCAGTCTGAAAAGGGCATTAACCCGCATGCTAGACCCCTGAAATTCCCCAAAATATTTTGGCCACGAAAAATTCATCCTACACCCCTGAAAATTCAGAAAATGTTGGCAGCACAAAAAAAGGCCTTAAAATACATATTAGGCCTCCAAAAATGTAGAAAACTTTGGAGGCCCAAAAAAGGGGTTTACAGGCATCCTAGACCCCCTAAAGTCCAGAAAATGTTGGCGGCCCAAAAACGGTGTCAGAGAGCTCTGAATGTCCCAAAACATTTGCAGTCTGAAAAGGGCATTAACCCGCATACTAGACCCCTGAAATTCCCCAAAATATTTTGGCCATGAAAAATTCATCCTACACCCCTGAAAATTCAGAAAATGTTGGCAACACAAAAAAGGCCTTAAAATACATATTAGGCCTCCAAAAATGTAGAAAACTTTGGAGGCCCAAAAAAGGGGTTTACAGGCCACCTAGACCCCCTAAAGTCCAGAAAATGTTGGTAGGCCAAAAACTGTGTCAGAGAGCTCTGAATGTCCCAAAACTGTTTGCAGCCTGAAAAGGGCATTAACCCACATCCTAAACCCCTGAAATTCCCAAAACAAAATGTGGCCCGAAAAATGAATCCTACACCCCTTAAAGTTCAGAAAATGTTGGCAGACCCAAAAAGGCCTTAAAATGCTTCTTATTCCTGCAAAAATCTTGATAACTTTGGAGGCCCAAAAAGGGGTTTACATCCTAGACCCCTGAAAGTCCAGAAAATGTTGGTGACCCGAAAACAGTGTCAGAGAGCTCTGAATGTCCCAAAAACATTTGCAGCTTGAAAAGGGCGTTAATCCGCATCCTGGCCCCCTGAAATTCCCCAAAATATTTTTGGCCCAAAAAATGCATCCTACATCCCTGAAGTTCAGAAAATGTTGGCAGCACAAAACAGGCCTTAAAATATATATTAGGCCTGCAAAAATGTAGAAGACTTTGGAGGCCCAAAAAGGGGTTTACAGGCATCCTAGACCCCCTAAAGTCCAGAAAATGTTGGTGGCCAAAAACTGTGTCAGAGAGCTCTGAATGTCCCAAAAACATTTGCAATCTGAAAAGGGCATTAACCCGCATGCTAGACCCCTGAAATTTCCCGAAATATTTTGGCCACAAAAAATTCATCCTACACCCCTGAAAATTGAGAAAATGTTGGCAGCACAAAAAAGGCCTTAAAATACATATTAGGCCTCCAAAAATGTAGAAAACTTTGGAGGCCCAAAAAAGGGGTTTACAGACATCCTAGACCCCCTAAAGTCCAGAAAATGTTGGTAGGCCAAAAACTGTGTCAGAGAGCTCTGAATGTCCCAAAAACATTTGCAGCCTGAAAAGGGCATTAACCCACATCCTAAACCCCTGAAATTCCCAAAAACATTTTTGGCCCGAAAAATGAATCCTACACCCCTTAAAGTTCAGAAAATGTTGGCAGCCCCAAAAAGGCCTTAAAATGCATCTTATTCCTGCAAAAATCTTGATAACTTTGGAGGCCCAAAAAAGGGGTTTACATCCTAGACCCCATAAAGTCCAGAACATGTTGGTGACCTGAAAACAGTGTCAGAGAGCTCTGAATGTCGCAAAAATATTTGCAGCCTGAAAAGGGCATTAATCCGCATCCTGGCCCCCTGAAATTCCCCAAAATATTTTTGGCCCAGAAAATGCATCCTACATCCCTGAAGTTCAGAAAATGTTGGCAGCACAAAACAGGCCTTAAAATACATATTAGGCCTGCAAAAATGTAGAAGACTTTGGAGGCCCAAGAAAGGGGTTTACAGGCATCCTAGACCCCCTAAAGTCCAGAAAATGTTGGTGGCCCAAAAACTGTGTCAGAGAGCTCTGAATGTCCCAAAAACATTTGCAGTCTGAAAAGGGCATTAACCCGCATGCTAGACCCCTGAAATTTCCCAAAATATTTTGGCCACAAAAAATTCATCCTAGACCCCTGAAAATTGAGAAAATGTTGGCAGCACAAAAAAGGCCTTAAAATACATATTAGGCCTCCAAAAATGTAGAAAACTTTGGAGGCCCAAAAAAGGGGTTTACAGGCATCCTAGACCCCCTAAAGTCCAGAAAATGTTGGTAGGCCAAAAACTGTGTAAGAGAGCTCTGAATGTCCCAAAAACATTTGCAGCCTGAAAAGGGCATTAACCCACATCCTAAACCCCTGAAATTCCCAAAAACATTTTTGGCCTGAAAAATGAATCCTACACCCCTTAAAGTTCAGAAAATGTTGGCAGCCCCAAAAAGGCCTTAAAATGCATCTTATTCCTGCAAAAATCTTGATAACTTTGGAGGCCCAAAAAAGGGGTTTACATCCTAGACCCCATAAAGTCCCGAAAATGTTGGTGACCTGAAAACAGTGTCAGAGAGCTCTGAATGTCGCAAAAATATTTGCAGCCTGAAAAGGGCATTAATCCGCATCCTGGCCCCCTGAAATTCCCCAAAATATTTTTGGCCCAGAAAATGCATCCTACATCCCTGAAGTTCAGTAAATGTTGGCAGCACAAAACAGGCCTTAAAATACATATTAGGCCTGCAAAAATGTAGAAGACTTTGGAGGCCCAAAAAAGGGGTTTACAGGCATCCTAGACCCCCTAAAGTCCAGAAAATGTTGGTGGCCCAAAAACTGTGTCAGAGAGCTCTGAATGTCCCAAAAACATTTGCAGTCTGAAAAGGGCATTAACCCGCATGCTAGACCCCTGAAATTTCCCAAAATATTTTGGCCACGAAAAATTCATCCTACACCCCTGAAAATTCAGAAAATATTGGCAGCACAAAAAAGGCCTAAAAATACATATTAGGCCTCCAAAAATGTAGAAAACTTTGGAGGCCCAAAAAAGGGGTGGGTTTACAGGCATCCTAGACCCCCTAAAGTCCAGAAAATGTTGGTAGGCCAAAAACTGTGTCAGAGAGCTCTGAATGTCCCAAAAACGTTTGCAGCCTGAAAAGGGCATTAACCCACATCCTAAACCCCTGAAATTCCCAAAAACATTTTTGGCCCGAAAAATGCATCCTACACCCCTGAAAGTTCAGAAAATGTTGGCAGCCCCAAAAAGGCCTTAAAATGCATCTTATTTCTGCAATAATCTTGATAACTTTGGAGGCCCAAAAAAGGGGTTTACAGACATCCTAGACCCCTGAAAGTCCAGAAAATGTTGGTGACCCGAAAACAGTGTCAGAGAGCTCTGAATGTCCCAAAAACATTTGCAGCCTGAAAAGGGCATTAACCCACATCCTAGCCCCCTGAAATTCCCCAAAATATTTTTGGCCCGAAAAATGCATCCTACATCCTTGAAGTTCAGAACATGTTGGCAGCCCAAAAAATGCCTTAAAATGCATCTTATTCCTGTAAAAATCTTGATAACTTTGGAGGCCCAAAAAAGGGGTTTACATCCTAGACCCCATAAAGTCCAGAAAATGTTGGTGACCTGAAAACAGTGTCAGAGAGCTCTGAATGTCGCAAAAATATTTGCAGCCTGAAAAGGGCATTAATCCGCATCCTGGCCCCCTGAAATTCCCCAAAATATTTTTGGCCCAAAAAATGCATCCTACATCCCTGAAGTTCAGAAAATGTTGGCAGCACAAAACAGGCCTTAAAATACATATTAGGCCTGCAAAAATGTAGAAGACTTTGGAGGCCCAAAAAAGGGGTTTACAGGCATCCTAGACCCCCTAAAGTCCAGAAAATGTTAGCGGCCCAAAAACTGTGTGAGAGAGCTCTGAATGTCCAAAAAACATTTGCAGTCTGAAAAGGGCATTAACCCGCATGCTAGACCCCTGAAATTCCCCAAAATATTTTGGCCACGAAAAATTCATCCTACACCCCTGAAAATTCAGAAAATGTTGGCAGCACAAAAAAAGGCCTTAAAATACATATTAGGCCTGCAAAAATGTAGAAAACTTTGGAGGCCTAAAAAAGGGGTTTACAGGCATCCTAGAACCCCTAAAGTCCAGAAAATGTTGGCGGCCCAAAAACGGTGTCAGAGAGCTCTGAATGTCCCAAAACATTTGCAGTCTGAAAAAGGCATTAACCCGCATACTAGACCCCTGAATTTTCCCAAAATATTTTGGCCACAAAAAATTCATCCTACACCCCTGAAAATTCAGAAAATGTTGGCAGCACAAAAAAGGCCTTAAAATACATATTAGGCCTCCAAAAATGTAGAAAACTTTGGAGGCCCAAAAAAGGGGTTTACAGGCATCCTAGATCCCCTAAAGTCCAGAAAATGTTGGTAGGCCAAAAACTGTGTCAGAGAGCTCTGAATGTCCCAAAAACATTTGCAGCCTGAAAAGGGCATTAACCCACATCCTAAACCCCTGAAATTCCCAAAAACATTTTTGGCCCGAAAAATGAATCCTACACCCCTTAAAGTTCAGAAAATGTTGGCAGCCCCAAAAAGGCCTTAAAATGTATCTTATTCCTGCAAAAATCTTGATAACTTTGGAGGCCCAAAAAAGGGGTTTACATCCTAGACCCCATAAAGTCCAGAAAATGTTGGTGACCTGAAAACAGTGTCAGAGAGCTCTGAATGTCGCAAAAATATTTGCAGCCTGAAAAGGGCATTAATCCGCATCCTGGCCCCCTGAAATTCCCCAAAATATTTTTGGCCTAAAAAATGCATCCTACATCCCTGAAGTTCAGAAAATGTTGGCAGCACAAAACAGGCCTTAAAATACATATTAGGCCTGCAAAAATGTAGAAGACTTTGGAGGCCCAAAAAAGGGGTTTACAGGCATCCTAGACCCCCTAAAGTCCAGAAAATGTTAGCGGCCCAAAAACTGTGTGAGAGAGCTCTGAATGTCCAAAAAACATTTGCAGTCTGAAAAGGGCATTAACCCGCATGCTAGACCCCTGAAATTCCCCAAAATATTTTGGCCACAAAAAATTCATCCTACACCCCTGAAAATTCAGAAAATGTTGGCAGCACAAAAAAAGGCCTTAAAATACATATTAGGCCTCCAAAAATGTAGAAGACTTTGGAGGCCCAAAAAGGGGTTTACAGGCATCCTAGACCCCCTAAAGTCCAGAAAATGTTGGTGGCCCAAAAACTGTGTCAGAGAGCTCTGAATGTCCCAAAAACGTTTGCAGCCTGAAAAGGGCATTAACCCACATCCTAAACCCCTGAAATTCCCAAAAACATTTTTGGCCCGAAAAATGCATCCTACATCCCTGAACGTTCAGAAAACGTTAGCAGCCCAAAAAAGGCCTTAAATGCCTCTTAGGCCCACAAAAATGTAGTAAACTTTAGACGCCCAAACAAGGGGTTTACAGGCATCGTAGACCGCCTAAAGTCCAGAAAATGTCGGTGCAAAAAAACGGTGTCAGAGAGCTCTGAATGTCCCAAAAACATTTGCAGTCTGAAAAGGGCATTAATCTGCATGCTAGACCCCTGAAATTCCCTCAAAATATTTTTGGTCATGAAAAATGCATCCTACACCCCTGAAAGTTCAGAAAATTTTGGCAGCACAAAAAAGGCCTTAAATGCCTCTTAGGCCTACAAAAATGTAGTAAACTTTAGAGGCCCAACTAAGGGGTTTACAGGCATCGTAGACCCCTTACAGTCCAGAAAATGTTGGTGCCCAAAAAGGGTGTCAGAGAGCTCTGAATTTCCCAAAAACATTTGCAGCCTTAAAAGGGCATCAACCCACATCCTAGACCCCTTAAAATCCCAAAAACATTTTTGGCCTGAAAAATGCATCCTACACCCCTGAAAGTTCAGAAAATGTTGGAAGCCCAAAAAAGGCCTTAAAATGCATCTTATTCCTGCAAAAATGTAGAAAACTTTGGAGGCCCAAAAAAGGGGTTTACAGGCATCCTAGACCCTCTAAAGGCCAGAAAATGTTGGTGGCCCAAAAACTGTGTCAGAGAGCTCTGAATGTCCCAAAAACGTTTGCAGCCTGAAAAGGGCATTAACCCACATCCTAGACCCCTTAAATTCCCAAAAACATTTTTGGCCCGAAAAATGCATCCTACACCCCTGAAAGTTCAGAAAATGTTGGCAGCCCAAAAAAGGCCTTAGATGCCTCTTAGGCCTAAAAAATTTAGTAAACTTTAGAGGCCCAAAAAAGGGGTTTACAGGCATTGTAGACCCCCTAAAGTCCAGAAAATGTTGGTGCCCAAAAACAGTGTCAGAGAGCTCTGAATGTCCCAAAAACATTTGAAGCCTGAAAAAGGCATTAACCCGCATCCTAGACCCCTTAAATTCCCAAAAACATTTTTGGCCTGAAAAATGCATCCTACATCCCTGAAAGTTCAGAAAATTTTGGCAGCACAAAAAAGGCCTTAAAATAGATATCAGGCCTGCAAAAATGTAGAAAACTTTGGAGGCCCAAAAAAGGGGTTTACAGGCATCCCAGACCCCCTAAAGTCCAGAAAATGTTGGTGCCCTGGCCCATAACTGTATCAGAGAGGTCTGAATGTCCCAAAAACATTTGCAGTCTGAAAAGGGCATTAACCCGCATCCTAGACCCATGAAATTACTAAAAACATTTATGGCCCGAAAAATGCATCCTACACCCCTGAAAGTTCAGCAAATGTTGGAAGCCCAAAAAAAGGCCTTAAAATGCATCTTATTTCTGCAAAAATCTTGATAACTTTGGAGGCCCAGTAAAGGGGTTTACAGGCATCCTAGACCCCTGAAAGTCCAGAAAATGTTGGTGACCCGAAAACAGTGTCAGAGAGCTCTGAATGTCCCAAAAACATTTGCAGCCTGAAAAGGGCATTTACCCGCATCCTAGCCCCCTGAAATTCCCCAAAATATTTTTGGCCCGAAAAATGCATCCTACACCCCTGAAAGTTCAGCAAATGTTGGAAGCCCAAAAAAAGGCCTTAAAATGCATCTTATTTCTGCAATAATCTTGATAACTTTGGAGGCCCAAAAAAGGGGTTTACATCCTAGACCCCATAAAGTACAGAAAATGTTGGTGACTCGAAAACAGTGTCAGAGAGCTCTGAATGTCCCAAAAATGTTTGCAGCCTGAAAAGGGCATTAATCCGCATCCTGGCCCCCTCAAATTCCCCAAAATATTTTTGGCCCAAAAAATGCATCCTACATCCCTGAAGTTCAGAAAATGTTGGCAACACAAAACAGGCCTTAAAATACATATTAGGCCTGCAAAAATGTAGAAGACTTTGGAGGCCCAAAAAAGGGGTTTACAGGCATCCTAGACCCCCTAAAGTCCAGAAAATGTTGGCGGCCCAAAAACTGTGTGAGAGAGCTCTGAATGTCCCAAAAACATTTGCAGTCTGAAAAGGGCATTAACCCGCATGCTAGACCCCTGAAATTCCCCAAAATATTTTGCCCACGAAAAATTCATCCTACACCCCTGAAAATTCAGAAAATGTTGGCAGCACAAAAAAAGCCCTTAAAATACATATTAGGCCTGCAAAAATGTAGAAAACTTTGGAGGCCCAAAAAAGGGGTTTACAGGCATTCTAGACCCCCTAAAGTCCAGAAAATATTGGCGGCCCAAAAACGGTGTCAGAGAGCTCTGAATGTCCCAAAACACTTGCAGTCTGAAAAGGGCATTAACCCGCATACTAGACCCCTGAAATTCCCCAAAATATTTTGGCCATGAAAAATTCATCCTACACCCCTGAAAATTCAGAAAATGTTGGCAACACAAAAAAAGGCCTTAAAATACATATTAGGCCCCCAAAAATGTAGAAAACTTTGGAGGCCCAAAAAAGGGGTTTACAGGCCTCCTAGACCCCGTAAAGTCCAGAAAATGTTGGTAGGCCAAAAACTGTGTCAGAGAGCACTGAATGTCCCAAAAACGTTTGCAGCCTGAAAAGGGCATTAACCCACATCCTAAACCCCTGAAATTCTCAAAAATATTTTGGCCCAAAAAATGAATCCTACACCCCTTAAAGTTCAGAAAATGTTGGCAGCCCCAAAGAGGCCTTAAAATGCATCTTATTCCTGCAAAAATCTTGATAACTTTGGAGGCCCAAAAAAGGGGTTTACAGACATCTAGACCCCTGAAAGTCCAGAAAATGTTGGTGACCCGAAAACAGTGTCAGAGAGCTCTGAATGTCCCAAAAACATTTGCAGCCTGAAAAGGGCATTAACCCACATCCTAGCCCCCTGAAATTCCCCAAAATATTTTTGGCCCGAAAAATGCATCCTACATCCTTGAAGTTCAGAACCTGTTGGCAGCCCAAAAAAGGCCTTAAAATGCATCTTATTCCTGTAAAAATCTTGATAAATTTGGAGGCCCAAAAAAGGGGTTTACATCCTAGACCCCCTAAAGTCCAGAAAATGTTGGTGGCCCAAAAACTGTGTCAGAGAGCTCTGAATGTCCCAAAAACGTTTGCAGCCTGAAAAGGGCATTAACCCACATCCTAAACCCCTGAAATTCCCAAAAACATTTTTGGCCCAAAAAATGCATCCTACACCCCTGAAAGTTCAGAAAATGTTGGCAGCCCCAAAAAGGCCTTAACATGCATCTTATTCCTGCAAAAATCTTGAAAACTTTGGAGGCCCAAAAAAGGGGTTTACATCCTAGACCCCATAAAGTACAGAAAATGTTGGTGACTCGAAAACAGTGTCAGAGAGCTCTGAATGTCCCAAAAATGTTTGCAGCCTGAAAAGGGCATTAATCCGCATCCTGGCCCCCTCAAATTCCCCAAAATATTTTTGGCCCAAAAAATGCATCCTACATCCATGAAGTTCAGAAAATGTTGGCAGCACAAAACAGGCCTTAAAATACATATTAGGCCTGCAAAAATGTAGAAAACTTTGGAGGCCCAAAAAAGGGGTTTACAGGCATCCTAGACCCCCTAAAGTCCAGAAAATGTTGGCGGCCCAAAAACTGTGTGAGAGAGCTCTGAATGTCCCAAAAACATTTGCAGTCTGAAAAGGGCATTAACCCGCATGCTAGACCCCTGAAATTCCCCAAAATATTTTGGCCACGAAAAATTCATCCTACACCCCTGAAAATTCAGAAAATGTTGGCAGCACAAAAAAAGGCCTTAAAATACATATTAGGCCTGCAAAAATGTAGAAAACTTTGGAGGCCCAAAAAAGGGGTTTACAGGCATCCTAGACCCCCTAAAGTCCAGAAAATGTTGGCGGCCCAAAAACGGTGTCAGAGAGCTCTGAATGTCCCAAAACATTTGCAGTCTGAAAAGGGCATTAACCCGCATACTAGACCCCTGAAATTTCCCAAAATATTTTGGCCACAAAAAATTCATCCTACACCCCTGAAAATTCAGAAAATGTTGGCAGCACAAAAAAGGCCTTAAAATACATATTAGGTCTCCAAAAATGTAGAAAACTTTGGAGGCCCAAAAAAGGGGTTTACAGGCATCCTAGACCCCCTAAAGTCCAGAAAATGTTGGTAGGCCAAAAACTGTGTCAGAGAGCTCTGAATGTCCCAAAAACATTTGCAGCCTGAAAAGGGCATTAACCCACATCCTAAACCCCTGAAATTCCCAAAAACATTTTTGGCCCGAAAAATGAATCCTACACCCCTTAAAGTTCAGAAAATGTTGGCAGCCCCAAAAAGGCCTTAAAATGCATCTTATTCCTGCAAAAATCTTGATAACTTTGGAGGCCCAAAAAAGGGGTTTACATCCTAGACCCCCTAAAGTCCAGAAAATGTTGGCGGCCCAAAAACTGTGTGAGAGAGCTCTGAATGTCCCAAAAATATTTGCAGTCTGAAAAGGGCATTAACCCGCATGCTAGACCCCTGAAATTCCCCAAAATATTTTGGCCACAAAAAATGCATCCTACATCCCTGAAGTTCAGAAAATGTTGGCAGCACAAAACAGGCCTTAAAATACATATTAGGCCTGCAAAAATGTAGAAGACTTTGGAGGCCCAAAAAAGGGGTTTACAGGCATCCTAGACCCCCTAAAGTCCAGAAAATGTTGGTAGGCCAAAAACTGTGTCAGAGAGCTCTGAATGTCCCAAAAACGTTTGCAGCCTGAAAAGGGCATTAACCCACATCCTAAACCCCTGAAATTCCCAAAAACATTTTTGGCCCGAAAAATGCATCCTACACCCCTGAAAGTTCAGAAAATGTTGGCAGCCCCAAAAAGGCCTTAAAATGCATCTTATTTCTGCAATAATCTTGATAACTTTGGAGGCCCAAAAAAGGGGTTTACAGACATCCTAGACCCCTGAAAGTCCAGAAAATGTTGGTGACCCGAAAACAGTGTCAGAGAGCTCTGAATGTCCCAAAAACATTTGCAGTCTGAAAAGGGCATTAACCCGCATGCTAGACCCCTGAAATTTCCCAAAATATTTTGGCCACGAAAAATTCATCCTACACCCCTGAAAATTCAGAAAATATTGGCAGCACAAAAAAGGCCTTAAAATACATATTAGGCCTCCAAAAATGTAGAAAACTTTGGAGGCCCAAAAAAGGGGTTCACAGGCATCCTAGACCCCCTAAAGCCCAGAAAATGTTGGTAGGCCAAAAACTGTGTCAGAGAGCTCTGAATGTCCCAAAAACGTTTGCAGCCTGAAAAGGGCATTAACCCACATCCTAAACCCCTGAAATTCCCAAAAACATTTTTGGCCCGAAAAATGCATCCTACACCCCTGAAAGTTCAGAAAATGTTGGCAGCCCCAAAAAGGCCTTAAAATGCATCTTATTTCTGCAATAATCTTGATAACTTTGGAGGCCCAAAAAAGGGGTTTACAGACATCCTAGACCCCTGAAAGTCCAGAAAATGTCGGTGACCCGAAAACAGTGTCAGAGAGCTCTGAATGTCCCAAAAACATTTGCAGCCTGAAAAGGGCATTAACCCACATCCTAGCCCCCTGAAATTCCCCAAAATATTTTTGGCCCGAAAAATGCATCCTACATCCTTGAAGTTCAGAACATGTTGGCAGCCCAAAAAATGCCTTAAAATGCATCTTATTCCTGTAAAAATCTTGATAACTTTGGAGGCCCAAAAAAGGGGTTTACATCCTAGACCCCATAAAGTCCAGAAAATGTTGGTGACCTGAAAACAGTGTCAGAGAGCTCTGAATGTCGCAAAAATATTTGCAGCCTGAAAAGGGCATTAATCCGCATCCTGGCCCCCGGAAATTCCCCAAAATATTTTTGGCCCAAAAAATGCATCCTACATCGCTGAAGTTCAGAAAATGTTGGCAGCACAAAACAGGCCTTAAAATACATATTAGGCCTGCAAAAATGTAGAAGACTTTGGAGGCCCAAAAAAGGGGTTTACAGGCATCCTAGACCCCCTAAAGTCCAGAAAATGTTAGCGGCCCAAAAACTGTGTGAGAGAGCTCTGAATGTCCAAAAAACATTTGCAGTCTGAAAAGGGCATTAACCCGCATGCTAGACCCCTGAAATTCCCCAAAATATATTGGCCACGAAAAATTCATCCTACACCCCTGAAAATTCAGAAAATGTTGGCAGCACAAAAAAGGCCTTAAAATACATATTAGGCCTCCAAAAATGTAGAAAACTTTGGAGGCCCAAAAAAGGGGTTTACAGGCATCCTAGATCCCCTAAAGTCCAGAAAATGTTGGTAGGCCAAAAACTGTGTCAGAGAGCTCTGAATGTCCCAAAAACATTTGCAGCCTGAAAAGGGCATTAACCCACATCCTAAACCCCTGAAATTCCCAAAAACATTTTTGGCCCGAAAAATGAATCCTACACCCCTTAAAGTTCAGAAAATGTTGGCAGCCCCAAAAAGGCCTTAAAATGCATCTTATTCCTGCAAAAATCTTGATAACTTTAGAGGCCCAAAAAAGGGGTTTACATCCTAGACCCCATAAAGTCCAGAAAATGTTGGTGACCTGAAAACAGTGTCAGAGAGCTCTGAATGTCGCAAAAATATTTGCAGCCTGAAAAGGGCATTAATCCGCATCCTGGCCTCCTGAAATTCCCCAAAATATTTTTGGCCCAGAAAATGCATCCTACATCCCTGAAGTTCAGAAAATGTTGGCAGCACAAAACAGGCCTTAAAATACATATTAGGCCTGCAAAAATGTAGAAGACTTTGGAGGCCCAAAAAAGGGGTTTACAGGCATCCTAGACCCCCTAAAGTCCAGAAAATGTTGGTGGCCCAAAAACTGTGTCAGAGAGCTCTGAATGTCCCAAAAACATTTGCAGTCTGAAAAGGGCATTAACTCGCATGCTAGACCCCTGAAATTTCCCAAAATATTTTGGCCACGAAAAATTCATCCTACACCCCTGAAAATTCAGAAAATATTGGCAGCACAAAAAAGGCCTTAAAATACATATTAGGCCTCCAAAAATGTAGAAAACTTTGGAGGCCCAAAAAAGGGGTTTACAGGCATCCTAGACCCCCTAAAGTCCAGAAAATGTTGGTAGGCCAAAAACTGTGTCAGAGAGCTCTGAATGTCCCAAAAACGTTTGCAGCCTGAAAAGGGCATTAACCCACATCCTAAACCCCTGAAATTCCCAAAAACATTTTTGGCCGAAAAATGCATCCTACACCCCTGAAAGTTCAGAAAATGTTGGCAGCCCCAAAAAGGCCTTAAAATGCATCTTATTTCTGCAATAATCTTGATAACTTTGGAGGCCCAAAAAAGGGGTTTACAGACATCCTAGACCCCTGAAAGTCCAGAAAATGTTGGTGACCCGAAAACAGTGTCAGAGAGCTCTGAATGTCCCAAAAACATTTGCAGCCTGAAAAGGGCATTAACCCACATCCTAGCCCCCTGAAATTCCCCAAAATATTTTTGGCCCGAAAAATGCATCCTACATCCTTGAAGTTCAGAACATGTTGGCAGCCCAAAAAAGGCCTCAAAATGCATCTTATTCCTGTAAAAATCTTGATAACTTTGGAGGCCCAAAAAAGGGGTTTACATCCTAGACCCCATAAAGTCCAGAAAATGTTGGTAGGCCAAAAACTGTGTCAGAGAGCTCTGAATGTCCCAAAAACATTTGCAGCCTGAAAAGGGCATTAACCCACATCCTAAACCCCTGAAATTCCCAAAAACATTTTTGGCCCGAAAAATGAATCCTACACCCCTTAAAGTTCAGAAAATGTTGGCAGCCCCAAAAAGGCCTTAAAATGCATCTTATTCCTGCAAAAATCTTGATAACTTTGGAGGCCCAAAAAAGGGGTTTACATCCTAGACCCCATAAAGTCCAGAAAATGTTGGTGACCTGAAAACAGTGTCAGAGAGCTCTGACTGTCGCAAAAATATTTGCAGCCTGAAAAGGGCATTAATCCGCATCCTGGCCCCCTGAAATTCCCCAAAATATTTTTGGCCCAGAAAATGCATCCTACATCCCTGAAGTTCAGAAAATGTTGGCAGCACAAAACAGGCCTTAAAATACATATTAGGCCTGCAAAAATGTAGAAGACTTTGGAGGCCCAAAAAAGGGGTTTACAGGCATCCTAGACCCCTAAAGTCCAGAAAATGTTGGTGGCCCAAAAACTGTGTCAGAGAGCTCTGAATGTCCCAAAAACATTTGCAGTCTGAAAAGGGCATTAACCCGCATGCTAGACCCCTGAAATTTCCCAAAATATTTTGGCCACAAAAAATTCATCCTACACCCCTGAAAATTGAGAAAATGTTGGCAGCACAAAAAAGGCCTTAAAATACATATTAGGCCTCCAAAAATGTAGAAAACTTTGGAGGCCCAAAAAAGGGGTTTACAGGCATCCTAGACCCCCTAAAGTCCAGAAAATGTTGGTAGGCCAAAAACTGTGTCAGAGAGCTCTGAATGTCCCAAAAACGTTTGCAGCCTGAAAAGGGCATTAACCCACATCCTAAACCCCTGAAATTCCCAAAAACATTTTTGGCCCGAAAAATGCATCCTACACCCCTGAAAGTTCAGAAAATGTTGGCAGCCCCAAAAAGGCCTTAAAATGCATCTTATTTCTGCAATAATCTTGATAACTTTGGAGGCCCAAAAAAGGGGTTTACAGGCATCCTAGACCCCCTAAAGTCCGGAAAATGTTGGTGGCCCAAAAACTGTGTCAGAGAGCTCTGAATGTCCCAAAAACATTTGCAGCCTGAAAAGGGCATTAACCCACATCCTAAACCCCTGAAATTCCCAAAAACATTTTTGGCCCGAAAAATGAATCCTACACCCCTTAAAGTTCAGAAAATGTTGGCAGCCCCAAAAAGGCCTTAAAATGCATCTTATTCCTGCAAAAATCTTGATAACTTTGGAGGCCCAAAAAAGGGGTTTACATCCTAGACCCCATAAAGTCCAGAAAATGTTGGTGACCTGAAAACAGTGTCAGAGAGCTCTGAATGTCGCAAAAATATTTGCAGCCTGAAAAGGGCATTAATCCGCATCCTGGCCTCCTGAAATTCCCCAAAATATTTTTGGCCCAGAAAATGCATCCTACATCCCTGAAGTTCAGAAAATGTTGGCAGCACAAAACAGGCCTTAAAATACATATTAGGCCTGCAAAAATGTAGAAGACTTTGGAGGCCCAAAAAAGGGGTTTACAGGCATCCTAGACCCCCTAAAGTCCAGAAAATGTTGGTGGCCCAAAAACTGTGTCAGAGAGCTCTGAATGTCCCAAAAACATTTGCAGTCTGAAAAGGGCATTAACTCGCATGCTAGACCCCTGAAATTTCCCAAAATATTTTGGCCACGAAAAATTCATCCTACACCCCTGAAAATTCAGAAAATATTGGCAGCACAAAAAAGGCCTTAAAATACATATTAGGCCTCCAAAAATGTAGAAAACTTTGGAGGCCCAAAAAAGGGGTTTACAGGCATCCTAGACCCCCTAAAGTCCAGAAAATGTTGGTAGGCCAAAAACTGTGTCAGAGAGCTCTGAATGTCCCAAAAACGTTTGCAGCCTGAAAAGGGCATTAACCCACATCCTAAACCCCTGAAATTCCCAAAAACATTTTTGGCCGAAAAATGCATCCTACACCCTGAAAGTTCAGAAAATGTTGGCAGCCCCAAAAAGGCCTTAAAATGCATCTTATTTCTGCAATAATCTTGATAACTTTGGAGGCCCAAAAAAGGGGTTTACAGACATCCTAGACCCCTGAAAGTCCAGAAAATGTTGGTGACCCGAAAACAGTGTTAGAGAGCTCTGAATGTCCCAAAAACATTTGCAGCCTGAAAAGGGCATTAACCCACATCCTAGCCCCCTGAAATTCCCCAAAATATTTTTGGCCCGAAAAATGCATCCTACATCCTTGAAGTTCAGAACATGTTGGCAGCCCAAAAAAGGCCTCAAAATGCATCTTATTCCTGTAAAAATCTTGATAACTTTGGAGGCCCAAAAAAGGGGTTTACATCCTAGACCCCATAAAGTCCAGAAAATGTTGGTAGGCCAAAAACTGTGTCAGAGAGCTCTGAATGTCCCAAAAACATTTGCAGCCTGAAAAGGGCATTAACCCACATCCTAAACCCCTGAAATTCCCAAAAACATTTTTGGCCCGAAAAATGAATCCTACACCCCTTAAAGTTCAGAAAATGTTGGCAGCCCCAAAAAGGCCTTAAAATGCATCTTATTCCTGCAAAAATCTTGATAACTTTGGAGGCCCAAAAAAGGGGTTTACATCCTAGACCCCATAAAGTCCAGAAAATGTTGGTGACCTGAAAACAGTGTCAGAGAGCTCTGACTGTCGCAAAAATATTTGCAGCCTGAAAAGGGCATTAATCCGCATCCTGGCCCCCTGAAATTCCCCAAAATATTTTTGGCCCAGAAAATGCATCCTACATCCCTGAAGTTCAGAAAATGTTGGCAGCACAAAACAGGTCTTAAAATACATATTAGGCCTGCAAAAATGTAGAAGACTTTGGAGGCCCAAAAAAAGGGGTTTACAGGCATCCTAGACCCCCTAAAGTCCAGAAAATGTTGGTGGCCCAAAAACTGTGTCAGAGAGCTCTGAATGTCCCAAAAACATTTGCAGTCTGAAAAGGGCATTAACCCGCATGCTAGACCCCTGAAATTTCCCAAAATATTTTGGCCACAAAAAATTCATCCTAGACCCCTGAAAATTGAGAAAATGTTGGCAGCACAAAAAAGGCCTTAAAATACATATTAGGCCTCCAAAAATGTAGAAAACTTTGGAGGCCCAAAAAAGGGGTTTACAGGCATCCTAGACCCCCTAAAGTCCAGAAAATGTTGGTAGGCCAAAAACTGTGTAAGAGAGCTCTGAATGTCCCAAAAACATTTGCAGCCTGAAAAGGGCATTAACCCACATCCTAAACCCCTGAAATTCCCAAAAACATTTTTGGCCCGAAAAATGAATCCTACACCCCTTAAAGTTCAGAAAATGTTGGCAGCCCCAAAAAGGCCTTAAAATGCATCTTATTCCTGCAAAAATCTTGATAACTTTGGAGGCCCAAAAAAGGGGTTTACATCCTAGACCCCATAAAGTCCAGAAAATGTTGGTGACCTGAAAACAGTGTCAGAGAGCTCTGAATGTCGCAAAAATATTTGCAGCCTGAAAAGGGCATTAATCCGCATCCTGGCCTCCTGAAATTCCCCAAAATATTTTTGGCCCAGAAAATGCATCCTACATCCCTGAAGTTCAGAAAATGTTGGCAGCACAAAACAGGCCTTAAAATACATATTAGGCCTGCAAAAATGTAGAAGACTTTGGAGGCCCAAAAAAGGGGGTTTACAGGCATCCTAGACCCCCTAAAGTCCAGAAAATGTTGGTGGCCCAAAAACTGTGTCAGAGAGCTCTGAATGTCCCAAAAACATTTGCAGCCTGAAAAAGGGCATTAACCCACATCCTAAACCCCTGAAATTCCCAAAAACATTTTTGGCCCGAAAAATGAATCCTACACCCCTTAAAGTTCAGAAAATGTTGGCAGCCCCAAAAAGGCCTTAAAATGCATCTTATTCCTGCAAAAATCTTGATAACTTTGGAGGCCCAAAAAAGGGGTTTACATCCTAGACCCCATAAAGTCCAGAAAATGTTGGTGACCTGAAAACAGTGTCAGAGAGCTCTGAATGTCGCAAAAATATTTGCAGCCTGAAAAGGGCATTAATCCGCATCCTGGCCTCCTGAAATTCCCCAAAATATTTTTGGCCCAGAAAATGCATCCTACATCCCTGAAGTTCAGAAAATGTTGGCAGCACAAAACAGGCCTTAAAATACATATTAGGCCTGCAAAAATGTAGAAGACTTTGGAGGCCCAAAAAAGGGGTTTACAGGCATCCTAGACCCCCTAAAGTCCAGAAAATGTTGGTGGCCCAAAAACTGTGTCAGAGAGCTCTGAATGTCCCAAAAACATTTGCAGTCTGAAAAGGGCATTAACTCGCATGCTAGACCCCTGAAATTTCCCAAAATATTTTGGCCACGAAAAATTCATCCTACACCCCTGAAAATTCAGAAAATATTGGCAGCACAAAAAAGGCCTTAAAATACATATTAGGCCTCCAAAAATGTAGAAAACTTTGGAGGCCCAAAAAAGGGGTTTACAGGCATCCTAGACCCCCTAAAGTCCAGAAAATGTTGGTAGGCCAAAAACTGTGTCAGAGAGCTCTGAATGTCCCAAAAACGTTTGCAGCCTGAAAAGGGCATTAACCCACATCCTAAACCCCTGAAATTCCCAAAAACATTTTTGGCCGAAAAATGCATCCTACACCCTGAAAGTTCAGAAAATGTTGGCAGCCCCAAAAAGGCCTTAAAATGCATCTTATTTCTGCAATAATCTTGATAACTTTGGAGGCCCAAAAAAGGGGTTTACAGACATCCTAGACCCCTGAAAGTCCAGAAAATGTTGGTGACCCGAAAACAGTGTCAGAGAGCTCTGAATGTCCCAAAAACATTTGCAGCCTGAAAAGGGCATTAACCCACATCCTAGCCCCCTGAAATTCCCCAAAATATTTTTGGCCCGAAAAATGCATCCTACATCCTTGAAGTTCAGAACATGTTGGCAGCCCAAAAAAGGCCTTAAAATGCATCTTATTCCTGTAAAAATCTTGATAACTTTGGAGGCCCAAAAAAGGGGTTTACATCCTAGACCCCATAAAGTCCAGAAAATGTTGGTGACCTGAAAACAGTGTCAGAGAGCTCTGAATGTCGCAAAAATATTTGCAGCCTGAAAAGGGCATTAATCCGCATCCTGGCCCCCTGAAATTCCCCAAAATATTTTTGGCCTAAAAAATGCATCCTACATCCCTGAAGTTCAGAAAATGTTGGCAGCACAAAACAGGCCTTAAAATACATATTAGGCCTGCAAAAATGTAGAAGACTTTGGAGGCCCAAAAAAGGGGTTTACAGGCATCCTAGACCCCCTAAAGTCCAGAAAATGTTAGCGGCCCAAAAACTGTGTGAGAGAGCTCTGAATGTCCAAAAAACATTTGCAGTCTGAAAAGGGCATTAACCCGCATGCTAGACCCCTGAAATTCCCCAAAATATTTTGGCCACAAAAAATTCATCCTACACCCCTGAAAATTCAGAAAATGTTGGCAGCACAAAAAAAGGCCTTCAAATACATATTAGGCCTCCAAAAATGTAGAAGACTTTGGAGGCCCAAAAAGGGGTTTACAGGCATCCTAGACCCCCTAAAGTCCAGAAAATGTTGGTGGCCCAAAAACTGTGTCAGAGAGCTCTGAATGTCCCAAAAACGTTTGCAGCCTGAAAAGGGCATTAACCCACATCCTAAACCCCTGAAATTCCCAAAAACATTTTTGGCCCGAAAAATGCATCCTACATCCCTGAACGTTCAGAAAATGTTAGCAGCACAAAAAAGGCCTTAAAATAGATATTAGGCCTGCAAAAATGTAGAAAACTTTGGAGGCCCAAAAAGGGGGTTTACAGGCATCCTAGACCCCCTAAAGTCCAGAAAATGTTGGTGGCCCATAACTGTATCAGAGAGCTCTGAATGTCCCAAAAACATTTGCAGTCTGAAAAGGGCATTAATCCGCATGCTAGACCCCTGAAATTCCCCCAAAATATTTTGGTCATGAAAAATGCATCCTACACCCCTGAAAGTTCAGAAAATTTTGGCAGCACAAAAAAGGCCTTAAATGCCTCTTAGGCCTACAAAAATGTAGTAAACTTTAGAGGCCCAACTAAGGGGTTTACAGGCATCGTAGACCCCTTACAGTCCAGAAAATGTTGGTGCCCAAAAAGGGTGTCAGAGAGCTCTGAATTTCCCAAAAACATTTGCAGCCTTAAAAGGGCATCAACCCACATCCTAGACCCCTTAAAATCCCAAAAACATTTTTGGCCTGAAAAATGCATCCTACACCCCTGAAAGTTCAGAAAATGTTGGAAGCCCAAAAAAGGCCTTAAAATGCATCTTATTCCTGCAAAAATGTAGAAAACTTTGGAGGCCCAAAAAAGGGGTTTACAGGCATCCTAGACCCTCTAAAGGCCAGAAAATGTTGGTGGCCCAAAAACTGTGTCAGAGAGCTCTGAATGTCCCAAAAACGTTTGCAGCCTGAAAAGGGCATTAACCCACATCCTAGACCCCTTAAATTCCCAAAAACATTTTTGGCCCGAAAAATGCATCCTACACCCCTGAAAGTTCAGAAAATGTTGGCAGCCCAAAAAAGGCCTTAGATGCCTCTTAGGCCTAAAAAATTTAGTAAACTTTAGAGGCCCAAAAAAGGGGTTTACAGGCATTGTAGACCCCCTAAAGTCCAGAAAATGTTGGTGCCCAAAAACAGTGTCAGAGAGCTCTGAATGTCCCAAAAACATTTGGAGCCTGAAAAAGGCATTAACCCGCATCCTAGACCCCTTAAATTCCCAAAAACATTTTTGGCCTGAAAAATGCTTCCTACATCCCTGAAAGTTCAGAAAATTTTGGCAGCACAAAAAAGGCCTTAAAATAGATATCAGGCCTGCAAAAATGTAGAAAACTTTGGAGGCCCAAAAAAGGGGTTTACAGGCATCCCAGACCCCCTAAAGTCCAGAAAATGTTGGTGCCCTGGCCCATAACTGTATCAGAGAGCTCTGAATGTCCCAAAAACATTTGTAGTCTGAAAAGGGCATTAACCCACATCCTAGACCCATGAAATTACTAAAAACATTTATGGCCCGAAAAATGCATCCTACACCCCTGAAAGTTCAGCAAATGTTGGAAGCCCAAAAAAAGGCCTTAAAATGCATCTTATTTCTGCAAAAATCTTGATAACTTTGGAGGCCCAGAAAAGGGGTTTACAGGCATCCTAGACCCCTGAAAGTCCAGAAAATGTTGGTGACCCGAAAACAGTGTCAGAGAGCTCTGAATGTCCCAAAAACATTTGCAGCCTGAAAAGGGCATTTACCCGCATCCTAGCCCCCTGAAATTCCGCAAAATATTTTTGGCCCGAAAAATGCATCCTACATCCCTGAAAGTTCAGAAAATGTTGGCAGCACAAAAAAGGCCTTAAAATAGATATCAGGCCTGCAAAAATGTAGAAGACTTTGGAGGCCCAAGAAAGTGGTTTGCAGGCATCCTAGACCCCATAAAGTCCAGAAAATGTTGGTGGCCCATAAACTGTGTCAGAGAGCTCTGAATGTCCTAAAAACATTTGCAGTCTGAAAAGGGCATTAACCCGCATGCTAGACCCCTGAAATTTCCCAAAATATTTTGGCCACGAAAAATTCATCCTACACCCCTGAAAATTCAGAAAATATTGGCAGCACAAAAAAGGCCTTAAAATACATATTAGGCCTCCAAAAATGTAGAAAACTTTGGAGGCCCAAAAAAGGGGTTTACAGGCATCCTAGACCCCCTAAAGTCCAGAAAATGTTGGTAGGCCAAAAACTCTGTCAGAGAGCTCTGAATGTCCCAAAAACGTTTGCAGCCTGAAAAGGGCAATAACCCACATCCTAAACCCCTGAAATTCCCAAAAACATTTTTGGCCTGAAAAATGCATCCTACACCCCTGAAAGTTCAGAAAATGTTGGCAGCCCCAAAAAGGCCTTAAAATGCATCTTATTTCTGCAATAATCTTGATAACTTTGGAGGCCCAAAAAAGGGGTTTACATCCTAGACCCCATAAAGTACAGAAAATGTTGGTGACTCGAAAACAGTGTCAGAGAGCTCTGAATGTCCCAAAAATGTTTGCAGCCTGAAAAGGGCATTAATCCGCATCCTGGCCCCCTCAAATTCCCCAAAATATTTTTGGCCCAAAAAATGCATCCTACATCCCTGAAGTTCAGAAAATGTTGGCAACACAAAACAGGCCTTAAAATACATATTAGGCCTGCAAAAATGTAGAAAACTTTGGAGGCCCAAAAAAGGGGTTTACAGGCATCCTAGACCCCCTAAAGTCCAGAAAATGTTGGCGGCCCAAAAACTGTGTGAGAGAGCTCTGAATGTCCCAAAAACATTTGCAGTCTGAAAAGGGCATTAACCCGCATGCTAGACCCCTGAAATTCCCCAAAATATTTTGGCCACGAAAAATTCATCCTACACCCCTGAAAATTCAGAAAATGTTGGCAGCACAAAAAAAGGCCTTAAAATACATATTAGGCCTGCAAAAATGTAGAAAACTTTGGAGGCCCAAAAAAGGGGTTTACAGGCATTCTAGACCCCCTAAAGTCCAGAAAATATTGGTGGCCCAAAAACGGTGTCAGAGAGCTCTGAATGTCCCAAAACATTTGCAGTCTGAAAAGGGCATTAACCCGCATACTAGACCCCTGAAATTCCCCAAAATATTTTGGCCATGAAAAATTCATCCTACACCCCTGAAAATTCAGAAAATGTTGGCAACACAAAAAAAGGCCTTAAAATACATATTAGGCCTCCAAAAATGTAGAAAACTTTGGAGGCCCAAAAAAGGGGTTTACAGGCCTCCTAGACCCCCTAAAGTCCAGAAAATGTTGGTAGGCCAAAAACTGTGTCAGAGAGCACTGAATGTCCCAAAAACGTTTGCAGCCTGAAAAGGGCATTAACCCACATCCTAAACCCCTGAAATTCTCAAAAAAATTTTGGCCCAAAAAATGAATCCTACACCCCTTAAAGTTCAGAAAATGTTGGCAGCCCCAAAGAGGCCTTAAAATGCATCTTATTCCTGCAAAAATCTTGATAACTTTGGAGGCCCAAAAAGGGGTTTACATGCTAGACCCCACAAAGTCCAGAAAATGTTGGTGACCTGAAAACAGTGCCAGAGAGCTCTGAATGTCCCAAAAATATTTGCAGCCTGAAAAGGGCATTAATCCGCATCCTGGCCCCCTGAAATTCCCCAAAATATTTTTGGCCCAAAAAATGTATCCTACATCCCTGAAGTTCAGAAAATGTTGGCAGCACAAAACAGGCCTTAAAATATATATTAGGCCTGCAAAAATGTAGAAGACTTTGGAGGCCCAAAAAGGGGTTTACAGGCATCCTAGACCCCCTAAAGTCCAGAAAATGTTGGTGGCCAAAAACTGTGTCAGAGAGCTCTGAATGTCCCAAAAACATTTGCAGTCTGAAAAGGGCATTAACCCGCATGCTAGACCCCTGAAATTTCCCAAAATATTTTGGCCACGAAAAATTCATCCTACACCCCTGAAAATTCAGAAAATATTGGCAGCACAAAAAAGGCCTTAAAATACATATTAGGCCTCCAAAAATGTAGAAAACTTTGGAGGCCCAAAAAAGGGGTTTACAGGCATCCTAGACCCCCTAAAGTCCAGAAAATGTTGGTAGGCCAAAAACTGTGTCAGAGAGCTCTGAATGTCCCAAAAACGTTTGCAGCCTGAAAAGGGCATTAACCCACATCCTAAACCCCTGAAATTCCCAAAAACATTTTTGGCCCGAAAAATGCATCCTACACCCCTGAAAGTTCAGAAAATGTTGGCAGCCCCAAAAAGGCCTTAAAATGCATCTTATTTCTGCAATAATCTTGATAACTTTGGAGGCCCAAAAAAGGGGTTTACAGACATCCTAGACCCCTGAAAGTCCAGAAAATGTTGGTGACCCGAAAACAGTGTCAGAGAGCTCTGAATGTCCCAAAAACATTTGCAGCCTGAAAAGGGCATTAACCCACATCCTAGCCCCCTGAAATTCCCCAAAATATTTTTGGCCCGAAAAATGCATCCTACATCCTTGAAGTTCAGAACCTGTTGGCAGCCCAAAAAAGGCCTTAAAATGCATCTTATTCCTGTAAAAATCTTGATAACTTTGGAGGCCCAAAAAAGGGGTTTACATCCTAGACCCCATAAAGTCCAGAAAATGTTGGTGACCTGAAAACAGTGTCAGAGAGCTCTGAATGTCGCAAAAATATTTGCAGCCTGAAAAGGGCATTAATCCGCATCCTGGCCCCCTGAAATTCCCCAAAATATTTTTGGCCCAAAAAATGCATCCTACATCCCTGAAGTTCAGAAAATGTTGGCAGCACAAAACAGGCCTTAAAATACATATTAGGCCTGCAAAAATGTAGAAGACTTTGGAGGCTCAAAAAAGGGGTTTACAGGCATCCTAGACCCCCTAAAGTCCAGAAAATGTTAGCGCCCCAAAAACTGTGTGAGAGAGCTCTGAATGTCCAAAAAACATTTGCAGTCTGAAAAGGGCATTAACCCGCATTCTAGACCCCTGAAATTCCCCAAAATATTTTGGCCACGAAAAATTCATCCTACACCCCTGAAAATTCAGAAAATGTTGGCAGCACAAAAAAAGGCCTTAAAATACATATTAGGCCTCCAAAAATGTAGAAGACTTTGGAGGCCCAAAAAGGGGTTTACAGGCATCCTAGACCCCCTAAAGTCCAGAAAATGTTGGTGGCCCAAAAACTGTGTCAGAGAGCTCTAAATGTCCCAAAAACGTTTGCAGCCTGAAAAGGGCATTAACCCACATCCTAAACCCCTGAAATTCCCAAAAACATTTTTGGCCCAAAAAATGCATCCTACACCCCTGAAAGTTCAGAAAATGTTGGCAGCCCCAAAAAGGCCTTAACATGCATCTTATTCCTGCAAAAATCTTGAAAACTTTGGAGGCCCAAAAAAGGGGTTTACATCCTAGACCCCATAAAGTACAGAAAATGTTGGTGACTCGAAAACAGTGTCAGAGAGCTCTGAATGTCCCAAAAATGTTTGCAGCCTGAAAAGGGCATTAATCCGCATCCCGGCCCCCTCAAATTCCCCAAAATATTTTTGGCCCAAAAAATGCATCCTACATCCATGAAGTTCAGAAAATGTTGGCAGCACAAAACAGGCCTTAAAATACATATTAGGCCTGCAAAAATGTAGAAAACTTTGGAGGCCCAAAAAAGGGGTTTACAGGCATCCTAGACCCCCTAAAGTCCAGAAAATGTTGGCGGCCCAAAAACTGTGTGAGAGAGCTCTGAATGTCCCAAAAACATTTGCAGTCTGAAAAGGGCATTAACCCGCATGCTAGACCCCTGAAATTCCCCAAAATATTTTGGCCACGAAAAATTCATCCTACACCCCTGAAAATTCAGAAAATGTTGGCAGCACAAAAAAAGGCCTTAAAATACATATTAGGCCTGCAAAAATGTAGAAAACTTTGGAGGCCCAAAAAAGGGGTTTACAGGCATCCTAGACCCCCTAAAGTCCAGAAAATGTTGGCGGCCCAAAAACGGTGTCAGAGAGCTCTGAATGTCCCAAAACATTTGCAGTCTGAAAAGGGCATTAACCCGCATACTAGACCCCTGAAATTTCCCAAAATATTTTGGCCACAAAAAATTCATCCTACACCCCTGAAAATTCAGAAAATGTTGGCAGCACAAAAAAGGCCTTAAAATACATATTAGGCCTCCAAAAATGTAGAAAACTTTGGAGGCCCATAAAAGGGGTTTACAGGCATCCTAGACCCCCTAAAGTCCAGAAAATGTTGGTAGGCCAAAAACTGTGTCAGAGAGCTCTGAATGTCCCAAAAATATTTGCAGCCTGAAAAGGGCATTAACCCACATCCTAAACCCCTGAAATTCCCAAAAACATTTTTGGCCCGAAAAATGAATCCTACACCCCTTAAAGTTCAGAAAATGTTGGCAGCCCCAAAAAGGCCTTAAAATGCATCTTATTCCTGCAAAAATCTTGATAACTTTGGAGGCCCAAAAAAGGGGTTTACATCCTAGACCCCTTAAAGTCCAGAAAATGTTGGCGGCCCAAAAACTGTGTGAGAGAGCTCTGAATGTCCCAAAAATATTTGCAGTCTGAAAAGGGCATTAACCCGCATGCTAGACCCCTGAAATTTCCCAAAATATTTTGGCCACGAAAAATTCATCCTACACCCCTGAAAATTCAGAAAATATTGGCAGCACAAAAAAGGCCTTAAAATACATATTAGGCCTCCAAAAATGTAGAAAACTTTGGAGGCCCAAAAAAGGGGTTTACAGGCATCCTAGACCCCCTAAAGTCCAGAAAATGTTGGTAGGCCAAAAACTGTGTCAGAGAGCTCTGAATGTCCCAAAAACGTTTGCAGCCTGAAAAGGGCATTAACCCACATCCTAAACCCCTGAAATTCCCAAAAACATTTTTGGCCCGAAAAATGCATCCTACACCCCTGAAAGTTCAGAAAATGTTGGCAGCCCCAAAAAGGCCTTAAAATGCATCTTATTTCTGCAATAATCTTGATAACTTTGGAGGCCCAAAAAAGGGGTTTACAGACATCCTAGACCCCTGAAAGTCCAGAAAATGTTGGTGACCCGAAAACAGTGTCAGAGAGCTCTGAATGTCCCAAAAACATTTGCAGCCTGAAAAGGGCATTAACCCACATCCTAGCCCCCTGAAATTCCCCAAAATATTTTTGGCCCGAAAAATGCATCCTACATCCTTGAAGTTCAGAACATGTTGGCAGCCCAAAAAAGGCCTTAAAATGCATCTTATTCCTGTAAAAATCTTGATAACTTTGGAGGCCCAAAAAAGGGGTTTACATCCTAGACCCCATAAAGTCCAGAAAATGTTGGTGACCTGAAAACAGTGTCAGAGAGCTCTGAATGTCGCAAAAATATTTGCAGCCTGAAAAGGGCATTAATCCGCATCCTGGCCCCCTGAAATTCCCCAAAATATTTTTGGCCTAAAAAATGCATCCTACATCCCTGAAGTTCAGAAAATGTTGGCAGCACAAAACAGGCCTTAAAATACATATTAGGCCTGCAAAAATGTAGAAGACTTTGGAGGCCCAAAAAAGGGGTTTACAGGCATCCTAGACCCCCTAAAGTCCAGAAAATGTTAGCGGCCCAAAAACTGTGTGAGAGAGCTCTGAATGTCCAAAAAACATTTGCAGTCTGAAAAGGGCATTAACCCGCATGCTAGACCCCTGAAATTCCCCAAAATATTTTGGCCACAAAAAATTCATCCTACACCCCTGAAAATTCAGAAAATGTTGGCAGCACAAAAAAAGGCCTTCAAATACATATTAGGCCTCCAAAAATGTAGAAGACTTTGGAGGCCCAAAAAGGGGTTTACAGGCATCCTAGACCCCCTAAAGTCCAGAAAATGTTGGTGGCCCAAAAACTGTGTCAGAGAGCTCTGAATGTCCCAAAAACGTTTGCAGCCTGAAAAGGGCATTAACCCACATCCTAAACCCCTGAAATTCCCAAAAACATTTTTGGCCCGAAAAATGCATCCTACATCCCTGAACGTTCAGAAAATGTTAGCAGCACAAAAAAGGCCTTAAAATAGATATTAGGCCTGCAAAAATGTAGAAAACTTTGGAGGCCCAAAAAGGGGGTTTACAGGCATCCTAGACCCCCTAAAGTCCAGAAAATGTTGGTGGCCCATAACTGTATCAGAGAGCTCTGAATGTCCCAAAAACATTTGCAGTCTGAAAAGGGCATTAATCCGCATGCTAGACCCCTGAAATTCCCCCAAAATATTTTGGTCATGAAAAATGCATCCTACACCCCTGAAAGTTCAGAAAATTTTGGCAGCACAAAAAAGGCCTTAAATGCCTCTTAGGCCTACAAAAATGTAGTAAACTTTAGAGGCCCAACTAAGGGGTTTACAGGCATCGTAGACCCCTTACAGTCCAGAAAATGTTGGTGCCCAAAAAGGGTGTCAGAGAGCTCTGAATTTCCCAAAAACATTTGCAGCCTTAAAAGGGCATCAACCCACATCCTAGACCCCTTAAAATCCCAAAAACATTTTTGGCCTGAAAAATGCATCCTACACCCCTGAAAGTTCAGAAAATGTTGGAAGCCCAAAAAAGGCCTTAAAATGCATCTTATTCCTGCAAAAATGTAGAAAACTTTGGAGGCCCAAAAAAGGGGTTTACAGGCATCCTAGACCCTCTAAAGGCCAGAAAATGTTGGTGGCCCAAAAACTGTGTCAGAGAGCTCTGAATGTCCCAAAAACGTTTGCAGCCTGAAAAGGGCATTAACCCACATCCTAGACCCCTTAAATTCCCAAAAACATTTTTGGCCCGAAAAATGCATCCTACACCCCTGAAAGTTCAGAAAATGTTGGCAGCCCAAAAAAGGCCTTAGATGCCTCTTAGGCCTAAAAAATTTAGTAAACTTTAGAGGCCCAAAAAAGGGGTTTACAGGCATTGTAGACCCCCTAAAGTCCAGAAAATGTTGGTGCCCAAAAACAGTGTCAGAGAGCTCTGAATGTCCCAAAAACATTTGGAGCCTGAAAAAGGCATTAACCCGCATCCTAGACCCCTTAAATTCCCAAAAACATTTTTGGCCTGAAAAATGCTTCCTACATCCCTGAAAGTTCAGAAAATTTTGGCAGCACAAAAAAGGCCTTAAAATAGATATCAGGCCTGCAAAAATGTAGAAAACTTTGGAGGCCCAAAAAAGGGGTTTACAGGCATCCCAGACCCCCTAAAGTCCAGAAAATGTTGGTGCCCTGGCCCATAACTGTATCAGAGAGCTCTGAATGTCCCAAAAACATTTGTAGTCTGAAAAGGGCATTAACCCACATCCTAGACCCATGAAATTACTAAAAACATTTATGGCCCGAAAAATGCATCCTACACCCCTGAAAGTTCAGCAAATGTTGGAAGCCCAAAAAAAGGCCTTAAAATGCATCTTATTTCTGCAAAAATCTTGATAACTTTGGAGGCCCAGAAAAGGGGTTTACAGGCATCCTAGACCCCTGAAAGTCCAGAAAATGTTGGTGACCCGAAAACAGTGTCAGAGAGCTCTGAATGTCCCAAAAACATTTGCAGCCTGAAAAGGGCATTTACCCGCATCCTAGCCCCCTGAAATTCCGCAAAATATTTTTGGCCCGAAAAATGCATCCTACATCCCTGAAAGTTCAGAAAATGTTGGCAGCACAAAAAAGGCCTTAAAATAGATATCAGGCCTGCAAAAATGTAGAAGACTTTGGAGGCCCAAGAAAGTGGTTTGCAGGCATCCTAGACCCCATAAAGTCCAGAAAATGTTGGTGGCCCATAAACTGTGTCAGAGAGCTCTGAATGTCCCAAAAACATTTGCAGTCTGAAAAGGGCATTAACCCGCATGCTAGACCCCTGAAATTTCCCAAAATATTTTGGCCACGAAAAATTCATCCTACACCCCTGAAAATTCAGAAAATATTGGCAGCACAAAAAAGGCCTTAAAATACATATTAGGCCTCCAAAAATGTAGAAAACTTTGGAGGCCCAAAAAAGGGGTTTACAGGCATCCTAGACCCCCTAAAGTCCAGAAAATGTTGGTAGGCCAAAAACTCTGTCAGAGAGCTCTGAATGTCCCAAAAACGTTTGCAGCCTGAAAAGGGCATTAACCCACATCCTAAACCCCTGAAATTCCCAAAAACATTTTTGGCCCGAAAAATGCATCCTACACCCCTGAAAGTTCAGAAAATGTTGGCAGCCCCAAAAAGGCCTTAAAATGCATCTTATTTCTGCAATAATCTTGATAACTTTGGAGGCCCAAAAAAGGGGTTTACATCCTAGACCCCATAAAGTACAGAAAATGTTGGTGACTCGAAAACAGTGTCAGAGAGCTCTGAATGTCCCAAAAATGTTTGCAGCCTGAAAAGGGCATTAATCCGCATCCTGGCCCCCTCAAATTCCCCAAAATATTTTTGGCCCAAAAAATGCATCCTACATCCCTGAAGTTCAGAAAATGTTGGCAACACAAAACAGGCCTTAAAATACATATTAGGCCTGCAAAAATGTAGAAAACTTTGGAGGCCCAAAAAAGGGGTTTACAGGCATCCTAGACCCCCTAAAGTCCAGAAAATGTTGGCGGCCCAAAAACTGTGTGAGAGAGCTCTGAATGTCCCAAAAACATTTGCAGTCTGAAAAGGGCATTAACCCGCATGCTAGACCCCTGAAATTCCCCAAAATATTTTGGCCACGAAAAATTCATCCTACACCCCTGAAAATTCAGAAAATGTTGGCAGCACAAAAAAAGGCCTTAAAATACATATTAGGCCTGCAAAAATGTAGAAAACTTTGGAGGCCCAAAAAAGGGGTTTACAGGCATTCTAGACCCCCTAAAGTCCAGAAAATATTGGTGGCCCAAAAACGGTGTCAGAGAGCTCTGAATGTCCCAAAACATTTGCAGTCTGAAAAGGGCATTAACCCGCATACTAGACCCCTGAAATTCCCCAAAATATTTTGGCCATGAAAAATTCATCCTACACCCCTGAAAATTCAGAAAATGTTGGCAACACAAAAAAAGGCCTTAAAATACATATTAGGCCTCCAAAAATGTAGAAAACTTTGGAGGCCCAAAAAAGGGGTTTACAGGCCTCCTAGACCCCCTAAAGTCCAGAAAATGTTGGTAGGCCAAAAACTGTGTCAGAGAGCACTGAATGTCCCAAAAACGTTTGCAGCCTGAAAAGGGCATTAACCCACATCCTAAACCCCTGAAATTCTCAAAAAAATTTTGGCCCAAAAAATGAATCCTACACCCCTTAAAGTTCAGAAAATGTTGGCAGCCCCAAAGAGGCCTTAAAATGCATCTTATTCCTGCAAAAATCTTGATAACTTTGGAGGCCCAAAAAGGGGTTTACATGCTAGACCCCACAAAGTCCAGAAAATGTTGGTGACCTGAAAACAGTGCCAGAGAGCTCTGAATGTCCCAAAAATATTTGCAGCCTGAAAAGGGCATTAATCCGCATCCTGGCCCCCTGAAATTCCCCAAAATATTTTTGGCCCAAAAAATGTATCCTACATCCCTGAAGTTCAGAAAATGTTGGCAGCACAAAACAGGCCTTAAAATATATATTAGGCCTGCAAAAATGTAGAAGACTTTGGAGGCCCAAAAAGGGGTTTACAGGCATCCTAGACCCCCTAAAGTCCAGAAAATGTTGGTGGCCAAAAACTGTGTCAGAGAGCTCTGAATGTCCCAAAAACATTTGCAGTCTGAAAAGGGCATTAACCCGCATGCTAGACCCCTGAAATTTCCCAAAATATTTTGGCCACGAAAAATTCATCCTACACCCCTGAAAATTCAGAAAATATTGGCAGCACAAAAAAGGCCTTAAAATACATATTAGGCCTCCAAAAATGTAGAAAACTTTGGAGGCCCAAAAAAGGGGTTTACAGGCATCCTAGACCCCCTAAAGTCCAGAAAATGTTGGTAGGCCAAAAACTGTGTCAGAGAGCTCTGAATGTCCCAAAAACGTTTGCAGCCTGAAAAGGGCATTAACCCACATCCTAAACCCCTGAAATTCCCAAAAACATTTTTGGCCCGAAAAATGCATCCTACACCCCTGAAAGTTCAGAAAATGTTGGCAGCCCCAAAAAGGCCTTAAAATGCATCTTATTTCTGCAATAATCTTGACAACTTTGGAGGCCCAAAAAAGGGGTTTACAGACATCCTAGACCCCTGAAAGTCCAGAAAATGTTGGTGACCCGAAAACAGTGTCAGAGAGCTCTGAATGTCCCAAAAACATTTGCAGCCTGAAAAGGGCATTAACCCACATCCTAGCCCCCTGAAATTCCCCAAAATATTTTTGGCCCGAAAAATGCATCCTACATCCTTGAAGTTCAGAACCTGTTGGCAGCCCAAAAAAGGCCTTAAAATGCATCTTATTCCTGTAAAAATCTTGATAACTTTGGAGGCCCAAAAAAGGGGTTTACATCCTAGACCCCATAAAGTCCAGAAAATGTTGGTGACCTGAAAACAGTGTCAGAGAGCTCTGAATGTCGCAAAAATATTTGCAGCCTGAAAAGGGCATTAATCCGCATCCTGGCCCCCTGAAATTCCCCAAAATATTTTTGGCCCAAAAAATGCATCCTACATCCCTGAAGTTCAGAAAATGTTGGCAGCACAAAACAGGCCTTAAAATACATATTAGGCCTGCAAAAATGTAGAAGACTTTGGAGGCTCAAAAAAGGGGTTTACAGGCATCCTAGACCCCCTAAAGTCCAGAAAATGTTAGCGCCCCAAAAACTGTGTGAGAGAGCTCTGAATGTCCAAAAAACATTTGCAGTCTGAAAAGGGCATTAACCCGCATTCTAGACCCCTGAAATTCCCCAAAATATTTTGGCCACGAAAAATTCATCCTACACCCCTGAAAATTCAGAAAATGTTGGCAGCACAAAAAAAGGCCTTAAAATACATATTAGGCCTCCAAAAATGTAGAAGACTTTGGAGGCCCAAAAAGGGGTTTACAGGCATCCTAGACCCCCTAAAGTCCAGAAAATGTTGGTGGCCCAAAAACTGTGTCAGAGAGCTCTAAATGTCCCAAAAACGTTTGCAGCCTGAAAAGGGCATTAACCCACATCCTAAACCCCTGAAATTCCCAAAAACATTTTTGGCCCAAAAAATGCATCCTACACCCCTGAAAGTTCAGAAAATGTTGGCAGCCCCAAAAAGGCCTTAACATGCATCTTATTCCTGCAAAAATCTTGAAAACTTTGGAGGCCCAAAAAAGGGGTTTACATCCTAGACCCCATAAAGTACAGAAAATGTTGGTGACTCGAAAACAGTGTCAGAGAGCTCTGAATGTCCCAAAAATGTTTGCAGCCTGAAAAGGGCATTAATCCGCATCCTGGCCCCCTCAAATTCCCCAAAATATTTTTGGCCCAAAAAATGCATCCTACATCCATGAAGTTCAGAAAATGTTGGCAGCACAAAACAGGCCTTAAAATACATATTAGGCCTGCAAAAATGTAGAAAACTTTGGAGGCCCAAAAAAGGGGTTTACAGGCATCCTAGACCCCCTAAAGTCCAGAAAATGTTGGCGGCCCAAAAACGGTGTCAGAGAGCTCTGAATGTCCCAAAACATTTGCAGTCTGAAAAGGGCATTAACCCGCATACTAGACCCCTGAAATTTCCCAAAATATTTTGGCCACAAAAAATTCATCCTACACCCCTGAAAATTCAGAAAATGTTGGCAGCACAAAAAAGGCCTTAAAATACATATTAGGCCTCCAAAAATGTAGAAAACTTTGGAGGCCCATAAAAGGGGTTTACAGGCATCCTAGACCCCCTAAAGTCCAGAAAATGTTGGTAGGCCAAAAACTGTGTCAGAGAGCTCTGAATGTCCCAAAAATATTTGCAGCCTGAAAAGGGCATTAACCCACATCCTAAACCCCTGAAATTCCCAAAAACATTTTTGGCCCGAAAAATGAATCCTACACCCCTTAAAGTTCAGAAAATGTTGGCAGCCCCAAAAAGGCCTTAAAATGCATCTTATTCCTGCAAAAATCTTGATAACTTTGGAGGCCCAAAAAAGGGGTTTACATCCTAGACCCCTTAAAGTCCAGAAAATGTTGGCGGCCCAAAAACTGTGTGAGAGAGCTCTGAATGTCCCAAAAATATTTGCAGTCTGAAAAGGGCATTAACCCGCATGCTAGACCCCTGAAATTTCCCAAAATATTTTGGCCACGAAAAATTCATCCTACACCCCTGAAAATTCAGAAAATATTGGCAGCACAAAAAAGGCCTTAAAATACATATTAGGCCTCCAAAAATGTAGAAAACTTTGGAGGCCCAAAAAAGGGGTTTACAGGCATCCTAGACCCCCTAAAGTCCAGAAAATGTTGGTAGGCCAAAAACTGTGTCAGAGAGCTCTGAATGTCCCAAAAACGTTTGCAGCCTGAAAAGGGCATTAACCCACATCCTAAACCCCTGAAATTCCCAAAAACATTTTTGGCCCGAAAAATGCATCCTACACCCCTGAAAGTTCAGAAAATGTTGGCAGCCCCAAAAAGGCCTTAAAATGCATCTTATTTCTGCAATAATCTTGATAACTTTGGAGGCCCAAAAAAGGGGTTTACAGACATCCTAGACCCCTGAAAGTCCAGAAAATGTTGGTGACCCGAAAACAGTGTCAGAGAGCTCTGAATGTCCCAAAAACATTTGCAGCCTGAAAAGGGCATTAACCCACATCCTAGCCCCCTGAAATTCCCCAAAATATTTTTGGCCCGAAAAATGCATCCTACATCCTTGAAGTTCAGAACATGTTGGCAGCCCAAAAAATGCCTTAAAATGCATCTTATTCCTGTAAAAATCTTGATAACTTTGGAGGCCCAAAAAAGGGGTTTACATCCTAGACCCCATAAAGTCCAGAAAATGTTGGTGACCTGAAAACAGTGTCAGAGAGCTCTGAATGTCGCAAAAATATTTGCAGCCTGAAAAGGGCATTAATCCGCATCCTGGCCCCCTGAAATTCCCCAAAATATTTTTGGCCCAAAAAATGCATCCTACATCCCTGAAGTTCAGAAAATGTTGGCAGCACAAAACAGGCCTTAAAATACATATTAGGCCTGCAAAAATGTAGAAGACTTTGGAGGCTCAAAAAAGGGGTTTACAGGCATCCTAGACCCCCTAAAGTCCAGAAAATGTTAGCGCCCCAAAAACTGTGTGAGAGAGCTCTGAATGTCCAAAAAACATTTGCAGTCTGAAAAGGGCATTAACCCGCATTCTAGACCCCTGAAATTCCCCAAAATATTTTGGCCACGAAAAATTCATCCTACACCCCTGAAAATTCAGAAAATGTTGGCAGCACAAAAAAAGGCCTTAAAATACATATTAGGCCTCCAAAAATGTAGAAGACTTTGGAGGCCCAAAAAGGGGTTTACAGGCATCCTAGACCCCCTAAAGTCCAGAAAATGTTGGTGGCCCAAAAACTGTGTCAGAGAGCTCTGAATGTCCCAAAAACGTTTGCAGCCTGAAAAGGGCATTAACCCACATCCTAAACCCCTGAAATTCCCAAAAACATTTTTGGCCCAAAAAATGCATCCTACACCCCTGAAAGTTCAGAAAATGTTGGCAGCCCCAAAAAGGCCTTAACATGCATCTTATTCCTGCAAAAATCTTGAAAACTTTGGAGGCCCAAAAAAGGGGTTTACATCCTAGACCCCATAAAGTACAGAAAATGTTGGTGACTCGAAAACAGTGTCAGAGAGCTCTGAATGTCCCAAAAATGTTTGCAGCCTGAAAAGGGCATTAATCCGCATCCTGGCCCCCTCAAATTCCCCAAAATATTTTTGGCCCAAAAAATGCATCCTACATCCATGAAGTTCAGAAAATGTTGGCAGCACAAAACAGGCCTTAAAATACATATTAGGCCTGCAAAAATGTAGAAAACTTTGGAGGCCCAAAAAAGGGGTTTACAGGCATCCTAGACCCCCTAAAGTCCAGAAAATGTTGGCGGCCCAAAAACTGTGTGAGAGAGCTCTGAATGTCCCAAAAACATTTGCAGTCTGAAAAGGGCATTAACCCGCATGCTAGACCCCTGAAATTCCCCAAAATATTTTGGCCACGAAAAATTCATCCTACACCCCTGAAAATTCAGAAAATGTTGGCAGCACAAAAAAAGGCCTTAAAATACATATTAGGCCTGCAAAAATGTAGAAAACTTTGGAGGCCCAAAAAAGGGGTTTACAGGCATCCTAGACCCCCTAAAGTCCAGAAAATGTTGGCGGCCCAAAAACGGTGTCAGAGAGCTCTGAATGTCCCAAAACATTTGCAGTCTGAAAAGGGCATTAACCCGCATACTAGACCCCTGAAATTTCCCAAAATATTTTGGCCACAAAAAATTCATCCTACACCCCTGAAAATTCAGAAAATGTTGGCAGCACAAAAAAGGCCTTAAAATACATATTAGGCCTCCAAAAATGTAGAAAACTTTGGAGGCCCATAAAAGGGGTTTACAGGCATCCTAGACCCCCTAAAGTCCAGAAAATGTTGGTAGGCCAAAAACTGTGTCAGAGAGCTCTGAATGTCCCAAAAATATTTGCAGCCTGAAAAGGGCATTAACCCACATCCTAAACCCCTGAAATTCCCAAAAACATTTTTGGCCCGAAAAATGAATCCTACACCCCTTAAAGTTCAGAAAATGTTGGCAGCCCCAAAAAGGCCTTAAAATGCATCTTATTCCTGCAAAAATCTTGATAACTTTGGAGGCCCAAAAAAGGGGTTTACATCCTAGACCCCCTAAAGTCCAGAAAATGTTGGCGGCCCAAAAACTGTGTGAGAGAGCTCTGAATGTCCCAAAAATATTTGCAGTCTGAAAAGGGCATTAACCCGCATGCTAGACCCCTGAAATTCCCCAAAATATATTGGCCACGAAAAATTCATCCTACACCCCTGAAAATTCAGAAAATGTTGGCAGCCCCAAAAAGGCCTTAAAATGCATCTTATTTCTGCAATAATCTTGATAACTTTGGAGGCCCAAAAAAGGGGTTTACAGACATCCTAGACCCCTGAAAGTCCAGAAAATGTTGGTGACCCGAAAACAGTGTCAGAGAGCTCTGAATGTCCCAAAAACATTTGCAGCCTGAAAAGGGCATTAACCCACATCCTAGCCCCCTGAAATTCCCCAAAATATTTTTGGCCCGAAAAATGCATCCTACATCCTTGAAGTTCAGAACATGTTGGCAGCCCAAAAAAGGCCTCAAAATGCATCTTATTCCTGTAAAAATCTTGATAACTTTGGAGGCCCAAAAAAGGGGTTTACATCCTAGACCCCATAAAGTCCAGAAAATGTTGGTAGGCCAAAAACTGTGTCAGAGAGCTCTGAATGTCCCAAAAACATTTGCAGCCTGAAAAGGGCATTAACCCACATCCTAAACCCCTGAAATTCCCAAAAACATTTTTGGCCCGAAAAATGAATCCTACACCCCTTAAAGTTCAGAAAATGTTGGCAGCCCCAAAAAGGCCTTAAAATGCATCTTATTCCTGCAAAAATCTTGATAACTTTGGAGGCCCAAAAAAGGGGTTTACATCCTAGACCCCATAAAGTCCAGAAAATGTTGGTGACCTGAAAACAGTGTCAGAGAGCTCTGACTGTCGCAAAAATATTTGCAGCCTGAATAGGGCATTAATCCGCATCCTGGCCCCCTGAAATTCCCCAAAATATTTTTGGCCCAGAAAATGCATCCTACATCCCTGAAGTTCAGAAAATGTTGGCAGCACAAAACAGGCCTTAAAATACATATTAGGCCTGCAAAAATGTAGAAGACTTTGGAGGCCCAAAAAAGGGGTTTACAGGCATCCTAGACCCCCTAAAGTCCAGAAAATGTTGGTGGCCCAAAAACTGTGTCAGAGAGCTCTGAATGTCCCAAAAACATTTGCAGTCTGAAAAGGGCATTAACCCGCATGCTAGACCCCTGAAATTTCCCAAAATATTTTGGCCACAAAAAATTCATCCTACACCCCTGAAAATTGAGAAAATGTTGGCAGCACAAAAAAGGCCTTAAAATACATATTAGGCCTCCAAAAATGTAGAAAACTTTGGAGGCCCAAAAAAGGGGTTTACAGGCATCCTAGACCCCCTAAAGTCCAGAAAATGTTGGTAGGCCAAAAACTGTGTAAGAGAGCTCTGAATGTCCCAAAAACATTTGCAGCCTGAAAAGGGCATTAACCCACATCCTAAACCCCTGAAATTCCCAAAAACATTTTTGGCCCGAAAAATGAATCCTACACCCCTTAAAGTTCAGAAAATGTTGGCAGCCCCAAAAAGGCCTTAAAATGCATCTTATTCCTGCAAAAATCTTGATAACTTTGGAGGCCCAAAAAAGGGGTTTACATCCTAGACCCCATAAAGTCCAGAAAATGTTGGTGACCTGAAAACAGTGTCAGAGAGCTCTGAATGTCGCAAAAATATTTGCAGCCTGAAAAGGGCATTAATCCGCATCCTGGCCTCCTGAAATTCCCCAAAATATTTTTGGCCCAGAAAATGCATCCTACATCCCTGAAGTTCAGAAAATGTTGGCAGCACAAAACAGGCCTTAAAATACATATTAGGCCTGCAAAAATGTAGAAGACTTTGGAGGCCCAAAAAAGGGGTTTACAGGCATCCTAGACCCCCTAAAGTCCAGAAAATGTTGGTGGCCCAAAAACTGTGTCAGAGAGCTCTGAATGTCCCAAAAACATTTGCAGTCTGAAAAGGGCATTAACTCGCATGCTAGACCCCTGAAATTTCCCAAAATATTTTGGCCACGAAAAATTCATCCTACACCCCTGAAAATTCAGAAAATATTGGCAGCACAAAAAAGGCCTTAAAATACATATTAGGCCTCCAAAAATGTAGAAAACTTTGGAGGCCCAAAAAAGGGGTTTACAGGCATCCTAGACCCCCTAAAGTCCAGAAAATGTTGGTAGGCCAAAAACTGTGTCAGAGAGCTCTGAATGTCCCAAAAACGTTTGCAGCCTGAAAAGGGCATTAACCCACATCCTAAACCCCTGAAATTCCCAAAAACATTTTTGGCCGAAAAATGCATCCTACACCCTGAAAGTTCAGAAAATGTTGGCAGCCCCAAAAAGGCCTTAAAATGCATCTTATTTCTGCAATAATCTTGATAACTTTGGAGGCCCAAAAAAGGGGTTTACAGACATCCTAGACCCCTGAAAGTCCAGAAAATGTTGGTGACCCGAAAACAGTGTCAGAGAGCTCTGAATGTCCCAAAAACATTTGCAGCCTGAAAAGGGCATTAACCCACATCCTAGCCCCCTGAAATTCCCCAAAATATTTTTGGCCCGAAAAATGCATCCTACATCCTTGAAGTTCAGAACATGTTGGCAGCCCAAAAAAGGCCTCAAAATGCATCTTATTCCTGTAAAAATCTTGATAACTTTGGAGGCCCAAAAAAGGGGTTTACATCCTAGACCCCATAAAGTCCAGAAAATGTTGGTAGGCCAAAAACTGTGTCAGAGAGCTCTGAATGTCCCAAAAACATTTGCAGCCTGAAAAGGGCATTAACCCACATCCTAAACCCCTGAAATTCCCAAAAACATTTTTGGCCCGAAAAATGAATCCTACACCCCTTAAAGTTCAGAAAATGTTGGCAGCCCCAAAAAGGCCTTAAAATGCATCTTATTCCTGCAAAAATCTTGATAACTTTGGAGGCCCAAAAAAGGGGTTTACATCCTAGACCCCATAAAGTCCAGAAAATGTTGGTGACCTGAAAACAGTGTCAGAGAGCTCTGACTGTCGCAAAAATATTTGCAGCCTGAAAAGGGCATTAATCCGCATCCTGGCCCCCTGAAATTCCCCAAAATATTTTTGGCCCAGAAAATGCATCCTACATCCCTGAAGTTCAGAAAATGTTGGCAGCACAAAACAGGTCTTAAAATACATATTAGGCCTGCAAATATGTAGAAGACTTTGGAGGCCCAAAAAAAGGGGTTTACAGGCATCCTAGACCCCCTAAAGTCCAGAAAATGTTGGTGGCCCAAAAACTGTGTCAGAGAGCTCTGAATGTCCCAAAAACATTTGCAGTCTGAAAAGGGCATTAACCCGCATGCTAGACCCCTGAAATTTCCCAAAATATTTTGGCCACAAAAAATTCATCCTAGACCCCTGAAAATTGAGAAAATGTTGGCAGCACAAAAAAGGCCTTAAAATACATATTAGGCCTCCAAAAATGTAGAAAACTTTGGAGGCCCAAAAAAGGGGTTTACAGGCATCCTAGACCCCCTAAAGTCCAGAAAATGTTGGTAGGCCAAAAACTGTGTAAGAGAGCTCTGAATGTCCCAAAAACATTTGCAGCCTGAAAAGGGCATTAACCCACATCCTAAACCCCTGAAATTCCCAAAAACATTTTTGGCCCGAAAAATGAATCCTACACCCCTTAAAGTTCAGAAAATGTTGGCAGCCCCAAAAAGGCCTTAAAATGCATCTTATTCCTGCAAAAATCTTGATAACTTTGGAGGCCCAAAAAAGGGGTTTACATCCTAGACCCCATAAAGTCCAGAAAATGTTGGTGACCTGAAAACAGTGTCAGAGAGCTCTGAATGTCGCAAAAATATTTGCAGCCTGAAAAGGGCATTAATCCGCATCCTGGCCTCCTGAAATTCCCCAAAATATTTTTGGCCCAGAAAATGCATCCTACATCCCTGAAGTTCAGAAAATGTTGGCAGCACAAAACAGGCCTTAAAATACATATTAGGCCTGCAAAAATGTAGAAGACTTTGGAGGCCCAAAAAAGGGGGTTTACAGGCATCCTAGACCCCCTAAAGTCCAGAAAATGTTGGTGGCCCAAAAACTGTGTCAGAGAGCTCTGAATGTCCCAAAAACATTTGCAGCCTGAAAAGGGCATTAACCCACATCCTAAACCCCTGAAATTCCCAAAAACATTTTTGGCCCGAAAAATGAATCCTACACCCCTTAAAGTTCAGAAAATGTTGGCAGCCCCAAAAAGGCCTTAAAATGCATCTTATTCCTGCAAAAATCTTGATAACTTTGGAGGCCCAAAAAAGGGGTTTACATCCTAGACCCCATAAAGTCCAGAAAATGTTGGTGACCTGAAAACAGTGTCAGAGAGCTCTGAATGTCGCAAAAATATTTGCAGCCTGAAAAGGGCATTAATCCGCATCCTGGCCTCCTGAAATTCCCCAAAATATTTTTGGCCCAGAAAATGCATCCTACATCCCTGAAGTTCAGAAAATGTTGGCAGCACAAAACAGGCCTTAAAATACATATTAGGCCTGCAAAAATGTAGAAGACTTTGGAGGCCCAAAAAAGGGGTTTACAGGCATCCTAGACCCCCTAAAGTCCAGAAAATGTTGGTGGCCCAAAAACTGTGTCAGAGAGCTCTGAATGTCCCAAAAACATTTGCAGTCTGAAAAGGGCATTAACTCGCATGCTAGACCCCTGAAATTTCCCAAAATATTTTGGCCACGAAAAATTCATCCTACACCCCTGAAAATTCAGAAAATATTGGCAGCACAAAAAAGGCCTTAAAATACATATTAGGCCTCCAAAAATGTAGAAAACTTTGGAGGCCCAAAAAAGGGGTTTACAGGCATCCTAGACCCCCTAAAGTCCAGAAAATGTTGGTAGGCCAAAAACTGTGTCAGAGAGCTCTGAATGTCCCAAAAACGTTTGCAGCCTGAAAAGGGCATTAACCCACATCCTAAACCCCTGAAATTCCCAAAAACATTTTTGGCCGAAAAATGCATCCTACACCCTGAAAGTTCAGAAAATGTTGGCAGCCCCAAAAAGGCCTTAAAATGCATCTTATTTCTGCAATAATCTTGATAACTTTGGAGGCCCAAAAAAGGGGTTTACAGACATCCTAGACCCCTGAAAGTCCAGAAAATGTTGGTGACCCGAAAACAGTGTCAGAGAGCTCTGAATGTCCCAAAAACATTTGCAGCCTGAAAAGGGCATTAACCCACATCCTAGCCCCCTGAAATTCCCCAAAATATTTTTGGCCCGAAAAATGCATCCTACATCCTTGAAGTTCAGAACATGTTGGCAGCCCAAAAAAGGCCTTAAAATACATATTAGGCCTCCAAAAATGTAGAAAACTTTGGAGGCCCAAAAAAGGGGTTTACAGGCATCCTAGACCCCCTAAAGTCCAGAAAATGTTGGTAGGCCAAAAACTGTGTAAGAGAGCTCTGAATGTCCCAAAAACATTTGCAGCCTGAAAAGGGCATTAACCCACATCCTAAACCCCTGAAATTCCCAAAAACATTTTTGGCCCGAAAAATGAATCCTACACCCCTTAAAGTTCAGAAAATGTTGGCAGCCCCAAAAAGGCCTTAAAATGCATCTTATTGCTGCAAAAATCTTGATAACTTTGGAGGCCCAAAAAAGGGGTTTACATCCTAGACCCCATAAAGTCCAGAAAATGTTGGTGACCTGAAAACAGTGTCAGAGAGCTCTGAATGTCGCAAAAATATTTGCAGCCTGAAAAGGGCATTAATCCGCATCCTGGCCTCCTGAAATTCCCCAAAATATTTTTGGCCCAGAAAATGCATCCTACATCCTTGAAGTTCAGAACATGTTGGCAGCCCAAAAAAGGCCTTAAAATACATATTAGGCCTCCAAAAATGTAGAAAACTTTGGAGGCCCAAAAAAGGGGTTTACAGGCATCCTAGACCCCCTAAAGTCCAGAAAATGTTGGTAGGCCAAAAACTGTGTAAGAGAGCTCTGAATGTCCCAAAAACATTTGCAGCCTGAAAAGGGCATTAACCCACATCCTAAACCCCTGAAATTCCCAAAAACATTTTTGGCCCGAAAAATGAATCCTACACCCCTTAAAGTTCAGAAAATGTTGGCAGCCCCAAAAAGGCCTTAAAATGCATCTTATTCCTGCAAAAATCTTGATAACTTTGGAGGCCCAAAAAAGGGGTTTACATCCTAGACCCCATAAAGTCCAGAAAATGTTGGTGACCTGAAAACAGTGTCAGAGAGCTCTGAATGTCGCAAAAATATTTGCAGCCTGAAAAGGGCATTAATCCGCATCCTGGCCTCCTGAAATTCCCCAAAATATTTTTGGCCCAGAAAATGCATCCTACATCCCTGAAGTTCAGAAAATGTTGGCAGCACAAAACAGGCCTTAAAATACATATTAGGCCTGCAAAAATGTAGAAGACTTTGGAGGCCCAAAAAAGGGGTTTACAGGCATCCTAGACCCCCTAAAGTCCAGAAAATGTTGGTGGCCCAAAAACTGTGTCAGAGAGCTCTGAATGTCCCAAAAACATTTGCAGTCTGAAAAGGGCATTAACTCGCATGCTAGACCCCTGAAATTTCCCAAAATATTTTGGCCACGAAAAATTCATCCTACACCCCTGAAAATTCAGAAAATATTGGCAGCACAAAAAAGGCCTTAAAATACATATTAGGCCTCCAAAAATGTAGAAAACTTTGGAGGCCCAAAAAAGGGGTTTACAGGCATCCTAGACCCCCTAAAGTCCAGAAAATGTTGGTAGGCCAAAAACTGTGTCAGAGAGCTCTGAATGTCCCAAAAACGTTTGCAGCCTGAAAAGGGATTAACCCACATCCTAAACCCCTGAAATTCCCAAAAACATTTTTGGCCGAAAAATGCATCCTACACCCTGAAAGTTCAGAAAATGTTGGCAGCCCCAAAAAGGCCTTAAAATGCATCTTATTTCTGCAATAATCTTGATAACTTTGGAGGCCCAAAAAAGGGGTTTACAGACATCCTAGACCCCTGAAAGTCCAGAAAATGTTGGTGACCCGAAAACAGTGTCAGAGAGCTCTGAATGTCCCAAAAACATTTGCAGCCTGAAAAGGGCATTAACCCACATCCTAGCCCCCTGAAATTCCCCAAAATATTTTTGGCCCGAAAAATGCATCCTACATCCTTGAAGTTCAGAACATGTTGGCAGCCCAAAAAAGGCCTTAAAATGCATCTTATTCCTGTAAAAATCTTGATAACTTTGGAGGCCCAAAAAAGGGGTTTACATCCTAGACCCCATAAAGTCCAGAAAATGTTGGTGACCTGAAAACAGTGTCAGAGAGCTCTGAATGTCGCAAAAATATTTGCAGCCTGAAAAGGGCATTAATCCGCATCCTGGCCCCCTGAAATTCCCCAAAATATTTTTGGCCTAAAAAATGCATCCTACATCCCTGAAGTTCAGAAAATGTTGGCAGCACAAAACAGGCCTTAAAATACATATTAGGCCTGCAAAAATGTAGAAGACTTTGGAGGCCCAAAAAAGGGGTTTACAGGCATCCTAGACCCCCTAAAGTCCAGAAAATGTTAGCGGCCCAAAAACTGTGTGAGAGAGCTCTGAATGTCCAAAAAACATTTGCAGTCTGAAAAGGGCATTAACCCGCATGCTAGACCCCTGAAATTCCCCAAAATATTTTGGCCACAAAAAATTCATCCTACACCCCTGAAAATTCAGAAAATGTTGGCAGCACAAAAAAAGGCCTTAAAATACATATTAGGCCTCCAAAAATGTAGAAGACTTTGGAGGCCCAAAAAGGGGTTTACAGGCATCCTAGACCCCCTAAAGTCCAGAAAATGTTGGTGGCCCAAAAACTGTGTCAGAGAGCTCTGAATGTCCCAAAAACGTTTGCAGCCTGAAAAGGGCATTAACCCACATCCTAAACCCCTGAAATTCCCAAAAACATTTTTGGCCCGAAAAATGCATCCTACATCCCTGAACGTTCAGAAAATGTTAGCAGCACAAAAAAGGCCTTAAAATAGATATTAGGCCTGCAAAAATGTAGAAAACTTTGGAGGCCAAAAAAGGGGGTTTACAGGCATCCTAGACCCCCTAAAGTCCAGAAAATGTTGGTGGCCCATAACTGTATCAGAGAGCTCTGAATGTCCCAAAAACATTTGCAGTCTGAAAAGGGCATTAATCCGCATGCTAGACCCCTGAAATTCCCCCAAAATATTTTGGTCATGAAAAATGCATCCTACACCCCTGAAAGTTCAGAAAATTTTGGCAGCACAAAAAAGGCCTTAAATGCCTCTTAGGCCTACAAAAATGTAGTAAACTTTAGAGGCCCAACTAAGGGGTTTACAGGCATCCTAGACCCCCTAAAGTCCAGAAAATGTTGGTAGGCCAAAAACTGTGTAAGAGAGCTCTGAATGTCCCAAAAACATTTGCAGCCTGAAAAGGGCATTAACCCACATCCTAAACCCCTGAAATTCCCAAAAACATTTTTGGCCCGAAAAATGAATCCTACACCCCTTAAAGTTCAGAAAATGTTGGCAGCCCCAAAAAGGCCTTAAAATGCATCTTATTCCTGCAAAAATCTTGATAACTTTGGAGGCCCAAAAAAGGGGTTTACATCCTAGACCCCATAAAGTCCAGAAAATGTTGGTGACCTGAAAACAGTGTCAGAGAGCTCTGAATGTCGCAAAAATATTTGCAGCCTGAAAAGGGCATTAATCCGCATCCTGGCCTCCTGAAATTCCCCAAAATATTTTTGGCCCAGAAAATGCATCCTACATCCCTGAAGTTCAGAAAATGTTGGCAGCACAAAACAGGCCTTAAAATACATATTAGGCCTGCAAAAATGTAGAAGACTTTGGAGGCCCAAAAAAGGGGGTTTACAGGCATCCTAGACCCCCTAAAGTCCAGAAAATGTTGGTGGCCCAAAAACTGTGTCAGAGAGCTCTGAATGTCCCAAAAACATTTGCAGCCTGAAAAGGGCATTAACCCACATCCTAAACCCCTGAAATTCCCAAAAACATTTTTGGCCCGAAAAATGAATCCTACACCCCTTAAAGTTCAGAAAATGTTGGCAGCCCCAAAAAGGCCTTAAAATGCATCTTATTCCTGCAAAAATCTTGATAACTTTGGAGGCCCAAAAAAGGGGTTTACATCCTAGACCCCATAAAGTCCAGAAAATGTTGGTGACCTGAAAACAGTGTCAGAGAGCTCTGAATGTCGCAAAAATATTTGCAGCCTGAAAAGGGCATTAATCCGCATCCTGGCCTCCTGAAATTCCCCAAAATATTTTTGGCCCAGAAAATGCATCCTACATCCCTGAAGTTCAGAAAATGTTGGCAGCACAAAACAGGCCTTAAAATACATATTAGGCCTGCAAAAATGTAGAAGACTTTGGAGGCCCAAAAAAGGGGTTTACAGGCATCCTAGACCCCCTAAAGTCCAGAAAATGTTGGTGGCCCAAAAACTGTGTCAGAGAGCTCTGAATGTCCCAAAAACATTTGCAGTCTGAAAAGGGCATTAACTCGCATGCTAGACCCCTGAAATTTCCCAAAATATTTTGGCCACGAAAAATTCATCCTACACCCCTGAAAATTCAGAAAATATTGGCAGCACAAAAAAGGCCTTAAAATACATATTAGGCCTCCAAAAATGTAGAAAACTTTGGAGGCCCAAAAAAGGGGTTTACAGGCATCCTAGACCCCCTAAAGTCCAGAAAATGTTGGTAGGCCAAAAACTGTGTCAGAGAGCTCTGAATGTCCCAAAAACGTTTGCAGCCTGAAAAGGGCATTAACCCACATCCTAAACCCCTGAAATTCCCAAAAACATTTTTGGCCGAAAAATGCATCCTACACCCTGAAAGTTCAGAAAATGTTGGCAGCCCCAAAAAGGCCTTAAAATGCATCTTATTTCTGCAATAATCTTGATAACTTTGGAGGCCCAAAAAAGGGGTTTACAGACATCCTAAACCCCTGAAAGTCCAGAAAATGTTGGTGACCCGAAAACAGTGTCAGAGAGCTCTGAATGTCCCAAAAACATTTGCAGCCTGAAAAGGGCATTAACCCACATCCTAGCCCCCTGAAATTCCCCAAAATATTTTTGGCCCGAAAAATGCATCCTACATCCTTGAAGTTCAGAACATGTTGGCAGCCCAAAAAAGGCCTTAAAATACATATTAGGCCTCCAAAAATGTAGAAAACTTTGGAGGCCCAAAAAAGGGGTTTACAGGCATCCTAGACCCCCTAAAGTCCAGAAAATGTTGGTAGGCCAAAAACTGTGTAAGAGAGCTCTGAATGTCCCAAAAACATTTGCAGCCTGAAAAGGGCATTAACCCACATCCTAAACCCCTGAAATTCCCAAAAACATTTTTGGCCCGAAAAATGAATCCTACACCCCTTAAAGTTCAGAAAATGTTGGCAGCCCCAAAAAGGCCTTAAAATGCATCTTATTCCTGCAAAAATCTTGATAACTTTGGAGGCCCAAAAAAGGGGTTTACATCCTAGACCCCATAAAGTCCAGAAAATGTTGGTGACCTGAAAACAGTGTCAGAGAGCTCTGAATGTCGCAAAAATATTTGCAGCCTGAAAAGGGCATTAATCCGCATCCTGGCCTCCTGAAATTCCCCAAAATATTTTTGGCCCAGAAAATGCATCCTACATCCTTGAAGTTCAGAACATGTTGGCAGCCCAAAAAAGGCCTTAAAATACATATTAGGCCTCCAAAAATGTAGAAAACTTTGGAGGCCCAAAAAAGGGGTTTACAGGCATCCTAGACCCCCTAAAGTCCAGAAAATGTTGGTAGGCCAAAAACTGTGTAAGAGAGCTCTGAATGTCCCAAAAACATTTGCAGCCTGAAAAGGGCATTAACCCACATCCTAAACCCCTGAAATTCCCAAAAACATTTTTGGCCCGAAAAATGAATCCTACACCCCTTAAAGTTCAGAAAATGTTGGCAGCCCCAAAAAGGCCTTAAAATGCATCTTATTCCTGCAAAAATCTTGATAACTTTGGAGGCCCAAAAAAGGGGTTTACATCCTAGACCCCATAAAGTCCAGAAAATGTTGGTGACCTGAAAACAGTGTCAGAGAGCTCTGAATGTCGCAAAAATATTTGCAGCCTGAAAAGGGCATTAATCCGCATCCTGGCCTCCTGAAATTCCCCAAAATATTTTTGGCCCAGAAAATGCATCCTACATCCCTGAAGTTCAGAAAATGTTGGCAGCACAAAACAGGCCTTAAAATACATATTAGGCCTGCAAAAATGTAGAAGACTTTGGAGGCCCAAAAAAGGGGTTTACAGGCATCCTAGACCCCCTAAAGTCCAGAAAATGTTGGTGGCCCAAAAACTGTGTCAGAGAGCTCTGAATGTCCCAAAAACATTTGCAGTCTGAAAAGGGCATTAACTCGCATGCTAGACCCCTGAAATTTCCCAAAATATTTTGGCCACGAAAAATTCATCCTACACCCCTGAAAATTCAGAAAATATTGGCAGCACAAAAAAGGCCTTAAAATACATATTAGGCCTCCAAAAATGTAGAAAACTTTGGAGGCCCAAAAAAGGGGTTTACAGGCATCCTAGACCCCCTAAAGTCCAGAAAATGTTGGTAGGCCAAAAACTGTGTCAGAGAGCTCTGAATGTCCCAAAAACGTTTGCAGCCTGAAAAGGGATTAACCCACATCCTAAACCCCTGAAATTCCCAAAAACATTTTTGGCCGAAAAATGCATCCTACACCCTGAAAGTTCAGAAAATGTTGGCAGCCCCAAAAAGGCCTTAAAATGCATCTTATTTCTGCAATAATCTTGATAACTTTGGAGGCCCAAAAAAGGGGTTTACAGACATCCTAGACCCCTGAAAGTCCAGAAAATGTTGGTGACCCGAAAACAGTGTCAGAGAGCTCTGAATGTCCCAAAAACATTTGCAGCCTGAAAAGGGCATTAACCCACATCCTAGCCCCCTGAAATTCCCCAAAATATTTTTGGCCCGAAAAATGCATCCTACATCCTTGAAGTTCAGAACATGTTGGCAGCCCAAAAAAGGCCTTAAAATGCATCTTATTCCTGTAAAAATCTTGATAACTTTGGAGGCCCAAAAAAGGGGTTTACATCCTAGACCCCATAAAGTCCAGAAAATGTTGGTGACCTGAAAACAGTGTCAGAGAGCTCTGAATGTCGCAAAAATATTTGCAGCCTGAAAAGGGCATTAATCCGCATCCTGGCCCCCTGAAATTCCCCAAAATATTTTTGGCCTAAAAAATGCATCCTACATCCCTGAAGTTCAGAAAATGTTGGCAGCACAAAACAGGCCTTAAAATACATATTAGGCCTGCAAAAATGTAGAAGACTTTGGAGGCCCAAAAAAGGGGTTTACAGGCATCCTAGACCCCCTAAAGTCCAGAAAATGTTAGCGGCCCAAAAACTGTGTGAGAGAGCTCTGAATGTCCAAAAAACATTTGCAGTCTGAAAAGGGCATTAACCCGCATGCTAGACCCCTGAAATTCCCCAAAATATTTTGGCCACAAAAAATTCATCCTACACCCCTGAAAATTCAGAAAATGTTGGCAGCACAAAAAAAGGCCTTAAAATACATATTAGGCCTCCAAAAATGTAGAAGACTTTGGAGGCCCAAAAAGGGGTTTACAGGCATCCTAGACCCCCTAAAGTCCAGAAAATGTTGGTGGCCCAAAAACTGTGTCAGAGAGCTCTGAATGTCCCAAAAACGTTTGCAGCCTGAAAAGGGCATTAACCCACATCCTAAACCCCTGAAATTCCCAAAAACATTTTTGGCCCGAAAAATGCATCCTACATCCCTGAACGTTCAGAAAATGTTAGCAGCACAAAAAAGGCCTTAAAATAGATATTAGGCCTGCAAAAATGTAGAAAACTTTGGAGGCCCAAAAAGGGGGTTTACAGGCATCCTAGACCCCCTAAAGTCCAGAAAATGTTGGTGGCCCATAACTGTATCAGAGAGCTCTGAATGTCCCAAAAACATTTGCAGTCTGAAAAGGGCATTAATCCGCATGCTAGACCCCTGAAATTCCCCCAAAATATTTTGGTCATGAAAAATGCATCCTACACCCCTGAAAGTTCAGAAAATTTTGGCAGCACAAAAAAGGCCTTAAATGCCTCTTAGGCCTACAAAAATGTAGTAAACTTTAGAGGCCCAACTAAGGGGTTTACAGGCATCGTAGACCCCTTACAGTCCAGAAAATGTTGGTGCCCAAAAAGGGTGTCAGAGAGCTCTGAATTTCCCAAAAACATTTGCAGCCTTAAAAGGGCATCAACCCACATCCTAGACCCCTTAAAATCCCAAAAACATTTTTGGCCTGAAAAATGCATCCTACACCCCTGAAAGTTCAGAAAATGTTGGAAGCCCAAAAAAGGCCTTAAAATGCATCTTATTCCTGCAAAAATGTAGAAAACTTTGGAGGCCCAAAAAAGGGGTTTACAGGCATCCTAGACCCTCTAAAGGCCAGAAAATGTTGGTGGCCCAAAAACTGTGTCAGAGAGCTCTGAATGTCCCAAAAACGTTTGCAGCCTGAAAAGGGCATTAACCCACATCCTAGACCCCTTAAATTCCCAAAAACATTTTTGGCCCGAAAAATGCATCCTACACCCCTGAAAGTTCAGAAAATGTTGGCAGCCCAAAAAAGGCCTTAGATGCCTCTTAGGCCTAAAAAATTTAGTAAACTTTAGAGGCCCAAAAAAGGGGTTTACAGGCATTGTAGACCCCCTAAAGTCCAGAAAATGTTGGTGCCCAAAAACAGTGTCAGAGAGCTCTGAATGTCCCAAAAACATTTGGAGCCTGAAAAAGGCATTAACCCGCATCCTAGACCCCTTAAATTCCCAAAAACATTTTTGGCCTGAAAAATGCTTCCTACATCCCTGAAAGTTCAGAAAATTTTGGCAGCACAAAAAAGGCCTTAAAATAGATATCAGGCCTGCAAAAATGTAGAAAACTTTGGAGGCCCAAAAAAGGGGTTTACAGGCATCCCAGACCCCCTAAAGTCCAGAAAATGTTGGTGCCCTGGCCCATAACTGTATCAGAGAGCTCTGAATGTCCCAAAAACATTTGTAGTCTGAAAAGGGCATTAACCCACATCCTAGACCCATGAAATTACTAAAAACATTTATGGCCCGAAAAATGCATCCTACACCCCTGAAAGTTCAGCAAATGTTGGAAGCCCAAAAAAAGGCCTTAAAATGCATCTTATTTCTGCAAAAATCTTGATAACTTTGGAGGCCCAGAAAAGGGGTTTACAGGCATCCTAGACCCCTGAAAGTCCAGAAAATGTTGGTGACCCGAAAACAGTGTCAGAGAGCTCTGAATGTCCCAAAAACATTTGCAGCCTGAAAAGGGCATTAACCCACATCCTAAACCCCTGAAATTCCCAAAAACATTTTTGGCCCGAAAAATGCATCCTACATCCCTGAAGTTCAGAAAATGTTGGCAACACAAAACAGGCCTTAAAATACATATTAGGCCTGCAAAAATGTAGAAAACTTTGGAGGCCCAAAAAAAGGGGTTTACAGGCATCCTAGACCCCCTAAAGTCCAGAAAATGTTGGCGGCCCAAAAACTGTGTGAGAGAGCTCTGAATGTCCCAAAAACATTTGCAGTCTGAAAAGGGCATTAACCCGCATGCTAGACCCCTGAAATTCCCCAAAATATTTTGGCCACGAAAAATTCATCCTACACCCCTGAAAATTCAGAAAATATTGGCAGCACAAAAAAGGCCTTAAAATACATATTAGGCCTCCAAAAATGTAGAAAACTTTGGAGGCCCAAAAAAGGGGTTTACAGGCATCCTAGACCCCCTAAAGTCCAGAAAATGTTGGTAGGCCAAAAACTCTGTCAGAGAGCTCTGAATGTCCCAAAAACGTTTGCAGCCTGAAAAGGGCATTAACCCACATCCTAAACCCCTGAAATTCCCAAAAACATTTTTGGCCCGAAAAATGCATCCTACACCCCTGAAAGTTCAGAAAATGTTGGCAGCCCCAAAAAGGCCTTAAAATGCATCTTATTTCTGCAATAATCTTGATAACTTTGGAGGCCCAAAAAAGGGGTTTACATCCTAGACCCCATAAAGTACAGAAAATGTTGGTGACTCGAAAACAGTGTCAGAGAGCTCTGAATGTCCCAAAAATGTTTGCAGCCTGAAAAGGGCATTAATCCGCATCCTGGCCCCCTCAAATTCCCCAAAATATTTTTGGCCCAAAAAATGCATCCTACATCCCTGAAGTTCAGAAAATGTTGGCAACACAAAACAGGCCTTAAAATACATATTAGGCCTGCAAAAATGTAGAAAACTTTGGAGGCCCAAAAAAGGGGTTTACAGGCATCCTAGACCCCCTAAAGTCCAGAAAATGTTGGCGGCCCAAAAACTGTGTGAGAGAGCTCTGAATGTCCCAAAAACATTTGCAGTCTGAAAAGGGCATTAACCCGCATGCTAGACCCCTGAAATTCCCCAAAATATTTTGGCCACGGAAAATTCATCCTACACCCCTGAAAATTCAGAAAATGTTGGCAGCACAAAAAAAGGCCTTAAAATACATATTAGGCCTGCAAAAATGTAGAAAACTTTGGAGGCCCAAAAAAGGGGTTTACAGGCATTCTAGACCCCCTAAAGTCCAGAAAATATTGGTGGCCCAAAAACGGTGTCAGAGAGCTCTGAATGTCCCAAAACATTTGCAGTCTGAAAAGGGCATTAACCCGCATACTAGACCCCTGAAATTCCCCAAAATATTTTGGCCATGAAAAATTCATCCTACACCCCTGAAAATTCAGAAAATGTTGGCAACACAAAAAAAGGCCTTAAAATACATATTAGGCCTCCAAAAATGTAGAAAACTTTGGAGGCCCAAAAAAGGGGTTTACAGGCCTCCTAGACCCCCTAAAGTCCAGAAAATGTTGGTAGGCCAAAAACTGTGTCAGAGAGCACTGAATGTCCCAAAAACGTTTGCAGCCTGAAAAGGGATTAACCCACATCCTAAACCCCTGAAATTCCCAAAAACATTTTTGGCCGAAAAATGCATCCTACACCCTGAAAGTTCAGAAAATGTTGGCAGCCCCAAAAAGGCCTTAAAATGCATCTTATTTCTGCAATAATCTTGATAACTTTGGAGGCCCAAAAAAGGGGTTTACAGACATCCTAGACCCCTGAAAGTCCAGAAAATGTTGGTGACCCGAAAACAGTGTCAGAGAGCTCTGAATGTCCCAAAAACATTTGCAGCCTGAAAAGGGCATTAACCCACATCCTAGCCCCCTGAAATTCCCCAAAATATTTTTGGCCCGAAAAATGCATCCTACATCCTTGAAGTTCAGAACATGTTGGCAGCCCAAAAAAGGCCTTAAAATGCATCTTATTCCTGTAAAAATCTTGATAACTTTGGAGGCCCAAAAAAGGGGTTTACATCCTAGACCCCATAAAGTCCAGAAAATGTTGGTGACCTGAAAACAGTGTCAGAGAGCTCTGAATGTCGCAAAAATATTTGCAGCCTGAAAAGGGCATTAATCCGCATCCTGGCCCCCTGAAATTCCCCAAAATATTTTTGGCCTAAAAAATGCATCCTACATCCCTGAAGTTCAGAAAATGTTGGCAGCACAAAACAGGCCTTAAAATACATATTAGGCCTGCAAAAATGTAGAAGACTTTGGAGGCCCAAAAAAGGGGTTTACAGGCATCCTAGACCCCCTAAAGTCCAGAAAATGTTAGCGGCCCAAAAACTGTGTGAGAGAGCTCTGAATGTCCAAAAAACATTTGCAGTCTGAAAAGGGCATTAACCCGCATGCTAGACCCCTGAAATTCCCCAAAATATTTTGGCCACAAAAAATTCATCCTACACCCCTGAAAATTCAGAAAATGTTGGCAGCACAAAAAAAGGCCTTAAAATACATATTAGGCCTCCAAAAATGTAGAAGACTTTGGAGGCCCAAAAAGGGGTTTACAGGCATCCTAGACCCCCTAAAGTCCAGAAAATGTTGGTGGCCCAAAAACTGTGTCAGAGAGCTCTGAATGTCCCAAAAACGTTTGCAGCCTGAAAAGGGCATTAACCCACATCCTAAACCCCTGAAATTCCCAAAAACATTTTTGGCCCGAAAAATGCATCCTACATCCCTGAACGTTCAGAAAATGTTAGCAGCACAAAAAAGGCCTTAAAATAGATATTAGGCCTGCAAAAATGTAGAAAACTTTGGAGGCCAAAAAAGGGGGTTTACAGGCATCCTAGACCCCCTAAAGTCCAGAAAATGTTGGTGGCCCATAACTGTATCAGAGAGCTCTGAATGTCCCAAAAACATTTGCAGTCTGAAAAGGGCATTAATCCGCATGCTAGACCCCTGAAATTCCCCCAAAATATTTTGGTCATGAAAAATGCATCCTACACCCCTGAAAGTTCAGAAAATTTTGGCAGCACAAAAAAGGCCTTAAATGCCTCTTAGGCCTACAAAAATGTAGTAAACTTTAGAGGCCCAACTAAGGGGTTTACAGGCATCCTAGACCCCCTAAAGTCCAGAAAATGTTGGTAGGCCAAAAACTGTGTAAGAGAGCTCTGAATGTCCCAAAAACATTTGCAGCCTGAAAAGGGCATTAACCCACATCCTAAACCCCTGAAATTCCCAAAAACATTTTTGGCCCGAAAAATGAATCCTACACCCCTTAAAGTTCAGAAAATGTTGGCAGCCCCAAAAAGGCCTTAAAATGCATCTTATTCCTGCAAAAATCTTGATAACTTTGGAGGCCCAAAAAAGGGGTTTACATCCTAGACCCCATAAAGTCCAGAAAATGTTGGTGACCTGAAAACAGTGTCAGAGAGCTCTGAATGTCGCAAAAATATTTGCAGCCTGAAAAGGGCATTAATCCGCATCCTGGCCTCCTGAAATTCCCCAAAATATTTTTGGCCCAGAAAATGCATCCTACATCCCTGAAGTTCAGAAAATGTTGGCAGCACAAAACAGGCCTTAAAATACATATTAGGCCTGCAAAAATGTAGAAGACTTTGGAGGCCCAAAAAAGGGGGTTTACAGGCATCCTAGACCCCCTAAAGTCCAGAAAATGTTGGTGGCCCAAAAACTGTGTCAGAGAGCTCTGAATGTCCCAAAAACATTTGCAGCCTGAAAAGGGCATTAACCCACATCCTAAACCCCTGAAATTCCCAAAAACATTTTTGGCCCGAAAAATGAATCCTACACCCCTTAAAGTTCAGAAAATGTTGGCAGCCCCAAAAAGGCCTTAAAATGCATCTTATTCCTGCAAAAATCTTGATAACTTTGGAGGCCCAAAAAAGGGGTTTACATCCTAGACCCCATAAAGTCCAGAAAATGTTGGTGACCTGAAAACAGTGTCAGAGAGCTCTGAATGTCGCAAAAATATTTGCAGCCTGAAAAGGGCATTAATCCGCATCCTGGCCTCCTGAAATTCCCCAAAATATTTTTGGCCCAGAAAATGCATCCTACATCCCTGAAGTTCAGAAAATGTTGGCAGCACAAAACAGGCCTTAAAATACATATTAGGCCTGCAAAAATGTAGAAGACTTTGGAGGCCCAAAAAAGGGGTTTACAGGCATCCTAGACCCCCTAAAGTCCAGAAAATGTTGGTGGCCCAAAAACTGTGTCAGAGAGCTCTGAATGTCCCAAAAACATTTGCAGTCTGAAAAGGGCATTAACTCGCATGCTAGACCCCTGAAATTTCCCAAAATATTTTGGCCACGAAAAATTCATCCTACACCCCTGAAAATTCAGAAAATATTGGCAGCACAAAAAAGGCCTTAAAATACATATTAGGCCTCCAAAAATGTAGAAAACTTTGGAGGCCCAAAAAAGGGGTTTACAGGCATCCTAGACCCCCTAAAGTCCAGAAAATGTTGGTAGGCCAAAAACTGTGTCAGAGAGCTCTGAATGTCCCAAAAACGTTTGCAGCCTGAAAAGGGCATTAACCCACATCCTAAACCCCTGAAATTCCCAAAAACATTTTTGGCCGAAAAATGCATCCTACACCCTGAAAGTTCAGAAAATGTTGGCAGCCCCAAAAAGGCCTTAAAATGCATCTTATTTCTGCAATAATCTTGATAACTTTGGAGGCCCAAAAAAGGGGTTTACAGACATCCTAAACCCCTGAAAGTACAGAAAATGTTGGTGACCCGAAAACAGTGTCAGAGAGCTCTGAATGTCCCAAAAACATTTGCAGCCTGAAAAGGGCATTAACCCACATCCTAGCCCCCTGAAATTCCCCAAAATATTTTTGGCCCGAAAAATGCATCCTACATCCTTGAAGTTCAGAACATGTTGGCAGCCCAAAAAAGGCCTTAAAATACATATTAGGCCTCCAAAAATGTAGAAAACTTTGGAGGCCCAAAAAAGGGGTTTACAGGCATCCTAGACCCCCTAAAGTCCAGAAAATGTTGGTAGGCCAAAAACTGTGTAAGAGAGCTCTGAATGTCCCAAAAACATTTGCAGCCTGAAAAGGGCATTAACCCACATCCTAAACCCCTGAAATTCCCAAAAACATTTTTGGCCCGAAAAATGAATCCTACACCCCTTAAAGTTCAGAAAATGTTGGCAGCCCCAAAAAGGCCTTAAAATGCATCTTATTCCTGCAAAAATCTTGATAACTTTGGAGGCCCAAAAAAGGGGTTTACATCCTAGACCCCATAAAGTCCAGAAAATGTTGGTGACCTGAAAACAGTGTCAGAGAGCTCTGAATGTCGCAAAAATATTTGCAGCCTGAAAAGGGCATTAATCCGCATCCTGGCCTCCTGAAATTCCCCAAAATATTTTTGGCCCAGAAAATGCATCCTACATCCTTGAAGTTCAGAACATGTTGGCAGCCCAAAAAAGGCCTTAAAATACATATTAGGCCTCCAAAAATGTAGAAAACTTTGGAGGCCCAAAAAAGGGGTTTACAGGCATCCTAGACCCCCTAAAGTCCAGAAAATGTTGGTAGGCCAAAAACTGTGTAAGAGAGCTCTGAATGTCCCAAAAACATTTGCAGCCTGAAAAGGGCATTAACCCACATCCTAAACCCCTGAAATTCCCAAAAACATTTTTGGCCCGAAAAATGAATCCTACACCCCTTAAAGTTCAGAAAATGTTGGCAGCCCCAAAAAGGCCTTAAAATGCATCTTATTCCTGCAAAAATCTTGATAACTTTGGAGGCCCAAAAAAGGGGTTTACATCCTAGACCCCATAAAGTCCAGAAAATGTTGGTGACCTGAAAACAGTGTCAGAGAGCTCTGAATGTCGCAAAAATATTTGCAGCCTGAAAAGGGCATTAATCCGCATCCTGGCCTCCTGAAATTCCCCAAAATATTTTTGGCCCAGAAAATGCATCCTACATCCCTGAAGTTCAGAAAATGTTGGCAGCACAAAACAGGCCTTAAAATACATATTAGGCCTGCAAAAATGTAGAAGACTTTGGAGGCCCAAAAAAGGGGTTTACAGGCATCCTAGACCCCCTAAAGTCCAGAAAATGTTGGTGGCCCAAAAACTGTGTCAGAGAGCTCTGAATGTCCCAAAAACATTTGCAGTCTGAAAAGGGCATTAACTCGCATGCTAGACCCCTGAAATTTCCCAAAATATTTTGGCCACGAAAAATTCATCCTACACCCCTGAAAATTCAGAAAATATTGGCAGCACAAAAAAGGCCTTAAAATACATATTAGGCCTCCAAAAATGTAGAAAACTTTGGAGGCCCAAAAAAGGGGTTTACAGGCATCCTAGACCCCCTAAAGTCCAGAAAATGTTGGTAGGCCAAAAACTGTGTCAGAGAGCTCTGAATGTCCCAAAAACGTTTGCAGCCTGAAAAGGGATTAACCCACATCCTAAACCCCTGAAATTCCCAAAAACATTTTTGGCCGAAAAATGCATCCTACACCCTGAAAGTTCAGAAAATGTTGGCAGCCCCAAAAAGGCCTTAAAATGCATCTTATTTCTGCAATAATCTTGATAACTTTGGAGGCCCAAAAAAGGGGTTTACAGACATCCTAGACCCCTGAAAGTCCAGAAAATGTTGGTGACCCGAAAACAGTGTCAGAGAGCTCTGAATGTCCCAAAAACATTTGCAGCCTGAAAAGGGCATTAACCCACATCCTAGCCCCCTGAAATTCCCCAAAATATTTTTGGCCCGAAAAATGCATCCTACATCCTTGAAGTTCAGAACATGTTGGCAGCCCAAAAAAGGCCTTAAAATGCATCTTATTCCTGTAAAAATCTTGATAACTTTGGAGGCCCAAAAAAGGGGTTTACATCCTAGACCCCATAAAGTCCAGAAAATGTTGGTGACCTGAAAACAGTGTCAGAGAGCTCTGAATGTCGCAAAAATATTTGCAGCCTGAAAAGGGCATTAATCCGCATCCTGGCCCCCTGAAATTCCCCAAAATATTTTTGGCCTAAAAAATGCATCCTACATCCCTGAAGTTCAGAAAATGTTGGCAGCACAAAACAGGCCTTAAAATACATATTAGGCCTGCAAAAATGTAGAAGACTTTGGAGGCCCAAAAAAGGGGTTTACAGGCATCCTAGACCCCCTAAAGTCCAGAAAATGTTAGCGGCCCAAAAACTGTGTGAGAGAGCTCTGAATGTCCAAAAAACATTTGCAGTCTGAAAAGGGCATTAACCCGCATGCTAGACCCCTGAAATTCCCCAAAATATTTTGGCCACAAAAAATTCATCCTACACCCCTGAAAATTCAGAAAATGTTGGCAGCACAAAAAAAGGCCTTAAAATACATATTAGGCCTCCAAAAATGTAGAAGACTTTGGAGGCCCAAAAAGGGGTTTACAGGCATCCTAGACCCCCTAAAGTCCAGAAAATGTTGGTGGCCCAAAAACTGTGTCAGAGAGCTCTGAATGTCCCAAAAACGTTTGCAGCCTGAAAAGGGCATTAACCCACATCCTAAACCCCTGAAATTCCCAAAAACATTTTTGGCCCGAAAAATGCATCCTACATCCCTGAACGTTCAGAAAATGTTAGCAGCACAAAAAAGGCCTTAAAATAGATATTAGGCCTGCAAAAATGTAGAAAACTTTGGAGGCCCAAAAAGGGGGTTTACAGGCATCCTAGACCCCCTAAAGTCCAGAAAATGTTGGTGGCCCATAACTGTATCAGAGAGCTCTGAATGTCCCAAAAACATTTGCAGTCTGAAAAGGGCATTAATCCGCATGCTAGACCCCTGAAATTCCCCCAAAATATTTTGGTCATGAAAAATGCATCCTACACCCCTGAAAGTTCAGAAAATTTTGGCAGCACAAAAAAGGCCTTAAATGCCTCTTAGGCCTACAAAAATGTAGTAAACTTTAGAGGCCCAACTAAGGGGTTTACAGGCATCGTAGACCCCTTACAGTCCAGAAAATGTTGGTGCCCAAAAAGGGTGTCAGAGAGCTCTGAATTTCCCAAAAACATTTGCAGCCTTAAAAGGGCATCAACCCACATCCTAGACCCCTTAAAATCCCAAAAACATTTTTGGCCTGAAAAATGCATCCTACACCCCTGAAAGTTCAGAAAATGTTGGAAGCCCAAAAAAGGCCTTAAAATGCATCTTATTCCTGCAAAAATGTAGAAAACTTTGGAGGCCCAAAAAAGGGGTTTACAGGCATCCTAGACCCTCTAAAGGCCAGAAAATGTTGGTGGCCCAAAAACTGTGTCAGAGAGCTCTGAATGTCCCAAAAACGTTTGCAGCCTGAAAAGGGCATTAACCCACATCCTAGACCCCTTAAATTCCCAAAAACATTTTTGGCCCGAAAAATGCATCCTACACCCCTGAAAGTTCAGAAAATGTTGGCAGCCCAAAAAAGGCCTTAGATGCCTCTTAGGCCTAAAAAATTTAGTAAACTTTAGAGGCCCAAAAAAGGGGTTTACAGGCATTGTAGACCCCCTAAAGTCCAGAAAATGTTGGTGCCCAAAAACAGTGTCAGAGAGCTCTGAATGTCCCAAAAACATTTGGAGCCTGAAAAAGGCATTAACCCGCATCCTAGACCCCTTAAATTCCCAAAAACATTTTTGGCCTGAAAAATGCTTCCTACATCCCTGAAAGTTCAGAAAATTTTGGCAGCACAAAAAAGGCCTTAAAATAGATATCAGGCCTGCAAAAATGTAGAAAACTTTGGAGGCCCAAAAAAGGGGTTTACAGGCATCCCAGACCCCCTAAAGTCCAGAAAATGTTGGTGCCCTGGCCCATAACTGTATCAGAGAGCTCTGAATGTCCCAAAAACATTTGTAGTCTGAAAAGGGCATTAACCCACATCCTAGACCCATGAAATTACTAAAAACATTTATGGCCCGAAAAATGCATCCTACACCCCTGAAAGTTCAGCAAATGTTGGAAGCCCAAAAAAAGGCCTTAAAATGCATCTTATTTCTGCAAAAATCTTGATAACTTTGGAGGCCCAGAAAAGGGGTTTACAGGCATCCTAGACCCCTGAAAGTCCAGAAAATGTTGGTGACCCGAAAACAGTGTCAGAGAGCTCTGAATGTCCCAAAAACATTTGCAGCCTGAAAAGGGCATTAACCCACATCCTAAACCCCTGAAATTCCCAAAAACATTTTTGGCCCGAAAAATGCATCCTACATCCCTGAAGTTCAGAAAATGTTGGCAACACAAAACAGGCCTTAAAATACATATTAGGCCTGCAAAAATGTAGAAAACTTTGGAGGCCCAAAAAAAGGGGTTTACAGGCATCCTAGACCCCCTAAAGTCCAGAAAATGTTGGCGGCCCAAAAACTGTGTGAGAGAGCTCTGAATGTCCCAAAAACATTTGCAGTCTGAAAAGGGCATTAACCCGCATGCTAGACCCCTGAAATTCCCCAAAATATTTTGGCCACGAAAAATTCATCCTACACCCCTGAAAATTCAGAAAATATTGGCAGCACAAAAAAGGCCTTAAAATACATATTAGGCCTCCAAAAATGTAGAAAACTTTGGAGGCCCAAAAAAGGGGTTTACAGGCATCCTAGACCCCCTAAAGTCCAGAAAATGTTGGTAGGCCAAAAACTCTGTCAGAGAGCTCTGAATGTCCCAAAAACGTTTGCAGCCTGAAAAGGGCATTAACCCACATCCTAAACCCCTGAAATTCCCAAAAACATTTTTGGCCCGAAAAATGCATCCTACACCCCTGAAAGTTCAGAAAATGTTGGCAGCCCCAAAAAGGCCTTAAAATGCATCTTATTTCTGCAATAATCTTGATAACTTTGGAGGCCCAAAAAAGGGGTTTACATCCTAGACCCCATAAAGTACAGAAAATGTTGGTGACTCGAAAACAGTGTCAGAGAGCTCTGAATGTCCCAAAAATGTTTGCAGCCTGAAAAGGGCATTAATCCGCATCCTGGCCCCCTCAAATTCCCCAAAATATTTTTGGCCCAAAAAATGCATCCTACATCCCTGAAGTTCAGAAAATGTTGGCAACACAAAACAGGCCTTAAAATACATATTAGGCCTGCAAAAATGTAGAAAACTTTGGAGGCCCAAAAAAGGGGTTTACAGGCATCCTAGACCCCCTAAAGTCCAGAAAATGTTGGCGGCCCAAAAACTGTGTGAGAGAGCTCTGAATGTCCCAAAAACATTTGCAGTCTGAAAAGGGCATTAACCCGCATGCTAGACCCCTGAAATTCCCCAAAATATTTTGGCCACGGAAAATTCATCCTACACCCCTGAAAATTCAGAAAATGTTGGCAGCACAAAAAAAGGCCTTAAAATACATATTAGGCCTGCAAAAATGTAGAAAACTTTGGAGGCCCAAAAAAGGGGTTTACAGGCATTCTAGACCCCCTAAAGTCCAGAAAATATTGGTGGCCCAAAAACGGTGTCAGAGAGCTCTGAATGTCCCAAAACATTTGCAGTCTGAAAAGGGCATTAACCCGCATACTAGACCCCTGAAATTCCCCAAAATATTTTGGCCATGAAAAATTCATCCTACACCCCTGAAAATTCAGAAAATGTTGGCAACACAAAAAAAGGCCTTAAAATACATATTAGGCCTCCAAAAATGTAGAAAACTTTGGAGGCCCAAAAAAGGGGTTTACAGGCCTCCTAGACCCCCTAAAGTCCAGAAAATGTTGGTAGGCCAAAAACTGTGTCAGAGAGCACTGAATGTCCCAAAAACGTTTGCAGCCTGAAAAGGGCATTAACCCACATCCTAAACCCCTGAAATTCTCAAAAAAATTTTGGCCCAAAAAATGAATCCTACACCCCTTAAAGTTCAGAAAATGTTGGCAGCCCCAAAGAGGCCTTAAAATGCATCTTATTCCTGCAAAAATCTTGATAACTTTGGAGGCCCAAAAAGGGGTTTACATGCTAGACCCCACAAAGTCCAGAAAATGTTGGTGACCTGAAAACAGTGCCAGAGAGCTCTGAATGTCCCAAAAATATTTGCAGCCTGAAAAGGGCATTAATCCGCATCCTGGCCCCCTGAAATTCCCCAAAATATTTTTGGCCCAAAAAATGTATCCTACATCCCTGAAGTTCAGAAAATGTTGGCAGCACAAAACAGGCCTTAAAATATATATTAGGCCTGCAAAAATGTAGAAGACTTTGGAGGCCCAAAAAGGGGTTTACAGGCATCCTAGACCCCCTAAAGTCCAGAAAATGTTGGTGGCCAAAAACTGTGTCAGAGAGCTCTGAATGTCCCAAAAACATTTGCAGTCTGAAAAGGGCATTAACCCGCATGCTAGACCCCTGAAATTTCCCAAAATATTTTGGCCACGAAAAATTCATCCTACACCCCTGAAAATTCAGAAAATATTGGCAGCACAAAAAAGGCCTTAAAATACATATTAGGCCTCCAAAAATGTAGAAAACTTTGGAGGCCCAAAAAAGGGGTTTACAGGCATCCTAGACCCCCTAAAGTCCAGAAAATGTTGGTAGGCCAAAAACTGTGTCAGAGAGCTCTGAATGTCCCAAAAACGTTTGCAGCCTGAAAAGGGCATTAACCCACATCCTAAACCCCTGAAATTCCCAAAAACATTTTTGGCCCGAAAAATGCATCCTACACCCCTGAAAGTTCAGAAAATGTTGGCAGCCCCAAAAAGGCCTTAAAATGCATCTTATTTCTGCAATAATCTTGATAACTTTGGAGGCCCAAAAAAGGGGTTTACAGACATCCTAGACCCCTGAAAGTCCAGAAAATGTTGGTGACCCGAAAACAGTGTCAGAGAGCTCTGAATGTCCCAAAAACATTTGCAGCCTGAAAAGGGCATTAACCCACATCCTAGCCCCCTGAAATTCCCCAAAATATTTTTGGCCCGAAAAATGCATCCTACATCCTTGAAGTTCAGAACCTGTTGGCAGCCCAAAAAAGGCCTTAAAATGCATCTTATTCCTGTAAAAATCTTGATAACTTTGGAGGCCCAAAAAAGGGGTTTACATCCTAGACCCCATAAAGTCCAGAAAATGTTGGTGACCTGAAAACAGTGTCAGAGAGCTCTGAATGTCGCAAAAATATTTGCAGCCTGAAAAGGGCATTAATCCGCATCCTGGCCCCCTGAAATTCCCCAAAATATTTTTGGCCCAAAAAATGCATCCTACATCCCTGAAGTTCAGAAAATGTTGGCAGCACAAAACAGGCCTTAAAATACATATTAGGCCTGCAAAAATGTAGAAGACTTTGGAGGCTCAAAAAAGGGGTTTACAGGCATCCTAGACCCCCTAAAGTCCAGAAAATGTTAGCGCCCCAAAAACTGTGTGAGAGAGCTCTGAATGTCCAAAAAACATTTGCAGTCTGAAAAGGGCATTAACCCGCATTCTAGACCCCTGAAATTCCCCAAAATATTTTGGCCACGAAAAATTCATCCTACACCCCTGAAAATTCAGAAAATGTTGGCAGCACAAAAAAAGGCCTTAAAATACATATTAGGCCTCCAAAAATGTAGAAGACTTTGGAGGCCCAAAAAGGGGTTTACAGGCATCCTAGACCCCCTAAAGTCCAGAAAATGTTGGTGGCCCAAAAACTGTGTCAGAGAGCTCTAAATGTCCCAAAAACGTTTGCAGCCTGAAAAGGGCATTAACCCACATCCTAAACCCCTGAAATTCCCAAAAACATTTTTGGCCCAAAAAATGCATCCTACACCCCTGAAAGTTCAGAAAATGTTGGCAGCCCCAAAAAGGCCTTAACATGCATCTTATTCCTGCAAAAATCTTGAAAACTTTGGAGGCCCAAAAAAGGGGTTTACATCCTAGACCCCATAAAGTACAGAAAATGTTGGTGACTCGAAAACAGTGTCAGAGAGCTCTGAATGTCCCAAAAATGTTTGCAGCCTGAAAAGGGCATTAATCCGCATCCTGGCCCCCTCAAATTCCCCAAAATATTTTTGGCCCAAAAAATGCATCCTACATCCATGAAGTTCAGAAAATGTTGGAAGCACAAAACAGGCCTTAAAATACATATTAGGCCTGCAAAAATGTAGAAAACTTTGGAGGCCCAAAAAAGGGGTTTACAGGCATCCTAGACCCCCTAAAGTCCAGAAAATGTTGGCGGCCCAAAAACTGTGTGAGAGAGCTCTGAATGTCCCAAAAACATTTGCAGTCTGAAAAGGGCATTAACCCGCATGCTAGACCCCTGAAATTCCCCAAAATATTTTGGCCACGAAAAATTCATCCTACACCCCTGAAAATTCAGAAAATGTTGGCAGCACAAAAAAAGGCCTTAAAATACATATTAGGCCTGCAAAAATGTAGAAAACTTTGGAGGCCCAAAAAAGGGGTTTACAGGCATCCTAGACCCCCTAAAGTCCAGAAAATGTTGGCGGCCCAAAAACGGTGTCAGAGAGCTCTGAATGTCCCAAAACATTTGCAGTCTGAAAAGGGCATTAACCCGCATACTAGACCCCTGAAATTTCCCAAAATATTTTGGCCACAAAAAATTCATCCTACACCCCTGAAAATTCAGAAAATGTTGGCAGCACAAAAAAGGCCTTAAAATACATATTAGGCCTCCAAAAATGTAGAAAACTTTGGAGGCCCATAAAAGGGGTTTACAGGCATCCTAGACCCCCTAAAGTCCAGAAAATGTTGGTAGGCCAAAAACTGTGTCAGAGAGCTCTGAATGTCCCAAAAATATTTGCAGCCTGAAAAGGGCATTAACCCACATCCTAAACCCCTGAAATTCCCAAAAACATTTTTGGCCCGAAAAATGAATCCTACACCCCTTAAAGTTCAGAAAATGTTGGCAGCCCCAAAAAGGCCTTAAAATGCATCTTATTCCTGCAAAAATCTTGATAATTTTGGAGGCCCAAAAAAGGGGTTTACATCCTAGACCCCTTAAAGTCCAGAAAATGTTGGCGGCCCAAAAACTGTGTGAGAGAGCTCTGAATGTCCCAAAAATATTTGCAGTCTGAAAAGGGCATTAACCCGCATGCTAGACCCCTGAAATTTCCCAAAATATTTTGGCCACGAAAAATTCATCCTACACCCCTGAAAATTCAGAAAATATTGGCAGCACAAAAAAGGCCTTAAAATACATATTAGGCCTCCAAAAATGTAGAAAACTTTGGAGGCCCAAAAAAGGGGTTTACAGGCATCCTAGACCCCCTAAAGTCCAGAAAATGTTGGTAGGCCAAAAACTGTGTCAGAGAGCTCTGAATGTCCCAAAAACGTTTGCAGCCTGAAAAGGGCATTAACCCACATCCTAAACCCCTGAAATTCCCAAAAACATTTTTGGCCCGAAAAATGCATCCTACACCCCTGAAAGTTCAGAAAATGTTGGCAGCCCCAAAAAGGCCTTAAAATGCATCTTATTTCTGCAATAATCTTGATAACTTTGGAGGCCCAAAAAAGGGGTTTACAGACATCCTAGACCCCTGAAAGTCCAGAAAATGTTGGTGACCCGAAAACAGTGTCAGAGAGCTCTGAATGTCCCAAAAACATTTGCAGCCTGAAAAGGGCATTAACCCACATCCTAGCCCCCTGAAATTCCCCAAAATATTTTTGGCCCGAAAAATGCATCCTACATCCTTGAAGTTCAGAACATGTTGGCAGCCCAAAAAATGCCTTAAAATGCATCTTATTCCTGTAAAAATCTTGATAACTTTGGAGGCCCAAAAAAGGGGTTTACATCCTAGACCCCATAAAGTACAGAAAATGTTGGTGACTCGAAAACAGTGTCAGAGAGCTCTGAATGTCCCAAAAATGTTTGCAGCCTGAAAAGGGCATTAATCCGCATCCTGGCCCCCTGAAATTCCCCAAAATATTTTTGGCCCAAAAAATGCATCCTACATCCCTGAAGTTCAGAAAATGTTGGCAGCACAAAACAGGCCTTAAAATACATATTAGGCCTGCAAAAATGTAGAAGACTTTGGAGGCTCAAAAAAGGGGTTTACAGGCATCCTAGACCCCCTAAAGTCCAGAAAATGTTGGCGGCCCAAAAACTGTGTGAGAGAGCTCTGAATGTCCCAAAAACATTTGCAGTCTGAAAAGGGCATTAACCCGCATGCTAGACCCCTGAAATTCCCCAAAATATTTTGGCCACGAAAAATTCATCCTACACCCCTGAAAATTCAGAAAATGTTGGCAGCACAAAAAAAGGCCTTAAAATACATATTAGGCCTGCAAAAATGTAGAAAACTTTGGAGGCCCAAAAAAGGGGTTTACAGGCATTCTAGACCCCCTAAAGTCCAGAAAATATTGGTGGCCCAAAAACGGTGTCAGAGAGCTCTGAATGTCCCAAAACATTTGCAGTCTGAAAAGGGCATTAACCCGCATACTAGACCCCTGAAATTCCCCAAAATATTTTGGCCATGAAAAATTCATCCTACACCCCTGAAAATTCAGAAAATGTTGGCAACACAAAAAAAGGCCTTAAAATACATATTAGGCCTCCAAAAATGTAGAAAACTTTGGAGGCCCAAAAAAGGGGTTTACAGGCCTCCTAGACCCCCTAAAGTCCAGAAAATGTTGGTAGGCCAAAAACTGTGTCAGAGAGCACTGAATGTCCCAAAAACGTTTGCAGCCTGAAAAGGGCATTAACCCACATCCTAAACCCCTGAAATTCTCAAAAAAATTTTGGCCCAAAAAATGAATCCTACACCCCTTAAAGTTCAGAAAATGTTGGCAGCCCCAAAGAGGCCTTAAAATGCATCTTATTCCTGCAAAAATCTTGATAACTTTGGAGGCCCAAAAAGGGGTTTACATGCTAGACCCCACAAAGTCCAGAAAATGTTGGTGACCTGAAAACAGTGCCAGAGAGCTCTGAATGTCCCAAAAATATTTGCAGCCTGAAAAGGGCATTAATCCGCATCCTGGCCCCCTGAAATTCCCCAAAATATTTTTGGCCCAAAAAATGTATCCTACATCCCTGAAGTTCAGAAAATGTTGGCAGCACAAAACAGGCCTTAAAATATATATTAGGCCTGCAAAAATGTAGAAGACTTTGGAGGCCCAAAAAGGGGTTTACAGGCATCCTAGACCCCCTAAAGTCCAGAAAATGTTGGTGGCCAAAAACTGTGTGAGAGAGCTCTGAATGTCCCAAAAATATTTGCAGTCTGAAAAGGGCATTAACCCGCATGCTAGACCCCTGAAATTTCCCAAAATATTTTGGCCACGAAAAATTCATCCTACACCCCTGAAAATTCAGAAAATATTGGCAGCACAAAAAAGGCCTTAAAATACATATTAGGCCTCCAAAAATGTAGAAAACTTTGGAGGCCCAAAAAAGGGGTTTACAGGCATCCTAGACCCCCTAAAGTCCAGAAAATGTTGGTAGGCCAAAAACTGTGTCAGAGAGCTCTGAATGTCCCAAAAACGTTTGCAGCCTGAAAAGGGCATTAACCCACATCCTAAACCCCTGAAATTCCCAAAAACATTTTTGGCCCGAAAAATGCATCCTACACCCCTGAAAGTTCAGAAAATGTTGGCAGCCCCAAAAAGGCCTTAAAATGCATCTTATTTCTGCAATAATCTTGATAACTTTGGAGGCCCAAAAAAGGGGTTTACAGACATCCTAGACCCCTGAAAGTCCAGAAAATGTTGGTGACCCGAAAACAGTGTCAGAGAGCTCTGAATGTCCCAAAAACATTTGCAGCCTGAAAAGGGCATTAACCCACATCCTAGCCCCCTGAAATTCCCCAAAATATTTTTGGCCCGAAAAATGCATCCTACATCCTTGAAGTTCAGAACATGTTGGCAGCCCAAAAAATGCCTTAAAATGCATCTTATTCCTGTAAAAATCTTGATAACTTTGGAGGCCCAAAAAAGGGGTTTACATCCTAGACCCCATAAAGTCCAGAAAATGTTGGTGACCTGAAAACAGTGTCAGAGAGCTCTGAATGTCGCAAAAATATTTGCAGCCTGAAAAGGGCATTAATCCGCATCCTGGCCCCCTGAAATTCCCCAAAATATTTTTGGCCCGAAAAATGCATCCTACATCCTTGAAGTTCAGAACATGTTGGCAGCCCAAAAAATGCCTTAAAATGCATCTTATTCCTGTAAAAATCTTGATAACTTTGGAGGCCCAAAAAAGGGGTTTACATCCTAGACCCCATAAAGTCCAGAAAATGTTGGTGACCTGAAAACAGTGTCAGAGAGCTCTGAATGTCGCAAAAATATTTGCAGCCTGAAAAGGGCATTAATCCGCATCCTGGCCCCCTGAAATTCCCCAAAATATTTTTGGCCCAAAAAATGCATCCTACATCCCTAAAGTCCAGAAAATGTTGGTGCCCAAAAACAGTGTCAGAGAGCTCTGAATGTCCCAAAAACATTTGGAGCCTGAAAAAGGCATTAACCCGCATCCTAGACCCCTTAAATTCCCAAAAACATTTTTGGCCTGAAAAATGCTTCCTACATCCCTGAAAGTTCAGAAAATTTTGGCAGCACAAAAAAGGCCTTAAAATAGATATCAGGCCTGCAAAAATGTAGAAAACTTTGGAGGCCCAAAAAAGGGGTTTACAGGCATCCCAGACCCCCTAAAGTCCAGAAAATGTTGGTGCCCTGGCCCATAACTGTATCAGAGAGCTCTGAATGTCCCAAAAACATTTGTAGTCTGAAAAGGGCATTAACCCACATCCTAGACCCATGAAATTACTAAAAACATTTATGGCCCGAAAAATGCATCCTACACCCCTGAAAGTTCAGCAAATGTTGGAAGCCCAAAAAAAGGCCTTAAAATGCATCTTATTTCTGCAAAAATCTTGATAACTTTGGAGGCCCAGAAAAGGGGTTTACAGGCATCCTAGACCCCTGAAAGTCCAGAAAATGTTGGTGACCCGAAAACAGTGTCAGAGAGCTCTGAATGTCCCAAAAACATTTGCAGCCTGAAAAGGGCATTAACCCACATCCTAAACCCCTGAAATTCCCAAAAACATTTTTGGCCCGAAAAATGCATCCTACATCCCTGAAGTTCAGAAAATGTTGGCAACACAAAACAGGCCTTAAAATACATATTAGGCCTGCAAAAATGTAGAAAACTTTGGAGGCCCAAAAAAAGGGGTTTACAGGCATCCTAGACCCCCTAAAGTCCAGAAAATGTTGGCGGCCCAAAAACTGTGTGAGAGAGCTCTGAATGTCCCAAAAACATTTGCAGTCTGAAAAGGGCATTAACCCGCATGCTAGACCCCTGAAATTCCCCAAAATATTTTGGCCACGAAAAATTCATCCTACACCCCTGAAAATTCAGAAAATATTGGCAGCACAAAAAAGGCCTTAAAATACATATTAGGCCTCCAAAAATGTAGAAAACTTTGGAGGCCCAAAAAAGGGGTTTACAGGCATCCTAGACCCCCTAAAGTCCAGAAAATGTTGGTAGGCCAAAAACTCTGTCAGAGAGCTCTGAATGTCCCAAAAACGTTTGCAGCCTGAAAAGGGCATTAACCCACATCCTAAACCCCTGAAATTCCCAAAAACATTTTTGGCCCGAAAAATGCATCCTACACCCCTGAAAGTTCAGAAAATGTTGGCAGCCCCAAAAAGGCCTTAAAATGCATCTTATTTCTGCAATAATCTTGATAACTTTGGAGGCCCAAAAAAGGGGTTTACATCCTAGACCCCATAAAGTACAGAAAATGTTGGTGACTCGAAAACAGTGTCAGAGAGCTCTGAATGTCCCAAAAATGTTTGCAGCCTGAAAAGGGCATTAATCCGCATCCTGGCCCCCTCAAATTCCCCAAAATATTTTTGGCCCAAAAAATGCATCCTACATCCCTGAAGTTCAGAAAATGTTGGCAACACAAAACAGGCCTTAAAATACATATTAGGCCTGCAAAAATGTAGAAAACTTTGGAGGCCCAAAAAAGGGGTTTACAGGCATCCTAGACCCCCTAAAGTCCAGAAAATGTTGGCGGCCCAAAAACTGTGTGAGAGAGCTCTGAATGTCCCAAAAACATTTGCAGTCTGAAAAGGGCATTAACCCGCATGCTAGACCCCTGAAATTCCCCAAAATATTTTGGCCACGGAAAATTCATCCTACACCCCTGAAAATTCAGAAAATGTTGGCAGCACAAAAAAAGGCCTTAAAATACATATTAGGCCTGCAAAAATGTAGAAAACTTTGGAGGCCCAAAAAAGGGGTTTACAGGCATTCTAGACCCCCTAAAGTCCAGAAAATATTGGTGGCCCAAAAACGGTGTCAGAGAGCTCTGAATGTCCCAAAACATTTGCAGTCTGAAAAGGGCATTAACCCGCATACTAGACCCCTGAAATTCCCCAAAATATTTTGGCCATGAAAAATTCATCCTACACCCCTGAAAATTCAGAAAATGTTGGCAACACAAAAAAAGGCCTTAAAATACATATTAGGCCTCCAAAAATGTAGAAAACTTTGGAGGCCCAAAAAAGGGGTTTACAGGCCTCCTAGACCCCCTAAAGTCCAGAAAATGTTGGTAGGCCAAAAACTGTGTCAGAGAGCACTGAATGTCCCAAAAACGTTTGCAGCCTGAAAAGGGCATTAACCCACATCCTAAACCCCTGAAATTCTCAAAAAAATTTTGGCCCAAAAAATGAATCCTACACCCCTTAAAGTTCAGAAAATGTTGGCAGCCCCAAAGAGGCCTTAAAATGCATCTTATTCCTGCAAAAATCTTGATAACTTTGGAGGCCCAAAAAGGGGTTTACATGCTAGACCCCACAAAGTCCAGAAAATGTTGGTGACCTGAAAACAGTGCCAGAGAGCTCTGAATGTCCCAAAAATATTTGCAGCCTGAAAAGGGCATTAATCCGCATCCTGGCCCCCTGAAATTCCCCAAAATATTTTTGGCCCAAAAAATGTATCCTACATCCCTGAAGTTCAGAAAATGTTGGCAGCACAAAACAGGCCTTAAAATATATATTAGGCCTGCAAAAATGTAGAAGACTTTGGAGGCCCAAAAAGGGGTTTACAGGCATCCTAGACCCCCTAAAGTCCAGAAAATGTTGGTGGCCAAAAACTGTGTCAGAGAGCTCTGAATGTCCCAAAAACATTTGCAGTCTGAAAAGGGCATTAACCCGCATGCTAGACCCCTGAAATTTCCCAAAATATTTTGGCCACGAAAAATTCATCCTACACCCCTGAAAATTCAGAAAATATTGGCAGCACAAAAAAGGCCTTAAAATACATATTAGGCCTCCAAAAATGTAGAAAACTTTGGAGGCCCAAAAAAGGGGTTTACAGGCATCCTAGACCCCCTAAAGTCCAGAAAATGTTGGTAGGCCAAAAACTGTGTCAGAGAGCTCTGAATGTCCCAAAAACGTTTGCAGCCTGAAAAGGGCATTAACCCACATCCTAAACCCCTGAAATTCCCAAAAACATTTTTGGCCCGAAAAATGCATCCTACACCCCTGAAAGTTCAGAAAATGTTGGCAGCCCCAAAAAGGCCTTAAAATGCATCTTATTTCTGCAATAATCTTGATAACTTTGGAGGCCCAAAAAAGGGGTTTACAGACATCCTAGACCCCTGAAAGTCCAGAAAATGTTGGTGACCCGAAAACAGTGTCAGAGAGCTCTGAATGTCCCAAAAACATTTGCAGCCTGAAAAGGGCATTAACCCACATCCTAGCCCCCTGAAATTCCCCAAAATATTTTTGGCCCGAAAAATGCATCCTACATCCTTGAAGTTCAGAACCTGTTGGCAGCCCAAAAAAGGCCTTAAAATGCATCTTATTCCTGTAAAAATCTTGATAACTTTGGAGGCCCAAAAAAGGGGTTTACATCCTAGACCCCATAAAGTCCAGAAAATGTTGGTGACCTGAAAACAGTGTCAGAGAGCTCTGAATGTCGCAAAAATATTTGCAGCCTGAAAAGGGCATTAATCCGCATCCTGGCCCCCTGAAATTCCCCAAAATATTTTTGGCCCAAAAAATGCATCCTACATCCCTGAAGTTCAGAAAATGTTGGCAGCACAAAACAGGCCTTAAAATACATATTAGGCCTGCAAAAATGTAGAAGACTTTGGAGGCTCAAAAAAGGGGTTTACAGGCATCCTAGACCCCCTAAAGTCCAGAAAATGTTAGCGCCCCAAAAACTGTGTGAGAGAGCTCTGAATGTCCAAAAAACATTTGCAGTCTGAAAAGGGCATTAACCCGCATTCTAGACCCCTGAAATTCCCCAAAATATTTTGGCCACGAAAAATTCATCCTACACCCCTGAAAATTCAGAAAATGTTGGCAGCACAAAAAAAGGCCTTAAAATACATATTAGGCCTCCAAAAATGTAGAAGACTTTGGAGGCCCAAAAAGGGGTTTACAGGCATCCTAGACCCCCTAAAGTCCAGAAAATGTTGGTGGCCCAAAAACTGTGTCAGAGAGCTCTAAATGTCCCAAAAACGTTTGCAGCCTGAAAAGGGCATTAACCCACATCCTAAACCCCTGAAATTCCCAAAAACATTTTTGGCCCAAAAAATGCATCCTACACCCCTGAAAGTTCAGAAAATGTTGGCAGCCCCAAAAAGGCCTTAACATGCATCTTATTCCTGCAAAAATCTTGAAAACTTTGGAGGCCCAAAAAAGGGGTTTACATCCTAGACCCCATAAAGTACAGAAAATGTTGGTGACTCGAAAACAGTGTCAGAGAGCTCTGAATGTCCCAAAAATGTTTGCAGCCTGAAAAGGGCATTAATCCGCATCCTGGCCCCCTCAAATTCCCCAAAATATTTTTGGCCCAAAAAATGCATCCTACATCCATGAAGTTCAGAAAATGTTGGAAGCACAAAACAGGCCTTAAAATACATATTAGGCCTGCAAAAATGTAGAAAACTTTGGAGGCCCAAAAAAGGGGTTTACAGGCATCCTAGACCCCCTAAAGTCCAGAAAATGTTGGCGGCCCAAAAACTGTGTGAGAGAGCTCTGAATGTCCCAAAAACATTTGCAGTCTGAAAAGGGCATTAACCCGCATGCTAGACCCCTGAAATTCCCCAAAATATTTTGGCCACGAAAAATTCATCCTACACCCCTGAAAATTCAGAAAATGTTGGCAGCACAAAAAAAGGCCTTAAAATACATATTAGGCCTGCAAAAATGTAGAAAACTTTGGAGGCCCAAAAAAGGGGTTTACAGGCATCCTAGACCCCCTAAAGTCCAGAAAATGTTGGCGGCCCAAAAACGGTGTCAGAGAGCTCTGAATGTCCCAAAACATTTGCAGTCTGAAAAGGGCATTAACCCGCATACTAGACCCCTGAAATTTCCCAAAATATTTTGGCCACAAAAAATTCATCCTACACCCCTGAAAATTCAGAAAATGTTGGCAGCACAAAAAAGGCCTTAAAATACATATTAGGCCTCCAAAAATGTAGAAAACTTTGGAGGCCCATAAAAGGGGTTTACAGGCATCCTAGACCCCCTAAAGTCCAGAAAATGTTGGTAGGCCAAAAACTGTGTCAGAGAGCTCTGAATGTCCCAAAAATATTTGCAGCCTGAAAAGGGCATTAACCCACATCCTAAACCCCTGAAATTCCCAAAAACATTTTTGGCCCGAAAAATGAATCCTACACCCCTTAAAGTTCAGAAAATGTTGGCAGCCCCAAAAAGGCCTTAAAATGCATCTTATTCCTGCAAAAATCTTGATAATTTTGGAGGCCCAAAAAAGGGGTTTACATCCTAGACCCCTTAAAGTCCAGAAAATGTTGGCGGCCCAAAAACTGTGTGAGAGAGCTCTGAATGTCCCAAAAATATTTGCAGTCTGAAAAGGGCATTAACCCGCATGCTAGACCCCTGAAATTTCCCAAAATATTTTGGCCACGAAAAATTCATCCTACACCCCTGAAAATTCAGAAAATATTGGCAGCACAAAAAAGGCCTTAAAATACATATTAGGCCTCCAAAAATGTAGAAAACTTTGGAGGCCCAAAAAAGGGGTTTACAGGCATCCTAGACCCCCTAAAGTCCAGAAAATGTTGGTAGGCCAAAAACTGTGTCAGAGAGCTCTGAATGTCCCAAAAACGTTTGCAGCCTGAAAAGGGCATTAACCCACATCCTAAACCCCTGAAATTCCCAAAAACATTTTTGGCCCGAAAAATGCATCCTACACCCCTGAAAGTTCAGAAAATGTTGGCAGCCCCAAAAAGGCCTTAAAATGCATCTTATTTCTGCAATAATCTTGATAACTTTGGAGGCCCAAAAAAGGGGTTTACAGACATCCTAGACCCCTGAAAGTCCAGAAAATGTTGGTGACCCGAAAACAGTGTCAGAGAGCTCTGAATGTCCCAAAAACATTTGCAGCCTGAAAAGGGCATTAACCCACATCCTAGCCCCCTGAAATTCCCCAAAATATTTTTGGCCCGAAAAATGCATCCTACATCCTTGAAGTTCAGAACATGTTGGCAGCCCAAAAAATGCCTTAAAATGCATCTTATTCCTGTAAAAATCTTGATAACTTTGGAGGCCCAAAAAAGGGGTTTACATCCTAGACCCCATAAAGTACAGAAAATGTTGGTGACTCGAAAACAGTGTCAGAGAGCTCTGAATGTCCCAAAAATGTTTGCAGCCTGAAAAGGGCATTAATCCGCATCCTGGCCCCCTGAAATTCCCCAAAATATTTTTGGCCCAAAAAATGCATCCTACATCCCTGAAGTTCAGAAAATGTTGGCAGCACAAAACAGGCCTTAAAATACATATTAGGCCTGCAAAAATGTAGAAGACTTTGGAGGCTCAAAAAAGGGGTTTACAGGCATCCTAGACCCCCTAAAGTCCAGAAAATGTTGGCGGCCCAAAAACTGTGTGAGAGAGCTCTGAATGTCCCAAAAACATTTGCAGTCTGAAAAGGGCATTAACCCGCATGCTAGACCCCTGAAATTCCCCAAAATATTTTGGCCACGAAAAATTCATCCTACACCCCTGAAAATTCAGAAAATGTTGGCAGCACAAAAAAAGGCCTTAAAATACATATTAGGCCTGCAAAAATGTAGAAAACTTTGGAGGCCCAAAAAAGGGGTTTACAGGCATTCTAGACCCCCTAAAGTCCAGAAAATATTGGTGGCCCAAAAACGGTGTCAGAGAGCTCTGAATGTCCCAAAACATTTGCAGTCTGAAAAGGGCATTAACCCGCATACTAGACCCCTGAAATTCCCCAAAATATTTTGGCCATGAAAAATTCATCCTACACCCCTGAAAATTCAGAAAATGTTGGCAACACAAAAAAAGGCCTTAAAATACATATTAGGCCTCCAAAAATGTAGAAAACTTTGGAGGCCCAAAAAAGGGGTTTACAGGCCTCCTAGACCCCCTAAAGTCCAGAAAATGTTGGTAGGCCAAAAACTGTGTCAGAGAGCACTGAATGTCCCAAAAACGTTTGCAGCCTGAAAAGGGCATTAACCCACATCCTAAACCCCTGAAATTCTCAAAAAAATTTTGGCCCAAAAAATGAATCCTACACCCCTTAAAGTTCAGAAAATGTTGGCAGCCCCAAAGAGGCCTTAAAATGCATCTTATTCCTGCAAAAATCTTGATAACTTTGGAGGCCCAAAAAGGGGTTTACATGCTAGACCCCACAAAGTCCAGAAAATGTTGGTGACCTGAAAACAGTGCCAGAGAGCTCTGAATGTCCCAAAAATATTTGCAGCCTGAAAAGGGCATTAATCCGCATCCTGGCCCCCTGAAATTCCCCAAAATATTTTTGGCCCAAAAAATGTATCCTACATCCCTGAAGTTCAGAAAATGTTGGCAGCACAAAACAGGCCTTAAAATATATATTAGGCCTGCAAAAATGTAGAAGACTTTGGAGGCCCAAAAAGGGGTTTACAGGCATCCTAGACCCCCTAAAGTCCAGAAAATGTTGGTGGCCAAAAACTGTGTGAGAGAGCTCTGAATGTCCCAAAAATATTTGCAGTCTGAAAAGGGCATTAACCCGCATGCTAGACCCCTGAAATTTCCCAAAATATTTTGGCCACGAAAAATTCATCCTACACCCCTGAAAATTCAGAAAATATTGGCAGCACAAAAAAGGCCTTAAAATACATATTAGGCCTCCAAAAATGTAGAAAACTTTGGAGGCCCAAAAAAGGGGTTTACAGGCATCCTAGACCCCCTAAAGTCCAGAAAATGTTGGTAGGCCAAAAACTGTGTCAGAGAGCTCTGAATGTCCCAAAAACGTTTGCAGCCTGAAAAGGGCATTAACCCACATCCTAAACCCCTGAAATTCCCAAAAACATTTTTGGCCCGAAAAATGCATCCTACACCCCTGAAAGTTCAGAAAATGTTGGCAGCCCCAAAAAGGCCTTAAAATGCATCTTATTTCTGCAATAATCTTGATAACTTTGGAGGCCCAAAAAAGGGGTTTACAGACATCCTAGACCCCTGAAAGTCCAGAAAATGTTGGTGACCCGAAAACAGTGTCAGAGAGCTCTGAATGTCCCAAAAACATTTGCAGCCTGAAAAGGGCATTAACCCACATCCTAGCCCCCTGAAATTCCCCAAAATATTTTTGGCCCGAAAAATGCATCCTACATCCTTGAAGTTCAGAACATGTTGGCAGCCCAAAAAATGCCTTAAAATGCATCTTATTCCTGTAAAAATCTTGATAACTTTGGAGGCCCAAAAAAGGGGTTTACATCCTAGACCCCATAAAGTCCAGAAAATGTTGGTGACCTGAAAACAGTGTCAGAGAGCTCTGAATGTCGCAAAAATATTTGCAGCCTGAAAAGGGCATTAATCCGCATCCTGGCCCCCTGAAATTCCCCAAAATATTTTTGGCCCAAAAAATGCATCCTACATCCCTGAAGTTCAGAAAATGTTGGCAGCACAAAACAGGCCTTAAAATACATATTAGGCCTGCAAAAATGTAGAAGACTTTGGAGGCTCAAAAAAGGGGTTTACAGGCATCCTAGACCCCCTAAAGTCCAGAAAATGTTAGCGCCCCAAAAACTGTGTGAGAGAGCTCTGAATGTCCAAAAAACATTTGCAGTCTGAAAAGGGCATTAACCCGCATTCTAGACCCCTGAAATTCCCCAAAATATTTTGGCCACGAAAAATTCATCCTACACCCCTGAAAGTTCAGAAAATGTTGGCAGCACAAAAAAAGGCCTTAAAATACATATTAGGCCTCCAAAAATGTAGAAGACTTTGGAAGCCCAAAAAGGGGTTTACAGGCATCCTAGACCCCCTAAAGTCCAGAAAATGTTGGTGGCCCAAAAACTGTGTCAGAGAGCTCTGAATGTCCCAAAAACGTTTGCAGCCTGAAAAGGGCATTAACCCACATCCTAAACCCCTGAAATTCCCAAAAACATTTTTGGCCCAAAAAATGCATCCTACACCCCTGAAAGTTCAGAAAATGTTGGCAGCCCCAAAAAGGCCTTAACATGCATCTTATTCCTGCAAAAATCTTGAAAACTTTGGAGGCCCAAAAAAGGGGTTTACATCCTAGACCCCATAAAGTACAGAAAATGTTGGTGACTCGAAAACAGTGTCAGAGAGCTCTGAATGTCCCAAAAATGTTTGCAGCCTGAAAAGGGCATTAATCCGCATCCTGGCCCCCTCAAATTCCCCAAAATATTTTTGGCCCAAAAAATGCATCCTACATCCATGAAGTTCAGAAAATGTTGGAAGCACAAAACAGGCCTTAAAATACATATTAGGCCTGCAAAAATGTAGAAAACTTTGGAGGCCCAAAAAAGGGGTTTACAGGCATCCTAGACCCCCTAAAGTCCAGAAAATGTTGGCGGCCCAAAAACTGTGTGAGAGAGCTCTGAATGTCCCAAAAACATTTGCAGTCTGAAAAGGGCATTAACCCGCATGCTAGACCCCTGAAATTCCCCAAAATATTTTGGCCACGAAAAATTCATCCTACACCCCTGAAAATTCAGAAAATGTTGGCAGCACAAAAAAAGGCCTTAAAATACATATTAGGCCTGCAAAAATGTAGAAAACTTTGGAGGCCCAAAAAAGGGGTTTACAGGCATCCTAGACCCCCTAAAGTCCAGAAAATGTTGGCGGCCCAAAAACGGTGTCAGAGAGCTCTGAATGTCCCAAAACATTTGCAGTCTGAAAAGGGCATTAACCCGCATACTAGACCCCTGAAATTTCCCAAAATATTTTGGCCACAAAAAATTCATCCTACACCCCTGAAAATTCAGAAAATGTTGGCAGCACAAAAAAGGCCTTAAAATACATATTAGGCCTCCAAAAATGTAGAAAACTTTGGAGGCCCATAAAAGGGGTTTACAGGCATCCTAGACCCCCTAAAGTCCAGAAAATGTTGGTAGGCCAAAAACTGTGTCAGAGAGCTCTGAATGTCCCAAAAATATTTGCAGCCTGAAAAGGGCATTAACCCACATCCTAAACCCCTGAAATTCCCAAAAACATTTTTGGCCCGAAAAATGAATCCTACACCCCTTAAAGTTCAGAAAATGTTGGCAGCCCCAAAAAGGCCTTAAAATGCATCTTATTCCTGCAAAAATCTTGATAATTTTGGAGGCCCAAAAAAGGGGTTTACATCCTAGACCCCTTAAAGTCCAGAAAATGTTGGCGGCCCAAAAACTGTGTGAGAGAGCTCTGAATGTCCCAAAAATATTTGCAGTCTGAAAAGGGCATTAACCCGCATGCTAGACCCCTGAAATTTCCCAAAATATTTTGGCCACGAAAAATTCATCCTACACCCCTGAAAATTCAGAAAATATTGGCAGCACAAAAAAGGCCTTAAAATACATATTAGGCCTCCAAAAATGTAGAAAACTTTGGAGGCCCAAAAAAGGGGTTTACAGGCATCCTAGACCCCCTAAAGTCCAGAAAATGTTGGTAGGCCAAAAACTGTGTCAGAGAGCTCTGAATGTCCCAAAAACGTTTGCAGCCTGAAAAGGGCATTAACCCACATCCTAAACCCCTGAAATTCCCAAAAACATTTTTGGCCCGAAAAATGCATCCTACACCCCTGAAAGTTCAGAAAATGTTGGCAGCCCCAAAAAGGCCTTAAAATGCATCTTATTTCTGCAATAATCTTGATAACTTTGGAGGCCCAAAAAAGGGGTTTACAGACATCCTAGACCCCTGAAAGTCCAGAAAATGTTGGTGACCCGAAAACAGTGTCAGAGAGCTCTGAATGTCCCAAAAACATTTGCAGCCTGAAAAGGGCATTAACCCACATCCTAGCCCCCTGAAATTCCCCAAAATATTTTTGGCCCGAAAAATGCATCCTACATCCTTGAAGTTCAGAACATGTTGGCAGCCCAAAAAATGCCTTAAAATGCATCTTATTCCTGTAAAAATCTTGATAACTTTGGAGGCCCAAAAAAGGGGTTTACATCCTAGACCCCATAAAGTACAGAAAATGTTGGTGACTCGAAAACAGTGTCAGAGAGCTCTGAATGTCCCAAAAATGTTTGCAGCCTGAAAAGGGCATTAATCCGCATCCTGGCCCCCTGAAATTCCCCAAAATATTTTTGGCCCAAAAAATGCATCCTACATCCCTGAAGTTCAGAAAATGTTGGCAGCACAAAACAGGCCTTAAAATACATATTAGGCCTGCAAAAATGTAGAAGACTTTGGAGGCTCAAAAAAGGGGTTTACAGGCATCCTAGACCCCCTAAAGTCCAGAAAATGTTGGCGGCCCAAAAACTGTGTGAGAGAGCTCTGAATGTCCCAAAAACATTTGCAGTCTGAAAAGGGCATTAACCCGCATGCTAGACCCCTGAAATTCCCCAAAATATTTTGGCCACGAAAAATTCATCCTACACCCCTGAAAATTCAGAAAATGTTGGCAGCACAAAAAAAGGCCTTAAAATACATATTAGGCCTGCAAAAATGTAGAAAACTTTGGAGGCCCAAAAAAGGGGTTTACAGGCATTCTAGACCCCCTAAAGTCCAGAAAATATTGGTGGCCCAAAAACGGTGTCAGAGAGCTCTGAATGTCCCAAAACATTTGCAGTCTGAAAAGGGCATTAACCCGCATACTAGACCCCTGAAATTCCCCAAAATATTTTGGCCATGAAAAATTCATCCTACACCCCTGAAAATTCAGAAAATGTTGGCAACACAAAAAAAGGCCTTAAAATACATATTAGGCCTCCAAAAATGTAGAAAACTTTGGAGGCCCAAAAAAGGGGTTTACAGGCCTCCTAGACCCCCTAAAGTCCAGAAAATGTTGGTAGGCCAAAAACTGTGTCAGAGAGCACTGAATGTCCCAAAAACGTTTGCAGCCTGAAAAGGGCATTAACCCACATCCTAAACCCCTGAAATTCTCAAAAAAATTTTGGCCCAAAAAATGAATCCTACACCCCTTAAAGTTCAGAAAATGTTGGCAGCCCCAAAGAGGCCTTAAAATGCATCTTATTCCTGCAAAAATCTTGATAACTTTGGAGGCCCAAAAAGGGGTTTACATGCTAGACCCCACAAAGTCCAGAAAATGTTGGTGACCTGAAAACAGTGCCAGAGAGCTCTGAATGTCCCAAAAATATTTGCAGCCTGAAAAGGGCATTAATCCGCATCCTGGCCCCCTGAAATTCCCCAAAATATTTTTGGCCCAAAAAATGTATCCTACATCCCTGAAGTTCAGAAAATGTTGGCAGCACAAAACAGGCCTTAAAATATATATTAGGCCTGCAAAAATGTAGAAGACTTTGGAGGCCCAAAAAGGGGTTTACAGGCATCCTAGACCCCCTAAAGTCCAGAAAATGTTGGTGGCCAAAAACTGTGTGAGAGAGCTCTGAATGTCCCAAAAATATTTGCAGTCTGAAAAGGGCATTAACCCGCATGCTAGACCCCTGAAATTTCCCAAAATATTTTGGCCACGAAAAATTCATCCTACACCCCTGAAAATTCAGAAAATATTGGCAGCACAAAAAAGGCCTTAAAATACATATTAGGCCTCCAAAAATGTAGAAAACTTTGGAGGCCCAAAAAAGGGGTTTACAGGCATCCTAGACCCCCTAAAGTCCAGAAAATGTTGGTAGGCCAAAAACTGTGTCAGAGAGCTCTGAATGTCCCAAAAACGTTTGCAGCCTGAAAAGGGCATTAACCCACATCCTAAACCCCTGAAATTCCCAAAAACATTTTTGGCCCGAAAAATGCATCCTACACCCCTGAAAGTTCAGAAAATGTTGGCAGCCCCAAAAAGGCCTTAAAATGCATCTTATTTCTGCAATAATCTTGATAACTTTGGAGGCCCAAAAAAGGGGTTTACAGACATCCTAGACCCCTGAAAGTCCAGAAAATGTTGGTGACCCGAAAACAGTGTCAGAGAGCTCTGAATGTCCCAAAAACATTTGCAGCCTGAAAAGGGCATTAACCCACATCCTAGCCCCCTGAAATTCCCCAAAATATTTTTGGCCCGAAAAATGCATCCTACATCCTTGAAGTTCAGAACATGTTGGCAGCCCAAAAAATGCCTTAAAATGCATCTTATTCCTGTAAAAATCTTGATAACTTTGGAGGCCCAAAAAAGGGGTTTACATCCTAGACCCCATAAAGTCCAGAAAATGTTGGTGACCTGAAAACAGTGTCAGAGAGCTCTGAATGTCGCAAAAATATTTGCAGCCTGAAAAGGGCATTAATCCGCATCCTGGCCCCCTGAAATTCCCCAAAATATTTTTGGCCCAAAAAATGCATCCTACATCCCTGAAGTTCAGAAAATGTTGGCAGCACAAAACAGGCCTTAAAATACATATTAGGCCTGCAAAAATGTAGAAGACTTTGGAGGCTCAAAAAAGGGGTTTACAGGCATCCTAGACCCCCTAAAGTCCAGAAAATGTTAGCGCCCCAAAAACTGTGTGAGAGAGCTCTGAATGTCCAAAAAACATTTGCAGTCTGAAAAGGGCATTAACCCGCATTCTAGACCCCTGAAATTCCCCAAAATATTTTGGCCACGAAAAATTCATCCTACACCCCTGAAAGTTCAGAAAATGTTGGCAGCACAAAAAAAGGCCTTAAAATACATATTAGGCCTCCAAAAATGTAGAAGACTTTGGAAGCCCAAAAAGGGGTTTACAGGCATCCTAGACCCCCTAAAGTCCAGAAAATGTTGGTGGCCCAAAAACTGTGTCAGAGAGCTCTGAATGTCCCAAAAACGTTTGCAGCCTGAAAAGGGCATTAACCCACATCCTAAACCCCTGAAATTCCCAAAAACATTTTTGGCCCAAAAAATGCATCCTACACCCCTGAAAGTTCAGAAAATGTTGGCAGCCCCAAAAAGGCCTTAACATGCATCTTATTCCTGCAAAAATCTTGAAAACTTTGGAGGCCCAAAAAAGGGGTTTACATCCTAGACCCCATAAAGTACAGAAAATGTTGGTGACTCGAAAACAGTGTCAGAGAGCTCTGAATGTCCCAAAAATGTTTGCAGCCTGAAAAGGGCATTAATCCGCATCCTGGCCCCCTCAAATTCCCCAAAATATTTTTGGCCCAAAAAATGCATCCTACATCCCTGAAGTTCAGAAAATGTTGGCAGCACAAAACAGGCCTTAAAATACATATTAGGCCTGCAAAAATGTAGAAAACTTTGGAGGCCCAAAAAAGGGGTTTACAGGCATCCTAGACCCCCTAAAGTCCAGAAAATGTTGGCGGCCCAAAAACTGTGTGAGAGAGCTCTGAATGTCCCAAAAACATTTGCAGTCTGAAAAGGGCATTAACCCGCATGCTAGACCCCTGAAATTCCCCAAAATATTTTGGCCACGAAAAATTCATCCTACACCCCTGAAAATTCAGAAAATGTTGGCAGCACAAAAAAAGGCCTTAAAATACATATTAGGCCTGCAAAAATGTAGAAAACTTTGGAGGCCCAAAAAAGGGGTTTACAGGCATCCTAGACCCCCTAAAGTCCAGAAAATGTTGGCGGCCCAAAAACGGTGTCAGAGAGCTCTGAATGTCCCAAAACATTTGCAGTCTGAAAAGGGCATTAACCCGCATACTAGACCCCTGAAATTTCCCAAAATATTTTGGCCACAAAAAATTCATCCTACACCCCTGAAAATTCAGAAAATGTTGGCAGCACAAAAAAGGCCTTAAAATACATATTAGGCCTCCAAAAATGTAGAAAACTTTGGAGGCCCATAAAAGGGGTTTACAGGCATCCTAGACCCCCTAAAGTCCAGAAAATGTTGGTAGGCCAAAAACTGTGTCAGAGAGCTCTGAATGTCCCAAAAATATTTGCAGCCTGAAAAGGGCATTAACCCACATCCTAAACCCCTGAAATTCCCAAAAACATTTTTGGCCCGAAAAATGAATCCTACACCCCTTAAAGTTCAGAAAATGTTGGCAGCCCCAAAAAGGCCTTAAAATGCATCTTATTCCTGCAAAAATCTTGATAACTTTGGAGGCCCAAAAAAGGGGTTTACATCCTAGACCCCCTAAAGTCCAGAAAATGTTGGCGGCCCAAAAACTGTGTGAGAGAGCTCTGAATGTCCCAAAAATATTTGCAGTCTGAAAAGGGCATTAACCCGCATGCTAGACCCCTGAAATTTCCCAAAATATTTTGGCCACGAAAAATTCATCCTACACCCCTGAAAATTCAGAAAATATTGGCAGCACAAAAAAGGCCTTAAAATACATATTAGGCCTCCAAAAATGTAGAAAACTTTGGAGGCCCAAAAAAGGGGTTTACAGGCATCCTAGACCCCCTAAAGTCCAGAAAATGTTGGTAGGCCAAAAACTGTGTCAGAGAGCTCTGAATGTCCCAAAAACGTTTGCAGCCTGAAAAGGGCATTAACCCACATCCTAAACCCCTGAAATTCCCAAAAACATTTTTGGCCCGAAAAATGCATCCTACACCCCTGAAAGTTCAGAAAATGTTGGCAGCCCCAAAAAGGCCTTAAAATGCATCTTATTTCTGCAATAATCTTGATAACTTTGGAGGCCCAAAAAAGGGGTTTACAGACATCCTAGACCCCTGAAAGTCCAGAAAATGTTGGTGACCCGAAAACAGTGTCAGAGAGCTCTGAATGTCCCAAAAACATTTGCAGCCTGAAAAGGGCATTAACCCACATCCTAGCCCCCTGAAATTCCCCAAAATATTTTTGGCCCGAAAAATGCATCCTACATCCTTGAAGTTCAGAACATGTTGGCAGCCCAAAAAATGCCTTAAAATGCATCTTATTCCTGTAAAAATCTTGATAACTTTGGAGGCCCAAAAAAGGGGTTTACATCCTAGACCCCATAAAGTCCAGAAAATGTTGGTGACCTGAAAACAGTGTCAGAGAGCTCTGAATGTCGCAAAAATATTTGCAGCCTGAAAAGGGCATTAATCCGCATCCTGGCCCCCTGAAATTCCCCAAAATATTTTTGGCCCAAAAAATGCATCCTACATCCCTGAAGTTCAGAAAATGTTGGCAGCACAAAACAGGCCTTAAAATACATATTAGGCCTGCAAAAATGTAGAAGACTTTAAAGGCCCAAAAAAGGGGTTTACAGGCATCCTAGACCCCCTAAAGTCCAGAAAATGTTAGCGGCCCAAAAACTGTGTGAGAGAGCTCTGAATGTCCAAAAAACATTTGCAGTCTGAAAAGGGCATTAACCCGCATGCTAGACCCCTGAAATTCCCCAAAATATTTTGGCCACGAAAAATTCATCCTACACCCCTGAAAATTCAGAAAATGTTGGCAGCACAAAAAAAGGCCTTAAAATACATATTAGGCCTGCAAAAATGTAGAAAACTTTGGAGGCCTAAAAAAGGGGTTTACAGGCATCCTAGAACCCCTAAAGTCCAGAAAATTTTGGCGGCCCAAAAACGGTGTCAGAGAGCTCTGAATGTCCCAAAACATTTGCAGTCTGAAAAGGGCATTAACCCGCATACTAGACCCCTGAAATTTCCCAAAATATTTTGGCCACAAAAAATTCATCCTACACCCCTGAAAATTCAGAAAATGTTGGCAGCACAAAAAAGGCCTTAAAATACATATTAGGCCTCCAAAAATGTAGAAAACTTTGAAGGCCCAAAAAAGGGGTTTACAGGCATCCTAGATCCCCTAAAGTCCAGAAAATGTTGGTAGGCCAAAAACTGTGTCAGAGAGCTCTGAATGTCCCTAAAACATTTGCAGCCTGAAAAGGGCATTAACCCACATCCTAAACCCCTGAAATTCCCAAAAACATTTTTGGCCCGAAAAATGAATCCTACACCCCTTAAAGTTCAGAAAATGTTGGCAGCCCCAAAAAGGCCTTAAAATGCATCTTATTCCTGCAAAAATCTTGATAACTTTGGAGGCCCAAAAAAGGGGTTTACATCCTAGACCCCATAAAGTCCAGAAAATGTTGGTGACCTGAAAACAGTGTCAGAGAGCTCTGAATGTCGCAAAAATATTTGCAGCCTGAAAAGGGCATTAATCCGCATCCTGGCCCCCTGAAATTCCCCAAAATATTTTTGGCCTAAAAAATGCATCCTACATCCCTGAAGTTCAGAAAATGTTGGCAGCACAAAACAGGCCTTAAAATACATATTAGGCCTGCAAAAATGTAGAAGACTTTGGAGGCCCAAAAAAGGGGTTTACAGGCATCCTAGACCCCCTAAAGTCCAGAAAATGTTAGCGGCCCAAAAACTGTGTGAGAGAGCTCTGAATGTCCAAAAAACATTTGCAGTCTGAAAAGGGCATTAACCCGCATGCTAGACCCCTGAAATTCCCCAAAATATTTTGGCCACAAAAAATTCATCCTACACCCCTGAAAATTCAGAAAATGTTGGCAGCACAAAAAAAGGCCTTAAAATACATATTAGGCCTCCAAAAATGTAGAAGACTTTGGAGGCCCAAAAAGGGGTTTACAGGCATCCTAGACCCCCTAAAGTCCAGAAAATGTTGGTGGCCCAAAAACTGTGTCAGAGAGCTCTGAATGTCCCAAAAACGTTTGCAGCCTGAAAAGGGCATTAACCCACATCCTAAACCCCTGAAATTCCCAAAAACATTTTTGGCCCGAAAAATGCATCCTACATCCCTGAACGTTCAGAAAACGTTAGCAGCCCAAAAAAGGCCTTAAATGCCTCTTAGGCCCACAAAAATGTAGTAAACTTTAGACGCCCAAACAAGGGGTTTACAGGCATCGTAGACCGCCTAAAGTCCAGAAAATGTCGGTGCAAAAAAACGGTGTCAGAGAGCTCTGAATGTCCCAAAAACATTTGCAGCATGAAAAAGGCATTAACCCGCATCCTAGACCCCTTAAATTCCCAAAAAATGTTTGGCCCAAAAAATGCATCCTACATCCCTGAAAGTTCAGAAAATGTTGGCAGCACAAAAAAGGCCTTAAAATAGATATTAGGCCTGCAAAAATGTAGAAAACTTTGGAGGCCCAAAAAGGGGGTTTACAGGCATCCTAGACCCCCTAAAGTCCAGAAAATGTTGGTGGCCCATAACTGTATCAGAGAGCTCTGAATGTCCCAAAAACATTTGCAGTCTGAAAAGGGCATTAATCCGCATGCTAGACCCCTGAAATTCCCCCAAAATATTTTGGTCATGAAAAATGCATCCTACACCCCTGAAAGTTCAGAAAATTTTGGCAGCACAAAAAAGGCCTTAAATGCCTCTTAGGCCTACAAAAATGTAGTAAACTTTAGAGGCCCAACTAAGGGGTTTACAGGCATCGTAGACCCCTTACAGTCCAGAAAATGTTGGTGCCCAAAAAGGGTGTCAGAGAGCTCTGAATTTCCCAAAAACATTTGCAGCCTTAAAAGGGCATCAACCCACATCCTAGACCCCTTAAAATCCCAAAAACAATTTTGGCCTGAAAAATGCATCCTACACCCCTGAAAGTTCAGAAAATGTTGGAAGCCCAAAAAAGGCCTTAAAATGCATCTTATTCCTGCAAAAATGTAGAAAACTTTGGAGGCCCAAAAAAGTGGTTTACAGGCATCCTAGACCCTCTAAAGGCCAGAAAATGTTGGTGGCCCAAAAACTGTGTCAGAGAGCTCTGAATGTCCCAAAAACGTTTGCAGCCTGAAAAGGGCATTAACCCACATCCTAGACCCCTTAAATTCCCAAAAACATTTTTGGCCCGAAAAATGCATCCTACACCCCTGAAAGTTCAGAAAATGTTGGCAGCCCAAAAAAGGCCTTAGATGCCTCTTAGGCCTAAAAAATTTAGTAAACTTTAGAGGCCCAAAAAAGGGGTTTACAGGCATTGTAGACCCCCTAAAGTCCAGAAAATGTTGGTGCCCAAAAACAGTGTCAGAGAGCTCTGAATGTCCAAAAAACATTTGGAGCCTGAAAAAGGCATTAACCCGCATCCTAGACCCCTTAAATTCCCAAAAACATTTTTGGCCTGAAAAATGCATCCTACATCCCTGAAAGTTCAGAAAATTTTGGCAGCACAAAAAAGGCCTTAAAATAGATATCAGGCAAGCAAAAATGTAGAAAAGTTTGGAGGCCCAAAAAAGGGGTTTACAGGCATCCCAGACCCCCTAAAGTCCAGAAAATGTTGGTGCCCTGGCCCATAACTGTATCAGAGAGCTCTGAATGTCCCAAAAACATTTGCAGTCTGAAAAGGGCATTAACCCGCATCCTAGACCCATGAAATTACTAAAAACATTTATGGCCCGAAAAATGCATCCTACACCCCTGAAAGTTCAGCAAATGTTGGAAGCCCAAAAAAAGGCCTTAAAATGCATCTTATTTCTGCAAAAATCTTGATAACTTTGGAGGCCCAGAAAAGGGGTTTACATCCCAGACCCCTGAAAGTCCAGAAAATGTTGGTGACCCGAAAACAGTGTCAGAGAGCTCTGAATGTCCCAAAAACATTTGCAGCCTGAAAAGGGCATTTACCCGCATCCTAGCCCCCTGAAATTCCCCAAAATATTTTTGGCCCAAAAAATGCATCCTACATCCCTGAAGTTCAGAAAATGTTGGCAACACAAAACAGGCCTTAAAATACATATTAGGCCTGCAAAAATGTAGAAAACTTTGGAGGCCCAAAAAAGGGGTTTACAGGCATCCTAGACCCCCTAAAGTCCAGAAAATGTTGGCGGCCCAAAAACTGTGTGAGAGAGCTCTGAATGTCCCAAAACATTTGCAGTCTGAAAAGGGCATTAACCCGCATACTAGACCCCTGAAATTCCCCAAAATATTTTGGCCATGAAAAATTCATCCTACACCCCTGAAAATTCAGAAAATGTTGGCAACACAAAAAAAGGCCTTAAAATACATATTAGGCGTCCAAAAATGTAGAAAACTTTGGAGGCCCAAAAAAGGGGTTTACAGGCCTCCTAGACCCCCTAAAGTCCAGAAAATGTTGGTAGGCCAAAAACTGTGTCAGAGAGCACTGAATATGTCCCAAAAACGTTTGCAGCCTGAAAAGGGCATTAACCCACATCCTAAACCCCTGAAATTCTCAAAAAAATTTTGGCCCAAAAAATGAATCCTACACCCCTTAAAGTTCAGAAAATGTTGGCAGCCCCAAAGAGGCCTTAAAATGCATCTTATTCCTGCAAAAATCTTGATAACTTTGGAGGCCCAAAAAGGGGTTTACATGCTAGACCCCATAAAGTCCAGAAAATGTTGGTGACCTGAAAACAGTGCCAGAGAGCTCTGAATGTCCCAAAAATATTTGCAGCCTGAAAAGGGCATTAATCCGCATCCTGGCCCCCTGAAATTCCCCAAAATATTTTTGGCCCAAAAAATGTATCCTACATCCCTGAAGTTCAGAAAATATTGGCAGCACAAAAAAGGCCTTAAAATACATATTAGGCCTCCAAAAATGTAGAAAACTTTGGAGGCCCAAAAAAGGGGTTTACAGGCATCCTAGACCCCCTAAAGTCCAGAAAATGTTGGTAGGCCAAAAACTGTGTCAGAGAGCTCTGAATGTCCCAAAAACGTTTGCAGCCTGAAAAGGGCATTAACCCACATCCTAAACCCCTGAAATTCCCAAAAACATTTTTGGCCCGAAAAATGCATCCTACACCCCTGAAAGTTCAGAAAATGTTGGCAGCCCCAAAAAGGCCTTAAAATGCATCTTATTTCTGCAATAATCTTGATAACTTTGGAGGCCCAAAAAAGGGGTTTACATCCTAGACCCCATAAAGTCCAGAAAATGTTGGTGACCTGAAAACAGTGTCAGAGAGCTCTGAATGTCGCAAAAATATTTGCAGCCTGAAAAGGGCATTAATCCGCATCCTGGCCCCCTGAAATTCCCAAAAATATTTTTGGCCCAAAAAATGCATCCTACATCTCTGAAGTTCAGAAAATGTTGGCAGCACAAAACAGGCCTTAAAATACATATTAGGCCTGCAAAAATGTAGAAGACTTTGGAGGCTCAAAAAAGGGGTTTACAGGCATCCTAGACCCCCTAAAGTCCAGAAAATGTTAGCGCCCCAAAAACTGTGTGAGAGAGCTCTGAATGTCCAAAAAACATTTGCAGTCTGAAAAGGGCATTAACCCGCATGCTAGACCCCTGAAATTCCCCAAAATATTTTGGCCACGAAAAATTCATCCTACACCCCTGAAAATTCAGAAAATGTTGGCAGCACAAAAAAAGGCCTTAAAATACATATTAGGCCTCCAAAAATGTAGAAGACTTTGGAGGCCCAAAAAGGGGTTTACAGGCATCCTAGACCCCCTAAAGTCCAGAAAATGTTGGTGGCCCAAAAACTGTGTCAGAGAGCTCTGAATGTCCCAAAAACGTTTGCAGCCTGAAAAGGGCATTAACCCACATCCTAAACCCCTGAAATTCCCAAAAACATTTTTGGCCCAAAAAATGCATCCTACACCCCTGAAAGTTCAGAAAATGTTGGCAGCCCCAAAAAGGCCTTAACATGCATCTTATTCCTGCAAAAATCTTGAAAACTTTGGAGGCCCAAAAAAGGGGTTTACATCCTAGACCCCATAAAGTACAGAAAATGTTGGTGACTCGAAAACAGTGTCAGAGAGCTCTGAATGTCCCAAAAATGTTTGCAGCCTGAAAAGGGCATTAATCCGCATCCTGGCCCCCTCAAATTCCCCAAAATATTTTTGGCCCAAAAAATGCATCCTACATCCATGAAGTTCAGAAAATGTTGGCAGCACAAAACAGGCCTTAAAATACATATTAGGCCTGCAAAAATGTAGAAAACTTTGGAGGCCCAAAAAAGGGGTTTACAGGCATCCTAGACCCCCTAAAGTCCAGAAAATGTTGGCGGCCCAAAAACTGTGTGAGAGAGCTCTGAATGTCCCAAAAACATTTGCAGTCTGAAAAGGGCATTAACCCGCATGCTAGACCCCTGAAATTCCCCAAAATATTTTGGCCACGAAAAATTCATCCTACACCCCTGAAAATTCAGAAAATGTTGGCAGCACAAAAAAAGGCCTTAAAATACATATTAGGCCTGCAAAAATGTAGAAAACTTTGGGTGCCCAAAAAAGAGGTTTACAGGCATCCTAGACCCCCTAAAGTCCAGAAAATGTTGGCGGCCCAAAAACGGTGTCAGAGAGCTCTGAATGTCCCAAAACATTTGCAGTCTGAAAAGGGCATTAACCCGCATACTAGACCCCTGAAATTTCCCAAAATATTTTGGCCACAAAAAATTCATCCTACACCCCTGAAAATTCAGAAAATGTTGGCAGCACAAAAAAGGCCTTAAAATACATATTAGGCCTCCAAAAATGTAGAAAACTTTGGAGGCCCAAAAAAGGGGTTTACAGGCATCCTAGACCCCCTAAAGTCCAGAAAATGTTGGTAGGCCAAAAACTGTGTCAGAGAGCTCTGAATGTCCCAAAAACATTTGCAGCCTGAAAAGGGCATTAACCCACATCCTAAACCCCTGAAATTCCCAAAAACATTTTTGGCCCGAAAAATGAATCCTACACCCCTTAAAGTTCAGAAAATGTTGGCAGCCCCAAAAAGGCCTTAAAATGCATCTTATTCCTGCAAAAATCTTGATAACTTTGGAGGCCCAAAAAAGGGGTTTACATCCTAGACCCCCTAAAGTCCAGAAAATGTTGGCGGCCCAAAAACTGTGTGAGAGAGCTTTGAATGTCCCAAAAATATTTGCAGTCTGAAAAGGGCATTAACCCGCATGCTAGACCCCTGAAATTCCCCAAAATATTTTGGCCACGAAAAATGCATCCTACATCCCTGAAGTTCAGAAAATGTTGGCAGCACAAAACAGGCCTTAAAATACATATTAGGCCTGCAAAAATGTAGAAGACTTTGGAGGCCCAAAAAAGGGGTTTACAGGCATCCTAGACCCCCTAAAGTCCAGAAAATGTTGGTGGCCCAAAAACTGTGTCAGAGAGCTCTGAATGTCCCAAAAACGTTTGCAGCCTGAAAAGGGCATTAACCCACATCCTAAACCCCTGAAATTCCCAAAAACATTTTTGGCCCGAAAAATGCCTCCTACACCCCTGAACGTTCAGAAAATGTTGGCAGCCCCAAAAAGGCCTTAAAATGCATCTTATTTCTGCAATAATCTTGATAACTTTGGAGGCCCAAAAAAGGGGTTTACAGACATCCTAGACCCCTGAAAGTCCAGAAAATGTTGGTGACCCGAAAACAGTGTCAGAGAGCTCTGAATGTCCCAAAAACATTTGCAGTCTGAAAAGGGCATTAACCCGCATGCTAGACCCCTGAAATTTCCCAAAATATTTTGGCCACGAAAAATTCATCCTACACCCCTGAAAATTCAGAAAATATTGGCAGCACAAAAAAGGCCTTAAAATACATATTAGGCCTCCAAAAATGTAGAAAACTTTGGAGGCCCAAAAAAGGGGTTTACAGGCATCCTAGACCCCCTAAAGTCCAGAAAATGTTGGTAGGCCAAAAACTGTGTCAGAGAGCTCTGAATGTCCCAAAAACGTTTGCAGCCTGAAAAGGGCATTAACCCACATCCTAAACCCCTGAAATTCCCAAAAACATTTTTGGCCCGAAAAATGCATCCTACACCCCTTAAAGTTCAGAAAATGTTGGCAGCCCCAAAAAGGCCTTAAAATGCATCTTATTTCTGCAATAATCTTGATAACTTTGGAGGCCCAAAAAAGGGGTTTACAGACATCCTAGACCTCTGAAAGTCCAGAAAATGTTGGTGACCCGAAAACAGTGTCAGAGAGCTCTGAATGTCCCAAAAACATTTGCAGCCTGAAAAGGGCATTAACCCACATCCTAGCCCCCTGAAATTCCCCAAAATATTTTTGGCCCGAAAAATGCATCCTACATCCTTGAAGTTCAGAACATGTTGGCAGCCCAAAAAATGCCTTAAAATGCATCTTATTCCTGTAAAAATCTTGATAACTTTGGAGGCCCAAAAAAGGGGTTTACATCCTAGACCCCATAAAGTCCAGAAAATGTTGGTGACCTGAAAACAGTGTCAGAGAGCTCTGAATGTCGCAAAAATATTTGCAGCCTGAAAAGGGCATTAATCCGCATCCTGGCCCCCTGAAATTCCCCAAAATATTTTTGGCCCGAAAAATGCATCCTACATCCCTGAAGTTCAGAAAATGTTGGCAGCACAAAACAGGCCTTAAAATATATATTAGGCCTGCAAAAATGTAGAAGACTTTGGAGGCCCAAAAAAGGGGTTTACAGGCATCCTAGACCCCCTAAAGTCCAGAAAATGTTAGCGGCCCAAAAACTGTGTGAGAGAGCTCTGAATGTCCAAAAAACATTTGCAGTCTGAAAAGGGCATTAACCCGCATGCTAGACCCCTGAAATTCCCCAAAATATTTTGGCCACGAAAAATTCATCCTACACCCCTGAAAATTCAGAAAATGTTGGCAGCACAAAAAAAGGCCTTAAAATACATATTAGGCCTGCAAAAATGTAGAAAACTTTGGAGGCCTAAAAAAGGGGTTTACAGGCATCCTAGAACCCCTAAAGTCCAGAAAATGTTGGCGGCCCAAAAACGGTGTCAGAGAGCTCTGAATGTCCCAAAACATTTGCAGTCTGAAAAGGGCATTAACCCGCATACTAGACCCCTGAAATTTCCCAAAATATTTTGGCCACAAAAAATTCATCCTACACCCCTGAAAATTCAGAAAATGTTGGCAGCACAAAAAAGGCCTTAAAATACATATTAGGCCTCCAAAAATGTAGAAAACTTTGGAGGCCCAAAAAAGGGGTTTACAGGCATCCTAGATCCCCTAAAGTCCAGAAAATGTTGGTAGGCCAAAAACTGTGTCAGAGAGCTCTGAATGTCCCAAAAACATTTCAGCCTGAAAAGGGCATTAACCCACATCCTAAACCCCTGAAATTCCCAAAAACATTTTTGACCCGAAAAATGCATCCTACATCCCTGAACGTTCAGAAAACGTTAGCAGCCCAAAAAAGGCCTTAAATGCCTCTTAGGCCCACAAAAATGTAGTAAACTTTAGACGCCCAAACAAGGGGTTTACAGGCATCGTAGACCGCCTAAAGTCCAGAAAATGTCGGTGCAAAAAAACTGTGTCAGAGAGCTCTGAATGTCCCAAAAACATTTGCAGCATGAAAAAGGCATTAACCCGCATCCTAGACCCCTTAAATTCCCAAAAAATGTTTGGCCCAAAAAATGCATCCTACATCCCTGAAAGTTCAGAAAATGTTGGCAGCACAAAAAAGGCCTTAAAATAGATATTAGGCCTGCAAAAATGTAGAAAACTTTGGAGGCCCAAAAAGGGGGTTTACAGGCATCCTAGACCCCCTAAAGTCCAGAAAATGTTGGTGGCCCATAAATGTATCAGAGAGCTCTGAATGTCCCAAAAACATTTGCAGTCTGAAAAGGGCATTAATCTGCATGCTAGAACCCTGAAATTCCCCCAAAATATTTTGGTCATGAAAAATGCATCCTACACCCCTGAAAGTTCAGAAAATTTTGGCAGCACAAAAAAGGCCTTAAATGCCTCTTAGGCCTACAAAAATGTAGTAAACTTTAGAGGCCCAACTAAGGGGTTTACAGGCATCGTAGACCCCTTACAGTCCAGAAAATGTTGGTGCCCAAAAAGGGTGTCAGAGAGCTCTGAATTTCCCAAAAACATTTGCAGCCTTAAAAGGGCATCAACCCACATCCTAGACCCCTTAAAATCCCAAAAACATTTTTGGCCTGAAAAATGCATCCTACACCCCTGAAAGTTCAGAAAATGTTGGAAGCCCAAAAAAGGCCTTAAAATGCATCTTATTCCTGCAAAAATGTAGAAAACTTTGGAGGCCCAAAAAAGGGGTTTACAGGCATCCTAGACCCTCTAAAGGCCAGAAAATGTTGGTGGCCCAAAAACTGTGTCAGAGAGCTCTGAATGTCCCAAAAACGTTTGCAGCCTGAAAAGGGCATTAACCCACATCCTAGACCCCTTAAATTCCCAAAAACATTTTTGGCCCGAAAAATGCATCCTACACCCCTGAAAGTTCAGAAAATGTTGGCAGCCCAAAAAAGGCCTTAGATGCCTCCTAGGCCTAAAAAATTTAGTAAACTTTAGAGGCCCAAAAAAGGGGTTTACAGGCATTGTAGACCCCCTAAAGTCCAGAAAATGTTGGTGCCCAAAAACAGTGTCAGAGAGCTCTGAATGTCCCAAAAACATTTGGAGCCTGAAAAAGGCATTAACCCGCATCCTAGACCCCTTAAATTCCCAAAAACATTTTTGGCCTGAAAAATGCATCCTACATCCCTGAAAGTTCAGAAAATTTTGGCAGCACAAAAAAGGCCTTAAAATAGATATCAGGCCTGCAAAAATGTAGAAAACTTTGGAGGCCCAAAAAAGGGGTTTACAGGCATCCCAGACCCCCTAAAGTCCAGAAAATGTTGGTGCCCTGGCCCATAACTGTATCAGAGAGCTCTGAATGTCCCAAAAACATTTGCAGTCTGAAAAGGGCATTAACCCGCATCCTAGACCCATGAAATTACTAAAAACATTTATGGCCCGAAAAATGCATCCTACACCCCTGAAAGTTCAGCAAATGTTGGAAGCCCAAAAAAAGGCCTTAAAATGCATCTTATTTCTGCAAAAATCTTGATAACTTTGGAGGCCCAGAAAAGGGGTTTACAGGCATCCTAGACCCCTGAAAGTCCAGAAAATGTTGGTGACCCGAAAACAGTGTCAGAGAGCTCTGAATGTCCCAAAAACATTTGCAGCCTGAAAAGGGCATTTACCCGCATCCTAGCCCCCTGAAATTCCCCAAAATATTTTTGGCCCGAAAAAAATGCATCCTACATCCCTGAAAGTTCAGAAAATGTTGGCAGCACAAAAAAGGCCTTAAAATAGATATCAGGCCTGCAAAAATGTAGAAGACTTTGGAGGCCCAAAAAAGTGGTTTGCAGGCATCCTAGACCCCATAAAGTCCAGAAAATGTTGGTGGCCCATAAACTGTGTCAGAGAGCTCTGAATGTCCCAAAAACATTTGCAGTCTGAAAAGGGCATTAACCCGCATGCTAGACCCCTGAAATTTCCCAAAATATTTTGGCCACGAAAAATTCATCCTACACCCCTGAAAATTCAGAAAATATTGGCAGCACAAAAAAGGCCTTAAAATACATATTAGGCCTCCAAAAATGTAGAAAACTTTGGAGGCCCAAAAAAGGGGTTTACAGGCATCCTAGACCCCCTAAAGTCCAGAAAATGTTGGTAGGCCAAAAACTCTGTCAGAGAGCTCTGAATGTCCCAAAAACGTTTGCAGCCTGAAAAGGGCATTAACCCACATCCTAAACCCCTGAAATTCCCAAAAACATTTTTGGCCCGAAAAATGCATCCTACACCCCTGAAAGTTCAGAAAATGTTGGCAGCCCCAAAAAGGCCTTAAAATGCATCTTATTTCTGCAATAATCTTGATAACTTTGGAGGCCCAAAAAAGGGGTTTACATCCTAGACCCCATAAAGTACAGAAAATGTTGGTGACTCGAAAACAGTGTCAGAGAGCTCTGAATGTCCCAGAAATGTTTGCAGCCTGAAAAGGGCATTAATCCGCATCCTGGCCCCCTCAAATTCCCCAAAATATTTTTGGCCCAAAAAATGCATCCTACATCCCTGAAGTTCAGAAAATGTTGGCAACACAAAACAGGCCTTAAAATACATATTAGGCCTGCAAAAATGTAGAAAACTTTGGAGGCCCAAAAAAGGGGTTTACAGGCATCCTAGACCCCCTAAAGTCCAGAAAATGTTGGCGGCCCAAAAACTGTGTGAGAGAGCTCTGAATGTCCCAAAAACATTTGCAGTCTGAAAAGGGCATTAACCCGCATGCTAGACCCCTGAAATTCCCCAAAATATTTTGGCCACGAAAAATTCATCCTACACCCCTGAAAATTCAGAAAATGTTGGCAGCACAAAAAAAGGCCTTAAAATACATATTAGGCCTGCAAAAATGTAGAAAACTTTGGAGGCCCAAAAAAGGGGTTTACAGGCATTCTAGACCCCCTAAAGTCCAGAAAATATTGGCGGCCCAAAAACGGTGTCAGAGAGCTCTGAATGTCCCAAAACATTTGCAGTCTGAAAAGGGCATTAACCCGCATACTAGACCCCTGAAATTCCCCAAAATATTTTGGCCATGAAAAATTCATCCTACACCCCTGAAAATTCAGAAAATGTTGGCAACACAAAAAAAGGCCTTAAAATACATATTAGGCCTCCAAAAATGTAGAAAACTTTGGAGGCCCAAAAAAGGGGTTTACAGGCCTCCTAGACCCCCTAAAGTCCAGAAAATGTTGGTAGGCCAAAAACTGTGTCAGAGAGCACTGAATGTCCCAAAAACGTTTGCAGCCTGAAAAGGGCATTAACCCACATCCTAAACCCCTGAAATTCTCAAAAAAATTTTGGCCCAAAAAATGAATCCTACACCCCTTAAAGTTCAGAAAATGTTGGCAGCCCCAAAGAGGCCTTAAAATGCATCTTATTCCTGCAAAAATCTTGATAACTTTGGAGGCCCAAAAAGGGGTTTACATGCTAGACCCCATAAAGTCCAGAAAATGTTGGTGACCTGAAAACAGTGCCAGAGAGCTCTGAATGTCCCAAAAATATTTGCAGCCTGAAAAGGGCATTAATCCGCATCCTGGCCCCCTGAAATTCCCCAAAATATTTTTGGCCCAAAAAATGTATCCTACATCCCTGAAGTTCAGAAAATGTTGGCAGCACAAAACAGGCCTTAAAATATATATTAGGCCTGCAAAAATGTAGAAGACTTTGGAGGCCCAAAAAGGGGTTTACAGGCATCCTAGACCCCCTAAAGTCCAGAAAATGTTGGTGGCCAAAAACTGTGTCAGAGAGCTCTGAATGTCCCAAAAACATTTGCAGTCTGAAAAGGGCATTAACCCGCATGCTAGACCCCTGAAATTTCCCAAAATATTTTGGCCACGAAAAATTCATCCTACACCCCTGAAAATTCAGAAAATATTGGCAGCACAAAAAAGGCCTTAAAATACATATTAGGCCTCCAAAAATGTAGAAAACTTTGGAGGCCCAAAAAAGGGGTTTACAGGCATCCTAGACCCCCTAAAGTCCAGAAAATGTTGGTAGGCCAAAAACTGTGTCAGAGAGCTCTGAATGTCCCAAAAACGTTTGCAGCCTGAAAAGGGCATTAACCCACATCCTAAACCCCTGAAATTCCCAAAAACATTTTTGACCCGAAAAATGCATCCTACACCCCTGAAAGTTCAGAAAATGTTGGCAGCCCCAAAAAGGCCTTAAAATGCATCTTATTTCTGCAATAATCTTGATAACCTTGGAGGCCCAAAAAGGGGGTTTACAGACATCCTAGACCCCTGAAAGTCCAGAAAATGTTGGTGACCCGAAAACAGTGTCAGAGAGCTCTGAATGTCCCAAAAACATTTGCAGCCTGAAAAGGGCATTAACCCACATCCTAGCCCCCTGAAATTCCCCAAAATATTTTTGGCCCGAAAAATGCATCCTACATCCTTGAAGTTCAGAACCTGTTGGCAGCCCAAAAAAGGCCTTAAAATGCATCTTATTCCTGTAAAAATCTTGATAACTTTGGAGGCCCAAAAAAGGGGTTTACATCCTAGACCCCATAAAGTCCAGAAAATGTTGGTGACTCGAAAACAGTGTCAGAGAGCTCTGAATGTCCCAAAAATGTTTGCAGCCTGAAAAGGGCATTAATCCGCATCCTGGCCCCCTCAAATTCCCCAAAATATTTTTGGCCCAAAAAATGCATCCTACATCCATGAAGTTCAGAAAATGTTGGCAGCACAAAACAGGCCTTAAAATACATATTAGGCCTGCAAAAATGTAGAAAACTTTGGAGGCCCAAAAAAGGGGTTTACAGGCATCCTAGACCCCCTAAAGTCCAGAAAATGTTGGCGGCCCAAAAACTGTGTGAGAGAGCTCTGAATGTCCCAAAAACATTTGCAGTCTGAAAAGGGAATTAACCCGCATGCTAGACCCCTGAAATTCCCCAAAATATTTTGGCCACGAAAAATTCATCCTACACCCCTGAAAATTCAGAAAATATTGGCAGCACAAAAAAGGCCTTAAAATACATATTAGGCCTCCAAAAATGTAGAAGACTTTGGAGGCCCAAAAAGGGGTTTACAGGCATCCTAGACCCCCTAAAGTCCAGAAAATGTTGGTGGCCAAAAACTGTGTCAGAGAGCTCTGAATGTCCCAAAAACATTTGCAATCTGAAAAGGGCATTAACCCGCATGCTAGACCCCTGAAATTTCCCAAAATATTTTGGCCACAAAAAATTCATCCTAGACCCCTGAAAATTGAGAAAATGTTGGCAGCACAAAAAAGGCCTTAAAATACATATTAGGCCTCCAAAAATGTAGAAAACTTTGGAGGCCCAAAAAGGGGGTTTACAGGCATCCTAGACCCCCTAAAGTCCAGAAAATGTTGGTAGGCCAAAAACTGTGTCAGAGAGCTCTGAATGTCCCAAAAACATTTGCAGCCTGAAAAGGGCATTAACTCACATCCTAAACCCCTGAAATTCCCAAAAACATTTTTGGCCCGAAAAATGAATCCTACACCCCTTAAAGTTCAGAAAATGTTGGCAGCCCCAAAAAGGCCTTAAAATTCATCTTATTCCTGCAAAAATCTTGATAACTTTGGAGGCCCAAAAAGGGGTTTACATCCTAGACCCCTGAAAGTCCAGAAAATGTTGGTGACCCGAAAACAGTGTCAGAGAGCTCTGAATGTCCCAAAAACATTTGCAATCTGAAAAGGGCATTAACCCGCATGCTAGACCCCTGAAATTTCCCAAAATATTTTGGCCACGAAAAATTCATCCTACACCCCTGAAAATTCAGAAAATATTGGCAGCACAAAAAAGGCCTTAAAATACATATTAGGCCTCCAAAAATGTAGAAAACTTTGGAGGCCCAAAAAAGGGGTTTACAGGCATCCTAGACCCCCTAAAGTCCAGAAAATGTTGGTAGGCCAAAAACTGTGTCAGAGAGCTCTGAATGTCCCAAAAACGTTTGCAGCCTGAAAAGGGCATTAACCCACATCCTAAACCCCTGAAATTCCCAAAAACATTTTTGGCCGAAAAATGCATCCTACACCCCTGAAAGTTCAGAAAATGTTGGCAGCCCCAAAAAGGCCTTAAAATGCATCTTATTTCTGCAATAATCTTGATAACTTTGGAGGCCCAAAAAAGGGGTTTACAGACATCCTAGACCCCTGAAAGTCCAGAAAATGTTGGTGACCCGAAAACAGTGTCAGAGAGCTCTGAATGTCCCAAAAACATTTGCAGCCTGAAAAGGGCATTAACCCACATCCTAGCCCCCTGAAATTCCCAAAATATTTTTGGCCCGAAAAATGCATCCTACATCCTTGAAGTTCAGAACATGTTGGCAGCCCAAAAAAGGCCTCAAAATGCATCTTATTCCTGTAAAAATCTTGATAACTTTGGAGGCCCAAAAAAGGGGTTTACATCCTAGACCCCATAAAGTCCAGAAAATGTTGGTGACCTGAAAACAGTGTCAGAGAGCTCTGAATGTCGCAAAAATATTTGCAGCCTGAAAAGGGCATTAATCCGCATCCTGGCCCCCTGAAATTCCCCAAAATATTTTTGGCCCAGAAAATGCATCCTACATCCCTGAAGTTCAGAAAATGTTGGCAGCACAAAACAGGCCTTAAAATACATATTAGGCCTGCAAAAATGTAGAAGACTTTGGAGGCCCAAAAAAGGGGTTTACAGGCATCCTAGACCCCCTAAAGTCCAGAAAATGTTGGTGGCCCAAAAACTGTGTCAGAGAGCTCTGAATGTCCCAAAAACATTTGCAGTCTGAAAAGGGCATTAACCCGCATGCTAGACCCCTGAAATTTCCCAAAATATTTTGGCCACAAAACATTCATCCTAGACCCCTGAAAATTGAGAAAATGTTGGCAGCACAAAAAAGGCCTTAAGCCTTTAAGTGCCATGGGTATTTCTCCCCAGTGCCAGAGCCTTTTTTGGTGATTTTGGTATGTGGCCATTCAATGGCTTGTAACTTTTTTGTTACATGAGATATCTCGGCCAAATTTGGCTCCTTTTCTTCCCACATGTAGGCGGTCGTAACGCCACCCAGGAATCCCAGGTTGCTGTAGGGGGGTGAGAGAAAATAAGGAAAATGTGCGAAAATTTTGGGTTTTTTCAAAAAATGCCAATAAAATGATGCACAAAGAAGCCTGTGGTTTTTTCCTTGTAAGAGCTAGGAACAAATGGTTTGCTGTGCTGAGTTCCCCAATGTGTTGGCTTTCAGGAACAGGTTGAGTGGAAATGGAAAAAAATTATTTTGATGGGGATATCAACCGTTTTGTGAGAGGTAGGCGATTTTTGCCATTTTTGCCAATTGGACATGCATGGACGGAATGGAAGAAAAGGGCAGGAAAGCCAAATTGGAGGACAGAAAGGCATATATTTCTGAAAAGTAAACAAAATTCCAAGTTTAGGAAGGGGTGATTTGTATAGGTCAGGCAACAACTAGGTAGGGGAAACTGCCATCGAATGGGGGAAAAGCGGGAAAATGACTGAAAAAAAAGGTATGTGTTGGACATGGTTGGCTTGGTACGGCAATGGCTTCTATGAATTTTGAGAAAAGCAATGCTCCGCTACATTCCCCCGACTCTTGCAGTTAGGAGAGCATACCATTTTTGTAGTGTTTGTACAAAACAAGCAATACCACAAGCCAAACACTGAGCCATGGTACACAGGAGTTTTACGCTCACGCCCTGACCAGACGCACTTAGCATGTGTAAATTGGGAACACCAATGTGGTGAGGAATGGCAGCCATACATTTTTTGAAAGAGCACAGGCAGACCTTTTCAAGGGTAGGTGACTTGTGCAGGTTACAAAAGTGTATGGTGGCTAAAGCAGCGACTAAATGTAGGTCACATTTGGGAAAAGAAAGGGTTGTGAGACAAAGGGCTCCAGCAAATGGGTCAAAACGTTATGAAAACCACACAAACACAACACATGGCCTACCGTCCCGCGTTCCCACAGATGTCCCGATGAAAACGGTACCTCACATGTGTGGGTGCACCTACCTGGCCGCCAAGGGGAAAGCCCAAAACACAAGTAACCCCAAGTCTGTTTTCACACCGGAAATGTCACACTCTCCCATCATACAGATATGGGCCTCGGGTGTCCAAGCCACCGAGGAAAACAGGGAACCCCATGCATTTCCGAAAAGAGGACACCCCTGGGAATCCGCAGAGGTATGATATGCCCAAATTGCCCCAGAATTTATTACCCAGACACCCCTGCAAAGTCCGAAATGTGGGGAAAAAAATGCTTTTTCCGCACATTTCGCTCGACGCACCCATCGAAACACGCCCCCAACAACACATGGCCTACTGTCACGCGTTCCCACAGGTGTCCCGATGAAAACGGTACCTCACATGTGTGGGTGCACCTACCTGGCCGCCAAGGGGAAAGCCTAAAACACAAGTAACCCCAAGTCTGTTTTCACACCGGAAATGTCACACTCTCACATCATACAGATATGGGCCTCGGGTGTCCAAGCCACCAAGGAAAACAGGGAACCCCATGCATTTCCGGAAAGAGGACACCCGTGGGAATCCGCAGAGGTATGATATGCCCAAATCGCCCCAGAATTTATTACCCAGACACCCCCGCAAAGTGCGAAATGTGGGAAAAAATACGCATTTTCCTCACATTTCGCTCGACTCACCCATCGAAACACGCCCCCAACAACACATGGCCTACCGTCCCGCGTTCCCACAGGTGTCCCGATGAAAACGGTACCTCACATGTGTGGGTGCACCTACCTGGCCGCCAAGGGGAAAGCCTAAAACACAAGTAACCCCAAGTCTGTTTTCAGAGGGAAAACTCAGACATTCTGCCGACCGGCACAATGTACAGATATGGGCCTCGGGTGTCCAAGCCACCGAGGAAAACAGGGAACCCCATGCATTTCCGAAAAGAGGACACCCGTGGGAATCCGCAGAGGTATGATATGCCCAAATTGCCCCAGAATTTATTACCCAGACACCCCTGCAAAGTCCGAAATGTGGGGAAAAAAACGCTTTTTCCGCACATTTCGCTCGACGCACCCATCGAAACACGCCCCCAACAACACATGGCCTACCGTCACGCGTTCCCACAGGTGTCCCGATGAAAACGGTACCTCACATGTGTGGGTGCACCTACCTGGCCGCCAAGGGGAAAGCCTAAAACACAAGTAACCCCAAGTCTGTTTTCACCCGGGAAATGTCACACTCTCACATCATACAGATATGGGCCTCGGGTGTCCAAGCCACCAAGGAAAATAGGGAACCCCATGCATTTCCGGAAAGAGGACACCCGTGGGAATCCGCAGAGGTATGATATGCCCAAATCGCCCCAGAATTTATTACCCAGACACCCCCGCAAAGTCCGAAATGTGGGAAAAAATACGCATTTTCCTCACATTTCGCTCGACTCACCCATCGAAACACGCCCCCAACAACACATGGCCTACCGTCCCGCGTTCCCACAGGTGTCCCGATGAAAACGGTACCTCACATGTGTGGGTGCACCTACCTGGCCGCCAAGGGGAAAGCCTAAAACACAAGTAACCCCAAGTCTGTTTTCAGAGGGAAAACTCAGACATTCTGCCGACCGGCACAATGTACAGATATGGGCCTCGGGTGTCCAAGCCACCGAGGAAAACAGGGAACCCCATGCATTTCCGAAAAGAGGACACCCGTGGGAATCCGCAGAGGTATGATATGCCCAAATTGCCCCAGAATTTATTACCCAGACACCCCTGCAAAGTCCGAAATGTGGGGAAAAAAACGCTTTTTCCGCACATTTCGCTCGACGCACCCATCGAAACACGCCCCCAACAACACATGGCCTACCGTCCCGCGTTCCCACAGGTGTCCCGATGAAAACGGTACCTCACATGTGTGGGTGCACCTACCTGGCCGCCAAGGGGAAAGCCTAAAACACAAGTAACCCCAAGTCTGTTTTCACACCGGAAATGTCACACTCTCACATCATACAGATATGGGCCTCGGGTGTCCAAGCCACCAAGGAAAACAGGGAACCCCATGCATTTCCGGAAAGAGGACACCCGTGGGAATCCGCAGAGGTATGATATGCCCAAATCGCCCCAGAATTTATTACCCAGACACCCCCGCAAAGTCCGAAATGTGGGAAAAAAAACGCATTTTCCTCACATTTCGCTCGACTCACCCATCGAAACACGCCCCCAACAACACATGGCCTACCGTCCCGCGTTCCCACAGGTGTCCCGATGAAAACGGTACCTCACATGTGTGGGTGCACCTACCTGGCCGCCAAGGGGAAAGCCTAAAACACAAGTAACCCCAAGTATGTTTTCAGAGGGAAAACTCAGACATTCTGCCGACCGGTACAATGTACAGATATGGGCCTCGGGTGTCCAAGCCACCGAGGAAAACAGGGAACCCCATGCATTTCCGAAAAGAGGACACCCGTGGGACTCCGCAGAGGTATGATATGCCCAAATTGCCCCAGAATTTGTTACCCAGACACCCCTGCAAAGTCCGAAATGTGGGGAAAAAAACACTTTTTCCGCACATTTCGCTCGACGCACCCATCGAAACACGCCCCCAACAACACATGGCCTACCGTCACGCGTTCCCACAGGTGTCCCGATGAAAACGGTACCTCACATGTGTGGGTGCACCTACCTGGCCGCCAAGGGGAAAGCCTAAAACACAAGTAATCCCAAGTCTGTTTTCACACCGGAAATGTCACACTCTCACATCATACAGATATGGGCCTCGGGTGTCCAAGCCACCAAGGAAAACAGGGAACCCCATGCATTTCCGGAAAGAGGACACCCGTGGGAATCCGCAGAGGTATGATATGCCCAAATCGCCCCAGAATGTTTTACCCAGACACCCCCGCAAAGTCCGAAATGTGGGAAAAAATACGCATTTTCCTCACATTTCGCTCGACTCACCCATCGAAACACGCCTCCAACAACACATGGCCTACCGTCCCGCGTTCCCACAGGTGTCCCGATGAAAACGGTACCTCACATGTGTGGGTGCACCTACCTGGCCGCCAAGGGGAAAGCCTAAAACACAAGTAACCCCAAGTCTGTTTTCAGAGGGAAAACTCAGACATTCTGCCGACCGGCACAATGTACAGATATGGGCCTCGGGTGTCCAAGCCACCGAGGAAAACAGGGAACCCCATGCATTTCCGAAAAGAGGACACCCGTGGGAATCCGCAGAGGTATGATATGCCCAAATTGCCCCAGAATTTATTACCCAGACACCCCTGCAAAGTCCGAAATGTGGGGAAAAAAACGCTTTTTCCGCACATTTCACTCGACGCACCCATCGAAACACGCCCCCAACAACACATGGCCTACCGTCACGCGTTCCCACAGGTGTCCCGATGAAAACGGTACCTCACATGTGTGGGTGCACCTACCTGGCCGCCAAGGGGAAAGCCTAAAACACAAGTAACCCCAAGTCTGTTTTCACACCGGAAATGTCACACTCTCACATCATACAGATATGGGCCTCGGGTGTCCAAGCCACCGAGGAAAACAGGGAACCCCATGCATTTCCGGAAAGAGGACACCCGTGGGAATCCGCAGAGGTATGATATGCCCAAATCGCCCCAGAATTTATTACCCAGACACCCCCGCAAAGTCCGAAATGTGGGAAAAAATACGCATTTTCCTCACATTTCGCTCGACTCACCCATCGAAACACGCCCCCAACAACACATGGCCTACCGTCCCGCGTTCCCACAGGCGTCCCGATGAAAATGGTACCTCACATGTGTGGGTGCACCTACCTGGCCGCCAAGGGGAAAGCCTAAAACACAAGTAACCCCAAGTCTGTTTTCAGAGGGAAAACTCAGACATTCTGCCGACCGGCACAATGTACAGATATGGGCCTCGGGTGTCCAAGCCACCAAGGAAAACAGGGAACCCCATGCATTTCCGGAAAGAGGACACCCGTGGGAATCCGCAGAGGTATGATATGCCCAAATCGCCCCAGAATTTATTACCCAGACACCCCCGCAAAGTCCGAAATGTGGGAAAAAATACGCATTTTCCTCACATTTCGCTCGACTCACCCATCGAAACACGCCCCCAACAACACATGGCCTACCGTCCCGCGTTCCCACAGGTGTCCCGATGAAAACGGTACCTCACATGTGTGGGTGCACCTACCTGGCCGCCAAGGGGAAAGCCTAAAACACAAGTAACCCCAAGTCTGTTTTCAGAGGGAAAACTCAGACATTCTGCCGACCGGCACAATGTACAGATATGGGCCTCGGGTGTCCAAGCCACAGAGGAAAACAGGGAACCCCATGCATTTCCGAAAAGAGGACACCCGTGGGAATCCGCAGAGGTATGATATGCCCAAATTGCCCCAGAATTTATTACCCAGACACCCCTGCAAAGTCCGAAATGTGGGGAAAAAAATGCTTTTTCCGCACATTTTGCTCGACGCACCCATCGAAACACGCCCCCAACAACACATGGCCTACCGTCACGCGTTCCCACAGGTGTCCCGATGAAAACGGTACCTCACATGTGTGGGTGCACCTACCTGGCCGCCAAGGGGAAAGCCTAAAACACAAGTAATCCCAAGTCTGTTTTCACACCGGAAATGTCACACTCTCACATCATACAGATATGGGCCTCGGGTGTCCAAGCCACCAAGGAAAACAGGGAACCCCATGCATTTCCGGAAAGAGGACACCCGTGGGAATCCGCAGAGGTATGATATGCCCAAATCGCCCCAGAATTTATTACCCAGACACCCCCGCAAAGTCCGAAATGTGGGAAAAAATACGCATTTTCCTCACATTTCGCTCGACTCACCCATCGAAACACGCCTCCAACAACACATGGCCTACCGTCCCGCGTTCCCACAGGTGTCCCGATGAAAACGGTACCTCACATGTGTGGGTGCACCTACCTGGCCGCCAAGGGGAAAGCCTAAAACACAAGTAACCCCAAGTCTGTTTTCAGAGGGATAACTCAGACATTCTGCCGACCGGCACAATGTACAGATATGGGCCTCGGGTGTCCAAGCCACCGAGGAAAACAGGGAACCCCATGCATTTCCGAAAAGAGGACACCCGTGGGAATCCGCAGAGGTATGATATGCCCAAATTGCCCCAGAATTTATTACCCAGACACCCCTGCAAAGTCCGAAATGTGGGGAAAAAAACGCTTTTTCCGCACATTTCGCTCGACGCACCCATCGAAACACGCCCCCAACAACACATGGCCTACCGTCACGCGTTCCCACAGGTGTCCCGATGAAAACGGTACCTCACATGTGTGGGTGCACCTACCTGGCCGCCAAGGGGAAAGCCTAAAACACAAGTAACCCCAAGTCTGTTTTCACACCGGAAATGTCACACTCTCACATCATACAGATATGGGCCTCGGGTGTCCAAGCCACCGAGGAAAACAGGGAACCCCATGCATTTCCGGAAAGAGGACACCCGTGGGAATCCGCAGAGGTATGATATGCCCAAATCGCCCCAGAATTTATTACCCAGACACCCCCGCAAAGTCCGAAATGTGGGAAAAAATATGCATTTTCCTCACATTTCGCTCGACTCACCCATCGAAACACGCCCCCAACAACACATGGCCTACCGTCCCGCGTTCCCACAGGTGTCCCGATGAAAACGGTACCTCACATGTGTGGGTGCACCTACCTGGCCGCCAAGGGGAAAGCCTAAAACACAAGTAACCCCAAGTCTGTTGTCAGAGGGAAATCTCCGACATTCTGCCGACCGGCGCAACTTACAGATATGGGCCTCGGGTGTCCAAGCCACCGAGGAAAACAGGGAACCCCATGCATTTTCGAAAAGAGGACACGCGTGGGAATCCGCAGAGGTGTGATTTGCGCCCATCGCCCCAGATTTTTTTACCCAGACAGCCCTGCAAAGTCGGAAATGTGGGGAAAAAAACACTTTTTCCGCACATTTCGCTCGCCGCACCCATCGAAACACGCCCCCCACAACACATGGCCTACCGTCCCGCGTTCCCACAGGTGTCCCGATGAAAACGGTACCTCACATGTGTGGGTGCACCTACCTGGCCGCCAAGGGGAAAGCCTAAAACACAAGTAACCCCAAGTCTGTTGTCAGAGGGAAATCTCCGACATTCTGCCGACCGGCGCAACTTACAGATATGGGCCTCGGGTGTCCAAGCCACCGAGGAAAACAGGGAACCCCATGCATTTTCGAAAAGAGGACACCCGTGGGAATCCGCAGAGGTGTGATTTGCGCCCATCGCCCCAGATTTTTTTACCCAGACAGCCCTGCAAAGTCGGAAATGTGGGGAAAAAAACGCTTTTTCCGCACATTTCGCTCGCCGCACCCATCGAAACGCGCCCCCCACAACACATGGCCTACCGTCCCGCGTTCCCACAGGTGTCCCGATGAAAACGGTACCTCACATGTGTGGGTGCACCTACCTGGCCGCCAAGGGGAAATCCTAAAACACAAGTAACCCCAAGTCTGTTGTCAGAGGGAAATCTCCGACATTCTGCCGACCGGCGCAACTTACAGATATGGGCCTCGGGTGTCCAAGCCACCGAGGAAAACAGGGAACCCCATGCATTTTCGAAAAGAGGACACCCGTGGGAATCCGCAGAGGTGTGATTTGCGCCCATCGCCCCAGATTTTTTTACCCAGACAGCCCTGCAAAGTCGGAAATGTGGGGGAAAAAATGCTTTTTCCGCACATTTCACTCACCGCACCCATCGAAACACGCCCCCCACAACACATGGCCTACCGTCCCGCGTTCCCACAGGTGTCCCGATGAAAACGGTACCTCACATGTGTGGGTGCACCTACCTGGCCGCCAAGGGGAAAGCCTAAAACACAAGTAACCCCAAGTCTGTTGTCCATTCTGCCGACCGGCGCAACTTACAGATATGGGCCTCGGTTGTCCAAGCCACCGAGGAAAACAGGGAACCCCATGCATTTTCGAAAAGAGGACACCCGTGGGAATCCGCAAAGGTGTGATTTGCGCCCATCGCCCCAGATTTTTTTACCCAGACAGCCCTGCAAAGTCGGAAATGTGGGGAAAAAAACGCTTTTTCCGCACATTTCGCTCGCCGCACCCATCGAAACACGCCCCCCACAACACATGGCCTACCGTCCCGCGTTCCCACAGGTGTCCCGATGAAAATGGTACCTCACATGTGTGGGTGCACCTACCTGGCCGCCAAGGGGAAAGCCTAAAACACAAGTAACCCCAAGTCTGTTGTCAGAGGGAAATCTCCGACATTCTGCCGACCGGCTCAACTTACAGATATGGGCCTCGGGTGTCCAAGCCACCGAGGAAAACAGGGAACCCCATGCATTTTCGAAAAGAGGACACCCGTGGGAATCCGCAGAGGTGTGATTTGCGCCCATCGCCCCAGATTTTTTTACCCAGACAGCCCTGCAAAGTCGGAAATGTGGGGAAAAAAACGCTTTTTCCGCACATTTCGCTCGCCGCACCCATCGAAACACACCCCCCACAACACATGGCCTACCGTCCCGCGTTCCCACAGGTGTCCCGATGAAATCGGTACCTCACATGTGTGGGTGCACCTACCTGGCCGCCAAGGGGAAAGCCTAAAACACAAGTAACCCCAAGTCTGTTGTCAGAGGGAAATCTCCGACATTCTGCCGACCGGCGCAACTTACAGATATGGGCCTCGGGTGTCCAAGCCACCGAGGAAAACAGGGAACCCCATGCATTTTCGAAAAGAGGACACCCGTGGGAATCCGCAGAGGTGTGATTTGCGCCCATCGCCCCAGATTTTTTTACCCAGACAGCCCTGCAAAGTCGGAAATGTGGGGAAAAAAACGCTTTTTCCGCACATTTCGCTCGCCGCACCCATCGAAACACGCCCCCCCACAACACATGGCCTACCGTCCCGCGTTCCCACAGGTGTCCCGATGAAAACGGTACCTCACATGTGTGGGTGCACCTACCTGGCCACCAAGGGGAAAGCCTAAAACACAAGTAACCCCAAGTCTGTTGTCAGAGGGAAATCTCCGACATTCTGCCGACCGGCGCAACTTACAGATATGGGCCTCGGGTGTCCAAGCCACCGAGGAAAACAGGGAACCCCATGTATTTTCGAAAAGAGGACACCCGTGGGAATCCGCAGAGGTGTGATTTGCGCCCATCGCCCCAGATTTTTTTACCCAGACAGCCCTGCAAAGTCGGAAATGTGGGGAAAAAAACGCTTTTTCCGCACATTTCGCTTGCCGCACCTATCGAAACACGCCCCCCACAACACATGGCCTACCGTCCCGCGTTCCCACAGGTGTCCCGATGAAAACGGTACCTCACATGTGTGGGTGCACCTACCTGGCCGCCAAGGGGAAAGCCTAAAACACAAGTAACCCCAAGTCTGTTGTCCATTCTGCCGACCGGCGCAACTTACAGATATGGGCCTCGGGTGTCCAAGCCACCGAGGAAAACAGGGAACCCCATGCATTTTCGAAAAGAGGACACCCGTGGGAATCCGCAGAGGTGTGATTTGCGCCCATCGCCCCAGATTTTTTTACCCAGACAGCCCTGCAAAGTCGGAAATGTGGGGAAAAAAATGCTTTTTCCGCACATTTCGCTCGCCGCACCCATCGAAACACGCCCCCCACAACACATGGCCTACCGTCCCGCGTTCCCACAGGTGTCCCGATGAAAACGGTACCTCACATGTGTGGGTGCACCTACCTGGCCGCCAAGGGGAAAGCCTAAAACACAAGTAACCCCAAGTCTGTTGTCAGAGGGAAATCTCCGACATTCTGCCGACCGGCGCAACTTACAGATATGGGCCTCGGGTGTCCAAGCCACCGAGGAAAACAGGGAACCCCATGCATTTTCGAAAAGAGGACACCCGTGGGAATCCGCAGAGGTGTGATTTGCGCCCATCGCCCCAGATTTTTTTACCCAGACAGCCCTGCAAAGTCGGAAATGTGGGGAAAAAAACGCTTTTTCCGCACATTTCGCTCGTCGCACCCATCGAAACGCGCCCCCCACAACACATGGCCTACCGTCCCGCGTTCCCACAGGTGTCCCGATGAAAACGGTACCTCACATGTGTGGGTGCACCTACCTGGCCGCCAAGGGGAAAGCCTAAAACACAAGTAACCCCAAGTCTGTTGTCAGAGGGAAATCTCCGACATTCTGCCGACCGGCGCAACTTACAGATATGGGCCTCGGGTGTCCAAGCCACCGAGGAAAACAGGGAACCCCATGCATTTTCGAAAAGAGGACACCCGTGGGAATCCGCAGAGGTGTGATTTGCGCCCATCGCCCCAGATTTTTTTACCCAGACAGCCCTGCAAAGTCGGAAATGTGGGGAAAAAAACGCTTTTTCCGCACATTTCGCTCGCCGCACCCATCGAAACACACCCCCCACAACACATGGCCTACCGTCCCGCGTTCCCACAGGTGTCCCGATTAAAACGGTACCTCACATGTGTGGGTGCACCTACCTGGCCGCCAAGGGGAAAGCCTAAAACACAAGTAACCCCAAGTCTGTTGTCCATTCTGCCGACCGGCGCAACTTACAGATATGGGCCTCGGGTGTCCAAGCCACCGAGGAAAACAGGGAACCCCATGCATTTTCGAAAAGAGGACACCCGTGGGAATCCGCAGAGGTGTGATTTGCGCCCATCGCCCCAGATTTTTTTACCCTGACAGCCCTGCAAAGTCGGAAATGTGGGGAAAAAAACGCTTTTTCCGCACATTTCGCTCGCCACACCCATCAAAACGCGCCCCCCACAACACATAGCCTACCGTCCCGCGTTCCCACAGGTGTCCCGATGAAAACGGTACCTCACATGTGTGGGTGCACCTACCTGGCCGCCAAGGGGAAAGCCTAAAACACAAGTAACCCCAAGTCTGTTGTCAGAGGGAAATCTCCGACATTCTGCCGACCGGCGCAACTTACAGATATGGGCCTCGGGTGTCCAAGCCACCGAGGAAAACAGGGAACCCCATGCATTTTCGAAAAGAGGACACCCGTGGGAATCCGCAGAGGTGTGATTTGCGCCCATCGCCCCAGATTTTTTTACCCAGACAGCCCTGCAAAGTCGGAAATGTGGGGAAAAAAACGCTTTTTCCGCACATTTCGCTCGCGGCACCCATCGAAACACGCCCCCCACAACACGTGGCCTACCTTCCCGTGTCCCCACACGTGTCCCGATGAAAACGGTACCTCACATGTGTGGGTGCACCTACCGGGGGCGCAAAAGGAAAAGGGTAACCGACTGGGAACCCCAAGCCATTCGCCACTGCCCATTTTGTTCATGTGGGCAACCTACAGATTTGGGCCTAGGGTGTCGCAGCCAGCAAGGGAAACAGGGAACCCCATGCATTTCCCAAAAGAGGACACCCGTGGGAATCCACAGAGGTCTGACTTACGCAAATCGGCCCAGAATGTAATACCCAGAACCACCAGCAAAGACCCACATGGGAGAAGGGTGCCCAAGGCCAGGGATATTACCGCCGACTTTGCTGGAGCCCTGGCTGCCCTGCGTTACAGCTTCTCCCCACCAAGGAGTCTCGGCAGTGTGCCAATACCTCCCCGAAGGGAAAAGCTGTAATGCAGCCAAGCCGCAACTCCAGGACAGTTGGAGGTGATCTGCCCAGACGGGCCATTCCCACCCACACCACCAACAATCCAGCCCCAGTCTCACCCACCCCACTGACAGTGGGCCCTAACCATAGAATAATAAAAAACAGTACTCACATAACGTTGCAGCTGCTCGGGTAGAAAAAGCTGTAAACAAAACAAAGAACATGTGTTACCTATGGTCACACCAGCAAAATGTAGCCCTCCCCGGGGGCAGATAGGGGGGGGGGGTTGTCCTGCACTCCTCCCTGGGCTGAGGCGTCCGTTCCTAGGAGCAGATATCTGGTCCCAGGAAGGGCTGCATGACTTGGCACCCACTCCATTGCGGGTGGGGGGGGGGTCAACGCCCCATCCCATTAGAAAATTCCCTGACCCATTGGGGTGCCCCACCGCCCCCCCCCCTAAAAAGCGTTCCACCATTTTCATTTTTTTCCTTTGGTAACCCAACTCCCCTTGGTGCAGAGGGTCACATTGGTGTGCCAATCTGGCGCCGGGGTGCCCAAACCTTACTGCCCCACCCACTGGGGGGGCCTGTCCCACAATTTTTGGGGGCCCTCTCCCCCCTCACCCCAAATGGCTGGGGGACACACCTCATGCAGGCCTCCCTGGGCCTCCTCCAAACGGCTGCGTGAGGTACACCCCACCTCCATTTGGGGTGAGGGGGGAGAGGGCCACCCCAAAAGGTGGGGCAGGACCCCCAATAGATGGGGCAGTAGGGTTTGGGCACCCTGGGGGCAGATAGCCACACTAATGTGGCCATCTGCACCAAGCAAAGTTGGGTAAACAAAAAAAAATATACAAAACCACAGGCTGCTTTTTAGGGGGGGCTGAGGGCCACCCTAAATTGGCAGCGCATGATGTACCGCAACGGGGGGTGGCCCTCAACCCCCCCCCCCACCCCAAATGGAGGGCCCCACCTCATGCAACCCTCCCTGGGGGCAGATACCTGCTCCTAGGAAGGGGCATCTGACCCCAGGGAGGGATGCATGAGGTGAGGCCCGCCCTATCTGCGCCCAGGGAGGGTTGCATGAGGTGGGGCCCTCCATTTGGGGGGGGGGGGGTTGAGGGCCACCCCCGTTGCGGTACATCATGCGCTGCCAATTCAGGGTGGCCCTCAGCCCCCCCTAAAAAGCAGCCTGTGATTTTGTATATTTTTTTTTGTTTACCCAACTTGGCTTGGTGCAGATGGGCCCATTAGTGTGGCTATCTGCCCCCAGGGTGCCCAAACCCTACTGCCCCATCTATTGGGGGTCCTGCCCCACCTTTTGGGGTGCCCCCCCACCCCACCCCCAATGGCTGGGGGACACACCTCATGCAGGCCTCCCTGGGCCTCCTCCAAACGGCTGCGTGAGGTACACCCCACCTCCATTTGGGGTGAGGGGGGAGAGGGCCACCCCAAAAGGTGGGGCAGGACCCCCAATAGATGGGGCAGTAGGGTTTGGGCACCCTGGGGGCAGATAGCCACACTAATGTGGCCATCTGCACCAAGCAAAGTTGGGTAAACAAAAAAAAATATACAAAACCACAGGCTGCTTTTTAGGGGGGGCTGAGGGCCACCCTAAATTGGCAGCGCATGATGTACCGCAACGGGGGGTGGCCCTCAACCCCCCCCCACCCCAAATGGAGGGCCCCACCTCATGCAACCCTCCCTGGGGGCAGATATCTGCTCCTAGGAAGGGGCATCTGACCCCAGGGAGGGATGCATGAGGTGAGGCCCCCCTATCTGCGCCCAGGGAGGGTTGCATGAGGTGGGGCCCTCCATTTGGGGTGGGGGGGGTTGAGGGCCACCCCCCGTTGCGGTACATCATGCGCTGCCAATTCAGGGTGGCCCTCAGCCCCCCCTAAAAAGCAGCCTGTGATTTTGTATATTTTTTTTTGTTTACCCAACTTGGCTTGGTGCAGATGGGCCCATTAGTGTGGCTATCTGCCCCCAGGGTGCCCAAACCCTACTGCCCCATCTATTGGGGGTCCTGCCCCACCTTTTGGGGTGCCCCCCCCACCCCACCCCAATGGCTGGGGGACACACCTCATGCAGGCCTCCCTGGGCCTCCTCCAAACGGCTGCGTGAGGTACACCCCACCTCCATTTGGGGTGAGGGGGGAGAGGGCCACCCCAAAAGGTGGGGCAGGACCCCCAATAGATGGGGCAGTAGGGTTTGGGCACCCTGGGGGCAGATAGCCACACTAATGTGGCCAACTGCACCAAGCAAAGTTGGGTAAACAAAAAAAAATATACAAAACCACAGGCTGCTTTTTAGGGGGGGCTGAGGGCCACCCTAAATTGGCAGCGCATGATGTACCGCAACGGGGGGTGGCCCTCAACCCCCCCCACCCCAAATGGAGGGCCCCACCTCATGCAACCCTCCCTGGGGGCAGATATCTGCTCCTAGGAAGGGGCATCTGACCCCAGGGAGGGATGCATGAGGTGAGGCCCCCCTATCTGCGCCCAGGGAGGGTTGCATGAGGTGGGGCCCTCCATTTGGGGTGGGGGGGGGTTGAGGGCCACCCCCCGTTGCGGTACATCATGCGCTGCCAATTCAGGGTGGCCCTCAGCCCCCCCTAAAAAGCAGCCTGTGATTTTGTATATTTTTTTTTGTTAACCCAACTTGGCTTGGTGCAGATGGGCCCATTAGTGTGGCTATCTGCCCCCAGGGTGCCCAAACCCTACTGCCCCATCTATTGGGGGTCCTGCCCCACCTTTTGGGGTGCCCCCCCCACCCCACCCCCAATGGCTGGGGGACACACCTCATGCAGGCCTCCCTGGGCCTCCTCCAAACGGCTGCGTGAGGTACACCCCACCTCCATTTGGGGTGAGGGGGGAGAGGGCCACCCCAAAAGGTGGGGCAGGACCCCCAATAGATGGGGCAGTAGGGTTTGGGCACCCTGGGGGCAGATAGCCACACTAATGTGGCCATCTGCACCAAGTATAGTTGGGTAAACAAAAAAAAATATACAAAACCACAGGCTGCTTTTTAGGGGGGGCTGAGGGCCACCCTAAATTGGCAGCGCATGATGTACCGCAACGGGGGGTGGCCCTCAACCCCCCCCACCCCAAATGGAGGGCCCCACCTCATGCAACCCTCCCTGGGGGCAGATATCTGCTCCTAGGAAGGGGCATCTGACCCCAGGGAGGGATGCATGAGGTGAGGCCCCCCTATCTGCGCCCAGGGAGGGTTGCATGAGGTGGGGCCCTCCATTTGGGGTGGGGGGGGGTTGAGGGCCACCCCCCGTTGCGGTACATCATGCGCTGCCAATTCAGGGTGGCCCTCAGCCCCCTAAAAAGCAGCCTGTGATTTTGTATATTTTTTTTTGTTTACCCAACTTGGCTTGGTGCAGATGGGCCCATCAGTGTGGCTATCTGCCCCCAGGGTGCCCAAACCCTACTGCCCCATCTATTGGGGGTCCTGCCCCACCTTTTGGGGTGCCCCCCCCACCCCACCCCCAATGGCTGGGGGACACACCTCATGCAGGCCTCCCTGGGCCTCCTCCAAACGGCTGCGTGAGGTACACCCCACCTCCATTTGGGGTGAGGGGGGAGAGGGCCACCCCAAAAGGTGGGGCAGGACCCCCAATAGATGGGGCAGTAGGGTTTGGGCACCCTGGGGGCAGATAGCCACACTAATGTGGCCATCTGCACCAAGCAAATTTGGGTAAACAAAAAAAAATATACAAAACCACAGGCTGCTTTTTAGGGGGGCTGAGGGCCACCCTAAATTGGCAGCGCATGATGTACCGCAACGGGGGGTGGCCCTCAACCCCCCCCACCCCAAATGGAGGGCCCCACCTCATGCAACCCTCCCTGGGGGCAGATATCTGCTCCTAGGAAGGGGCATCTGACCCCAGGGAGGGATGCATGAGGTGAGGCCCCCCTATCTGCGCCCAGGGAGGGTTGCATGAGGTGGGGCCCTCCATTTGGGGTGGGGGGGGGTTGAGGGCCACCCCCCGTTGCGGTACATCATGCGCTGCCAATTCAGGGTGGCCCTCAGCCCCCCCTAAAAAGCAGCCTGTGATTTTGTATATTTTTTTTTGTTTACCCAACTTGGCTTGGTGCAGATGGGCCCATTAGTGTGGCTATCTGCCCCCAGGGTGCCCAAACCCTCCTGCCCCATCTATTGGGGGTCCTGCCCCACCTTTTGGGGTGCCCCCCCCACCCCACCCCCAATGGCTGGGGGACACACCTCATGCAGGCCTCCCTGGGCCTCCTCCAAACGGCTGCGTGAGGTACACCCCACCTCCATTTGGGGTGAGGGGGGAGAGGGCCACCCCAAAAGGTGGGGCAGGACCCCCAATAGATGGGGCAGTAGGGTTTGGGCACCCTGGGGGCAGATAGCCACACTAATGTGGCCATCTGCACCAAGCAAAGTTGGGTAAACAAAAAAAAATATACAAAACCACAGGCTGCTTTTTAGGGGGGGCTGAGGGCCACCCTAAATTGGCAGCGCATGATGTACCGCAACGGGGGGTGGCCCTCAACCCCCCCCCACCCCAAATGGAGGGCCCCACCTCATGCAACCCTCCCTGGGGGCAGATATCTGCTCCTAGGAAGGGGCATCTGACCCCAGGGAGGGATGCATGAGGTGAGGCCCCCCCTATCTGCGCCCAGGGAGGGTTGCATGAGGTGGGGCCCTCCATTTGGGGTGGGGGGGGTTGAGGGCCACCCCCCGTTGCGGTACATCATGCGCTGCCAATTCAGGGTGGCCCTCAGCCCCCCCTAAAAAGCAGCCTGTGATTTTGTATATTTTTTTTTGTTTACCCAACTTGGCTTGGTGCAGATGGGCCCATTAGTGTGGCTATCTGCCCCCAGGGTGCCCAAACCCTACTGCCCCATCTATTGGGGGTCCTGCCCCACCTTTTGGGGTGCCCCCCCCACCCCACCCCCAATGGCTGGGGGACACACCTCATGCAGGCCTCCCTGGGCCTCCTCCAAACGGCTGCGTGAGGTACACCCCACCTCCATTTGGGGTGAGGGGGGAGAGGGCCACCCCAAAAGGTGGGGCAGGACCCCCAATAGATGGGGCAGTAGGGTTTGGGCACCCTGGGGGCAGATAGCCACACTAATGTGGCCATCTGCACCAAGCAAAGTTGGGTAAACAAAAAAAAATATACAAAACCACTGGCTGCTTTTTAGGGGGGGCTGAGGGCCACCCTAAATTGGCAGCGCATGATGTACCGCAACGGGGGGTGGCCCTCAACCCCCCCCCACCCCAAATGGAGGGTCCCACCTCATGCAACCCTCCCTGGGGCAGATAGGGGGGGCCCCACCTCATGCATCCCTCCCTGGGGTCAGATGGCCCTTCCTAGGAACAGATATCTGCCCCCAGGGAGGGTTACAAGGGGTGCCCCCTTTCTACTTTGGTTGGGGGGGCACCCCCCCTATGGGGGGACACCCCCTTCCTTTCATTCAGTAAAAAATCCATGGTGGCTAGTGGCCCCCACCCCTTCCCCCAACCCTGTTTCCGATCATTTCATTTTTATTTTTTATTTTACATTCCCTTGGGGCAGATGGTCAGCCATCTGCCCCAGGGTTCACATACATGTGCCCCCATGCTTTGGGGTCGGGAGGGGGGAGAGGGCTGCTTACTTGAAGAAGCCCCCTTCCCACCCCCCACCTCACAAAGAGATCCATGGTGGTCTAGTGGGTTGCTGGTCACGGATCGAGCGCTCTGCGCCGATCCGTGACCAGCAATGCCTCATATGTGGTGTCCTTGGAAAGGGGAGAAAGTCCCCTTTCCAGGGACACCACTTTCTGCTCAATCCCTGGTGGCCTAGTGGGCCCCAGGACCCCAAACCCCCTCCCACCTCCCCCCATCCCTCGGATTATTTTCACGTTTTCTTTTATACATTTCCCTGGGGGCAGATGGTCAGCCATCTGCCCCCAGGGTTCATTTTCATGTGTCCCCATGCTTTGGGGACCGGGGGGGGGGAGAGGGCTGCTTACCTGAAGCAGCCCCCCTCCCCCGCAACTCGCAAACAGATCCATGGTGGTTCAGTGGGTTGCTGGTCACGGATCAGCGCTCTGCGCTGATCCGTGACCAGCAATGCGGCATATGAGTGGTGTCCCTGGAAAGGGGAGAAAGTCCCCTTTCCAGGGACACCACTTTTAGGTCAATCGCTGGTGGCCCAGTGGGCCCCAGGGCCCAAAACCCCCTCCCACCTCCCTCCTTCCCTCGATTTTTTTTTTTTTTTTCCCCCCACCCCTGGGGGCAGTGATCATCTGCCCCCAGGGGTCCCTGGCGCTGTGGCCCCATGCTTTGGGGCCACGGGGGAAGAGGGCCGCTTACCTAGTAAGCAGCCCTCCCTCCCCCAGGCGTCACAAAAGGATCTTGGTTTGATCCGTGACGTTGCTGCCCGCGGATCGAGGCGCCCTGCGCCCGATCCGCGAGCAGCAAAGCCACACAATGGGTACCGTTGGAAAGGGGAAGATCTCCCCTTTCCAACGATACCCGCCTCGATCTCCGGCTTGAAATACAGCCGGAGATCGAGGCGGAACAAGAAGGGCACTCACCTTCTCTCTCCAACGCAGCAGCCGAAAATGGCTGCTGCGGTGGAATTGCTTTCAGTTTCACGCCGACGTGCGTCACGCACGTCGGCGTGTAACTGAAGGAAATCCAACCCCCGGGCAGTGAGGGGGGACCTCCCCCTCACATAGCCCGGGGGTTGGATTACAGTTTTGAGCGATCCCTGCTTTGCAGGGATCGCTCAAAACAAGGTGCCGAAAAGGACGAGCTATCTCGTCCTTGGCACTGCGTGTGCACTTCCAAGGACGAGATACCTCGTCCTTGGCACTTAAAGGGTTAAATTCCCAAAAAATGTTTGGCCCGAAAAATGCATCCTACATCCCTGAAAGTTCAGAAAATGTTAGCAGCACAAAAAAGGCCTTAAAATAGATATTAGGCCTGCAAAAATGTAGAAAACTTTGGATGCCCAAAAAGGGGGTTTACAGGCATCCTAGACCCCCTAAAGTCCAGAAAATGTTGGTGGCCCATAACTGTATCAGAGAGCTCTGAATGTCCCAAAAACATTTGCAGTCTGAAAAGGGAATTAATCCGCATGCTAGACCCCTGAAATTCCCCCAAAATATTTTGGTCATGAAAAATGCATCCTACACCCCTGAAAGTTCAGAAACTTTTGGCAGCCCAAAAAAGGCCTTAAATGCCTCTTAGGCCTACAAAAATGTAGTAAACTTTAGAGGCCCAACTAAGGGGTTTACAGGCATCGTAGACCCCTTAAAGTTCAGAAAATGTTGGTGCCCAAAAACGGTGTCAGAGAGCTCTGAATTTCCCAAAAACATTTGCAGCCTTAAAAGGGCATTAACCCACATCCTAGACCCCTTAAAATCCCAAAAACATTTTTGGCCCGAAAAATGCATCCTACACCCCTGAAACTTCAGAAAATGTTGGAAGCCCAAAAAAGGCCTTAAAATGCATATTATTCCTGCAAAAATGTAGAAAACTTTGGAGGCCCAAAAAAGGGGTTTACAGGCATCCTAGACCCTCTAAAGTCCAGAAAATGTTGATGGCCCAAAAACTGTGCCAGAGAGCTCTGAATGTCCCAAAAACGTTTGCAGCCTGAAAAGGGCATTAAACCACATCCTAGACCCCTTAAATTCCCAAAAACATTTTTGGCCCGAAAAATGCATTCTACATCCCTGAAAGTTCAGAAAATGTTGGCAGCACAAAACAGGCCTTAAAATATATATTAGGCCTGCAAAAATGTAGAAAAGTTTGGAGGCCCAAAAAAGGGGTTTACAGGCATCCTAGACCCTCTAAAGTCCAGAAAATGTTGATGGCCCAAAAACTGTGCCAGAGAGCTCTGAATGTCCCAAAAACGTTTGCAGCCTGAAAAGGGCATTAACCCACATCCTAGACCCCTTAAAATCCCAAAAACATTTTTGGCCCGAAAAATGCATCCTACACCCCTGAAACTTCAGAAAATGTTGGCAGCCCAAAAAAGGCCTTAAATGCCTCTTAGGCCTACAAAAATGTAGTAAACTTTAGAGGCCCAAAAAAGGGGTTTACAGGCATCGTAGACCCCCTAAAGTCCAGAAAATGTTGGTGCCCAAAAACGGTGTCAGAAAGCTCTGAATGTCCCAAAAACATTTGGAGCCTGAAAAAGGCATTAACCCGCATCCTAGACCCCTTAAATTCCCAAAAACATTTTTGGCCTGAAAAATGCATCCTACATCCCTGAAAGTTCAGAAAATGTTGGCAGCACAAAACAGGCCTTAAAATATATATTAGGCCTGCAAAAATGTAGAAAAGTTTGGAGGCCCAAAAAAGGGGTTTACAGGCATCCTAGACGCCCCAAAGTCCAGAAAATGTTGGTGGCCCAAAAACTATGTCAGAGAGCTCTGAATGTCCCAAAAACATTTGCAGTCTGAAAAGGGCATTAACCCGCATGCTAGACCCCTGAAATTCCCCAAAATATTTTGGCCATGAAAAATGCATCCTACACCCCTGAAAGTTCAGAAAATGTTGGCAGCCCAAAAAAGGCCTTAAATGCCTCTTAGGCCTACAAAAATGTAGTAAACTTTAGAGGCCCAAAAAAGGGGTTTACAGGCATCGTAGACCGCCTAAAGTCCAGAAAATGTTGGTGCCCAAAAACGGTGTCAGAGAGCTCTGAATGTCTGAAAAACATTTGCAGCCTGAAAAAGCCATTAACCCGCATCCTAGACCTCTGAAAGTAATAAAAATATTTATGGCCCGAAAAATACATCTTACACCCCTGAAAGTTCAGAAAATGTTGGCAGCACAAAAAAAGGCCTTAAAATGCATCTTATTCCTGCAAAAATCTTGATAACTTTGGAGGCCCAAAAAAGGGGTTTACAGGCATCCTAGACCCCTGAAAGTTCAGAAAATGTTGGTGACCCGAAAACTGTGTCAGAGAGCTCTGATTGTCCCATAAACATTTGCAGCCTGAAAAGGGCATTAACCCGCATCCTAGACCCCTGAAATTCCCCAAAACATTTTTGGCCCTAAAAATGCATCCGACATCGCTGAAAGTTCAGAAAATGTTGGCAGCACAAAAAAGGCCTTAAAATACATATTAGGAATGCAAAAATGTAGAAAACGTTTGAGGCCCAAAAAAGGTGTTTACAGGCATCCTAGAATCCATAAAGTCCAGAAAATGTTGGTGGCCCAAAAGCTGTGACAAAGAGCTCTGAATTTCCCAAAAACATTTGCAGCCTGAAAAGGGCATTAAACCGCATCCTAGACCCCTGAAATTCCCTAAAACATTTTTGGCCCGAAAAATGCATCCTACACCCCTGAAAGTTCAGAAAATGATGGCAACCCAAAAAATGCCTTAAAATGCATCTTATTCTTGCAATAATATTGAAAACTTTGGAGGCCCAAAAAAGGGGTTTACAGGCAAACTAGACCCCCTAAATTCCAGAAACTGTTGGTGGCCCAAAAACGGTGTCAGAGAGCTCTGAATTTCCCCAAACCATTTGCAGTCTGAAAAGGGCATTAACCTGCATGCTAGACCCCTGAAATTCCCCAAAATATTTTGGGCATGAAAAATGCATCCCACAACCCTGAAAGTTCAGAAAATGTTGGCAGCACAAAAAAAGTCCTTAAAATACATATTAGGCCTGCAAAAATGTAGAAAACTTTGGAGGCCCAAAAAAGGGGTTTACAGGCATCCTAGACCCCCTAAAGTCCAGAAAATGTTGGTGGCCCAAAAACTGTGTCAGAGAGCTCTGAATGTCCCAAAAACATTTGCAGTCTGAAAAGGGCATTAACCTGCATGCTAGACCCCTGAAATTCCCCCAAAATATTTTGGTCATGAAAAATGCATCCTACACCCCTGAAAGTTCAGAAAATTTTGGCAGCCCAAAAAAGGCCTTAAATGCCTCTTAGGCCTACAAAAATGTAGTAAACTTTAGAGGCCCAAAAAAGGGGTTTACAGGCATCGTAGACCGCCTAAAGTCCAGAAAATGTCAGTGCAAAGAAACGGTGTCAGAGAGCTCTGAATGTCCCAAAAACATTTGCAGCCTGAAAAAGGCATTAACCCGCATCCTAGACCCGTTAAATTCCCAAAAACATTTTTGGCCCGAAAAATGCATCCTACATCCCTGAACGTTCAGAAAACGTTAGCAGCCCAAAAAAGGCCTTAAATGCCTCTTAGGCCCACAAAAATGTAGTAAACTTTAGACGCCCAAACAAGGGGTTTACAGGCATCGTAGACCGCCTAAAGTCCAAAAAATGTTGGTGCAAAAAAACGGTGTCAGAGAGCTCTGAATGTCCCAAAAACATTTGCAGCCTGAAAAAGGCATTAACCCGCATCCTAGACCCCTTAAATTCCCAAAAAATGTTTGGCCCGAAAAATGCATCCTACATCCCTGAAAGTTCAGAAAATGTTGGCAGCACAAAAAAGGCCTCAAAATAGATATTAGGCCTGCAAAAATGTAGAAAACTTTGGAGGCCCAAAAAGGGGGTTTACAGGCATCCTAGACCCATTAAAATCCAGAAAATGTTGGTGCCCAAAAACGGTGTCAGAGAGCTCTGAATTTCCCAAAAACATTTGCAGCCTTAAAAGGGCATTAACCCACATCCTAGACCCCTTAAAATCCCAAAAACATTTTTGGCCCGAAAAATGCATCCTACACCCCTGAAAGTTCAGAAAATGTTGGAAGCCCAAAAAAGGCCTTAAAATGCATCTTATTCCTACAAAAATGTAGAAAACTTTGGAGGCCCAAAAAAGGGGTTTACAGGCATCCTAGATCCTCTAAAGTCCAGAAAATGTTGGTGGCCCAAAAACTGTGTCAGAGAGCTCTGAATGTCCGAAAAACGTTTGCAGCCTGAAAAGGGCATTAACCCACATCCTAGACCCCTTAAATTCCCAAAAACATTTTTGGCCCGAAAAATGCATCCTACACCCCTGAAAGTTCAGAAAATGTTGGCAGCCCAAAAAAGTCCTTAAATGCCTCTTAGGCCTACAAAAATGTAGTAAACTTTAGAGGCCCAAAAAAGGGGTTTACAGGCATCGTAGACCCCCTAAAGTCCTGAAAATGTTGGTGCCCAAAAACGGTGTCAGAGAGCTCTGAATGTCCCAAAAACATTTGGAGCCAGAAAAAGGCATTAACCCGCATCCTAGACCCCTTAAATTCCCAAAAACATTTTTGGCCCGAAAAATTCATCCTACACCCCTGAAAATTCAGAAAATATTGGCAGCACAAAAAAGGCCTTAAAATACATATTAGGCCTCCAAAAATGTAGAAAACTTTGGAGGCCCAAAAAAGGGGTTTACAGGCATCCTAGACCCCCTAAAGTCCAGAAAATGTTGGTAGGCCAAAAACTGTGTCAGAGAGCTCTGAATGTCCCAAAAACGTTTGCAGCCTGAAAAGGGCATTAACCCACATCCTAAACCCCTGAAATTCCCAAAAACATTTTTGGCCAGAAAAATGCATCCTACACCCCTGAAAGTTCAGAAAATGTTGGCAGCCCCAAAAAGGCCTTAAAATGCATCTTATTTCTGCAATAATCTTGATAACTTTGGAGGCCCAAAAAAGGGGTTTACAGACAATTTAGACCCCTGAAAGTCCAGAAAATATTGGTGACCCGAAAACAGTGTCAGAGAGCTCTGAATGTCCCAAAAACATTTGCAGCCTGAAAAGGGCATTAACCCACATCCTAGCCCCCTGAAATTCCCCAAAATATTTTTGGCCCGAAAAATGCATCCTACATCCTTGAAGTTCAGAGCATGTTGGCAGCCCAAAAAAAGCCTTAAAATGCATCTTATTCCTGTAAAAATCTTGATAACTTTGGAGGCCCAAAAAAGGGGTTTACAGGCATCCTAGACCCCCTAAAGTCCAGAAAATGTTGGTGGCCCAAAAACTGTGTCAGAGAGCTCTGAATGTCCCAAAATATTTGCAGTCTGAAAAGGGCATTAACCCGCATGCTAGACCCCTGAAATTCCCCCAGAATATTTTGGTCATGAAAAATGCATCCTACATCCCTGAAGTTCAGAAAATGTTGGCAGCACAAAACAGGTCTCAAAATCCATATTAGGGCTGCAAAAATGTAGAAAAGTTTGGAGGACCAAAAAAGGGGTTTACAGGCATCCTAGACCCCCTAAAGTCCAGAAAATGTTGGTGGCCCAAAAAAGGCCTTAAATGCCTCTTAGGCCTACAAAAATGTAGTAAACTTTAGAGGCCCAAAAAAGGGGTTTACAGGCATCGTAGACCGCCTAAAGTCCAGAAAATGTCAGTGCAAAGAAACGGTGTCAGAGAGCTCTGAATGTCCCAAAAACATTTGCAGCCTGAAAAAGGCATTAACCCGCATTCAGACCCCTTAAATTCCCAAAAAATGTTTGGCCCGAAAAATGCATCCTACATCCCTGAAAGTTCAGAAAATGTTGGCAGCACAAAAAAGGCCTTCAAATAGATATTAGGCCTGCAAAAATGTAGAAAACTTTGGAGGCCCAAAAAGGGGGTTTACAGGCATCCTAGACCCCCTAAAGTCCAGAAAATGTTGGTGGCCCATAACTGTATTAGAGAGCTCTGAATGTCCCAAAAACATTTGCAGTCTGAAAAGGGCATTAATCCGCATGCTAGACCCCTGAAATTCCCCCAAAATATTTTGGTCATGAAAAATGCATCCTACACCCCTGAAAGTTCAGAAAATGTTGGCAGCCCAAAAAAGGCCTTAGATGCCTCTTAGGCCTAAAAATGTAGTAAACTTTAGAGGCCCAAAAAAGGGGTTTACAGGCATCGTAGACCCCCTAAAGTCCAGAAAATGTTGGTGCCCAAAAACAGTGTCAGAGAGCTCTGAATGTACCAAAAACATTTGGAGCCTGAAAAAGGCATTAACCCGCATCCTAGACCCCTTAAATTCCCAAAAACATTTTTGGCCCGAAAAATTCATCCTACACCCCTGAAAATTCAGAAAATATTGGCAGCACAAAAAAGGCCTTAAAATACATATTAGGCCTCCAAAAATGTAGAAAACTTTGGAGGCCCAAAAAAGGGGTTTACAGGCATCCTAGACCCCCTAAAGTCCAGAAAATGTTGGTAGGCCAAAAACTGTGTCAGAGAGCTCTGAATGTCCCAAAAACGTTTGCAGCCTGAAAAGGGCATTAACCCACATCCTAAACCCCTGAAATTCCCAAAAACATTTTTGGCCAGAAAAATGCATCCTACACCCCTGAAAGTTCAGCAAATGTTGGAAGCCCAAAAAAAGGCCTTAAAATGCATCTTATTTCTGCAAAAATCTTGATAACTTTGGAGGCCCAGAAAAGGGGTTTACAGGCATCCTAGACCCCTGAAAGTCCAGAAAATGTTGGTGACCCGAAAACAGTGTCAGAGAGCTCTGAATGTCCCAAAAACATTTGCAGCCTGAAAAGGGCATTTTCCCGCATCCTAGCCCCCTGAAATTCCCCAAAATATTTTTGGCCCAAAAAATGCATCCTACATCCCTGAAGTTCAGAAAATGTTGGCAGCACAAAACAGGCCTTAAAATATATATTAGGCCTGCAAAAATGTAGAAAAGTTTGGAGGCCCAAAAAAGGGGTTTACAGGCATCCTAGACGCCCCAAAGTCCAGAAAATGTTGGTGGCCCAAAAACTGTGTCAGAGAGCTCTGAATGTCCCAAAAACATTTGCAGTCTGAAAAGGGCATTAACCCGCATGCTAGACCCCTGAAATTCCCCAAAATATTTTGGCCACGAAAAATGCATCCTACACCCCTGAAATTTCAGAAAATGTTGGCAGCACAAAAAAGGCCTTAAAATGCATCTTATTCCTGCAAAAATGTAGAAAACTTTGGAGGCCCAAAAAAGGGGTTTACAGGTATCCTAGACCCTCTAAAGGCCAGAAAATGTTGGTGGCCCAAAAACTGTGTCAGAGAGCTCTGAATGTCCCAAAAACGTTTGCAGCCTGAAAAGGGCATTAACCCACATCCTAGACCCATGAAATTACTAAAAACATTTATGGCCCGAAAAATGCATCCTACACCCCTGAAAGTTCAGAAAATGTTGGCAGCCCAAAAAAGGCCTTAGATGCCTCTTAAGCCTAAAAATGTAGTAAACTTTAGAGGCCCAAAAAAGGGGTTTACAGGCATCGTAGACCCCCTAAAGTCCAGAAAATGTTGGTGGCCCAAAAACTGTCAGAGAGCTCTGAAAGTCCCAAAAACATTTGCAGTCTGAAAAGGGCATTAACCCGCATGCTAGACCCCTGAAATTCCCCAAAATATTTTGGCCACGAAAAATGCATCCTACACCCCTGAAAGTTCAGAAAATGTTGGCAGCACAAAAAAGGCCTTAAAATGCATCTTATTCCTGCAAAAATGTAGAAAACTTTGGAGGCCCAAAAAAGGGGTTTACAGGCATCCTAGACCCTCTAAAGGCCAGAAAATGTTGGTGGCCCAAAAACTGTGTCAGAGAGCTCTGAATGTCCCAAAAACGTTTGCAGCCTGAAAAGGGCATTAACCCACATCCTAGACCCATGAAATTACTAAAAACATTTATGGCCCGAAAAATGCATCCTACACCCCTGAAAGTTCAGAAAATGTTGGCAGCCCAAAAAAGGCCTTAGATGCCTCTTAAGCCTAAAAATGTAGTAAACTTTAAAGGCCCAAAAAAGGGGTTTACAGGCATCGTAGACCCCCTAAAGTCCAGAAAATGTTGGTGGCCCAAAAACTGTGTCAGAGAGCTCTGAATGTCCCAAAAACATTTGCAGTCTGAAAAGGGCATTAACCCGCATGCTAGACCCCTGAAATTCCCCAAAATATTTTGGCCACGAAAAATGCATCCTACACCCCTGAAAGTTCAGAAAATGTTGGCAGCACAAAACAGGCCTTAAAATATATATTAGGCCTGCAAAAATGTAGAAAAGTTTGGAGGCCCAAAAAAGGGGTTTACAGGCATCCTAGACGCCCCAAAGTCCAGAAAATGTTGGTGGCCCAAAAACTGTGTCAGAGAGCTCTGAATGTCCCAAAAACATTTGCAGTCTGAAAAGGGCATTAACCCGCATGCTAGACCCCTGAAATTCCCCAAAATATTTTGGCCACGAAAAATGCATCCTACACCCCTGAAAGTTCAGAAAATGTTGGCAGCACAAAACAGGCCTTAAAATATATATTAGGCCTGCAAAAATGTAGAAAAGTTTGGAGGCCCAAAAAAGGGGTATACAGGCATCCTAGACGCCCCAAAGTCCAGAAAATGTTGGTGGCCCAAAAACTGTGTCAGAGAGCTCTGAATGTCCCAAAAACATTTGCAGCCTGAAAAGGGCATTAACCCGCATCCTAGACCCCTGAAATTCCCCAAAACATTTTTGGCCCTAAAAATGCATCCGACATCCCTGAAAGTTCAGAAAATGTTCGCAGCACAAAACAGGCCTTAAAATATATATTAGGCCTGCAAAAATGTAGAAAAGTTTGGAGGCCCAAAAAAGGGGTTTACAGGCATCCTAGACGCTCCAAAGTCCAGAAAATGTTGGTGGCCCAAAAACTGTGTCAGAGAGCTCTGAATGTCCCAAAAACATTTGCAGCCTGAAAAGGGCATTAACCCGCATCCTAGACCCATGAAATTACTAAAAACATTTATGGCCCGAAAAATGCATCCTACACCCCTGAAAGTTCAGAAAATGATGGCAACCCAAAAAATGCCTTAGATGCCTCTTAGGCCTAAAAATGTAGTAAACTTTAGAGGCCCAAAAAAGGGGTTTACAGGCATCGTAGACCCCCTAAAGTCCAGAAAATGTTGGTGCCCAAAAACAGTGTCAGAGAGCTCTGAATGTCCCAAAAACGTTTGCAGCCTGAAAAGGGCATTAACCCACATCCTAGACCCCTTAAATTCCCCAAAACATTTTTGGCCCGAAAAATGCATCCTACATCCCTGAAAGTTCAGAAAATGTTGGTGACCCGAAAAAGGCCTTAGATGCCTCTTAGGCCTAAAAATGTAGTAAACTTTAGAGGCCCAAAAAAGGGGTTTACAGGCATCGTAGACCCCCTAAAGTCCAGAAAATGTTGGTGCCCAAAAACAGTGTCAGAGAGCTCTGAATGTCCCAAAAACATTTGGAGCCTGAAAAAGGCATTAACCCGCATCCTAGACCCCTTAAATTCCCAAAAACATTTTTGGCCTGAAAAATGCATCCTACATCCCTGAAAGTTCAGAAAATGTTGGCAGCCCCAAAAAGGCCTTAAAATGCATCTTATTCCTGCAAAAATTTTGATAACTTTGGAGGCCCAAAAAAGGGGTTTACATCCTAGACCCCATAAAGTCCAGAAAATGTTGGTGACCTGAAAACAGTGTCAGAGAGCTCTGAATGTCGCAAAAATATTTGCAGCCTGAAAAGGGCATTAATCCGCATCCTGGCCTCCTGAAATTCCCCAAAATATTTTTGGCCCAGAAAATGCATCCTACATCCCTGAAGTTCAGAAAATGTTGGCAGCACAAAAAAGGCCTTAAAATAGATATCAGGCCTGCAAAAATGTAGAAAACTGTGGAGGCCCAAAAAAGGGGTTTACAGGCATCCCAGACCCCCTAAAGTCCAGAAAATGTTGGTGGCCCATAACTGTATCAGAGAGCTCTGAATGTCCCAAAAACATTTGCAGTCTGAAAAGGGCATTAACCCGCATCCTAGACCCATGAAATTACTAAAAACATTTATGGCCCGAAAAATGCATCCTACACCCCTGAAAGTTCAGCAAATGTTGGAAGCCCAAAAAAAGGCCTTAAAATGCATCTTATTTCTGCAAAAATCTTGATAACTTTGGAGGCCCAGAAAAGGGGTTTACAGGCATCCTAGACCCCTGAAAGTCCAGAAAATGTTGGTGACCCGAAAACAGTGTCAGAGAGCTCTGAATGTCCCAAAAACATTTGCAGCCTGAAAAGGGCATTAACCCGCATCCTAGACCCCTGAAATTCCCAAAAACATTCTTGGCCCAAAAAATGCATCCTACACCCCTGAAAGTTCAGAAAATGTTGGCAGCCCAAAAAAGGCCTTAAATGCCTCTTAGGCCTCCAAAAATGTAGTAAACTTTAGAGGCCCAAAAAAGGGGTTTACAGGCACCGTAGACCGCCTAAAGTCCAGAAAATGTTGGTGCCCAAAAACGGTGTCAGAGAGCTCTGAATGTCTGAAAAACATTTGCAGCCTGAAAAAGGCATTAACCCGCATCCTAGACCCCTGAAAGTAATAAAAATATTTATGGCCCGAAAAATACATCTTACACCCCTGAAAGTTCAGAAAATGTTGGCAGCCCCGAAAAGGCCTTAAAATGCATCTTATTCCTGCAAAAATCTTGATAACTTTGGAGGCCCAAAAAAGGGGTTTACAGGCATCCTAGACCCCTGAAAGTCCAGAAAATGTTGGTGACCCGAAAACTGTGTCAGAGAGCTCTGATTGTCCCAAAAACATTTGCAGCCTGAAAAGGGCATTAACCCGCATCCTAGACCCCTGAAATTCCCCAAAACATTTTTGGCCCTAAAAATGCATCCGACATCCCTGAAAGTTCAGAAAATGTTGGCAGCACAAAAAAGGCCTTAAAATACATATTAGGAATGCAAAAATGTAGAAAACGTTTGAGGCCCAAAAAAGGTGTTTACAGGCATCCTAGAATCCATAAAGTCCAGAAAATGTTGGTGGCCCAAAAACTGTGTCAGAGAGCTCTGAATGTCCCAAAAATGTTTGCAGCCTGAAAAGGGCATTAACCCACATCCTAAACCCCTGAAATTCCCAAAAACATTTTTGGCCCGAAAAATGCATCCTACACCCCTGAAAGTTCCGAAAATGTTGGCAGCCCCAAAAAGGCCTTAAAATGCATCTTATTCCTGCAAAAATCTTGATAACTTTGGAGGCCCAAAAAAGAGGCCTTTTTGAAAGTATTCTAAGTACACTGGTAATGTCCGCGGACATTAAAAGTTTCCATAGGCCATAGTTGAAATGTTTTACTCTATGGGTGTGATATGCTGCGGTGGAGATGGAGACGGGTGCAGCATCATCATCGTCATCTAGACCCCATAAAGTCCAGAAAATGTTGGTGACCCGAAAACAGTGTCAGAGAGCTCTGAATGTCCCAAAAATAGTTGCAGCCTGAAAAGGGCATTAATCCGCATCCTGGCCCCCTGAAATTCCCCAAAATATTTTTGGCCCAAAAAATGCATCCTACATCCCTGAAGTTCAGAAAATGTTGGCAGCACAAAACAGGCCTTAAAATACATATTAGGCCTGCAAAAATGTAGAAAACTTTGGAGGCCCAAAAAAGGGGTTTACAGGCATCCTAGACCCACTAAAGTCCAGAAAATGTTGGCGGCCCAAAAACTGTGTCAGAGAGCTCTGAATGTCCCAAAAACATTTGCAATCTGAAAAGGGCATTAACCCGCATGCTAGACCCCTGAAATTCCCCAAAATATTTTGGCCACGAAAAATTCATCCTACACCCCTGAAAATTCAGAAAATGTTGGCAGCACAAAAAAGGCCTTAAAATACATATTAGGCCTCTAAAAATGTAGAAAACTTTGGAGGCCCAAATAAGGGGTTTACAGGCACCCTAGACCCCCTAAAGTCCAGAAAATGTTGGTAGGCCAACAACTGTGTCAGAGAGCTCTGAATGTCCCAAAAACGTTTGCAGCCTGAAAAGGGCATTAACCCACATCCTAAACCCCTGAAATTCCCAAAAACATTTTTGGCCCGAAAAATGCATCCTACACCCCTGAAAGTTCCGAAAATGTTGGCAGCCCCAAAAAGGCCTTAAAATGCATCTTATTCCTGCAAAAATCTTGATAACTTTGGAGGCCCAAAAAAGGGGCCTTTTTGAAAGTATTCTAAGAACACTGGTAATGTCCGCGGACATTAAAAGTTTCCATAGGCCATAGTTGAAATGTTTTACTCTATGGGTGTGATATGCTGCGGTGGAGATGGAGACGGGTGCAGCATCATCATCGTCATCTAGACCCCATAAAGTCCAGAAAATGTTGGTGACCCGAAAACAGTGTCAGAGAGCTCTGAATGTCCCAAAAATATTTGCAGCCTGAAAAGGGCATTAATCCGCATCCTGGTCCCCTGAAATTCCCCAAAATATTTTTGGCCCAAAAAATGCATCCTACATCCCTGAAGTTCACAAAATGTTGGCAGCACAAAACAGGCCTTAAAATACATATTAGGCCTGCAAAAATGTAGAAAACTTTGAAGGCCCAAAAAAGGGGTTTACAGGCATCCTAGACCCCCTAAAGTCCAGAAAATGTTGGCAGCCCAAAAACTGTATCAGAGAGCTCTGAATGTCCCAAAAACATTTGCAGTCTGAAAAGGGCATTAACCCGCATGCTAGACCCCTGAAATTCCCCAAAATATTTTGGCCACGAAAAATTCATCCTACACCCCTGAAAATTCAGAAAATGTTGGCAGCACAAAAAAGGCCTTAAAATACATATTAGGCCTGCAAAAATGTAGAAAACTTTGGAGGCCCAAAAAAGGGGTTTACAGGCATCCTAGACCACATAAAGTCCAGAAAATGTTGGTGGCCCAAAAACTGTGTCAGAGAGCTCTGAATGGCCCAAAAATGCTTGCAGCCTGAAAAGGGCATTAACCCGCATCCTAGACCCCTGAAATTCCTAAAAACATTCATGGCCCGAAAAATGCATCCTACACCCCTTAAAGTTCAGAAACTGTTGGCAGCCCAAAAAATGCCTTAAAATGCATCTTATTTCTGCAAATATCTTTAAAACTTTGGAGGCCCAAAAAAGGGTTTTGCAGGCATCCTAGACCCCATAAAGTCCAGAAAATGTTGGTGACCCGAAAACAGTGTCAGAGAGCTCTGAATGTCCCAAAAATATTTGCAGTCTGAAAAGGGCATTAACCCGCATGCTAGACCCCTGAAATTTCCCAAAATATTTTGGCCACGAAAAATTCATCCTACACCCCTGAAAATTCAGAAAATATTGGCAGCACAAAACAGGCCTTAAAATACATATTAGGCCTGCAAAAATGTAGAAAATTTTGGAGGCCCAAAAAAGGGGTTTACAGGCATCCTAGACCCACTAAAGTCCAGAAAATGTTGGCGGCCCAAAAACTGTGTCACAGAGCTCTGAATGTCCCAAACACATTTGCAGTCTGAAAAGGGCATTAACTCGCATGCTAGACCCCTGAAATTCCCCAAAATATTTTGGCCACGAAAAATTCATCCTACACCCCTGAAAATTCAGAAAATGTTGGCAGCACAAAAAAGGCCTTAAAATACATATTAGGCCTCTAAAAATGTAGAAAACTTTGGAGGCCCAAAAAAGGGGTTTACAGGCATCCTAGACCCCCTAAAGTCCAGAAAATGTTGGTAGGCCAAAAACTGTGTCAGAGAGCTCTGAATGTCCCAAAAACATTTGCAGCCTGAAAAGGGCATTAACCCACATCCTAAACCCCTGAAATTCGCAAAAACATTTTTGGCCCAAAAAATGCATCCTACACCCCTGAAAGTTCAGAAAATGTTGGCAGCCCCAAAAAGGCCTTAAAATGCATCTTATTCCTGCAAAAATCTTGATAACTTTCGAGGCCCCAAAAAGGGGTTTACATCCTAGACCCCATAAAGTCCAGAAAATGTTGGTGACCTGAAAACAGTGTCAGAGAGCTCTGAATGTCCCAAAAATATTTGCAGCCTGAAAAGGACATTAATCCGCATCCTGGCCCCCTGAAATTCCCCAAAATACTTTTGGCCCAAAAAATGCATCCTACATCCCTGAAGTTCAGAAAATGTTGGCAGCACAAAACAGGCCTTAAAATACATGTTAGGCCTGCAAAAATGTAGAAAACTTTGGTTGCCCAAAAAAGGGGTTTACAGGCATCCTAGACCCCCTAAAGTCCAGAAAATGTTGGTGGCCCAAAAAACGGTGTCAGAGAGCTCTGAATGTCCCAAAAACATTTGCAGTCTGAAAAGGGCATTAACCCGCATGCTAGACCCCTGAACTTCCCCAAAATATTTTGGCCATGAAAAATTCATCCTACACCCCTGAAAATTCAGAAAATGTTGGCAACACAAAAAAAGGCCTTAAAATACATATTAGGCCACCAAAAATGTAGAAAACTCTGGAGGCCCAAAAAAGGGGTTTACAGGCATCCTAGACCCCCTAAAGTACAGAAAATGTTGGTAGGCCAAAAACTGTGTCAGAGAGCTCTGAATGTCCCAAAAACATTTGCAGCCTGAAAAGGGCATTAACCCACATCCTAAACCCCTGAAATTCGCAAAAACATTTTTGGCCCAAAAAATGCATCCTACACCCCTGAAAGTTCAGAAAATGTTGGCAGCCCCAAAAAGGCCTTAAAATGCATCTTATTCCTGCAAAAATCTTGATAACTTTCGAGGCCCCAAAAAGGGGTTTACATCCTAGACCCCATAAAGTCCAGAAAATGTTGGTGACCTGAAAACAGTGTCAGAGAGCTCTGAATGTCCCAAAAATATTTGCAGCCTGAAAAGGACATTAATCCACATCCTGGCCCCCTGAAATTCCCCAAAATACTTTTGGCCCAAAAAATGCATCCTACATCCCTGAAGTTCAGAAAATGTTGGCAGCACAAAACAGGCCTTAAAATACATATTAGGCCTGCAAAAATGTAGAAAACTTTGGTTGCCCAAAAAAGGGGTTTACAGGCATCCTAGACGCTCCAAAGTCCAGAAAATGTTGGTGGCCCAAAAACTGTGTCAGAGAGCTCTGAATGTCCCAAAAACATTTGCAGCCTGAAAAGGGCATTAACCCGCATCCTAGACCCATGAAATTACTAAAAACATTTATGGCCCGAAAAATGCATCCTACACCCCTGAAAGTTCAGAAAATGATGGCAACCCAAAAAATGCCTTAGATGCCTCTTAGGCCTAAAAATGTAGTAAACTTTAGAGGCCCAAAAAAGGGGTTTACAGGCATCGTAGACCCCCTAAAGTCCAGAAAATGTTGGTGCCCAAAAACAGTGTCAGAGAGCTCTGAATGTCCCAAAAACGTTTGCAGCCTGAAAAGGGCATTAACCCACATCCTAGACCCCTTAAATTCCCCAAAACATTTTTGGCCCGAAAAATGCATCCTACATCCCTGAAAGTTCAGAAAATGTTGGTGACCCGAAAAAGGCCTTAGATGCCTCTTAGGCCTAAAAATGTAGTAAACTTTAGAGGCCCAAAAAAGGGGTTTACAGGCATCGTAGACCCCCTAAAGTCCAGAAAATGTTGGTGCCCAAAAACAGTGTCAGAGAGCTCTGAATGTCCCAAAAACATTTGGAGCCTGAAAAAGGCATTAACCCGCATCCTAGACCCCTTAAATTCCCAAAAACATTTTTGGCCTGAAAAATGCATCCTACATCCCTGAAAGTTCAGAAAATGTTGGCAGCCCCAAAAAGGCCTTAAAATGCATCTTATTCCTGCAAAAATTTTGATAACTTTGGAGGCCCAAAAAAGGGGTTTACATCCTAGACCCCATAAAGTCCAGAAAATGTTGGTGACCTGAAAACAGTGTCAGAGAGCTCTGAATGTCGCAAAAATATTTGCAGCCTGAAAAGGGCATTAATCCGCATCCTGGCCTCCTGAAATTCCCCAAAATATTTTTGGCCCAGAAAATGCATCCTACATCCCTGAAGTTCAGAAAATGTTGGCAGCACAAAAAAGGCCTTAAAATAGATATCAGGCCTGCAAAAATGTAGAAAACTGTGGAGGCCCAAAAAAGGGGTTTACAGGCATCCCAGACCCCCTAAAGTCCAGAAAATGTTGGTGGCCCATAACTGTATCAGAGAGCTCTGAATGTCCCAAAAACATTTGCAGTCTGAAAAGGGCATTAACCCGCATCCTAGACCCATGAAATTACTAAAAACATTTATGGCCCGAAAAATGCATCCTACACCCCTGAAAGTTCAGCAAATGTTGGAAGCCCAAAAAAAGGCCTTAAAATGCATCTTATTTCTGCAAAAATCTTGATAACTTTGGAGGCCCAGAAAAGGGGTTTACAGGCATCCTAGACCCCTGAAAGTCCAGAAAATGTTGGTGACCCGAAAACAGTGTCAGAGAGCTCTGAATGTCCCAAAAACATTTGCAGCCTGAAAAGGGCATTTTCCCGCATCCTAGCCCCCTGAAATTCCCCAAAACATTTTTGGCCCTAAAAATGCATCCTACATCCCTGAAGTTCAGAAAATGTTGGCAGCACAAAACAGGCCTTAAAATATATATTAGGCCTGCATAAATGTAGAAAAGTTTGGAGGCCCAAAAAAGGGGTTTACAGGCATCCTAGACGCCCCAAAGTCCAGAAAATGTTGGTGGCCCAAAAACTATGTCAGAGAGCTCTGAATGTCCCAAAAACATTTGCAGTCTGAAAAGGGCATTAACCCGCATCCTAGACCCATGAAATTACTAAAAACATTTATGGCCCGAAAAATGCATCCTACACCCCTGAAAGTTCAGCAAATGTTGGAAGCCCAAAAAAAGGCCTTAAAATGCATCTTATTTCTGCAAAAATCTTGATAACTTTGGAGGCCCAGAAAAGGGGTTTACAGGCATCCTAGACCCCTGAAAGTCCAGAAAATGTTGGTGACCCGAAAACTGTGTCAGAGAGCTCTGATTGTCCCAAAAACATTTGCAGACTGAAAAGGGCATTAACCCGCATCCTAGACCCCTGAAATTCCCAAAAACATTCTTGGCCCGAAAAATGCATCCTACACCCCTGAAAGTTCAGAAAATGTTGGCAGCCCAAAAAAGGCCTTAAATGCCTCTTAGGCCTCCAAAAATGTAGTAAACTTTAGAGGCCCAAAAAAGGGGTTTACAGGCACCGTAGACCGCCTAAAGTCCAGAAAATGTTGGTGCCCAAAAACGGTGTCAGAGAGCTCTGAATGTCTGAAAAACATTTGCAGCCTGAAAAAGGCATTAACCCGCATCCTAGACCCCTGAAAGTAATAAAAATATTTATGGCCCGAAAAATACATCTTACACCCCTGAAAGTTCAGAAAATGTTGGCAGCCCCGAAAAGGCCTTAAAATGCATCTTATTCCTGCAAAAATCTTGATAACTTTGGAGGCCCAAAAAAGGGGTTTACAGGCATCCTAGACCCCTGAAAGTCCAGAAAATGTTGGTGACCCGAAAACTGTGTCAGAGAGCTCTGATTGTCCCAAAAACATTTGCAGCCTGAAAAGGGCATTAACCCGCATCCTAGACCCCTGAAATTCCCCAAAACATTTTTGGCCCTAAAAATGCATCCGACATCCCTGAAAGTTCAGAAAATGTTGGCAGCACAAAAAAGGCCTTAAAATACATATTAGGAATGCAAAAATGTAGAAAACGTTTGAGGCCCAAAAAAGGTGTTTACAGGCATCCTAGAATCCATAAAGTCCAGAAAATGTTGGTGGCCCAAAAACTGTGACAAAGAGCTCTGAATTTCCCAAAAACATTTGCAGCCTGAAAAGGGCATTAAACTGCATCCTAGACCCCTGAAATTCCCCAAAATATTTTTGGCCCGAAAAATGCATCCTACATCCCTGAAGTTCAGAAAATGTTGGCAGCACAAAACAGGCCTTAAAATATATATTAGGCGTGCAAAAATGTAGAAAAGTTTGGAGGCCCAAAAAAGGGGTTTACAGGCATCCTAGACGCCCTAAAGTCCAGAAAATGTTGGTGGCCCAAAAACTGTGTCAGAGAGCTCTGAATGTCCCAAAAACATTTGCAGTCTGAAAAGGGCATTAACCCGCATGCTAGACCCCTGAAATTCCCCAAAATATTTTGGCCACGAAAAATGCATCCTACACCCCTGAAAGTTCAGAAAATGTTGGCAGCCCAAAAACGGCCTTAAATGCCTCTTAGGCCTCCAAAAATGTAGTAAACTTTAGAGGCCCAAAAAAGGGGTTTACAGGCATCGTAGACCGCCTAAAGTCCAGAAAATGTTGGTGCCCAAAAACGGTGTCAGAGAGCTCTGAATGTCTGAAAAACATTTGCAGCCTGAAAAAGGCATTAACCCGCATCCTAGACCCCTGAAAGTAATAAAAATATTTATGGCCCGAAAAATACATCTTACACCCCTGAAAGTTCAGAAAATGTTGGCAGCACAAAAAAAGGCCTTAAAATGCATCTTATTCCTGCAAAAATCTTGATAACTTTGGAGGCCCAAAAAAGGGGTTTACAGGCATCCTAGACCCCTGAAAGTCCAGAAAATGTTGGTGACCCGAAAACTGTGTCAGAGAGCTCTGATTGTCCCAAAAACATTTGCAGCCTGAAAAGGGCATTAACCCGCATCCTAGACCCCTGAAATTCCCCAAAATATTTTTGGCCCGAAAAATGAATCCTACACCCCTTAAAGTTCAGAAAATATTGGCAGCCGCAAAAAGGCCTTAAAATGCATCTTATTCCTGCAAAAATCTTGATAACTTTGGAGGCCCAAAAAAGGGGTTTACATCCTAGACCCCATAAAGTCCAGAAAATGTTGGTGACCCGAAAACAGTGTCAGAGAGCTCTGAATGTCCCAAAAATATTTGCATCTGAAAAGGGCATTAATCCGCATCCTGGCCCCCTGAAATTCCCCAAAATATTTTTGGCCCGAAAAATGCATCCTACATCCCTGAAGTTCAGAAAATGTTGGCAGCACAAAACAGGCCTTAAAATACATATTAGGCCACCAAAAATGTAGAAAACTCTGGAGGCCCAAAAAAGGGGTTTACAGGCATCCTAGACCCCCTAAAGTCCAGAAAATGTTGGTAGGCCAAAACTGTGTCAGAGAGCTCTGAATGTCCCAAAAACATTTGCAGCCTGAAAAGGGCATTAACCCACATCCTAAACCCCTGAAATTCCCAAAAACATTTTTGGCCCGAAAAATGAATCCTACACCCCTTAAAGTTCAGAAAATATTGGCAGCCGCAAAAAGGCCTTAAAATGCATCTTATTCCTGCAAAAATCTTGATAACTTTGGAGGCCCAAAAAAGGGGTTTACATCCTAGACCCCATAAAGTCCAGAAAATGTTGGTGACCCGAAAACAGTGTCAGAGAGCTCTGAATGTCCCAAAAATATTTGCATCTGAAAAGGGCATTAATCCGCATCCTGGCCCCCTAAATTCCCCAAAATATTTTTGGCCCGAAAAATGCATCCTACATCCCTGAAGTTCAGAAAATGTTGGCAGCACAAAACAGGCCTTAAAATACATATTAGGCCTGCAAAAATGTAGAAAACTTTGGAGGCCCAAAAAAGGGGTTTACAGGCATCCTAGACCCACTAAAGTCCAGAAAATGTTGGTGGCCCAAAAACTGTGTCAGAGAGCTCTGAATGTCCCAAACACATTTGCAGTCTGAAAAGGGCATTAACTTGCATGCTAGACCCCTGAAATTCCCCAAAATATTTTGGCCACGAAAAATTCATCCTACACCCCTGAAAATTCAGAAAATGTTGGCAGCACAAAAAAGGCCTTAAAATACATATTAGGCCTCTAAAAATGTAGAAAACTTTGGAGGCCCAAAAAAGGGGTTTACAGGCATCCTAGACCCCCTAAAGTCCAGAAAATGTTGGTAGGCCAACAACTGTGTCAGAGAGCTCTGAATGTCCCAAAAATGTTTGCAGCCTGAAAAGGGCATTAACCCACATCCTAAACCCCTGAAATTCCCAAAAACATTTTTGGCCCGAAAAATGCATCCTACACCCCTGAAAGTTCTGAAAATGTTGGCAGCCCCAAAAAGGCCTTAAAATGCATCTTATTCCTGCAAAAATCTTGATAACTTTGGAGGCCCAAAAAAGAGGCCTTTTTGAAAGTATTCTAAGAACACTGGTAATGTCCGCGGACATTAAAAGTTTCCATAGGCCATAGTTGAAATGTTTTACTCTATGGGTGTGATATGCTGCGGTGGAGATGGAGACGGGTGCAGCATCATCATCGTCATCTAGACCCCATAAAGTCCAGAAAATGTTGGTGACCCGAAAACAGTGTCAGAGAGCTCTGAATGTCCCAAAAATAGTTGCAGCCTGAAAAGGGCATTAATCCGCATCCTGGCCCCCTGAAATTCCCCAAAATATTTTTGGCCCGAAAAATGCATCCTACATCCCTGAAGTTCAGAAAATGTTGGCAGCACAAAACAGGCCTTAAAATACATATTAGGCCTGCAAAAATGTAGAAAACTTTGGAGGCCCAAAAAAGGGGTTTACAGGCATCCTAGACCCACTAAAGTCCAGAAAATGTTGGCGGCCCAAAAACTGTGTCAGAGAGCTCTGAATGTCCCAAAAACATTTGCAATCTGAAAAGGGCATTAACCCGCATGCTAGACCCCTGAAATTCCCCAAAATATTTTGGCCACGAAAAATTCATCCTACACCCCTGAAAATTCAGAAAATGTTGGCAGCACAAAAAAGGCCTTAAAATACATATTAGGCCTGCAAAAATGTAGAAAACTTTGGAGGCCCAAAAAAGGGGTTTACAGGCATCCTAGACCACATAAAGTCCAGAAAATGTTGGTGGCCCAAAAACTGTGTCAGAGAGCTCTGAATGGCCCAAAAACGCTTGCAGCCTGAAAAGGGCATTAACCCGCATCCTAGACCCCTGAAATTCCTAAAAACATTCATGGCCCGAAAAATGCATCCTACACCCCTTAAAGTTCAGAAACTGTTGGCAGCCCAAAAAATGCCTTAAAATGCATCTTATTTCTGCAATAATCTTTAAAACTTTGGAGGCCCAAAAAAGGGGTTTGCAGGCATCCTAGACCCCATAAAGTCCAGAAAATGTTGGTGACCCGAAAACAGTGTCAGAGAGCTCTGAATGTCCCAAAAATATTTGCAGTCTGAAAAGGACATTAACCCGCATGCTAGACCCCTGAAATTTCCCAAAATATTTTGGCCACGAAAAATTCATCCTACACCCCTGAAAATTCAGAAAATATTGGCAGCACAAAAAAGGCCTTAAAATACATATTAGGCCTCCAAAAATGTAGAAAACTTTGGAGGCCCAAAAAAGGGGTTTACAGGCATCCTAGAACCCCTAAAGTCCAGAAAATGTTGGTAGGCCAAAAACTGTGTCAGAGAGCTCTGAATGTCCCAAAAACGTTTGCAGCCTGAAAAGGGCATTAACCCACATCCTAACCCCCTGAAATTCCCAAAAACATTCTTGGCCCGAAAAATGCATCCTACACCCCTGAAAGTTCAGAAAATGTTGGCAGCCCCAAAAAGGCCTTAAAATGCATCTTATTCCTGCAAAAATCTTGATAACTTTCGAGGCCCAAAAAAGGGGTTTACATCCTAGACCCCATAAAGTCCAGAAAATGTTGGTGACCTGAAAACAGTGTCAGAGAGCTCTGAATGTCCCAAAAATATTTGCAGCCTGAAAAGGGCATTAATCCGCATTCTGGCCCCCTGAAATTCCCCAAAATATTTTTGGCCCAAAAAATGCATCCTACATCCCTGAAGTTCAGAAAATGTTGGCAGCACAAAACAGGCCTTAAAATACATATTAGGCCTGCAAAAATGTAGAAAACTTTGGTTGCCCAAAAAAGGGGTTTACAGGCATCCTAGACCCCCTAAAGTCCAGAAAATGTTGGCGGCCCAAAAAACGGTGTCAGAGAGCTCTGAATGTCCCAAAAACGTTTGCAGCCTGAAAATGGCATTAACCCACATCCTAAACCCCTGAAATTCCCAAAAACATTTTTGTCCCTAAAAATGAATCCTACACCCCTTAAAGTTCAGAAAATATTGGCAGCCGCAAAAAGGCCTTAAAATGCATCTTATTCCTCCAAAAATCTTGATAACTTTGGAGGCCCAAAAAAGGGGTTTACATCCTAGACCCCATAAAGTCCAGAAAATGTTGGTGACCCGAAAACAGTGTCAGAGAGCTCTGAATGTCCCAAAAATATTTGCAGCCTGAAAAGGACATTAATCCGCATCCTGGCCCCCTGAAATTCCCCAAAATATTTTTGGCCCAAAAAATGCATCCTACATCCCTGAAGTTCAGAAAATGTTGGCAGCACAAAACAGGCCTTAAAATACATATTAGGCCTGCAAAAATGTAGAAAACTGGTTGCCCAAAAAAGGGGTTTACAGGCATCCTAGACCCCCTAAAGTCCAGAAAATGTTGGCGGCCCAAAAACTGTGTCAGAGAGTTCTGAATGTCCCAAAAACATTTGCAGTCTGAAAAGGGCATTAACCCGCATGCTAGACCCCTGAACTTCCCCAAAATATTTTGGCCATGAAAAATTCATCCTACACCCCTGAAAATTCAGAAAATGTTGGCAACACAAAAAAAGGCCTTAAAATACATATTAGGCCTCCAAAAATGTAGAAAACTCTGGAGGCCCAAAAAAGGGGTTTACAGGCATCCTAGAACCCCTAAAGTCTAGAAAATGTTGGTAGGCCAAAAACTGTGTCAGAGAGCTCTGAATGTCCCAAAAACGTTTGCAGCCTGAAAAGGGCATTAACCCACATCCTAAACCCCTGAAATTCCCAAAAACATTTTTGGCCCGAAAAATGCATCCTACACCCCTGAAAGTTCCGAAAATGTTGGCAGCCCCAAAAAGGCCTTAAAATACATCTTATTCCTGCAAAAATCTTGATAACTTTGGAGGCCCAAAAAAGGGGTTTACAGGCATCCTAGACCCCCTAAAGTCCAGAAAATGTTGGTAGGCCACAAACTGTGTCAGAGAGCTCTGAATGTCCCAAAAACATTTGCAGCCTGAAAAGGGCATTAACCCACATCCTAAACCCCTGAAATTCCCAAAAACATTTTTGGCCTGAAAAATGAATCCTACACCCCTTAAAGTTCAGAAAATATTTGCAGCCACAAAAAGGCCTTAAAATGCATCTTATTCCTGCAAAAATCTTGATAACTTTGGAGGCCCAAAAAAGGGGTTTACATCCTAGACCCCATAAAGTCCAGAAAATGTTGGTGACCCGAAAACAGTGTCAGAGAGCTCTGAATGTCCCAAAAATATTTGCATCTGAAAAGGGCATTAATCCGCATCCTGGCCCCCTGAAATTCCCCAAAATATTTTTGGCCCGAAAAATGCATCCTACATCCCTGAAGTTCAGAAAATGTTGGCAGCACAAAACAGGCCTTAAAATACATATTGGGCCTTCCAAAAATGTAGAAAACTTTGGAGGCCCAAAAAAGGGGTTTACAGGCATCCTAGACCCACTAAAGTCCAGAAAATGTTGGTGGCCCAAAAACTGTGTCAGAGAGCTCTGAATGTCCCAAAAATGTTTGCAGCCTGAAAAGGGCATTAACCCACATCCTAAACCCCTGAAATTCCCAAAAACATTTTTGGCCCGAAAAATGCATCCTACACCCCTGAAAGTTCCGAAAATGTTGGCAGCCCCAAAAAGGCCTTAAAATGCATCTTATTCCTGCAAAAATCTTGATAACTTTGGAGGCCCAAAAAAGAGGCCTTTTTGAAAGTATTCTAAGTACACTGGTAATGTCCGCGGACATTAAAAGTTTCCATAGGCCATAGTTGAAATGTTTTACTCTATGGGTGTGATATGCTGCGGTGGAGATGGAGACGGGTGCAGCATCATCATCGTCATCTAGACCCCATAAAGTCCAGAAAATGTTGGTGACCCGAAAACAGTGTCAGAGAGCTCTGAATGTCCCAAAAATAGTTGCAGCCTGAAAAGGGCATTAATCCGCATCCTGGCCCCCTGAAATTCCCCAAAATATTTTTGGCCCAAAAAATGCATCCTACATCCCTGAAGTTCAGAAAATGTTGGCAGCACAAAACAGGCCTTAAAATACATATTAGGCCTGCAAAAATGTAGAAAACTTTGGAGGCCCAAAAAAGGGGTTTACAGGCATCCTAGACCCACTAAAGTCCAGAAAATGTTGGCGGCCCAAAAACTGTGTCAGAGAGCTCTGAATGTCCCAAAAACATTTGCAATCTGAAAAGGGCATTAACCCGCATGCTAGACCCCTGAAATTCCCCAAAATATTTTGGCCACGAAAAATTCATCCTACACCCCTGAAAATTCAGAAAATGTTGGCAGCACAAAAAAGGCCTTAAAATACATATTAGGCCTGCAAAAATGTAGAAAACTTTGGAGGCCCAAAAAAGGGGTTTACAGGCATCCTAGACCACATAAAGTCCAGAAAATGTTGGTGGCCCAAAAACTGTGTCAGAGAGCTCTGAATGGCCCAAAAACGCTTGCAGCCTGAAAAGGGCATTAACCCGCATCCTAGACCCCTGAAATTCCTAAAAACATTCATGGCCCGAAAAATGCATCCTACACCCCTTAAAGTTCAGAAACTGTTGGCAGCCCAAAACATGCCTTAAAATGCATCTTATTTCTGCAATAATCTTTAAAACTTTGGAGGCCCAAAAAAGGGGTTTGCAGGCATCCTAGACCCCATAAAGTCCAGAAAATGTTGGTGACCCGAAAACAGTGTCAGAGAGCTCTGAATGTCCCAAAAATATTTGCAGTCTGAAAAGGACATTAACCCGCATGCTAGACCCCTGAAATTTCCCAAAATATTTTGGCCACGAAAAATTCATCCTACACCCCTGAAAATTCAGAAAATATTGGCAGCACAAAAAAGGCCTTAAAATACATATTAGGCCTCCAAAAATGTAGAAAACTTTGGAGGCCCAAAAAAGGGGTTTACAGGCATCCTAGACCCCCTAAAGTCCAGAAAATGTTGGTAGGCCAAAAACTGTGTCAGAGAGCTCTGAATGTCCCAAAAACGTTTGCAGCCTGAAAAGGGCATTAACCCACATCCTAACCCCCTGAAATTCCCAAAAACATTCTTGGCCCGAAAAATGCATCCTACACCCCTGAAAGTTCAGAAAATGTTGGCAGCCCCAAAAAGGCCTTAAAATGCATCTTATTCCTGCAAAAATCTTGATAACTTTCGAGGCCCAAAAAAGGGGTTTACATCCTAGACCCCATAAAGTCCAGAAAATGTTGGTGACCTGAAAACAGTGTCAGAGAGCTCTGAATGTCCCAAAAATATTTGCAGCCTGAAAAGGGCATTAATCCGCATTCTGGCCCCCTGAAATTCCCCAAAATATTTTTGGCCCAAAAAATGCATCCTACATCCCTGAAGTTCAGAAAATGTTGGCAGCACAAAACAGGCCTTAAAATACATATTAGGCCTGCAAAAATGTAGAAAATTTTGGTTGCCCAAAAAAGGGGTTTACAGGCATCCTAGACCCCCTAAAGTCCAGAAAATGTTGGCGGCCCAAAAAACGGTGTCAGAGAGCTCTGAATGTCCCAAAAACGTTTGCAGCCTGAAAATGGCATTAACCCACATCCTAAACCCCTGAAATTCCCAAAAACATTTTTGGCCCGAAAAATGAATCCTACACCCCTTAAAGTTCAGAAAATATTGGCAGCCGCAAAAAGGCCTTAAAATGCATCTTATTCCTCCAAAAATCTTGATAACTTTGGAGGCCCAAAAAAGGGGTTTACATCCTAGACCCCATAAAGTCCAGAAAATGTTGGTGACCCGAAAACAGTGTCAGAGAGCTCTGAATGTCCCAAAAATATTTGCAGCCTGAAAAGGACATTAATCCGCATCCTAGCCCCCTGAAATTCCCCAAAATATTTTTGGCCCGAAAAATGCATCCTACATCCCTGAAGTTCAGAAAATGTTGGCAGCACAAAACAGGCCTTAAAATACACATTAGGCCTGCAAAAATGTAGAAAACTTTGGAGGCCCAAAAAAGGGGTTTACAGGCATCCTAGACCCCCTAAAGTCCAGAAAATGTTGGCGGCCCAAAAACTGTGTCAGAGAGTTCTGAATCTCCCAAAAACATTTGCAGTCTGAAAAGGGCATTAACCCGCATGCTAGACCCCTGAAATTTCCCAAAATATTTTGGCCACATAAAATTCATCCTACACCCCTGAAAATTCAGAAAATGTTGGCTGCACAAAAAAGGCCTTAAAATACATATTAGGCCTCTAAAAATGTAGAAAACTTTGGAGGCCCAAATAAGGGGTTTACAGGCACCCTAGACCCCCTAAAGTCCAGAAAATGTTGGTAGGCCAACAACTGTGTCAGAGAGCTCTGAATGTCCCAAAAACGTTTGCAGCCTGAAAAGGGCATTAACCCACATCCTAAACCCCTGAAATTCCCAAAAACATTTTTGGCCCGAAAAATGCATCCTACACCCCTGAAAGTTCCGAAAATGTTGGCAGCCCCAAAAAGGCCTTAAAATGCATCTTATTCCTGCAAAAATCTTGATAACTTTGGAGGCCCAAAAAAGGGGCCTTTTTGAAAGTATTCTAAGAACACTGGTAATGTCCGCGGACATTAAAAGTTTCCATAGGCCATAGTTGAAATGTTTTACTCTATGGGTGTGATATGCTGCGGTGGAGATGGAGACGGGTGCAGCATCATCATCGTCATCTAGACCCCATAAAGTCCAGAAAATGTTGGTGACCCGAAAACAGTGTCAGAGAGCTCTGAATGTCCCAAAAATATTTGCAGCCTGAAAAGGGCATTAATCCGCATCCTGGTCCCCTGAAATTCCCCAAAATATTTTTGGCCCAAAAAATGCATCCTACATCCCTGAAGTTCACAAAATGTTGGCAGCACAAAACAGGCCTTAAAATACATATTAGGCCTGCAAAAATGTAGAAAACTTTGAAGGCCCAAAAAAGGGGTTTACAGGCATCCTAGACCCCCTAAAGTCCAGAAAATGTTGGCAGCCCAAAAACTGTATCAGAGAGCTCTGAATGTCCCCAAAACATTTGCAGTCTGAAAAGGGCATTAACCCGCATGCTAGACCCCTGAAATTTCCCAAAATATTTTGGCCACGAAAAATTCATCCTCCACCCCTGAAAATTCAGAAAATATTGGCAGCACAAAAAAGGCCTTAAAATACATATTAGGCATCCAAAAATGTAGAAAACTTTGGAGGCCCAAAAAAGGGGTTTACAGGCATCCTTGACCCCCTAAAGTCCAGAAAATGTTGGTGGCCCAAAAACTGTGTCAGAGAGCTCTGAATGGCCCAAAAACGCTTGCAGCCTGAAAAGGGCATTAACCCGCATCCTAAACCCCTGAAATTCCCAAAAACATTTTTGGCCCGAAAAATGCATCCTACACCCCTGAAAGTTCAGAAAATGTTGGCAGCCCCGAAAAGGCCTTAAAATGCATCTTATTCCTGCAAAAATCTTGATAACTTTGGAGGCCCAAAAAAGGGGTTTACATGCTAGACCCCATAAAGTCCAGAAAATGTTGGTGACCCGAAAACAGTGTCAGAGAGCTCTGAATGTCCCAAAAATAGTTGCAGCCTGAAAAGGGCATTAATCCGCATCCTGGCCCCCTGAAATTCCCCAAAGTATTTTTGGCCCGAAAAATGCATCCTACATCCCTGAAGTTCAGAAAATGTTGGCAGCACAAAACAGGCCTTAAAATACATATTAGGCCTGCAAAAATGTAGAAAACTTTGGAGGCCCAAAAAAGGGGTTTACAGGCATCCTAGACCCACTAAAGTCCAGAAAATGTTGGCGGCCCAAAAACTGTGTCAGAGAGCTCTGAATGTCCCAAAAACATTTGCAATCTGAAAAGGGCATAAACCCGCATGCTAGACCCCTGAAATTCCCCAAAATATTTTGGCCATGAAAAATTCATCCTACACCCCTGAAAATTCAGAAAATGTTGGCAGCACAAAAAAGGCCTTAAAATACATATTAGGCCTGCAAAAATGTAGAAAACTTTGGAGGCCCAAAAAAGGGGTTTACAGGCATCCTAGACCACATAAAGTCCAGAAAATGTTGGTGGCCCAAAAACTGTGTCAGAGAGCTCTGAATGGCCCAAAAATGCTTGCAGCCTGAAAAGGGCATTAACCCGCATCCTAGACCCCTGAAATTCCTAAAAACATTCATGGCCCGAAAAATGCATCCTACACCCCTTAAAGTTCAGAAACTGTTGGCAGCCCAAAAAATGCCTTAAAATGCATCTTATTTCTGCAAATATCTTTAAAACTTTGGAGGCCCAAAAAAGGGTTTTGCAGGCATCCTAGACCCCATAAAGTCCAGAAAATGTTGGTGACCCGAAAACAGTGTCAGAGAGCTCTGAATGTCCCAAAAATATTTGCAGTCTGAAAAGGGCATTAACCCGCATGCTAGACCCCTGAAATTTCCCAAAATATTTTGGCCACGAAAAATTCATCCTACACCCCTGAAAATTCAGAAAATATTGGCAGCACAAAACAGGCCTTAAAATACATATTAGGCCTGCAAAAATGTAGAAAATTTTGGAGGCCCAAAAAAGGGGTTTACAGGCATCCTAGACCCACTAAAGTCCAGAAAATGTTGGCGGCCCAAAAACTGTGTCAGAGAGCTCTGAATGTCCCAAACACATTTGCAGTCTGAAAAGGGCATTAACTCGCATGCTAGACCCCTGAAATTCCCCAAAATATTTTGGCCATGAAAAATTCATCCTACACCCCTGAAAATTCAGAAAATGTTGGCAGCACAAAAAAGGCCTTAAAATACATATTAGGCCTCTAAAAATGTAGAAAACTTTGGAGGCCCAAAAAAGGGGTTTACAGGCATCCTAGACCCCCTAAAGTCCAGAAAATGTTGGTAGGCCAAAAACTGTGTCAGAGAGCTCTGAATGTCCCAAAAACATTTGCAGCCTGAAAAGGGCATTAACCCACATCCTAAACCCCTGAAATTCGCAAAAACATTTTTGGCCCAAAAAATGCATCCTACACCCCTGAAAGTTCAGAAAATGTTGGCAGCCCCAAAAAGGCCTTAAAATGCATCTTATTCCTGCAAAAATCTTGATAACTTTCGAGGCCCCAAAAAGGGGTTTACATCCTAGACCCCATAAAGTCCAGAAAATGTTGGTGACCTGAAAACAGTGTCAGAGAGCTCTGAATGTCCCAAAAATATTTGCAGCCTGAAAAGGACATTAATCCGCATCCTGGCCCCCTGAAATTCCCCAAAATACTTTTGGCCCAAAAAATGCATCCTACATCCCTGAAGTTCAGAAAATGTTGGCAGCACAAAACAGGCCTTAAAATACATGTTAGGCCTGCACAAATGTAGAAAACTTTGGTTGCCCAAAAAAGGGGTTTACAGGCATCCTAGACCCCCTAAAGTCCAGAAACTGTTGGTGGCCCAAAAAACGGTGTCAGAGAGCTCTGAATGTCCCAAAAACATTTGCAGTCTGAAAAGGGCATTAACCCGCATGCTAGACCCCTGAACTTCCCCAAAATATTTTGGCCATGAAAAATTCATCCTACACCCCTGAAAATTCAGAAAATGTTGGCAACACAAAAAAAGGCCTTAAAATACATATTAGGCCACCAAAAATGTAGAAAACTCTGGAGGCCCAAAAAAGGGGTTTACAGGCATCCTAGACCCCCTAAAGTACAGAAAATGTTGGTAGGCCAAAAACTGTGTCAGAGAGCTCTGAATGTCCCAAAAACATTTGCAGCCTGAAAAGGGCATTAACCCACATCCTAAACCCCTGAAATTCGCAAAAACATTTTTGGCCCAAAAAATGCATCCTACACCCCTGAAAGTTCAGAAAATGTTGGCAGCCCCAAAAAGGCCTTAAAATGCATCTTATTCCTGCAAAAATCTTGATAACTTTCGAGGCCCCAAAAAGGGGTTTACATCCTAGACCCCATAAAGTCCAGAAAATGTTGGTGACCTGAAAACAGTGTCAGAGAGCTCTGAATGTCCCAAAAATATTTGCAGCCTGAAAAGGACATTAATCCACATCCTGGCCCCCTGAAATTCCCCAAAATACTTTTGGCCCAAAAAATGCATCCTACATCCCTGAAGTTCAGAAAATGTTGGCAGCACAAAACAGGCCTTAAAATACATATTAGGCCTGCAAAAATGTAGAAAACTTTGGTTGACCAAAAAAGGGGTTTACAGGCATCCTAGACCCCCTAAAGTCCAGAAAATGTTGGTGGCCCAAAAAACGGTGTCAGAGAGCTCTGAATGTCCCAAAAACATTTGCAGTCTGAAAAGGGCATTAACCCGCATGCTAGACCCCTGAACTTCCCCAAAATATTTTGGCCATGAAAAATTCATCCTACACCCCTGAAAATTCAGAAAATGTTGGCAACACAAAAAAAGGCCTTAAAATACATATTAGGGCACCAAAAATGTAGAAAACTCTGGAGGCCCAAAAAAGGGGTTTACAGGCATCCTAGACCCCCTAAAGTACAGAAAATGTTGGTAGGCCAAAAACTGTGTCAGAGAGCTCTGAATGTCCCAAAAACGTTTGCAGCCTGAAAAGGGCATTAACCCACATCCTAAACCCCTGAAATTCCCAAAAACATTTTTGGCCCGAAAAATGCATCCTACACCCCTGAAAGTTCCGAAAATGTTGGCAGCCCCAAAAAGGCCTTAAAATGCATCTTATTCCTGCAAAAATCTTGATAACTTTGGAGGCCCAAAAAAGGGGTTTACATCCTAGACCCCATAAAGTCCAGAAAATGTTTGTGACCCGAAAACAGTGTCAGAGAGCTCTGAATGTCCCAAAAATATTTGCATCTGAAAAGGGCATTAATCCGCATCCTGGCCCCCTGAAATTCCCCAAAATATTTTTGCCCCGAAAAATGCATCCTACATCCCTGAAGTTCAGAAAATGTTGGCAGCACAAAACAGGCCTTAAAATACATATTAGGCCTGCAAAAATGTAGAAAACTTTGGAGGCCCAAAAAAGGGGTTTACAGGCATCCTAGACCCACAAAAGTCCAGAAAATGTTGGTGGCCCAAAAACTGTGTCAGAGAGCTCTGAATGTCCCAAACACATTTGCAGTCTGAAAAGGGCATTAACTTGCATGCTAGACCCCTGAAATTCCCCAAAATATTTTGGCCACGAAAAATTCATCCTACACCCCTGAAAATTCAGAAAATGTTGGCAGCACAAAAAAGGCCTTAAAATACATATTAGGCCTCTAAAAATGTAGAAAACTTTGGAGGCCCAAAAAAGGGGTTTACAGGCATCCTAGACCCCCTAAAGTCCAGAAAATGTTGGTAGGCCAAAAACTGTGTCAGAGAGCTCTGAATGTCCCAAAAACATTTGCAGCCTGAAAAGGGCATTAACCCACATCCTAAACCCCTGAAATTCGCAAAAACATTTTTGGCCCAAAAAATGCATCCTACACCCCTGAAAGTTCAGAAAATGTTGGCAGCCCCAAAAAGGCCTTAAAATGCATCTTATTCCTGCAAAAATCTTGATAACTTTCGAGGCCCCAAAAAGGGGTTTACATCCTAGACCCCATAAAGTCCAGAAAATGTTGGTGACCTGAAAACAGTGTCAGAGAGCTCTGAATGTCCCAAAAATATTTGCAGCCTGAAAAGGACATTAATCCGCATCCTGGCCCCCTGAAATTCCCCAAAATACTTTTGGCCCAAAAAATGCATCCTACATCCCTGAAGTTCAGAAAATGTTGGCAGCACAAAACAGGCCTTAAAATACATGTTAGGCCTGCACAAATGTAGAAAACTTTGGTTGCCCAAAAAAGGGGTTTACAGGCATCCTAGACCCCCTAAAGTCCAGAAAATGTTGGTGGCCCAAAAAACGGTGTCAGAGAGCTCTGAATGTCCCAAAAACATTTGCAGTCTGAAAAGGGCATTAACCCGCATGCTAGACCCCTGAACTTCCCCAAAATATTTTGGCCATGAAAAATTCATCCTACACCCCTGAAAATTCAGAAAATGTTGGCAACACAAAAAAAGGCCTTAAAATACATATTAGGCCACCAAAAATGTAGAAAACTCTGGAGGCCCAAAAAAGGGGTTTACAGGCATCCTAGACCCCCTAAAGTACAGAAAATGTTGGTAGGCCAAAAACTGTGTCAGAGAGCTCTGAATGTCCCAAAAACATTTGCAGCCTGAAAAGGGCATTAACCCACATCCTAAACCCCTGAAATTCGCAAAAACATTTTTGGCCCAAAAAATGCATCCTACACCCCTGAAAGTTCAGAAAATGTTGGCAGCCCCAAAAAGGCCTTAAAATGCATCTTATTCCTGCAAAAATCTTGATAACTTTCGAGGCCCCAAAAAGGGGTTTACATCCTAGACCCCATAAAGTCCAGAAAATGTTGGTGACCTGAAAACAGTGTCAGAGAGCTCTGAATGTCCCAAAAATATTTGCAGCCTGAAAAGGACATTAATCCACATCCTGGCCCCCTGAAATTCCCCAAAATACTTTTGGCCCAAAAAATGCATCCTACATCCCTGAAGTTCAGAAAATGTTGGCAGCACAAAACAGGCCTTAAAATACATATTAGGCCTGCAAAAATGTAGAAAACTTTGGTTGACCAAAAAAGGGGTTTACAGGCATCCTAGACCCCCTAAAGTCCAGAAAATGTTGGTGGCCCAAAAAACGGTGTCAGAGAGCTCTGAATGTCCCAAAAACATTTGCAGTCTGAAAAGGGCATTAACCCGCATGCTAGACCCCTGAACTTCCCCAAAATATTTTGGCCATGAAAAATTCATCCTACACCCCTGAAAATTCAGAAAATGTTGGCAACACAAAAAAAGGCCTTAAAATACATATTAGGGCACCAAAAATGTAGAAAACTCTGGAGGCCCAAAAAAGGGGTTTACAGGCATCCTAGACCCCCTAAAGTACAGAAAATGTTGGTAGGCCAAAAACTGTGTCAGAGAGCTCTGAATGTCCCAAAAACGTTTGCAGCCTGAAAAGGGCATTAACCCACATCCTAAACCCCTGAAATTCCCAAAAACATTTTTGGCCCGAAAAATGCATCCTACACCCCTGAAAGTTCCGAAAATGTTGGCAGCCCCAAAAAGGCCTTAAAATGCATCTTATCCCTGCAAAAATCTTGATAACTTTGGAGGCCCAAAAAAGGGGTTTACATCCTAGACCCCATAAAGTCCAGAAAATGTTGGTGACCCGAAAACAGTGTCAGAGAGCTCTGAATGTCCCAAAAATATTTGCATCTGAAAAGGGCATTAATCCGCATCCTGGCCCCCTGAAATTCCCCAAAATATTTTTGGCCCGAAAAATGCATCCTACATCCCTGAAGTTCAGAAAATGTTGGCAGCACAAAACAGGCCTTAAAATACATGTTAGGCCTGCAAAAATGTAGAAAACTTTGGAGGCCCAAAAAAGGGGTTTACAGGCATCCTAGACCCACAAAAGTCCAGAAAATGTTGGTGGCCCAAAAACTGTGTCAGAGAGCTCTGAATGTCCCAAACACATTTGCAGTCTGAAAAGGGCATTAACTTGCATGCTAGACCCCTGAAATTCCCCAAAATATTTTGGCCACGAAAAATTCATCCTACACCCCTGAAAATTCAGAAAATGTTGGCAGCACAAAAAAGGCCTTAAAATACATATTAGGCCTCTAAAAATGTAGAAAACTTTGGAGGCCCAAAAAAGGGGTTTACAGGCATCCTAGACCCCCTAAAGTCCAGAAAATGTTGGTAGGCCAAAAACTGTGTCAGAGAGCTCTGAATGTCCCAAAAATGTTTGCAGCCTGAAAAGGGCATTAACCCACATCCTAAACCCCTGAAATTCCCAAAAACATTTTTGGCCCGAAAAATGCATCCTACACCCCTGAAAGTTCCGAAAATGTTGGCAGCACAAAACAGGCCTTAAAATACATGTTAGGCCTGCAAAAATGTAGAAAACTTTGGTTGCCCAAAAAAGGGGTTTACAGGCATCCTAGACCCCCTAAAGTCCAGAAAATGTTGGTGGCCCAAAAAACGGTGTCAGAGAGCTCTGAATGTCCCAAAAACATTTGCAGTCTGAAAAGGGCATTAACCCGCATGCTAGACCCCTGAACTTCCCCAAAATATTTTGGCCATGAAAAATTCATCCTACACCCCTGAAAATTCAGAAAATGTTGGCAACACAAAAAAAGGCCTTAACATACATATTAGGCCACCAAAAATGTAGAAAACTCTGGAGGCCCAAAAAAGGGGTTTACAGGCATCCTAGACCCCCTAAAGTACAGAAAATGTTGGTAGGCCAAAAACTGTGTCAGAGAGCTCTGAATGTCCCAAAAACATTTGCAGCCTGAAAAGGGCATTAACCCACATCCTAAACCCCTGAAATTCGCAAAAACATTTTTGGCCCAAAAAATGCATCCTACACCCCTGAAAGTTCAGAAAATGTTGGCAGCCCCAAAAAGGCCTTAAAATGCATCTTATTCCTGCAAAAATCTTGATAACTTTCGAGGCCCCAAAAAGGGGTTTACATCCTAGACCCCATAAAGTCCAGAAAATGTTGGTGACCTGAAAACAGTGTCAGAGAGCTCTGAATGTCCCAAAAATATTTGCAGCCTGAAAAGGACATTAATCCGCATCCTGGCCCCCTGAAATTCCCCAAAATACTTTTGGCCCAAAAAATGCATCCTACATCCCTGAAGTTCAGAAAATGTTGGCAGCACAAAACAGGCCTTAAAATACATATTAGGCCTGCAAAAATGTAGAAAACTTTGGTTGCCCAAAAAAGGGGTTTACAGGCATCCTAGACCCCCTAAAGTCCAGAAAATGTTGGTGGCCCAAAAAACGGTGTCAGAGAGCTCTGAATGTCCCAAAAACATTTGCAGTCTGAAAAGGGCATTAACCCGCATGCTAGACCCCTGAACTTCCCCAAAATATTTTGGCCATGAAAAATTCATCCTACACCCCTGAAAATTCAGAAAATGTTGGCAACACAAAAAAAGGCCTTAAAATACATATTAGGCCACCAAAAATGTAGAAAACTCTGGAGGCCCAAAAAAGGGGTTTACAGGCATCCTAGACCCCCTAAAGTACAGAAAATGTTGGTAGGCCGAAAACTGTGTCAGAGAGCTCTGAATGTCCCAAAAACGTTTGCAGCCTGAAAAGGGCATTAACCCACATCCTAAACCCCTGAAATTCCCAAAAACATTTTTGGCCCGAAAAATGAATCCTACACCCCTTAAAGTTCAGAAAATATTGGCAGCCGCAAAAAGGCCTTAAAATGCATCTTATTCCTGCAAAAATCTTGATAACTTTGGAGGCCCAAAAAAGGGGTTTACATCCTAGACCCCATAAAGTCCAGAAAATGTTGGTGACCCGAAAACAGTGTCAGAGAGCTCTGAATGTCCCAAAAATATTTGCATCTGAAAAGGGCATTAATCCGCATCCTGGCCCCCTGAAATTCCCCAAAATATTTTTGGCCCGAAAAATGCATCCTACATCCCTGAAGTTCAGAAAATGTTGGCAGCACAAAACAGGCCTTAAAATACATATTAGGCCTGCAAAAATGTAGAAAACTTTGGAGGCCCAAAAAAGGGGTTTACAGGCATCCTAGACCCACTAAAGTCCAGAAAATGTTGGTGGCCCAAAAACTGTGTCAGAGAGCTCTGAATGTCCCAAACACATTTGCAGTCTGAAAAGGGCATTAACTTGCATGCTAGACCCCTGAAATTCCCCAAAATATTTTGGCCACGAAAAATTCATCCTACACCCCTGGAAATTCAGAAAATGTTGGCAGCACAAAAAAGGCCTTAAAATACATATTAGGCCTCTAAAAATGTAGAAAACTTTGGAGGCCCAAAAAAGGGGTTTACAGGCATCCTAGACCCCCTAAAGTCCAGAAAATGTTGGTAGGCCAAAAACTGTGTCAGAGAGCTCTGAATGTCCCAAAAATGTTTGCAGCCTGAAAAGGGCATTAACCCACATCCTAAACCCCTGAAATTCCCAAAAACATTTTTGGCCCGAAAAATGCATCCTACACCCCTGAAAGTTCCGAAAATGTTGGCAGCCCCAAAAAGGCCTTAAAATGCATCTTATTCCTGCAAAAATCTTGATAACTTTGGAGGCCCAAAAAAGAGGCCTTTTTGAAAGTATTCTAAGAACACTGGTAATGTCCGCGGACATTAAAAGTTTCCATAGGCCATAGTTGAAATGTTTTACTCTATGTGTGTGATATGCTGCGGTGGAGATGGAGACGGGTGCAGCATCATCATCGTCATCTAGACCCCATAAAGTCCAGAAAATGTTGGTGACCCGAAAACAGTGTCAGAGAGCTCTGAATGTCCCAAAAATAGTTGCAGCCTGAAAAGGGCATTAATCCGCATCCTGGCCCCCTGAAATTCCCCAAAATATTTTTGGCCCGATAAATGCATCCTACATCCCTGAAGTTCAGAAAATTTTGGCAGCACAAAACAGGCCTTAAAATACATATTAGGCCTGCAAAAATGTAGAAAACTTTGGAGGCCCAAAAAAGGGGTTTACAGGCATCCTAGACCCACTAAAGTCCAGAAAATGTTGGCGGCCCAAAAACTGTGTCAGAGAGCTCTGAATGTCCCAAAAACATTTGCAATCTGAAAAGGGCATTAACCCGCATGCTAGACCCCTGAAATTCCCCAAAATATTTTGGCCACGAAAAATTCATCCTACACCCCTGAAAATTCAGAAAATGTTGGCAGCACAAAAAAGGCCTTAAAATACATATTAGGCCTGCAAAAATGTAGAAAACTTTGGAGGCCCAAAAAAGGGGTTTACAGGCATCCTAGACCACATAAAGTCCAGAAAATGTTGGTGGCCCAAAAACTGTGTCAGAGAGCTCTGAATGGCCCAAAAACGCTTGCAGCCTGAAAAGGGCATTAACCCGCATCCTAGACCCCTGAAATTCCTAAAAACATTCATGGCCCGAAAAATGCATCCTACACCCCTTAAAGTTCAGAAACTGTTGGCAGCCCAAAACATGCCTTAAAATGCATCTTATTTCTGCAATAATCTTTAAAACTTTGGAGGCCCAAAAAAGGGGTTTGCAGGCATCCTAGACCCCATAAAGTCCAGAAAATGTTGGTGACCCGAAAACAGTGTCAGAGAGCTCTGAATGTCCCAAAAATATTTGCAGTCTGAAAAGGACATTAACCCGCATGCTAGACCCCTGAAATTTCCCAAAATATTTTGGCCACGAAAAATTCATCCTACACCCCTGAAAATTCAGAAAATATTGGCAGCACAAAAAAGGCCTTAAAATACATATTAGGCCTGCAAAAATGTAGAAAACTTTGGTTGCCCAAAAAAGGGGTTTACAGGCATCCTAGACCCCCTAAAGTCCAGAAAATGTTGGCGGCCCAAAAAACGGTGTCAGAGAGCTCTGAATGTCCCAAAAACGTTTGCAGCCTGAAAAGGGCATTAACCCACATCCTAAACCCCTGAAATTCCCAAAAACATTTTTGGCCCGAAAAATGAATCCTACACCCCTTAAAGTTCAGAAAATATTGGCAGCCGCAAAAAGGCCTTAAAATGCATCTTATTCCTCCAGAAATCTTGATAACTTTGGAGGCCCAAAAAAGGGGTTTACATCCTAGACCCCATAAAGTCCAGAAAATGTTGGTGACCCGAAAACAGTGTCAGAGAGCTCTGAATGTCCCAAAAATATTTGCAGCCTGAAAAGGGCATTAATCCGCATCCAGGCCCCCTGAAATTCCCCAAAATATTTTTGGCCCGAAAAATGCATCCTACATCCCTGAAGTTCAGAAAATGTTGGCAGCACAAAACAGGCCTTAAAATACACATTAGGCCTGCAAAAATGTAGAAAACTTTGGAGGCCCAAAAAAGGGGTTTACAGGCATCCTAGACCCCCTAAAGTCCAGAAAATGTTGGCGGCCCAAAAACTGTGTCAGAGAGTTCTGAATGTCCCAAAAACATTTGCAGTCTGAAAAGGGCATTAGCCCGCATGCTAGACCCCTGAAATTTCCCAAAATATTTTGGCCACATAAAATTCATCCTACACCCCTGAAAATTCAGAAAATGTTGGCAGCACAAAAAAGGCCTTAAAATACATATTAGGCCTCTAAAAATGTAGAAAACTTTGGAGGCCCAGAAAAGGGGTTTACAGGCATCCTAGACCCCCTAAAGTCCAGAAAATGTTGGTAGGCCAACAACTGTGTCAGAGAGCTCTGAATGTCCCAAAAACGTTTGCAGCCTGAAAAGGGCATTAACCCACATCCTAAACCCCTGAAATTCCCAAAAACATTTTTGGCCCGAAAAATGCATCCTACACCCCTGAAAGTTCCGAAAATGTTGGCAGCCCCAAAAAGGCCTTAAAATGCATCTTATTCCTGCAAAAATCTTGATAACTTTGGAGGCCCAAAAAAGGGGCCTTTTTGAAAGTATTCTAAGAACACTGGTAATGTCCGCGGACATTAAAAGTTTCCATAGGCCATAGTTGAAATGTTTTACTCTATGGGTGTGATATGCTGCGGTGGAGATGGAGACGGGTGCAGCATCATCATCGTCATCTAGACCCCATAAAGTCCAGAAAATGTTGGTGACCCGAAAACAGTGTCAGAGAGCTCTGAATGTCCCAAAAATATTTGCAGCCTGAAAAGGGCATTAATCCGCATCCTGGTCCCCTGAAATTCCCCAAAATATTTTTGGCCCAAAAAATGCATCCTACATCCCTGAAGTTCACAAAATGTTGGCAGCACAAAACAGGCCTTAAAATACATATTAGGCCTGCAAAAATGTAGAAAACTTTGAAGGCCCAAAAAAGGTGTCGGGGGGAAATTCTGCCGGGGTCGGCCGGGCCGCCCGCGGACCTCCGGGCAGGGAGGCCCCAACTCCTCCCGTGTATATCTCGGATCGAGACAGAGTATGAGGCACACACAAGGAGCAAGGCAACTTCTGCTGTTTATTACGCAAACGGCAGGGATGGGTCAAGGAGCGTACGCGTTCGCCCTGACACACACACAATCGTGGGGCTCGCAGGCCCTTTTTACTGTAATATGACGCGCTACTTGCGTCACTTCAAAAAGTTAACAAAAACCTACCGCCACTCATAATTGGTTGCTAGAGTGGTAGGGTTAGTATAGTACACATATAGAGAATGATATTAGTGGTCAAGGTGTAGTCAGGTGGTATATCTGGGTTGTCCCTTCAATTAGATACATAAGAATTGTTACATGAAGACCCCTGAGGATTGGCTAATGTTAATGACGTGTGAGATAAGAGCCCCATGTTCTGATTGGTGCATCCGTGAGCTCCCCAGCCTGGGACCACCGTTGTTCCCAGCTCTCGGTGTACCCGTGTTTGCAACAATGTTTCAATATGGGTACATGCAGACAATGTGAGGATTTATTTATAGGTGGGAGCTGACCGTTCCCACTGTAGCAGGTGTCCATGGAGCCTTTCAAGTGTCCCGGCCTGTGTCTCGTAGTGCGGGACCCAGACGCCCTGTCTCTCCTGGGTTTTGGCATCTCGTCAGGTTCGGCTTGGTCACGTGAGGCGGGACCGTGTTTGAGGCAGAATTCTGCACAATTAATATTGTTTTTCCACTGTGTGTCTGGTTTAATTTGTAGATATGATTCTAACGTTGGTACGCGGAGTGCAAGGTTGCAACATCGTGCCTTTGATGATTTGTTCTTGGATGTGGGTTTGCAACATTGCGACCTTGGCTGGGTGCTCCACCAGGCTCATTCTGCAGGATCAGCAACCTGACTTTTGCTTTGTTAATGTCCACGGAACTCTTGCTTGAGGCCTACTTGGGCCTGGCGCATAAGTGATCCATTTCGTGCATGGGTGCTTTAGATTATAGTGGCATATATTTCCATGACCAATATCGTGTTTCCATTATACCTCTCACGGTGGTAACGGGTTTCAAGGGAAGCATGAGCAAGCGTTATAGATGGGTTCATGATGCGTCTTGCGTTTCTGTACTCTGAAAGCCTATGTAAAAATAATAAAGATGCACGTCCGTGAATATGCCTGTCGCCTACGTCAGAGCACTGAGTATATTCTTCGTGTAGATTGGTGTGGGAATGTTAAGTGTGTATATTTATACAGATGTGCTTCCCGTTGTCTAGGTCGTCATGGCATCTCTAACGACGTGTGGTTTTTAGTCTAGCTGATCCGAGCCGCAGGTGTCGGCACGGTCAGTGCGGGCTGCTGGGCAGGCAGGTGGACACATCCGTATGTTCCTGTACCATGGTACCTGGTCGTCTGGTAACTGGACGAACTCTTCTCGCGGCGGGTGTCTGGGCCGTGACCCTCTAGGCCAAGCTCGAGAGGTGAAGGACGGGAGCCTGGTCTTCCATTCTCCCACTTCAGTCCCCCCTCTGGTCGACTTGTCGACCACAAACATATCCTTCTCGTTATCTCCTCTTACCCTCCATATCTTAGTTATCCCGCCGAGATGTCCATAATGGTTTACATGATCTTCAAATGACCAATACATGTATTCACATGTTCCTCCAGGAGTACAGTATACCCATCTTCCTATGTAGCTCCGGGGGTTCCTTGGGTTTTCGATCTTCACTGATGGTGGGTCTAGATGATTGGTGATAATTTGGGTACGCAACTTCTCCCTTTCTTGTATTATCACACCTGTATGCTGGCCGTCATCTGCTGGCATTAAGGGGTGCATTCCCACCATTTCCAGCAACTCGTCAGTCGTGCGTGCCTTCCGGGCCTTCCAAAACCTAATTATTATCAGGGCAGCTCCAGCCAAAATAGCACATCCCACTATTATTTTCAGTCCATCTGACAGCCAAGATGGCATCCATGACCATAATAGTGAAAACCAGCTCTTATCCTTGTTCACACCGTTACTTTCGTCCATCATTTTGGAGTGCATCTGGGCCAATTGTGAAACTGCTTCTGTCAGCGTACCATTGTCAGCATCGTTGGCAGGTATGAACGTGCAGCAAGATTGTCCTATCTTTGCACAAACTCCTCCTTCCATTGCTGTGAGGAGGTCCAATACATATCTGTTCTGGAGTGCAACCATCCTTACAGCTCGCAGCTCCTCTTTAATTGCGTTGAACCCATTTACTGTTGAATTGATGGTCATCATTAGTTCCCACCTTGTTATTTGGAGCCATTTTGCGTTTGCGTATGCCTGCAGTCCCGGATGTATTATTGAGGAGAAGAACATTGCTGCTCTACTGAATAGTCTATGTTCTGGCGGTATTGATGTTAGTTCCGTTTCCGATCTTCCCCACAGGTAATTTCCTGTCAATGGCTCTCCTTGTCTTTTTCTCCTGTTTAGTACAGTATCATTGCTGTTGGTCCTGTTTCCTTGCTCCTTCTGGAGTGGTGCAGATCTCTTTCTTCTCTTATCCCCTTCATCCATTTTAGGAAATTTCGCCACATCGACATGCTTCTTAGGTACCACTAGTGATGGCACATTGACGTGTACCATTGTGCACACACCATTCCACAGGGGAGGCAATGTATGATATGCCTTTTCCCCACAGGCCCAATAATGGTCCATTATTACTGCTGTTCCCGCTCCCCCCTCAGGTAACTCCATCACGTTTGCACAATTGGTGTTATATCCTACGTCCACCTCTCCTTTATGCTGATAGCATACTTTGGGTGCAGTCAATGGTAGTATAGTTATCGGGTCTTCATCTTCTTCTACCCATGTGAGCATTGGTACATACTTGATCCACGTCGTCCAACATCGATGATTGTGTGTCTCGATAGTTGAGATAGTTTCTTTTGTTACCATGTTGCTGCCAATCACTCCTATCTCCCAGCTGTTGCCCAGGAACACCTTTCCTGTTATCGTCAGTAGCGGCCTTTCCCAGCATCCTTGTTTACCCGGAACTTCAGTGGCGTACCAATCACATGGTAGGTACTGCAGTGTTACCTTCTTTGTTTCTCCTTTTGCAGGGCCACTTGTTATGTACCTGAATGCTTCAGCATGTAAACTGGTCTTGTGATAACTTAGATAGGTCTTGAGGAAGTTGTTTTCATATGGGTATGAGTCTCGTGTTTTCCATGTCATGTGCACTACTGTTCCTTGAAATCTTCCTTTTGTTTGGAACAGGGCCAAATATATTACGCACTGTGCTGTTTTTTCATCTATTTCTGTGGCAACAAATGTTCGTGAAGCGCTCATGGCGTATGGTATTAATGAGCAAACGTAACAGCTATCCTCAGTTGTCTGTTTACCAATGCGGGTCATGTGTTGGTACCATATGTTGTTTGTGACGTGTGCTGAGTCTTGTACATAATTATCAATACCTTTATTGTCTGAGTATGTGCTGCGTTTAACTCTATTTTGCTTGGGTGCAAAATTACTATTACCACCTGACGTATCACCTGTTGCAGCAGGGGACGGGGGTATATTAAGTTTGGGTGCAGCAATAAAATCAATAGCATAGCTGTACTGCCAGACAGAAGCAGCCAAGAACCCGGTGATCATAAAAATCCCTATTATTTTTATTACATATGCTAATTTCACCGGCATTTTGCTCTTACCTTGCTGCGGTCCTGGCAGCTTATTCTTGCGACGTTACAGTTGCCCGCCTGAAAATTCTCAAAAGTGCTGGTTATTAGATGTTAGTTTTGTTACTTTTAAGCTCTCCCTATCAAGTAGTCATTCAGTGCCCAGGCGAAGAGCTGCTCCCACGCTACTCTAAGTGATGGGTCTCTTATCACTGGCAAGTATGGGCGGAGGTGGGGCATGTGATATTCTATGGCCAGGAGGAAGGCTGTGTAGTATACACGTACCCTTCTCCTTTTTAAGTATGTTGGCCTCTTTATTTCGTATACAAATTGGTGTGACAATTCTTCTGGGTAGTTATCGTCTGGCAGCACCATTTACACCTGCACACTGAATTTGTTAATTAGTTTTCTTAACAATACAATATTACGCAGTTCCTGTATGTGCGAGAGAAAAAAGAGAACATTCACGTGTTTACATGTGTATTAGTGCAATCATGTCCTTCAGTTTTAGTTACAACTGTACTTAGCAGTCAATGGGGGGGGTTTGTGCTCAAATGGCGGAAGTATTTTTACTCTTTGAGCGAGTGATCATGGGGTGGGCAGTATGGGGATCACTCCCTTCTTCGTCAGTTATTGTCTCCGAGGGAACAATTGGGTCGTTGTCTGTGGTTGAACTTTCTTCCGCTGTAGGGGATGTGGTTGCTGTACTTCCAATTGCTCTGTCGTTGGCGCTGGGGCGGGTCTGCAGTTTGTAGATCTTTACGTCATGTAGGTGATTCCAAGCACGCTTATCCTTTAGTTTTACTGCTCTTGTTGATACGTCCTCTACCAGATGGGGGCCAGTGAACCTCTTCTCATGCCACCTTCTATTGAAATTGCGAAGTAGTACGTGGTCACCTTTGGCAAGTTTGCAGGAGTTCTCCTTTCCCAATTCCGTACTTTCGTCTTTTTCTTGATTGCTGGTGGACCCGCCCCGTATGCGCTCGAGCTGTTGAGACACAAACACGACACTAGTAATCAAAGAAGACACATATTGATACATTTCATCACCTAACACATTCGCTGAACTTTCGTGGTCGGTGAATGCCCTTGACGTTGGTGTTAGGGGAAGGCGCATTTGGCGTCCAGTAACCACTTCGTGTGGGGTGAGGTGGTGGTCGGACCCTGGCCTGTTTCTAAGTTCAAACAATGCTAACGGGAGGCAATACAACCAACTTTTCTTTGTTGTTTGTTGTATTTTAGCAATTGCCTCCTTCAATAAGCCATTTAGGCGTTCACATACACCATTAGCCTGTGGGTGGTATGCACATGCAAATTTGTGTTTAATGTTCAGCAGGGATGTGATATGCTGGAACATTTCGTTTGCGAAATGGGGCCCATTGTCTGATCTTAACACCTCGCACACTCCCCATCTGGGGAAGACCTCCCTTACTATGAATTTAGCTGCTCTAAACGCATCAGGGTGTGAACAGGGCCCTGCTTCAATCCACCTAGAAAATGGGCATACTACTACAATCATATACCTATTGCCTTGACAGATGTTGATCATATCAACATAGTCAATGTGAAGGTGCCGAAAAGGCCCTTCTGGCCGGGGTATTGTACCTCTTATCACTTTTAAAGTATGGCCAGCCGTAAACTGTTGACATGTGAGGCAATTGCTGATAAAATTTGACACATGAGAGGTTAACTCGGGACAAAACCAATCTTCTCTAATTCGTGCTGCAATTATTTCCTTGCCTGTATGGGCAGGGTGATGTAATTGGCTCAGGGCGGTATTTAACAGTGCCAACGGTATTACAACTTTCCCAGTGCCACCCTGGCGCCATAGTGCGTCAGTTGGTGACATTGTGCATCCTCTTTTCACCCATACTTCTTTTTCGGCCATTGGTGCAGCCGCTTGTAGCTCCATAATCTGTGTGGCTGGGAGATGGGTGTACCCTTCTCTTATTAACATCTCCCTCGCTATTCCCCTCCCTCTCCCTCTCTGTGAGTCGGTGGGGTTCCATATCTCACCAAAATATGCAGCATATTTCGCATGTGCGTCTGCTGCAGCATTTCCTTTTGATACATAGTCTTCTCCATTGGTGTGTGCGGTGCATTTTACTAGGGCTAGTTCTTGGGGATCGTTTATTACTTCAATTAGTTCAGCCAACAAGAGGGCATGTTGTACTGGAGTGCCATCAGCTCTCCTAAACCCTCTTCTTCTCCATTTTGATAGCCCTGAGTGGACAGTGGATGTAACATATGCACTGTCGGAATATATGGTTATTCTTTTATTAAAACTTTCCTTTAATGCCAATATGAGTGTAACGAGTTCCGCCGCTTGAGCAGAGTAATGCTGTGGTAATTGTACACACTTCATAGCCACACACACCTGCGCCTCCATCATTTTTACTACAGCTGCCCCAGTCCTTCTAATCCCATCTCCTTGATCAATAGTTGATGACCCATCAATAAACAAAAGCTCACCTCCCTCTAGTGCGTTTTCTTCAACTTTCCTAGTACATGAGTATAGTTCAGTTACTTGGGTGCAGTCGTGGGCGTAATCTCCTTCTTCAATTACTTCTGCTAGGAACCTTGCAGGGTTAACCGTGCTACATCTAACAATTGCTAGTTCAGCTTTAGACAAAATAATCTCATAACCTGATGCCCTCTGTGTTGTTAGTGTGGACTTAGGTTTATTCAATATCGCAAATAGTGCATGTTCCACAAATAGTGTAGTTGGACACCCCATAGTTATTGCTGATGCTTTTTCTACTGCAAAAGCAGCTGCAGCGAGACCTTGTTCACAAGAGAATTGGCCTAACATTATAGGGTCTAAGTGACCGCTGTAAAATGCTACTGGTTTATAGCCCATGCTAGTTTTTTGGGCCAATACTGCTTTCATCACTGCTGAGTCGCAATGTGAGAAAATAAAGAAGCGCCGCTCATAGTCTGGGGATGCCAGTACTGGAGCAGTTGATATTGCGTCTTTTAATTCGTCAAATGCCTCCCTCATTTCCATAGTCCATCCCAACTTTTTCTCCCCTTTATTTGCTTCCTTCAAACCCTCAAGCAGGGGTCCTATGTATGAGCTGTAATCAAATACCCATGCTCTACAGTAGTTGCACAGCCCCAAAAATTGCTGTAGTTCTCTCACAGTCTGTGGCACGGGAGTGCTTGAGATGGCCTGTGCTCTTTGTGGTGCAATCCTTCTTCCATGTTGAGATATCAGTTGGCCAATGTAAAGTACCTGTTCCTGACAGTATTGTATCTTTTCCATGTCTACCTTATACCCCTTCTCAGCCAATATTGTCAACATTTTTAAGGAGTCCTGTCTACATTTGCTTTCGTTTGTACTACAAATTATTATGTCATCCACATACTGTAACACTGTGCTTTCCACCTCAACGTTACCCAAATCCATCTGTATTACTCTATTGAAAATTGAGGGTGATTCACAATACCCCTGTGGTAATCTGGTATGTTTCCACTTTGTATTTCGGTAAGTAAAGCTTGTCAAATCTTGTGAGTCTGGGTGTAATGGTATTGAGAAAAAAGCATTTTTAAGGTCAATCACTGTAAAACGCGATGCTTCTGCCGGAATGCCACACAATATTGTGGCCGGGTTTGCTGTTACTGGATACTCTGCTTCTACTATGTTGTTCAAGGGTCTGAGGTCCTGTATGAAGCGCCAAGACCCCCCTTTAGCCTTGCGCACCGGGTACACAGCTGTGTTACATGGTGATTCTGAGGGGACCAATATGCCATTGTTTATAAGGGCCGTTATGGTTTCATATATGCCCTCATCTGCCTCTTTTGACAATGGGTACTGTTTCACTCTTGGTAATATGGCACCCTTTTTCAACTTTATCCTTACACCCCCTATGCTTTTTATGCATCCTACGTCATAAGGGCTAATAGTCCATAATGATTTGGGAACCTTTGACATATCCTCCTTAAAAAATGGGACTGGGGTGCCTGCGGGTGCCTCAAGTGCCATTGCAATTTTCTGTGCTACTTGTTTGTGAGCCACTCTTAGCCATATTTCTACGCTCATCATGAACACCATTTCATTTTCTTCCTTTTCTTCTGAGAACAGCTCTTCGTCTGACACCTGGGTCAGCCTACACCCTTCTGCTAGTGCTATCACCGCCCTCCAAGCTCTCCCTTCGTTATCTTGGGCGTGCACAGCAACATAATCAGCTGTTGCAATAATGCTCTCAATGTCCACTGCAAACACCTTCCCTTCTAATTCATTACCTGGTGTTTCTGGTCGGAATAGATAGGCTGCTGGTCTCCTCCATATTTTCCCTTCTATCCCTGGCATCCATGCAAATGCCATGTCAGTGCCATATTGAAATATCTCGCCATCTACTGGCTCCGCCCTAATCGCTGTCTGTCCACAGTATGCTTGCAAAATCTGTCGTGCTGCGAGCATGTTAATCCCTGGAGTAGAGCAAATTATGCCATCCTCTGTAAACGAGATCGTCATGTTCAACCTGTTCATTATGTCCCTCCCCAGTATATTTACTGGCGAGGCACTATAATACAAAAGTGGAACCGACAGATCATAATCTCCAATAGATAACGGAACGTTATCAGTAAATGGAACCAACCCTTTAGCCCCAGAAAATCCTTGGGTGTTCATGGCTTCGCCTGACATCTTAAATTTACCTTCCCTTATGCAAGACCGGGTCGCCCCGGTGTCAACAAGAAATGATAATTTTTTGTCACCTATCGTTACCTCTATGCGTGGCTCCTCCGCACTATTAGGTGTTACTGACAGGATGGGACACACCAAGGCCGTCTGTGGGCTGTCCTATTGGGGGTACAATGATTGGCCATTCCCTGTGTAAGGGTTGTGTCCCAACACCGTCACCCCACCCAATTGTGTTCGTTCATTTTGTGGTGGTTGTATTAACGCTACTTGTTGTTGTGGCGGTGAATAGGTTTGTTGCTGTTGTGGTTGTTGTGGTTGGCCACTCCCTTGTTGTGACATCTGCTGCTGTTGTATGCCCTGCTGTTCGTGTGATGCCCTAGGTTGTGCTTGCTCATTCCATGCTGGTGTTCCTGGCCTGACCCTACATGTACGTGACATGTGTCCTAATATTCCGCAGCTCCAACACACGGGTGGTTCCCTGTTTTGCCATGGGAAGCTCCCTGCGTTGTCTTGGTATACGGGTTGCCCTGTGGAGTAGTTATTCCTGAGTCCCCCAGCCTGTTGTTGGGTATTATATCCATATCCTCTCCCTCTCATAAACCCTCCTCTCCCTCTGTTATAACTATAATACCCAGTTCCTTGCATTGGGTACCCTCCTCCCATGCTCGGTGTGTGTAATTGCAGAGGCGGCACTTGCTGTATTACACCTTGTGGGGGCGCTATTTGAGCTGGATCTTGTGCAGCCACTACTTGCGTTGGGCTTTGGGTCATTGGTGTGGGCGTAGTTATTAGTGCCCCTTCCATTGTGTATTTAGTAAGTTTTTTCTGTACTAATTTGGCCTCTTCGGTTTTCCTGTCCTCCTCCTTTTGTTTCATCTTTCCTTGCCATGTCCTGCAGTGATGTACTATAGTCAGTTGTATTTCTGGCCATGGTTTTGCTTCCATTCCTACTACTTTCTTTAGCTGTTTCTGAACTCCTTCTGGGAGCCCTTGTACTAGTATATGATAAAATATGGCTGGTGTCTTGTCCCATTGTTCTCTAGTCTCCATGCGCCACTTCTCTTGAATGTCCTGGATATAATCAACAGGATCCTCATTTTCACCCATCTTACGGGAAGTAATGGCTCCTATGTCTGAGGTGTCTGGGTACTGCACTCTCAGTGCCTGCCACAGCGCATGTCTGCAGTTTGCAAATGGTGCCCCATCATGCGATGTGTTTGTTATTGTTACCCCATGGAATCCCGCTCTTTTCCAAATGTCATCCGCTCTATCCCCTAATATTGATATTAACAGGCCCTTCACATCTCCTACTGCTAGTTTCTGTCCTGCGGTGTGTTTTTCCATTTCATATATCCACTTACCCGCACCTCCACTTAGTGAGGGGAGCCTACATTTTATATTTTCCTTATCCGTATGTTTCCAAGGTACATATTGTGGTCTAACCCCTCCTCTCTCCAGCAGTGGCATTAAATTCTGTCTTGTGTCACCCTTTACGCTCCATGATATTGAGTCTTCACACCCCTCCTCTTCCCCCATTTCTTTTACTGCTTCAAATTCTTCCTTACTACCTCTGCCCCTACCTCCCTCTTCTTCCTTTCCCCTTCTTTCATCATTTCCTGTGTTCAATAAGGGTATGTTTATTTGTCTGTCTTGCCTGCGACTAGGGAGGTCCCTAAGCCGACATGCATACGGTGTAAGTTCGTTCATGAAGGGCGCGAGCTTTATTCTGTGCAGAGAGCGTGCGGTGGTTGAACACGTAGGTAGTGACGTGGGAGGGCGGCGTGATGGAGATGTTGGTGGCGTGGTTTCATTGGTTTGTGTTTCCTCTATTCTTTTCGTTTCCTCCTTACTTCTCTCCAGCTCCTCCCCTCTTCTACTTATCCAGGGCGAATCTATGTTTGTTCTAGTGAGGTACAGTTTATCTAAGCTTTCCCTTTCACTCCTTCTTCCATCCTTCTCCACTCCTTCTTCCTCCTCACTGCAAAAATCATTTATAAATTCCACCCCCCACTCTGCCTTTTTTCCTTTTATTGTTACTGTTTTTAAATCTATTAAGTCTCTTTCTCCCCTTTCGTTTTTACCAACTGTCCCCCCTAGTGCTGATGTCGTTGCTACCTCCCTACTTTTATATACATCTCCCCATCTTTCACTCTCTTTACCCCTCCCTTCTCTTCCTTCTTCACTTCTTTCCTCCATTTCCCTACTATTTTCCTCTCTTTTCCTTTTTAATTCCTCCATTACTTCGTTGCTCATCTGTTCCAATATCCTTTCATCCTCCCTCTTTCTTTCCCATTTCACCCTTTCTCTTTCTACTATACTCTCTATTACCTTCCCCTCTTCATATTTTTTAGCTGTCTCAGATATTATCCTCCTCCTCCATATTTCCATTTCTTTTTCCTTTTCTTCTTCTTCCTTCTTCTTCTCTCTCAGCACTACTCTTGATACCCTATCTGCTGCTGCTTTTACCCTTTCAGCTTCTCTCTTTTGTTCCTCGCTTCGTTCCCTTAATCTTTCCAATTCGTCCTTACCTTCTTTCCTTTTCCTCACTCTCTCTCTTTCCTCCCTCTCAAGTTGTTTGATCAGTTCATTCTGCTCTTCCCTTAGTTTTGCTAATCTTTCCTCCAAAATCTCTTCCTTCTGCCGTAGTAGCTCCTCTCCCCTCATTTCACTCTCTCTGGCACTATCCTCGTTTGTTCTCCTCACCGCCTCCCTTTCTTCTCCAGTTAGTGAGCCTCGTAATTTCAACAATATCTGTGCAGCTACCCACTCATCCTCTCCTATCTCTTCAGTCTGCTCTTCTCTAATCCTCCCTTCCCCCATTGGTATCTTCCCATGAGCTACATATGGTGGAGGGCTGTATGCCGGGTTTGAGTATCCTTCAGCCGCCCTTAACCGTCCTTCTATTTCTCCTAATTCTCTTAAAGGGTACAACCCTCCTCCCTCTGTTTTCACTCCCGGTGTTATGGGTATCTCATTGCTCGGTTCCTTTTTTATGTCGTCTAATTTATCAATCTTTTCTCCTCCCTGTCTTTCGTTCCCCGTATTCTTTGTGCTTTCGCACTCCTTTTCCCCACCCGTTCCTTCTTTCTTAATCTCCTTTTCTTCCGGTGTTTCCCCCATAGTGAACATTCCATTTGGTCCTGGTCGAGACCCCTGGAACATCCTCCATAAGTTAAACACCTCCACGTGGTTTGCCAACTTCTTCCCCTTGTATGTATTGTGCAGATGGTTCAGTAGTGAGTGTTGGGCATATGGATCGAAACTACCATTAGGCGGCCATGGTGTTAACATTTTGTTGTCTGTCCCCTGGGTCCACTCTATGCTGTACTTAATTAACTTCTCCCTGTGTGGTGGCAGTGTGGTGCATATGTGCTGTAGTGGGGTAGTGAGGGTGTTCCCCCACCCTCCCGACCCTCTCCCCGATAACCCTCTCCCGGATGACATGGTTGTACTCCCCTTGTTACCCTTCCCCTTACTACCAATTTACAATATACAACCTTGTATTGCTTACCTCGCCCCGCAAGTGTGGGGACTTACGACAATCCTTTGACAATTATGCAATAGTAATAAATGTGATGTTATATTATATTCCTTCCCCTACGGCCCCCTGCGGCCGAAGCGCACGCAGCCCCCTGCGGCTGCGTACCCCTTACGACGATCTTATACAGTTGTCCTGTTTCTCCGTTCTCCTCCCCCTTTTACACTTGCCGTGGCCGGCGTTCTCCGTGCGCAGCCACGCCCCTTTCCCCTTCTTCTTCCGATCCACTGGTTTATAGTTTATCTCCGTATCAGTTCCTTTATCATACTTCTCCTCCCCACCACTCTCGAACCCAAGGTTCCTGGTGCTCACGATATCCTATTAAATCCCTACTGGTGACGTCACCGATTTCTTCGAGCTACTGGTATATTCGTGTTATGTTCTTTAAGTTCAAAATACACTTGTAATCTACCCCGCTAACCCTACAGCTGTCTTCCTGTCTCTCCTGGAACAAGGTAATCTCATCAATACTATAACCGGACTGCGCACGCTGCGTCGCCTCGCGTGTGATACGCCCCTCAACAGGAGGGCTTAACCAGCCAATTATCTTCCGTTTTGGGCAACTACGTAACTAGCCACCGCCCACAGGGAAACGTCATCTACCTATCGAGTTTCTTGCTCGAACAATAGGGAACCTCATCTACTCATTCAATAATAAATATCAAATCGTAGGAAACCACACACCCATCCTCACACGTAGTCGCGATTTAGGCCAATCAGTGTCTTACGAGCTGCTGCACGTGATGTTTTCGTGCCCCGCCCTCCTCTTTCGCGTAACGTTAGCTCACTGTTACGAGCGGCTTCACGTGATGTTTTCGTGCCCCGCCCCCCTCTTTCGCGTAACGTTAGCTCACTGTTACGAGCGGCTTCACGTGATGTTTTCGTGCCCCGCCCCCCTCTTTCGCGTAACGTTAGCTCACTGTTATGAGCGGCTTCACGTGATGTTTTCGTGCCCCGCCCCCCTCTTTCGCGTAACGTTAGCTCACTGTTACGAGCGGCTTCACGTGATGTTTTCGTGCCCCGCCCCCCTCTTTCGCGTAACGTTAGCCGCCTGCTTTCGCACTCGTTTCGCTACCATTCATTCCATTAGCAACACTCAACTAAACCCTCGCCACTTTACAATTCCTCCCTCCTCCCTTATTTACTTCCTCCCCCTCCCTCACAATTTCGCATTGCTTGTTGTGCGTGTCATGCTCACCAAGTTCTCTCGATGCAGGGCCGCTCGACTGCGTGCACCCCTCCAAGCGGCTCGCCACCTCCCCTCGTCTGGACCACGTCTGGACACTCGCCGACCTCGGGCGGGATACTTCTCAACCGGCTCCCGAGGGCCAATATCCGGATTGCGCTGTCCGGTCCTCTCGCAGCTCCGCGATGGTCCTGTAGTCCTCAGAAGGGGGCAACGGCAGAGGGGGCCGCGCCGCCGGGCCTCCTCGCAACGGGAGTGCCTGGAAAAATTAAAAATAAAAGTCGATCTTAAACAGATCTCAGCAGTGCCTCCAACTTGTCGGGGGGAAATTCTGCCGGGGTCGGCCGGGCCGCCCGCGGACCTCCGGGCAGGGAGGCCCCAACTCCTCCCGTGTATATCTCGGATCGAGACAGAGTATGAGGCACACACAAGGAGCAAGGCAACTTCTGCTGTTTATTACGCAAACGGCAGGGATGGGTCAAGGAGCGTACGCGTTCGCCCTGACACACACACAATCGTGGGGCTCGCAGGCCCTTTTTACTGTAATATGACGCGCTACTTGCGTCACTTCAAAAAGTTAACAAAAACCTACCGCCACTCATAATTGGTTGCTAGAGTGGTAGGGTTAGTATAGTACACATATAGAGAATGATATTAGTGGTCAAGGTGTAGTCAGGTGGTATATCTGGGTTGTCCCTTCAATTAGATACATAAGAATTGTTACATGAAGACCCCTGAGGATTGGCTAATGTTAATGACGTGTGAGATAAGAGCCCCATGTTCTGATTGGTGCATCCGTGAGCTCCCCAGCCTGGGACCACCGTTGTTCCCAGCTCTCGGTGTACCCGTGTTTGCAACAATGTTTCAATATGGGTACATGCAGACAATGTGAGGATTTATTTATAGGTGGGAGCTGACCGTTCCCACTGTAGCAGGTGTCCATGGAGCCTTTCAAGTGTCCCGGCCTGTGTCTCGTAGTGCGGGACCCAGACGCCCTGTCTCTCCTGGGTTTTGGCATCTCGTCAGGTTCGGCTTGGTCACGTGAGGCGGGACCGTGTTTGAGGCAGAATTCTGCACAATTAATATTGTTTTTCCACTGTGTGTCTGGTTTAATTTGTAGATATGATTCTAACGTTGGTACGCGGAGTGCAAGGTTGCAACATCGTGCCTTTGATGATTTGTTCTTGGATGTGGGTTTGCAACATTGCGACCTTGGCTGGGTGCTCCACCAGGCTCATTCTGCAGGATCAGCAACCTGACTTTTGCTTTGTTAATGTCCACGGAACTCTTGCTTGAGGCCTACTTGGGCCTGGCGCATAAGTGATCCATTTCGTGCATGGGTGCTTTAGATTATAGTGGCATATATTTCCATGACCAATATCGTGTTTCCATTATACCTCTCACGGTGGTAACGGGTTTCAAGGGAAGCATGAGCAAGCGTTATAGATGGGTTCATGATGCGTCTTGCGTTTCTGTACTCTGAAAGCCTATGTAAAAATAATAAAGATGCACGTCCGTGAATATGCCTGTCGCCTACGTCAGAGCACTGAGTATATTCTTCGTGTAGATTGGTGTGGGAATGTTAAGTGTGTATATTTATACAGATGTGCTTCCCGTTGTCTAGGTCGTCATGGCATCTCTAACGACGTGTGGTTTTTAGTCTAGCTGATCCGAGCCGCAGGTGTCGGCACGGTCAGTGCGGGCTGCTGGGCAGGCAGGTGGACACATCCGTATGTTCCTGTACCATGGTACCTGGTCGTCTGGTAACTGGACGAACTCTTCTCGCGGCGGGTGTCTGGGCCGTGACCCTCTAGGCCAAGCTCGAGAGGTGAAGGACGGGAGCCTGGTCTTCCATTCTCCCACTTCAAAGGGGTTTACAGGCATCCTTGACCCCCTAAAGTCCAGAAAATGTTGGTGGCCCAAAAACTGTGTCAGAGAGCTCTGAATGGCCCAAAAACGCTTGCAGCCTGAAAAGGGCATTAACCCGCATCCTAAACCCCTGAAATTCCCAAAAACATTTTTGGCCCGAAAAATGCATCCTACACCCCTGAAAGTTCAGAAAATGTTGGCAGCCCCGAAAAGGCCTTAAAATGCATCTTATTCCTGCAAAAATCTTGATAACTTTGGAGGCCCAAAAAAGGGGTTTACATGCTAGACCCCATAAAGTCCAGAAAATGTTGGTGACCCGAAAACAGTGTCAGAGAGCTCTGAATGTCCCAAAAATAGTTGCAGCCTGAAAAGGGCATTAATCCGCATCCTGGCCCCCTGAAATTCCCCAAAATATTTTTGGCCCGAAAAATGCATCCTACATCCCTGAAGTTCAGAAAATGTTGGCAGCACAAAACAGGCCTTAAAATACATATTAGGCCTGCAAAAATGTAGAAAACTTTGGAGGCCCAAAAAAGGGGTTTACAGGCATCCTAGACCCACTAAAGTCCAGAAAATGTTGGCGGCCCAAAAACTGTGTCAGAGAGCTCTGAATGTCCCAAAAACATTTGCAATCTGAAAAGGGCATTAACCCGCATGCTAGACCCCTGAAATTCCCCAAAATATTTTGGCCACGAAAAATTCATCCTACACCCCTGAAAATTCAGAAAATGTTGGCAGCACAAAAAAGGCCTTAAAATACATATTAGGCCTGCAAAAATGTAGAAAACTTTGGAGGCCCAAAAAAGGGGTTTACAGGCATCCTAGACCACATAAAGTCCAGAAAATGTTGGTGGCCCAAAAACTGTGTCAGAGAGCTCTGAATGTCCCAAAAATATTTGCAGTGGCAGCACAAAACAGGCCTTAAAATACATATTAGGCCTGCAAAAATGTAGAAAACTTTGGAGGCCCAAAAAAGGGGTTTACAGGCATCCTAGACCCACTAAAGTCCAGAAAATGTTGGCGGCCCAAAAACTGTGTCAGAGAGCTCTGAATGTCCCAAAAACATTTGCAATCTGAAAAGGGCATTAACCCGCATGCTAGACCCTTGAAATTCCTAAAAACATTTATGGCCCGAAAAATGCATCCTACACCCTTGAAAGTCCAGAAAATGTTGACAGCCCCAAAAAGGCCTTAAAATGCATCTTATTCCTGCAAAAATCTTGATAACTTTGGAGGCCCAAAAAAGGGGTTTACATCCTAGACCTCATAAAGTCCAGAAAATGTTGGTAGGCCAAAAACTGTGTCAGAGAGCTCTGAATGTCCCAAAAACATTTGCAGCCTGAAAAGGGCATTAAACCACATCCTAGACCCTTGAAATTCCTAAAAACATTTATGGCCCGAAAAATGCATCCTACACCCCTTAAAGTTCAGAAAATGTTGGCAGCCCAAAAAATGCTTTAAAATGCATCTTAATCCTGCAATAATCTTTAAAACTTTGGAGGCCCAAAAAAGGGGTTTTCAGGCATCCTAGACCCCATAAAGTCCAGAAAATGTTGGTGGCCCATAAACTGTGTCAGAGAGCTCTGAATGTCCCAAAAACATTTGCAGTCTGAAAAGGGCATTAACCCGCATGCTAGACCCCTGAAATTCCCCAAAATATTTTGGCCACGAAAAATTCATCCTACACCCCTGAAAATTCAGAAAATGTTGGCAGCACAAAAAAGGCCTTAAAATACATATTAGTCCTCCAAAAATGTAGAAAACTTTAGAGGCCCAAAAAAGGGGTTTACAGGCATCCTAGACCCCCTAAAGTCCAGAAAATGCTGGTAGGCAAAAAACTGTGTCAGAGAGCTCTGAATGTCCCAAAAACATTTGCAGCCTGAAAAGGGCATTAACCCACATCCTAAACCCCTGAAATTCCCAAAAACATGTTTGGCCTGAAAAATGCATCCTACACCCCTGAAAGTTCAGAAAATGTTGGCAGCCCCAAAAAGGCCTTAAAATGCATCTTATTCCTGTAAAAATATTGATAACTTTGGAGGCCCAAAAAAGGGGTTTACATCCTAGACCTCATAAAGTCCAGAAAATGTTGGTGACCTGAAAACAGTGTCAGAGAGCTCTGAATGTCCCAAAAATATTTGCAGCCTGAAAAGGGCATTAATCCGCATCCTGGCCCCCTGAAATTCCCCAAAATATTTTTGGCCCAAAAAATGCATCCTACACCCCTGAAAATTCAGAAAATGTTGGCAGCACAAAACAGGCCTTAAAGTATATATTAGGCCTGCAAAAATGTCGAAAACTTTGGAAGCCCAAAAAAGGGGTTTACAGGCATCCTAGACCCCCTAAAGTCCAGAAAATGTTGGCGGCCCAAAAACTGTGTCAGAGAGCTCTGAATTTCCCAAAAACATTTGCAGTCTGAAAAGGGCATTAACCCGCAAGCTAGACCCCTGAAATTCCCCAAAATATTTTGGCCACGAAAAATTCATCCTACACCCCTGAAAATTCAGAAAATGTTGGCAGCACAAAAAAGGCCTTAAAATACATATTAGGCCTGCAAAAATGTAGAAAACTTTGGAGGTCCAAAAAATGGGTTTACAGGCATCCTAGACCCCCTAAAGTCCAGAAAATGTTGGTGGCCCAAAAACAGTGTCAGAGAGCTCTGAATGTCCCAAAAATATTTGCAGCCTGAAAAGGGCATTAACCCGCATCGTAGACCCCTGAAATTCCTAAAAACATTTATGGCCCGAAAAATGCATCCTACACCCCTTAAAGTTCAGAAAATGTTGGCAGCCCAAAAAATGCCTTAAAATGCATCTTAATCCTGCTATAATCTTTAAAACTTTGGAGGCCCAAAAAAGGGGTTTTCAGGCATCCTAGATCCCATAAAGTCCAGAAAATGTTGGTGGCCCATAAACTGTGTCAGAGAGCTCTGAATGTCCCAAAAACATTTGCAGTCTGAAAAGGGCATTAACCCGCATGCTAGACCCCTGAAATTCCCCAAAATATTTTGGCCACGAAAAATTCATCCTACACCCCTGAAAATTCAGAAAATGTTGGCAGCACAAAAAAGGCCTTAAAATATATATTAGTCCTCCAAAAATGTAGAAAACTTTAGAGGCCCAAAAAAGAGGTTTACAGGCATCCTAAACCCCCTAAAGTCCAGAAAATGTTGGTAGGCAAAAAACTGTGTCAGAGAGCTCTGAATGTCCCAAAAACATTTGCAGCCTGAAAAGGGCATTAACCCACTTCCTAAACCCCTGAAATTCCCAAAAACATGTTTGGCCTGAAAAATGCATCCTACACCCCTGAAAGTTCAGAAAATGTTGGCAGCCCCAAAAAGGCCTTAAAATGCATCTTATTCCTGTAAAAATCTTGATAACTTTGGAGGCCCAAAAAAGGGGTTTACATCCTAGACCTCATAAAGTCCAGAAAATGTTGGTGACCCGAAAACAGTGTCAGAGAGCTCTGAATGTCCCAAAAATATTTGCAGCCTGAAAAGGGCATTAATCCGCATCCTGGCCCCCTGAAATTCCCCAAAATATTTTTGGCCCAAAAAATGCATCCTACACCCCTGAAAATTTAGAAAATGTTGGCAGCACAAAACAGGCCTTAAAGTATATATTAGGCCTGCAAAAATGTAGAAAACTTTGGAGGCCCAAAAAAGGGATTTACAGGCATCCTAGACCCCCTAATGTCCAGAAAATGTTGGCGGTCCAAAAACTGTGTCAGAGAGCTCTGAATTTCCCAAAAACATTTGCAGTCTGAAAAGGGCATTAACCCGCAAGCTAGACCCCTGAAATTCCCCACAATATTTTGGCCACGAAAAATTCATCCTACACCCCTGAAAATTCAGAAAATGTTGGCAGCACAAAAAAGGCCTTAAAATACATATTAGGCCTGCAAAAATGTAAAAAAACTTTGGAGGTCCAAAAAAGGGGTTTACAGGCATCCTAGACCCCCTAAAGTCCAGAAAATGTTGGTGGCCCAAAAACAGTGTCAGAGAGCTCTGAATGTCCCAAAAATATTTGCAGCCTGAAAAGGGCATTAACCCGAATCATAGACCCCTGAAATTCCTAAAAACATTTATGGCCCGAAAAATGCATCCTACACCCCTTAAAGTTCAGAAAATGTTGGCAGCCCAAAAAATGCCTTAAAATGCATCTTAATCCTGCAATAATCTTTAAAACTTTGGAGGCCCAAAAAAGGGGTTTTCAGGCATCCTAGACCCCATAAAGTCCAGAAAATGTTGGTGGCCCATAAACTGTGTCAGAGAGCTCTGAATGTCCCAAAAACATTTGCAGTCTGAAAAGGGCATTAACCCGCATGCTAGACCCCTGAAATTCCCCAAAATATTTTGGCCACGAAAAATTCATCCTACACCCCTGAAAATTCAGAAAATGTTGGCAGCACAAAAAAGGCCTTAAAATATATATTAGTCCTCCAAAAATATAGAAAACTTTAGAGGCCCAAAAAAGAGGTTTACAGGCATCCTAGACCCCCTAAAGTCCAGAAAATGTTGGTAGGCAAAAAACTGTGTCAGAGAGCTCTGAATGTCCCAAAAACATTTGCAGCCTGAAAAGGGCATTAACCCACTTCCTAAACCCCTGAAATTCCCAAAAACATGTTTGGCCCGAAAAATGCATCCTACACCCCTGAAAGTTCAGAAAATGTTGGCAGCCCCAAAAAGGCCTTAAAATGCATCTTATTCCTGTAAAAATCTTGATAACTTTGGAGGCCCAAAAAAGGGGTTTACATCCTAGACCTCATAAAGTCCAGAAAATGTTGGTGACCCGAAAACAGTGTCAGAGAGCTCTGAATGTCCCAAAAATATTTGCAGCCTGAAAAGGGAATTAATCCGCATCCTGGCCCCCTGAAATTCCCCAAAATATTTTTGGTCCAAAAAATGCATCCTACACCCCTGAAAATTCAGAAAATGTTGGCAGCACAAAACAGGCCTTAAAGTATATATTAGGCCTGCAAAAATGTAGAAAACTTTGGAGGCCCAAAAAAGGGGTTTACAGGCATCCTAGACCCCCTAAAGTCCAGAAAATGTTGGCGGCCCAAAAACTGTGTCAGAGAGCTCTGAATGTCCCAAAAACATTTGCAGCCTGAAAAGGGCATTAACCCACATCCTAAACCCCTGAAATTCCCAAAAACATGTTTGGCCCGAAAAATGCATCCTACACCCCTGAAAGTTCAGAAAATGTTGGCAGCCCCAAAAAGGCCTTAAAATGCATCTTATTCCTGCAAAAATCTTGATAACTTTCGAGGCCCAAAAAAGGGGTTTACATCCTAGACCCCATAAAGTCCAGAAAATGTTGGTGACCTGAAAACAGTGTCAGAGAGCTCTGAATGTCCCAAAAATATTTGCAGCCTGAAAAGGGCATTAATCCGCATCCTGGCCCCCTGAAATTCCCCAAAATATTTTTGGCCCAAAAAATGCATCCTACATCCCTGAAGTTCAGAAAATGTTGGCAGCACAAAACAGGCCTTAAAATACATATTAGGCCTGCAAAAATGTAGAAAACTTTGGTTGCCCAAAAAAGGGGTTTACAGGCATCCTAGAACCCCTAAAGTCCAGAAAATGTTGGCGGCCCAAAAAACGGTGTCAGAGAGCTCTGAATGTCCCAAAAACATTTGCAGTCTGAAAAGGGCATTAACCCGCATGCTAGACCCCTGAACTTCCCCAAAATATTTTGGCCATGAAAAATTCATCCTACACCCCTGAAAATTCAGAAAATGTTGGCAGCACAAAAAAGGCCTTAAAATACATATTAGGCCTGCAAAAATGTAGAAAACTTTGGAGGTCCAAAAAAGGGGTTTACAGGCATCCTAGACCCCCTAAAGTCCAGAAAATGTTGGTGGCCCAAAAACAGTGTCAGAGAGCTCTGAATGTCCCAAAAATATTTGCAGCCTGAAAAGGGCATTAACCCGCATCGTAGACCCCTGAAATTCCTAAAAACATTTATGGCCCGAAAAATGCATCCTACACCCCTTAAAGTTCAGAAAATGTTGGCAGCCCAAAAAATGCCTCAAAATGCATCTTAATCCTGCAATAATCTTTAAAACTTTGGAGACCCAAAAAAGGGGTTTTCAGGCATCCTAGACCCCATAAAGTCCAGAAAATGTTGGTGGCCCATAAACTGTGTCAGAGAGCTCTGAATGTCCCAAAAACATTTGCAGTCTGAAAAGGGCATTAACCCGCATGCTAGACCCCTGAAATTCCCCAAAATATTTTGGCCACGAAAAATTCATCCTACACCCCTGAAAATTCAGAAAATGTTGGCAGCACAAAAAAGGCCTTAAAATATATATTAGTCCTCCAAAAATGTAGAAAACTTTAGAGGCCCAAAAAAGAGGTTTACAGGCATCCTAGACCCCCTAAAGTCCAGAAAATGTTGGTAGGCAAAAAACTGTGTCAGAGAGCTCTGAATGTCCCAAAAACATTTGCAGCCTGAAAAGGGCATTAACCCACTTCCTAAACCCCTGAAATTCCCAAAAACATGTTTGGCCCGAAAAATGCATCCTACACCCCTGAAAGTTCAGAAAATGTTGGCAGCCCCAAAAAGGCCTTAAAATGCATCTTATTCCTATAAAAATCTTGATAACTTTGGAGGCCCAAAAAAGGGGTTTACATCCTAGACCTCATAAAGTCCAGAAAATGTTGGTGACCCGAAAACAGTGTCAGAGAGCTCTGAATGTCCCAAAAATATTTGCAGCCTGAAAAGGGCATTAATCCGCATCCTGGCCCCCTGAAATTCCGCAAAATATATTTGGCCCAAAAAAAGCATCCTACACCCCTGAAAATTCAGAAAATGTTGGCAGCACAAAACAGGCCTTAAAGTATATATTAGGCCTGCAAAAATGTAGAAAACTTTGGAGGCCCAAAAAAGGGGTTTACAGGCATCCTAGACCCCCTAAAGTCCAGAAAATGTTGGCGGCCCAAAAACTGTGTCAGAGAGCTCTGAATGTCCCAAAAATATTTGCAGCCTTTAAAAGGGCATTAACCCACATCCTAAACCCCTGAAATTCCCAAAAACATGTTTGGCCCGAAAAATGCATCCTACACCCCTGAAAGTTCAGAAAATGTTGGCAGCCCCAAAAAGGCCTTAAAATGCATCTTATTCCTGCAAAAATCTTGATAACTTTCGAGGCCCAAAAAAGGGGTTTACATCCTAGACCCCCTAAAGTCCAGAAAATGTTGGCAGCCCAAAAAACGGTGTCAGAGAGCTCTGAATGTCCCAAAAACATTTGCAGTCTGAAAAGGGCATTAACCCGCATGCTAGACCCCTGAACTTCCCCAAAATATTTTGGCCATGAAAAATTCATCCTACAACCCTGAAAATTCAGAAAATGTTGGCAACACAAAAAAAGGCCTTAAAATACATATTAGGCCTCCAAAAATGTAGAAAACTTTGGAGGCCCGAAAAAGGGGTTTACAGGCATCCTAGACCCCCTAAAGTCCAGAAAATGTTGGTAGGCCAAAAACTGTGTCAGAGAGCTCTGAATGTCCCAAAAACGTTTGCAGCCTGAAAAGGGCATTAACCAACATCCTAAACCCCTGAAATTCCCAAAAACATTTTTGGCCCAAAAAATGATTCCTACACCCCTTAAAGTTCAGAAAATATTGGCAGCCGCAAAAAGGCCTTAAAATGCATCTTATTCCTGCAAAAATCTTGATAACTTTGGAGGCCCAAAAAAGGGGTTTACATCCCAGACCCCATAAAGTCCAGAAAATGTTGGTGACCCGAAAACAGTGTCAGAGAGCTCTGAATGTCCCAAAAATAGTTGCAGCCTGAAAAGGGCATTAATCCGCATCCTGGCCCCCTGAAATTCCCCAAAATATTTTTGGCCCGAAAAATGCATCCTACATCCCTGAAGTTCAGAAAATGTTGGCAGCACAAAACAGGCCTTAAAATACATATTAGGCCTGCAAAAATGTAGAAAACTTTGGAGGCCCAAAAAAGGGGTTTACAGGCATCCTAGACCCACTAAAGTCCAGAAAATGTTGGCGGCCCAAAAACTGTGTCAGAGAGCTCTGAATGTCCCAAAAACATTTGCAATCTGAAAAGGGCATTAACCCGCATGCTAGACCCCTGAAATTCCCCAAAATATTTTGGCCACGAAAAATTCATCCTACACCCCTGAAAATTCAGAAAATGTTGGCAGCACAAAAAAGGCCTTAAAATACATATTAGGCCTGCAAAAATGTAGAAAACTTTGGAGGCCCAAAAAAGGGGTTTACAGGCATCCTAGACCACATAAAGTCCAGAAAATGTTGGTGGCCCAAAAACTGTGTCAGAGAGCTCTGAATGTCCCAAAAATATTTGCAGTGGCAGCACAAAACAGGCCTTAAAATACATATTAGGCCTGCAAAAATGTAGAAAACTTTGGTTGCCCAAAAAAGGGGTTTACAGGCATCCTAGACCCCCTAAAGTCCAGAAAATGTTGGCAGCCCAAAAAACGGTGTCAGAGAGCTCTGAATGTCCCAAAAACATTTGCAGTCTGAAAAGGGCATTAACCCGCATGCTAGACCCCTGAACTTCCCCAAAATATTTTGGCCATGAAAAATTCATCCTACAACCCTGAAAATTCAGAAAATGTTGGCAACACAAAAAAAGGCCTTAAAATACATATTAGGCCTCCAAAAATGTAGAAAACTTTGGAGGCCCGAAAAAGGGGTTTACAGGCATCCTAGACCCCCTAAAGTCCAGAAAATGTTGGTAGGCCAAAAACTGTGTCAGAGAGCTCTGAATGTCCCAAAAACGTTTGCAGCCTGAAAAGGGCATTAACCAACATCCTAAACCCCTGAAATTCCCAAAAACATTTTTGGCCCAAAAAATGATTCCTACACCCCTTAAAGTTCAGAAAATATTGGCAGCCGCAAAAAGGCCTTAAAATGCATCTTATTCCTGCAAAAATCTTGATAACTTTGGAGGCCCAAAAAAGGGGTTTACATCCTAGACCCCATAAAGTCCAGAAAATGTTGGTGACCCGAAAACAGTGTCAGAGAGCTCTGAATGTCCCAAAAATAGTTGCAGCCTGAAAAGGGCATTAATCCGCATCCTGGCCCCCTGAAATTCCCCAAAATATTTTTGGCCCGAAAAATGCATCCTACATCCCTGAAGTTCAGAAAATGTTGGCAGCACAAAACAGGCCTTAAAATACATATTAGGCCTGCAAAAATGTAGAAAACTTTGGAGGCCCAAAAAAGGGGTTTACAGGCATCCTAGACCCACTAAAGTCCAGAAAATGTTGGCGGCCCAAAAACTGTGTCAGAGAGCTCTGAATGTCCCAAAAACATTTGCAATCTGAAAAGGGCATTAACCCGCATGCTAGACCCCTGAAATTCCCCAAAATATTTTGGCCACGAAAAATTCATCCTACACCCCTGAAAATTCAGAAAATGTTGGCAGCACAAAAAAGGCCTTAAAATACATATTAGGCCTGCAAAAATGTAGAAAACTTTGGAGGCCCAAAAAAGGGGTTTACAGGCATCCTAGACCACATAAAGTCCAGAAAATGTTGGTGGCCCAAAAACTGTGTCAGAGAGCTCTGAATGTCCCAAAAATATTTGCAGTGGCAGCACAAAACAGGCCTTAAAATACATATTAGGCCTGCAAAAATGTAGAAAACTTTGGAGGCCCAAAAAAGGGGTTTACAGGCATCCTAGACCCACTAAAGTCCAGAAAATGTTGGCGGGCCAAAAACTGTGTCAGAGAGCTCTGAATGTCCCAAAAACATTTGCAATCTGAAAAGGGCATTAACCCGCATGCTAGACCCTTGAAATTCCTAAAAACATTTATGGCCCGAAAAATGCATCCTACACCCTTGAAAGTCCAGAAAATGTTGACAGCCCCAAAAAGGCCTTAAAATGCATCTTATTCCTGCAAAAATCTTGATAACTTTGGAGGCCCAAAAAAGGGGTTTACATCCTAGACCTCATAAAGTCCAGAAAATGTTGGTAGGCCAAAAACTGTGTCAGAGAGCTCTGAATGTCCCAAAAACATTTGCAGCCTGAAAAGGGCATTAAACCACATCCTAGACCCTTGAAATTCCTAAAAACATTTATGGCCCGAAAAATGCATCCTACACCCCTTAAAGTTCAGAAAATGTTGGCAGCCCAAAAAATGCCTTAAAATGCATCTTAATCCTGCAATAATCTTTAAAACTTTGGAGGCCCAAAAAAGGGGTTTTCAGGCATCCTAGACCCCATAAAGTCCAGAAAATGTTGGTGGCCCATAAACTGTGTCAGAGAGCTCTGAATGTCCCAAAAACATTTGCAGTCTGAAAAGGGCATTAACCCGCATGCTAGACCCCTGAAATTCCCAAAAACATGTTTGGCCTGAAAAATGCATCCTACACCCCTGAAAGTTCAGAAAATGTTGGCAGCCCCAAAAAGGCCTTAAAATGCATCTTATTCCTGTAAAAATATTGATAACTTTGGAGGCCCAAAAAAGGGGTTTACATCCTAGACCTCATAAAGTCCAGAAAATGTTGGTGACCTGAAAACAGTGTCAGAGAGCTCTGAATGTCCCAAAAATATTTGCAGCCTGAAAAGGGCATTAATCCGCATCCTGGCCCCCTGAAATTCCCCAAAATATTTTTGGCCCAAAAAATGCATCCTACACCCCTGAAAATTCAGAAAATGTTGGCAGCACAAAACAGGCCTTAAAGTATATATTAGGCCTGCAAAAATGTCGAAAACTTTGGAAGCCCAAAAAAGGGGTTTACAGGCATCCTAGACCCCCTAAAGTCCAGAAAATGTTGGCGGCCCAAAAACTGTGTCAGAGAGCTCTGAATTTCCCAAAAACATTTGCAGTCTGAAAAGGGCATTAACCCGCAAGCTAGACCCCTGAAATTCCCCAAAATATTTTGGCCACGAAAAATTCATCCTACACCCCTGAAAATTCAGAAAATGTTGGCAGCACAAAAAAGGCCTTAAAATACATATTAGGCCTGCAAAAATGTAGAAAACTTTGGAGGTCCAAAAAATGGGTTTACAGGCATCCTAGACCCCCTAAAGTCCAGAAAATGTTGGTGGCCCAAAAACAGTGTCAGAGAGCTCTGAATGTCCCAAAAATATTTGCAGCCTGAAAAGGGCATTAACCCGCATCGTAGACCCCTGAAATTCCTAAAAACATTTATGGCCCGAAAAATGCATCCTACACCCCTTAAAGTTCAGAAAATGTTGGCAGCCCAAAAAATGCCTTAAAATGCATCTTAATCCTGCTATAATCTTTAAAACTTTGGAGGCCCAAAAAAGGGGTTTTCAGGCATCCTAGATCCCATAAAGTCCAGAAAATGTTGGTGGCCCATAAACTGTGTCAGAGAGCTCTGAATGTCCCAAAAACATTTGCAGTCTGAAAAGGGCATTAACCCGCATGCTAGACCCCTGAAATTCCCCAAAATATTTTGGCCACGAAAAATTCATCCTACACCCCTGAAAATTCAGAAAATGTTGGCAGCACAAAAAAGGCCTTAAAATATATATTAGTCCTCCAAAAATGTAGAAAACTTTAGAGGCCCAAAAAAGAGGTTTACAGGCATCCTAGACCCCCTAAAGTCCAGAAAATGTTGGTAGGCAAAAAACTGTGTCAGAGAGCTCTGAATGTCCCAAAAACATTTGCAGCCTGAAAAGGGCATTAACCCACTTCCTAAACCCCTGAAATTCCCAAAAACATGTTTGGCCTGAAAAATGCATCCTACACCCCTGAAAGTTCAGAAAATGTTGGCAGCCCCAAAAAGGCCTTAAAATGCATCTTATTCCTGTAAAAATCTTGATAACTTTGGAGGCCCAAAAAAGGGGTTTACATCCTAGACCTCATAAAGTCCAGAAAATGTTGGTGACCCGAAAACAGTGTCAGAGAGCTCTGAATGTCCCAAAAATATTTGCAGCCTGAAAAGGGCATTAATCCGCATCCTGGCCCCCTGAAATTCCCCAAAATATTTTTGGCCCAAAAAATGCATCCTACACCCCTGAAAATTCAGAAAATGTTGGCAGCACAAAACAGGCCTTAAAGTATATATTAGGCCTGCAAAAATGTAGAAAACTTTGGAGGCCCAAAAAAGGGATTTACAGGCATCCTAGACCCCCTAATGTCCAGAAAATGTTGGCGGTCCAAAAACTGTGTCAGAGAGCTCTGAATTTCCCAAAAACATTTGCAGTCTGAAAAGGGCATTAACCCGCAAGCTAGACCCCTGAAATTCCCCACAATATTTTGGCCACGAAAAATTCATCCTACACCCCTGAAAATTCAGAAAATGTTGGCAGCACAAAAAAGGCCTTAAAATACATATTAGGCCTGCAAAAATGTAAAAAAACTTTGGAGGTCCAAAAAAGGGGTTTACAGGCATCCTAGACCCCCTAAAGTCCAGAAAATGTTGGTGGCCCAAAAACAGTGTCAGAGAGCTCTGAATGTCCCAAAAATATTTGCAGCCTGAAAAGGGCATTAACCCGAATCGTAGACCCCTGAAATTCCTAAAAACATTTATGGCCCGAAAAATGCATCCTACACCCCTTAAAGTTCAGAAAATGTTGGCAGCCCAAAAAATGCCTTAAAATGCATCTTAATCCTGCAATAATCTTTAAAACTTTGGAGGCCCAAAAAAGGGGTTTTCAGGCATCCTAGACCCCATAAAGTCCAGAAAATGTTGGTGGCCCATAAACTGTGTCAGAGAGCTCTGAATGTCCCAAAAACATTTGCAGTCTGAAAAGGGCATTAACCCGCATGCTAGACCCCTGAAATTCCCCAAAATATTTTGGCCACGAAAAATTCATCCTACACCCCTGAAAATTCAGAAAATGTTGGCAGCACAAAAAAGGCCTTAAAATATATATTAGTCCTCCAAAAATGTAGAAAACTTTAGAGGCCCAAAAAAGAGGTTTACAGGCATCCTAGACCCCCTAAAGTCCAGAAAATGTTGGTAGGCAAAAAACTGTGTCAGAGAGCTCTGAATGTCCCAAAAACATTTGCAGCCTGAAAAGGGCATTAACCCACTTCCTAAACCCCTGAAATTCCCAAAAACATGTTTGGCCCGAAAAATGCATCCTACACCCCTGAAAGTTCAGAAAATGTTGGCAGCCCCAAAAAGGCCTTAAAATGCATCTTATTCCTGTAAAAATCTTGATAACTTTGGAGGCCCAAAAAAGGGGTTTACATCCTAGACCTCATAAAGTCCAGAAAATGTTGGTGACCCGAAAACAGTGTCAGAGAGCTCTGAATGTCCCAAAAATATTTGCAGCCTGAAAAGGGAATTAATCCGCATCCTGGCCCCCTGAAATTCCCCAAAATATTTTTGGTCCAAAAAATGCATCCTACACCCCTGAAAATTCAGAAAATGTTGGCAGCACAAAACAGGCCTTAAAGTATATATTAGGCCTGCAAAAATGTAGAAAACTTTGGAGGCCCAAAAAAGGGGTTTACAGGCATCCTAGACCCCCTAAAGTCCAGAAAATGTTGGCGGCCCAAAAACTGTGTCAGAGAGCTCTGAATGTCCCAAAAACATTTGCAGCCTGAAAAGGGCATTAACCCACATCCTAAACCCCTGAAATTCCCAAAAACATGTTTGGCCCGAAAAATGCATCCTACACCCCTGAAAGTTCAGAAAATGTTGGCAGCCCCAAAAAGGCCTTAAAATGCATCTTATTCCTGCAAAAATCTTGATAACTTTCGAGGCCCAAAAAAGGGGTTTACATCCTAGACCCCATAAAGTCCAGAAAATGTTGGTGACCTGAAAACAGTGTCAGAGAGCTCTGAATGTCCCAAAAATATTTGCAGCCTGAAAAGGGCATTAATCCGCATTCTGGCCCCCTGAAATTCCCCAAAATATTTTTGGCCCAAAAAATGCATCCTACATCCCTGAAGTTCAGAAAATGTTGGCAGCACAAAACAGGCCTTAAAATACATATTAGGCCTGCAAAAATGTAGAAAACTTTGGTTGCCCAAAAAAGGGGTTTACAGGCATCCTAGAACCCCTAAAGTCCAGAAAATGTTGGCGGCCCAAAAAACGGTGTCAGAGAGCTCTGAATGTCCCAAAAACATTTGCAGTCTGAAAAGGGCATTAACCCGCATGCTAGACCCCTGAACTTCCCCAAAATATTTTGGCCATGAAAAATTCATCCTACACCCCTGAAAATTCAGAAAATGTTGGCAGCACAAAAAAGGCCTTAAAATACATATTAGGCCTGCAAAAATGTAGAAAACTTTGGAGGTCCAAAAAAGGGGTTTACAGGCAGCCTAGACCCCCTAAAGTCCAGAAAATGTTGGTGGCCCAAAAACAGTGTCAGAGAGCTCTGAATGTCCCAAAAATATTTGCAGCCTGAAAAGGGCATTAACCCGCATCGTAGACCCCTGAAATTCCTAAAAACATTTATGGCCCGAAAAATGCATCCTACACCCCTTAAAGTTCAGAAAATGTTGGCAGCCCAAAAAATGCCTCAAAATGCATCTTAATCCTGCAATAATCTTTAAAACTTTGGAGACCCAAAAAAGGGGTTTTCAGGCATCCTAGACCCCATAAAGTCCAGAAAATGTTGGTGGCCCATAAACTGTGTCAGAGAGCTCTGAATGTCCCAAAAACATTTGCAGTCTGAAAAGGGCATTAACCCGCATGCTAGACCCCTGAAATTCCCCAAAATATTTTGGCCACGAAAAATTCATCCTACACCCCTGAAAATTCAGAAAATGTTGGCAGCACAAAAAAGGCCTTAAAATATATATTAGTCCTCCAAAAATGTAGAAAACTTTAGAGGCCCAAAAAAGAGGTTTACAGGCATCCTAGACCCCCTAAAGTCCAGAAAATGTTGGTAGGCAAAAAACTGTGTCAGAGAGCTCTGAATGTCCCAAAAACATTTGCAGCCTGAAAAGGGCATTAACCCACTTCCTAAACCCCTGAAATTCCCAAAAACATGTTTGGCCCGAAAAATGCATCCTACACCCCTGAAAGTTCAGAAAATGTTGGCAGCCCCAAAAAGGCCTTAAAATGCATCTTATTCCTATAAAAATCTTGATAACTTTGGAGGCCCAAAAAAGGGGTTTACATCCTAGACCTCATAAAGTCCAGAAAATGTTGGTGACCCGAAAACAGTGTCAGAGAGCTCTGAATGTCCCAAAAATATTTGCAGCCTGAAAAGGGCATTAATCCGCATCCTGGCCCCCTGAAATTCCGCAAAATATATTTGGCCCAAAAAAAGCATCCTACACCCCTGAAAATTCAGAAAATGTTGGCAGCACAAAACAGGCCTTAAAGTATATATTAGGCCTGCAAAAATGTAGAAAACTTTGGAGGCCCAAAAAAGGGGTTTACAGGCATCCTAGACCCCCTAAAGTCCAGAAAATGTTGGCGGCCCAAAAACTGTGTCAGAGAGCTCTGAATGTCCCAAAAATATTTGCAGCCTTTAAAAGGGCATTAACCCACATCCTAAACCCCTGAAATTCCCAAAAACATGTTTGGCCCGAAAAATGCATCCTACACCCCTGAAAGTTCAGAAAATGTTGGCAGCCCCAAAAAGGCCTTAAAATGCATCTTATTCCTGCAAAAATCTTGATAACTTTCGAGGCCCAAAAAAGGGGTTTACATCCTAGACCCCATGAAGTCCAGAAAATGTTGGTGACCTGAAAACAGTGTCAGAGAGCTCTGAATGTCCCAAAAATATGTGCAGCCTGAAAAGGGCATTAATCCGAATCCTGGCCCCCTGAAATTCCCCAAAATATTTTGGCCCAAAAAATGCATCCTACATCCCTGAAGTTCAGAAAATGTTGGCAGCACAAAACAGGCCTTAAAATACATATTAGGCCTGCAAAAATGTAGAAAACTTTGGTTGCCCAAAAAAGGGGTTTACAGGCATCCTAGACCCCCTAAAGTCCAGAAAATGTTGGCAGCCCAAAAAACGGTGTCAGAGAGCTCTGAATGTCCCAAAAACATTTGCAGTCTGAAAAGGGCATTAACCCGCATGCTAGACCCCTGAACTTCCCCAAAATATTTTGGCCATGAAAAATTCATCCTACAACCCTGAAAATTCAGAAAATGTTGGCAACACAAAAAAAGGCCTTAAAATACATATTAGGCCTCCAAAAATGTAGAAAACTTTGGAGGCCCGAAAAAGGGGTTTACAGGCATCCTAGACCCCCTAAAGTCCAGAAAATGTTGGTAGGCCAAAAACTGTGTCAGAGAGCTCTGAATGTCCCAAAAACGTTTGCAGCCTGAAAAGGGCATTAACCAACATCCTAAACCCCTGAAATTCCCAAAAACATTTTTGGCCCAAAAAATGATTCCTACACCCCTTAAAGTTCAGAAAATATTGGCAGCCGCAAAAAGGCCTTAAAATGCATCTTATTCCTGCAAAAATCTTGATAACTTTGGAGGCCCAAAAAAGGGGTTTACATCCTAGACCCCATAAAGTCCAGAAAATGTTGGTGACCCGAAAACAGTGTCAGAGAGCTCTGAATGTCCCAAAAATATTTGCAGCCTGAAAAGGGCATTAATCCGCAATCTGGCCCCCTGAAATTCCCCAAAATATTTTTGGCTCGAAAAATGCATCCTACATCCCTGAAGTCCAGAAAATGTTGGCAGCACAAAACAGGCCTTAAAATACATATTAGGCCTGCAAAAATGTAGAAAACTTTGGAGGCCCAAAAAAGGGGTTTACAGACATCCTAGACCCCATAAAGTCCAGAAAATGTTGGTGACCCGAAAACAGTGTCAGAGAGCTCTGAATGTCCCAAAAATATTTGCAGTCTGAAAAGGGCATTAACCCGCATGCTAGACCCCTGAACTTCCCCAAAATATTTTGGCCATGAAAAATTCATCCTACAACCCTGAAAATTCAGAAAATGTTGGCAACACAAAAAAAAGGCCTTAAAATACATATTAGGCCTCCAAAAATGTAGAAAACTTTGGAGGCCCGAAAAAGGGGTTTACAGGCATCCTAGACCCACTAAAGTCCAGAAAATGTTGGTGGGCCAAAAACAGTGTCAGAGAGCTCTGAATGTCCCAAAAATATTTGCAGCCTGAAAAGGGCATTAACCCGCATCGTAGACCCCTGAAATTCCTAAAAACATTTATGGCCCGAAAAATGCATCCTACACCCCTTAAAGTTCAGAAAATGTTGGCAGCCCAAAAAATGCCTTAAAATGCATCTTAATCCTGCAATAATCTTTAAAACTTTGGAGACCCAAAAAAGGGGTTTTCAGGCATCCTAGACCCCATAAAGTCCAGAAAATGTTGGTGGCCCATAAACTGTGTCAGAGAGCTCTGAATGTCCCAAAAACATTTGCAGTCTGAAAAGGGCATTAACCCGCATGCTAGACCCCTGAAATTCCCCAAAATATTTTGGCCACGAAAAATTCATCCTACACCCCTGAAAATTCAGAAAATGTTGGCAGCACAAAAAAGGCCTTAATATATATATTAGTCCTCCAAAAATGTAGAAAACTTTAGAGGCCCAAAAAAGAGGTTTACAGGCATCCTAGACCCCCTAAAGTCCAGAAAATGTTGGTAGGCAAAAAACTGTGTCAGAGAGCTCTGAATGTCCCAAAAACATTTGCAGCCTGAAAAGGGCATTAACCCACTTCCTAAACCCCTGAAATTCCCAAAAACATGTTTGGCCCGAAAAATGCATCCTACACCCCTGAAAGTTCAGAAAATGTTGGCAGCCCCAAAAAGGCCTTAAAATGCATCTTATTCCTGTAAAAATCTTGATAACTTTGGAGGCCCAAAAAAGGGGTTTACATCCTAGACCTCATAAAGTCCAGAAAATGTTGGTGACCCGAAAACAGTGTCAGAGAGCTCTGAATGTCCCAAAAATATTTGCAGCCTGAAAAGGGCATTAATCCGCATCCTGGCCCCCTGAAATTCCCCAAAATATTTTTGGCCCAAAAAATGCATCCTACATCCCTGAAGTTCAGAAAATGTTGACAGCACAAAACAGGCCTTAAAATACATATTAGGCCTGCAAAAATGTAGAAAACTTTGGTTGCCCAAAAAAGGGGTTTACAGGCATCCTAGACCCCCTAAAGTCCAGAAAATGTTGGCGGCCCAAAAAACGGTGTCAGAGAGCTCTGAATGTCCCAAAAACATTTGCAGTCTGAAAAGGGCATTAACCCGCATGCTAGACCCCTGAACTTCCCCAAAATATTTTGGCCATGAAAAATTCATCCTACAACCCTGAAAATTCAGAAAATGTTGGCAACACAAAAAAAAGGCCTTAAAATACATATTAGGCCTCCAAAAATGTAGAAAACTTTGGAGGCCCGAAAAAGGGGTTTACAGGCATCCTAGACCCCCTAAAGTCCAGAAAATGTTGGTAGGCCAAAAACTGTGTCAGAGAGCTCTGAATGTCCCAAAAACGTTTGCAGCCTGAAAAGGGCATTAACCAACATCCTAAACCCCTGAAATTCCCAAAAACATTTTTGGCCCAAAAAATGATTCCTACACCCCTTAAAGTTCAGAAAATATTGGCAGCCGCAAAAAGGCCTTAAAATGCATCTTATTCCTGCAAAAATCTTGATAACTTTGGAGGCCCAAAAAAGGGGTTTACATCCTAGACCCCATAAAGTCCAGAAAATGTTGGTGACCCGAAAACAGTGTCAGAGAGCTCTGAATGTCCCAAAAATATTTGCAGCCTGAAAAGGGCATTAATCCGCAATCTGGCCCCCTGAAATTCCCCAAAATATTTTTGGCCCGAAAAATGCATCCTACATCCCTGAAGTCCAGAAAATGTTGGCAGCACAAAACAAGCCTAAAAATACATATTAGGCCTGCAAAAATGTAGAAAACTTTGGAGGCCCAAAAAAGGGGTTTACAGGCATCCTAGACCCCATAAAGTCCAGAAAATGTTGGCGGCCCAAAAAACGGTGTCAGAGAGCTCTGAATGTCCCAAAAACATTTGCAGTCTGAAAAGGGCATTAACCCGCATGCTAGACCCCTGAACGTCCCCAAAATATTTTGGCCATGAAAAATTCATCCTACACCCCTGAAAATTCAGAAAATGTTGGCAACACAAAAAAAAGCCTTAAAATACATATTAGGCCTCCAAAAATGTAGAAAACTTTGGAGGCCCAAAAAAGGGGTTTACAGGCATCCTAGACCCCCTAAAGTCCAGAAAATGTTGGTAGGCCAAAAACTGTGTCAGAGAGCTCTGAGAGCTCTGTCAGAGAGCTCTGAATGTCCCAAAAATATGTGCAGCCTGAAAAGGGCATTAATCTGCATCCTGGCCCCCTGAAATTCCCCAAAATATTTTTGGCCCAAAAAATGCATCCTACATCCCTGAAGTTCAGAAAATGTTGGCAGCACAAAACAGGCCTTAAAATACATATTAGGCCTGCAAAAATGTAGAAAACTTTGGTTGCCCAAAAAAGGGGTTTACAGGCATCCCAGACCCCCTAAAGTCCAGAAAATGTTGGCGGCCCAAAAAACGGTGTCAGAGAGCTCTGAATGTCCCAAAAACATTTGCAGTCTGAAAAGGGCATTAACCCACATCCTAAACCCCTGAAATTCCCAAAAACATTTTTGCCCCGAAAAATGAATCCTACACCCCTTAAAGTTCAGAAAAAATTTGCAGCCGCAAAAAGGCCTTAAAATGCATCTTATTCCTCCAAAAATCTTGATAACTTTGGAGGCCCAAAAAAGGGGTTTACATCCTAGACCCCATAAAGTCCAGAAAATGTTGGTGACCCGAAAACAGTGTCAGAGAGCTCTGAATGTCCCAAAAATATTTGCATCTGAAAAGGGCATTAATCCGCATCCTGGCCCCCTGAAATTCCCCAAAATATTTTTGGCCCGAAAAATGCATCCTACATCCCTGAAGTTCAGAAAATGTTGGCAGCACAAAACAGGCCTTAAAATACATATTAGGCCTGCAAAAATGTAGAAAACTTTGGAGGCCCAAAAAAGGGGTTTACAGGCATCCTAGACCCACTAAAGTCCAGATAATGTTGGCGGCCCAAAAACTGTGTCAGAGAGCTCTGAATGTCCCAAACACATTTGCAGTCTGAAAAGGGCATTAACTTGCATGCTAGACCCCTGAAATTCCCCAAAATATTTTGGCCACGAAAAATTCATCCTACACCCCTGAAAATTCAGAAAATGTTGGCAGCACAAAAAAGGCCTTAAAATACATATTAGGCCTCTAAAAATGTAGAAAACTTTGGAGGCCCAAAAAAGGGGTTTACAGGCATCCTAGACCCCCTAAAGTCCAGAAAATGTTGGTAGGCCAACAACTGTGTCAGAGAGCTCTGAATGTCCCAAAAACGTTTGCAGCCTGAAAAGGGCATTAACCCACATCCTAAACCCCTGAAATTCCCAAAAACATTTTTGGCCCGAAAAATGCATCCTACACCCCTGAAAGTTCCGAAAATGTTGGCAGCCCCAAAAAGGCCTTAAAATGCATCTTATTCCTGCAAAAATCTTGATAACTTTGGAGGCCCAAAAAAGAGGCCTTTTTGAAAGTATTCTAAGAACACTGGTAATGTCCGCTGACATTAAAAGTTTCCAAAGGCCATAGTTGAAATGTTTTACTCTATGGGTGTGATATGCTGCGGTGGAGATGGAGACGGGTGCAGCATCATCATCGTCATCTAGACCCCATAAAGTCCAGAAAATGTTGGTGACCCGAAAACAGTGTCAGAGAGCTCTGAATGTCACAAAAATAGTTGCAGCCTGAAAAGGGCATTAATCCGCATCCTGGCCCCCTGAAATTCCCCAAAATATTTTTTGCCCGAAAAATGCATCCTGCATCCCTGAAGTTCAGAAAATGTTGGCAGCACAAAACAGGCCTTAAAATACATATTAGGCCTGCAAAAATGTAGAAAACTTTGGAGGCCCAAAAAAGGGGTTTACAGGCATCCTAGACCCACTAAAGCCCAGAAAATGTTGGCGGCCCAAAAACTGTGTCAGAGAGCTCTGAATGTCCCAAAAACATTTGCAATCTGAAAAGGGCATTAACCCGCATGCTAGACCCCTGAAATTCCCCAAAATATTTTGGCCACGAAAAATTCATCCTACACCCCTGAAAATTCAGAAAATGTTGGCAGCACAAAAAAGGCCTTAAAATACATATTAGGCCTGCAAAAATGTAGAAAACTTTGGAGGCCCAAAAAAGGGGTTTACAGGCATCCTAGACCCCCTAAAGTCCAGAAAATGTTGGCGGCCCAAAAAACGGTGTCAGAGAGCTCTGAATGTCCCAAAAACATTTGCAGTCTGAAAAGGGCATTAACCCGCATGCTAGACCCCTGAAGTTCCCCAAAATATTTTGGCCATGAAAAATTTATCCTACACCCCTGAAAATTCAGAAAATGTTGGCAACACAAAAAAAAGCCTTAAAATACATATTAGGCCTCCAAAAATGTAGAAAACTTTGGAGGCCCAAAAAAGGGGTTTACAGGCATCCTAGACCCCCCAAAGTCCAGAAAATGTTGGTAGGCCAAAAACTGTGTCAGAGAGCTCTGAATGTCCCAAAAACGTTTGCAGCCTGAAAAGGGCATTAACCCACATCCTAAACCCCTGAAATTCGCAAAAACATTTTTGGCCCAAAAAATGCATCCTACACCCCTGAAAGTTCAGAAAATGTTGGCAGCCCCAAAAAGACCTTAAAATGCATCTTATTCCTGCAAAAATCTTGATAACTTTCGAGGCCCAAAAAAGGGGTTTACATCCTAGACCCCATAAAGTCCAGAAAATGTTGTTGACCATGAAAACAGTTTCAGAGAGCTCTGAATGTCCCAATAATATTTGCAGCCTGAAAAGGGCATTAATCCGCATCCTGGCCCCCTGAAATTCCCCAAAATACTTTTGGCCCAAAAAATGCATCCTACATCCCTGAAGTTCAGAAAATGTTGGCAGCACAAAACAGGCCTTAAAATACATATTAGGCCTGCAAAAATGTAGAAAACTTTGGTTGCCCAAAAAAGGGGTTTACAGGCATCCTAGACCCCCTAAAGTCCAGAAAATGTTGGCGGCCCAAAAAACGGTGTCAGAGAGCTCTGAATGTCCCAAAAACATTTGCAGTCTGAAAAGGGCATTAACCCGCATGCTAGACCCCTGAACTTCCCCAAAATATTTTGGCCATGAAAAATTCATCCTACACCCCTGAAAATTCAGAAAATGTTGGCAACACAAAAAAAGGCCTTAAAATACATATTAGGCCACCAAAAATGTAGAAAACTCTGGAGGCCCAAAAAAGGGGTTTACAGGCATCCTAGACCCCCTAAAGTCCAGAAAATGTTGGTAGGCCAAAAACTGTGTCAGAGAGCTCTGAATGTCCCAAAAACGTTTGCAGCCTGAAAAGGGCATTAACCCACATCCTAAACCCCTGAAATTCCCATAAACATTTTTGGCCCGAAAAATGAATCCTACACCCCTTAAAGTTCAGAAAATATTGTCAGCCGCAAAAAGGCCTTAAAATGCATCTTATTCCTGCAAAAATCTTGATAACTTTGGAGGCCCAAAAAAGGGGTTTACATCCTAGACCCCATAAAGTCCAGAAAATGTTGGTGACCCGAAAACAGTGTCAGAGAGCTCTGAATGTCCCAAAAATAGTTGCAGCCTGAAAAGGGCATTAATCCGCATCCTGGCCCCCTGAAATTCCCCAAAATATTTTTTGCCCGAAAAATGCATCCTACATCCCTGAAGTTCAGAAAATGTTGGCAGCACAAAACAGGCCTTAAAATACATATTAGGCCTGCAAAAATGTAGAAAACTTTGGAGGCCCAAAAAAGGGGTTTACAGGCATCCTAGACCCACTAAAGTCCAGAAAATGTTGGCGGCCCAAAAACTGTGTCAGAGAGCTCTGAATGTCCCAAAAACATTTGCAATCTGAAAAGGGCATTAACCCGTATGCTAGACCCCTGAAATTCCCCAAAATATTTTGGCCACGAAAAATTCATCCTACACCCCTGAAAATTCAGAAAATGTTGGCAGCACAAAAAGGCCTTAAAATACATATTAGGACTGCAAAAATGTAGAAAACTTTGGAGGCCCAAAAAAGGGGTTTACAGGCATCCTAGACCCCCTAAAGTCCAGAAAATGTTGGCGGCCCAAAAAACGGTGTCAGAGAGCTCTGAATGTCCCAAAAACATTTGCAGTCTGAAAAGGGCATTAACCCGCATGCTAGACCCCTGAACTTCCCCAAAATATTTTGGCCATGAAAAACTCATCCTACACCCCTGAAAATTCAGAAAATATTGGCAACACAAAAAAAAGCCTTAAAATACATATTAGCCCTCCAAAAATGTAGAAAACTTTGGAGGCCCAAAAAAGGGGTTTACAGGCATCCTAGACCCCCTAAAGTCCAGAAAATGTTGGTAGGCCAAAAACTGTGTCAGAGAGCTCTGAATGTCCCAAAAACGTTTGCAGCCTGAAAAGGGCATTAACTCACATCCTAATCCCCTGAAATTCCCAAAAACATTTTTGGCCTGAAAAATGCATCCTACACCCTTGAAAGTCCAGAAAATGTTGGCAGCCCCAAAAAGGCCTTAAAATGCATCTTATTCCTGCAAAAATCTTGATAACTTTGGAGGCCCAAAAAAGGGGTTTACATCCTAGACCTCATAAAGTCCAGAAAATGTTGGTAGGCCAAAAACTGTGTCAGAGAGCTCTGAATGTCCCAAAAACATTTGCAGCCTGAAAAGGGCATTAACCCACATCCTAGACCCTTGAAATTCCTAAATACATTTATGGCCCGAAAAATGCATCCTACACCCCTTAAAGTTCAGAAAATGTTGGCAGCCCAAAAAATGCCTTAAAATACATCTTAATCCTGCAATAATCTTTAAAACTTTGGAGGCCCAAAAAAGGGGTTTTCAGGCATCCTAGACCCCATAAAGTCCAGAAAATGTTGGTGGCCCATAAACTGTGTCAGAGAGCTCTGAATGTCCCAAAAACATTTGCAGTCTGAAAAGGGCATTAACCCGCATGCTAGACCCCTGAAATTCCCCAAAATATTTTGGCCACGAAAAATTCATCCTACACCCCTGAAAATTCAGAAAATGTTGGCAGCACAAAAAAGGCCTTAAAATACATATTAGTCCTCCAAAAATGTAGAAAACTTTATAGGCCCAAAAAAGGGGTTTACAGGCATCCTAGACCCCCTAAAGTCCAGAAAATGTTGGTAGGCAAAAAACTGTGTCAGAGAGCTCTGAATGTCCCAAAAACATTTGCAGCCTGAAAAGGGCATTAACCCACATCCTAAACCCCTGAAATTCCCAAAAACATGTTTGGCCCGAAAAATGCATCCTACACCCCTGAAAGTTCAGAAAATGTTGGCAGCCCCAAAAAGGCCTTAAAATGCATCTTATTCCTGTAAAAATCTTGATAACTTTGGAGGCCCAAAAAAGGGGTTTACATCCTAGACCTCATAAAGTCCAGAAAATGTTGGTGACCTGAAAACAGTGTCAGAGAGCTCTGAATGTCCCAAAAACGTTTGCAGCCTGAAAAGGGCATTAACCCACATCCTAAACCCCTGAAATTCGCAAAAACATTTTTGGCCATGAAAAATTCATCCTACACCCCTGAAAATTCAGAAAAAGTTGGCAACACAAAAAAGGCCTTAAAATACATATTAGGCCTCCAAAAATGTAGAAAACTTTGGTTGCCCAAAAAAGGGGTTTACAGGCATCCTAGACCCCCTAAAGTCCAGAAAATGTTGGCGGCCCAAAAAACGGTGTCAGAGAGCTCTGAATGTCCCAAAAACGTTTGCAGCCTGAAAAGGGCATTAACCCACATCCTAAACCCCTGAAATTCCCAAAAACATTTTTGCCCCGAAAAATGAATCCTACACCCCTTAAAGTTCAGAAAAAATTTGCAGCCGCAAAAAGGCCTTAAAATGCATCTTATTCCTCCAAAAATCTTGATAACTTTGGAGGCCCAAAAAAGGGGTTTACATCCTAGACCCCATAAAGTCCAGAAAATGTTGGTGACCCGAAAACAGTGTCAGAGAGCTCTGAATGTCCCAAAAATATTTGCAGCCTGAAAAGGGCATTAATCCACATCCTGGCCCCCTGAAATTCCACAAAATATTTTTGGCCCAAAAAATGCATCTTACATCCCTGAAGTTCAGAAAATGTTGGCAGCACAAAACAGGCCTTAAAATACACATTAGGCCTGCAAAAATGTAGAAAACTTTGGAGGCCCAAAAAAGGGGTTTACAGGCATCCTAAACCCCCTAAAGTCCAGAAAATGTTGGCGGCCCAAAAACTGTGTCAGAGAGTTCTGAATGTCCCAAAAACATTTGCAGTCTGAAAAGGGCATTAACCCGCATGCTAGACCCCTGAACTTCCCCAAAATATTTTGGCCATGAAAAATTCATCCTACAACCCTGAAAATTCAGAAAATGTTGGCAACACAAAAAAAAGGCCTTAAAATACATATTAGGCCTCCAAAAATGTAGAAAACTTTGGAGGCCCGAAAAAGGGGTTTACAGGCATCCTAGACCCCCTAAAGTCCAGAAAATGTTGGTAGGCCAAAAACTGTGTCAGAGAGCTCTGAATGTCCCAAAAACGTTTGCAGCCTGAAAAGGGCATTAACCAACATCCTAAACCCCTGAAATTCCCAAAAACATTTTTGGCCCAAAAAATGATTCCTACACCCCTTAAAGTTCAGAAAATATTGGCAGCCGCAAAAAGGCCTTAAAATGCATCTTATTCCTGCAAAAATCTTGATAACTTTGGAGGCCCAAAAAAGGGGTTTACATCCTAGACCCCATAAAGTCCAGAAAATGTTGGTGACCCGAAAACAGTGTCAGAGAGCTCTGAATGTCCCAAAAATATTTGCAGCCTGAAAAGGGCATTAATCCGCAATCTGGCCCCCTGAAATTCCCCAAAATATTTTTGGCCCGAAAAATGCATCCTACATCCCTGAAGTCCAGAAAATGTTGGCAGCACAAAACAGGCCTAAAAATACATATTAGGCCTGCAAAAATGTAGAAAACTTTGGAGGCCCAAAAAAGGGGTTTACAGGCATCCTAGACCCCATAAAGTCCAGAAAATGTTGGTGACCCGAAAACAGTGTCAGAGAGCTCTGAATGTCCCAAAAATATTTGCAGTCTGAAAAGGGCATTAACCCGCATGCTAGACCCCTGAAATTTCCCAAAATATTTTGGCCACGAAAAATTCATCCTACACCCCTGAAAATTCAGAAAATGTTGGCAGCACAAAAAAGGCCTTAAAATACATATTAGGCCTCTAAAAATGTAGAAAACTTTGGATTCCCAAAAAAGGGGTTTACAGGCATCCTAGACCCCCTAAAGTCCAGAAAATGTTGGTAGGCCAACAACTGTGTCAGAGAGCTCTGAATGTCCCAAAAACGTTTGCAGCCTGAAAAGGGCATTAACCCACATCCTAAACCCCTGAAATTCCCAAAAACATTTTTGGCCCGAAAAATGCATCCTACACCCCTGAAAGTTCCGAAAATGTTGGCAGCCCCAAAAAGGCCTTAAAATGCATCTTATTCCTGCAAAAATCTTGATAACTTTGGAGGCCCAAAAAAGGGGCCTTTTTGAAAGTATTCTAAGAACACTGGTAATGTCCGCGGACATTAAAATTTTCCATAGGCCATAGTTGAAATGTTTTACTCTACGGGTGTGATATGCTGCGGTGGAGATGGAGACGGGTGCAGCATCATCATCATCATCTAGACCCCATAAAGTCCAGAAAATGTTGGTGACCTGAAAACAGTGTCATAGAGCTCTGAATGTCCCAAAAATATTTGCAGCCTGAAAAGGGCATTAATCCGCATCCTGGCCCACTGAAATTCCCCAAAATATTTTTGGCCCAAAAAATGCATCCTATATCCCTGAAGTTCAGAAAATGTTGGCAGCACAAAACAGGCCTTAAAATACATATTAGGCCTGCAAATTGTAGAAAACTTTGGAGGCCCAAAAAAGGGGTTTACAGGCATCATAGACCCCTTAAAGTCCAGAAAATGTTGGCGGCCCAAAATCTGTGTCAGAGAGCGCTGAATGTCCCAAAAACATTTGCAGTCTGAAAAGGGCATTGACCCGCATGCTAGACCCCTGAAATTCCCCAAAATATTTTGGCCACGAAAAATTCATCCTACACCCCTGAAAATTCAGAAAATGTTGGCAGCACAAAAACGGCCTTAAAATACACATTAGGCCTGCAAAAATGTAGAAAGCTTTGGAGGACCAAAAAGGGGTTTACAGGCATCCTAGACCCCCTAAAGTCCAGAAAATGTTGGTGGCCCAAAAACTGTGTCAGAGAGCTCTGAATGGCCCAAAAACGGTTGCAGCCTGGAAAGGGAATTAACCCACATCCTAAACCCCTGAAATTCCCAAAAACATTTTTGGCCCGAAAAATGCATCCAGCACCCCTGAAAGTTCAGGAAATGTTGGCAGCCCCAAAAAGGCCTTAAAATGCATCTTATTCCTGCAAAAATCTTGATAACTTTGGAGGCCCAAAAAAGGGGTTTACATCCTAGACCCCATAAAGTCCAGAAAATGTTGGTGACCCGAAAACAGTGTCAGAGAGCTCTGAATGTCCCAGAAATATTTGCAGCCTGAAAAGGGCATTAACCCGCATCCTAAACCCCTGAAATTCCCAAAAACATTATTGGCCCGAAAAATGCATCCTACACCCTTGAAAGTTCAGAAAATGTTGGCAGCCCCGAAAAGGACTTAAAATGCATCTTATTCCTGCAAAAATCTTGATAACTTTGGAGGCCCAAAAAAGGGGTTTACATGCTAGACCCCATAAAGTCCAGAAAATGTTGGTGACCCGAAAACAGTGTCAGAGAGCTCTGAATGTCCCAAAAATAGTTGCAGCCTGAAAAGGGCATTAATCCGCATCCTGGCCCCCTGAAATTCCCCAAAATATTTTTGGCCCGAAAAATGCATCCTACATCCCTGAAGTTCAGAAAATGTTGGCAGCACAAAACAGGCCTTAAAATACATATTAGGCCTGCAAAAATGTAGAAAACTTTGGAGGCCCAAAAAAGGGGTTTACAGGCATCCTAGACACACTAAAGTCCAGAAAATGTTAGCAGCCCAAAAACTGTGTCAGAGAGCTCTGAATGTCCCAAAAACATTTGCAATCTGAAAAGGGCATTAACCCGCATGCTATAGACCCGTGAAATTCCCCAAAATATTTTGGCCACAAAAAATTCATCCTACACCCCTGAAAATTCAGAAAATGTTGGCAGCACAAAAAAGGCCTTAAAATAAATATTAGGCAAATGTAGAAAACTTTGGAGGCCCAAAAAAGGGGTTTACAGGCATCCTAGACCCCCTAAAGTCCAGAAAATGTTGGCGGCCCAGAAAACGGTGTCAGAGAGCTCTGAATGTCCCAAAAACATTTGCAGTCTGAAAAGGGCATTAACCCGCATGCTAGACCCCTGAACTTCCCCAAAATATTTTGGCCATGAAAAATTCATCCTACACCCCTGAAAATTCAGAAAATGTTGGCAACACAAAAAAAGGCCTTAAAATACATATTAGGCCTCCAAAAATGTAGAAAACTTTGGAGGCCCAAAAAAGGGGTTTACAGGCATCCTAGACCCCCTAAAGTCCAGAAAATGTTGGTAGGCCAAAAACTGTGTCAGAGAGCTCTGAATGTCCCAAAAACGTTTGCAGCCTGAAAAGGGCATTAACCCACATCCTAAACCTCTGAAATTCCCAAAAACATTTTTGGCCCGAAAAATGAATCCTACACCCCTTAAAGTTCAGAAAATATTGGCAGCCGCAAAAAGGCCTTAAAATGCATCTCATTCCTGCAAAAATCTTGATAACTTTGGAGGCCCAAAAAAGGGGTTTACAGGCATCCTAGACCCACTAAAGTCCAGAAAATGTTGGCGGCCCAAAAACTGTGTCAGAGAGCTCTGAATGTCCCAAACACATTTGCAGTCTGAAAAGGGCATTAACTCGCATGCTAGACCCCTGAAATTCCCCAAAATATTTTGGCCACGAAAAATTCATCCTACACCCCTGAAAATTCAGAAAATGTTGGCAGCACAAAAAAGGCCTTACAATACATATTAGGCCTCTAAAAATGTAGAAAACTTTGGATTCCCAAAAAAGGGGTTTACAGGCATCCTAGACCCCCTAAAGTCCAAAAAATGTTGGTAGGCCAAAAACTGTGTCAGAGAGCTCTGAATGTCCCAAAAACGTTTGCAGCCTGAAAAGGGCATTAACCCACATCCTAAACCCCTGAAATTCCCAAAAACATTTTTGGCCCGAAAAATGCATCCTACACCCCTGAAAGTTCCGAAAATGTTGGCAGCCCCAAAAAGGCCTTAAAATGCATCTTATTCCTGCAAAAATCTTGATAACTTTGGAGGCCCAAAAAAGGGGCCTTTTTGAAAGTATTCTAAGAACACTGGTAATGTCCGCGGACATTAAAAGTTTCCATAGGCCATAGTTGAAATGTTTTACTCTATGGGTGTGATATGCTGCGGTGAAGATGGAGACGGGTGCAGCATCATCATCATCATCTAGACCCCATAAAGTCCAGAAAATGTTGGTGACCTGAAAACAGTGTCATAGAGCTCTGAATGTCCCAAAAATATTTGCAGCCTGAAAAGGGCATTAATCCACATCCTGGTCCCCTGAAATTCCCCAAAATATTTTTGGCCCAAAAAATGCATCCTACATCCCTGAAGTTCAGAAAATGTTGGCAGCACAAAACAGGCCTTAAAATACACATTAGGCCTGCAAATTGTAGAAAACTTTGGAGGCCCAAAAAAGGGGTTTACAGGCATCCTAGACCCCCTAAAGTCCAGAAAATGTTGGCGGCCCAAAAACTGTGTCAGAGAGTTCTGAATGTCCCAAAAACATTTGCAGTCTGAAAAGGGCATTAACCCGCATGCTAGACCCCTGAAATTTCCCAAAATATTTTGGCCACGAAAAATTCATCCTACACCCCTGAAAATTCAGAAAATGTTGGCAGCACAAAAAAGGCCTTAAAATACATATTAGGCCTCCAAAAATGTAGAAAACTTTGGAGGCCCAAAAAAGGGGTTTACAGGCATCCTAGACCCCCTAAAGTCCAGAAAATGTTGGTGGCCCAAAAACTGTGTCAGAGAGCTCTGAATGGCCCAAAAACGCTTGCAGCCTGAAAAGGGCATTAACCCTCATCCTAAACCCCTGAAATTCCCAAAAACATTTTTGGCCCGAAAAATGCATCCTACACCCCTGAAAGTTCAGAAAATGTTGGCAGCCCCAAAAAGGCCTTAAAATGCATCTTATTCCTGCAAAAATCTTGATAACTTTCGAGGCCCAAAAAAGGGGTTTACATCCTAGACCCCATAAAGTCCAGAAAATGTTGGTGACCTGAAAACAGTGTCAGAGAGCTCTGAATGTCCCAAAAATATTTGCAGCATGAAAAGGGCATTAATCCGCATCCTGGCCCCCTGAAATTCCCCAAAATATTTTTGGCCCAAAAAATGCATCCTACATCGCTGAAGTTCAGAAAATGTTAGCAGCACAAAACAGGCCTTAAAATACATATTAGGCCTGCAAAAATGTAGAAAACTTTGGTTGCCCAAAAAAGGGGTTTACAGGCATCCTAGACCCCCTAAAGTCCAGAAAATGTTGGCGGCCCAAAAAACGGTGTCAGAGAGCTCTGAATGTCCCAAAAACATTTGCAGTCTGAAAAGGGCATTAACCCGCATGCTAGACCCCTGAACTTCCCCAAAATATTTTGGCCATGAAAAATTCATCCTACACCCCTGAAAATTCAGGAAATGTTGGCAACACAAAAAAAAGCCTTAAAATACATATTAGGCCTCCAAAAATGTAGAAAACTTTGGAGGCCCAAAAAAGGGATTTACAGGCATCCTAGACCCCCTAAAGTCCAGAAAATGTTGGTAGGCCAAAAACTGTGTCAGAGAGCTCTGAATGTCCCAAAAACGTTTGCAGCCTGAAAAGGGCATTAACCCACATCCTAAACCTCTGAAATTCCCAAAAACATTTTTGGCCCGAAAAATGAATCCTACACCCCTTAAAGTTCAGAAAATATTGGCAGCCGCAAAAAGGCCTTAAAATGCATCTTATTCCTGCAAAAATCTTGATAACTTTGGAGGCCCAAAAAAGGGGTTTACAGGCATCCTAGACCCACTAAAGTCCAGAAAATGTTGGCGGCCCAAAAACTGTGTCAGAGAGCTCTGAATGTCCCAAACACATTTGCAGTCTGAAAAGGGCATTAACTCGCATGCTAGACCCCTGAAATTCCCCAAAATATTTTGGCCACGTAAAATTCATCCTACACCCCTGAAAATTCAGAAAATGTTGGCAGCACAAAAAAGGCCTTAAAATACATATTAGGCCTCTAAAAATGTAGAAAACTTTGGATTCCCAAAAAAGGCGTTTACAGGCATCCTAGACCCCCTAAAGTCCAGAAAATGTTGGTAGGCCAACAACTGTGTCAGAGAGCTCTGAATGTCCCAAAAACGTTTGCAGCCTGAAAAGGGCATTAACCCACATACTAAACCCCTGAAATTCGCAAAAACATTTTTGGCCCAAAAAATGCATCCTACACCCCTGAAAGTTCAGAAAATGTTGGCAGCCCCAAAAAGGCCTTAAAATGCATCTTATTCCTGCAAAAATCTTGATAACTTTCGAGGCCCAAAAAAGGGGTTTACATCCTAGACCCCATAAAGTCCAGAAAATGTTGGTGACCTGAAAACAGTGTCAGAGAGCTCTGAATGTCCCAAAAATATTTGCAGCCTGAAAAGGGCATTAATCCGCATCCTGACCCCCTGAAATTCCCCAAAATACTTTTGGCCCAAAAAATGCACCCTACATACCTGAAGTTCAGAAAATGTTGGCAGCACAAAACAGGCCTTAAAATACATATTAGGCCTGCAAAAATGTAGAAAACTTTGGTTGCCCAAAAAAGGGGTTTACAGGCATCCTAGACCCCCTAAAGTCCAGAAAATGTTGGCGGCCCAAAAAACGGTGTCAGAGAGCTCTGAATGTCCCAAAAACATTTGCAGTCTGAAAAGGGCATTAACCCGCATGCTAGACCCCTGAACTTCCCCAAAATATTTTGGCCATGAAAAATTCATCCTACACCCCTGAAAATTCAGAAAATGTTGGCAGCACAAAAAAGGCCTTAAAATACATATTAGGCCTGCAAAAATGTAGAAAACTTTGGAGGCCCAAAAAAGGGGTTTACAGGCATCCTAGACCACATAAAGTCCAGAAAATGTTGGTGGCCCAAAAACTGTGTCAGAGAGCTCTGAATGGCCCAAAAACGCTTGCAGCCTGAAAAGGGCATTAACCCGCATCCTAGACCCCTGAAATTCCTAAAAACATTTATGGCCCGAAAAATGCATCCTACACCCCTTAAAGTTCAGAAACTGTTGGCAGCCCAAAAAATGCCTTGAAATTCATGTTATTTCCGCAATAATCTTTAAAACTTTGGAGGCCCAAAAAAGGGGTTTGCAGGCATCCTAGACCCCATAAAGTCCAGAAAATGTTGGTGACCCGAAAACAGTGTCAGAGAGCTCTGAATGTGCCAAAAATATTTGCAGTCTGAAAAGGGCATTAACCCGCATGCTAGACCCCTGAAATTTCCCAAAATATTTTGGCCACGAAAAATTCATCCTACACCCCTGAAAATTCAGAAAATATTGGCAGCACAAAAAAGGCCTTAAAATACATATTAGGCCTTCAAAAATGTAGAAAACTTTGGAGGCCCAAAAAAGGGGTTTACAGGCATCCTAGACCCCCTAAAGTCCAGAAAATGTTGGTAGGCCAAAAACTGTGTCAGAGAGCTCTGAATGTCCCAAAAACGTTTGCAGCCTGAAAAGGGCATTAACCCACATCCTAAACCCCTGAAATTCGCAAAAACATTTTTGGCCCAAAAAATGCATCCTACACCCCTGAAAGTTCAGAAAATGTTGGCAGCCCCAAAAAGGCCTTAAAATGCATCTTATTCCTGCAAAAATCTTGATAACTTTCGAGGCCCAAAAAAGGGGTTTACATCCTAGACCCCATAAAGTCCAGAAAATGTTGGTGACCTGAAAACAGTGTCAGAGAGCTCTGAATGTCCCAAAAATATTTGCAGCCTGAAAAGGGCATTAATCCGCATCCTGGCCCCCTGAAATTCCCCAAAATACTTTTGGGCCAAAAAATGCACCCTACATCCCTGAAGTTCAGAAAATGTTGGCAGCACAAAACAGGCCTTAAAATACATATTAGGCCTGCAAAAATGTAGAAAACTTTGAAGGCCCAAAAAAGGGGTTTACAGGCATCCTAGACCCCCTAAAGTCCAGAAAATGTTGGCGGCCCAAAAAACGGTGTCAGAGAGCTCTGAATGTCCCAAAAACATTTGCAGTCTGAAAAGGGCATTAACCCGCATGCTAGACCCCTGAACTTCCCCAAAATATTTTGGCCATGAAAAATTCATCCTACACCCCTGAAAATTCAGAAAATGTTGGCAACACAAAAAAAAAGCCTTAAAATACATATTAGGCCTCCAAAAATGTAGAAAACTTTGGAGGCCCAAAAAAGGGATTTACAGGCATCCTAGACCCCCTAAAGTCCAGAAAATGTTGGTAGGCCAAAAACTGTGTCAGAGAGCTCTGAATGTCCCAAAAACGTTTGCAGCCTGAAAAGGGCATTAACCCACATCCTAAACCTCTGAAATTCCCAAAAACATTTTTGGCCCGAAAAATGAATCCTACACCCCTTAAAGTTCAGAAAATATTGGCAGCCGCAAAAAGGCCTTAAAATGCATCGTATTCCTGCAAAAATCTTGATAACTTTGGAGGCCCAAAAAAGGGGTTTACAGGCATCCTAGACCCACTAAAGTCCAGAAAATGTTGGCGGCCCAAAAACTGTGTCAGAGAGCTCTGAATGTCCCAAAAACGTTTGCAGCCTGAAAAGGGCATTAACCCACATCCTAAACCTCTGAAATTCCCAAAAACATTTTTGGCCCGAAAAATGAATCCTACACCCCTTAAAGTTCAGAAAATATTGGCAGCCGCAAAAAGGCCTTAAAATGCATCTTATTCCTGCAAAAATCTTGATAACTTTGGAGGCCCAAAAAAGGGGTTTACAGGCATCCTAGACCCACTAAAGTCCGGAAAATGTTGGCGGCCCAAAAACTGTGTCAGAGAGCTCTGAATGTCCCAAACACATTTGCAGTCTGAAAAGGGCATTAACTCGCATGCTAGACCCCTGAAATTCCCCAAAATATTTTGGCCACGTAAAATTCATCCTACACCCCTGAAAATTCAGAAAATGTTGGCAGCACAAAAAAGGCCTTAAAATACATATTAGGCCTCTAAAAATGTAGAAAACTTTGGATTCCCAAAAAAGGGGTTTACAGGCATCCTAGACCCCCTAAAGTCCAGAAAATGTTGGTAGGCCAACAACTGTGTCAGAGAGCTCTGAATGTCCCAAAAACGTTTGCAGCCTGAAAAGGGCATTAACCCACATCCTAAACCCCTGAAATTCGCAAAAACATTTTTGGCCCAAAAAATTCATCCTACACCCCTGAAAGTTCAGAAAATGTTGGCAGCCCCAAAAAGGCCTTAAAATGCATCTTATTCCTGCAAAAATCTTGATAACTTTGGAGGCCCAAAAAAGGGGTTTACATCCTAGACCCCATAAAGTCCAGAAAATGTTGGTGACCTGAAAACAGTGTCAGAGAGCTCTGAATGTCCCAAAAATATTTGCAGCCTGAAAAGGGCATTAATCCGCATCCTGGCCCCCTGAAATTCCCCAAAATACTTTTGGCCCAAAAAATGCACCCTACATCCCTGAAGTTCAGAAAATGTTGGCAGCACAAAACAGGCCTTAAAATACATATTAGGCCTGCAAAAATGTAGAAAACTTTGGTTGCCCAAAAAAGGGGTTTACAGGCATCCTAGACCCCCTAAAGTCCAGAAAATGTTGGCGGCCCAAAAAACGGTGTCAGAGAGCTCTGAATGTCCCAAAAACATTTGCAGTCTGAAAAGGGCATTAACCCGCATGCTAGACCCCTGAACTTCCCCAAAATATTTTGGCCATGAAAAATTCATCCTACACCCCTGAAAATTCAGAAAATGTTGGCAGCACAAAAAAGGCCTTAAAATACATATTAGGCCTGCAAAAATGTAGAAAACTTTGGAGGCCCAAAAAAGGGGTTTACAGGCATCCTAGACCACATAAAGTCCAGAAAATGTTGGTGGCCCAAAAACTGTGTCAGAGAGCTCTGAATGGCCCAAAAACGCTTGCAGCCTGAAAAGGGCATTAACCCGCATCCTAGACCCCTGAAATTCCTAAAAACATTTATGGCCCGAAAAATGCATCCTACACCCCTTAAAGTTCAGAAACTGTTGGCAGCCCAAAAAATGCCTTGAAATTCATCTTATTTCCGCAATAATCTTTAAAACTTTGGAGGCCCAAAAAAGGGGTTTGCAGGCATCCTAGACCCCATAAAGTCCAGAAAATGTTGGTGACCCGAAAACAGTGTCAGAGAGCTCTGAATGTCCCAAAAATATTTGCAGTCTGAAAAGGGCATTAACCCGCATGCTAGACCCCTGAAATTTCCCAAAATATTTTGGCCACGAAAAATTCATCCTACACCCCTGAAAATTCAGAAAATATTGGCAGCACAAAAAAGGCCTTAAAATACATATTAGGCCTTCAAAAATGTAGAAAACTTTGGAGGCCCAAAAAAGGGGTTTACAGGCATCCTAGACCCCCTAAAGTCCAGAAAATGTTGGTAGGCCAAAAACTGTGTCAGAGAGCTCTGAATGTCCCAAAAACGTTTGCAGCCTGAAAAGGGCATTAACCCACATCCTAAACCCCTGAAATTCGCAAAAACATTTTTGGCCCAAAAAATGCATCCTACACCCCTGAAAGTTCAGAAAATGTTGGCAGCCCCAAAAAGGCCTTAAAATGCATCTTATTCCTGCAAAAATCTTGATAACTTTCGAGGCCCAAAAAAGGGGTTTACATCCTAGACCCCATAAAGTCCAGAAAATGTTGGTGACCTGAAAACAGTGTCAGAGAGCTCTGAATGTCCCAAAAATATTTGCAGCCTGAAAAGGGCATTAATCCGCATCCTGGCCCCCTGAAATTCCCCAAAATACTTTTGGCCCAAAAAATGCACCCTACATCCCTGAAGTTCAGAAAATGTTGGCAGCACAAAACAGGCCTTAAAATACATATTAGGCCTGCAAAAATGTAGAAAACTTTGGTTGCCCAAAAAAGGGGTTTACAGGCATCCTAGACCCCCTAAAGTCCAGAAAATGTTGGCGGCCCAAAAAACGGTGTCAGAGAGCTCTGAATGTCCCAAAAACATTTGCAGTCTGAAAAGGGCATTAACCCGCATGCTAGACCCCTGAACTTCCCCAAAATATTTTGGCCATGAAAAATTCATCCTACACCCCTGAAAATTCAGAAAATGTTGGCAACACAAAAAAGGCCTTAAAATACATATTAGGCCTCCAAAAATGTAGAAAACTTTGGTTGCCCAAAAAAGGGGTTTACAGGCATCCTAGACCCCCTAAAGTCCAGAAAATGTTGGCGGCCCAAAAAACGGTGTCAGAGAGCTCTGAATGTCCCAAAAACGTTTGCAGCCTGAAAAGGGCATTAACCCACATCCTAAACCCCTGAAATTCCCAAAAACATTTTTGCCCCGAAAAATGAATCCTACACCCCTTAAAGTTCAGAAACTGTTGGCAGCCCAAAAAATGCCTTGAAATTCATCTTATTTCCGCAATAATCTTTAAAACTTTGGAGGCCCAAAAAAGGGGTTTGCAGGCATCCTAGACCCCATAAAGTCCAGAAAATGTTGGTGACCCGAAAACAGTGTCAGAGAGCTCTGAATGTCCCAAAAATATTTGCAGTCTGAAAAGGGCATTAACCCGCATGCTAGACCCCTGAAATTTCCCAAAATATTTTGGCCACAAAAAATTCATCCTACACCCCTGAAAATTCAGAAAATGTTGACAGCACAAAAAAGGCCTTAAAATACATATTAGGCAAATGTAGAAAACTTTGGAGGCCCAAAAAAGGGGTTTACAGGCATCCTAGACCCCCTAAAGTCCAGAAAATGTTGGTATTCCAAAAACTGTGTCAGAGAGCTCTGAATGTCCCAAAAATGTTTGCAGCCTGAAAAGGGCATTAACCCACATCCTAAACCCCTGAAATTCCCAAAAACATTTTTGGCCCAAAAAATGCATCCTACACCCCTGAAAGTTCCGAAAATGTTGGCAGCCCCAAAAAGGCCTGAAAATGCATCTTATTCCTGCAAAAATCTTGATAACTTTGGAGGCCCAAAAAAGGGGTTTACATCCTAGACCCCATAAAGTCCAGAAAATGTTGGTGACCCGAAAACAGTGTCAGAGAGCTCTGAATGTCCCAAAAATATTTGCAGCCTGAAAAGGGCATTAATCCGCATCTTGGCCCCCTCAAATTTCCACAAAATATTTTTGGCACAAAAAATGCAACCCATATCCCTGAAGTTCAGAAAATGTTGGCAGCACAAAACAGGCCTTAAAATACATATTAGGCCCGCAAAAATGTAGAAAACTTTGAAGGCCCAAAAAAGGGGTTTACAGGCATCCTAGACCCCCTAAAGTCCAGAAAATGTTGGCAGCCCAAAAACTGTGTCAGAGAGCTCTGAATGTCCCAAAAACATTTGCAGTCTGAAAAGGGCATTAACCCGCATGCTAGACCCCTGAAATTTCCCTAAATATTTTGGCCACGAAAAATTCATCCTACACCCCTGAAAATTCAGAAAATGTTGGCAGCACAAAAAAGGCCTTAAAATACATATTAGGCCTCTAAAAATGTAGAAAACTTTGGAGGCCCAAAAAAGGGGTTTACAGGCATCCTAGACCCCCTAAAGTCCAGAAAATGTTGGTAGGCCAAAAAACTGTGTCAGAGCGCTCTGAATGTCCCAAAAAGGTTTGCAGCCTGAAAAGGGCATTAACCCACATCCTAAACCCCTGAAATTCCCAAAAACATTTTTGGCCCGAAAAATGCATCCTACACCCCTGAAAGATCAGAAAATGTTGGCAGCCCCAAAAAGGCCTTAAAATGCATCTTATTCCTGCAAAAATCTTGATAACTTTGGAGGCCCAAAAAAGGGGTTTACATCCTAGACCCCATAAAGTCCAGAAAATGTTGGTGACCCGAAAACAGTGTCAGAGAGCTCTGAATGTCCCAAAAATATTTGCATCTGAAAAGGTCATTAATCCGCATCCTGGCCCCCTGAAATTCCCCAAAATATTTTTGGCCCGAAAAATGCATCCTACATCCCTGAAGTTCAGAAAATGTTGGCAGCACAAAACAGGCCTTAAAATACATATTAGGCCTGCAAAAATGTAGAAAACTTTGGAGGCCCAAAAAAGGGGTTTACAGGCATCCTAGACCCACTAAAGTCCAGAAAATGTTGGCGGCCCAAAAACTGTGTCAGAGAGCTCTGAATGTCCCAAACACATTTGCAGTCTGAAAAGGGCATTAACTCGCATGCTAGACCCCTGAAATTCCCCAAAATATTTTGGCCACGAAAAATTCATCCTACACCCCTGAAAATTCAGAAAATGTTGGCAGCACAAAAAAGGCCTTAAAATACATATTAGGCCTCTAAAAATGTAGAAAACTTTGGAGGCCCAAAAAAGGGGTTTACAGGCATCCTAGACCCCCTAAAGTCCAGAAAATGTTGGTAGGCCAAAAACTGTGTCAGAGAGCTCTGAATGTCCCAAAAACGTTTGCAGCCTGAAAAGGGCATTAACCCACATCCTAAACCCCTGAAATTCCCAAAAACATTTTTGGCCCGAAAAATGAATCCTACACCCCTTAAAGTTCAGAAAATATTGGCAGCCGCAAAAAGGCCTTAAAATGCATCTTATTCCTGCAAAAATCTTGATAACTTTGGAGGCCCAAAAAAGGGGTTTACATCCTAGACCCCATAAAGTCCAGAAAATGTTGGTGACCCGAAAACAGTGTCAGAGAGCTCTGAATGTCCCAAAAATATTTGCATCTGAAAAGGGCATTAATCCGCATCCTGGCCCCCTGAAATTCCCCAAAATATTTTTGGCCCGAAAAATGCATCCTACATCCCTGAAGTTCAGAAAATGTTGGCAGCACAAAACAGGTCTTAAAATACATATTAGGCCTGCAAAAATGTAGAAAACTTTGGAGGCCCAAAAAAGGGGTTTACAGGCATCCTAGACCCACTAAAGTCCAGAAAATGTTGGCGGCCCAAAAACTGTGTCAGAGAGCTCTGAATGTCCCAAACACATTTGCAGTCTGAAAAGGGCATTAACTCGCATGCTAGATCCCTGAAATTCCCCAAAATATTTTGGCCACGAAAAATTCATCCTACACCCCTGAAAATTCAGAAAATGTTGGCAGCACAAAAAAGGCCTTAAAATACATATTAGGCCTCTAAAAATGTAGAAAACTTTGGAGGCCCAAAAAAGGGGTTTACAGGCATCCTAGACCCCCTAAAGTCCAGAAAATGTTGGTAGGCCAACAACTGTGTCAGAGAGCTCTGAATGTCCCAAAAACGTTTGCAGCCTGAAAAGGGCATTAACCCACATCCTAAACCCCTGAAATTCCCAAAAACATTTTTGGCCCGAAAAATGCATCCTACACCCATGAAAGTTCCGAAAATGTTGGCAGCCCCAAAAAGGCCTTAAAATGCATCTTATTCCTGCAAAAATCTTGATAACTTTGGAGGCCCAAAAAAGAGGCCTTTTTGAAAGTATTCTAAGAACCCTGGTAATGTCCGCGGACATTAAAAGTTTCCATAGGCCATAGTTGAAATGTTTTACTCTATGGGTGTGATATGCTGCGGTGGAGATGGAGACGGGTGCAGCATCATCATCGTCATCTAGACCCCATAAAGTCCAGAAAATGTTGGTGACCCAAAAACAGTGTCAGAGAGCTCTGAATGTCCCAAAAATAGTTGCAGCCTGAAAAGGGCATTAATCCGCATCCTGGCCCCCTGAAATTCCCCAAAATATTTTTTGCCCGAAAAATGCATCCTACATCCCTTAAGTTCAGAAAATGTTGGCAGCACAAAACAGGCCTTAAAATACATATTAGGCCTGTAAAAATGTAGAAAACTTTGGAGGCCCAAAAAAGGGGTTTACAGGCATCCTAGACCCACTAAAGTCCAGAAAATGTTGGCGGCCCAAAAACTGTGTCAGAGAGCTCTGAATGTCCCAAAAACATTTGCAATCTGAAAAGGGCATTAACCCGCATGCTAGACCCCTGAAATTCCCCAAAATATTTTGGCCACGAAAAATTCATCCTACACCCCTGAAAATTCAGAAAATGTTGGCAGCACAAAAAGGCCTTAAAATACATATTAGGACTGCAAAAATGTAGAAAACTTTGGAGGCCCAAAAAAGGGGTTTACAGGCATCCTAGACCCCCTAAAGTCCAGAAAATGTTGGCGGCCCAAAAAACGGTGTCAGAGAGCTCTGAATGTCCCAAAAACATTTGCAGTCTGAAAAGGGCATTAACCCGCATGCTAGACCCCTGAACTTCCCCAAAATATTTTGGCCATGAAAAATTCATCCTACACCCCTGAAAATTCAGAAAATATTGGCAACACAAAAAAAAGCCTTAAAATACATATTAGCCCTCCAAAAATGTAGAAAACTTTGGAGGCCCAAAAAAGGGGTTTACAGGCATCCTAGACCCCCTAAAGTCCAGAAAATGTTGGTAGGCCAAAAACTGTGTCAGAGAGCTCTGAATGTCCCAAAAACGTTTGCAGCCTGAAAAGGGCATTAACTCACATCCTAATCCCCTGAAATTCCCAAAAACATTTTTGGCCTGAAAAATGCATCCTACACCCTTGAAAGTCCAGAAAATGTTGGCAGCCCCAAAAAGGCCTTAAAATGCATCTTATTCCTGCAAAAATCTTGATAACTTTGGAGGCCCAAAAAAGGGGTTTACATCCTAGACCTCATAAAGTCCAGAAAATGTTGGTAGGCCAAAAACTGTGTCAGAGAGCTCTGAATGTCCCAAAAACATTTGCAGCCTGAAAAGGGCATTAACCCACATCCTAGACCCTTGAAATTCCTAAAAACATTTATGGCCCGAAAAATGCATCCTACACCCCTTAAAGTTCAGAAAATGTTGGCAGCCCAAAAAATGCCTTAAAATACATCTTAATCCTGCAATAATCTTTAAAACTTTGGAGGCCCAAAAAAGGGGTTTTCAGGCATCCTAGACCCCATAAAGTCCAGAAAATGTTGGTGGCCCATAAACTGTGTCAGAGAGCTCTGAATGTCCCAAAAACATTTGCAGTCTGAAAAGGGCATTAACCCGCATGCTAGACCCCTGAAATTCCCCAAAATATTTTGGCCACGAAAAATTCATCCTACACCCCTGAAAATTCAGAAAATGTTGGCAGCACAAAAAAGGCCTTAAAATACATATTAGTCCTCCAAAAATGTAGAAAACTTTATAGGCCCAAAAAAGGGGTTTACAGGCATCCTAGACCCCCTAAAGTCCAGAAAATGTTGGTAGGCAAAAAACTGTGTCAGAGAGCTCTGAATGTCCCAAAAACATTTGCAGCCTGAAAAGGGCATTAACCCACATCCTAAACCCCTGAAATTCCCAAAAACATGTTTGGCCCGAAAAATGCATCCTACACCCCTGAAAGTTCAGAAAATGTTGGCAGCCCCAAAAAGGCCTTAAAATGCATCTTATTCCTGTAAAAATCTTGATAACTTTGGAGGCCCAAAAAAGGGGTTTACATCCTAGACCTCATAAAGTCCAGAAAATGTTGGTGACCTGAAAACAGTGTCAGAGAGCTCTGAATGTCCCAAAAACGTTTGCAGCCTGAAAAGGGCATTAACCCACATCCTAAACCCCTGAAATTCGCAAAATCATTTTTGGCCCAAAAAATGCATCCTACACCCCTGAAAGTTCAGAAAATGTTGGCAGCCCCAAAAAGGCCTTAAAATGCATCTTATTCCTGCAAAAATCTTGATAACTTTCGAGGCCCAAAAAAGGGGTTTACATCCTAGACCCCATAAAGTCCAGAAAATGTTGGTGACCTGAAAACAGTGTCAGAGAGCTCTGAATGTCCCAAAAATATTTGCAGCCTGAAAAGGGCATTAATCCGCATCCTGGCCCCCTGAAATTCCCCAAAATACTTTTGGCCCAAAAAATGCACCCTACATCCCTGAAGTTCAGAAAATGTTGGCAGCACAAAAAAGGCCTTAAAATACATATTAGGCCTCCAAAAATGTAGAAAACTTTGGTTGCCCAAAAAAGGGGTTTACAGGCATCCTAGACCCCCTAAAGTCCAGAAAATGTTGGCGGCCCAAAAAACGGTGTCAGAGAGCTCTGAATGTCCCAAAAACATTTGCAGTCTGAAAAGGGCATTAACCCGCATGCTAGACCCCTGAACTTCCCCAAAATACTTTGGCCATGAAAAATTCATCCTACACCCCTGAAAATTCAGAAAATGTTGGCAACACAAAAAAGGCCTTAAAATACATATTAGGCCTCCAAAAATGTAGAAAACTTTGGTTGCCCAAGAAAGGGGTTTACAGGCATCCTAGACCCCCTAAAGTCCAGAAAATGTTGGCGGCCCAAAAAACAGTGTCAGAGAGCTCTGAATGTCCCAAAAACGTTTGCAGCCTGAAAAGGGCATTAACCCACATCCTAAACCCCTGAAATTCCCAAAAACATTTTTGCCCCGAAAAATGAATCCTACACCCCTTAAAGTTCAGAAAATATTGGCAGCCGCAAAAAGGCCTTAAAATGCATCTTATTCCTCCAAAAATCTTGATAACTTTGGAGGCCCAAAAAAGGGGTTTACATCCTAGACCCCATAAAGTCCAGAAAATGTTGGTGACCCGAAAACAGTGTCAGAGAGCTCTGAATGTCCCAAAAATATTTGCAGCCTGAAAAGGGCATTAATCCACATCCTGGCCCCCTGAAATTCCCCAAAATATTTTTGGCCCAAAAAATGCATCTTACATCCCTGAAGTTCAGAAAATGTTGGCAGCACAAAACAGGCCTTAAAATACACATTAGGCCTGCAAAAATGTAGAAAACTTTGGAGGCCCAAAAAAGGGGTTTACAGGCATCCTAAACCCCCTAAAGTCCAGAAAATGTTGGCGGCCCAAAAACTGTGTCAGAGAGTTCTGAATGTCCCAAAAACATTTGCAGTCTGAAAAGGGCATTAACCCGCATGCTAGACCCCTGAAATTTCCCAAAATATTTTGGCCACAAAAAATTCATCCTACACCCCTGAAAATTCAGAAAATGTTGACAGCACAAAAAAGGCCTTAAAATACATATTAGGCAAATATAGAAAACTTTGGAGGCCCAAAAAAGGGGTTTACAGGCATCCTAGACCCCCTAAAGTCCAGAAAATGTTGGTATTCCAAAAACTGTGTCAGAGAGCTCTGAATGTCCCAAAAATGTTTGCAGCCTGAAAAGGGCATTAACCCACATCCTAAACCCCTGAAATTCCCAAAAACATTTTTGGCCCGAAAAATGCATCCTACACCCCTGAAAGTTCCGAAAATGTTGGCAGCCCCAAAAAGGCCTTAAAATGCATCTTATTCCTGCAAAAATCTTGATAACTTTGGAGGCCCAAAAAAGGGGTTTACATCCTAGACCCCATAAAGTCCAGAAAATGTTGGTGACCCGAAAACAGTGTCAGAGAGCTCTGAATGTCCCAAAAATATTTGCATCTGAAAAGGGCATTAATCCGCATCCTAGCCCCCTGAAATTCCCCAAAATATTTTTGGCCCGAAAAATGCATCCTACATCCCTGAAGTTCAGAAAATGTTGGCAGCACAAAACAGGCCTTAAAATACATATTAGGCCTGCAAAAATGTAGAAAACTTTGGAGGCCCAAAAAAGGGGTTTACAGGCATCCTAGACCCACTAAAGTCCAGAAAATGTTGGCGGCCCAAAAACTGTCAGAGAGCTCTGAATGTCCCAAACACATTTGCAGTCTGAAAAGGGCATTAACTCGCATGCTAATCCCCTGAAATTCCCCAAAATATTTTGGCCACGAAAAATTCATCCTACACCCCTGAAAATTCAGAAAATGTTGGCAGCACAAAAAAGGCCTTAAAATACATATTAGGCCTCTAAAAATGTAGAAAACTTTGGAGGCCCAAAAAAGGGGTTTACAGGCATCCTAGACCCTCTAAAGTCCAGAAAATGTTGGTAGGCCAAAAACTGTGTCAGAGAGCTCTGAATGTCCCAAAAACGTTTGCAGCCTGAAAAGGGCATTAACCCACATCCTAAACCCCTGAAATTCGCAAAAACATTTTTGGCCCAAAAAATGCATCCTACACCCCTGAAAGTTCAGAAAATGTTGGCAGCCCCAAAAAGGCCTTAAAATGCATCTTATTCCTGCAAAAATCTTGATAACTTTCGACGCCCCAAAAAGGGGTTTACATCCTAGACCCCATAAAGTCCAGAAAATGTTGGTGACCTGAAAACAGTGTCAGAGAGCTCTGAATGTCCCAAAAATATTTGCAGCCTGAAAAGGGCATTAATCCGCATCCTGCCCCCCTGAAATTCCCCAAAATACTTTTGTCCCAAAAAATGCATCCTACATCCCTGAAGTTCAGAAAATGTTGGCAGCACAAAACAGGCCTTAAAATACATATTAGGCCTGCAAAAATGTAGAAAACTTTGGAGGCCCAAAAAAGGGGTTTACAGGCATCCTAGACCCACTAAAGTCCAGAAAATGTTGGCGGCCCAAAAACTGTGTCAGAGAGCTCTGAATGTCCCAAACACATTTGCAGTCTGAAAAGGGCATTAACTTGCATGCTAGACCCCTGAAATTCCCCAAAATATTTTGGCCACGAAAAATTCATCCTACACCCCTGAAAATTCAGAAAATGTTGGCAGCACAAAAAAGGCCTTAAAATACATATTAGGCCTCTAAAAATGTAGAAAACTTTGGAGGCCCAAAAAAGGGGTTTACAGGCATCCTAGACCCCCTAAAGTCCAGAAAATGTTGGTAGGCCAACAACTGTGTCAGAGAGCTCTGAATGTCCCAAAAACGTTTGCAGCCTGAAAAGGGCATTAACCCACATCCTAAACCCCTGAAATTCCCAAAAACATTTTTGGCCCGAAAAATGCATCCTACACCCCTGAAAGTTCCGAAAATGTTGGCAGCCCCAAAAAGGCCTTAAAATGCATCTTATTCCTGCAAAAATCTTGATAACTTTGGAGGCCCAAAAAAGAGGCCTTTTTGAAAGTATTCTAAGAACACTGGTAATGTCCGCTGACATTAAAAGTTTCCATAGGCCATAGTTGAAATGTTTTACTCTATGGGTGTGATATGCTGCGGTGGAGATGGAGACGGGTGCAGCATCATCATCGTCATCTAGACCCCATAAAGTCCAGAAAATGTTGGTGACCCGAAAACAGTGTCAGAGAGCTCTGAATGTCCCAAAAATAGTTGCAGCCTGAAAAGGGCATTAATCCGCATCCTGGCCCCCTGAAATTCCCCAAAATATTTTTTGCCCGAAAAATGCATCCTACATCCCTGAAGTTCAGAAAATGTTGGCAGCACAAAAAAGGCCTTAAAATACATATTAGGCCTGCAAAAATGTAGAAAACTTTGGAGGCCCAAAAAAGGGGTTTACAGGCATCCTAGACCCACTAAAGCCCAGAAAATGTTGGCGGCCCAAAAACTGTGTCAGAGAGCTCTGAATGTCCCAAAAACATTTGCAATCTGAAAACGGCATTAACCCGCATGCTAGACCCCTGAAATTCCCCAAAATATTTTGGCCACGAAAAATTCATCCTACACCCCTGAAAATTCAGAAAATGTTGGCAGCACAAAAAAGGCCTTAAAATACATATTAGGCCTGCAAAAATGTAGAAAACTTTGGAGGCCCAAAAAAGGGGTTTACAGGCATCCTAGACCCCCTAAAGTCCAGAAAATGTTGGCGGCCCAAAAAACCGTGTCAGAGAGCTCTGAATGTCCCAAAAACATTTGCAGTCTGAAAAGGGCATTAACCCGCATGCTAGACCCCTGAAATTCCCCAAAATATTTTGGCCATGAAAAATTCATCCTACACCCCTGAACATTCAGAAAATGTTGGCAACACAAAAAAAAGCCTTAAAATACATATTAGGCCTCCAAAAATGTAGAAAACTTTGGAGGCCCAAAAAAGGGGTTTACAGGCATCCTAGACCCCCTAAAGTCCAGAAAATGTTGGTAGGCCAAAAACTGTGTCAGAGAGCTCTGAATGTCCCAAAAACGTTTGCAGCCTGAAAAGGGCATTAACCCACATCCTAAACCCCTGAAATTCGCAAAAACATTTTTGGCCCAAAAAATGCATCCTACACCCCTGAAAGTTCAGAAAATGTTGGCAGCCCCAAAAAGACCTTACAATGCATCTTATTCCTGCAAAAATCTTGATAACTTTCGAGGCCACAAAAAGGGGTTTACATCCTAGACCCCATAAAGTCCAGAAAATGTTGGTGACCTGAAAACAGTGTCAGAGAGCTCTGAATGTCCCAATAATATTTGCAGCCTGAAAAGGGCATTAATCCGCATCCTGGCCCCCTGAAATTCCCCAAAATACTTTTGGCCCAAAAAATGCATCCTACATCCCTGAAGTTCAGAAAATGTTGGCAGCACAAAACAGGCCTTATAATACATATTAGGCCTGCAAAAATGTAGAAAACTTTGGTTGCCCAAAAAAGGGGTTTACAGGCATCCTAGACCCCCTAAAGTCCAGAAAATGTTGGCGGCCCGAAAAACGGTGTCAGAGAGCTCTGAATGTCCCAAAAACATTTGCAGTCTTAAAAGGGCATTAACCCGCATGCTAGACCCCTGAACTTCCCCAAAATATTTTGGCCATGAAAAATTCATCCTACACCCCTGAAAATTCAGAAAATGTTGGCAACACAAAAAAAGGCCTTAAAATACATATTAGGCCACCAAAAATGTAGAAAACTCTGGAGGCCCAAAAAAGGGGTTTACAGGCATCCTAGACCCCCTAAAGTCCAGAAAATGTTGGTAGGCCAAAAACTGTGTCAGAGAGCTCTGAATGTCCCAAAAACGTTTGCAGCCTGAAAAGGGCATTAACCCACATCCTAAACCCCTGAAATTCCCAAAAACATTTTTGGCCCGAAAAATGCATCCTACACCCCTGAAAGTTCCGAAAATGTTGGCAGCCCCAAAAAGGCCTTAAAATGCATCTTATTCCTGCAAAAATCTTGATAACTTTGGAGGCCCAAAAAAGAGGCCTTTTTGAAAGTATTCTAAGAACACTGGTAATGTCCGCGGACATTAAAAGTTTCCATAGGCCATAGTTGAAATGTTTTACTCTATGGGTGTGATATGCTGCGGTGGAGATGGAGACGGGTGCAGCATCATCATCGTCATCTAGACCCCATAAAGTCCAGAAAATGTTGGTGACCCAAAAACAGTGTCAGAGAGCTCTGAATGTCCCAAAAATAGTTGCAGCCTGAAAAGGGCATTAATCCGCATCCTGGCCCCCTGAAATTCCCCAAAATATTTTTTGCCCGAAAAATGCATCCTACATCCCTTAAGTTCAGAAAATGTTGGCAGCACAAAACAGGCCTTAAAATACATATTAGGCCTGCAAAAATGTAGAAAACTTTGGAGGCCCAAAAAAGGGGTTTACAGGCATCCTAGACCCACTAAAGTCCAGAAAATGTTGGCGGCCCAAAAACTGTGTCAGAGAGCTCTGAATGTCCCAAAAACATTTGCAATCTGAAAAGGGCATTAACCCGCATGCTAGACCCCTGAAATTCCCCAAAATATTTTGGCCACGAAAAATTCATCCTACACCCCTGAAAATTCAGAAAATGTTGGCAGCACAAAAAGGCCTTAAAATACATATTAGGACTGCAAAAATGTAGAAAACTTTGGAGGCCCAAAAAAGGGGTTTACAGGCATCCTAGACCCCCTAAAGTCCAGAAAATGTTGGCGGCCCAAAAAACGGTGTCAGAGAGCTCTGAATGTCCCAAAAACATTTGCAGTCTGAAAAGGGCATTAACCCGCATGCTAGACCCCTGAACTTCCCCAAAATATTTTGGCCATGAAAAATTCATCCTACACCCCTGAAAATTCAGAAAATATTGGCAACACAAAAAAAAGCCTTAAAATACATATTAGCCCTCCAAAAATGTAGAAAACTTTGGAGGCCCAAAAAAGGGGTTTACAGGCATCCTAGACCCCCTAAAGTCCAGAAAATGTTGGTAGGCCAAAAACTGTGTCAGAGAGCTCTGAATGTCCCAAAAACGTTTGCAGCCTGAAAAGGGCATTAACTCACATCCTAATCCCCTGAAATTCCCAAAAACATTTTTGGCCTGAAAAATGCATCCTACACCCTTGAAAGTCCAGAAAATGTTGGCAGCCCCAAAAAGGCCTTAAAATGCATCTTATTCCTGCAAAAATCTTGATAACTTTGGAGGCCCAAAAAAGGGGTTTACATCCTAGACCTCATAAAGTCCAGAAAATGTTGGTAGGCCAAAAACTGTGTCAGAGAGCTCTGAATGTCCCAAAAACATTTGCAGCCTGAAAAGGGCATTAACCCACATCCTAGACCCTTGAAATTCCTAAAAACATTTATGGCCCGAAAAATGCATCCTACACCCCTTAAAGTTCAGAAAATGTTGGCAGCCCAAAAAATGCCTTAAAATACATCTTAATCCTGCAATAATCTTTAAAACTTTGGAGGCCCAAAAAAGGGGTTTTCAGGCATCCTAGACCCCATAAAGTCCAGAAAATGTTGGTGGCCCATAAACTGTGTCAGAGAGCTCTGAATGTCCCAAAAACATTTGCAGTCTGAAAAGGGCATTAACCCGCATGCTAGACCCCTGAAATTCCCCAAAATATTTTGGCCACGAAAAATTCATCCTACACCCCTGAAAATTCAGAAAATGTTGGCAGCACAAAAAAGGCCTTAAAATACATATTAGTCCTCCAAAAATGTAGAAAACTTTATAGGCCCAAAAAAGGGGTTTACAGGCATCCTAGACCCCCTAAAGTCCAGAAAATGTTGGTAGGCAAAAAACTGTGTCAGAGAGCTCTGAATGTCCCAAAAACATTTGCAGCCTGAAAAGGGCATTAACCCACATCCTAAACCCCTGAAATTCCCAAAAACATGTTTGGCCCGAAAAATGCATCCTACACCCCTGAAAGTTCAGAAAATGTTGGCAGCCCCAAAAAGGCCTTAAAATGCATCTTATTCCTGTAAAAATCTTGATAACTTTGGAGGCCCAAAAAAGGGGTTTACATCCTAGACCTCATAAAGTCCAGAAAATGTTGGTGACCTGAAAACAGTGTCAGAGAGCTCTGAATGTCCCAAAAACGTTTGCAGCCTGAAAAGGGCATTAACCCACATCCTAAACCCCTGAAATTCGCAAAATCATTTTTGGCCCAAAAAATGCATCCTACACCCCTGAAAGTTCAGAAAATGTTGGCAGCCCCAAAAAGGCCTTAAAATGCATCTTATTCCTGCAAAAATCTTGATAACTTTCGAGGCCCAAAAAAGGGGTTTACATCCTAGACCCCATAAAGTCCAGAAAATGTTGGTGACCTGAAAACAGTGTCAGAGAGCTCTGAATGTCCCAAAAATATTTGCAGCCTGAAAAGGGCATTAATCCGCATCCTGGCCCCCTGAAATTCCCCAAAATACTTTTGGCCCAAAAAATGCACCCTACATCCCTGAAGTTCAGAAAATGTTGGCAGCACAAAAAAGGCCTTAAAATACATATTAGGCCTCCAAAAATGTAGAAAACTTTGGTTGCCCAAAAAAGGGGTTTACAGGCATCCTAGACCCCCTAAAGTCCAGAAAATGTTGGCGGCCCAAAAAACGGTGTCAGAGAGCTCTGAATGTCCCAAAAACATTTGCAGTCTGAAAAGGGCATTAACCCGCATGCTAGACCCCTGAACTTCCCCAAAATACTTTGGCCATGAAAAATTCATCCTACACCCCTGAAAATTCAGAAAATGTTGGCAACACAAAAAAGGCCTTAAAATACATATTAGGCCTCCAAAAATGTAGAAAACTTTGGTTGCCCAAAAAAGGGGTTTACAGGCATCCTAGACCCCCTAAAGTCCAGAAAATGTTGGCGGCCCAAAAAACGGTGTCAGAGAGCTCTGAATGTCCCAAAAACGTTTGCAGCCTGAAAAGGGCATTAACCCACATCCTAAACCCCTGAAATTCCCAAAAACATTTTTGCCCCGAAAAATGAATCCTACACCCCTTAAAGTTCAGAAAATATTGGCAGCCGCAAAAAGGCCTTAAAATGCATCTTATTCCTCCAAAAATCTTGATAACTTTGGAGGCCCAAAAAAGGGGTTTACATCCTAGACCCCATAAAGTCCAGAAAATGTTGGTGACCCGAAAACAGTGTCAGAGAGCTCTGAATGTCCCAAAAATATTTGCAGCCTGAAAAGGGCATTAATCCACATCCTGGCCCCCTGAAATTCCCCAAAATATTTTTGGCCCAAAAAATGCATCTTACATCCCTGAAGTTCAGAAAATGTTGGCAGCACAAAACAGGCCTTAAAATACACATTAGGCCTGCAAAAATGTAGAAAACTTTGGAGGCCCAAAAAAGGGGTTTACAGGCATCCTAAACCCCCTAAAGTCCAGAAAATGTTGGCGGCCCAAAAACTGTGTCAGAGAGTTCTGAATGTCCCAAAAACATTTGCAGTCTGAAAAGGGCATTAACCCGCATGCTAGACCCCTGAAATTTCCCAAAATATTTTGGCCACAAAAAATTCATCCTACACCCCTGAAAATTCAGAAAATGTTGACAGCACAAAAAAGGCCTTAAAATACATATTAGGCAAATATAGAAAACTTTGGAGGCCCAAAAAAGGGGTTTACAGGCATCCTAGACCCCCTAAAGTCCAGAAAATGTTGGTATTCCAAAAACTGTGTCAGAGAGCTCTGAATGTCCCAAAAATGTTTGCAGCCTGAAAAGGGCATTAACCCACATCCTAAACCCCTGAAATTCCCAAAAACATTTTTGGCCCGAAAAATGCATCCTACACCCCTGAAAGTTCCGAAAATGTTGGCAGCCCCAAAAAGGCCTTAAAATGCATCTTATTCCTGCAAAAATCTTGATAACTTTGGAGGCCCAAAAAAGGGGTTTACATCCTAGACCCCATAAAGTCCAGAAAATGTTGGTGACCCGAAAACAGTGTCAGAGAGCTCTGAATGTCCCAAAAATATTTGCATCTGAAAAGGGCATTAATCCGCATCCTAGCCCCCTGAAATTCCCCAAAATATTTTTGGCCCGAAAAATGCATCCTACATCCCTGAAGTTCAGAAAATGTTGGCAGCACAAAACAGGCCTTAAAATACATATTAGGCCTGCAAAAATGTAGAAAACTTTGGAGGCCCAAAAAAGGGGTTTACAGGCATCCTAGACCCACTAAAGTCCAGAAAATGTTGGCGGCCCAAAAACTGTCAGAGAGCTCTGAATGTCCCAAACACATTTGCAGTCTGAAAAGGGCATTAACTCGCATGCTAGACCCCTGAAATTCCCCAAAATATTTTGGCCACGAAAAATTCATCCTACACCCCTGAAAATTCAGAAAATGTTGGCAGCACAAAAAAGGCCTTAAAATACATATTAGGCCTCTAAAAATGTAGAAAACTTTGGAGGCCCAAAAAAGGGGTTTACAGGCATCCTAGACCCCCTAAAGTCCAGAAAATGTTGGTAGGCCAAAAACTGTGTCAGAGAGCTCTGAATGTCCCAAAAACGTTTGCAGCCTGAAAAGGGCATTAACCCACATCCTAAACCCCTGAAATTCGCAAAAACATTTTTGGCCCAAAAAATGCATCCTACACCCCTGAAAGTTCAGAAAATGTTGGCAGCCCCAAAAAGGCCTTAAAATGCATCTTATTCCTGCAAAAATCTTGATAACTTTCGAGGCCCCAAAAAGGGGTTTACATCCTAGACCCCATAAAGTCCAGAAAATGTTGGTGACCTGAAAACAGTGTCAGAGAGCTCTGAATCTCCCAAAAACATTTGCAATCTGAAAAGGGCATTAACCCGCATGCTAGACCCCTGAAATTCCCCAAAATATTTTGGCCACGAAAAATTCATCCTACACCCCTGAAAATTCAGAAAATGTTGGCAGCACAAAAAGGCCTTAAAATACATATTAGGACTGCAAAAATGTAGAAAACTTTGGAGGCCCAAAAAAGGGGTTTACAGGCATCCTAGACCCCCTAAAGTCCAGAAAATGTTGGCGGCCCAAAAAACGGTGTCAGAGAGCTCTGAATGTCCCAAAAACATTTGCAGTCTGAAAAGGGCATTAACCCACATCCTAAACCCCTGAAATTCCCAAAAACATGTTTGGCCCGAAAAATGCATCCTACACCCCTGAAAGTTCAGAAAATGTTGGCAGCCCCAAAAAGGCCTTAAAATGCATCTTATTCCTGTAAAAATCTTGATAACTTTGGAGGCCCAAAAAAGGGGTTTACATCCTAGACCTCATAAAGTCCAGAAAATGTTGGTGACCTGAAAACAGTGTCAGAGAGCTCTGAATGTCCCAAAAACGTTTGCAGCCTGAAAAGGGCATTAACCCACATCCTAAACCCCTGAAATTCGCAAAATCATTTTTGGCCCAAAAAATGCATCCTACACCCCTGAAAGTTCAGAAAATGTTGGCAGCCCCAAAAAGGCCTTAAAATGCATCTTATTCCTGCAAAAATCTTGATAACTTTCGAGGCCCAAAAAAGGGGTTTACATCCTAGACCCCATAAAGTCCAGAAAATGTTGGTGACCTGAAAACAGTGTCAGAGAGCTCTGAATGTCCCAAAAATATTTGCAGCCTGAAAAGGGCATTAATCCGCATCCTGGCCCCCTGAAATTCCCCAAAATACTTTTGGCCCAAAAAATGCACCCTACATCCCTGAAGTTCAGAAAATGTTGGCAGCACAAAAAAGGCCTTAAAATACATATTAGGCCTCCAAAAATGTAGAAAACTTTGGTTGCCCAAAAAAGGGGTTTACAGGCATCCTAGACCCCCTAAAGTCCAGAAAATGTTGGCGGCCCAAAAAACGGTGTCAGAGAGCTCTGAATGTCCCAAAAACATTTGCAGTCTGAAAAGGGCATTAACCCGCATGCTAGACCCCTGAACTTCCCCAAAATACTTTGGCCATGAAAAATTCATCCTACACCCCTGAAAATTCAGAAAATGTTGGCAACACAAAAAAGGCCTTAAAATACATATTAGGCCTCCAAAAATGTAGAAAACTTTGGTTGCCCAAAAAAGGGGTTTACAGGCATCCTAGACCCCCTAAAGTCCAGAAAATGTTGGCGGCCCAAAAAACGGTGTCAGAGAGCTCTGAATGTCCCAAAAACGTTTGCAGCCTGAAAAGGGCATTAACCCACATCCTAAACCCCTGAAATTCCCAAAAACATTTTTGCCCCGAAAAATGAATCCTACACCCCTTAAAGTTCAGAAAATATTGGCAGCCGCAAAAAGGCCTTAAAATGCATCTTATTCCTCCAAAAATCTTGATAACTTTGGAGGCCCAAAAAAGGGGTTTACATCCTAGACCCCATAAAGTCCAGAAAATGTTGGTGACCCGAAAACAGTGTCAGAGAGCTCTGAATGTCCCAAAAATATTTGCAGCCTGAAAAGGGCATTAATCCACATCCTGGCCCCCTGAAATTCCCCAAAATATTTTTGGCCCAAAAAATGCATCTTACATCCCTGAAGTTCAGAAAATGTTGGCAGCACAAAACAGGCCTTAAAATACACATTAGGCCTGCAAAAATGTAGAAAACTTTGGAGGCCCAAAAAAGGGGTTTACAGGCATCCTAAACCCCCTAAAGTCCAGAAAATGTTGGCGGCCCAAAAACTGTGTCAGAGAGTTCTGAATGTCCCAAAAACATTTGCAGTCTGAAAAGGGCATTAACCCGCATGCTAGACCCCTGAAATTTCCCAAAATATTTTGGCCACAAAAAATTCATCCTACACCCCTGAAAATTCAGAAAATGTTGACAGCACAAAAAAGGCCTTAAAATACATATTAGGCAAATATAGAAAACTTTGGAGGCCCAAAAAAGGGGTTTACAGGCATCCTAGACCCCCTAAAGTCCAGAAAATGTTGGTATTCCAAAAACTGTGTCAGAGAGCTCTGAATGTCCCAAAAATGTTTGCAGCCTGAAAAGGGCATTAACCCACATCCTAAACCCCTGAAATTCCCAAAAACATTTTTGGCCCGAAAAATGCATCCTACACCCCTGAAAGTTCCGAAAATGTTGGCAGCCCCAAAAAGGCCTTAAAATGCATCTTATTCCTGCAAAAATCTTGATAACTTTGGAGGCCCAAAAAAGGGGTTTACATCCTAGACCCCATAAAGTCCAGAAAATGTTGGTGACCCGAAAACAGTGTCAGAGAGCTCTGAATGTCCCAAAAATATTTGCATCTGAAAAGGGCATTAATCCGCATCCTAGCCCCCTGAAATTCCCCAAAATATTTTTGGCCCGAAAAATGCATCCTACATCCCTGAAGTTCAGAAAATGTTGGCAGCACAAAACAGGCCTTAAAATACATATTAGGCCTGCAAAAATGTAGAAAACTTTGGAGGCCCAAAAAAGGGGTTTACAGGCATCCTAGACCCACTAAAGTCCAGAAAATGTTGGCGGCCCAAAAACTGTCAGAGAGCTCTGAATGTCCCAAACACATTTGCAGTCTGAAAAGGGCATTAACTCGCATGCTAGACCCCTGAAATTCCCCAAAATATTTTGGCCACGAAAAATTCATCCTACACCCCTGAAAATTCAGAAAATGTTGGCAGCACAAAAAAGGCCTTAAAATACATATTAGGCCTCTAAAAATGTAGAAAACTTTGGAGGCCCAAAAAAGGGGTTTACAGGCATCCTAGACCCCCTAAAGTCCAGAAAATGTTGGTAGGCCAAAAACTGTGTCAGAGAGCTCTGAATGTCCCAAAAACGTTTGCAGCCTGAAAAGGGCATTAACCCACATCCTAAACCCCTGAAATTCGCAAAAACATTTTTGGCCCAAAAAATGCATCCTACACCCCTGAAAGTTCAGAAAATGTTGGCAGCCCCAAAAAGGCCTTAAAATGCATCTTATTCCTGCAAAAATCTTGATAACTTTCGAGGCCCCAAAAAGGGGTTTACATCCTAGACCCCATAAAGTCCAGAAAATGTTGGTGACCTGAAAACAGTGTCAGAGAGCTCTGAATGTCCCAAAAATATTTGCAGCCTGAAAAGGGCATTAATCCGCATCCTGCCCCCCTGAAATTCCCCAAAATACTTTTGTCCCAAAAAATGCATCCTACATCCCTGAAGTTCAGAAAATGTTGGCAGCACAAAACAGGCCTTAAAATACATATTAGGCCTGCAAAAATGTAGAAAACTTTGGAGGCCCAAAAAAGGGGTTTACAGGCATCCTAGACCCACTAAAGTCCAGAAAATGTTGGCGGCCCAAAAACTGTGTCAGAGAGCTCTGAATGTCCCAAACACATTTGCAGTCTGAAAAGGGCATTAACTTGCATGCTAGACCCCTGAAATTCCCCAAAATATTTTGGCCACGAAAAATTCATCCTACACCCCTGAAAATTCAGAAAATGTTGGCAGCACAAAAAAGGCCTTAAAATACATATTAGGCCTCTAAAAATGTAGAAAACTTTGGAGGCCCAAAAAAGGGGTTTACAGGCATCCTAGACCCCCTAAAGTCCAGAAAATGTTGGTAGGCCAACAACTGTGTCAGAGAGCTCTGAATGTCCCAAAAACGTTTGCAGCCTGAAAAGGGCATTAACCCACATCCTAAACCCCTGAAATTCCCAAAAACATTTTTGGCCCGAAAAATGCATCCTACACCCCTGAAAGTTCCGAAAATGTTGGCAGCCCCAAAAAGGCCTTAAAATGCATCTTATTCCTGCAAAAATCTTGATAACTTTGGAGGCCCAAAAAAGAGGCCTTTTTGAAAGTATTCTAAGAACACTGGTAATGTCCGCTGACATTAAAAGTTTCCATAGGCCATAGTTGAAATGTTTTACTCTATGGGTGTGATATGCTGCGGTGGAGATGGAGACGGGTGCAGCATCATCATCGTCATCTAGACCCCATAAAGTCCAGAAAATGTTGGTGACCCGAAAACAGTGTCAGAGAGCTCTGAATGTCCCAAAAATAGTTGCAGCCTGAAAAGGGCATTAATCCGCATCCTGGCCCCCTGAAATTCCCCAAAATATTTTTTGCCCGAAAAATGCATCCTACATCCCTGAAGTTCAGAAAATGTTGGCAGCACAAAAAAGGCCTTAAAATACATATTAGGCCTGCAAAAATGTAGAAAACTTTGGAGGCCCAAAAAAGGGGTTTACAGGCATCCTAGACCCACTAAAGCCCAGAAAATGTTGGCGGCCCAAAAACTGTGTCAGAGAGCTCTGAATGTCCCAAAAACATTTGCAATCTGAAAACGGCATTAACCCGCATGCTAGACCCCTGAAATTCCCCAAAATATTTTGGCCACGAAAAATTCATCCTACACCCCTGAAAATTCAGAAAATGTTGGCAGCACAAAAAAGGCCTTAAAATACATATTAGGCCTGCAAAAATGTAGAAAACTTTGGAGGCCCAAAAAAGGGGTTTACAGGCATCCTAGACCCCCTAAAGTCCAGAAAATGTTGGCGGCCCAAAAAACCGTGTCAGAGAGCTCTGAATGTCCCAAAAACATTTGCAGTCTGAAAAGGGCATTAACCCGCATGCTAGACCCCTGAAATTCCCCAAAATATTTTGGCCATGAAAAATTCATCCTACACCCCTGAACATTCAGAAAATGTTGGCAACACAAAAAAAAGCCTTAAAATACATATTAGGCCTCCAAAAATGTAGAAAACTTTGGAGGCCCAAAAAAGGGGTTTACAGGCATCCTAGACCCCCTAAAGTCCAGAAAATGTTGGTAGGCCAAAAACTGTGTCAGAGAGCTCTGAATGTCCCAAAAACGTTTGCAGCCTGAAAAGGGCATTAACCCACATCCTAAACCCCTGAAATTCGCAAAAACATTTTTGGCCCAAAAAATGCATCCTACACCCCTGAAAGTTCAGAAAATGTTGGCAGCCCCAAAAAGACCTTACAATGCATCTTATTCCTGCAAAAATCTTGATAACTTTCGAGGCCACAAAAAGGGGTTTACATCCTAGACCCCATAAAGTCCAGAAAATGTTGGTGACCTGAAAACAGTGTCAGAGAGCTCTGAATGTCCCAATAATATTTGCAGCCTGAAAAGGGCATTAATCCGCATCCTGGCCCCCTGAAATTCCCCAAAATACTTTTGGCCCAAAAAATGCATCCTACATCCCTGAAGTTCAGAAAATGTTGGCAGCACAAAACAGGCCTTATAATACATATTAGGCCTGCAAAAATGTAGAAAACTTTGGTTGCCCAAAAAAGGGGTTTACAGGCATCCTAGACCCCCTAAAGTCCAGAAAATGTTGGCGGCCCGAAAAACGGTGTCAGAGAGCTCTGAATGTCCCAAAAACATTTGCAGTCTTAAAAGGGCATTAACCCGCATGCTAGACCCCTGAACTTCCCCAAAATATTTTGGCCATGAAAAATTCATCCTACACCCCTGAAAATTCAGAAAATGTTGGCAACACAAAAAAAGGCCTTAAAATACATATTAGGCCACCAAAAATGTAGAAAACTCTGGAGGCCCAAAAAAGGGGTTTACAGGCATCCTAGACCCCCTAAAGTCCAGAAAATGTTGGTAGGCCAAAAACTGTGTCAGAGAGCTCTGAATGTCCCAAAAACGTTTGCAGCCTGAAAAGGGCATTAACCCACATCCTTAAACCCCTGAAATTCCCAAAAACATTTTTGGCCCGAAAAATGCATCCTACACCCCTGAAAGTTCCGAAAATGTTGGCAGCCCCAAAAAGGCCTTAAAATGCATCTTATTCCTGCAAAAATCTTGATAACTTTGGAGGCCCAAAAAAGAGGCCTTTTTGAAAGTATTCTAAGAACACTGGTAATGTCCGCGGACATTAAAATTTTCCATAGGCCATAGTTGAAATGTTTTACTCTATGGGTGTGATATGCTGCGGTGGAGATGGAGACGGGTGCAGCATCATCATCGTCATCTAGACCCCATAAAGTCCAGAAAATGTTGGTGACCCAAAAACAGTGTCAGAGAGCTCTGAATGTCCCAAAAATAGTTGCAGCCTGAAAAGGGCATTAATCCGCATCCTGGCCCCCTGAAATTCCCCAAAATATTTTTTGCCCGAAAAATGCATCCTACATCCCTGAAGTTCAGAAAATGTTGGCAGCACAAAACAGGCCTTAAAATACATATTAGGCCTGCAAAAATGTAGAAAACTTTGGAGGCCCAAAAAAGGGGTTTACAGGCATTCTAGACCCACTAAAGTCCAGAAAATGTTGGCGGCCCAAAAACTGTGTCAGAGAGCTCTGAATGTCCCAAAAACATTTGCAATCTGAAAAGGGCATTAACCCGCATGCTAGACCCCTGAAATTCCCCAAAATATTTTGGCCACGAAAAATTCATCCTACACCCCTGAAAATTCAGAAAATGTTGGCAGCACAAAAAGGCCTTAAAATACATATTAGGACTGCAAAAATGTAGAAAACTTTGGAGGCCCAAAAAAGGGGTTTACAGGCATCCTAGACCCCCTAAAGTCCAGAAAATGTTGGCGGCCCAAAAAACGGTGTCAGAGAGCTCTGAATGTCCCAAAAACATTTGCAGTCTGAAAAGGGCATTAACCCGCATGCTAGACCCCTGAACTTCCCCAAAATATTTTGGCCATGAAAAATTCATCCTACACCCCTGAAAATTCAGAAAATATTGGCAACACAAAAAAAAGCCTTAAAATACATATTAGCCCTCCAAAAATGTAGAAAACTTTGGAGGCCCAAAAAAGGGGTTTACAGGCATCCTAGACCCCCTAAAGTCCAGAAAATGTTGGTAGGCCAAAAACTGTGTCAGAGAGCTCTGAATGTCCCAAAAACGTTTGCAGCCTGAAAAGGGCATTAACCCACATCCTAATCCCCTGAAATTCCCAAAAACATTTTTGGCCCGAAAAATGCATCCTACACCCTTGAAAGTCCAGAAAATGTTGGCAGCCCCAAAAAGGCCTTAAAATGCATCTTATTCCTGCAAAAATCTTGATAACTTTGGAGGCCCAAAAAAGGAGTTTACATCCTAGACCTCATAAAGTCCAGAAAATGTTGGTAGGCCAAAAACTGTGTCAGAGAGCTCTGAATGTCCCAAAAACGTTTGCAGCCTGAAAAGGGCATTAACCCACATCCTAGACCCTTGAAATTCCTAAAAACATTTATGGCCCGAAAAATGCATCCTACACCCCTTAAAGTTCAGAAAATGTTGGCAGCCCAAAAAATGCCTTAAAATACATCTTAATCCTGCAATAATCTTTAAAACGTTGGAGGCCCAAAAAAGGGGTTTTCAGGCATCCTAGACCCCATAAAGTCCAGAAAATGTTGGTGGCCCATAAACTGTGTCAGAGAGCTCTGAATGTCCCAAAAACATTTGCAGTCTGAAAAGGGCATTAACCCGCATGCTAGACCCCTGAAATTCCCCAAAATATTTTGGCCATGAAAAATTCATCCTACACCCCTGAAAATTCAGAAAATGTTGGCAGCACAAAAAAGGCCTTAAAATACATATTAGTCCTCCAAAAATGTAGAAAACTTTATAGGCCCAAAAAAGGGGTTTACAGGCATCCTAGACCCCCTAAAGTCCAGAAAATGTTGGTAGGCAAAAAACTGTGTCAGAGAGCTCTGAATGTCCCAAAAACATTTGCAGCCTGAAAAGGGCATTAACCCACATCCTAAACCCCTGAAATTCCCAAAAACATGTTTGGCCCGAAAAATGCATCCTACACCCCTGAAAGTTCAGAAAATGTTGGCAGCCCCAAAAAGGCCTTAAAATGCATCTTATTCCTGTAAAAATCTTGATAACTTTGGAGGCCCAAAAAAGGGGTTTACATCCTAGACCTCATAAAGTCCAGAAAATGTTGGTGACCTGAAAACAGTGTCAGAGAGCTCTGAATGTCCCAAAAATATTTGCAGCCTGAAAAGGGCATTAATCCGCATCCTGGCCCCCTGAAATTCCCCAAAATATTTTTGGCCCAAAAAATGCATCCTACACCCCTGAAAATTCAGAAAATGTTGGCAGCACAAAACAGGCCTTAAAGTATATATTAGGCCTGCAAAAATGTCGAAAACTTTGGAGGTCCAAAAAAGAGGTTTACAGGCATCCTAGACCCCCTAAAGTCCAGAAAATGTTGGCGGCCCAAAAACTGTGTCAGAGAGCTCTGAATTTCCCAAAAACATTTACAGTCTGAAAAGGGCATTAACCCGCAAGCTAGACCCCTGAAATTCCCCAAAATATTTTGGCCACGAAAAATTCATCCTACACCCCTGAAAATTCAGAAAATGTTGGCAGCACAAAAAAGGCCTTAAAATACATATTAGGCCTGCAAAAATGTAGAAAACTTTGGAGGTCCAAAAAAGGGGTTTACAGGCATCCTAGACCCCCTAAAGTCCAGAAAATGTTGGTGGCCCAAAAACAGTGTCAGAGAGCTCTGAATGTCCCAAAAATATTTGCAGCCTGAAAAGGGCATTAACCCGCATCGTAGACCCCTGAAATTCCTAAAAACATTTATGGCCCGAAAAATGCATCCTACACCCCTTAAAGTTCAGAAAATGTTGGCAGCCCAAAAAATGCCTTAAAATGCATCTTAATCCTGCAATAATCTTTAAAACTTTGGAGGCCCAAAAAAGGGGTTTTCAGGCATCCTAGATCCCATAAAGTCCAGAAAATGTTGGTGGCCCATAAACTGTGTCAGAGAGCTCTGAATGTCCCAAAAACATTTGTAGTCTGAAAAGGGCATTAAGGGGTCTAGGATGCGGGTTAATGCCTTTTTCAGGCTGCAAATGTTTTTGGGACAATCAGAGCTCTCTGACACAGTTTTCGGGTCACCAACATTTTCTGGACTTTCAGGGGTCTAGGATGCCTGTAAACCCCTTTTTTGGGCCTCCAAAGTTATCAAGATTTTTGCAGGAATAAGATGCATTTTAAGGCCTTTTTTTGTGCTGCCAACATTTTCTGAACTTTCAGGGGTGTAAGATGTATTTTTCGGGCCATAAATATTTTTATTACTTTCAGGGGTCTAAGATGCGGGTTAATGCCTTTTTCAGGCTGCAAATGTTTTTCAGACATTCAGAGCTCTCTGACACCGTTTTTGGGCACCAACATTTTCTGGACTTTAGGCGGTCTACGATGCCTGTAAACCCCTTTTTTGGGCCTCTAAAGTTTACTACATTTTTGTAGGCCTAGGAGGCATTTAAGGCCTTTTTTGGGCTGCCAACATTTTCTGAACTTTCAGGGGTGTAGGATGCATTTTTCGTGGCCAAAATATTTTGGGGAATTTCAGGGGTCTAGCATGCGGGTTAATGCCCTTTTCAGACTGCAAATGTTTTTGGGACATTCAGAGCTCTCTGACACAGTTTTTGGGCCACCAACATTTTCTGGACTTTGGGGCGTCTAGGATGCCTGTAAACCCCTTTTTTGGGCCTCCAAACTTTTCTACATTTTTGCAGGCCTAATATATATTTTAAGGCCTGTTTTGTGCTGCCAACATTTTCTGAACTTCAGGGATGTAGGATGCATTTTTCGGGCCAAAAATATTTTGGGGAATTTCAGAGGGCTAGGATGCGGGTAAATGCCCTTTTCAGGCTGCAAATGTTTTTGGGACATTCAGAGCTCTCTGACACTGTTTTCGGGTCACCAACATTTTCTGGACTTTCAGGGGTCTAGGATGCCTGTAAACCCCTTTTCTGGGCCTCCAAAATTATCAGGATTTTTGCAGAAATAAGATGCATTTTAAGGCCTTTTTTTGGGCTTCCAGCATTTGCTGAACTTTCAGGGGTGTAGGATGCATTTTTCGGGCCATAAATGTTTTTAGTAATTTCATGGGTCTAGGATGCGGGTTAATGCCCTTTTCGGAATGCAAATGTTTTTGGGACATTCAGAGCTCTCTGATACAGTTATGGGCCACCAACATTTTCTGAACTTTCAGGGGTGTAGGATGCATTTTTCGGGCCAAAAATGTTTTTGGGATTTTAAGGGGTCTAGGATGTGGGTTAATGCCCTTTTAAGGCTGCAAATGTTTTTGGGAAATTCAGAGCTCTCTGACACTGTTTTTGGGCACCAACATTTTCTGGATTTTAAGGGGTCTACGATGCCTGTAAACCCCTTAGTTGGGCCTCTAAAGTTTACTACGTTTTTGTAGGCCTAAGAGGCATTTAAGGCCTTTTTTGGGCTGCCAAAATTTTCTGAACTTTCAGGGGTGTAGGATGCATTTTTCATGACCAAAATATTTTGGGGGAATTTCAGGGGTCTAGCATGCGGGTTAATGCCCTTTTCAGACTGCAAATGTTTTTGGGACATTCAGAGCTCTCTGACACAGTTTTTGGGCCACCAACATTTTCTGGACTTTATGGGGTCTAGGATGCCTGTAAACCCCTTTTTTGGGCCTCCAAAGTTTTCTACATTTTTGCAGGCCTAATATGTATTTTAAGGACTTTTTTTGTGCTGCCAACATTTTCTGAACTTTCAGGGTTGTGGGATGCATTTTTCATGCCCAAAATATTTTGGGGAATTTCAGGGGTCTAACATGCAGGTTAATGCCCTTTTCAGACTGCAAATGGTTTGGGGAAATTCAGAGCTCTCTGACACCGTTTTTGGGCCACCAACAGTTTCTGGAATTTAGGGGGTCTAGGTTGCCTGTAAACCCCTTTTTTGGGCCTCCAAAGTTTTCAATATTATTGCAAGAATAAGATGCATTTTAAGGCATTTTTTGGGTTGCCATCATTTTCTGAACTTTCAGGGGTGTAGGATGCATTTTTCGGGCCAAAAATGTTTTTGGGAATTTCAGGGGTCTAGGATGCGGTTTAATGCCCTTTTCAGGCTGCAAATGTTTTTGGGAAATTCAGAGCTCTTTGTCACAGTTTTTGGGCCACCAACATTTTCTGGACTTTATGGATTCTAGGATGCCTGTAAACACCTTTTTTGGGCCTCAAACGTTTTCTACATTTTTGCATTCCTAATATGTATTTTAAGGCCTTTTTTGTGCTGCCAACATTTTCTGAACTTTCAGGGATGTCGGATGCATTTTTAGGGCCAAAAATGTTTTGGGGAATTTCAGGGGTCTAGGATGCGGGTTAATGCCCTTTTCAGGCTGCAAATGTTTTTGGGACAATCAGAGCTCTCTGACACAGTTTTCGGGTCACCAACATTTTCTGGACTTTCAGGGGTCTAGGATGCCTGTAAACCCCTTTTTTGGGCCTCCAAAGTTATCAAGATTTTTGCAGGAATAAGATGCATTTTAAGGCCTTTTTTTGTGCTGCCAACATTTTCTGAACTTTCAGGGGTGTAAGATGTATTTTTCGGGCCATAAATATTTGTATTACTTTCAGGGGTCTAGGATGCGGGTTAATGCCTTTTTCAGGCTGCAAATGTTTTTCAGACATTCAGAGCTCTCTGACACCGTTTTTGGGCACCAACATTTTCTGGACTTTAGGCGGTCTACGATGCCTGTAAACCCCTTTTTTGGGCCTCTAAAGTTTACTACATTTTTGGAGGCCTAAGAGGCATTTAAGGCCTTTTTTGGGCTGCCAACATGTTCTGAACTTTCAGGGGTGTAGGATGCATTTTTCGTGGCCAAAATATTTTGGGGAATTTCAGGGGTCTAGCATGCGGGTTAATGCCCTTTTCAGACTGCAAATGTTTATGGGACATTCAGAGCTCTCTGACACAGTTTTTGGGCCACCAACATTTTCTGGACTTTGGGGCGTCTAGGATGCCTGTAAACCCCTTTTTTGGGCCTCCAAACTTTTCTACATTTTTGCAGGCCTAATATATATTTTAAGGCCTGTTTTGTGCTGCCAACATTTTCTGAACTTCAGGGATGTAGGATGCATTTTTCGGGCCAAAAATATTTTGGGGAATTTCAGGGGGCTAGGATGCGGGTAAATGCCCTTTTCAGGCTGCAAATGTTTTTGGGACATTCAGAGCTCTCTGACACTGTTTTCGGGTCACCAACATTTTCTGGACTTTCAGGGGGCTAGGATGCCTGTAAAACCCTTTTCTGGGCCTCCAAAGTTATCAAGATTTTTGCAGAAATAACATGCATTTTAAGGCCTTTTTTTGGGCTTCCAACATTTGCTGAACTTTCAGGGGTGTAGGATGCATTTTTCGGGCCAGAAATGTTTTTAGTAATTTCATGGGTCTAGGATGAGGGTTAATGCCCTTTTCAGACTGCAAATGTTTTTGGGACATTTAGAGCTCTCTGATACAGTTATGGGCCACCAACATTTTCTGGACTTTAGGGGGTCTGGGATGCCTGTAAACCCCTTTTTTGGGCCTCCAAAGTTTTCTACATTTTTGCAGGCCTGATATCTATTTTAAGGCCTTTTTTGTGCTGCCAACATTTTCTGAACTTTCAGGGATGTAGGATGCATTTTTCAGGCCAAAAATGTTTTTGGGAATTTAAGGGGTCTAGGATGCGGGTTAATGCCTTTTTCAGGCTCCAAATGTTTTTGGGACATTCAGAGCTCTCTGACACTGTTTCTGGGCACCAACATTTTCTGGACTTTAGGGGGTCTACGATGCCTGTAAACCCCTTTTTTGGGCCTCTAAAGTTTACTACATTTTTTAGGCCTAAGAGGCATCTAAGGCCTTTTTTGGGCTGCCAACATTTTCTGAACTTTCAGGGGTGTAGGATGCATTTTTCGGGCCAAAAATGTTTTTGGGAATTTATGGGGTCTAGGATGTGGGTTAATGCCCTTTTCAGGCTGCAAACGTTTTTGGGACATTCAGAGCTCTCTGACACAGTTTTTGGGCCACCAACATTTTCTGGCCTTTAGAGGGTCTAGGATGCCTGTAGACCCCTTTTTTGGGCCTCCAAAGTTTTCTACATTTTTGCAGGAATAAGATGCATTTTAAGGCCTTTTTTGGGCTTCCAACATTTTCTGAACTTTAAGGGGTGTAGGATGCATTTTTCGGGCCAAAAATGTTTATGGGATTTTAAGGGGTCTAGGATGTGGGTTGATGCCCTTTTAAGGCTGCAAATGTTTTTGGGAAATTCAGAGCTCTCTGACACCCTTTTTGGGCACCAACATTTTCTGGACTTTAAGGGGTCTACGATGCCTGTAAACCCCTTAGTTGGGCCTCTAAAGTTTACTACATTTTTGTAGGCCTAAGAGGCATTTAAGGCCTTTTTTGTGCTGCCAAAATTTTCTGAACTTTCAGGGGTGTAGGATGCATTTTTCATGACCAAAATATTTTGGGGGAATTCCAGGGGTCTAGCATGCGGGTTAATGCCCTTTTCAGACTGCAAATGTTTTTGGGACATTCAGGGCTCTCTGACACAGTTTTTGGGCCACCAACATTTTCTGGACTTTAGGGGGTCTAGGATGCCTGTAAACCCCTTTTTTGGGCCTCCAAAGTTTTCTACATTTTTGCAGGCCTAATGTGTATTTCAAGGCTTTTTTTGTGCTGCCAACATTTTCTGAACTTTCAGGGGTGTAGGATGCATTTTTCATGACCAAAATATTTTGGGGGAATTTCAGGGGTTTAGGATGCGGGTTAATGCCCTTTTCAGGCTGCAAATGTTTTTGGGACAATCAGAGCTCTCTGACACAGTTTTCGGGTCACCAACATTTTCTGGACTTTCAGGGGTCTAGGATGCCTGTAAACCCCTTTTTTGGGCATCCAAAGTTATCAAGATTTTTGCAGGAATAAGATGCATTTTAAGGCCTTTTTTTGTGCTGCCAACATTTTCTGAACTTTCAGGGGTGTAAGATGTATTTTTCGGGCCATAAATATTTTTATTACTTTCAGGGGTCTAGGATGCGGGTTAATGCCTTTTTCAGGCTGCAAATGTTTTTCAGACATTCGGAGCTCTCTGACACCGTTTTTGGGCACCAACATTTTCTGGACTTTAGGCGGTCTACGATGCCTGTAAACCCCTTTTTTGGGCCTCTAAAGCTTACTACATTTTTGTAGGCCTAAGAGGCATTTAAGGCCTTTTTTGGGCTGCCAACATTTTCTGAACTTTCAGGGGTGTAGGATGCATTTTTCGTGGCCAAAATATTTTGGGGAATTTCAGGGGTCTAGCATGTGGGTTAATGCCCTTTTCAGACTGCAAATGTTTTTGGGACATTCAGAGCTCTCTGACACAGTTTTTGGGCCACCAACATTTTCTGGACTTTGGGGCGTCTAGGATGTCTGTAAACCCCTTTTTTGGGCCTCCAAACTTTTCTACATTTTTGCAGGCCTAATATATATTTTAAGGCCTGTTTTGTGCTGCCAACATTTTCTGAACTTCAGGGATGTAGGATGCATTTTTTGGGCCAAAAATATTTTGGGGAATTTCAGGGGGCTAGGATGCGGGAAAATGCCCTTTTCAGGCTGCAAATGTTTTTGGGACATTCAGAGCTCTCTGACACTGTTTTCGGGTCACCAACATTTTCTGGACTTTCAGGGGTCTAGGATGCCTGTAAACCCCTTTTCTGGGCCTCCAAAGTTATCAAGATTTTTGCAGAAATAAGATGCATTTTAAGGTCTTTTTTTGGGCTTCCAACATTTGCTGAACTTTCAGGGGTGTAGGATGCATTTTTCGGGCCATAAATGTTTTTAGTAATTTTATGGGTCTAGGATGCGGGTTAATGCCCTTTTCAGACTGCAAATGTTTTTGGGACATTCAGAGCTCTCTGATACAGTTATGGGCCACCAACATTTTCTGGACTTTAGGGGGTCTACGATGCCTGTAAACCCCTTTTTTGGGCCTCTAAAGTTTACTACATTTTTTAGGCCTAAGAGGCATCTAAGGCCTTTTTTGGGCTGCCAACATTTTCTGAACTTTCAGGGGTGTAGGATGCATTTTTCGGGCCAAAAATGTTTTTGGGAATTTAAGGGGTCTAGGATGTGGGTTAATGCCCTTTTCAGGCTGCAAACGTTTTTGGGACATTCAGAGCTCTCTGACACAGTTTTTGGGCCACCAACATTTTCTGGCCTTTAGAGGGTCTAGGATGCCTGTAAACCCCTTTTTTGGGCCTCCAAAGTTTTCTACATTTTTGCAGGAATAAGATGCATTTTAAGGCCTTTTTTGTGCTGCCAACATTTTCTGAACTTTCAGGGGTGTAGGATGCATTTTTCATGACCAAAATATTTTGGGGGAATTTCAGGGGTCTAGCATGCGGATTAATGCCCTTTTCAGACTGCAAATGTTTTTGGGACATTCAGAGCTCTCTAATACAGTTATGGGCCACCAACATTTTCTGGACTTTAGGGGGTCTAGGATGCCTGTAAACCCCCTTTTTGGGCCTCCAAAGTTTTCTACATTTTTGCAGGCCTAATATCTATTTTAAGGCCTTTTTTGTGCTGCCAACATTTTCTGAACTTTCAGGGATGTAGAATGCATTTTTCGGGCCAAACATTTTTTGGGAATTTAAGGGGTCTGAATGCGGGTTAATGCCTTTTTCAGGCTGCAAATGTTTTTGGGACATTCAGAGCTCTCTGACACCGTTTCTTTGCACTGAAATTTTCTGGACTTTAGGCGGTCTACGATGCCTGTAAACCCTTTTTTTGGGCATCCAAAGTTTTCTACATTTTTGCAGGCCTAATGTGTATTTCAAGGCCTTTTTTTGTGCTGCCAACATTTTCTGAACTTTCAGGGTTATGGGATGCATTTTTCATGCCCAAAATATTTTGGGGAATTTCAGGGGTCTAGCATGCAGGTTAATGCCCTTTTCAGACTGCAAATGGTTTGGGGAAATTCAGAGCTCTATGACACCGTTTTTGGGCCACCAACAGTTTCTGGAATTTAGGGGGTCTAGGTTGCCTGTAAACCCCTTTTTTGGGCCTCCAAAGTTTTCAATATTATTGCAAGAATAAGATGCATTTTAAGGCATTTTTTGGGTTGCCATCATTTTCTGAACTTTCAGGGGTGTAAGATGTATTTTTCGGGCCATGAATATTTTTATTACTTTAAGGGGTCTAGGATGCGGGTTAATGCCTTTTTTCAGGCTGCAAATGTTTTTCAGACATTCAGAGCTCTCTGACACAGTTTTCGGGTCACCAACATTTTCTGGACTTTCAGGGGTCTAGGATGCCTGTAAACCCCTTTTTTGGGCCTCCAAAGTTATCAAGATTTTTGCAGGAATAAGATGCATTTTAAGGCCTTTTTTTGTGCTGCCAACATTTTCTGATCTTTCAGGGGTGTAAGATGTATTTTTCGGGCCATGAATATTTTTATTACTTTCAGGGGTCTAGGATGCAGTTTAATGCCCTTTTCAGGCTGCAAATGTTTTTGGGAAATTCAGAGCTCTTTGTCACAGTTTTTGGGCCACCAACATTTTCTGGACTTTATGGATTGTAGGATGCCTGTAAACACATTTTTTGGGCCTCAAAAGTTTTCTACATTTTTGCAGTCCTAATATGTATTTTAAGGCCTTTTTTGTGTTGCCAACATTTTCTGAACTTTCAGGGATGTAGGATGCATTTTTCGGGCCAAAAATATTTTGGGGAATTTCAGGGGGCTAGGATGCCGGTTAATGCCCTTTTCAGGCTGCAAATGTATTTCGGACATTCAGAGCTCTCTGACACTGTTTTCGGGTCACCAACATTTTCTGGACTTTCAGGGGTCTAGGATGCCTGTAAACCCCTTTTTTGGGCCTCCAAAGTTATCAAGATTTTTGCAGAAATAAGATGCATTTTAAGGTCTTTTTTTGGGCTTCCAACATTTGCTGAACTTTCAGGGGTGTAGGATGCATTTTTCGGGCCATAAATGTTTTTAGTAATTTCATGGGTCTAGGATGCGGGTTAATGCCCTTTTCAGACTGCAAATGTTTTTGGGACATTCAGAGCTCTCTGATACAGTTATGGGCCACCAACATTTTCTGGACTTTAGGGGGTCTACGATGCCTGTAAACCCCTTTTTTGGGCCTCTAAAGTTTACTACATTTTTTAGGCCTAAGAGGCATCTTAGGCCTTTTTTGGGCTGCCAACATTTTCTGAACTTTCAGGGGTGTAGGATGCATTTTTTGGGCCAAAAATGTTTTTGGGAATTTAAGGGGTCTAGGATGTGGGTTAATGCCCTTTTCAGGCTGCAAAAGTTTTTGGGACATTCAGAGCTCTCTGACACAGTTTTTGGGCCACCAACATTTTCTGGCCTTTAGAGGGTCTAGGATGCCTGTAAACCCCTTTTTTGGGCCTCCAAAGTTTTCTACATTTTTGCAGGAATAAGATGCAGTTTAAGGCCTTTTTTGTGCTGCCAACATTTTCTGAACTTTCAGGGGTGTAGGATGCATTTTTCATGACCAAAATATTTTGGGGGAATTTCAGGGGTCTAGCATGCGGATTAATGCCCTTTTCAGACTGCAAATGTTTTTGGGACATTCAGAGCTCTCTAATACAGTTATGGGCCACCAACATTTTCTGGACTTTAGGGGGTCTAGGATGCCTGTAAACCCCCTTTTTGGGCCTCCAAAGTTTTCTACATTTTTGCAGGCCTAATATCTATTTTAAGGCCTTTTTTGTGCTGCCAACATTTTCTGAACTTTCAGGGATGTAGGATGCATTTTTCGGGCCAAACATTTTTTGGGAATTTAAGGGGTCTGAATGCGGGTTAATGCCTTTTTCAGGCTGCAAATGTTTTTGGGACATTCAGAGCTCTCTGACACCGTTTCTTTGCACTGAAATTTTCTGGACTTTAGGCGGTCTACGATGCCTGTAAACCCCTTTTTTGGGCCTCTAAAGTTTACTACATTTTTGTAGGCCTAAGAGAAATTTAAGGCCTTTTTTGGGCTGCCAAAATTTTCTGAACTTTCAGGGGTGTAGGATGCATTTTTCATGACCAAAATATTTTGGGGGAATTCCAGGGGTCTAGCATGCGTGTTAATGCCCTTTTCAGACTGCAAATGTTTTTGGGACATTCAGGGCTCTCTGACACAGTTTTTGGGCCACCAACATTTTCTGGACTTTAGGGGGTCTAGGATGCCTGTAAACCCTTTTTTTGGGCCTCCAAAGTTTTCTACATTTTTGCAGGCCTAATGTGTATTTCAAGGCCTTTTTTTGTGCTGCCAACATTTTCTGAACTTTCAGGGTTATGGGATGCATTTTTCATGCCCAAAATATTTTGGGGAATTTCAGGGGTCTAGCATGCAGGTTAATGCCCTTTTCAGACTGCAAATGGTTTGGGGAAATTCAGAGCTCTATGACACCGTTTTTGGGCCACCAACAGTTTCTGGAATTTAGGGGGTCTAGGTTGCCTGTAAACCCCTTTTTTGGGCCTCCAAAGTTTTCAATATTATTGCAAGAATAAGATGCATTTTAAGGCATTTTTTGGGTTGCCATCATTTTCTGAACTTTCAGGGGTGTAAGATGTATTTTTCGGGCCATGAATATTTTTATTACTTTAAGGGGTCTAGGATGCGGGTTAATGCCTTTTTCAGGCTGCAAATGTTTTTCAGACATTCAGAGCTCTCTGACACAGTTTTCGGGTCACCAACATTTTCTGGACTTTCAGGGGTCTAGGATGCCTGTAAACCCCTTTTTTGGGCCTCCAAAGTTATCAAGATTTTTGCAGGAATAAGATGCATTTTAAGGCCTTTTTTTGTGCTGCCAACATTTTCTGAACTTTCAGGGGTGTAAGATGTATTTTTCGGGCCATGAATATTTTTATTACTTTCAGGGGTCTAGGATGCAGTTTAATGCCCTTTTCAGGCTGCAAATGTTTTTGGGAAATTCAGAGCTCTTTGTCACAGTTTTTGGGCCACCAACATTTTCTGGACTTTATGGATTGTAGGATGCCTGTAAACCCATTTTTTGGGCCTCAAAAGTTTTCTACATTTTTGCAGTCCTAATATGTATTTTAAGGCCTTTTTTGTGTTGCCAACATTTTCTGAACTTTCAGGGATGTAGGATGCATTTTCTGGGCCAAAAATGTTTTGGGGAATTTCAGGGGTCTAGGATGCGGGTTAATGCCCTTTTCAGGCTGCACATGTTCTTGGGACAATCAGAGCTCTCTGACACAGTTTTCGGGTCACCAACATTTTCTGGACTTTCAGGGGTCTAGGATGCCTGTAAACCCCTTTTTTGGGCCTCCAAAGTTATCAAGATTTTTGCAAGAATAAGATACATTTTAAGGCCTTTTTTTGGGCTGCCAACATTTTCTGAACTTTCAGGGGTGTAGGATGCATTTTTCGGGCCATAAATGTTTTTAGTAATTTCAGGGGTCTAGGATGCGGGTTAATGCCCTTTTCAGACTGCAAATGTTTTTGGGAAATTCAGAGCTCTCTGATACAGTTTGTGGGCCACCAACATTTTCTGGACTTTAGGGGGTCTAGGATGCCTGCAAACCCCTTTTTTGGGCCTCCAAAGTTTTAAAGATTATTGCAAGAATAAGATGCATTTTAAGGCATTTTTTGGGCTGCCATCATATTCTGAACTTTAAGGGGTGTAGGATGCATTTTTCGGGCCATAAATATTTTTAGGAATTTCAGGGGTCTAGGATGCGGGTTAATGCCCTTTTCAGGCTGCAAACATTTTTGGGATATTCAGTGCTCTCTGACACAGTTTTTGGGCCAACAACATTTTCTGGACTTCAGGGGGTCTAAGATGCCTGTAAACCCCTTTTTTGGGCCTCCAAAGTTTTCAACATTTTTGCAGGCCTAATATGTATTTTAAGGCCTGTTTTGTGCTGCCAACATTTTCTGAACTTCAGGGATGTAGGATGCATTTTTCGGGCCAAAAATATTTTGGGGAATTTCAGGGGGCTAGGATGCCGGTTAATGCCCTTTTCAGGCTGCAAATGTTTTTCGGACATTCAGAGCTCTCTGACACTGTTTTCAGGTCACCAACATTTTCTGGACTTTCAGGGGTCTAGGATGCCTGTAAACCCCTTTTTTGGGCCTCCAAAGTTATCAAGATTTTTGCAATAATAAGATGCGTTTTAAGGCCTTTTTTTGGGCTGCCAACATTTTCTGAACTTTCAGGGGTGTAGGAGGCATTTTTTGGGCCAAAAATGTTTTTGGGAATTTCAGGGGTTTAGGATGTGGGTTAATGCCCTTTTCAGGCTGCAAATGTTTTTCGGACATTCAGAGCTCTCTGACACAGTTTTTGGCCTACCAACATTTTCTGGACTTTAGGGGGTCTAGGATGCCTGTAAACCCATTTTTTTGGGCCTCCAAAGTTTTCTACATTTTTGCAGGCCTAATATGTATTTTAAGGCCTTTTTTGTGCTGCCAACATTTTCTGAACTTTCAGGGTTGTGGGATGCATTTTTCATGGCCAAAATATTTTGGGGAATTTCAGGGGTCTAGCATGCGGGTTAATGCTCTTTTCAGACTGCAAATGGTTTGGGGAAATTCAGAGCTCTCTGACACCGTTTTTGGGCACCAACATTTTCTGGACTTTAGGGGGTCTACGATGCCTGTAAACCCCTTTTTTGGGCCTCTAAAGTTTACTACATTTTTGTAGGCCTAAGAGGCATTTAAGGCCTTTTTTGGGCCACCAACATTTTCTGGACTTTAGGGGGTCTAGGATGCCTGTAAACCCCTATTTTGGTCCTCCAAACTTTTCTACATTTTTGCAGCCCTAATATGGATTTTGAGGCCTGTTTTGTGCTGCCAACATTTTCTGAACTTCAGGGATGTAGGATGCATTTTTCATGACCAAAATATTCTGGGGGAATTTCAGGGGTCTAGCATGCGGGTTAATGCCCTTTTCAGACTGCAAATGTTTTGGGACATTCAGAGCTCTCTGACACAGTTTTTGGGCCACCAACATTTTCTGGACTTTAGGGGGTCTAGGATGCCTGTAAACCCCTTTTTTGGGCCTCCAAAGTTATCAAGATTTTTACAGGAATAAGATGCATTTTAAGGCTTTTTTTGGGCTGCCAACATGCTCTGAACTTCAAGGATGTAGGATGCATTTTTCGGGCCAAAAATATTTTGGGGAATTTCAGGGGGCTAGGATGTGGGTTAATGCCCTTTTCAGGCTGCAAATGTTTTTGGGACATTCAGAGCTCTCTGACACTGTTTTCGGGTCACCAATATTTTCTGGACTTTCAGGGGTCTAGATTGTCTGTAAACCCCTTTTTTGGGCCTTCAAAGTTATCAAGATTATTGCAGAAATAAGATGCATTTTAAGGCCTTTTTGGGGCTGCCAACATTTTCTGAACTTTCAGGGGTGTAGGATGCATTTTTCGGGCCAAAAATGTTTTTGGGAATTTCAGGGTTTTAGGATGTGGGTTAATGCCCTTTTCAGGCTGCAAACGTTTTTGGGACATTCAGAGCTCTCTGACACAGTTTTTGGCCTACCAACATTTTCTGGACTTTAGGGGGTCTAGGATGCCTGTAAACCCCTTTTTTGGGCCTCCAAAGTTTTCTACATTTTTGGAGGCCTGATATGTATTTTAAGGCCTTTTTTGTGCTGCCAATATTTTCTGAATTTTCAGGGGTGTAGGATGAATTTTTCGGGCCAAAATATTTTGGGAAATTTCAGGGGTCTAGCATGCGGGTTAATACCCTTTTCAGACTGCAAATGTTTTTGGGACATTCAGAGCTCTCTGACACAGTTTTTGGGCCACCAACATTTTCTGGACTTTAGGGGGTCTAGGATGCCTGTAAACCCCTTTTTTGGGCCTCCAAAGTCTTCTACATTTTTGCAGGCCTAATATGTATTTTAAGGCCTGTTTTGTGCTGCCAACATTTTCTGAACTTCAGGGATGTAGGATGCATTTTTTGGGACAAAAATATTTTGGGGAATTTCAGGGGGCCAGGATGCGGATTAATGCCCTTTTCAGGCTGCAAATATTTTTGGGACATTCAGAGCTCTCTGACACTGTTTTCAGGTCACCAACATTTTCTGGACTTTATGGGGTCTAGGATGTAAACCCCTTTTTTGGGCCTCCAAAGTTATCAAGATTTTTGCAGGAATAAGATGCATTTTAAGGCCTTTTTGGGGCTGCCAACATTTTCTGAACTTTAAGGGGTGTAGGATTCATTTTTCGGGCCAAAAATGTTTTTGGGAATTTCAGGGGTTTAGGATGTGGGTTAATGCCCTTTTCAGGCTGCAAATGTTTTTGGGACATTCAGAGCTCTCTGACACAGTTTTTGGCCTACCAACATTTTCTGGACTTTAGGGGGTCTAGGACGCCTGTAAACCCCTTTTTTGGGCCTCAAAAGTTTTCTACATTTTTGGAGGCCTAATATGTATTTTAAGGCCTTTTTTGTGCTGCCAACAGTTTCTGAATTTTCAGGGGTGTAGGATGAATTTTTTGTGGCCAAAATATTTTGGGAAATTTCAGGGGTCTAGCATGCGGGTTAATGCCCTTTTCAGATTGCAAATGTTTTTGGAACATTCAGAGCTCTCTGACACAGTTTTTGGCCACCAACATTTTCTGGACTTTAGGGGGTCTAGGATGCCTGTAAACCCCTTTTTGGGCCTCCAAAGTGTTCTACATTTTTGCAGGCCTAATATGTATTTTAAGGCCTTTTTTTGTGCTGCCAACATTTTCTGAATTTTGAGGGGTGTAGGATGAATTTTTCGTGGCCAAAATATTTTGGGGAATTTCAGGGGTCTAGCATGCGGATTAATGCCCTTTTCAGACTGCAAATGTTTATTGGACATTCAGAGCTCTCTCACACAGTTTTTGGGCCGCTAACATTTTCTGGACTTTAGGGGGTCTAGGATGCCTGTAAACCCCTTTTTTGGGCCTCCAAAGTTTTCTACATTTTTGGAGGCCTAATATGTATTTTAAGGCTTTTTTTGTGCTGCCAATATTTTCTGAATTTTATGGGGTGTAGGATGAATTTTTCGGGCGGAAAATGTTTTTGGGAATTTCAGGGGTTTAGGATGTGGGTTAATGCCCTTTTCAGGCTGCAAACGTTTTTGGGACATTCAGAGCTCTGTGACACAGTTTTTGGCCTACCAACATTTTCTGGACTTTAGGGGGTCTAGGATGCCTGTAAACCCCTTTTTTGGGCCTCCAAAGTTTTCTACATTTTTGGAGGCCTAATATGTATTTTAAGGCCTTTTTTGTGCTGCCAATATTTTCTGAATATTATGGGGTGTAGGATGAATTTTTCGTGGCCAAAATATTTTGGGAAATTTCAGGGGTCTAGCATGCGGGTTAATGCCCTTTTCAGACTGCAAATGTTTTTGGGACATTCAGAGCTCTCTGACACAGTTTATGGGCCACCAACATTTTCTGGACTTTATGTGGTCTAGGATGCCTGCAAACCACTTTTTTGGGCCTCCAAAGTCTTCTACATTTTTGCAGGCCTAATATGTATTTTAAGGCCTGTTTTGTGCTGCCAACATTTTCTGAACTTCAGGGATGTAGGATGCATTTTTTGGGCCAAAAATATTTTGGGGAATTTCAGGGGGCCAGGATGCGGATTAATGCCCTTTTCAGGCTGCAAATATTTTGGGGACATTCAGAGCTCTCTGACACAGTTTTTGGGCCACCAACATTTTCTGGACTTTAGAGGGTCTAGGATGCCTGCAAACCACTTTTTTGGGCCTCCAAAGTTTTCTACATTTTTGCAGGAATAAGATGCATTTTAAGGCCTGTTTTGGGCTTCCAACATTTTCTGAACTTTCAGGGGTGTAGGATGCATTTTTCGGGCCAAAAAAGTTTTTGGGATTTTAAGGGGTCTAGGATGTGGGTTAATGCCCTTTTAAGGCTGCAAATGTTTTTGGGAAATTCAGAGCTCTCTGACACCGTTTTTGGGCACCAACATTTTCTGGATTTTAAGGGGTCTACGATGCCTGTAAACCCCTTAGTTGGGCCTCTAAAGTTTACTACGTTTTTGTAGGCCTAAGAGGCATTTAAGGCCTTTTTTGGGCTGCCAAAATTTTCTGAACTTTCAGGGGTGTAGGATGCATTTTTCATGACCAAAATATTTTGGGGGAATTTCATGGGTCTAGCATGCGGATTAATGCCCTTTTCAGACTGCAAATGTTTTTGGGACATTCAGAGCACTCTGATACAGTTATGGGCCACCAACATTTTCTGGACTTTAGGGGGTCTAGGATGCCTGTAAACCCCCTTTTTGGGCCTCCAAAGTTTTCTACATTTTTGCAGGCCTAATATCTATTTTAAGGCCTTTTTTGTGCTGACAACATTTTCTGAACTTTCAGGGATGTAGGATGCATTTTTCGGGCCAAACATTTTTTGGGAATTTAAGGGGTCTAGGATGCGGGTTAATGCCTTTTTCAGGCTGCAAATGTTTTTGGGACATTCAGAGCTCTCTGACACCGTTTTTTTGCACCGACATTTTTTGGACTTTAGGCGGTCTACGATGCCTGTAAACCCCTTGTTTGGGCGTCTAAAGTTTACTACATTTTTGTGGGCCTAAGAGGCATTTAAGGCCTTTTTTGGGCTGCTAACGTTTTCTGAACGTTCAGGGATGTAGGATGCATTTTTCGGGCCAAAAATGTTTTTGGGAATTTAAGGGGTCTAGGATGCGGGTTAATGCCTTTTTCAGGCTGCACATGTTTTTGGGACATTCAGAGCTCTCTGACACCGTTTCTTTGCACTGACATTTTCTGGACTTTAGGCGGTCTACAATGCCTGTAAACCCCTTTTTTGGGCCTCTAAAGTTTACTACATTTTTGTAGGCCTAAGAGGCATTTAAGGCCTTTTTTGGGCTGCCAAAATTTTCTGAACTTTCAGGGGTGTAGGATGCATTTTTCATGACCAAAATATTTTGGGGGAATTTCAGGGGTCTAGCATGCGGGTTAATGCCCTTTTCAGACTGCAAATGTTTTTGGGACATTCAGAGCTCTCTGACACAGTTTTTGGGCCACCAACATTTTCTGGACTTTAGGGGGTCTAGGATGCCTGTAAACCCCTTTTTTGGGCCTCCAAAGTTTTCTACATTTTTGCAGGCCTAATATGTATTTTAAGGACTTTTTTTGTGCTGCCAACATTTTCTGAACTTTCAGGGTTGTGGGATGCATTTTTCATGCCCAAAATATTTTGGGGAATTTCAGGGGTCTAGCATGCAGGTTAATGCCCTTTTCAGACTGCAAATGGTTTGGGGAAATTCAGAGCTCTCTGACACCGTTTTTGGGCCACCAACAGTTTCTGGAATTTAGGGGGTCTAGGTTGCCTGTAAACCCCTTTTTTGGGCCTCCAAAGTTTTCAATATTATTGCAAGAATAAGATGCATTTTAAGGCATTTTTTGGGTTGCCATCATTTTCTGAACTTTCAGGGGTGTAGGATGCATTTTTCGGGCCAAAAATGTTTTTGGGAATTTCAGGGGTCTAGGATGCGGTTTAATGCCCTTTTCAGGCTGCAAATGTTTTTGGGAAATTCAGAGCTCTTTGTCACAGTTTTTGGGCCACCAACATTTTCTGGACTTTATGGATTCTAGGATGGCTGTAAACACCTTTTTTGGGCCTCAAACGTTTTCTACATTTTTGCATTCCTAATATGTATTTTAAGGCCTTTTTTGTGCTGCCAACATTTTCTGAACTTTCAGGGATGTCGGATGCATTTTTAGGGCCAAAATGTTTTGGGGAATTTCAGGGGTCTAGGATGCGGGTTAATGCCCTTTTCAGGCTGCAAATGTTTTTGGGACAATCAGAGCTCTCTGACACAGTTTTCGGGTCAGCAACATTTTCTGGACTTTCAGGGGTCTAGGATGCCTGTAAACCCCTTTTTGGGCCTCCAAAGTTATCAAGATTTTTGCAGGAATAAGATGCATTTTAAGGCCTTTTTTTGTGCTGCCAACATTTTCTGAACTTTCAGGGGTGTAAGATGTATTTTTCGGGCCATAAATATTTTTATTACTTTCAGGGGTCTAGGATGCGGGTTAATGCCTTTTTCAGGCTGCAAATGTTTTTCAGACATTCAGAGCTCTCTGACACCGTTTTTGGGCACCAACATTTTCTGGACTTTAGGCAGTCTACGATGCCTGTAAACCCCTTTTTTGGGCCTCTAAAGTTTACTACATTTTTGTAGGCCTAAGAGGCATTTAAGGCCTTTTTTGGGCTGCCAACATTTTCTGAACTTTCAGGGGTGTAGGATGCATTTTTCGTGGCCAAAATATTTTGGGGAATTTCAGGGGTCTAGCATGCGGGTTAATGCCCTTTTCAGACTGCAAATGTTTTTGGGACATTCAGAGCTCTCTGACACAGTTTTTGGGCCACCAACATTTTCTGGACTTTAGGGGGTCTAGGATGCCTGTAAACCCCTTTTTTGGGCCTCCAAAGTTTTCTACATTTTTGCAGGCCTAATATGTATTTTAAGGACTTTTTTTGTGCTGCCAACATTTTCTGAACTTTCAGGGTTGTGGGATGCATTTTTCATGCCCAAAATATTTTGGGGAATTTCAGGGGTCTAGCATGCAGGTTAATGCCCTTTTCAGACTGCAAATGGTTTGGGGAAATTCAGAGCTCTCTGACACCGTTTTTGGGCCACCAACAGTTTCTGGAATTTAGGGGGTCTAGGTTGCCTGTAAACCCCTTTTTTGGGCCTCCAAAGTTTTCAATATTATTGCAAGAATAAGATGCATTTTAAGGCATTTTTTGGGTTGCCATCATTTTCTGAACTTTCAGGGGTGTAGGATGCATTTTTCGGGCCAAAAATGTTTTTGGGAATTTCAGGGGTCTAGGATGCGGTTTAATGCCCTTTTCAGGCTGCAAATGTTTTTGGGAAATTCAGAGCTCTTTGTCACAGTTTTTGGGCCACCAACATTTTCTGGACTTTATGGATTCTAGGATGGCTGTAAACACCTTTTTTGGGCCTCAAACGTTTTCTACATTTTTGCATTCCTAATATGTATTTTAAGGCCTTTTTTGTGCTGCCAACATTTTCTGAACTTTCAGGGATGTCGGATGCATTTTTAGGGCCAAAATGTTTTGGGGAATTTCAGGGGTCTAGGATGCGGGTTAATGCCCTTTTCAGGCTGCAAATGTTTTTGGGACAATCAGAGCTCTCTGACACAGTTTTCGGGTCAGCAACATTTTCTGGACTTTCAGGGGTCTAGGATGCCTGTAAACCCCTTTTTGGGCCTCCAAAGTTATCAAGATTTTTGCAGGAATAAGATGCATTTTAAGGCCTTTTTTTGTGCTGCCAACATTTTCTGAACTTTCAGGGGTGTAAGATGTATTTTTCGGGCCATAAATATTTTTATTACTTTCAGGGGTCTAGGATGCGGGTTAATGCCTTTTTCAGGCTGCAAATGTTTTTCAGACATTCAGAGCTCTCTGACACCGTTTTTGGGCACCAACATTTTCTGGACTTTAGGCAGTCTACGATGCCTGTAAACCCCTTTTTTGGGCCTCTAAAGTTTACTACATTTTTGTAGGCCTAAGAGGCATTTAAGGCCTTTTTTGGGCTGCCAACATTTTCTGAACTTTCAGGGGTGTAGGATGCATTTTTCGTGGCCAAAATATTTTGGGGAATTTCAGGGGTCTAGCATGCGGGTTAATGCCCTTTTCAGACTGCAAATGTTTTTGGGACATTCAGAGCTCTCTGACACAGTTTTTGGGCCACCAACATTTTCTGGACTTTGGGGCATCTAGGATGCCTGTAAACCCCTTTTTTGGGCCTCCAAACTTTTCTACATTTTTGCAGGCCTAATATATATTTTAAGGCCTGTTTTGTGCTGCCAACATTTTCTGAACTTCAGGGATGTAGGATGCATTTTTCGGGCCAAAAATATTTTGGGGAATTTCAGGGGGCTAGGATGCGGGTAAATGCCCTTTTCAGGTTGCAAATGTTTTTGGGACATTCAGAGCTCTCTGACACTGTTTTCGGGTCACCAACATTTTCTGGACTTTCAGGGGTCTAGGATGCCTGTAAACCCCTTTTCTGGGCCTCCAAAGTTATCAAGATTTTTGCAGAAATAAGATGCATTTTAAGGCCTTTTTTTGGGCTTCCAACATTTGCTGAACTTTCAGGGTTGTAGGATGCATTTTTCGGGCCATAAATGTTTTTAGTAATTTCATGGGTCTAGGTTGCGGGTTAATGCCCTTTTCAGACTGCAAATGTTTTTGGGACATTCAGAGCTCTCTGATACAGTTATGGGCCACCAACATTTTCTGGACTTTAGGGGGTCTGGGATGCCTGTAAACCCCTTTTTTGGGCCTCCAAAGTTTTCTACATTTTTGCAGGCCTGATATCTATTTTAAGGCCTTTTTTGTGCTGCCAACATTTTCTGAACTTTCAGGGATGTAGGATGCATTTTTCAGGCCAAAAATGTTTTTGGGAATTTAAGGGGTCTAGGATGCGGGTTAATGCCTTTTTCAGGCTCCAAATGTTTTTGGGACATTCAGAGCTCTCTGACACTGTTTTTGGGCACCAACATTTTCTGGACTTTAGGGGGTCTACGATGCCTGTAAACCCCTTTTTTGGGCCTCTAAAGTTTACTACATTTTTTAGGCCTAAGAGGCATCTAAGGCCTTTTTTGGGCTGCCAACATTTTCTGAACTTTCAGGGGTGTAGGATGCATTTTTCGAGCCAAAAATGTTTTTGGGAATTTAAGGGGTCTAGGATGTGGGTTAATGCCCTTTTCAGGCTGCAAACGTTTTTGGGACATTCAGAGCTCTCTGACACAGTTTTTGGGCCACCAACATTTTCTGGCCTTTAGAGGGTCTAGGATGCCTGTAAACCCCTTTTTTGGGCCTCCAAAGGTTTCTACATTTTTGCAGGAATAAGATGCATTTTAAGGCCTTTTTTGGGCTTCCAACATTTTCTGAACTTTCAGGGGTGTAGGATGCATTTTTCGGGCCAAAAATGTTTTTGGGATTTTAAGGGGTCTAGGATGTGGGTTGATGCCCTTTTAAGGCTGCAAATGTTTTTGGGAAATTCAGAGCTCTCTGACACCCTTTTTGGGCACCAACATTTTCTGGACTTTAAGGGGTCTACGATGCCTGTAAACCCCTTAGTTGGGCCTCTAAAGTTTACTACATTTTTGTAGGCCTAAGAGGCATTTAAGGCCTTTTTTGTGCTGTTTTTGGGACATTCAGAGCTCTCTGATACAGTTATGGGCCACCAACATTTTCTGGACTTTAGGGGGTCTAGGATGCCTGTAAACCCCCTTTTTGGGCCTCCAAAGTTTTCTACATTTTTGCAGGCCTAATATCTATTTTAAGGCCTTTTTTGTGCTGCCAACATTTTCTGAACTTTCAGGGATGTAGGATGCATTTTTCGGGCCAAACATTTTTTGGGAATTTAAGGGGTCTAGGATGCGGGTTAATGCCTTTTTCAGGCTGCAAATGTTTTTGGGACATTCAGAGCTCTCTGACACCGTTTTTGGGCCACCAACAGTTTCTGGAATTTAGGGGGTCTAGGTTGCCTGTAAACCCCTTTTTTGGGCCTCCAAAGTTTTCAATATTATTGCAAGAATAAGATGCATTTTAAGGCATTTTATGGGTTGCCATCATTTTCTGAACTTTCAGGGGTGTAGGATGCATTTTTCGGGCCAAAAAACTTTGGGAATTTCAGGGGTCTAGGATGTGGTTTAATGCCCTTTTCAGGCTGCAAATGTTTTTGGGAAATTCAGAGCTCTTTGTTTTTGGGCCACCAACATTTTCTGGACGTTATGGATTCTAGGATGGCTGTAAACACCTTTTTTGGGCCTCAAACGTTTTCTACATTTTTGCATTCCTAATATGTATTTTATGGTCTTTTTTGTGCTGCCAACATTTTCTGAACTTTCAGGGATGTCGGATGCATTTTTAGGGCCAAAAATGTTTTGGGAATTTCAGGGGTCTAGGATGCGGGTTAATGCCCTTTTCAGGCTGCAAATGTTTTTGGGACAATCAGAGCTCTCTGACACAGTTTTCGGGTCACCAACATTTTCTGGACTTTCAGGGGTCTAGGATGCCTGTAAACCCCTTTTTTGGGCCTCCAAAGTTATCAAGATTTTTGCAGGAATAAGATGCATTTTAAGGCCTTTTTTTGTGCTGCCAACATTTTCTGAACTTTCAGGGGTGTAAGATGTATTTTTCGGGCCATAAATATTTTTATTACTTTCAGGGGTCTAGGATGTGGGTTAATGCCCTTTTCAGGCTGCAAACGTTTTTGGGACATTCAGAGCTCTCTGACACAGTTTTTGGGCCACGAACATTTCCTGGCCTTTAGAGGGTCTAGGATGCCTGTAAACCCCTTTTTTGGGCCTCCAAAGTTTTCTACATTTTTGCAGGAATAAGATGCATTTTAAGGCCTTTTTTGGGCTTCAAACATTTTCTGAACTTTCAGGGGTGTAGGATGCATTTTTCGGGCCAAAAATGTTTTTGGGATTTTAAGGGGTCTAGGATGTGGGTTGATGCCCTTTTAAGGCTGCAAATGTTTTTGGGAAATTCAGAGCTCTCTGACACCCTTTTTGGGCACCAACATTTTCTGGACTTTAAGGGGTCTACGATGCCTGTAAACCCCTTAGTTGGGCCTCTAAAGTTTACTACATTTTTGTAGGCCTAAGAGGCATTTAAGGCCTTTTTTGGGCTGCCAAAATGTTCTGAACTTTCAGGGGTGTAGGATGCATTTTTCATGACCAAAATATTTTGGGGGAATTTCAGGGGTCTAGCATGCGGATTAATGCCCTTTTCAGACTGCAAATGTTTTTGGGACATTCAGAGCTCTCTGATACAGTTATGGGCCACCAACATTTTCTGGACTTTAGGGGGTCTAGGATGCCTGTAAACCCCCTTTTTGGGCCTCCAAAGTTTTCTACATTTTTGCAGGCCTAATATTTATTTTAAGGCCTTTTTTGTGCTGCCAACATTTTCTGAACTTTCAGGGATGTAGGATGCATTTTTCGGGCCAAACATTTTTTGGGAATTTAAGGGGTCTAGTATGCGGGTTAATGCCTTTTTCAGGCTGCAAATGTTTTTGGGACATTCAGAGCTCTCTGACACCGTTTTTTTACACCGACATTTTCTGGACTTTAAGCGGTCTACGATGCCTGTAAACCCCTTGTTTGGGCGTCTAAAGTTTACTACATTTTTGTGGGCCTAAGAGGCATTTAAGGCCTTTTTTGGGCTGCTAACGTTTTTCTGAACGTTCAGGGATGTAGGATGCATTTTTCGGGCCAAAAATGTTTTTGGGAATTTAAGGGGTCTGAATGCGGGTTAATGCCTTTTTCAGGCTGCAAATGTTTTTGGGACATTCAGAGCTCTCTGACACCGTTTCTTTGCACTGACAATTTCTGGACTTTAGGCGGTCTACTATGCCTGTAAACCCCTTTTTTGGGCCTCTAAAGTTTACCACATTTTTGTAGACCTAAGAGAAATTTAAGGCCTTTTTTGGGCTGCCAAAATTTTCTGAACTTTCAGGGGTGTAGGATGCATTTTTCATGACCAAAATATTTTGGGGGAATTCCATGGGTCTAGCATGCGGGTTAATGCCTTTTTCAGACTGCAAATGTTTTTGGGACATTCAGGGCTCTCTGACACAGTTTTTGGGCCACCAACATTTTCTGGACTTTAGGGGGTCTAGGATGCCTGTAAACCCCTTTTTTGGGCCTCCAAAGTTTTCTACATTTTTGCAGGCCTAATGTGTATTTCAAGGCCTTTTTTTGTGCTGCCAACATTTTCTGAACTTTCAGGGGTGTAGGATGCATTTTTCATGACCAAAATATTTTGGGGGAATTTCAGGGGTCTAGGATGCGGGTTAATGCCCTTTTCAGGCTGCAAATGTTTTTGGGACAATCAGAGCTCTCTGACACAGTTTTTGGGTCACCAACATTTTCTGGACTTTCAGGGGTCTAGGATGCCTGTAAACCCCTTTTTTGGGCCTCCAAAGTTATCAAGATTTTTGCAGGAATAAGATGCATTTTAAGGCCTTTTTTTGTGCTGCCAACATTTTCTGAACTTTCAGGGGTGTAAGATGTATTTTTCGGGCCATAAATATTTTTATTACTTTCAGGGGTCTAGGATGCGGGTTAATGCCTTTTTCAGGCTGCAAATGTTTTTCAGACATTCAGAGCTCTCTGACACCGTTTTTGGGCACCAACATTTTCTGGACTTTAGGCGGTCTACGAGGCCTGTAAACCCCTTTTTTGGGCCTCTAAAGTTTACTACATTTTTGTAGACCTAAGAGGCATTTAAGGCCTTTTTTGGGCTGCCAAAATTTTCTGAACTTTCAGGGGTGTAGGATGCATTTTTCATGACCAAAATATTTTGGGGGAATTCCATGGGTCTAGCATGCGGGTTAATGCCCTTTTCAGACTGCAAATGTTTTTGGGACATTCAGAGCTCTCTGACACAGTTTTTGGGCCACCAACATTTTCTGGACTTTGGGGCGTCTAGGATGCCTGTAAACCCCTTTTTTGGGCCTCCAAACTTTTCTACATTTTTGCAGGCCTAATATACATTTTAAGGCCTGTTTTGTGCTGCCAACATTTTCTGAACTTCAGGGATGTAGGATGCATTTTTCGGGCCAAAAAAATTTTGGGGAATTTCAGGGGGCTAGGATGCGGGTTAATGCCCTTTTCAGGCTGCAAATGTTTTTGGGACATTCAGAGCTCTCTGACACTGTTTTCGGGTCACCAACATTTTCTGGACTTTCAGGGGTCTAGGATGCCTGTAAACCCCTTTTCTGGGCCTCCAAAGTTATCAAGATTTTTGCAGAAATAAGATGCATTTTAAGGCCTTTTTTTGGGCTTCCAACATTTGCTGAACTTTCAGGGGTGTAGGATGCGGGTTAATGCCTTTTTCAGGCTGCAAATGTTTTTCAGACATTCAGAGCTCTCTGACACCGTTTTTGGGCACCAACATTTTCTGGACTTTAGGCGGTCTACGAGGCCTGTAAACCCCTTTTTTGGGCCTCTAAAGTTTACTACATTTTTGTAGACCTAAGAGGCATTTAAGGCCTTTTTTGGGCTGCCAAAATGTTCTGAACTTTCAGGGGTGTAGGATGCATTTTTCATGACCAAAATATTTTGGGGGAATTTCAGGGGTCTAGCATGCGGATTAATGCCCTTTTCAGACTGCAAATGTTTTTGGGACATTCAGAGCTCTCTGATACAGTTATGGGCCACCAACATTTTCTGGACTTTAGGGGGTCTAGGATGCCTGTAAACCCCCTTTTTGGGCCTCCAAAGTTTTCTACATTTTTGCAGGCCTAATATTTATTTTAAGGCCTTTTTTGTGCTGCCAACATTTTCTGAACTTTCAGGGATGTAGGATGCATTTTTCGGGCCAAACATTTTTTGGGAATTTAAGGGGTCTAGTATGCGGGTTAATGCCTTTTTCAGGCTGCAAATGTTTTTGGGACATTCAGAGCTCTCTGACACCGTTTTTTTGCACCGACATTTTCTGGACTTTAAGCGGTCTACGATGCCTGTAAACCCCTTGTTTGGGCGTCTAAAGTTTACTACATTTTTGTGGGCCTAAGAGGCATTTAAGGCCTTTTTTGGGCTGCTAACGTTTTTCTGAACGTTCAGGGATGTAGGATGCATTTTTCGGGCCAAAAATGTTTTTGGGAATTTAAGGGGTCTGAATGCGGGTTAATGCCTTTTTCAGGCTGCAAATGTTTTTGGGACATTCAGAGCTCTCTGACACCGTTTCTTTGCACTGACAATTTCTGGACTTTAGGCGGTCTACTATGCCTGTAAACCCCTTTTTTGGGCCTCTAAAGTTTACCACATTTTTGTAGACCTAAGAGAAATTTAAGGCCTTTTTTGGGCTGCCAAAATTTTCTGAACTTTCAGGGGTGTAGGATGCATTTTTCATGACCAAAATATTTTGGGGGAATTCCATGGGTCTAGCATGCGGGTTAATGCCTTTTTCAGACTGCAAATGTTTTTGGGACATTCAGGGCTCTCTGACACAGTTTTTGGGCCACCAACATTTTCTGGACTTTAGGGGGTCTAGGATGCCTGTAAACCCCTTTTTTGGGCCTCCAAAGTTTTCTACATTTTTGCAGGCCTAATGTGTATTTCAAGGCCTTTTTTTGTGCTGCCAACATTTTCTGAACTTTCAGGGGTGTAGGATGCATTTTTCATGACCAAAATATTTTGGGGGAATTTCAGGGGTCTAGGATGCGGGTTAATGCCCTTTTCAGGCTGCAAATGTTTTTGGGACAATCAGAGCTCTCTGACACAGTTTTTGGGTCACCAACATTTTCTGGACTTTCAGGGGTCTAGGATGCCTGTAAACCCCTTTTTTGGGCCTCCAAAGTTATCAAGATTTTTGCAGGAATAAGATGCATTTTAAGGCCTTTTTTTGTGCTGCCAACATTTTCTGAACTTTCAGGGGTGTAAGATGTATTTTTCGGGCCATAAATATTTTTATTACTTTCAGGGGTCTAGGATGCGGGTTAATGCCTTTTTCAGGCTGCAAATGTTTTTCAGACATTCAGAGCTCTCTGACACCGTTTTTGGGCACCAACATTTTCTGGACTTTAGGCGGTCTACGAGGCCTGTAAACCCCTTTTTTGGGCCTCTAAAGTTTACTACATTTTTGTAGACCTAAGAGGCATTTAAGGCCTTTTTTGGGCTGCCAAAATTTTCTGAACTTTCAGGGGTGTAGGATGCATTTTTCATGACCAAAATATTTTGGGGGAATTCCATGGGTCTAGCATGCGGGTTAATGCCCTTTTCAGACTGCAAATGTTTTTGGGACATTCAGAGCTCTCTGACACAGTTTTTGGGCCACCAACATTTTCTGGACTTTGGGGCGTCTAGGATGCCTGTAAACCCCTTTTTTGGGCCTCCAAACTTTTCTACATTTTTGCAGGCCTAATATACATTTTAAGGCCTGTTTTGTGCTGCCAACATTTTCTGAACTTCAGGGATGTAGGATGCATTTTTCGGGCCAAAAAAATTTTGGGGAATTTCAGGGGGCTAGGATGAGGGTTAATGCCCTTTTCAGGCTGCAAATGTTTTTGGGACATTCAGAGCTCTCTGACACTGTTTTCGGGTCACCAACATTTTCTGGACTTTCAGGGGTCTAGGATGCCTGTAAACCCCTTTTCTGGGCCTCCAAAGTTATCAAGATTTTTGCAGAAATAAGATGCATTTTAAGGCCTTTTTTTGGGCTTCCAACATTTGCTGAACTTTCAGGGGTGTAGGATGCATTTTTCGGGCCATAAATGTTTTTAGTAATTTCATGGGTCTAGGATGCGGGTTAATGCCCTTTTCAGACTGCAAATGTTTTTGGGACATTCAGAGCTCTCTGATACAGTTATGGGCCACCAACATTTTCTGGACTTTAGGGGGTCTGGGATGCCTGTAAACCCCTTTTTTGGGCCTCCAAAGTTTTCTACATTTTTGCAGGCCTGATATCTATTTTAAGGCCTTTTTTGTGCTGCCAACATTTTCTGAACTTTCAGGGATGTAGGATGCATTTTTCAGGCCAAAAATGTTTTTGGGAATTTAAGGGGTCTAGGATGCGGGTTAATGCCTTTTTCAGGCTCCAAATGTTTTTGGGACATTCAGAGCTCTCTGACACAGTTTTTGGGCCACCAACATTTTCTGGACTTTAGGGGGTCTAGGATGCCTGTAAACCCCTTTTTCGGGCCTCCAAAGTTTTCTACATTTTTGCAGGCCTAATATGTATTTTAAGGACTTTTTTGTGCTGCCAACATTTTCTGAACTTTCAGGGTTGTGGGATGCATTTTTCATGCCCAAAATATTTTGGGGAATTTCAGGGGTCTAGCATGCAGGTTAATGCCCTTTTCAGACTGCAAATGGTTTGGGGAAATTCAGAGCTCTCTGACACCGTTTTTGGGCCACCAACAGTTTCTGGAATTTAGGGGGTCTAGGTTGCCTCTAAACCCCTTTTTTGGGCCTCCAAAGTTTTCAATATTATTGCAAGAATAAGATGCATTTTAAGGCATTTTTTGGGTTGCCATCATTTTCTGAACTTTCAGGGGTGTAGGATGCATTTTTCGGGCCAAAAATGTTTTTGGGAATTTCAGGGGTCTAGGATGCGGTTTAATGCCCTTTTCAGGCTGCAAATGTTTTTGGGAAATTCAGAGCTCTTTGTCACAGTTTTTGGGCCACCAACATTTTCTGGACTTTATGGATTCTAGGATGGCTGTAAACACCTTTTTTGGGCCTCAAACATTTTCTACATTTTTGCATTCCTAATATGTATTTTAAGGCCTTTTTTGTGCTGCCAACATTTTCTGAACTTTCAGGGATGTCGGATGCATTTTTAGGGCCAAAAATGTTTTGGGGAATTTCAGGGGTCTAGGATGCGGGTTAATGCCCTTTTCAGGCTGCAAATGTTTTTGGGACAATCAGAGCTCTCTGACACAGTTTTCGGGTCACCAACATTTTCTGGACTTTCAGGGGTCTAGGATGCCTGTAAACCCCTTTTCTGGGCCTCCAAAGTTATCAAGATTTTTGCAGAAATAAGATGCATTTTAAGGCCTTTTTTTGGGCTTCCAACATTTGCTGAACTTTCAGGGGTGTAGGATGCATTTTTCGGGCCATAAATGTTTTTAGTAATTTCATGGGTCTAGGATGCGGGTTAATGCCCTTTTCAGACTGCAAATGTTTTTGGGACATTCAGAGCTCTCTGATACAGTTATGGGCCACCAACATTTTCTGGACTTTAGGGGGTCTGGGATGCCTGTAAACCCCTTTTTTGGGCCTCCAAAGTTTTCTACATTTTTGCAGGCCTGATATCTATTTTAAGGCCTTTTTTGTGCTGCCAACATTTTCTGAACTTTCAGGGATGTAGGATGCATTTTTCAGGCCAAAAATGTTTTTGGGAATTTAAGGGGTCTAGGATGCGGGTTAATGCCTTTTTCAGGCTCCAAATGTTTTTGGGACATTCAGAGCTCTCTGACACTGTTTTTGGGCACCAACATTTTCTGGACTTTAGGGGGTCTATGATGCCTGTAAACCCCTTTTTTGGGCCTCTAAAGTTTACTACATTTGTTAGGCCTAAGAGGCATCTAAGGCCTTTTTTGGGCTGCCAACATTTTCTGAACTTTAAGGGGTGTAGGATGCATTTTTCAGGCCAAAAATGTTTTTGGGAATTTAAGGGCTCTAGGATGTGGGTTAATGCCCTTTTCAGGCTGCAAACTTTTTTGGGACATTCAGAGCTCTCTGACACAGTTTTTGGGCCACCAACATTTTCTGGCCTTTAGAGGGTCTAGGATGCCTGTAAACCCCTTTTTTGGGCCTCCAAAGTTTTCTACATTTTTTCAGGAATAAGATGCATTTTAAGGCCTTTTTTGGGCTTCCAACATTTTCTGAACTTTCAGGGGTGTAGGATGCATTTTTCGGGCCAAAAATGTTTTTGTGATTTTAAGGGGTCTAGGATGTGGGTTGATGCCCTTTTAAGGCTGCAAATGTTTTTGGGAAATTCAGAGCTCTCTGACACCCTTTTTGGGCACCAACATTTTCTGGACTTTAAGGGGTCTACGATGCCTGTAAACCCCTTAGTTGGGCCTCTAAAGTTTACTACATTTTTGTAGGCCTAAGAGGCATTTAAGGCCTTTTTTGTGCTGCCAAAATGTTCTGAACTTTCAGGGGTGTAGGATGCATTTTTCATGACCAAAATATTTTGGGGGAATTTCAGGGGTCTAGCATGCGGATTAATGCCCTTTTCAGACTGCAAATGTTTTTGGGACATTCAGAGCTCTCTGATACAGTTATGGGCCACCAACATTTTCTGGACTTTAGGGGGTCTAGGATGCCTGTAAACCCCCTTTTTGGGCCTCCAAAGTTTTCTACATTTTTGCAGGCCTAATATCTATTTTAAGGCCTTTTTTGGGCTGCTAATGTTTTTCTGAACGTTCAGGGATGTAGGATGCATTTTTCGGGCCAAAAATGTTTTTGGGAATTTAAGGGGTCTGAATGCGGGTTAATGCCTTTTTCAGGCTGCAAATGTTTTTGGGACATTCAGAGCTCTCTGACACCGTTTCTTTGCACTGACATTTTCTGAACTTTAGGCGGTCTACGATGCCTGTAAACCGCTTTTTTGGGCCTCTAAAGTTTACTACATTTTTGTAGGCCTAAGAGAAATTTAAGGCCTTTTTTGGGCTGCCAAAATTTTCTGAACTTTCAGGGGTGTAGGATGCATTTTTCATGACCAAAATATTTTGGGGGAATTCCAGGGGTCTAGCATGCGGGTTAATGCCTTTTTCAGACTGCAAATGTTTTTGGGACATTCAGGGCTCTCTGACACAGTTTTTGGGCCACCAACATTTTCTGGACTTTAGGGGGTCTAGGATGCCTGTAAACCCCTTTTTTGGGCCTCCAAAGTTTTCTACATTTTTGCAGGCCTAATGTGTATTTCAAGGCCTTTTTTTGTGCTGCCAACATTTTCTGAACTTTCAGGGGTGTAGGATGCATTTTTCATGACCAAAATATTTTGGGGGAATTTCAGGGGTCTAGGATGCGGGTTAATGCCCTTTTCAGGCTGCAAATGTTTTTGGGACAATCAGAGCTCTCTGACACAGTTTTCGGGTCACCAACATTTTCTGGACTTTCAGGGGTCTAGGATGCCTGTAAACCCCTTTTTTGGGCCTCCAAAGTTATCAAGATTTTTGCAGGAATAAGATGCATTTTAAGGCCTTTTTTTGTGCTGCCAACATTTTCTGAACTTTCAGGGGTGTAAGATGTATTTTTCGGGCCATAAATATTTTTATTACTTTCAGGGGTCTAGGATGCGGGTTAATGCCTTTTTCAGGCTGCAAATGTTTTTCAGACATTCAGAGCTCTCTGACACCGTTTTTGGGCACCAACATTTTCTGGACTTTAGGCGGTCTACGAGGCCTGTAAACCCCTTTTTTGGGCCTCTAAAGTTTACTACATTTTTGTAGGCCTAAGAGGCATTTAAGGCCTTTTTTGGGCTGCCAACATTTTCTGAACTTTCAGGGGTGTAGGATGCATTTTTCGTGGCCAAAATATTTTGGGGAATTTCAGGGGTCTAGCATGCGGGTTAATGCCCTTTTCAGACTGCAAATGTTTTTGGGACATTCAGAGCTCTCTGACACAGTTTTTAGGCCACCAACATTTTCTGGACTTTGGGGCGTCTAGGATGCCTGTAAACCCCTTTTTTGGGCCTCCAAACTTTTCTACATTTTTGCAGGCCTAATATATATTTTAAGGCCTGTTTTGTGCTGCCAACATTTTCTGAACTTCAGGGATGTAGGATGCATTTTTTGGGCCAAAAATATTTTGGGGAATTTCAGGGGGCTAGGATGCGGGTAAATGCCCTTTTCAGGCTGCAAATGTTTTTGGGACATTCAGAGCTCTCTGACACTGTTTTCGGGTCACCAACATTTTCTGGACTTTCAGGGGTCTAGGATGCCTGTAAACCCCTTTTCTGGGCCTCCAAAGTTATCAAGATTTTTGCAGAAATAAGATGCATTTTAAGGCCTTTTTTTGGGCTTCCAACATTTGCTGAACTTTCAGGGGTGTAGGATGCATTTTTCGGGCCATAAATGTTTTTAGTAATTTCATGGGTCTAGGATGCGGGTTAATGCCCTTTTCAGACTGCAAATGTTTTTGGGACATTCAGAGCTCTCTGATACAGTTATGGGCCAGTGCACCAACATTTTCTGGACTTTAGGGGGTCTGGGATGCCTGTAAACCCCTTTTTTGGGCCTCCAAAGTTTTCTACATTTTTGCAGGCCTGATATCTATTTTAAGGCCTTTTTTGTGCTGCCAACATTTTCTGAACTTTCGGGGATGTAAGATGCATTTTTCTGGCCAAAAATGTTTTTGGGAATTTAAGGGGTCTAGGATGCGGGTTAATGCCTTTTTCAGGCTCCAAATGTTTTTGGGACATTCAGAGCTCTCTGACACTCTTTTTGGGCACCAACATTTTCTGGACTTTAGGGGGTCTACAATGCCTGTAAACCCCTTTTTTGGGCCTCTAAAGTTTACTACATTTTTTAGGCCTAAGAGGCATCTAAGGCCTTTTTTGGGCTGCCAACATTTTCTGAACTTTCAGGGGTGTAGGATGCATTTTTCGGGCCAAAAATGTTTTTGGGAATTTAAGGGGTCTAGGATGTGGGTTAATGCCCTTTTCAGGCTGCAAACGTTTTTGGGACATTCAGAGCTCTCTGACACAGTTTTTGGGCCACCAACATTTTCTGGCCTTTAGAGGGTCTAGGATGCCTGTAAACCCCTTTTTTGGGCCTCCAAAGTTTTCTACATTTTTGCAGGAATAAGATGCATTTTAAGGCCTTTTTTGGGCTTCCAACATTTTCTGAACTTTCAGGGGTGTAGGATGCATTTTTCAGGCCAAAAATATTTTTGGGATTTTAAGGGGTCTAGGATGTGGGTTGATACCCTTTTAAGGCTGCAAATGTTTTTGGGAAATTCAGAGCTCTCTGACACCCTTTTTGGGCACCAACATTTTCTGGACTTTAAGGGGTCTACGATGCCTGTAAACCCCTTAGTTGGGCCTCTAAAGTTTACTACATTTTTGTAGGCCTAAGAGGCATTTAAGGCCTTTTTTGTGCTGCCAAAATTTTCTGAACTTTCAGGGGTGTAGGATGCATTTTTCATGACCAAAATATTTTGGGGGAATTTCAGGGGTCTAGCATGCGGATTAATGCCCTTTTCAGACTGCAAATGTTTTTGGGACATTCAGAGCTCTCTGATACAGTTATGGGCCACCAACATTTTCTGGACTTTAGGGGGTCTAGGATGCCTGTAAACCCCTTGTTTGGGCGTCTAAAGTTTACTACATTTTTGTGGGCCTAAGAGGCATTTAAGGCCTTTTTTGGGCTGCTAACGTTTTCTGAACGTTCAGGGATGTAGGATGCATTTTTCGGGCCAAAAATGTTTTTGGGAATTTCAGGGGTTTAGGATGTGGGTTAATGCCCTTTTCAGGCTGCAAACGTTTTTGGGACATTCAGAGCTCTCTGACACAGTTTTTGGGCCACCAACATTTTCTGGACTTTAGGGGGTCTAGGATGCCTGTAAACCCCTTTTTGGGCCTCCAAAGTCTTCTACATTTTTGGAGGCCTAATATGTATTTTAAGGCCTTTTTTTGTGCTGCCAACATTTTCTGAATTTTCAGGGGTGTAGGATGAATTTTTTGTGGCCAAAATATTTTGGGGAATTTCAGGGGTCTAGCATGCGGGTTAATGCCCTTTTCAGACTGCAAATGTTTTTTGGACATTCAGAGCTCTCTCACACAGTTTTTGGGCCGCTAACATTTTCTGGACTTTAGGGGGTCTAGGATGCCTGTAAACCCCTTTTTTGGGCCTCCAAAGTCTTCTACATTTTTGCAGGCCTAATATGTATTTTAAGGCCTGTTTTGTGCTGCCAACATTTTCTGAACTTCAGGGATGTAGGATGCATTTTTTAGGCCAAAAATATTTTGGGGAATTTCAGGGGGCCAGGATGCGGATTAATGCCCTTTTCAGGCTGCAAATATTTTTGCGACATTCAGAGCTCTCTGACACTGTTTTCAGGTCACCAACATTTTCTGGACTTTATGGGGTCTAGGATGTAAACCCCTTTTTTGGGCCTCCAAAGTTATCAAGATTTTTGCAGGAATAAGATGCATTTTAAGGCCTTTTTGGGGCTGCCAACATTTTCTGAACTTTAAGGGGTGTAGGATTCATTTTTCGGGCCAAAAATGTTTTTGGGAATCTCAGGGGTTTAGGATGTGGGTTAATGCCCTTTTCAGGCTGCAAATGTTTTTGGGACATTCAGAGCTCTCTGACACAGTTTTTGGCCTACCAACATTTTCTGGACTTTAGGGGATCTAGGATGCCTGTAAACCCCTTTTTTGGGCCTCCAAAGTTTTCTACATTTTTGGAGGCCTAATATGTATTTTAAGGCCTTTTTTGTGCTGCCAACATTTTCTGAATTTTCAGGGGTGTAGGATGAATTTTTTGTGGCCAAAATATTTTGGGAAATTTCAGGGGTCTAGTATGCGGGTTAATGCCCTTTTCAGACTGCAAATGTTTTGGGACATTCAGAGCTCTCTGACACCGTTTTTGGGCCGCCAACATTTTCTGGACTTTAGGGGTTCTAGGATGCCTGTAAACCCCTTTTTTAGGCCTCCAAAGTTTTCTACATTTTTGCAGGCCTAATATGTATTTTAAGGCCTTTTTTTGTGCTGCCAACATTTTCTGAATTTTCAGGGGTGTAGGATGAATTTTTCGTGGCCAAAATATTTTGGGGAATTTCAGGGGTCTAGCATGCGGGTTAATGCCCTTTTCAGACTGCAAATGTTTTTTGGACATTCAGAGCTCTCTCACACAGTTTTTGGGCCGCTAACATTTTCTGGACTTTAGGGGGTCTAGGATGCCTGTAAACCCCTTTTTTGGGCCTCCAAAGTCTTCTACATTTTTGCAGGCCTAATATGTATTTTAAGGCCTGTTTTGTGCTGCCAACATTTTCTGAACTTCAGGGATGTAGGATGCATTTTTTGGGCCAAAAATATTTTGGGGAATTTCAGGGGGCCAGGATGCGGATTAATGCCCTTTTCAGGCTGCAAATATTTTTGCGACATTCAGAGCTCTCTGACACTGTTTTCAGGTCACCAACATTTTCTGGACTTTATGGGGTCTAGGATGTAAACCCCTTTTTTGGGCCTCCAAAGTTATCAAGATTTTTACAGGAATAAGATGCATTTTAAGGCATTTTTTGGGCTGCCAACATGTTCTGAACTTCAAGGATGTAGGATGCATTTTTCGGGCCAAAAATATTTTGGGGAATTTCAGGGGGCTAGGATGTGGGTTAATGCCCTTTTCAGGCTGCAAATGTTTTTGGGACATTCAGAGCTCTCTGACACTGTTTTCGGGTCACCAACATTTTCTGGACTTTCAGGGGTCTAGGATGTCTGTAAACCCCTTTTTTGGGCCTCCAAAGTTATCAAGATTATTGCAGAAATAAGATGCATTTTAAGGCCTTTTTGGGGCTGCCAACATTTTCTGAACTTTCAGGGGTGTAGGATGCATTTTTCGGGCCAAAAATGTTTTTGGGAATTTCAGGGGTTTAGGATGTGGGTTAATGCCCTTTTCAGGCTGCAAACGTTTTTGGGACATTCAGAGCTCTCTGACACAGTTTTTGGCCTACCAACATTTTCTGGACTTTAGGGGGTCTAGGATGCCTGTAAACCCCTTTTTTGGGCCTCCAAAGTTTTCTACATTTTTGGAGGCCTAATATGTATTTTAAGGCCTTTTTTGTGCTGCCAATATTTTCTGAATTTTCAGGGGTGTAGGATGAATTTTTCGTGGCCAAAATATTTTGGGAAATTTCAGGGGTCTAGCATGCGGGTTAATGCCCTTTTCAGACTGCAAATGTTTTTGGGACATTCAGAGCTCTCTGACACTGTTTTCGGGTCACCAACATTTTCTGGACTTTCAGGGGTCTAGGATGTCTGTAAACCCCTTTTTTGGGCCTCCAAAGTTATCAAGATTATTGCAGAAATAAGATGCATTTTAAGGCCTTTTTGGGGCTGCCAACATTTTCTGAACTTTCAGGGGTGTAGGATGCATTTTTCGGGCCAAAAATGTTTTTGGGAACTTCAGGGGTTTAGGATGTGGGTTAATGCCCTTTTCAGGCTGCAAACGTTTTTGGGACATTCAGAGCTCTCTGACACAGTTTTTGGGCCACCAACATTTTCTGGACTTTAGGGGGTCTAGGATGCCTGTAAACCCCTTTTTTGGGCCTCCAAAGTCTTCTACATTTTTGCAGGCCTAATATGTATTTTAAGGCCTGTTTTGTGCTGCCAACATTTTCTGAACTTCAGGGATGTAGGATGCATTTTTCGTGGCCAAAATATTTTGGGGAATTTCAGGGGTCTAGCATGCGGGTTAATGCCCTTTTCAGACTGCAAATATTTTTGGGACATTCAGAGCTCTCTCACACAGTTTTTGGGCCGCCAACATTTTCTGGACTTTAGGGGGTCTAGGATGTAAACCCCTTTTTTGGGCCTCCAAAGTTATCAAGATTTTTGCAGGAATAAGATGCATTTTAAGGCCTTTTTGGGGCTGCCAACATTTTCTGAACTTTAAGGGGTGTAGGATGAATTTTTCGTGGCCAAAATATTTTGGGGAATTTCAGGGGTCTAGCATGCGGGTTAATGCCCTTTTCAGACTGCAAATGTTTTTGGGACATTCAGAGCTCTCTCACACAGTTTTTGGGCCGCCAACATTTTCTGGACTTTAGGGGGTCTAGGATGCCTGTAAACCCCTTTTTTGGGCCTCCAAAGTTTTCTACATTTTTGCAGGCCTAATATGTATTTTAAGGCCTGTTTTGTGCTGCCAACATTTTCTGAACTTCATGGATGTAGGATGCATTTTTTGGGCCAAAAATATTTTGGGGAATTTGAGGGGGCCAGGATGCGGATTAATGCCCTTTTCAGGCTGCAAACATTTTTGGGACATTCAGAGCTCTCTGACACTGTTTTCGAGTCACCAACATTTTCTGTACTTTATGGGGTCTAGGATGTAAACCCCTTTTTTGGGCCTCCAAAGTTTTCAAGATTTTTGCAGGAATAAGATGCATGTTAAGGCCTTTTTGGGGCTGCCAACATTTTCTGAACTTTCAGGGGTGTAGGATGCATTTTTTGGGCCAAAAATGTTTTTGGGAATTTCAGGGGTCTAGGATGCGGGTTAATGCCCTTTTCAGACTGCAAATGTTTTTGGGACATTCAGAGCTCTCTGATACAGTTATGGGCCACCAACATTTTCTGGACTTTAGGGGGTCTGGGATGCCTGTAAACCCCTTTTTTGGGCCTCCAAAGTTTTCTACATTTTTGCAGGCCTGATATCTATTTTAAGGCCTTTTTTGTGCTGCCAACATTTTCTGAACTTTCAGGGATGTAGGATGCATTTTTCATGCCCAAAATATTTTGGGGAATTTCAGGGGTCTAGCATGCAGGTTAATGCCCTTTTCAGACTGCAAATGGTTTGGGGAAATTCAGAGCTCTCTGACACCGTTTTTGGGCCACCAACAGTTTCTGGAATTTAGGGGGTCTAGGTTGCCTCTAAACCCCTTTTTTGGGCCTTCAAAGTTTTCAATATTATTGCAAGAATAAGATGCATTTTAAGGCATTTTTTGGGTTGCCATCATTTTCTGAACTTTCAGGGGTGTAGGATGCATTTTTCGGGCCAAAAATGTTTTTGGGAATTTCAGGGGTCTAGGATGCGGTTTAATGCCCTTTTCAGGCTGCAAATGTTTTTGGGAAATTCAGAGCTCTTTGTCACAGTTTTTGGGCCACCAACATTTTCTGGACTTTATGGATTCTAGGATGGCTGTAAACACCTTTTTTGGGCCTCAAACATTTTCTACATTTTTGCATTCCTAATATGTATTTTAAGGCCTTTTTTGTGCTGCCAACATTTTCTGAACTTTCAGGGATGTCGGATGCATTTTTAGGGCCAAAAATGTTTTGGGGAATTTCAGGGGTCTAGGATGCGGGTTAATGCCCTTTTCAGGCTGCAAATGTTTTTGGGACAATCAGAGCTCTCTGACACAGTTTTCGGGTCACCAACATTTTCTGGACTTTCAGGGGTCTAGGATGCCTGTAAACCCCTTTTCTGGGCCTCCAAAGTTATCAAGATTTTTGCAGAAATAAGATGCATTTTAAGGCCTTTTTTTGGGCTTCCAACATTTGCTGAACTTTCAGGGGTGTAGGATGCATTTTTCGGGCCATAAATGTTTTTAGTAATTTCATGGGTCTAGGATGCGGGTTAATGCCCTTTTCAGACTGCAAATGTTTTTGGGACATTCAGAGCTCTCTGATACAGTTATGGGCCACCAACATTTTCTGGACTTTAGGGGGTCTGGGATGCCTGTAAACCCCTTTTTTGGGCCTCCAAAGTTTTCTACATTTTTGCAGGCCTGATATCTATTTTAAGGCCTTTTTTGTGCTGCCAACATTTTCTGAACTTTCAGGGATGTAGGATGCATTTTTCAGGCCAAAAATGTTTTTGGGAATTTAAGGGGTCTAGGATGCGGGTTAATGCCTTTTTTAGGCTCCAAATGTTTTTGGGACATTCAGAGCTCTCTGACACTGTTTTTGGGCACCAACATTTTCTGGACTTTAGGGGGTCTATGATGCCTGTAAACCCCTTTTTTGGGCCTCTAAAGTTTACTACATTTTTTAGGCCTAAGAGGCATCTAAGGCCTTTTTTGGGCTGCCAACATTTTCTGAACTTTAAGGGGTGTAGGATGCATTTTTCAGGCCAAAAATGTTTTTGGGAATTTAAGGGCTCTAGGATGTGGGTTAATGCCCTTTTCAGGCTGCAAACTTTTTTGGGACATTCAGAGCTCTCTGACACAGTTTTTGGGCCACCAACATTTTCTGGCCTTTAGAGGGTCTAGGATGCCTGTAAACCCCTTTTCTGGGCCTCCAAAGTTATCAAGATTTTTGCAGAAATAAGATGCATTTTAAGGCCTTTTTTTGGGCTTCCAACATTTGCTGAACTTTCAGGGGTGTAGGATGCATTTTTCGGGCCATAAATGTTTTTAGTAATTTCATGGGTCTAGGATGCGGGTTAATGCCCTTTTCAGACTGCAAATGTTTTTGGGACATTCAGAGCTCTCTGATACAGTTATGGGCCAGTGCACCAACATTTTCTGGACTTTAGGGGGTCTGGGATGCCTGTAAACCCCTTTTTTGGGCCTCCAAAGTTTTCTACATTTTTGCAGGCCTGATATCTATTTTAAGGCCTTTTTTGTGCTGCCAACATTTTCTGAACTTTCAGGGATGTAGGATGCATTTTTCAGGCCAAAAATGTTTTTGGGAATTTAAGGGGTCTAGGATGCGGGTTAATGCCTTTTTCAGGCTCCAAATGTTTTTGGGACATTCAGAGCTCTCTGACACTCTTTTTGGGCACCAACATTTTCTGGACTTTAGGGGGTCTACAATGCCTGTAAACCCCTTTTTTGGGCCTCTAAAGTTTACTACATTTTTTAGGCCTAAGAGGCATCTAAGGCCTTTTTTGGGCTGCCAACATTTTCTGAACTTTCAGGGGTGTAGGATGCATTTTTCGGGCCAAAAATGTTTTTGGGAATTTAAGGGGTCTAGGATGTGGGTTAATGCCCTTTTCAGGCTGCAAACGTTTTTGGGACATTCAGAGCTCTCTGACACAGTTTTTGGGCCACCAACATTTTCTGGCCTTTAGAGGGTCTAGGATGCCTGTAAACCCCTTTTTTGGGCCTCCAAAGTTTTCTACATTTTTGCAGGAATAAGATGCATTTTAAGGCCTTTTTTGGGCTTCCAACATTTTCTGAACTTTCAGGGGTGTAGGATGCATTTTTCAGGCCAAAAATGTTTTTGGGATTTTAAGGGGTCTAGGATGTGGGTTGATGCCCTTTTAAGGCTGCAAATGTTTTTGGGAAATTCAGAGCTCTCTGACACCCTTTTTGGGCACCAACATTTTCTGGACTTTAAGGGGTCTACGATGCCTGTAAACCCCTTAGTTGGGCCTCTAAAGTTGACTACATTTTTGTAGGCCTAAGAGGCATTTAAGGCCTTTTTTGTGCTGCCAAAATTTTCTGAACTTTCAGGGGTGTAGGATGCATTTTTCATGACCAAAATATTTTGGGGGAATTTCAGGGGTCTAGCATGCGGATTAATGCCCTTTTCAGACTGCAAATGTTTTTGGGACATTCAGAGCTCTCTGATACAGTTATGGGCCACCAACATTTTCTGGACTTTAGGGGGTCTAGGATGCCTGTAAACCCCTGGTTTGGGCGTCTAAAGTTTACTACATTTTTGTGGGCCTAAGAGGCATTTAAGGCCTTTTTTGGGCTGCTAACGTTTTCTGAACGTTCAGGGATGTAGGATGCATTTTTCGGGCCAAAAATGTTTTTGGGAATTTCAGGGGTTTAGGATGTGGGTTAATGCCCTTTTCAGGCTGCAAACGTTTTTGGGACATTCAGAGCTCTCTGACACAGTTTTTGGGCCACCAACATTTTCTGGACTTTAGGGGGTCTAGGATGCCTGTAAACCCCTTTTTGGGCCTCCAAAGTCTTCTACATTTTTGGAGGCCTAATATGTATTTTAAGGCCTTTTTTTGTGCTGCCAACATTTTCTGAATTTTCAGGGGTGTAGGATGAATTTTTTGTGGCCAAAATATTTTGGGGAATTTCAGGGGTCTAGCATGCGGGTTAATGCCCTTTTCAGACTGCAAATGTTTTTTGGACATTCAGAGCTCTCTCACACAGTTTTTGGGCCGCTAACATTTTCTGGACTTTAGGAGGGTCTAGGATGCCTGTAAACCCCTTTTTTGGGCCTCCAAAGTCTTCTACATTTTTGCAGGCCTAATATGTATTTTAAGGCCTGTTTTGTGCTGCCAACATTTTCTGAACTTCAGGGATGTAGGATGCATTTTTTAGGCCAAAAATATTTTGGGGAATTTCAGGGGGCCAGGATGCGGATTAATGCCCTTTTCAGGCTGCAAATATTTTTGCGACATTCAGAGCTCTCTGACACTGTTTTCAGGTCACCAACATTTTCTGGACTTTATAGGGTCTAGGATGTAAACCCCTTTTTTGGGCCTCCAAAGTTATCAAGATTTTTGCAGGAATAAGATGCATTTTAAGGCCTTTTTGGGGCTGCCAACATTTTCTGAACTTTAAGGGGTGTAGGATTCATTTTTCGGGCCAAAAATGTTTTTGGGAATCTCAGGGGTTTAGGATGTGGGTTAATGCCCTTTTCAGGCTGCAAATGTTTTTGGGACATTCAGAGCTCTCTGACACAGTTTTTGGCCTACCAACATTTTCTGGACTTTAGGGGATCTAGGATGCCTGTAAACCCCTTTTTTGGGCCTCCAAAGTTTTCTACATTTTTGGAGGCCTAATATGTATTTTAAGGCCTTTTTTGTGCTGCCAACATTTTCTGAATTTTCAGGGGTGTAGGATGAATTTTTTGTGGCCAAAATATTTTGGGAAATTTCAGGGGTCTAGTATGCGGGTTAATGCCCTTTTCAGACTGCAGATGTTTTGGGACATTCAGAGCTCTCTGACACCGTTTTTGGGCCGCCAACATTTTCTGGACTTTAGGGGTTCTAGGATGCCTGTAAACCCCTTTTTTAGGCCTCCAAAGTTTTCTACATTTTTGCAGGCCTAATATGTATTTTAAGGCCTTTTTTTGTGCTGCCAACATTTTCTGAATTTTCAGGGGTGTAGGATGAATTTTTCGTGGCCAAAATATTTTGGGGAATTTCAGGGGTCTAGCATGCGGGTTAATGCCCTTTTCAGACTGCAAATGTTTTTTGGACATTCAGAGCTCTCTCACACAGTTTTTGGGCCGCTAACATTTTCTGGACTTTAGGGGATCTAGGATGCCTGTAAACCCCTTTTTTGGGCCTCCAAAGTTTTCTACATTTTTGGAGGCCTAATATGTATTTTAAGGCCTTTTTTGTGCTGCCAACATTTTCTGAATTTTCAGGGGTGTAGGATGAATTTTTTGTGGCCAAAATATTTTGGGAAATTTCAGGGGTCTAGTATGCGGGTTAATGCCCTTTTCAGACTGCAGATGTTTTGGGACATTCAGAGCTCTCTGACACCGTTTTTGGGCCGCCAACATTTTCTGGACTTTAGGGGTTCTAGGATGCCTGTAAACCCCTTTTTTAGGCCTCCAAAGTTTTCTACATTTTTGCAGGCCTAATATGTATTTTAAGGCCTTTTTTTGTGCTGCCAACATTTTCTGAATTTTCAGGGGTGTAGGATGAATTTTTCGTGGCCAAAATATTTTGGGGAATTTCAGGGGTCTAGCATGCGGGTTAATGCCCTTTTCAGACTGCAAATGTTTTTTGGACATTCAGAGCTCTCTCACACAGTTTTTGGGCCGCTAACATTTTCTGGACTTTAGGGGGTCTAGGATGCCTGTAAACCCCTTTTTTGGGCCTCCAAAGTCTTCTACATTTTTGCAGGCCTAATATGTATTTTAAGGCCTGTTTTGTGCTGCCAACATTTTCTGAACTTCAGGGATGTAGGATGCATTTTTTGGGCCAAAAATATTTTGGGGAATTTCAGGGGGCCAGGATGCGGATTAATGCCCTTTTCAGGCTGCAAATATTTTTGCGACATTCAGAGCTCTCTGACACTGTTTTCAGGTCACCAACATTTTCTGGACTTTATGGGGTCTAGGATGTAAACCCCTTTTTTGGGCCTCCAAAGTTATCAAGATTTTTACAGGAATAAGATGCATTTTAAGGCATTTTTTGGGCTGCCAACATGTTCTGAACTTCAAGGATGTAGGATGCATTTTTCGGGCCAAAAATATTTTGGGGAATTTCAGGGGGCTAGGATGTGGGTTAATGCCCTTTTCAGGCTGCAAATGTTTTTGGGACATTCAGAGCTCTCTGACACTGTTTTCGGGTCACCAACATTTTCTGGACTTTCAGGGGTCTAGGATGTCTGTAAACCCCTTTTTTGGGCCTCCAAAGTTATCAAGATTATTGCAGAAATAAGATGCATTTTAAGGCCTTTTTGGGGCTGCCAACATTTTCTGAACTTTCAGGGGTGTAGGATGCATTTTTCGGGCCAAAAATGTTTTTGGGAATTTCAGGGGTTTAGGATGTGGGTTAATGCCCTTTTCAGGCTGCAAACGTTTTTGGGACATTCAGAGCTCTCTGACACAGTTTTTGGCCTACCAACAATTTCTGGACTTTAGGGGGTCTAGGATGCCTGTAAACCCCTTTTTTGGGCCTCCAAAGTTTTCTACATTTTTGGAGGCCTAATATGTATTTTAAGGCCTTTTTTGTGCTGCCAATATTTTCTGAATTTTCAGGGGTGTAGGATGAATTTTTCGTGGCCAAAATATTTTGGGAAATTTCAGGGGTCTAGCATGCGGGTTAATGCCCTTTTCAGACTGCAAATGTTTTTGGGACATTCAGAGCTCTCTGACACTGTTTTCGGGTCACCAACATTTTCTGGACTTTCAGGGGTCTAGGATGTCTGTAAACCCCTTTTTTGGGCCTCCAAAGTTATCAAGATTATTGCAGAAATAAGATGCATTTTAAGGCCTTTTTGGGGCTGCCAACATTTTCTGAACTTTCAGGGGTGTAGGATGCATTTTTCGGGCCAAAAATGTTTTTGGGATTTTAAGGGGTTTAGGATGTGGGTTAATGCCCTTTTCAGGCTGCAAACGTTTTTGGGACATTCAGAGCTCTCTGACACAGTTTTTGGGCCACCAACATTTTCTGGACTTTAGGGGGTCTAGGATGCCTGTAAACCCCTTAGTTGGGCCTCTAAAGTTTACTACATTTTTGTAGGCCTAAGAGGCATTTAAGGCCTTTTTTGTGCTGCCAAAATTTTCTGAACTTTCAGGGGTGTAGGATGCATTTTTCATGACCAAAATATTTTGGGGGAATTTCAGGGGTCTAGCATGCGGATTAATGCCCTTTTCAGACTGCAAATGTTTTTGGGACATTCAGAGCTCTCTGATACAGTTATGGGCCACCAACATTTTCTGGACTTTAGGGGGTCTAGGATGCCTGTAAACCCCTGGTTTGGGCGTCTAAAGTTTACTACATTTTTGTGGGCCTAAGAGGCATTTAAGGCCTTTTTTGGGCTGCTAACGTTTTCTGAACGTTCAGGGATGTAGGATGCATTTTTCGGGCCAAAAATGTTTTTGGGAATTTCAGGGGTTTAGGATGTGGGTTAATGCCCTTTTCAGGCTGCAAACGTTTTTGGGACATTCAGAGCTCTCTGACACAGTTTTTGGGCCACCAACATTTTCTGGACTTTAGGGGGTCTAGGATGCCTGTAAACCCCTTTTTGGGCCTCCAAAGTCTTCTACATTTTTGGAGGCCTAATATGTATTTTAAGGCCTTTTTTTGTGCTGCCAACATTTTCTGAATTTTCAGGGGTGTAGGATGAATTTTTTGTGGCCAAAATATTTTGGGGAATTTCAGGGGTCTAGCATGCGGGTTAATGCCCTTTTCAGACTGCAAATGTTTTTTGGACATTCAGAGCTCTCTCACACAGTTTTTGGGCCGCTAACATTTTCTGGACTTTAGGGGGTCTAGGATGCCTGTAAACCCCTTTTTTGGGCCTCCAAAGTCTTCTACATTTTTGCAGGCCTAATATGTATTTTAAGGCCTGTTTTGTGCTGCCAACATTTTCTGAACTTCAGGGATGTAGGATGCATTTTTTAGGCCAAAAATATTTTGGGGAATTTCAGGGGGCCAGGATGCGGATTAATGCCCTTTTCAGGCTGCAAATATTTTTGCGACATTCAGAGCTCTCTGACACTGTTTTCAGGTCACCAACATTTTCTGGACTTTATGGGGTCTAGGATGTAAACCCCTTTTTTGGGCCTCCAAAGTTATCAAGATTTTTGCAGGAATAAGATGCATTTTAAGGCCTTTTTGGGGCTGCCAACATTTTCTGAACTTTAAGGGGTGTAGGATTCATTTTTCGGGCCAAAAATGTTTTTGGGAATCTCAGGGGTTTAGGATGTGGGTTAATGCCCTTTTCAGGCTGCAAATGTTTTTGGGACATTCAGAGCTCTCTGACACAGTTTTTGGCCTACCAACATTTTCTGGACTTTAGGGGATCTAGGATGCCTGTAAACCCCTTTTTTGGGCCTCCAAAGTTTTCTACATTTTTGGAGGCCTAATATGTATTTTAAGGCCTTTTTTGTGCTGCCAACATTTTCTGAATTTTCAGGGGTGTAGGATGAATTTTTTGTGGCCAAAATATTTTGGGAAATTTCAGGGGTCTAGTATGCGGGTTAATGCCCTTTTCAGACTGCAGATGTTTTGGGACATTCAGAGCTCTCTGACACCGTTTTTGGGCCGCCAACATTTTCTGGACTTTAGGGGTTCTAGGATGCCTGTAAACCCCTTTTTTAGGCCTCCAAAGTTTTCTACATTTTTGCAGGCCTAATATGTATTTTAAGGCCTTTTTTTGTGCTGCCAACATTTTCTGAATTTTCAGGGGTGTAGGATGAATTTTTCGTGGCCAAAATATTTTGGGGAATTTCAGGGGTCTAGCATGCGGGTTAATGCCCTTTTCAGACTGCAAATGTTTTTTGGACATTCAGAGCTCTCTCACACAGTTTTTGGGCCGCTAACATTTTCTGGACTTTAGGGGGTCTAGGATGCCTGTAAACCCCTTTTTTGGGCCTCCAAAGTCTTCTACATTTTTGCAGGCCTAATATGTATTTTAAGGCCTGTTTTGTGCTGCCAACATTTTCTGAACTTCAGGGATGTAGGATGCATTTTTTGGGCCAAAAATATTTTGGGGAATTTCAGGGGGCCAGGATGCGGATTAATGCCCTTTTCAGGCTGCAAATATTTTTGCGACATTCAGAGCTCTCTGACACTGTTTTCAGGTCACCAACATTTTCTGGACTTTATGGGGTCTAGGATGTAAACCCCTTTTTTGGGCCTCCAAAGTTATCAAGATTTTTACAGGAATAAGATGCATTTTAAGGCATTTTTTGGGCTGCCAACATGTTCTGAACTTCAAGGATGTAGGATGCATTTTTCGGGCCAAAAATATTTTGGGGAATTTCAGGGGGCTAGGATGTGGGTTAATGCCCTTTTCAGGCTGCAAATGTTTTTGGGACATTCAGAGCTCTCTGACACTGTTTTCGGGTCACCAACATTTTCTGGACTTTCAGGGGTCTAGGATGTCTGTAAACCCCTTTTTTGGGCCTCCAAAGTTATCAAGATTATTGCAGAAATAAGATGCATTTTAAGGCCTTTTTGGGGCTGCCAACATTTTCTGAACTTTCAGGGGTGTAGGATGCATTTTTCGGGCCAAAAATGTTTTTGGGAATTTCAGGGGTTTAGGATGTGGGTTAATGCCCTTTTCAGGCTGCAAACGTTTTTGGGACATTCAGAGCTCTCTGACACAGTTTTTGGCCTACCAACATTTTCTGGACTTTAGGGGGTCTAGGATGCCTGTAAACCCCTTTTTTGGGCCTCCAAAGTTTTCTACATTTTTGGAGGCCTAATATGCTTTTTAAGGCCTTTTTTGTGCTGCCAATATTTTCTGAATTTTCAGGGGTGTAGGATGAATTTTTCGTGGCCAAAATATTTTGGGAAATTTCAGGGGTCTAGCATGCGGGTTAATGCCCTTTTCAGACTGCAAATGTTTTTGGGACATTCAGAGCTCTCTGACACTGTTTTCGGGTCACCAACATTTTCTGGACTTTCAGGGGTCTAGGATGTCTGTAAACCCCTTTTTTGGGCCTCCAAAGTTATCAAGATTATTGCAGAAATAAGATGCATTTTAAGGCCTTTTTGGGGCTGCCAACATTTTCTGAACTTTCAGGGGTGTAGGATGCATTTTTCGGGCCAAAAATGTTTTTGGGAACTTCAGGGGTTTAGGATGTGGGTTAATGCCCTTTTCAGGCTGCAAACGTTTTTGGGACATTCAGAGCTCTCTGACACAGTTTTTGGGCCACCAACATTTTCTGGACTTTAGGGGGTCTAGGATGCCTGTAAACCCCTTTTTTGGGCCTCCAAAGTCTTCTACATTTTTGCAGGCCTAATATGTATTTTAAGGCCTGTTTTGTGCTGCCAACATTTTCTGAACTTCAGGGATGTAGGATGCATTTTTCGTGGCCAAAATATTTTGGGGAATTTCAGGGGTCTAGCATGCGGGTTAATGCCCTTTTCAGACTGCAAATATTTTTGGGACATTCAGAGCTCTCTCACACAGTTTTTGGGCCGCCAACATTTTCTGGACTTTAGGGGGTCTAGGATGTAAACCCCTTTTTTGGGCCTCCAAAGTTATCAAGATTTTTGCAGGAATAAGATGCATTTTAAGGCCTTTTTGGGGCTGCCAACATTTTCTGAACTTTAAGGGGTGTAGGATGAATTTTTCGTGGCCAAAATATTTTGGGGAATTTCAGGGGTCTAGCATGCGGGTTAATGCCCTTTTCAGACTGCAAATGTTTTTGGGACATTCAGAGCTCTCTCACACAGTTTTTGGGCCGCCAACATTTTCTGGACTTTAGGGGGTCTAGGATGCCTGTAAACCCCTTTTTTGGGCCTCCAAAGTTTTCTACATTTTTGCAGGCCTAATATGTATTTTAAGGCCTGTTTTGTGCTGCCAACATTTTCTGAACTTCATGGATGTAGGATGCATTTTTTGGGCCAAAAATATTTTGGGGAATTTGAGGGGGCCAGGATGCGGATTAATGCCCTTTTCAGGCTGCAAACATTTTTGGGACATTCAGAGCTCTCTGACACTGTTTTCGAGTCACCAACATTTTCTGTACTTTATGGGGTCTAGGATGTAAACCCCTTTTTTGGGCCTCCAAAGTTTTCAAGATTTTTGCAGGAATAAGATGCATGTTAAGGCCTTTTTGGGGCTGCCAACATTTTCTGAACTTTCAGGGGTGTAGGATGCATTTTTTGGGCCAAAAATGTTTTTGGGAATTTCAGGGGTCTAGGATGCGGGTTAATGCCCTTTTCAGACTGCAAATGTTTTTGGGACATTCAGAGCTCTCTGATACAGTTATGGGCCACCAACATTTTCTGGACTTTAGGGGGTCTGGGAGTCCTGTAAACCCCTTTTTTGGGCCTCCAAAGTTTTCTACATTTTTGCAGGCCTGATATCTATTTTAAGGCCTTTTTTGTGCTGCCAACATTTTCTGAACTTTCAGGGATGTAGGATGCATTTTTCATGCCCAAAATATTTTGGGGAATTTCAGGGGTCTAGCATGCAGGTTAATGCCCTTTTCAGACTGTTAATGGTTTGGGGAAATTCAGAGCTCTCTGACACCGTTTTTGGGCCACCAACAGTTTCTGGAATTTAGGGGGTCTAGGTTGCCTCTAAACCCCTTTTTTGGGCCTCCAAAGTTTTCAATATTATTGCAAGAATAAGATGCATTTTAAGGCATTTTTTGGGTTGCCATCATTTTCTGAACTTTCAGGGGTGTAGGATGCATTTTTCGGGCCAAAAATGTTTTTGGGAATTTCAGGGGTCTAGGATGCGGTTTAATGCCCTTTTCAGGCTGCAAATGTTTTTGGGAAATTCAGAGCTCTTTGTCACAGTTTTTGGGCCACCAACATTTTCTGGACTTTATGGATTCTAGGATGGCTGTAAACACCTTTTTTGGGCCTCAAACATTTTCTACATTTTTGCATTCCTAATATGTATTTTTAGGCCTTTTTTGTGCTGCCAACATTTTCTGAACTTTCAGGGATGTCGGATGCATTTTTAGGGCCAAAAATGTTTTGGGGAATTTCAGGGGTCTAGGATGCGGGTTAATGCCCTTTTCAGGCTGCAAATGTTTTTGGGACAATCAGAGCTCTCTGACACAGTTTTCGGGTCACCAACATTTTCTGGACTTTCAGGGGTCTAGGATGCCTGTAAACCCCTTTTCTGGGCCTCCAAAGTTATCGAGATTTTTGCAGAAATAAGATGCATTTTAAGGCCTTTTTTTGGGCTTCCAACATTTGCTGAACTTTCAGGGGTGTAGGATGCATTTTTCGGGCTATAAATGTTTTTAGTAATTTCATGGGTCTAGGATGCGGGTTAATGCCCTTTTCAGACTGCAAATGTTTTTGGGACATTCAGAGCTCTCTGATACAGTTATGGGCCACCAACATTTTCTGGACTTTAGGGGGTCTGGGATGCCTGTAAACCCCTTTTTTGGGCCTCCAAAGTTTTCTACATTTTTGCAGGCCTGATATCTATTTTAAGGCCTTTTTTGTGCTGCCAACATTTTCTGAACTTTCAGGGATGTAGGATGCATTTTTCAGGCCAAAAATGTTTTTGGGAATTTAAGGGGTCTAGGATGCGGGTTAATGCCTTTTTCAGGCTCCAAATGTTTTTGGGACATTCAGAGCTCTCTGACACTGTTTTTGGGCACCAACATTTTCTGGACTTTAGGGGGTCTATGATGCCTGTAAACCCCTTTTTTGGGCCTCTAAAGTTTACTACATTTTTTAGGCCTAAGAGGCATCTAAGGCCTTTTTTGGGCTGCCAACATTTTCTGAACTTTAAGGGGTGTAGGATGCATTTTTCAGGCCAAAAATGTTTTTGGGAATTTAAGGGCTCTAGGATGTGGGTTAATGCCCTTTTCAGGCTGCAAACTTTTTTGGGACATTCAGAGCTCTCTGACACAGTTTTTGGGCCACCAACATTTTCTGGCCTTTAGAGGGTCTAGGATGCCTGTAAACCCCTTTTCTGGGCCTCCAAAGTTATCAAGATTTTTGCAGAAATAAGATGCATTTTAAGGCCTTTTTTTGGGCTTCCAACATTTGCTGAACTTTCAGGGGTGTAGGATGCATTTTTCGGGCCATAAATGTTTTTAGTAATTTCATGGGTCTAGGATGCGGGTTAATGCCCTTTTCAGACTGCAAATGTTTTTGGGACATTCAGAGCTCTCTGATACAGTTATGGGCCAGTGCACCAACATTTTCTGGACTTTAGGGGGTCTGGGATGCCTGTAAACCCCTTTTTTGGGCCTCCAAAGTTTTCTACATTTTTGCAGGCCTGATATCTATTTTAAGGCCTTTTTTGTGCTGCCAACATTTTCTGAACTTTCAGGGATGTAGGATGCATTTTTCAGGCCAAAAATGTTTTTGGGAATTTAAGGGGTCTAGGATGCGGGTTAATGCCTTTTTCAGGCTCCAAATGTTTTTGGGACATTCAGAGCTCTCTGACACTCTTTTTGGGCACCAACATTTTCTGGACTTTAGGGGGTCTACAATGCCTGTAAACCCCTTTTTTGGGCCTCTAAAGTTTACTACATTTTTTAGGCCTAAGAGGCATCTAAGGCCTTTTTTGGGCTGCCAACATTTTCTGAACTTTCAGGGGTGTAGGATGCATTTTTCGGGCCAAAAATGTTTTTGGGAATTTAAGGGGTCTAGGATGTGGGTTAATGCCCTTTTCAGGCTGCAAACGTTTTTGGGACATTCAGAGCTCTCTGACACAGTTTTTGGGCCACCAACATTTTCTGGCCTTTAGAGGGTCTAGGATGCCTGTAAACCCCTTTTTTGGGCCTCCAAAGTTTTCTACATTTTTGCAGGAATAAGATGCATTTTAAGGCCTTTTTTGGGCTTCCAACATTTTCTGAACTTTCAGGGGTGTAGGATGCATTTTTCAGGCCAAAAATGTTTTTGGGATTTTAAGGGGTCTAGGATGTGGGTTGATGCCCTTTTGAGGCTGCAAATGTTTTTGGGAAATTCAGAGCTCTCTGACACCCTTTTTGGGCACCAACATTTTCTGGACTTTAAGGGGTCTACGATGCCTGTAAACCCCTTAGTTGGGCCTCTAAAGTTTACTACATTTTTGTAGGCCTAAGAGGCATTTAAGGCCTTTTTTGTGCTGCCAAAATTTTCTGAACTTTCAGGGGTGTAGGATGCATTTTTCATGACCAAAATATTTTGGGGGAATTTCAGGGGTCTAGCATGCGGATTAATGCCCTTTTCAGACTGCAAATGTTTTTGGGACATTCAGAGCTCTCTGATACAGTTATGGGCCACCAACATTTTCTGGACTTTAGGGGGTCTAGGATGCCTGTAAACCCCTTGTTTGGGCGTCTAAAGTTTACTACATTTTTGTGGGCCAAAGAGGCATTTAAGGCCTTTTTTGGGCTGCTAACGTTTTCTGAACGTCCAGGGATGTAGGATGCATTTTTCGGGCCAAAAATGTTTTTGGGAATTTCAGGGGTTTAGGATGTGGGTTAATGCCCTTTTCAGGCTGCAAACGTTTTTGGGACATTCAGAGCTCTCTGACACAGTTTTTGGGCCACCAACATTTTCTGGACTTTAGGGGGTCTAGGATGCCTGTAAACCCCTTTTTGGGCCTCCAAAGTCTTCTACATTTTTGGAGGCCTAATATGTATTTTAAGGCCTTTTTTTGTGCTGCCAACATTTTCTGAATTTTCAGGGGTGTAGGATGAATTTTTTGTGGCCAAAATATTTTGGGGAATTTCAGGGGTCTAGCATGCGGGTTAATGCCCTTTTCAGACTGCAAATGTTTTTTGGACATTCAGAGCTCTCTCACACAGTTTTTGGGCCGCTAACATTTTCTGGACTTTAGGGGGTCTAGGATGCCTGTAAACCCCTTTTTTGGGCCTCCAAAGTCTTCTACATTTTTGCAGGCCTAATATGTATTTTAAGGCCTGTTTTGTGCTGCCAACATTTTCTGAACTTCAGGGATGTAGGATGCATTTTTTAGGCCAAAAATATTTTGGGGAATTTCAGGGGGCCAGGATGCGGATTAATGCCCTTTTCAGGCTGCAAATATTTTTGCGACATTCAGAGCTCTCTGACACTGTTTTCAGGTCACCAACATTTTCTGGACTTTATGGGGTCTAGGATGTAAACCCCATTTTTGGGCCTCCAAAGTTATCAAGATTTTTGCAGGAATAAGATGCATTTTAAGGCCTTTTTGGGGCTGCCAACATTTTCTGAACTTTAAGGGGTGTAGGATTCATTTTTCGGGCCAAAAATGTTTTTGGGAATCTCAGGGGTTTAGGATGTGGGTTAATGCCCTTTTCAGGCTGCAAATGTTTTTGGGACATTCAGAGCTCTCTGACACAGTTTTTGGCCTACCAACATTTTCTGGACTTTAGGGGATCTAGGATGCCTGTAAACCCCTTTTTTGGGCCTCCAAAGTTTTCTACATTTTTGGAGGCCTAATATGTATTTTAAGGCCTTTTTTGTGCTGCCAACATTTTCTGAATTTTCAGGGGTGTAGGATGAATTTTTTGTGGCCAAAATATTTTGGGAAATTTCAGGGGTCTAGTATGCGGGTTAATGCCCTTTTCAGACTGCAAATGTTTTGGGACATTCAGAGCTCTCTGACACCGTTTTTGGGCCGCCAACATTTTCTGGACTTTAGGGGTTCTAGGATGCCTGTAAACCCCTTTTTTAGGCCTCCAAAGTTTTCTACATTTTTGCAGGCCTAATATGTATTTTAAGGCCTTTTTTTGTGCTGCCAACATTTTCTGAATTTTCAGGGGTGTAGGATGAATTTTTCGTGGCCAAAATATTTTGGGGAATTTCAGGGGTCTAGCATGCGGGTTAATGCCCTTTTCAGACTGCAAATGTTTTTTGGACATTCAGAGCTCTCTCACACAGTTTTTGGGCCGCTAACATTTTCTGGACTTTAGGGGGTCTAGGATGCCTGTAAACCCCTTTTTTGGGCCTCCAAAGTCTTCTACATTTTTGCAGGCCTAATATGTATTTTAAGGCCTGTTTTGTGCTGCCAACATTTTCTGAACTTCAGGGATGTAGGATGCATTTTTTGGGCCAAAATATTTTGGGGAATTTCAGGGGGCCAGGATGCGGATTAATGCCCTTTTCAGGCTGCAAATATTTTTGCGACATTCAGAGCTCTCTGACACTGTTTTCAGGTCACCAACATTTTCTGGACTTTATGGGGTCTAGGATGTAAACCCCTTTTTTGGGCCTCCAAAGTTATCAAGATTTTTACAGGAATAAGATGCATTTTAAGGCATTTTTTGGGCTGCCAACATGTTCTGAACTTCAAGGATGTAGGATGCATTTTTCGGGCCAAAAATATTTTGGGGAATTTCAGGGGGCTAGGATGTGGGTTAATGCCCTTTTCAAGCTGCAAATGTTTTTGGGACATTCAGAGCTCTCTGACACTGTTTTCGGGTCACCAACATTTTCTGGACTTTCAGGGGTCTAGGATGTCTGTAAACCCCTTTTTTGGGCCTCCAAAGTTATCAAGATTATTGCAGAAATAAGATGCATTTTAAGGCCTTTTTGGGGCTGCCAACATTTTCTGAACTTTCAGGGGTGTAGGATGCATTTTTCGGGCCAAAAATGTTTTTGGGAATTTCAGGGGTTTAGGATGTGGGTTAATGCCCTTTTCAGGCTGCAAACGTTTTTGGGACATTCAGAGCTCTCTGACACAGTTTTTGGCCTACCAACATTTTCTGGACTTTAGGGGGTCTAGGATGCCTGTAAACCCCTTTTTTGGGCCTCCAAAGTTTTCTACATTTTTGGAGGCCTAATATGTATTTTAAGGCCTTTTTTGTGCTGCCAATATTTTCTGAATTTTCAGGGGTGTAGGATGAATTTTTCGTGGCCAAAATATTTTGGGAAATTTCAGGGGTCTAGCATGCGGGTTAATGCCCTTTTCAGACTGCAAATGTTTTTGGGACATTCAGAGCTCTCTGACACTGTTTTCGGGTCACCAACATTTTCTGGACTTTCAGGGGTCTAGGATGTCTGTAAACCCCTTTTTTGGGCCTCCAAAGTTATCAAGATTATTGCAGAAATAAGATGCATTTTAAGGCCTTTTTGGGGCTGCCAACATTTTCTGAACTTTCAGGGGTGTAGGATGCATTTTTCAGGCCAAAAATGTTTTTGGGAACTTCAGGGGTTTAGGATGTGGGTTAATGCCCTTTTCAGGCTGCAAACGTTTTTGGGACATTCAGAGCTCTCTGACACAGTTTTTGGGCCACCAACATTTTCTGGACTTTAGGGGGTCTAGGATGCCTGTAAACCCCTTTTTTGGGCCTCCAAAGTCTTCTACATTTTTGCAGGCCTAATATGTATTTTAAGGCCTGTTTTGTGCTGCCAACATTTTCTGAACTTCAGGGATGTAGGATGCATTTTTCGTGGCCAAAATATTTTGGGGAATTTCAGGGGTCTAGCATGCGGGTTAATGCCCTTTTCAGACTGCAAATATTTTTGGGACATTCAGAGCTCTCTCACACAGTTTTTGGGCCGCCAACATTTTCTGGACTTTAGGGGGTCTAGGATGTAAACCCCTTTTTTGGGCCTCCAAAGTTATCAAGATTTTTGCAGGAATAAGATGCATTTTAAGGCCTTTTTGGGGCTGCCAACATTTTCTGAACTTTAAGGGGTGTAGGATTCATTTTTCGAGCCAAAAATGTTTTTGGGAATTTCAGGGGTTTAGGATGTGGGTTAATGCCCTTTTCAGGCTGCAAATGTTTTTGGGACATTCAGAGCTCTCTGACACAGTTTTTGGCCTACCAACATTTTCTGGACTTTAGGGGGTCTAGGATGCCTGTAAACCCCTTTTTTGGGCCTCCAAAGTTTTCTACATTTTTGGAGGCCTAATATGTATTTTAAGGCCTTTTTTGTGCTGCCAACATTTTCTGAATTTTCAGGGGTGTAGGATGAATTTTTCGTGGCCAAAATATTTTGGGGAATTTCAGGGGTCTAGCATGCGGGTTAATGCCCTTTTCAGACTGCAAATGTTTTTGGGACATTCAGAGCTCTCTCACACAGTTTTTGGGCCGCCAACATTTTCTGGACTTTAGGGGGTCTAGGATGCCTGTAAACCCCTTTTTTGGGCCTCCAAAGTTTTCTACATTTTTGCAGGCCTAATATGTATTTTAAGGCCTGTTTTGTGCTGCCAACATTTTCTGAACTTCATGGATGTAGGGTGCATTTTTTGTGCCAAAAATATTTTGGGGAATTTGAGGGGGCCAGGATGCGGATTAATGCCCTTTTCAGGCTGCAAACATTTTTGGGACATTCAGAGCTCTCTGACACTGTTTTCGAGTCACCAACATTTTCTGTACTTTATGGGGTCTAGGATGTAAACCCCTTTTTTGGGCCTCCAAAGTTTTCAAGATTTTTGCAGGAATAAGATGCATGTTAAGGCCTTTTTGGGGCTGCCAACATTTTCTGAACTTTCAGGGGTGTAGGATGCATTTTTTGGGCCAAAAATGTTTTTGGGAATTTCAGGGGTCTAGGATGCGGGTTAATGCCCTTTTCAGACTGCAAATGTTTTTGGGACATTCAGAGCTCTCTGATACAGTTATGGGCCACCAACATTTTCTGGACTTTAGGGGGTCTGGGATGCCTGTAAACCCCTTTTTTGGGCCTCCAAAGTTTTCTACATTTTTGCAGGCCTGATATCTATTTTAAGGCCTTTTTTGTGCTGCCAACATTTTCTGAACTTTCAGGGATGTAGGATGCATTTTTCAGGCCAAAAATATTTTGGGGAATTTCAGGGGTCTAGCATGCAGGTTAATGCCCTTTTCAGACTGCAAATGGTTTGGGGAAATTCAGAGCTCTCTGACACCGTTTTTGGGCCACCAACAGTTTCTGGAATTTAGGGGGTCTAGGTTGCCTCTAAACCCCTTTTTTGGGCCTCCAAAGTTTTCAATATTATTGCAAGAATAAGATGCATTTTAAGGCATTTTTTGGGTTGCCATCATTTTCTGAACTTTCAGGGGTGTAGGATGCATTTTTTGGGCCAAAAATGTTTTTGGGAATTTCAGGGGTCTAGGATGCGGTTTAATGCCCTTTTCAGGCTGCAAATGTTTTTGGGAAATTCAGAGCTCTTTGTCACAGTTTTTGGGCCACCAACATTTTCTGGACTTTATGGATTCTAGGATGGCTGTAAACACCTTTTTTGGGCCTCAAACATTTTCTACATTTTTGCATTCCTAATATGTATTTTAAGGCCTTTTTTGTGCTGCCAACATTTTCTGAACTTTCAGGGATGTCGGATGCATTTTTAGGGCCAAAAATGTTTTGGGGAATTTCAGGGGTCTAGGATGCGGGTTAATGCCCTTTTCAGGCTGCAAATGTTTTTGGGACAATCAGAGCTCTCTGACACAGTTTTCGGGTCACCAACATTTTCTGGACTTTCAGGGGTCTAGGATGCCTGTAAACCCCTTTTCTGGGCCTCCAAAGTTATCAAGATTTTTGCAGAAATAACATGCATTTTAAGGCCTTTTTTTGGGCTTCCAACATTTGCTGAACTTTCAGGGGTGTAGGATGCATTTTTCGGGCCATAAATGTTTTTAGTAATTTCATGGGTCTAGGATGCGGGTTAATGCCCTTTTCAGACTGCAAATGTTTTTGGGACATTCAGAGCTCTCTGATACAGTTATGGGCCACCAACATTTTCTGGACTTTAGGGGGTCTGGGATGCCTGTAAACCCCTTTTTTGGGCCTCCAAAGTTTTCTACATTTTTGCAGGCCTGATATCTATTTTAAGGCCTTTTTTGTGCTGCCAACATTTTCTGAACTTTCAGGGATGTAGGATGCATTTTTCAGGCCAAAAATGTTTTTGGGAATTTAAGGGGTCTAGGATGCGGGTTAATGCCTTTTTCAGGCTCCAAATGTTTTTGGGACATTCAGAGCTCTCTGACACTGTTTTTGGGCACCAACATTTTCTGGACTTTAGGGGGTCTATGATGCCTGTAAACCCCTTTTTTGGGCCTCTAAAGTTTACTACATTTTTTAGGCCTAAGAGGCATCTAAGGCATTTTTTGGGCTGCCAACATTTTCTGAACTTTAAGGGGTGTAGGATGCATTTTTCAGGCCAAAAATGTTTTTGGGAATTTAAGGGCTCTAGGATGTGGGTTAATGCCCTTTTCAGGCTGCAAACTTTTTTGGGACATTCAGAGCTCTCTGACACAGTTTTTGGGCCACCAACATTTTCTGGCCTTTAGAGGGTCTAGGATGCCTGTAAACCCCTTTTCTGGGCCTCCAAAGTTATCAAGATTTTTGCAGAAATAAGATGCATTTTAAGGCCTTTTTTTGGGCTTCCAACATTTGCTGAACTTTCAGGGGTGTAGGATGCATTTTTCGGGCCATAAATGTTTTTAGTAATTTCATGGGTCTAGGATGCGGGTTAATGCCCTTTTCAGACTGCAAATGTTTTTGGGACATTCAGAGCTCTCTGATACAGTTATGGGCCAGTGCACCAACATTTTCTGGACTTTAGGGGGTCTGGGATGCCTGTAAACCCCTTTTTTGGGCCTCCAAAGTTTTCTACATTTTTGCAGGCCTGATATCTATTTTAAGGCCTTTTTTGTGCTGCCAACATTTTCTGAACTTTCAGGGATGTAGGATGCATTTTTCAGGCCAAAAATGTTTTTGGGAATTTAAGGGGTCTAGGATGCGGGTTAATGCCTTTTTCAGGCTCCAAATGTTTTTGGGACATTCAGAGCTCTCTGACACTCTTTTTGGGCACCAACATTTTCTGGACTTTAGGGGGTCTACAATGCCTGTAAACCCCTTTTTTGGGCCTCTAAAGTTTACTACATTTTTTAGGCCTAAGAGGCATCTAAGGCCTTTTTTGGGCTGCCAACATTTTCTGAACTTTCAGGGGTGTAGGATGCATTTTTCGGGCCAAAAATGTTTTTGGGAATTTAAGGGGTCTAGGATGTGGGTTAATGCCCTTTTCAGGCTGCAAACGTTTTTGGGACATTCAGAGCTCTCTGACACAGTTTTTGGGCCACCAACATTTTCTGGCCTTTAGAGGGTCTAGGATGCCTGTAAACCCCTTTTTTGGGCCTCCAAAGTTTTCTACATTTTTGCAGGAATAAGATGCATTTTAAGGCCTTTTTTGGGCTTCCAACATTTTCTGAACTTTCAGGGGTGTAGGATGCATTTTTCAGGCCAAAAATGTTTTTGGGATTTTAAGGGGTCTAGGATGTGGGTTGATGCCCTTTTAAGGCTGCAAATGTTTTTGGGAAATTCAGAGCTCTCTGACACCCTTTTTGGGCACCAACATTTTCTGGACTTTAAGGGGTCTACGATGCCTGTAAACCCCTTAGTTGGGCCTCTAAAGTTTACTACATTTTTGTAGGCCTAAGAGGCATTTAAGGCCTTTTTTGTGCTGCCAAAATTTTCTGAACTTTCAGGGGTGTAGGATGCATTTTTCATGACCAAAATATTTTGGGGGAATTTCAGGGGTCTAGCATGCGGATTAATGCCCTTTTCAGACTCAAATGTTTTTGGGACATTCAGAGCTCTCTGATACAGTTATGGGCCACCAACATTTTCTGGACTTTAGGGGGTCTAGGATGCCTGTAAACCCCTTGTTTGGGCGTCTAAAGTTTACTACATTTTTGTGGGCCTAAGAGGCATTTAAGGCCTTTTTTGGGCTGCTAACGTTTTCTGAACGTTCAGGGATGTAGGATGCATTTTTCGGGCCAAAAATGTTTTTGGGAATTTCAGGGGTTTAGGATGTGGGTTAATGCCCTTTTCAGGCTGCAAACGTTTTTGGGACATTCAGAGCTCTCTGACACAGTTTTTGGGCCACCAACATTTTCTGGACTTTAGGGGGTCTAGGATGCCTGTAAACCCCTTTTTGGGCCTCCAAAGTCTTCTACATTTTTGGAGGCCTAATATGTATTTTAAGGCCTTTTTTTGTGCTGCCAACATTTTCTGAATTTTCAGGGGTGTAGGATGAATTTTTTGTGGCCAAAATATTTTGGGGAATTTCAGGGGTCTAGCATGCGGGTTAATGCCCTTTTCAGACTGCAAATGTTTTTTGGACATTCAGAGCTCTCTCACACAGTTTTTGGGCCGCTAACATTTTCTGGACTTTAGGGGGTCTAGGATGCCTGTAAACCCCTTTTTTGGGCCTCCAAAGTCTTCTACATTTTTGCAGGCCTAATATGTATTTTAAGGCCTGTTTTGTGCTGCCAACATTTTCTGAACTTCAGGGATGTAGGATGCATTTTTTAGGCCAAAAATATTTTGGGGAATTTCAGGGGGCCAGGATGCGGATTAATGCCCTTTTCAGGCTGCAAATATTTTTGCGACATTCAGAGCTCTCTGACACTGTTTTCAGGTCACCAACATTTTCTGGACTTTATGGGGTCTAGGATGTAAACCCCTTTTTTGGGCCTCCAAAGTTATCAAGATTTTTGCAGGAATAAGATGCATTTTAAGGCCTTTTTGGGGCTGCCAACATTTTCTGAACTTTAAGGGGTGTAGGATTCATTTTTCGGGCCAAAAATGTTTTTGGGAATCTCAGGGGTTTAGGATGTGGGTTAATGCCCTTTTCAGGCTGCAAATGTTTTTGGGACATTCAGAGCTCTCTGACACAGTTTTTGGCCTACCAACATTTTCTGGACTTTAGGGGATCTAGGATGCCTGTAAACCCCTTTTTTGGGCCTCCAAAGTTTTCTACATTTTTGGAGGCCTAATATGTATTTTAAGGCCTTTTTTGTGCTGCCAACATTTTCTGAATTTTCAGGGGTGTAGGATGAATTTTTTGTGGCCAAAATATTTTGGGAAATTTCAGGGGTCTAGTATGCGGGTTAATGCCCTTTTCAGACTGCAAATGTTTTGGGACATTCAGAGCTCTCTGACACCGTTTTTGGGCCGCCAACATTTTCTGGACTTTAGGGGTTCTAGGATGCCTGTAAACCCCTTTTTTAGGCCTCCAAAGTTTTCTACATTTTTGCAGGCCTAATATGTATTTTAAGGCCTTTTTTTGTGCTGCCAACATTTTCTGAATTTTCAGGGGTGTAGGATGAATTTTTCGTGGCCAAAATATTTTGGGGAATTTCAGGGGTCTAGCATGCGGGTTAATGCCCTTTTCAGACTGCAAATGTTTTTTGGACATTCAGAGCTCTCTCACACAGTTTTTGGGCCGCTAACATTTTCTGGACTTTAGGGGGTCTAGGATGCCTGTAAACCCCTTTTTTGGGCATCCAAAGTCTTCTACATTTTTGCAGGCCTAATATGTATTTTAAGGCCTGTTTTGTGCTGCCAACATTTTCTGAACTTCAGGGATGTAGGATGCATTTTTTGGGCCAAAAATATTTTGGGGAATTTCAGGGGGCCAGGATGCGGATTAATGCCCTTTTCAGGCTGCAAATATTTTTGCGACATTCAGAGCTCTCTGACACTGTTTTCAGGTCACCAACATTTTCTGGACTTTATGGGGTCTAGGATGTAAACCCCTTTTTTGGGCCTCCAAAGTTATCAAGATTTTTACAGGAATAAGATGCATTTTAAGGCATTTTTTGGGCTGCCAACATGTTCTGAACTTCAAGGATGTAGGATGCATTTTTCGGGCCAAAAATATTTTGGGGAGTTTCAGGGGGCTAGGATGTGGGTTAATGCCCTTTTCAGGCTGCAAATGTTTTTGGGACATTCAGAGCTCTCTGACACTGTTTTCGGGTCACCAACATTTTCTGGACTTTCAGGGGTCTAGGATGTCTGTAAACCCCTTTTTTGGGCCTCCAAAGTTATCAAGATTATTGCAGAAATAAGATGCATTTTAAGGCCTTTTTGGGGCTGCCAACATTTTCTGAACTTTCAGGGGTGTAGGATGCATTTTTCGGGCCAAAAATGTTTTTGGGAATTTCAGGGGTTTAGGATGTGGGTTAATGCCCTTTTCAGGCTGCAAATGTTTTTGGGACATTCAGAGCTCTCTGACACAGTTTTTGGCCTACCAACATTTTCTGGACTCTAGGGGGTCTAGGATGCCTGTAAACCCCTTTTTTGGGCCTCCAAAGTTTTCTACATTTTTGGAGGCCTAATATGTATTTTAAGGCCTTTTTTGTGCTGCCAATATTTTCTGAATTTTCAGGGGTGTAGGATGAATTTTTTGTGGCCAAAATATTTTGGGAAATTTCAGGGGTCTAGCATGCGGGTTAATGCCCTTTTCAGACTGCAAATGTTTTTGGGACATTCAGAGCTCTCTGACACTGTTTTCGGGTCACCAACATTTTCTGGACTTTCAGGGGTCTAGGATGTCTGTAAACCCCTTTTTTGGGCCTCCAAAGTTATCAAGATTATTGCAGAAATAAGATGCATTTTAAGGCCTTTTTGGGGCTGCCAACATTTTCTGAACTTTCAGGGGTGTAGGATGCATTTTTCGGGCCAAAAATGTTTTTGGGAACTTCAGGGGTTTAGGATGTGGGTTAATGCCCTTTTCAGGCTGCAAACGTTTTTGGGACATTCAGAGCTCTCTGACACAGTTTTTGGGCCACCAACATTTTCTGGACTTTAGGGGGTCTAGGATGCCTGTAAACCCCTTTTTTGGGCCTCCAAAGTCTTCTACATTTTTGCAGGCCTAATATGTATTTTAAGGCCTGTTTTGTGCTGCCAACATTTTCTGAACTTCAGGGATGTAGGATGCATTTTTCGTGGCCAAAATATTTTGGGGAATTTCAGGGGTCTAGCATGCGGGTTAATGCCCTTTTCAGACTGCAAATATTTTTGGGACATTCAGAGCTCTCTCACACAGTTTTTGGGCCGCCAACATTTTCTGGACTTTAGGGGGTCTAGGATGTAAACCCCTTTTTTGGGCCTCCAAAGTTATCAAGATTTTTGCAGGAATAAGATGCATTTTAAGGCCTTTTTGGGGCTGCCAACATTTTCTGAACTTTAAGGGGTGTAGGATTCATTTTTCGGGCCAAAAATGTTTTTGGGAATTTCAGGGGTTTAGGATGTGGGTTAATGCCCTTTTCAGGCTGCAAATGTTTTTGGGACATTCAGAGCTCTCTGACACAGTTTTTGGCCTACCAACATTTTCTGGACTTTAGGGGGTCTAGGATGCCTGTAAACCCCTTTTTTGGGCCTCCAAAGTTTTCTACATTTTTGGAGGCCTAATATGTATTTTAAGGCCTTTTTTGTGCTGCCAACATTTTCTGAATTTTCAGGGGTGTAGGATGAATTTTTTGTGGCCAAAATATTTTGGGAAATTTCAGGGGTCTAGTATGCGGGTTAATGCCCTTTTCAGACTGCAAATGTTTTGGGACATTCAGAGCTCTCTGACACCGTTTTTGGGTCGCCAACATTTTCTGGACTTTAGGGGGTCTAGGATGCCTGTAAACCCCTTTTTTGGGCCTCCAAAGTTTTCTACATTTTTGCAGGCCTAATATGTATTTTAAGGCCTTTTTTTGTGCTGCCAACATTTTCTGAATTTTCAGGGGTGTAGGATGAATTTTTCGTGGCCAAAATATTTTGGGGAATTTCAGGGGTCTAGCATGCGGGTTAATGCCCTTTTCAGACTGCAAATGTTTTTGGGACATTCAGAGCTCTCTCACACAGTTTTTGGGCCGCCAACATTTTCTGGACTTTAGGGGGTCTAGGATGCCTGTAAACCCCTTTTTTGGGCCTCCAAAGTTTTCTACATTTTTGCAGGCCTAATATGTATTTTAAGGCCTGTTTTGTGCTGCCAACATTTTCTGAACTTCATGGATGTAGGATGCATTTTTTGGGCCAAAAATATTTTGGGGAATTTGAGGGGGCCAGGATGCGGATTAATGCCCTTTTCAGGCTGCAAACAGTTTTGGGACATTCAGAGCTCTCTGACACTGTTTTCGAGTCACCAACATTTTCTGTACTTTATGGGGTCTAGGATGTAAACCCCTTTTTTGGGCCTCCAAAGTTTTCAAGATTTTTGCAGGAATAAGATGCATGTTAAGGCCTTTTTGGGGCTGCCAACATTTTCTGAACTTTCAGGGGTGTAGGATGCATTTTTTGGGCCAAAAATGTTTTTGGGAATTTCAGGGGTCTAGGATGCGGGTTAATGCCCTTTTCAGACTGCAAATGTTTTTGGGACATTCAGAGCTCTCTGATACAGTTATGGGCCACCAACATTTTCTGGACTTTAGGGGGTCTGGGATGCCTGTAAACCCCTTTTTTGGGCCTCCAAAGTTTTCTACATTTTTGCAGGCCTGATATCTATTTTAAGGCCTTTTTTGTGCTGCCAACATTTTCTGAACTTTCAGGGATGTAGGATGCATTTTTCAGGCCAAAAATGTTTTTGGGAATTTAAGGGGTCTAGGATGCGGGTTAATGCCTTTTTCAGGCTCCAAATGTTTTTGGGACATTCAGAGCTCTCTGACACAGTTTTTGGGCCACCAACATTTTCTGGACTTTAGGGGGTCTAGGATGCCTGTAAACCCCTTTTTCGGGCCTCCAAAGTTTTCTACATTTTTGCAGGCCTAATATGTATTTTAAGGACTTTTTTTGTGCTGCCAACATTTTCTGAACTTTCAGGGTTGTGGGATGCATTTTTCATGCCCAAAATATTTTGGGGAATTTCAGGGGTCTAGCATGCAGGTTAATGCCCTTTTCAGACTGCAAATGGTTTGGGGAAATTCAGAGCTCTCTGACACCGTTTTTGGGCCACCAACAGTTTCTGGAATTTAGGGGGTCTAGGTTGCCTCTAAACCCCTTTTTTGGGCCTCCAAAGTTTTCAATATTATTGCAAGAATAAGATGCATTTTAAGGCATTTTTTGGGTTGCCATCATTTTCTGAACTTTCAGGGGTGTAGGATGCATTTTTCGGGCCAAAAATGTTTTTGGGAATTTCAGGGGTCTAGGATGCGGTTTAATCCCCTTTTCAGGCTGCAAATGTTTTTGGGAAATTCAGAGCTCTTTGTCACAGTTTTTGGGCCACCAACATTTTCTGGACTTTATGGATTCTAGGATGGCTGTAAACACCTTTTTTGGGCCTCAAACATTTTCTACATTTTTGCATTCCTAATATGTATTTTAAGGCCTTTTTTGTGCTGCCAACATGTTCTGAACTTCAAGGATGTAGGATGCATTTTTCGGGCCAAAAATATTTTGGGGAGTTTCAGGGGGCTAGGATGTGGGTTAATGCCCTTTTCAGGCTGCAAATGTTTTTGGGACATTCAGAGCTCTCTGACACTGTTTTCGGGTCACCAACATTTTCTGGACTTTCAGGGGTCTAGGATGTCTGTAAACCCCTTTTTTGGGCCTCCAAAGTTATCAAGATTATTGCAGAAATAAGATGCATTTTAAGGCCTTTTTGGGGCTGCCAACATTTTCTGAACTTTCAGGGGTGTAGGATGCATTTTTCGGGCCAAAAATGTTTTTGGGAATTTCAGGGGTTTAGGATGTGGGTTAATGCCCTTTTCAGGCTGCAAATGTTTTTGGGACATTCAGAGCTCTCTGACACAGTTTTTGGCCTACCAACATTTTCTGGACTCTAGGGGGTCTAGGATGCCTGTAAACCCCTTTTTTGGGCCTCCAAAGTTTTCTACATTTTTGGAGGCCTAATATGTATTTTAAGGCCTTTTTTGTGCTGCCAATATTTTCTGAATTTTCAGGGGTGTAGGATGAATTTTTTGTGGCCAAAATATTTTGGGAAATTTCAGGGGTCTAGCATGCGGGTTAATGCCCTTTTCAGACTGCAAATGTTTTTGGGACATTCAGAGCTCTCTGACACTGTTTTCGGGTCACCAACATTTTCTGGACTTTCAGGGGTCTAGGATGTCTGTAAACCCCTTTTTTGGGCCTCCAAAGTTATCAAGATTATTGCAGAAATAAGATGCATTTTAAGGCCTTTTTGGGGCTGCCAACATTTTCTGAACTTTCAGGGGTGTAGGATGCATTTTTCGGGCCAAAAATGTTTTTGGGAACTTCAGGGGTTTAGGATGTGGGTTAATGCCCTTTTCAGGCTGCAAACGTTTTTGGGACATTCAGAGCTCTCTGACACAGTTTTTGGGCCACCAACATTTTCTGGACTTTAGGGGGTCTAGGATGCCTGTAAACCCCTTTTTTGGGCCTCCAAAGTCTTCTACATTTTTGCAGGCCTAATATGTATTTTAAGGCCTGTTTTGTGCTGCCAACATTTTCTGAACTTCAGGGATGTAGGATGCATTTTTCGTGGCCAAAATATTTTGGGGAATTTCAGGGGTCTAGCATGCGGGTTAATGCCCTTTTCAGACTGCAAATATTTTTGGGACATTCAGAGCTCTCTCACACAGTTTTTGGGCCGCCAACATTTTCTGGACTTTAGGGGGTCTAGGATGTAAACCCCTTTTTTGGGCCTCCAAAGTTATCAAGATTTTTGCAGGAATAAGATGCATTTTAAGGCCTTTTTGGGGCTGCCAACATTTTCTGAACTTTAAGGGGTGTAGGATTCATTTTTCGGGCCAAAAATGTTTTTGGGAATTTCAGGGGTTTAGGATGTGGGTTAATGCCCTTTTCAGGCTGCAAATGTTTTTGGGACATTCAGAGCTCTCTGACACAGTTTTTGGCCTACCAACATTTTCTGGACTTTAGGGGGTCTAGGATGCCTGTAAACCCCTTTTTTGGGCCTCCAAAGTTTTCTACATTTTTGGAGGCCTAATATGTATTTTAAGGCCTTTTTTGTGCTGCCAACATTTTCTGAATTTTCAGGGGTGTAGGATGAATTTTTTGTGGCCAAAATATTTTGGGAAATTTCAGGGGTCTAGTATGCGGGTTAATGCCCTTTTCAGACTGCAAATGTTTTGGGACATTCAGAGCTCTCTGACACCGTTTTTGGGTCGCCAACATTTTCTGGACTTTAGGGGGTCTAGGATGCCTGTAAACCCCTTTTTTGGGCCTCCAAAGTTTTCTACATTTTTGCAGGCCTAATATGTATTTTAAGGCCTTTTTTTGTGCTGCCAACATTTTCTGAATTTTCAGGGGTGTAGGATGAATTTTTCGTGGCCAAAATATTTTGGGGAATTTCAGGGGTCTAGCATGCGGGTTAATGCCCTTTTCAGACTGCAAATGTTTTTGGGACATTCAGAGCTCTCTCACACAGTTTTTGGGCCGCCAACATTTTCTGGACTTTAGGGGGTCTAGGATGCCTGTAAACCCCTTTTTTGGGCCTCCAAAGTTTTCTACATTTTTGCAGGCCTAATATGTATTTTAAGGCCTGTTTTGTGCTGCCAACATTTTCTGAACTTCATGGATGTAGGATGCATTTTTTGGGCCAAAAATATTTTGGGGAATTTGAGGGGGCCAGGATGCGGATTAATGCCCTTTTCAGGCTGCAAACAGTTTTGGGACATTCAGAGCTCTCTGACACTGTTTTCGAGTCACCAACATTTTCTGTACTTTATGGGGTCTAGGATGTAAACCCCTTTTTTGGGCCTCCAAAGTTTTCAAGATTTTTGCAGGAATAAGATGCATGTTAAGGCCTTTTTGGGGCTGCCAACATTTTCTGAACTTTCAGGGGTGTAGGATGCATTTTTTGGGCCAAAAATGTTTTTGGGAATTTCAGGGGTCTAGGATGCGGGTTAATGCCCTTTTCAGACTGCAAATGTTTTTGGGACATTCAGAGCTCTCTGATACAGTTATGGGCCACCAACATTTTCTGGACTTTAGGGGGTCTGGGATGCCTGTAAACCCCTTTTTTGGGCCTCCAAAGTTTTCTACATTTTTGCAGGCCTGATATCTATTTTAAGGCCTTTTTTGTGCTGCCAACATTTTCTGAACTTTCAGGGATGTAGGATGCATTTTTCAGGCCAAAAATGTTTTTGGGAATTTAAGGGGTCTAGGATGCGGGTTAATGCCTTTTTCAGGCTCCAAATGTTTTTGGGACATTCAGAGCTCTCTGACACAGTTTTTGGGCCACCAACATTTTCTGGACTTTAGGGGGTCTAGGATGCCTGTAAACCCCTTTTTCGGGCCTCCAAAGTTTTCTACATTTTTGCAGGCCTAATATGTATTTTAAGGACTTTTTTTGTGCTGCCAACATTTTCTGAACTTTCAGGGTTGTGGGATGCATTTTTCATGCCCAAAATATTTTGGGGAATTTCAGGGGTCTAGCATGCAGGTTAATGCCCTTTTCAGACTGCAAATGGTTTGGGGAAATTCAGAGCTCTCTGACACCGTTTTTGGGCCACCAACAGTTTCTGGAATTTAGGGGGTCTAGGTTGCCTCTAAACCCCTTTTTTGGGCCTCCAAAGTTTTCAATATTATTGCAAGAATAAGATGCATTTTAAGGCATTTTTTGGGTTGCCATCATTTTCTGAACTTTCAGGGGTGTAGGATGCATTTTTCGGGCCAAAAATGTTTTTGGGAATTTCAGGGGTCTAGGATGCGGTTTAATCCCCTTTTCAGGCTGCAAATGTTTTTGGGAAATTCAGAGCTCTTTGTCACAGTTTTTGGGCCACCAACATTTTCTGGACTTTATGGATTCTAGGATGGCTGTAAACACCTTTTTTGGGCCTCAAACATTTTCTACATTTTTGCATTCCTAATATGTATTTTAAGGCCTTTTTTGTGCTGCCAACATTTTCTGAACTTTCAGGGATGTCGGATGCATTTTTAGGGCCAAAAATGTTTTGGGGAATTTCAGGGGTCTAGGATGCGGGTTAATGCCCTTTTCAGGCTGCAAATGTTTTTGGGACAATCAGAGCTCTCTGACACAGTTTTCGGGTCACCAACATTTTCTGGACTTTCAGGGGTCTAGGATGCCTGTAAACCCCTTTTCTGGGCCTCCAAAGTTATCAAGATTTTTGCAGAAATAAGATGCATTTTAAGGCCTTTTTTTGGGCTTCCAACATTTGCTGAACTTTCAGGGGTGTAGGATGCATTTTTCGGGCCATAAATGTTTTTAGTAATTTCATGGGTCTAGGATGCGGGTTAATGCCCTTTTCAGACTGCAAATGTTTTTGGGACATTCAGAGCTCTCTGATACAGTTATGGGCCACCAACATTTTCTGGACTTTAGGGGGTCTGGGATGCCTGTAAACCCCTTTTTTGGGCCTCCAAAGTTTTCTACATTTTTGCAGGCCTGATATCTATTTTAAGGCCTTTTTTGTGCTGCCAACATTTTCTGAACTTTCAGGGATGTAGGATGCATTTTTCAGGCCAAAAATGTTTTTGGGAATTTAAGGGGTCTAGGATGCGGGTTAATGCCTTTTTCAGGCTCCAAATGTTTTTGGGACATTCAGAGCTCTCTGACACTGTTTTTGGGCACCAACATTTTCTGGACTTTAGGGGGTCTATGATGCCTGTAAACCCCTTTTTTGGGCCTCTAAAGTTTACTACATTTTTTAGGCCTAAGAGGCATCTAAGGCCTCTTTTGGGCTGCCAACATTTTCTGAACTTTAAGGGGTGTAGGATGCATTTTTCAGGCCAAATATGTTTTTGGGAATTTAAGGGCTCTAGGATGTGGGTTAATGCCCTTTTCAGGCTGCAAACTTTTTTGGGACATTCTGAGCTCTCTGACACAGTTTTTGGGCCACCAACATTTTCTGGCCTTTAGAGGGTCTAGGATGCCTGTAAACCCCTTTTCTGGGCCTCCAAAGTTATCAAGATTTTTGCAGAAATAAGATGCATTTTAAGGCCTTTTTTTGGGCTTCCAACATTTGCTGAACTTTCAGGGGTGTAGGATGCATTTTTCGGGCCATAAATGTTTTTAGTAATTTCATGGGTCTAGGATGCGGGTTAATGCCCTTTTCAGACTGCAAATGTTTTTGGGACATTCAGAGCTCTCTGATACAGTTATGGGCCAGTGCACCAACATTTTCTGGACTTTAGGGGGTCTGGGATGCCTGTAAACCCCTTTTTTGGGCCTCCAAAGTTTTCTACATTTTTGCAGGCCTGATATCTATTTTAAGGCCTTTTTTGTGCTGCCAACATTTTCTGAACTTTCAGGGATGTAGGATGCATTTTTCAGGCCAAAAATGTTTTTGGGAATTTAAGGGGTCTAGGATGCGGGTTAATGCCTTTTTCAGGCTCCAAATGTTTTTGGGACATTCAGAGCTCTCTGACACTCTTTTTGGGCACCAACATTTTCTGGACTTTAGGGGGTCTACAATGCCTGTAAACCCCTTTTTTGGGCCTCTAAAGTTTACTACATTTTTTAGGCCTGAGAGGCATCTAAGGCCTTTTTTGGGCTGCCAACATTTTCTGAACTTTCAGGGGTGTAGGATGCATTTTTCGGGCCAAAAATGTTTTTGGGAATTTAAGGGGTCTAGGATGTGGGTTAATGCCCTTTTCAGGCTGCAAACGTTTTTGGGACATTCAGAGCTCTCTGACACAGTTTTTGTGCCACCAACATTTTCTGGCCTTTAGAGGGTCTAGGATGCCTGTAAACCCCTTTTTTGGGCCTCCAAAGTTTTCTACATTTTTGCAGGAATAAGATGCATTTTAAGGCCTTTTTTGGGCTTCCAACATTTTCTGAACTTTCAGGGGTGTAGGATGCATTTTTCAGGCCAAAAATGTTTTTGGGATTTTAAGGGGTCTAGGATGTGGGTTGATGCCCTTTTAAGGCTGCAAATGTTTTTGGGAAATTCAGAGCTCTCTGACACCCTTTTTGGGCACCAACATTTTCTGGACTTTAAGGGGTCTACGATGCCTGTAAACCCCTTAGTTGGGCCTCTAAAGTTTACTACATTTTTGTAGGCCTAAGAGGCATTTAAGGCCTTTTTTGTGCTGCCAAAATTTTCTGAACTTTCAGGGGTGTAGGATGCATTTTTCATGACCAAAATATTTTGGGGGAATTTCAGGGGTCTAGCATGCGGATTAATGCCCTTTTCAGACTGCAAATGTTTTTGGGACATTCAGAGCTCTCTGATACAGTTATGGGCCACCAACATTTTCTGGACTTTAGGGGGTCTAGGATGCCTGTAAACCCCTTGTTTGGGCGTCTAAAGTTTACTACATTTTTGTGGGCCTAAGAGGCATTTAAGGCCTTTTTTGGGCTGCTAACGTTTTCTGAACGTTCAGGGATGTAGGATGCATTTTTCGGGCCAAAAATGTTTTTGGGAATTTCAGGGGTTTAGGATGTGGGTTAATGCCCTTTTCAGGCTGCAAACGTTTTTGTGACATTCAGAGCTCTCTGACACAGTTTTTGGGCCACCAACATTTTCTGGACTTTAGGGGGTCTAGGATGCCTGTAAACCCCTTTTTGGGCCTCCAAAGTCTTCTACATTTTTGGAGGCCTAATATGTATTTTAAGGCCTTTTTTTGTGCTGCCAACATTTTCTGAATTTTCAGGGGTGTAGGATGAATTTTTTGTGGCCAAAATATTTTGGGGAATTTCAGGGGTCTAGCATGCGGGTTAATGCCCTTTTCAGACTGCAAATGTTTTTTGGACATTCAGAGCTCTCTCACACAGTTTTTGGGGCGCTAACATTTTCTGGACTTTAGGGGGTCTAGGATGCCTGTAAACCCCTTTTTTGGGCCTCCAAAGTCTTCTACATTTTTGCAGGCCTAATATGTATTTTAAGGCCTGTTTTGTGCTGCCAACATTTTCTGAACTTCAGGGATGTAGGATGCATTTTTTAGGCCAAAAATATTTTGGGGAATTTCAGGGGGCCAGGATGCGGATTAATGCCCTTTTCAGGCTGCAAATATTTTTGGGACATTCAGAGCTCTCTGACACTGTTTTCAGGTCACCAACATTTTCTGGACTTTATGGGGTCTAGGATGTAAACCCCTTTTTTGGGCCTCCAAAGTTATCAAGATTTTTGCAGGAATAAGATGCATTTTAAGGCCTTTTGGGGCTGCCAACATTTTCTGAACTTTAAGGGGTGTAGGATTCATTTTTCGGGCCAAAAATGTTTTTGGAAATCTCAGGGGTTTAGGATGTGGGTTAATGCCCTTTTCAGGCTGCAAATGTTTTTGGGACATTCAGAGCTCTCTGACACAGTTTTTGGCCTACCAACATTTTCTGGACTTTAGGGGATCTAGGATGCCTGTAAACCCCTTTTTTGGGCCTCCAAAGTTTTCTACATTTTTGGAGGCCTAATATGTATTTTAAGGCCTTTTTTGTGCTGCCAACATTTTCTGAATTTTCAGGGGTGTAGGATGAATTTTTTGTGGCCAAAATATTTTGGGAAATTTCAGGGGTCTAGTATGCGGGTTAATGCCCTTTTCAGACTGCAAATGTTTTGGGACATTCAGAGCTCTCTGACACCGTTTTTGGGCCGCCAACATTTTCTGGACTTTAGGGGTTCTAGGATGCCTGTAAACCCCTTTTTTAGGCCTCCAAAGTTTTCTACATTTTTGCAGGCCTAATATGTATTTTAAGGCCTTTTTTTGTGCTGCCAACATTTTCTGAATTTTCAGGGGTGTAGGATGAATTTTTCGTGGCCAAAATATTTTGGGGAATTTCAGGGGTCTAGCATGCGGGTTAATGCCCTTTTCAGACTGCAAATGTTTTTGGGACATTCAGAGCTCTCTCACACAGTTTTTGGGCCGCCAACATTTTCTGGACTTTAGGGGGTCTAGGATGCCTGTAAACCCCTTTTTTGGGCCTCCAAAGTCTTCTACATTTTTGCAGGCCTAATATGTATTTTAAGGCCTGTTTTGTGCTGCCAACATTTTCTGAACTTCAGGGATGTAGGATGCATTTTTTGGGCCAAAAATATTTTGGGGAATTTCAGGGGGCCAGGATGCGGATTAATGCCCTTTTCAGGCTGCAAATATTTTTGCGACATTCAGAGCTCTCTGACACTGTTTTCAGGTCACCAACATTTTCTGGACTTTATGGGGTCTAGGATGTAAACCCCTTTTTTGGGCCTCCAAAGTTATCAAGATTTTTACAGGAATAAGATGCATTTTAAGGCCTTTTTTGGGCTGCCAACAGGTTCTGAACTTCAAGGATGTAGGATGCATTTTTCGGGCCAAAAATATTTTGGGGAATTTCAGGGGGCTAGGATGTGGGTTAATGCCCTTTTCAGGCTGCAAATGTTTTTGGGACATTCAGAGCTCTCTGACACTGTTTTCGGGTCACCAACATTTTCTGGACTTTTAGGGGTCTAGGATGTCTGTAAACCCCTTTTTTGGGCCTCCAAAGTTATCAAGATTATTGCAGAAATAAGATGCATGTTAAGGCCTTTTTGGGGCTGCCAACATTTTCTGAACTTTCAGGGGTGTAGGATGCATTTTTTGGGCCAAAAATGTTTTTGGGAATTTCAGGGGTTTAGGATGTGGGTTAATGCCCTTTTCAGGCTGCAAACGTTTTTGGGACATTCAGAGCTCTCTGACACAGTTTTTGGGCCACCAACATTTTCTGGACTTTAGGGGGTCTAGGATGCCTGTAAACCCCTTTTTGGGCCTCCAAAGTCTTCTACATTTTTGGAGGCCTAATATGTATTTTAAGGCCTTTTTTTGTGCTGCCAACATTTTCTGAATTTTCAGGGGTGTAGGATGAATTTTTCGTGGCCAAAATATTTTGGGGAATTTCAGGGGTCTAGCATGCGGGTTAATGCCCTTTTCAGACTGCAAATGTTTTTTGGACATTCAGAGCTCTCTCACACAGTTTTTGGGGCGCTAACATTTTCTGGACTTTAGGGGGTCTAGGATGCCTGTAAACCCCTTTTTTGAGCCTCCAAAGTCTTCTACATTTTTGCAGGCCTAATATGTATTTTAAGGCCTGTTTTGTGCTGCCAACATTTTCTGAACTTCAGGGATGTAGGATGCATTTTTTGGGCCAAAAATATTTTGGGGAATTTCAGGGGGCCAGGATGCGGATTAATGCCCTTTTCAGGCTGCAAATATTTTTGCGACATTCAGAGCTCTCTGACACTGTTTTCAGGTCACCAACATTTTCTGGACTTTATGGGGTCTAGGATGTAAACCCCTTTTTTGGGCCTCCAAAGTTATCAAGATTTTTACAGGAATAAGATGCATTTTAAGGCCTTTTTTGGGCTGCCAACAGGTTCTGAACTTCAAGGATGTAGGATGCATTTTTCGGGCCAAAAATATTTTGGGGAATTTCAGGGGGCTAGGATGTGGGTCAATGCCCTTTTCAGGCTGCAAATGTTTTTGGGACATTCAGAGCTCTCTGACACTGTTTTCGGGTCACCAACATTTTCTGGTCTTTCAGGGGTCTAGGATGTCTGTAAACCCCTTTTTTGGGCCTCCAAAGTCTTCTACATTTTTGCAGGCCTAATATGTATTTTAAGGCCTGTTTTGTGCTGCCAACATTTTCTGAACTTCAGGGATGTAGGATGCATTTTTTAGGCCAAAAATATTTTGGGGAATTTCAGGGGGCCAGGATGCGGATTAATGCCCTTTTCAGGCTGCACATATTTTTGGGACATTCAGAGCTCTCTGACACTGTTTTCAGGTCACCAACATTTTCTGGACTTTATGGGGTCTAGGATGTAAACCCCTTTTTTGGGCCTCCAAAGTTATCAAGATTTTTGCAGGAATAAGATGCATTTTAAGGCCTTTTTGGGGCTGCCAACATTTTCTGAACTTTAAGGGGTGTAGGATTCATTTTTCGGGCCAAAAATGTTTTTGGGAATCTCAGGGGTTTAGGATGTGGGTTAATGCCCTTTTCAGGCTGCAAATGTTTTTGGGACATTCAGAGCTCTCTGACACAGTTTTTGGCCTACCAACATTTTCTGGACTTTAGGGGATCTAGGATGCCTGTAAACCCCTTTTTTGGGCCTCCAAAGTTTTCTACATTTTTGCAGGCCTAATATGTATTTTAAGGCCTTTTTTTGTGCTGCCAACATTTTCTGAATTTTCAGGGGTGTAGGATGAATTTTTCGTGGCCAAAATATTTTGGGGAATTTCAGGGGTCTAGCATGCGGGTTAATGCCCTTTTCAGACTGCAAATGTTTTTGGGACATTCAGAGCTCTCTCACACAGTTTTTGGGCCGCCAACATTTTCTGGACTTTAGGGGGTCTAGGATGCCTGTAAACCCCTTTTTTGGGCCTCCAAAGTCTTCTACATTTTTGCAGGCCTAATATGTATTTTAAGGCCTGTTTTGTGCTGCCAACATTTTCTGAACTTCAGGGATGTAGGATGCATTTTTTGGGCCAAAAATATTTTGGGGAATTTCAGGGGGCCAGGATGCGGATTAATGCCCTTTTCAGGCTGCAAATATTTTTGCGACATTCAGAGCTCTCTGACACTGTTTTCAGGTCACCAACATTTTCTGGACTTTATGGGGTCTAGGATGTAAACCCCTTTTTTGGGCCTCCAAAGTTATCAAGATTTTTACAGGAATAAGATGCATTTTAAGGCCTTTTTTGGGCTGCCAACAGGTTCTGAACTTCAAGGATGTAGGATGCATTTTTCGGGCCAAAAATATTTTGGGGAATTTCAGGGGGCTAGGATGTGGGTTAATGCCCTTTTCAGGCTGCAAATGTTTTTGGGACATTCAGAGCTCTCTGACACTGTTTTCGGGTCACCAACATTTTCTGGACTTTTAGGGGTCTAGGATGTCTGTAAACCCCTTTTTTGGGCCTCCAAAGTTATCAAGATTATTGCAGAAATAAGATGCATGTTAAGGCCTTTTTGGGGCTGCCAACATTTTCTGAACTTTCAGGGGTGTAGGATGCATTTTTTGGGCCAAAAATGTTTTTGGGAATTTCAGGGGTTTAGGATGTGGGTTAATGCCCTTTTCAGGCTGCAAACGTTTTTGGGACATTCAGAGCTCTCTGACACAGTTTTTGGGCCACCAACATTTTCTGGACTTTAGGGGGTCTAGGATGCCTGTAAACCCCTTTTTGGGCCTCCAAAGTCTTCTACATTTTTGGAGGCCTAATATGTATTTTAAGGCCTTTTTTTGTGCTGCCAACATTTTCTGAATTTTGAGGGGTGTAGGATGAATTTTTCGTGGCCAAAATATTTTGGGGAATTTCAGGGGTCTAGCATGCGGGTTAATGCCCTTTTCAGACTGCAAATGTTTTTTGGACATTCAGAGCTCTCTCACACAGTTTTTGGGGCGCTAACATTTTCTGGACTTTAGGGGGTCTAGGATGCCTGTAAACCCCTTTTTGGGCCTCCAAAGTCTTCTACATTTTTGGAGGCCTAATATGTATTTTAAGGCCTTTTTTTGTGCTGCCAACATTTTCTGAATTTTGAGGGGTGTAGGATGAATTTTTCGTGGCCAAAAATATTTTGGGGAATTTCAGGGGGCTAGGATGTGGGTTAATGCCCTTTTCAGGCTGCAAATGTTTTTGGGACATTCAGAGCTCTCTGACACTGTTTTCGGGTCACCAACATTTTCTGGACTTTTAGGGGTCTAGGATGTCTGTAAACCCCTTTTTTGGGCCTCCAAAGTTATCAAGATTATTGCAGAAATAAGATGCATGTTAAGGCCTTTTTGGGGCTGCCAACATTTTCTGAACTTTCAGGGGTGTAGGATGCATTTTTTGGGCCAAAAATGTTTTTGGGAATTTCAGGGGTTTAGGATGTGGGTTAATGCCCTTTTCAGGCTGCAAACGTTTTTGGGACATTCAGAGCTCTCTGACACAGTTTTTGGGCCACCAACATTTTCTGGACTTTAGGGGGTCTAGGATGCCTGTAAACCCCTTTTTGGGCCTCCAAAGTCTTCTACATTTTTGGAGGCCTAATATGTATTTTAAGGCCTTTTTTTGTGCTGCCAACATTTTCTGAATTTTGAGGGGTGTAGGATGAATTTTTCGTGGCCAAAATATTTTGGGGAATTTCAGGGGTCTAGCATGCGGGTTAATGCCCTTTTCAGACTGCAAATGTTTTTTGGACATTCAGAGCTCTCTCACACAGTTTTTGGGGCGCTAACATTTTCTGGACTTTAGGGGGTCTAGGATGCCTGTAAACCCCTTTTTTGAGCCTCCAAAGTCTTCTACATTTTTGCAGGCCTAATATGTATTTTAAGGCCTGTTTTGTGCTGCCAACATTTTCTGAACTTCAGGGATGTAGGATGCATTTTTTGGGCCAAAAATATTTTGGGGAATTTCAGGGGGCCAGGATGCGGATTAATGCCCTTTTCAGGCTGCAAATATTTTTGCGACATTCAGAGCTCTCTGACACTGTTTTCAGGTCACCAACATTTTCTGGACTTTATGGGGTCTAGGATGTAAACCCCTTTTTTGGGCCTCCAAAGTTATCAAGATTTTTACAGGAATAAGATGCATTTTAAGGCCTTTTTTGGGCTGCCAACAGGTTCTGAACTTCAAGGATGTAGGATGCATTTTTCGGGCCAAAAATATTTTGGGGAATTTCAGGGGGCTAGGATGTGGGTTAATGCCCTTTTCAGGCTGCAAATGTTTTTGGGACATTCAGAGCTCTCTGACACTGTTTTCGGGTCACCAACATTTTCTGGTCTTTCAGGGGTCTAGGATGTCTGTAAACCCCTTTTTTGGGCCTCCAAAGTTATCAAGATTATTGCAGAAATAAGATGCATTTTAAGGCTGTCGGGGGGGATTCTGCCGGGGTCGGCCGGACCGTCCGCAGACCTCCGGGCAGGGAGGCCCCAACTCCTCCCGTGTATATCTCGGATCGAGACAGAGTATGAGGCACACACAAGGAGCAAGGCAACTTCTGTCGTTTATTATGCAAACGGCAGGGATGGGTCAAGGAGCGTACGCGTTCGTCCTGACACACACACAATAGTGGGGCTCGCAGGCCCTTTTTACTACATTATGACGCGCTACTTGCGTCATTCCAAAAAGTTACCAAAAGAACCTATCGCCACTCTTGATTGGTTGCTCGAGTGGTGGGGTTAGTATAGTACGCCTATAGAGAATGATATTAGTGGTTAAGGTGTAGTCAGGTGGTATATCTGGGTTGTCCCTACAATTAGATACATAAGAATTGTTACATGAAGACCCCTGAGGATTGGCTAACGTTACTGACGTCTGAGATAAGAACCTCATGTTCTGATTGGTGCATCCGTGAGCTCCCCAGCCTGGGACCACCGTTGTTCCCAGCACACGGTGCACCTGTGGTTGCAACAGTGTTTCAGTATGGGTACGTGCAGGCAATGTGAGGATTTATTCATAGGTGGGAGACTGACCGTTCCCACTGTAGCAGGTGTCCATTGAGCCTTTCAAGTGTGTCGGCCTGCGTCTCGTAGCGAGGTACCCAGACGCCTTTTCTCTCCTGGGTTTTGGCATCTCGTCAGGTTCGGCTTGGTCACGTGGGGAGGGACCGTGTTTGAGGCATAATTCTGCACAATTAATATTGTTTTTCCACTGTATGTCTGGTTTAATTTGCAGATATGATTTTAACATTGGTACGTGGAGTGCGAGGTTGCAACATCGTGCCTTTGAAGATTTGTTTCTTGACTGTGGGTTTGCAACAGTACGACCTTGGCTGGTTGCTCCACTGGGTTCTTTCTGCAGGCTCAGCAACCTGACTTTTGCTTTGTTAATGTCCACGGGAACTCTTGCTTGAGGCCTACTTGGGCCTGGTGCACGAGTAATCCATTTAGTGCATGGATGCTTTAGGTTATAGTGGCATACAGTTTCATGGCCAGTATCGTGTTTCCATTATATCTCTCATGATGGTAACGGGTTTCAAGAGAAGCGTGAGCAAGCGTTATAAATGAGCTCATGGTGCGTCTTGCGTTTCTGCATTCTGAAAGCCTATGTAAAAATAATAAAGATGCACGTCCGTGAATAAGCCTGTCGCCTACGTCAGAGCACTGAGTATGTTCTTCGTGTAGATTGGTGTGGAAATGTTCAGCGTGTATAATAGTTCAGCGGTGCTTCCCGTTATCTAGGTCGTCATGGCATCTCTAACGATGTGTAGATTTCAGTCTAGTTGGTCCGTGCCGCAGGTGTCGGCATGGCCAGTGCGGGCTGTTGGGCAGGCAGATGGACACATCCGTATGTTTCTGTACCAGGGTATTTGGTCATCTGGTAAATGGGCAAACTCTTCTCGTGGCGGGTGTCTGGGCCGCGACCCTCTAGGCCAAGCGCGAGAGGTGAAGGACGGGAGTCTGGTTTTCCATTCTCCCACTTCAGTCCCCCCTCTGGTCGACTTGTCGACCACAAACATATCCTTCTCGTTATCTCCTCTTACTCTCCATATCTTGGTTATCCCTCCGAGATGTCCATAATGGTTTACGTGATCTTCAAATGACCAATACATGTATTCGCATGTTCCTCCAGGAGTACAGTACACCCATCTTCCTATGTAGCTCCTAGGGTTCCTTGGGTTCTCGATCTTCACTGATGGTGGGTCTAGATGATTGGCGATTATTTGGGTGCGCAACTTCTCCCTTTCGTGTATTATCACACCTGTGTGCTGGCCGTCATCCGCTGTCATCAAGGGGTGCATTCCCACCATTTCCAGCAACTCATCAGTTGAGCGCGCCTTCCGGGCTTTCCAAAATCTAATTATTATCAGTGCAGCTCCAGCCAAAATAGCACATCCCACTATTATTTTCAGTCCATCTGACAGCCAAGATGGCATCCATGACCATAATAGTGAAAGCCAGCTTTTATCCTTGTTTACGCCGTTACTTTCGTCCATCATTTTGGAGTGCATCTGGGCCAATTGTGAAACTGCTTCTGTTAGTGTACCATTGTCGGCATCGTTGGCAGGTATGAACGTGCAGCATGATTGTCCTATCTTTGCACAAACTCCTCCTTCCATTGCTGTGAGAAGGTCCAATACATATCTGTTCTGTAGTGCTACCATCCTTACAGCTCGCAGCTCCTCTTTAATTGCGTTAAACCCATTTACTGTCTAATTTATGGTCATCATTAGTTCCCATCTGGTTATTTGCAGCCATTTTGCGTTTGCGTATGCCTGCAGTCCCGGATGTATTATTGAGGAGAAGAACATTGCTGCTCTGCTGAATAGTCTGTGTTCTGGCGGTATTGATGTTAGTTCCGTTTCCGACCTTCCCCACAGATAATTTCCTGTTAATGGCTCTCCTTGTCTTTTTCTCCTGTTTAGGACAGTATCATTGCTGTTGGTCCTGTTTTCTTGCTCCTTCTGGAGTGGTGCAGATCTCTTTCTTCTCCTGTCTCCTTCATCCATTTTCGGAAATTTCGCCACATCGACATGCTTCTTAGGTACCACTAGTGATGGTACATTGACGTGTACCATTGTGCACACACCACTCCACAGGGGAGGCAGTGTATGATATGCCTTTTCTCCGCAGGCCCAATAATGGTCCATTATTACTGCTGTTCCCGCTCCCCCCTCAGGTAACTCCATCACACTTGCACAATTGGTGTTATATCCCACGTCCACCTCTCCTTTATGCTGGTAACATACTTTGGGCGCAGTCAATGGTAATATAGTTATCGGGTCTTCATCTTCTTCTACCCACGTGAGCATTGGTACGTACTTGATCCATGTCGTCCAACATCGATGATTGTGTGTCTCGATGGTTGAGATAGTTTCTTTTGTTACCATGTTGCTGCCAACCACTCCTATCTCCCAGCTGGTACCCAGGAACACCTTTCCTGTTATCGTCAGTAATGGCCTCTCCCATCATCCTTGTTTACCCGGAACTTCCGTGGCGTACCAATCACATGGTAGATACTGCAGTGTTACCTTCTTTGTTTCTCCTTTTTCAGGGCCACTTGTTATGTATCTGAATGCTTCAGCATGTAAACTGGTCTTGTGATAACTCAGATAGGTCTTGAGGAAGTTGTTTTCATATGGGTATGAGTCTCGTGTTTTCCATGTCATGTGCACTACTGTTCCTTGGAATCTTCCTTTCGTTTGGAACAGGGCCAAATATATTATGCACTGTGCTGTTTTTTCATCTATTTCTGTGGCAACAAATGTTCGTGAAGCGCTCATGGCGTATGGTATTAATGAGCAAACGTAACAGCTATCCTCAGTTGTCTGCTTACCAATGCGGGTCATGTGCTGGTACCATATGTTGTTTGTGACGTGTGCTGAATCTTGTACATAATTATCAATACCTTTATTGTCTGAGTATGTGCTGCGTTTAACTTTATTTCGCTTTTGTTCATTGTTACTGTTACCACCTGACGTAACACCTGTTGCAGCAGGGAGGTGGGGTACATTAGGTTTGGGTGCAGCAAAAAAACTCATAGCATAGCTGTACTGCCATACAGAGGCAGCCAAAACTCCGGTGATCATAAAAATCCCTATTATTTTTATTACATATGCTAACCTCACCGACATTTTTGCTCTTACCTTGCTGCAGTCCTGGCAGCGTATTCTTGCGACGTTAAAGTTGCCCGCCTAAAAATTCTCAAAAAGTGCTTGTTATTAAATGTTAGTTTTTTTTCATTAAGCTCTCCCTATCAAATAGTCATTCAGTGCCCAGGTGAAGAGTTGCTCCCACGCTACTCTAAGTGATCGGTCTCTCAAGACCGGCAAGTATGGGCGGAGGTGGGGCATGTAATTTTCTATGGCCAGGAGGAAGGCCGTGTAGTATACACGTACCCTTTTCTTTTTTAAGTATGTTGGCCTTTTTATTTCGTATACAAATTGGTGTGACAATTCTTCTGGGTAACTATCGTCTGGCAGCACCATCTACGCCTGCACACTGAATTTGTTAGATAACTTTTCTTAACAATACAATATTACGCAGCTCCTGTATGTGCGAGAGAAAAAGAGAACATTCACGTGTTTACATGTGTATTGGTGCAAGCGAAGTCCTTAGTTTTTATTACAATTGTATTTAGTAGTCAATGGGGGGGGGTTTGCTCAGATGGTGGGAGCAGTTTTACTCTTTGAACGTGTGACCATGGGGTGGGCAGTGTGGGGATCACCCCCTTCTTCGTCCGTTATTCTCTCCGAGGGGACAATTGGGTCGTTGTCTGTGGTTGTGTTTTCTTCCGCTGCCGGGGATGTTGTTGGCGTTTTTCCAATGGACCTGTCGTTGGCGCTGGGGCGGGTCTGCAGTTTGTAGATTTTTACATCATGCAGGTGGTTCCACGCACGCTTATCCTTTAGTTTTACTGCTCTTGTTGATACGTCCTCTACTAAATGGGGGCCAGTGAACCTCTGCTGGTTCCACCTTCTATTAAAATTTCGAAGTAGTACGTGGTCGCCTTTGGCAAGTTTGCACAAGTTCTCCTTTTCCAATTCTGTATTTTCGTCTATTTCTTGGTTGCTGGTGGACCCGCCCCGTGTGCGCTCGAGCTGTTGAGACACAAACACAACGCTAGTAATCAAAGAAGACACATATTGATACATTTCATCACCTAACACATTCGCAGAACTTTCTTGGTCGGTGAATGCCCTTGACGTTGGTGTTAGGGGAAGGCGCATTTGGCGTCCAGTAACCACCTCGTGTGGGGTGAGGTGGTGGTCGGACCCTGGCCTGTTTCTAAGTTCGAACAGTGCTAACGGAAGGCAATACAACCAACTTTTCTTTGTTGTTTGCTGTATTTTAGCAATTGCCTCCTTCAATAGGCCATTCAGGCGTTCACATACACCATTGGCCTGTGGGTGGTACGCACATGCAAATTTGTGTTTAATGTTCAGTAGGGATGTGATATGCTGGAACATTTCATTTGCGAAATGGGGTCCGTTGTCTGATCTTAACACCTCGCACACTCCCCACCTGGGGAATACCTCCCTTACTATAAATTTGGCTGCTCTAAACGCATCAGGGTGTGAACAGGGCCCTGCTTCGATCCACCTAGAAAATGGGCATACTACTACTATCATGTATCTATTGCCTTGACAAATGTTGATCATATCAACATAGTCAATGTGGAGGTGCCGAAAAGGTCCTTCTGGTCGGGGTATGGTACCTCTTATCACCTTTAAAGTATGACCGGCCGTGAACTGTTGACATGTAAGGCAATTGCTGATAAAATTTGACACATGGGATGTTAACTCGGGACAGAACCAATCTTCTCTAATTCGTGCTGCTATTATTTCTTTGCCTGTATGGGCAGGGTGATGTAATTGGTTCAAGGCGGTATTTAACAATGCCAATGGTATTACAACTTTCCCAGTGCCACCCTGGCGCCATAGTGCGTCGGTTGGTGACATTGTGCATCCTCTTTTCACCCATACTTCTTTTTCGGCCATTGGTGCAGCCGCTTGTAACTCCATAATCTGGGTGGCTGGGAGATGGGTGTACCCTTCTTTTATTAACATCTCCCTCGCTATTCCCCTCCCTCTCCCTCTCTGTGAGTCTGTGGGGTTCAATATCTCACAAAAATATGCAGCATATTTTGCATGTGCGTCTGCTGCTGCATTTCCTTTTGATATATAGTCTTCTCCATTGGTGTGTGCTGTGCATTTTACTAGGGCTAGTTCTTGGGGATCGTTTATTACTTCAATTAGTTCAGCCAACAAGAGGGCATGTTGTACTGGAGTGCCGTCAGCTCTCCTAAACCCTCTTCTTCTCCACTTTGATAGCCCTGAGTGGACAGTGGATGTAACATATGCACTGTCGGAATATATAGTAACTTTTTTATTAAAACTTTCCTTTAGTGCCAATATGAGTGCAACCAGTTCCGCCGCTTGAGCAGAGTAATGCTGTGGTAATTGTACACACTTAATAGCCACACACACTGGCGCTTCCATCATTTGTACTACTGCTGCCCCAGTCCTCCTTATCCCGTCTCCTTGATCAATAGTTGATGACCCATCAATAAACAAAAGCTCACCTCCCTCTAGTGCGTTTTCTTCAACTTTCCTAGTACATGAGTACATCTCAGTTACTTGGGTGCAGTCGTGGGCGTAATCTCCCTCTTCAATTACTTCTGCTAAGAACCTTGCAGGGTTAACCGTGCTACATCTAACAATTGCCAGTTCAGCTTTGGACAAAATAATCTCATAACCTGTTGCCCTCTGTGTCGTCAGTGTGGACTTAGGTTTATTCAATATCGCAAATAGTGCATGTTCTACAAATAGTGTAGTTGGACACCCCATAGTTATTGATGATGCTTTTTCTACTGCAAATGCAGCTGCAGCAAGACCTTGTTCGCAAGAGAATTGTCCTAACATTATTGGATCTAAGTGACCGCTGTAAAATGCTACTGGTTTATAGCCCATGCTAGTCTTTTGGGCCAATACTGCTTTCATTACTGCTGAGTCGCAATGTGAAAATATAAAAAATCGTCGCTCATAGTCTGGGGATGCTAGTACTGGAGCAGTTGATATTGCTTCTTTTAATTCATCAAATGCCTCCTTCATTTCCATAGTCCATCCCAACTTTTTCTCCCCTTTATTTGCTTCCTTCAAACCCTCAAGCAGGGGTCCTATGTAAGAGCTGTAATCAAATACCCATGCTCTACAGTAGTTGCACAGTCCCAGAAATTGCTGCAGTTCTCTTACAGTCTGTGGCACGGGAGTGCCTGATATTGCCTGTGCTCTTTGTGGTGCAATCCTTCTTCCATATTGTGATATCAGTTGGCCAATGTAAAGTACCTGTTCCTGACAGTATTGTATCTTTTCCATGTCTACCTTGTACCCCTTTTCAGCCAATATCGTCAACATTTTTAATGAGTCCTCTCTACATTTATCTTCATTTGTACTGCAAATTATTATGTCATCCACATACTGTAACACTGTGCTTTCCAACTCAACGTTACCCAAATCCATCTGTATTACCCTATTGAAAATTGAAGGTGATTCACAATATCCCTGTGGTAATCTGGTATGTTTCCACTTCCTATTTCGGTAAGTGAAGCTTGTCAAGTCTTGTGAGTCTGGGTGTAATGGTATTGAGAAAAAAGCATTTTTAAGGTCAATCACTGTAAACCGTGATGCTTCTGCTGGAATGCCACACAAAATTGTGGCCGGGTTTGCTGTTACTGGATACTCTGCTTCTACTATGTTGTTCAACGGTCTGAGGTCCTGTATGAACCGCCAAGACCCTCCTTTAGCCTTGCGCACCGGGTACACAGCTGTGTTGCATGGGGATTCTGAGGGGACCAATATGCCATTGTTTACAAGGGCTGTTATGGTTTCGTATATGCCCTCATCTGCCTCTCTTGACAATGGGTATTGTTTCACTCTTGGTAGTATGGCACCCTTTTTTAATTTTATCCTTACACCCCCTATGCTTTTAATTCATCCTACATCATAAGGGCTAATAGTCCATAATGATTTTGGCACCTTTGACATATCTTCTTTAAAAAATGGGACTGGTGTGCCAGCGGGTGCCTCAAGTGCCATTGCAATTTTCTGTGCCACTTGTTTGTGAGCCACTGTTAGCCACATTTCTACACTCATCATGAACACCATTTCATTTTCCTCCTTTTCTTCTGAAAACAACTCTTCATCTGACACCTGGGTCAGCCTACATCCTTCTGCTAGTGCTATCACCGCCCTCCATGCTCTCCCTTCTTTATCTTGGGCGTGCACAGCAACATAATCAGCTGTTGCAATAATGCTCTCAATGTCCACTGCAATGACCTTCCCTTCCAGTTCATTAGCTGGTGTTTCTGGTCGGAATAGATAGGCTGCTGGTCTCCTCCATATTTTCCCTCCTATCCCTGGCATCCATGCAAATGCCATGTCTGTTCCGTACTGGAATAGCTCGCCGTCTACCGGCTCCGCCCTGATCGCTATCTGTCCACAGTATGCTTGCAAAATCTGTCGTGCTGCAAGCATGTTAATCCCTGGAGTAGAGCAAATTATGCCATCCTCTGTAAAGGAGATCGTCATATTTAATCTGTTCATTATGTCCCTCCCCAGTATGTTTACTGGTGAGGCACTATAATACAAAAGTGGTACTGACAGATCGTAATCTCCAATAGATAGCGGAACGTTATCAGTAAATGGAACCAACCCTTTAGCCCCAGAAAACCCTTGTGTGTTCATGGCTTCGCCTGACATCTTAAACTTACCTTCCCTTATGCAAGACCGGGTCGCCCCGGTGTCAACAAGGAATGATAATTTTTTGTCACCTATCGTTACCTCTATGCGTGGCTCCTCCGCACTATTAGGTGTTACTGACAGGATGGGACACACCAAGGCCGTCTGTGGGCTGTCCTATTGGGGGTACAATGACTGGCCATTCCCTGTGTAAGGGTTGTGCCCCAACACCGTCACCCCACCCAATTGCGTTCGTTCAGGTTGTGGTGGTGGTTGTATTAACGCTGCACCAGTTACTTGTGGCAGGTATTGTTTTATTTGTTGTTGTGGTAGGGAATAGTTGGGTCAAAGCTACCATTAGGCGGCCATGGTGTCAACATTTTGTTGTCCGTCCCCTGGGTCCACTCTATGCTGTACTTAATTAACTTCTCCCTATGTGGTGGCAGTGTGGTGCATATATGTTGTAGTGGGGTAGTGAGGGTATTCCCCCACCCTCCCAACCCTCTCCCGTCTGACATACTAGCGCACCCTTTCTTACCCTTCCCCTTGCTACCAGTTTGCAACATACAACCTTTTATTGCTTACCTTGCCCCGCAAGTGTGGGGACTTACGACAATCCTTTGACAAATTATGCAATGATAATAATCACAAAAAAAAAATTATAAAACAAATATATTTATGATGTTATATTATATTCCTTCCCCTACGGCCCCCTGCGGCCGAAGCGCACGCAGCCCCCTGCAGCTGCGTACCCCTTACGACGATCTTACACAGTCGTCCTTTTTCCCCGTTCTCCTCCCACCTTTACACTTGCCGTGGCCGGCGTTCTCCGTGCGCAGCCACGCCCCCTTCCCCTTCTCCTCTTTGATCCACTCGTTTATCGTTTATCTCCGTGTCCGCTCCTTTATCATGTTTCTCTTCCCCACCAATGTCAAACCCAAAGCTTCTTGTGTTCACGATATCTTACTAAATCCCTACTGGTGACGTCACCTATTTCTTCGAACTACTGGTATATTCGTGTTATGTTCTTTAAATTCAAAATACACTTGCAATCTACCCCGCTAACCCTACAGCTGTCTTCCTGTCTCTCCTGGAACAAGGTAATCTCATCAATACTATAACCGGACTGCGCACGCTGCGTCGCCTCGCGTGTGATACGCCCCTCAACAGGAGGGCTTAACCAGCCAATTATCTTCCGTTTTGGGCAACTACGTAACTAGCCACCGCCCACAGGGAAACGTCATCTACCTATCGAGTTTCTTGCTCGAACAATAGGGAACCTCATCTACCTATCGAGTTTCTTGCTCGAACAATAGGGAACCTCATCTACTCATTGAATGATAAATGTCAAATCGTAGGAAACCACACACACCCACCCTCACACGTAGTCGCGATTTAGGCCAATCAGTGTCTTTCGAGCGGCTGCACGTGATGTTTTCGTGCCCCGCCCCCCTCTTTCGCGTAACGTTAGCTTTTTGTTGCGAGCGTCTGCACGTGTTGTTCTCGTGCCCTGCCCCCCTCTTTCGCGTAACGTTAGCCGCCTTCTCTCGCACTCAATTCACTACCATTCATTCCATTATCATCACTCAATTAAACCTTCACCCCACCTTTTTACAATACCTCCCTCCTCCCTTATTTACTTCCGCCCCCTCCCTCACAATTTCGCATTGCTTGTTGTGCGTGTCATGCTCACCAAGTTCCCTCGATGCAGGGCCGCTCGACTGCGTGCACCCCTCCAAGCGGCTCGCCACCTCCCCTCGTCTGGACCACGTCTGGACACTCGCCGACCGCGGGCGGGATACTTCTCAACCGGCTCCCGAGGGCCAATATCCGGATTGCGCTGTCCGGTCCTCTCGCAGCTCCGCGATGGTCCTGTAGTCCTCAGAAGGGGGCAACGGCAGAGGGGGCCGCGCCGCCGGGCCTCCCCGCAACGGGAGTGCCTGGAAAAATAAAAAATAAAAGTCGATCTTAAACAGATCTCAGCAGTGCCTCCAACTTGTCGGGGGGGATTCTGCCGGGGTCGGCCGGACCGTCCGCAGACCTCCGGGCAGGGAGGCCCCAACTCCTCCCGTGTATATCTCGGATCGAGACAGAGTATGAGGCACACACAAGGAGCAAGGCAACTTCTGTCGTTTATTATGCAAACGGCAGGGATGGGTCAAGGAGCGTACGCGTTCGTCCTGACACACACACAATAGTGGGGCTCGCAGGCCCTTTTTACTACATTATGACGCGCTACTTGCGTCATTCCAAAAAGTTACCAAAAGAACCTATCGCCACTCTTGATTGGTTGCTCGAGTGGTGGGGTTAGTATAGTACGCCTATAGAGAATGATATTAGTGGTTAAGGTGTAGTCAGGTGGTATATCTGGGTTGTCCCTACAATTAGATACATAAGAATTGTTACATGAAGACCCCTGAGGATTGGCTAACGTTACTGACGTCTGAGATAAGAACCTCATGTTCTGATTGGTGCATCCGTGAGCTCCCCAGCCTGGGACCACCGTTGTTCCCAGCACACGGTGCACCTGTGGTTGCAACAGTGTTTCAGTATGGGTACGTGCAGGCAATGTGAGGATTTATTCATAGGTGGGAGACTGACCGTTCCCACTGTAGCAGGTGTCCATTGAGCCTTTCAAGTGTGTCGGCCTGCGTCTCGTAGCGAGGTACCCAGACGCCTTTTCTCTCCTGGGTTTTGGCATCTCGTCAGGTTCGGCTTGGTCACGTGGGGAGGGACCGTGTTTGAGGCATAATTCTGCACAATTAATATTGTTTTTCCACTGTATGTCTGGTTTAATTTGCAGATATGATTTTAACATTGGTACGTGGAGTGCGAGGTTGCAACATCGTGCCTTTGAAGATTTGTTTCTTGACTGTGGGTTTGCAACAGTACGACCTTGGCTGGTTGCTCCACTGGGTTCTTTCTGCAGGCTCAGCAACCTGACTTTTGCTTTGTTAATGTCCACGGGAACTCTTGCTTGAGGCCTACTTGGGCCTGGTGCACGAGTAATCCATTTAGTGCATGGATGCTTTAGGTTATAGTGGCATACAGTTTCATGGCCAGTATCGTGTTTCCATTATATCTCTCATGATGGTAACGGGTTTCAAGAGAAGCGTGAGCAAGCGTTATAAATGAGCTCATGGTGCGTCTTGCGTTTCTGCATTCTGAAAGCCTATGTAAAAATAATAAAGATGCACGTCCGTGAATAAGCCTGTCGCCTACGTCAGAGCACTGAGTATGTTCTTCGTGTAGATTGGTGTGGAAATGTTCAGCGTGTATAATAGTTCAGCGGTGCTTCCCGTTATCTAGGTCGTCATGGCATCTCTAACGATGTGTAGATTTCAGTCTAGTTGGTCCGTGCCGCAGGTGTCGGCATGGCCAGTGCGGGCTGTTGGGCAGGCAGATGGACACATCCGTATGTTTCTGTACCAGGGTATTTGGTCATCTGGTAAATGGGCAAACTCTTCTCGTGGCGGGTGTCTGGGCCGCGACCCTCTAGGCCAAGCGCGAGAGGTGAAGGACGGGAGTCTGGTTTTCCATTCTCCCACTTCAAGGCCTTTTTGGGGCTGCCAACATTTTCTGAACTTTCAGGGGTGTAGGATGCATTTTTCGGGCCAAAAATGTTTTTGGGAATTTCAGGGGTTTAGGATGTGGGTTAATGCCCTTTTCAGGCTGCAAACGTTTTTGGGACATTCAGAGCTCTCTGACACAGTTTTTGGCCTACCAACATTTTCTGGACTTTAGGGGGTCTAGGATGCCTGTAAACCCCTTTTTTGGGCCTCCAAAGTTTTCTACATTTTTGGAGGCCTAATATGTATTTTAAGGCCTTTTTTGTGCTGCCAATATTTTCTGAATTTTCAGGGGTGTAAGATGAATTTTTCGTGGCCAAAATATTTTGGGAAATTTCAGGGGTCTAGCATGCGGGTTAATGCCCTTTTCAGACTGCAAATGTTTTTGGGACATTCAGAGCTCTCTGACACAGTTTTTGGCCACCAACATTTTCTGGACTTTAGGGGGTCTAGGATGCCTGTAAACCCCTTTTTGGGCCTCCAAAGTCTTCTACATTTTTGCAGGCCTAATATATATTTTAAGGCCTGTTTTGTGCTGCCAACATTTTCTGAACTTCAGGGATGTAGGATACATTTTTTGGGCCAAAAATATTTTGGGGAATTTCAGGGGGCCAGGATGCGGATTAATGCCCTTTTCAGGCTGCAAATATTTTTGGGACATTCAGAGCTCTCTGACACTGTTTTCGAGTCACCAACATTTTCTGGACTTTATGGGGTCTAGCATGTAAACCCCTTTTTTGGGCCTCCAAAGTTATCAAGATTATTGCAGAAATAAGATGCATTTTAAGGCCTTTTTGGGGCTGCCAACATTTTCTGAACTTTCAGGGGTGTAGGATGCATTTTTCGGGCCAAAAATGTTTTTGGGAATTTCAGGGGTTTAGGATGTGGGTTAATGCCCTTTTCAGGCTGCAAACGTTTTTGGGACATTCAGAGCTCTCTGACAGAGTTTTTGGCCTACCAACATTTTCTGGACTTTAGGGGGTCTAGGATGCCTGTAAACCCCTTTTTTGGGCCTCCAAAGTTTTCTACATTTTTGGAGGCCTAATATGTATTTTAAGGCCTTTTTTGTGCTGCCAATATTTTCTGAATTTTCAGGGGTGTAGGATGAATTTTTCGTGGCCAAAATATTTTGGGAAATTTCAGGGGTCTAGCATGCGGGTTAATGCCCTTTTCAGACTGCAAATGTTTTTGGGACATTCAGAGCTCTCTGACACAGTTTATGGGCCACCAACATTTTCTGGACTTTATGGGGTCTAGGATGCCTGCAAACCACTTTTTTGGGCCTCCAAAGTCTTCTACATTTTTGCAGGCCTGATATCTATTTTAAGGCCTTTTTTGTGCTGCCAACATTTTCTGAACTTTCAGGGATGTAGGATGCATTTTTCGGGCCAAAAATATTTTGGGGAATTTCAGGGGGCTAGGATGCGGGTAAATGCCCTTTTCAGGTTGCAAATGTTTTTGGGACATTCAGAGCTCTCTGACACTGTTTTCGGGTCACCAACATTTTCTGGACTTTCAGGGGTCTAGGATGCCTGTAAACCCCTTTTCTGGGCCTCCAAAGTTATCAAGATTTTTGCAGAAATAAGATGCATTTTAAGGCCTTTTTTGTGTTGCCAACATTTTCTGAACTTCAGGGATGTAGGATGCATTTTTTGGGCCAAAAATATTTTGGGGAATTTGAGGGGGCCAGGATGCGGATTAATGCCCTTTTCAGGCTGCAAACATTTTTGGGACATTCAGAGCTCTCTGACACTGTTTTCGAGTCACCAACATTTTCTGTACTTTATGGGGTCTAGGATGTAAACCCCTTTTTTGGGCCTCCAAAGTTATCAAGATTATTGCAGAAATAAGATGCATTTTAAGGCCTTTTTGGGGCTGCCAACATTTTCTGAACTTTCAGGGGTGTAGGATGCATTTTTCGGGCCAAAAATGTTTTTGGGAATTTAAGGGGTCTAGGATGTGGGTTAATGCCCTTTTCAGGCTGCAAACGTTTTTGGGACATTCAGAGCTCTCTGACACAGTTTTTGGGCCACCAACATTTTCTGGCCTTTAGAGGGTCTAGGATGCCTGTAAACCCCTTTTTTGGGCCTCCAAAGTTTTCTACATTTTTGCAGGAATAAGATGCATTTTAAGGCCTTTTTTGGGCTTCCAACATTTTCTGAACTTTCAGGGGTGTAGGATGCATTTTTCAGGCCAAAAATGTTTTTGGGATTTTAAGGGGTCTAGGATGTGGGTTGATGCCCTTTTAAGGCTGCAAATGTTTTTGGGAAATTCAGAGCTCTCTGACACCCTTTTTGGGCACCAACATTTTCTGGACTGTAAGGGGTCTACGATGCCTGTAAACCCCTTAGTTGGGTCTCTAAAGTTTACTACATTTTTGTAGGCCTAAGAGGCATTTAAGGCCTTTTTTGTGCTGCCAAAATTTTCTGAACTTTCAGGGGTGTAGGATGCATTTTTCATGACCAAAATATTTTGGGGGAATTTCAGGGGTCTAGCATGCGGATTAATGCCCTTTTCAGACTGCAAATGTTTTTGGGACATTCAGAGCTCTCTGATACAGTTATGGGCCACCAACATTTTCTGGACTTTAGGGGGTCTAGGATGCCTGTAAACCCCCTTTTTGGGCCTCCAAAGTTTTCTACATTTTTGCAGGCCTAATATCTATTTTAAGGCCTTTTTTGTGCTGCCAACATTTTCTGAACTTTCAGGGATGTAGGATGCATTTTTTGGGCCAAACATTTTTTGGGAATTTAAGGGGTCTAGGATGCGGGTTAATGCCTTTTTCATGCTGCAAATGTTTTTGGGACATTCAGAGCTCTCTGACACCGTTTTTTTGCACCGACATTTTCTGGACTTTAGGCGGTCTACGATGCCTGTAAACCCCTTGTTTGAGCGTCTAAAGTTTACTACATTTTTGTGGGCCTAAGAGGCATTTAAGGCCTTTTTTGGGCTGCTAACGTTTTCTGAACGTTCAGGGATGTAGGATGCATTTTTCGGGCCAAAAATGTTTTTGGGAATTTCAGGGGTTTAGGATGTGGGTTAATGCCCTTTTCAGGCTGCAAACGTTTTTGGGACATTCAGAGCTCTCTGACACAGTTTTTGGGCCACCAACATTTTCTGGACTTTAGGGGGTCTAGGATGCCTGTAAACCCCTTTTTGGGCCTCCAAAGTCTTCTACATTTTTGGAGGCCTAATATGTATTTTAAGGCCTTTTTTTGTGCTGCCAACATTTTCTGAATTTTCAGGGGTGTAGGATGAATTTTTTGTGGCCAAAATATTTTGGGGAATTTCAGGGGTCTAGCATGCGGGTTAATGCCCTTTTCAGACTGCAAATGTTTTTTGGACATTCAGAGCTCTCTCACACAGTTTTTGGGCCGCTAACATTTTCTGGACTTTAGGGGGTCTAGGATGCCTGTAAACCCCTTTTTTGGGCCTCCAAAGTCTTCTACATTTTTGCAGGCCTAATATGTATTTTAAGGCCTGTTTTGTGCTGCCAACATTTTCTGAACTTCAGGGATGTAGGATGCATTTTTTAGGCCAAAAATATTTTGGGGAATTTCAGGGGGCCAGGATGCGGATTAATGCCCTTTTCAGGCTGCAAATATTTTTGCGACATTCAGAGCTCTCTGACACTGTTTTCAGGTCACCAACATTTTCTGGACTTTATGGGGTCTAGGATGTAAACCCCTTTTTTGGGCCTCCAAAGTTATCAAGATTTTTACAGGAATAAGATGCATTTTAAGGCCTTTTTTGGGCTGCCAACATGTTCTGAACTTCAAGGATGTAGGATGCATTTTTCGGGCCAAAAATATTTTGGGGAATTTCAGGGGGCTAGGATGTGGGTTAATGCCCTTTTCAGGCTGCAAATGTTTTTGGGACATTCAGAGCTCTCTGACACTGTTTTCGGGTCACCAACATTTTCTGGACTTTCAGGGGTCTAGGATGTCTGTAAACCCCTTTTTTGGGCCTCCAAAGTTATCAAGATTATTGCGGAAATAAGATGCATTTTAAGGCCTTTTTGGGGCTGCCAACATTTTCTGAACTTTCAGGGGTGTAGGATGCATTTTTCGGGCCAAAAATGTTTTTGGGAATTTCAGGGGTTTAGGATGTGGGTTAATGCCCTTTTCAGGCTGCAAACGTTTTTGGGACATTCAGAGCTCTCTGACACAGTTTTTGGCCTACCAACATTTTCTGGACTTTAGGGGGTCTAGGATGCCTGTAAACCCCTTTTTTGGGCCTCCAAAGTTGTCTACATTTTTGGAGGCCTAATATGTATTTTAAGGCCGTTTTTGTGCTGCCAATATTTTCTGAATTTTCAGGGGTGTAGGATGAATTTTTCGTGGCCAAAATATTTTGGGAAATTTCAGGGGTCTAGCATGCGGGTTAATGCCCTTTTCAGACTGCAAATGTTTTTGGGACATTCAGAGCTCTCTGACACAGTTTTTGGGCCACCAACATTTTCTGGACTTTAGGGGGTCTAGGATGCCTGTAAACCCCTTTTTTGGGCCTCCAAAGTCTTCTACATTTTTGCAGGCCTAATATGTATTTTAAGGCCTGTTTTGTGCTGCCAACATTTTCTGAACTTCAGGGATGTAGGATGCATTTTCTGGGCCAAAAATATTTTGGGGAATTTCAGGGGACCAGGATGCGGATTAATGCCCTTTTCAGGCTGCAAATATTTTTGCGACATTCAGAGCTCTCTGACACTGTTTTCAGGTCACCAACATTTTCTGGACTTTATGGGGTCTAGGATGTAAACCCCTTTTTTGGGCCTCCAAAGTTATCAAGATTTTTGCAGGAATAAGATGCATTTTAAGGCCTTTTTGGGGCTGCCAACATTTTCTGAACTTTAAGGGGTGTAGGATTCATTTTTCGGGCCAAAAATGTTTTTGGGAATTTCAGGGGTTTAGGATGTGGGTTAATGCCCTTTTCAGGCTGCAAATGTTTTTGGGACATTCAGAGCTCTCTTACACAGTTTTTGGCCTACCAACATTTTCTGGACTTTAGGGGGTCTAGGATACCTGTAAACCCCTTTTTTGTGCCTCCAAAGTTTTCTACATTTTTGGAGGCCTAATATGTATTTTAAGGCCTTTTTTGTGCTGCCAACATTTTCTCAATTTTCAGGGGTCTAGGATGAATTTTTTGTGGCCAAAATATTTTGGGAAATTTCAGGGGTCTAGCATGCGGGTTAATGCCCTTTTCAGACTGCAAATGTTTTTGGGACATTCAGAGCTCTCTGACACAGTTTTTGGGCCACCAACATTTTCTGGACTTTAGGGGGTCTAGGATGCCTGTAAACCCCTTTTTTGGGCCTCCAAAGTCTTCTACATTTTTGCAGGCCTAATATGTATTTTAAGGCCTGTTTTGTGCTGCCAACATTTTCTGAACTTCAGGGATGTAGGATGCATTTTCTGGGCCAAAAATATTTTGGGGAATTTCAGGGGGCCAGGATGCGGATTAATGCCCTTTTCAGGCTGCAAATATTTTTGCGACATTCAGAGCTCTCTGACACTGTTTTCAGGTCACCAACATTTTCTGGACTTTATGGGGTCTAGGATGTAAACCCCTTTTTTGGGCCTCCAAAGTTATCAAGATTTTTGCAGGAATAAGATGCATTTTAAGGCCTTTTTGGGGCTGCCAACATTTTCTGAACTTTAAGGGGTGTAGGATTCATTTTTCGGGCCAAAAATGTTTTTGGGAATTTCAGGGGTTTAGGATGTGGGTTAATGCCCTTTTCAGGCTGCAAATGTTTTTGGGACATTCAGAGCTCTCTGACACAGTTTTTGGCCTACCAACATTTTCTGGACTTTATGGGGTCTAGGATGTAAACCCCTTTTTTGGGCCTCCAAAGTTATCAAGATTTTTACAGGAATAAGATGCATTTTGAGGCCTTTTTTGGGCTGCCAACATGTTCTGAACTTCAAGGATGTAGGATGCATTTTTCGGGCCAAAAATATTTTGGGGAATTTCAGGGGGCTAGGATGTGGGTTAATGCCCTTTTCAGGCTGCAAATGTTTTTGGGACATTCAGAGCTCTCTGACACTGTTTTCGGGTCACCAACATTTTCTGGACTTTCAGGGGTCTAGGATGTCTGTAAACCCCTTTTTTGGGCCTCCAAAGTTATCAAGATTATTGCAGAAATAAGATGCATTTTAAGGCCTTTTTGGGGCTTCCAACATTTTCTGAACTTTCAGGGGTGTAGGATGCATTTTTCGGCCAAAAATGTTTTTGGGAATTTCAGGGGTTTAGGATGTGGGTTAATGCCCTTTTCAGGCTGCAAACGTTTTTGGGACATTCAGAGCTCTCTGACACAGTTTTTGGCCTACCAACATTTTCTGGCCTTTAGGGGGTGTAGGATGCCTGTAAACCCCTTTTTTGGGCCTCCAAAGTTTTCTACATTTTTGGAGGCCTAATATGTATTTTAAGGCCTTTTTTGTGCTGCCAATATTTTCTGAATTTTCAGGGGTGTAGGATGAATTTTTCGTGGCCAAAATATTTTGGGAAATTTCAGGGGTCTAGCATGCGAGTTAATGCCCTTTTCAGACTGCAAATGTTTTTGGGACATTCAGAGCTCTCTGACACAGTTTTTGGGCCACCAACATTTTCTGGACTTTAGGGGGTCTAGGATGCCTGTAAACCCCTTTTTTGGGCCTCCAAAGTCTTCTACATTTTTGCAGGCCTAATATGTATTTTAAGGCCTGTTTTGTGCTGCCAACATTTTCTGAACTTCAGGGATGTAGGATGCATTTTCTGGGCCAAAAATATTTTGGGGAATTTCAGGAGGCCAGGATGCGGATTAATGCCCTTTTCAGGCTGCAAATATTTTTGCGACATTCAGAGCTCTCTGACACTGTTTTCAGGTCACCAACATTTTCTGGACTTTATGGGGTCTAGGATGTAAACCCCTTTTTTGGGCCTCCAAAGTTATCAAAATTTTTGCAGGAATAAGATGCATTTTAAGGCCTTTTTGGGGCTGCCAACATTTTCTGAACTTTAAGGGGTGTAGGATTCATTTTTCGGGCCAAAAATGTTTTTGGGAATTTCAGGGGTTTAGGATGTGGGTTAATGCCCTTTTCAGGCTGCAAATGTTTTTGGGACATTCAGAGCTCTCTGACACAGTTTTTGGCCTACCAACATTTTCTGGACTTTAGGGGATCTAGGATGCCTGTAAACCCCTTTTTTGGGCCTCCAAAGTTTTCTACATTTTTGGAGGCCTAATATGTATTTTAAGGCCTTTTTTGTGCTGCCAACATTTTCTGAATTTTCAGGGGTGTAGGATGAATTTTTTGTGGCCAAAATATTTTGGGAAATTTCAGGGGTCTAGTATGCGGGTTAATGCCCTTTTCAGACTGCAAATGTTTTGGGACATTCAGAGCTCTCTGACACCGTTTTTGGGCCGCCAACATTTTCTGGACTTTAGGGGTTCTAGGATGCCTGTAAACCCCTTTTTTAGGCCTCCAAAGTTTTCTACATTTTTGCAGGCCTAATATGTATTTTAAGGCCTTTTTTTGTGCTTCCAACATTTTCTGAATTTTCAGGGGTGTAGGATGAATTTTTCGTGGCCAAAATATTTTGGGGAATTTCAGGGGTCTAGCATGCGGGTTAATGCCCTTTTCAGACTGCAAATGTTTTTTGGACATTCAGAGCTCTCTCACACAGTTTTTGGGCCGCTAACATTTTCTGGACTTTAGGGGGTCTAGGATGCCTGTAAACCCCTTTTTTGGGCCTCCAAAGTCTTCTACATTTTTGCAGGCCTAATATGTATTTTAAGGCCTGTTTTGTGCTGCCAACATTTTCTGAACTTCAGGGATGTAGGATGCATTTTTTGGGCCAAAAATATTTTGGGGAATTTCAGGGGGCCAGGATGCGGATTAATGCCCTTTTCAGGCTGCAAATATTTTTGCGACATTCAGAGCTCTCTGACACTGTTTTCGGGTCACCAACATTTTCTGGACTTTCAGGGGTCTAGGATGTAAACCCCTTTTTTGGGCCTCCAAAGTTATCAAGATTTTTACAGGAATAAGATGCATTTTAAGGCATTTTTTGGGCTGCCAACATGTTCTGAACTTCAAGGATGTAGGATGCATTTTGCGGGCCAAAAATATTTTGAGGAATTTCAGGGGGCTAGGATGTGGGTTAATGCCCTTTTCAGGCTGCAAATGTTTTTGGGACATTCAGAGCTCTCTGACACTGTTTTCGGGTCACCAACATTTTCTGGACTTTCAGGGGTCTAGGATGTCTGTAAACCCCTTTTTTGGGCCTCCAAAGTTATCAAGATTATTGCAGAAATAAGATGCATTTTAAGGCCTTTTTGGGGCTGCCAACATTTTCTGAACTTTCAGGGGTGTAGGATGCATTTTTCGGGCCAAAAATGCTTTTGGGAATTTCAGGGGTTTAGGATGTGGGTTAATGCCCTTTTCAGGCTGCAAACGTTTTTGGGACATTCAGAGCTCTCTGACACAGTTTTTGGCCTACCAACATTTTCTGGACTTTAGGGGGTCTAGGATGCCTGTAAACCCCTTTTTTGGGCCTCCAAAGTTTTCTACATTTTTGGAGGCCTAATATGTATTTTAAGGCCTTTTTTGTGCTGCCAATATTTTCTGAATTTTCAGGGGTGTAGGATGAATTTTTCGTGGCCAAAATATTTTGGGAAATTTCAGGGGTCTAGCATGCGGGTTAATGCCCTTTTCAGACTGCAAATGTTTTTGGGACATTCAGAGCTCTCTGACACTGTTTTCGGGTCACCAACATTTTCTGGACTTTCAGGGGTCTAGGATGTCTGTAAACCCCTTTTTTGGGCCTCCAAAGTTATCAAGATTATTGCAGAAATAAGATGTATTTTAAGGCCTTTTTTTGTGCTGCCAACATTTTCTGAATTTTCAGGGGTGTAGGATGAATTTTTTGTGGCCAAAATATTTTGGGGAATTTCAGGGGTCTAGCATGCGGGTTAATGCCCTTTTCAGACTGCAAATGTTTTTTGGACATTCAGAGCTCTCTCACACAGTTTTTGGGCTGCTAACATTTTCTGGACTTTAGGGGGTCTAGGATGCCTGTAAACCCCTTTTTTGGGCCTCCAAAGTCTTCTACATTTTTGCAGGCCTAATATGTATTTTAAGGCCTGTTTTGTGCTGCCAACATTTTCTGAACTTCAGGGATGTAGGATGCATTTTTTAGGCCAAAAATATTTTGGGGAATTTCAGGGGGCCAGGATGCGGATTAATGCCCTTTTCAGGCTGCAAATATTTTTGCGACATTCAGAGCTCTCTGACACTGTTTTCAGGTCACCAACATTTTCTGGACTTTATGGGGTCTAGGATGTAAACCCCTTTTTTGGGCCTCCAAAGTTATCAAGATTTTTACAGGAATAAGATGCATTTTAAGGCCTTTTTTGGGCTGCCAACATGTTCTGAACTTCAAGGATGTAGGATGCATTTTTCGGGCCAAAAATATTTTGGGGAATTTCAGGGGGCTAGGATGTGGGTTAATGCCCTTTTCAGGCTGCAAATGTTTTTGGGACATTCAGAGCTCTCTGACACTGTTTTCGGGTCACCAACATTTTCTGGACTTTCAGGGGTCTAGGATGTCTGTAAACCCCTTTTTTGGGCCTCCAAAGTTATCAAGATTATTGCGGAAATAAGATGCATTTTAAGGCCTTTTTGGGGCTGCCAACATTTTCTGAACTTTCAGGGGTGTAGGATGCATTTTTCGGGCCAAAAATGTTTTTGGGAATTTCAGGGGTTTAGGATGTGGGTTAATGCCCTTTTCAGGCTGCAAACGTTTTTGGGACATTCAGAGCTCTCTGACACAGTTTTTGCCCTACCAACATTTTCTGGACTTTAGGGGGTCTAGGATGCCTGTAAACCCCTTTTTTGGGCCTCCAAAGTTTTCTACATTTTTGGAGGCCTAATATGTATTTTAAGGCCGTTTTTGTGCTGCCAATATTTTCTGAATTTTCAGGGGTGTAGGATGAATTTTTCGTGGCCAAAATATTTTGGGAAATTTCAGGGGTCTAGCATGCGGGTTAATGCCCTTTTCAGACTGCAAATGTTTTTGGGACATTCAGAGCTCTCTGACACAGTTTTTGGGCCACCAACATTTTCTGGACTTTAGGGGGTCTAGGATGCCTGTAAACCCCTTTTTTGGGCCTCCAAAGTCTTCTACATTTTTGCAGGCCTAATATGTATTTTAAGGCCTGTTTTGTGCTGCCAACATTTTCTGAACTTCAGGGATGTAGGATGCATTTTCTGGGCCAAAAATATTTTGGGGAATTTCAGGGGACCAGGATGCGGATTAATGCCCTTTTCAGGCTGCAAATATTTTTGCGACATTCAGAGCTCTCTGACACTGTTTTCAGGTCACCAACATTTTCTGGACTTTATGGGGTCTAGGATGTAAACCCCTTTTTTGGGCCTCCAAAGTTATCAAGATTTTTGCAGGAATAAGATGCATTTTAAGGCCTTTTTGGGGCTGCCAACATTTTCTGAACTTTAAGGGGTGTAGGATTCATTTTTCGGGCCAAAAATGTTTTTGGGAATTTCAGGGGTTTAGGATGTGGGTTAATGCCCTTTTCAGGCTGCAAATGTTTTTGGGACATTCAGAGCTCTCTTACACAGTTTTTGGCCTACCAACATTTTCTGGACTTTAGGGGGTCTAGGATACCTGTAAACCCCTTTTTTGTGCCTCCAAAGTTATCTACATTTTTGGAGGCCTAATATGTATTTTAAGGCCTTTTTTGTGCTGCCAACATTTTCTCAATTTTCAGGGGTCTAGGATGAATTTTTTGTGGCCAAAATATTTTGGGAAATTTCAGGGGTCTAGCATGCGGGTTAATGCCCTTTTCAGACTGCAAATGTTTTTGGGACATTCAGAGCTCTCTGACACAGTTTTTGGGCCACCAACATTTTCTGGACTTTAGGGGGTCTAGGATGCCTGTAAACCCCTTTTTTGGGCCTCCAAAGTCTTCTACATTTTTGCAGGCCTAATATGTATTTTAAGGCCTGTTTTGTGCTGCCAACATTTTCTGAACTTCAGGGATGTAGGATGCATTTTCTGGGCCAAAAATATTTTGGGGAATTTCAGGGGGCCAGGATGCGGATTAATGCCCTTTTCAGGCTGCAAATATTTTTGCGACATTCAGAGCTCTCTGACACTGTTTTCAGGTCACCAACATTTTCTGGACTTTATGGGGTCTAGGATGTAAACCCCTTTTTTGGGCCTCCAAAGTTATCAAGATTTTTGCAGGAATAAGATGCATTTTAAGGCCTTTTTGGGGCTGCCAACATTTTCTGAACTTTAAGGGGTGTAGGATTCATTTTTCGGGCCAAAAATGTTTTTGGGAATTTCAGGGGTTTAGGATGTGGGTTAATGCCCTTTTCAGGCTGCAAATGTTTTTGGGACATTCAGAGCTCTCTGACACAGTTTTTGGCCTACCAACATTTTCTGGACTTTATGGGGTCTAGGATGTAAACCCCTTTTTTGGGCCTCCAAAGTTATCAAGATTTTTACAGGAATAAGATGCATTTTGAGGCCTTTTTTGGGCTGCCAACATGTTCTGAACTTCAAGGATGTAGGATGCATTTTTCGGGCCAAAAATATTTTGGGGAATTTCAGGGGGCTAGGATGTGGGTTAATGCCCTTTTCAGGCTGCAAATGTTTTTGGGACATTCAGAGCTCTCTGACACTGTTTTCGGGTCACCAACATTTTCTGGACTTTCAGGGGTCTAGGATGTCTGTAAACCCCTTTTTTGGGCCTCCAAAGTTATCAAGATTATTGCAGAAATAAGATGCATTTTAAGGCCTTTTTGGGGCTTCCAACATTTTCTGAACTTTCAGGGGTGTAGGATGCATTTTTCGGCCAAAAATGTTTTTGGGAATTTCAGGGGTTTAGGATGTGGGTTAATGCCCTTTTCAGGCTGCAAACGTTTTTGGGACATTCAGAGCTCTCTGACACAGTTTTTGGCCTACCAACATTTTCTGGCCTTTAGGGGGTGTAGGATGCCTGTAAACCCCTTTTTTGGGCCTCCAAAGTTTTCTACATTTTTGGAGGCCTAATATGTATTTTAAGGCCTTTTTTGTGCTGCCAATATTTTCTGAATTTTCAGGGGTGTAGGATGAATTTTTCGTGGCCAAAATATTTTGGGAAATTTCAGGGGTCTAGCATGCGAGTTAATGCCCTTTTCAGACTGCAAATGTTTTTGGGACATTCAGAGCTCTCTGACACAGTTTTTGGGCCACCAACATTTTCTGGACTTTAGGGGGTCTAGGATGCCTGTAAACCCCTTTTTTGGGCCTCCAAAGTCTTCTACATTTTTGCAGGCCTAATATGTATTTTAAGGCCTGTTTTGTGCTGCCAACATTTTCTGAACTTCAGGGATGTAGGATGCATTTTCTGGGCCAAAAATATTTTGGGGAATTTCAGGAGGCCAGGATGCGGATTAATGCCCTTTTCAGGCTGCAAATATTTTTGCGACATTCAGAGCTCTCTGACACTGTTTTCAGGTCACCAACATTTTCTGGACTTTATGGGGTCTAGGATGTAAACCCCTTTTTTGGGCCTCCAAAGTTATCAAAATTTTTGCAGGAATAAGATGCATTTTAAGGCCTTTTTGGGGCTGCCAACATTTTCTGAACTTTAAGGGGTGTAGGATTCATTTTTCGGGCCAAAAATGTTTTTGGGAATTTCAGGGGTTTAGGATGTGGGTTAATGCCCTTTTCAGGCTGCAAATGTTTTTGGGACATTCAGAGCTCTCTGACACAGTTTTTGGCCTACCAACATTTTCTGGACTTTAGGGGATCTAGGATGCCTGTAAACCCCTTTTTTGGGCCTCCAAAGTTTTCTACATTTTTGGAGGCCTAATATGTATTTTAAGGCCTTTTTTGTGCTGCCAACATTTTCTGAATTTTCAGGGGTGTAGGATGAATTTTTTGTGGCCAAAATATTTTGGGAAATTTCAGGGGTCTAGTATGCGGGTTAATGCCCTTTTCAGACTGCAAATGTTTTGGGACATTCAGAGCTCTCTGACACCGTTTTTGGGCCGCCAACATTTTCTGGACTTTAGGGGTTCTAGGATGCCTGTAAACCCCTTTTTTAGGCCTCCAAAGTTTTCTACATTTTTGCAGGCCTAATATGTATTTTAAGGCCTTTTTTTGTGCTTCCAACATTTTCTGAATTTTCAGGGGTGTAGGATGAATTTTTCGTGGCCAAAATATTTTGGGGAATTTCAGGGGTCTAGCATGCGGGTTAATGCCCTTTTCAGACTGCAAATGTTTTTTGGACATTCAGAGCTCTCTCACACAGTTTTTGGGCCGCTAACATTTTCTGGACTTTAGGGGGTCTAGGATGCCTGTAAACCCCTTTTTTGGGCCTCCAAAGTCTTCTACATTTTTGCAGGCCTAATATGTATTTTAAGGCCTGTTTTGTGCTGCCAACATTTTCTGAACTTCAGGGATGTAGGATGCATTTTTTGGGCCAAAAATATTTTGGGGAATTTCAGGGGGCCAGGATGCGGATTAATGCCCTTTTCAGGCTGCAAATATTTTTGCGACATTCAGAGCTCTCTGACACTGTTTTCGGGTCACCAACATTTTCTGGACTTTCAGGGGTCTAGGATGTAAACCCCTTTTTTGGGCCTCCAAAGTTATCAAGATTTTTACAGGAATAAGATGCATTTTAAGGCATTTTTTGGGCTGCCAACATGTTCTGAACTTCAAGGATGTAGGATGCATTTTGCGGGCCAAAAATATTTTGAGGAATTTCAGGGGGCTAGGATGTGGGTTAATGCCCTTTTCAGGCTGCAAATGTTTTTGGGACATTCAGAGCTCTCTGACACTGTTTTCGGGTCACCAACATTTTCTGGACTTTCAGGGGTCTAGGATGTCTGTAAACCCCTTTTTTGGGCCTCCAAAGTTATCAAGATTATTGCAGAAATAAGATGCATTTTAAGGCCTTTTTGGGGCTGCCAACATTTTCTGAACTTTCAGGGGTGTAGGATGCATTTTTCGGGCCAAAAATGCTTTTGGGAATTTCAGGGGTTTAGGATGTGGGTTAATGCCCTTTTCAGGCTGCAAACGTTTTTGGGACATTCAGAGCTCTCTGACACAGTTTTTGGCCTACCAACATTTTCTGGACTTTAGGGGGTCTAGGATGCCTGTAAACCCCTTTTTTGGGCCTCCAAAGTTTTCTACATTTTTGGAGGCCTAATATGTATTTTAAGGCCTTTTTTGTGCTGCCAATATTTTCTGAATTTTCAGGGGTGTAGGATGAATTTTTCGTGGCCAAAATATTTTGGGAAATTTCAGGGGTCTAGCATGCGGGTTAATGCCCTTTTCAGACTGCAAATGTTTTTGGGACATTCAGAGCTCTCTGACACTGTTTTCGGGTCACCAACATTTTCTGGACTTTCAGGGGTCTAGGATGTCTGTAAACCCCTTTTTTGGGCCTCCAAAGTTATCAAGATTATTGCAGAAATAAGATGCATTTTAAGGCCTTTTTGGGGCTGCCAACATTTTCTGAACTTTCAGGGGTGTAGGATGCATTTTTCGGGCCAAAAATGTTTTTGGGAATTTCAGGGGTTTAGGATGTGGGTTAATGCCCTTTTCAGGCTGCAAACGTTTTTGGGACATTCAGAGCTCTCTGACACAGTTTTTGGGCCACCAACATTTTCTGGACTTTAGGGGGTCTAGGATGCCTGTAAACCCCTTTTTTGGGCCTCCAAAGTCTTCTACATTTTTGCAGGCCTAATATGTATTTTAAGGCCTGTTTTGTGCTGCCAACATTTTCTGAACTTCAGGGATGTAGGATGCATTTTTCGTGGCCAAAATATTTTGGGGAATTTCAGGGGTCTAGCATGCGGGTTAATGCCCTTTTCAGACTGCAAATATTTTTGGGACATTCAGAGCTCTCTCACACAGTTTTTGGGCCGCCAACATTTTCTGGACTTTAGGGGGTCTAGGATGTAAACCCCTTTTTTGGGCCTCCAAAGTTATCAAGATTTTTGCAGGAATAAGATGCATTTTAAGGCCTTTTTGGGGCTGCCAACATTTTCTGAACTTTAAGGGGTGTAGGATTCATTTTTCGGGCCAAAAATGTTTTTGGGAATTTCAGGGGTTTAGGATGTGGGTTAATGCCCTTTTCAGGCTGCAAATGTTTTTGGGACATTCAGAGCTCTCTGACACAGTTTTTGGCCTACCAACATTTTCTGGACTTTAGGGGGTCTAGGATGCCTGTAAACCCCTTTTTTGGGCCTCCAAAGTTTTCTACATTTTTGGAGGCCTAATATGTATTTTAAGGCCTTTTTTGTGCTGCCAACATTTTCTGAATTTTCAGGGGTGTAGGATGAATTTTTTGTGGCCAAAATATTTTGGGAAATTTCAGGGGTCTAGTATGCGGGTTAATGCCCTTTTCAGACTGCAAATGTTTTGGGACATTCAGAGCTCTCTGACACAGTTTTTGGGCCGCCAACATTTTCTGGACTTTAGGGGGTCTAGGATGCCTGTAAACCCCTTTTTTGGGCCTCCAAAGTTTTCTACATTTTTGCAGGCCTAATATGTATTTTAAGGCCTTTTTTTGTGCTGCCAACATTTTCTGAATTTTCAGGGGTGTAGGATGAATTTTTCGTGGCCAAAATATTTTGGGGAATTTCAGGGGTCTAGCATGCGGGTTAATGCCCTTTTCAGACTGCAAATGTTTTTGGGACATTCAGAGCTCTCTCACACAGTTTTTGGGCCACCAACATTTTCTGGACTTTAGGGGGTCTAGGATGCCTGTAAACCCCTTTTTTGGGCCTCCACAGTTTTCTACATTTTTGCAGGCCTAATATGTATTTTAAGGCCTGTTTTGTGCTGCCAACATTTTCTGAACTTCATGGATGTAGGATGCATTTTTTGGGCCAAAAATATTTTGGGGAATTTGAGGGGGCCAGGATGCGGATTAATGCCCTTTTCAGGCTGCAAACATTTTTGGGACATTCAGAGCTCTCTGACACTGTTTTCGAGTCACCAACATTTTCTGGACTTTATGGGGTCTAGGATGTAAACCCCTTTTTTGGGCCTCCAAAGTTATCAAGATTTTTACAGGAATAAGATGCATTTTAAGGCCTTTTTTGGGCTGCCAACAGGTTCTGAACTTCAAGGATGTAGGATGCATTTTTCAGGCCAAAAATATTTTGGGGAATTTCAGGGGGCTAGGATGTGGGTTAATGCCCTTTTCAGGCTGCAAATGTTTTTGGGACATTCAGAGCTCTCTGACACTGTTTTCGGGTCACCAACATTTTCTGGACTTTAGGGGGTCTAGGATGCCTGTAAACCCCTTTTTTGGGCCTCCAAAGTTATCAAGATTATTGCAGAAATAAGATGCATTTTAAGGCCTTTTTGGGGCTGCCAACATTTTCTGAACTTTCAGGGGTGTAGGATGCATTTTTCGGGCCAAAAATGTTTTTGGGAATTTCAGGGTTTTAGGATGTGGGTTAATGCCCTTTTCAGGCTGCAAACGTTTTTGGGACATTCAGAGCTCTCTGACACAGTTTTTGGCCTACCAACATTTTCTGGACTTTAGGGGGTCTAGGATGCCTGTAAACCCCTTTTTTGGGCCTCCAAAGTTTTCTACATTTTTGGAGGCCTAATATGTATTTTAAGGCCTTTTTTGTGCTGCCAATATTTTCTGAATTTTCAGGGGTGTAGGATGAATTTTTCGTGGCCAAAATATTTTGGGAAATTTCAGGGGTCTAGCATGCGAGTTAATGCCCTTTTCAGACTGCAAATGTTTTTGGGACATTCAGAGCTCTCTGACACAGTTTTTGGGCCACCAACATTTTCTGGACTTTAGGGGGTCTAGGATGCCTGTAAACCCCTTTTTTGGGCCTCCAAAGTCTTGTACATTTTTGCAGGCCTAATATGTATTTTAAGGCCTGTTTTGTGCTGCCAACATTTTCTGAACTTCAGGGATGTAGGATGCATTTTCTGGGCCAAAAATATTTTGGGGAATTTCAGGAGGCCAGGATGCGGATTAATGCCCTTTTCAGGCTGCAAACATTTTTGCGACATTCAGAGCTCTCTGACACTGTTTTCAGGTCACCAACATTTTCTGGACTTTATGGGGTCTAGGATGTAAACCCCTTTTTTGGGCCTCCAAAGTTATCAAAATTTTTGCAGGAATAAGATGCATTTTAAGGCCTTTTTGGGGCTGCCAACATTTTCTGAACTTTAAGGGGTGTAGGATTCATTTTTCGGGCAAAAAATGTTTTTGGGAATTTCAGGGGTTTAGGATGTGGGTTAATGCCCTTTTCAGGCTGCAAATGTTTTTGGGACATTCAGAGCTCTCTGACACAGTTTTTGGCCTACCAACATTTTCTGGACTTTAGGGGATCTAGGATGCCTGTAAACCCCTTTTTTGGGCCTCCAAAGTTTTCTACATTTTTGGAGGCCTAATATGTATTTTAAGGCCTTTTTTGTGCTGCCAACATTTTCTGAATTTTCAGGGGTGTAGGATGAATTTTTTGTGGCCAAAATATTTTGGGAAATTTCAGGGGTCTAGTATGCGGGTTAATGCCCTTTTCAGACTGCAAATGTTTTGGGACATTCAGAGCTCTCTGACACCGTTTTTGGGCCGCCAACATTTTCTGGACTTTAGGGGTTCTAGGATGCCTGTAAACCCCTTTTTTAGGCCTCCAAAGTTTTCTACATTTTTGCAGGCCTAATATGTATTTTAAGGCCTTTTTTTGTGCTGCCAACATTTTCTGAATTTTCAGGGGTGTAGGATGAATTTTTCGTGGCCAAAATATTTTGGGGAATTTCAGGGGTCTAGCATGCGGGTTAATGCCCTTTTCAGACTGCAAATGTTTTTGGGACATTCAGAGCTCTCTGACACAGTTTTTGGCCACCAACATTTTCTGGACTTTATGGGGTCTAGCATGTAAACCCCTTTTTGGGCCTCCAAAGTTATCAAGATTTTTGCAGGAATAAGATGCATTTTAAGGCCTCTTTGGGGCTGCCAACATTTTCTGAACTTTAAGGGGTGTAGGATTCATTTTTTGGGCCAAAATTTTTTTGAGAATTTCAGGGGTTTAGGATGTGGGTTAATGCCCTTTTCAGGCTGCAAACGTTTTTGGGACATTCAGTGCTCTCTGACACAGTTTTTGGCCTACCAACATTTTCTGGACTTTAGGGGGTCTAGGAGGCCTGTAAACCCCTTTTTTGGGCCTCCAAAGTTTTCTACATTTTTGGAGGCCTAATATGTATTTTAAGGCCTTTTTTTGTGTTGCCAACATTTTCTGAATTTTCAGGGGTGTAGGATGAATTTTTCATGGCCAAAATATTTTGGGGAATTTCAGGGGTCTAGTATGCGGGTTAATGCCCTTTTCAGACTGCAAATGTTTTGGGACATTCAGAGCTCTCTGACACCGTTTTTGGGCCGCCAATATTTTCTGGACTTTAGGGGGTCTAGAATGCCTGTAAACCCCTTTTTTGGGCCTCCAAAGTTTTCTACATTTTTGCAGGCCTAATATGTATTTTAAGGCCTTTTTTTGTGCTGCCAACATTTTCTGAATTTTCAGGGGTGTAGGATGAATTTTTCGTGGCCAAAATATTTTGGGGAATTTCAGGGGTCTAGCATGCGGGTTAATGCCCTTTTCAGACTGCAAATGTTTTTGGGACATTCAGAGCTCTCTCACACAGTTTTTGGGCCGCCAACATTTTCTGGACTTTAGGGGGTCTATGATGCCTGTAAACCCCTTTTTTGGGCCTCCAAAGTTTTCTACATTTTTGCAGGCCTAATATGTATTTTAAGGCCCGTTTTGTGTTGCCAACATTTTCTGAACTTCAGGGATGTAGGATGCATTTTTTGGGCCAAAAATATTTTGGGGAATTTGAGGGGGCCAGGATGCGGATTAATGCCCTTTTCAGGCTGCAAACATTTTTGGGACATTCAGAGCTCTCTGACACTGTTTTCGAGTCACCAACATTTTCTGTACTTTATGGGGTCTAGGATGTAAACCCCTTTTTTGGGCCTCCAAAGTTATCAAGATTATTGCAGAAATAAGATGCATTTTAAGGCCTTTTTGGGGCTGCCAACATTTTCTGAACTTTCAGGGGTGTAGGATGAATTTTTCGTGGCCAAAATATTTTGGGAAATTTCAGGGGTCTAGCATGCGAGTTAATGCCCTTTTCAGACTGCAAATGTTTTTGGGACATTCAGAGCTCTCTGACACAGTTTTTGGGCCACCAACATTTTCTGGACTTTAGGGGGTCTAGGATGCCTGTAAACCCCTTTTTTGGGCCTCCAAAGTCTTCTACATTTTTGCAGGCCTAATATGTATTTTAAGGCCTGTTTTGTGCTGCCAACATTTTCTGAACTTCAGGGATGTAGGATGCATTTTCTGGGCCAAAAATATTTTGGGGAATTTCAGGAGGCCAGGATGCGGATTAATGCCCTTTTCAGGCTGCAAACATTTTTGCGACATTCAGAGCTCTCTGACACTGTTTTCAGGTCACCAACATTTTCTGGACTTTATGGGGTCTAGGATGTAAACCCCTTTTTTGGGCCTCCAAAGTTATCAAAATTTTTGCTGGAATAAGATGCATTTTAAGGCCTTTTTGGGGCTGCCAACATTTTCTGAACTTTAAGGGGTGTAGGATTCATTTTTCGGGCAAAAAATGTTTTTGGGAATTTCAGGGGTTTAGGATGTGGGTTAATGCCCTTTTCAGGCTGCAAATGTTTTTGGGACATTCAGAGCTCTCTGACACAGTTTTTGGCCTACCAACATTTTCTGGACTTTAGGGGATCTAGGATGCCTGTAAACCCCTTTTTTGGGCCTCCAAAGTTTTCTACATTTTTGGAGGCCTAATATGTATTTTAAGGCCTTTTTTGTGCTGCCAACATTTTCTGAATTTTCAGGGGTGTAGGATGAATTTTTTGTGGCCAAAATATTTTGGGAAATTTCCGGGGTCTAGTATGCGGGTTAATGCCCTTTTCAGACTGCAAATGTTTTGGGACATTCAGAGCTCTCTGACACCGTTTTTGGGCCGCCAACATTTTCTGGACTTTAGGGGTTCTAGGATGCCTGTAAACCCCTTTTTTAGGCCTCCAAAGTTTTCTACATTTTTGCAGGCCTAATATGTATTTTAAGGCCTTTTTTTGTGCTGCCAACATTTTCTGAATTTTCAGGGGTGTAGGATGAATTTTTCGTGGGCAAAATATTTTGGGGAATTTCAGGGGTCTAGCATGCGGGTTAATGCCCTTTTCAGACTGCAAATGTTTTTTGGACATTCAGAGCTCTCTCACACAGTTTTTGGGCCGCTAACATTTTCTGGACTTTAGGGGGTCTAGGATGCCTGTAAACCCCTTTTTTGGGCCTCCAAAGTCTTCTACATTTTTGCAGGCCTAATATGTATTTTAAGGCCTGTTTTGTGCTGCCAACATTTTCTGAACTTCAGGGATGTAGGATGCATTTTTTGGGCCAAAAATATTTTGGGGAATTTCAGGGGGCCAGGATGCGGATTAATGCCCTTTTCAGGCTGCAAATATTTTTGCGACATTCAGAGCTCTCTGACACTGTTTTCAGGTCACCAACATTTTCTGGACTTTATGGGGTCTAGGATGTAAACCCCTTTTTTGGGCCTCCAAAGTTATCAAGATTTTTACAGGAATAAGATGCATTTTAAGGCATTTTTTGGGCTGCCAACATGTTCTGAACTTCAAGGATGTAGGATGCATTTTTCGGGCCAAAAATATTTTGGGGAATTTCAGGGGGCTAGGATGTGGGTTAATGCCCTTTTCAGGCTGCAAATGTTTTTGGGACATTCAGAGCTCTCTGACACTGTTTTCGGGACACCAACATTTTCTGGACTTTCAGGGGTCTAGGATGTCTGTAAACCCCTTTTTTGGGCCTCCAAAGTTATCAAGATTATTGCAGAAATAAGATGCATTTTAAGGCCTTTTTGGGGCTGCCAACATTTTCTGAACTTTCAGGGGTGTAGGATGCATTTTTCGGGCCAAAAATGTTTTTGGGAATTTCAGGGGTTTAGGATGTGGGTTAATGCCCTTTTCAGGCTGCAAACGTTTTTGGGACATTCAGAGCTCTCTGACACAGTTTTTGGCCTACCAACATTTTCTGGACTTTAGGGGGTCTAGGATGCCTGTAAACCCCTTTTTTGGGCCTCCAAAGTTTTCTACATTTTTGGAGGCCTAATATGTATTTTAAGGCCTTTTTTGTGCTGCCAATATTTTCTGAATTTTCAGGGGTGTAGGATGAATTTTTCGTGGCCAAAATATTTTGGGAAATTTCAGGGGTCTAGCATGCGGTTAATGCCCTTTTCAGACTGCAAATGTTTTTGGGACATTCAGAGCTCTCTGACACTGTTTTCGGGTCACCAACATTTTCTGGACTTTCAGGGGTCTAGGATGTCTGTAAACCCCTTTTTTGGGCCTCCAAAGTTATCAAGATTATTGCAGAAATAAGATGCATTTTAAGGCCTTTTTGGGGCTGCCAACATTTTCTGAACTTTCAGGGGTGTAGGATGCATTTTTCGGGCCAAAAATGTTTTTGGGAATTTCAGGGGTTTAGGATGTGGGTTAATGCCCTTTTCAGGCTGCAAATGTTTTTGGGACATTCAGAGCTCTCTGACACTGTTTTCGGGTCACCAACATTTTCTGGACTTTCAGGGGTCTAGGATGTCTGTAAACCCCTTTTTTGGGCCTCCAAAGTTATCAAGATTATTGCAGAAATAAGATGCATTTTAAGGCCTTTTTGGGGCTGCCAACATTTTCTGGACTTTAGGGGGTCTAGGATGCCTGTAAACCCCTTTTTTGGGCCTCCAAAGTCTTCTACATTTTTGCAGGCCTAATATGTATTTTAAGGCCTGTTTTGTGCTGCCAACATTTTCTGAACTTCAGGGATGTAGGATGCATTTTTCGTGGCCAAAATATTTTGGGGAATTTCAGGGGTCTAGCATGCGGGTTAATGCCCTTTTCAGACTGCAAATATTTTTGGGACATTCAGAGCTCTCTCACACAGTTTTTGGGCCGCCAACATTTTCTGGACTTTAGGGGGTCTAGGATGTAAACCCCTTTTTTGGGCCTCCAAAGTTATCAAGATTTTTGCAGGAATAAGATGCATTTTAAGGCCTTTTTGGGGCTGCCAACATTTTCTGAACTTTAAGGGGTGTAGGATTCATTTTTCGGGCAAAAAATGTTTTTGGGAATTTCAGGGGTTTAGGATGTGGGTTAATGCCCTTTTCAGGCTGCAAATGTTTTTGGGACATTCAGAGCTCTCTGACACAGTTTTTGGCCTACCAACATTTTCTGGACTTTAGGGGATCTAGGATGCCTGTAAACCCCTTTTTTGGGCCTCCAAAGTTTTCTACATTTTTGGAGGCCTAATATGTATTTTAAGGCCTTTTTTGTGCTGCCAACATTTTCTGAATTTTCAGGGGTGTAGGATGAATTTTTTGTGGCCAAAATATTTTGGGAAATTTCAGGGGTCTAGTATGCGGGTTAATGCCCTTTTCATACTGCAAATGTTTTGGGACATTCAGAGCTCTCTGACACCGTTTTTGGGCTGCCAACATTTTCTGGACTTTAGGGGTTCTAGGATGCCTGTAAACCCCTTTTTTAGGCCTCCAAAGTTTTCTACATTTTTGCAGGCCTAATATGTATTTTAAGGCCTTTTTTTGTGCTGCCAACATTTTCTGAATTTTCAGGGGTGTAGGATGAATTTTTCGTGGCCAAAATATTTTGGGGAATTTCAGGGGTCTAGCATGCGGGTTAATGCCCTTTTCAGACTGCAAATGTTTTTGGGACATTCAGAGCTCTCTGACACAGTTTTTGGCCACCAACATTTTCTGGACTTTATGGGGTCTAGCATGTAAACCCCTTTTTGGGCCTCCAAAGTTATCAAGATTTTTGCAGGAATAAGATGCATTTTAAGGCCTCTTTGGGGCTGCCAACATTTTCTGAACTTTAAGGGATGTAGGATTCATTTTTTGGGCCAACATTTTTTTGAGAATTTCAGGGGTTTAGGATGTGGGTTAATGCCCTTTTCAGGCTGCAAACGTTTTTGGGACATTCAGTGCTCTCTGACACAGTTTTTGGCCTACCAACATTTTCTGGACTTTAGGGGGTCTAGGAGGCCTGTAAACCCCTTTTTTGGGCCTCCAAGGTTTTCTACATTTTTGGAGGCCTAATATGTATTTTAAGGCCTTTTTTTGTGTTACCAACATTTTCTGAATTTTCAGGGGTGTAGGATGAATTTTTCATGGCCAAAATATTTTGGGGAATTTCAGGGGTCTAGTATGCGGGTTAATGCCCTTTTCAGACTGCAAATGTTTTGGGACATTCAGAGCTCTCTGACACCGTTTTTGGGCCGCCAATATTTTCTGGACTTTAGGGGGTCTAGAATGCCTGTAAACCCCTTTTTTGGGCCTCCAAAGTTTTCTACATTTTTGCAGGCCTAATATGTATTTTAAGGCCTTTTTTTGTGCTGCCAACATTTTCTGAATTTTCAGGGGTGTAGGATGAATTTTTCGTGGCCAAAATATTTTGGGGAATTTCAGGGGTCTAGCATGCGGGTTAATGCCCTTTTCAGACTGCAAATGTTTTTGGGACATTCAGAGCTCTCTCACACAGTTTTTGGGCCGCCAACATTTTCTGGACTTTAGGGGGTCTAGGATGCCTGTAAACCCTTTTTTTGGGCCTCCAAAGTTTTCTACATTTTTGCAGGCCTAATATGTATTTTAAGGCCCGTTTTGTGTTGCCAACATTTTCTGAACTTCAGGGATGTAGGATGCATTTTTTGGGCCTAAAATATTTTGGGGAATTTGAGGGGGCCAGGATGCGGATTAATGCCCTTTTCAGGCTGCAAACATTTTTGGGACATTCAGAGCTCTCTGACACTGTTTTCGAGTCACCAACATTTTCTGTACTTTATGGGGTCTAGGATGTATACCCCTTTTTTGGGCCTCCAAAGTTATCAAGATTATTGCAGAAATAAGATGCATTTTAAGGCCTTTTTGGGGCTGCCAACATTTTCTGAACTTTCAGGGGTGTAGGATGCATTTTTCGGCCAAAAATGTTTTTGGGAATTTCAGGGGTTTAGGATGTGGGTTAATGCCCTTTTCAGGCTGCAAACGTTTTTGGGACATTCAGAGCTCTCTGACACAGTTTTTGGCCTACCAACATTTTCTGGACTTTAGGGGGTCTAGGATGCCTGTAAACCCCTTTTTTGGGCCTCCAAAGTTTTCTACATTTTTGGAGGCCTAATATGTATTTTAAGGCCTTTTTTGTGCTGCCAATATTTTCTGAATTTTCAGGGGTGTAGGATGAATTTTTCGTGGCCAAAATATTTTGGGACATTTCAGGGGTCTAGCATGCGAGTTAATGCCCTTTTCAGACTGCAAATGTTTTTGGGACATTCAGAGCTCTCTGACACAGTTTTTGGGCCACCAACATTTTCTGGACTTTAGGGGGTCTAGGATGCCTGTAAACCCCTTTTTTGGGCCTCCAAAGTCTTCTACATTTTTGCAGGCCTAATATGTATTTTAAGGCCTGTTTTGTGCGGCCAACATTTTCTGAACTTCAGGGATGTAGGATGCATTTTCTGGGCCAAAAATATTTGGGGGAATTTCAGGAGGCCAGGATGCGGATTAATGCCCTTTTCAGGCTGCAAACATTTTTGCGACATTCAGAGCTCTCTGACACTGTTTTCAGGTCACCAACATTTTCTGGACTTTATGGGGTCTAGGATGTAAACCCCTTTTTTGGGCCTCCAAAGTTATCAAAATTTTTGCAGGAATAAGATGCATTTTAAGGCCTTTTTGGGGCTGCCAACATTTTCTGAACTTTAAGGGGTGTAGGATTCATTTTTCGGGCAAAAAATGTTTTTGGGAATTTCAGGGGTTTAGGATGTGGGTTAATGCCCTTTTCAGGCTGCAAATGTTTTTGGGACATTCAGAGCTCTCTGACACAGTTTTTGGCCTACCAACATTTTCTGGACTTTAGGGGATCTAGGATGCCTGTAAACCCCTTTTTTGGGCCTCCAAAGTTTTCTACATTTTTGGAGGCCTAATATGTATTTTAAGGCCTTTTTTGTGCTGCCAATATTTTCTGAATTTTCAGGGGTGTAAGATGAATTTTTCGTGGCCAAAATATTTTGGGAAATTTCAGGGGTCTAGCATGCGGGTTAATGCCCTTTTCAGACTGCAAATGTTTTTGGGACATTCAGAGCTCTCTGACACAGTTTTTGGCCACCAACATTTTCTGGACTTTAGGGGGTCTAGGATGCCTGTAAACCCCTTTTTGGGCCTCCAAAGTCTTCTACATTTTTGCAGGCCTAATATATATTTTAAGGCCTGTTTTGTGCTGCCAACATTTTCTGAACTTCAGGGATGTAGGATACATTTTTTGGGCCAAAAATATTTTGGGGAATTTCAGGGGGCCAGGATGCGGATTAATGCCCTTTTCAGGCTGCAAATATTTTTGGGACGTTCAGAGCTCTCTGGCACTTTTTTCAGGTCACCAACATTTTCTGGACTTTATGGGGTCTAGCATGTAAACCCCTTTTTGGGCCTCCAAAGTTATCAAGATTTTTGCAGGAATAAGATGCATTTTAAGGCCTCTTTGGGGCTGCCAACATTTTCTGAACTTTAAGGGGTGTAGGATTCCTTTTTTGGGCCAAAATTTTTTTGAGAATTTCAGGGGTTTAGGATGTGGGTTAATGCCCTTTTCAGGCTGCAAACGTTTTTGGGACATTCAGTGCTCTCTGACACAGTTTTTGGCCTACCAACATTTTCTGGACTTTAGGGGGTCTAGGAGGCCTGTAAACCCCTTTTTTGGGCCTCCAAAGTTTTCTACATTTTTGGAGGCCTAATACGTATTTTAAGGCCTTTTTTTGTGTTGCCAACATTTTCTGAATTTTCAGGGGTGTAGGATGAATTTTTCATGGCCAAAATATTTTGGGGAATTTCAGGGGTCTAGCATGCGGGTTAATGCCCTTTTCAGACTGCAAATGTTTTTGGGACATTCAGAGCTCTCTCACACAGTTTTTGGGCCGCCAACATTTTCTGGACTTTAGGGGGTCTAGGATGCCTGTAAACCCCTTTTTTGGGCCTCCAAAGTTTTCTACATTTTTGCAGGCCTAATATGTATTTTAAGGCCTGTTTTGTGTTGCCAACATTTTCTGAACTTCAGGGATGTAGGATGCATTTTTTGGGCCAAAAATATTTTGGGGAATTTGAGGGGGCCAGGATGCGGATTAATGCCCTTTTCAGGCTGCAAACATTTTTGGGACATTCAGAGCTCTCTGACACTGTTTTCGAGTCACCAACATTTTCTGTACTTTATGGGGTCTAGGATGTAAACCCCTTTTTTGGGCCTCCAAAGTTATCAAGATTATTGCAGAAATAAGATGCATTTTAAGGCCTTTTTGGGGCTGCCAACATTTTCTGAACTTTCAGGGGTGTAGGATGCATTTTTCGGGCCAAAAATGTTTTTGGGAATTTCAGGGGTTTAGGATGTGGGTTAATGCCCTTTTCAGGCTGCAAACGTTTTTGGGACATTCAGAGCTCTCTGACAGAGTTTTTGGCCTACCAACATTTTCTGGACTTTAGGGGGTCTAGGATGCCTGTAAACCCCTTTTTTGGGCCTCCAAAGTTTTCTACATTTTTGGAGGCCTAATATGTATTTTAAGGCCTTTTTTGTGCTGCCAATATTTTCTGAATTTTCAGGGGTGTAGGATGAATTTTTCGTGGCCAAAATATTTTGGGAAATTTCAGGGGTCTAGCATGCGGGTTAATGCCCTTTTCAGACTGCAAATGTTTTTGGGACATTCAGAGCTCTCTGACACAGTTTATGGGCCACCAACATTTTCTGGACTTTATGGGGTCTAGGATGCCTGCAAACCACTTTTTTGGGCCTCCAAAGTCTTCTACATTTTTGCAGGCCTGATATCTATTTTAAGGCCTTTTTTGTGCTGCCAACATTTTCTGAACTTTCAGGGATGTAGGATGCATTTTTCGGGCCAAAAATATTTTGGGGAATTTCAGGGGGCTAGGATGCGGGTAAATGCCCTTTTCAGGTTGCAAATGTTTTTGGGACATTCAGAGCTCTCTGACACTGTTTTCGGGTCACCAACATTTTCTGGACTTTCAGGGGTCTAGGATGCCTGTAAACCCCTTTTCTGGGCCTCCAAAGTTATCAAGATTTTTGCAGAAATAAGATGCATTTTAAGGCCTTTTTTGTGTTGCCAACATTTTCTGAACTTCAGGGATGTAGGATGCATTTTTTGGGCCAAAAATATTTTGGGGAATTTGAGGGGGCCAGGATGCGGATTAATGCCCTTTTCAGGCTGCAAACATTTTTGGGACATTCAGAGCTCTCTGACACTGTTTTCGAGTCACCAACATTTTCTGTACTTTATGGGGTCTAGGATGTAAACCCCTTTTTTGGGCCTCCAAAGTTATCAAGATTATTGCAGAAATAAGATGCATTTTAAGGCCTTTTTGGGGCTGCCAACATTTTCTGAACTTTCAGGGGTGTAGGATGCATTTTTCGGGCCAAAAATGTTTTTGGGAATTTAAGGGGTCTAGGATGTGGGTTAATGCCCTTTTCAGGCTGCAAACGTTTTTGGGACATTCAGAGCTCTCTGACACAGTTTTTGGGCCACCAACATTTTCTGGCCTTTAGAGGGTCTAGGATGCCTGTAAACCCCTTTTTTGGGCCTCCAAAGTTTTCTACATTTTTGCAGGAATAAGATGCATTTTAAGGCCTTTTTTGGGCTTCCAACATTTTCTGAACTTTCAGGGGTGTAGGATGCATTTTTCAGGCCAAAAATGTTTTTGGGATTTTAAGGGGTCTAGGATGTGGTTTGATGCCCTTTTAAGGCTGCAAATGTTTTTGGGAAATTCAGAGCTCTCTGACACCCTTTTTGGGCACCAACATTTTCTGGACTGTAAGGGGTCTACGATGCCTGTAAACCCCTTAGTTGGGTCTCTAAAGTTTACTACATTTTTGTAGGCCTAAGAGGCATTTAAGGCCTTTTTTGTGCTGCCAAAATTTTCTGAACTTTCAGGGGTGTAGGATGCATTTTTCATGACCAAAATATTTTGGGGGAATTTCAGGGGTCTAGCATGCGGATTAATGCCCTTTTCAGACTGCAAATGTTTTTGGGACATTCAGAGCTCTCTGATACAGTTATGGGCCACCAACATTTTCTGGACTTTAGGGGGTCTAGGATGCCTGTAAACCCCCTTTTTGGGCCTCCAAAGTTTTCTACATTTTTGCAGGCCTAATATCTATTTTAAGGCCTTTTTTGTGCTGCCAACATTTTCTGAACTTTCAGGGATGTAGGATGCATTTTTTGGGCCAAACATTTTTTGGGAATTTAAGGGGTCTAGGATGCGGGTTAATGCCTTTTTCATGCTGCAAATGTTTTTGGGACATTCAGAGCTCTCTGACACCGTTTTTTTGCACCGACATTTTCTGGACTTTAGGCGGTCTACGATGCCTGTAAACCCCTTGTTTGAGCGTCTAAAGTTTACTACATTTTTGTGGGCCTAAGAGGCATTTAAGGCCTTTTTTGGGCTGCTAACGTTTTCTGAACGTTCAGGGATGTAGGATGCATTTTTCGGGCCAAAAATGTTTTTGGGAATTTCAGGGGTTTAGGATGTGGGTTAATGCCCTTTTCAGGCTGCAAACGTTTTTGGGACATTCAGAGCTCTCTGACACAGTTTTTGGGCCACCAACATTTTCTGGACTTTAGGGGGTCTAGGATGCCTGTAAACCCCTTTTTGGGCCTCCAAAGTCTTCTACATTTTTGGAGGCCTAATATGTATTTTAAGGCCTTTTTTTGTGCTGCCAACATTTTCTGAATTTTCAGGGGTGTAGGATGAATTTTTTGTGGCCAAAATATTTTGGGGAATTTCAGGGGTCTAGCATGCGGGTTAATGCCCTTTTCAGACTGCAAATGTTTTTTGGACATTCAGAGCTCTCTCACACAGTTTTTGGGCCGCTAACATTTTCTGGACTTTAGGGGGTCTAGGATGCCTGTAAACCCCTTTTTTGGGCCTCCAAAGTCTTCTACATTTTTGCAGGCCTAATATGTATTTTAAGGCCTGTTTTGTGCTGCCAACATTTTCTGAACTTCAGGGATGTAGGATGCATTTTTTAGGCCAAAAATATTTTGGGGAATTTCAGGGGGCCAGGATGCGGATTAATGCCCTTTTCAGGCTGCAAATATTTTTGCGACATTCAGAGCTCTCTGACACTGTTTTCAGGTCACCAACATTTTCTGGACTTTATGGGGTCTAGGATGTAAACCCCTTTTTTGGGCCTCCAAAGTTATCAAGATTTTTACAGGAATAAGATGCATTTTAAGGCCTTTTTTGGGCTGCCAACATGTTCTGAACTTCAAGGATGTAGGATGCATTTTTCGGGCCAAAAATATTTTGGGGAATTTCAGGGGGCTAGGATGTGGGTTAATGCCCTTTTCAGGCTGCAAATGTTTTTGGGACATTCAGAGCTCTCTGACACTGTTTTCGGGTCACCAACATTTTCTGGACTTTCAGGGGTCTAGGATGTCTGTAAACCCCTTTTTTGGGCCTCCAAAGTTATCAAGATTATTGCGGAAATAAGATGCATTTTAAGGCCTTTTTGGGGCTGCCAACATTTTCTGAACTTTCAGGGGTGTAGGATGCATTTTTCGGGCCAAAAATGTTTTTGGGAATTTCAGGGGTTTAGGATGTGGGTTAATGCCCTTTTCAGGCTGCAAACGTTTTTGGGACATTCAGAGCTCTCTGACACAGTTTTTGGCCTACCAACATTTTCTGGACTTTAGGGGGTCTAGGATGCCTGTAAACCCCTTTTTTGGGCCTCCAAAGTTTTCTACATTTTTGGAGGCCTAATATGTATTTTAAGGCCGTTTTTGTGCTGCCAATATTTTCTGAATTTTCAGGGGTGTAGGATGAATTTTTCGTGGCCAAAATATTTTGGGAAATTTCAGGGGTCTAGCATGCGGGTTAATGCCCTTTTCAGACTGCAAATGTTTTTGGGACATTCAGAGCTCTCTGACACAGTTTTTGGGCCACCAACATTTTCTGGACTTTAGGGGGTCTAGGATGCCTGTAAACCCCTTTTTTGGGCCTCCAAAGTCTTCTACATTTTTGCAGGCCTAATATGTATTTTAAGGCCTGTTTTGTGCTGCCAACATTTTCTGAACTTCAGGGATGTAGGATGCATTTTCTGGGCCAAAAATATTTTGGGGAATTTCAGGGGGCCAGGATGCGGATTAATGCCCTTTTCAGGCTGCAAATATTTTTGCGACATTCAGAGCTCTCTGACACTGTTTTCAGGTCACCAACATTTTCTGGACTTTATGGGGTCTAGGATGTAAACCCCTTTTTTGGGCCTCCAAAGTTATCAAGATTTTTGCAGGAATAAGATGCATTTTAAGGCCTTTTTGGGGCTGCCAACATTTTCTGAACTTTAAGGGGTGTAGGATTCATTTTTCGGGCCAAAAATGTTTTTGGGAATTTCAGGGGTTTAGGATGTGGGTTAATGCCCTTTTCAGGCTGCAAATGTTTTTGGGACATTCAGAGCTCTCTTACACAGTTTTTGGCCTACCAACATTTTCTGGACTTTAGGGGGTCTAGGATGCCTGTAAACCCCTTTTTTGTGCCTCCAAAGTTTTCTACATTTTTGGAGGCCTAATATGTATTTTAAGGCCTTTTTTGTGCTGCCAACATTTTCTCAATTTTCAGGGGTCTAGGATGAATTTTTTGTGGCCAAAATATTTTGGGAAATTTCAGGGGTCTAGCATGCGGGTTAATGCCCTTTTCAGACTGCAAATGTTTTTGGGACATTCAGAGCTCTCTGACACAGTTTTTGGGCCACCAACATTTTCTGGACTTTAGGGGGTCTAGGATGCCTGTAAACCCCTTTTTTGGGCCTCCAAAGTCTTCTACATTTTTGCAGGCCTAATATGTATTTTAAGGCCTGTTTTGTGCTGCCAACATTTTCTGAACTTCAGGGATGTAGGATGCATTTTCTGGGCCAAAAATATTTTGGGGAATTTCAGGGGGCCAGGATGCGGATTAATGCCCTTTTCAGGCTGCAAATATTTTTGCGACATTCAGAGCTCTCTGACACTGTTTTCAGGTCACCAACATTTTCTGGACTTTATGGGGTCTAGGATGTAAACCCCTTTTTTGGGCCTCCAAAGTTATCAAGATTTTTGCAGGAATAAGATGCATTTTAAGGCCTTTTTGGGGCTGCCAACATTTTCTGAACTTTAAGGGGTGTAGGATTCATTTTTCGGGCCAAAAATGTTTTTGGGAATTTCAGGGGTTTAGGATGTGGGTTAATGCCCTTTTCAGGCTGCAAATGTTTTTGGGACATTCAGAGCTCTCTGACACAGTTTTTGGCCTACCAAAATTTTCTGGACTTTATGGGGTCTAGGATGTAAACCCCTTTTTTGGGCCTCCAAAGTTATCAAGATTTTTACAGGAATAAGATGCATTTTGAGGCCTTTTTTGGGCTGCCAACATGTTCTGAACTTCAAGGATGTAGGATGCATTTTTCGGGCCAAAAATATTTTGGGGAATTTCAGGGGGCTAGGATGTGGGTTAATGCCCTTTTCAGGCTGCAAATGTTTTTGGGACATTCAGAGCTCTCTGACACTGTTTTCGGGTCACCAACATTTTCTGGACTTTCAGGGGTCTAGGATGTCTGCAAACCCCTTTTTTGGGCCTCCAAAGTTATCAAAATTTTTGCAGGAATAAGATGCATTTTAAGGCCTTTTTGGGGCTGCCAACATTTTCTGAACTTTAAGGGGTGTAGGATTCATTTTTCGGGCCAAAAATGTTTTTGGGAATTTCAGGGGTTTAGGATGTGGGTTAATGCCCTTTTCAGGCTGCAAATGTTTTTGGGACATTCAGAGCTCTCTGACACAGTTTTTGGCCTACCAACATTTTCTGGACTTTAGGGGATCTAGGATGCCTGTAAACCCCTTTTTTGGGCCTCCAAAGTTTTCTACATTTTTGGAGGCCTAATATGTATTTTAAGGCCTTTTTTGTGCTGCCAACATTTTCTGAATTTTCAGGGGTGTAGGATGAATTTTTTGTGGCCAAAATATTTTGGGAAATTTCAGGGGTCTAGTATGCGGGTTAATGCCCTTTTCAGACTGCAAATGTTTTGGGACATTCAGAGCTCTCTGACACCGTTTTTGGGCCGCCAACATTTTCTGGACTTTAGGGGTTCTAGGATGCCTGTAAACCCCTTTTTTAGGCCTCCAAAGTTTTCTACATTTTTGCAGGCCTAATATGTATTTTAAGGCCTTTTTTTGTGCTGCCAACATTTTCTGAATTTTCAGGGGTGTAGGATGAATTTTTCGTGGCCAAAATATTTTGGGGAATTTCAGGGGTCTAGCATGCGGGTTAATGCCCTTTTCAGACTGCAAATGTTTTTTGGACATTCAGAGCTCTCTCACACAGTTTTTGGGCCGCTAACATTTTCTGGACTTTAGGGGGTCTAGGATGCCTGTAAACCCCTTTTTTGGGCCTCCAAAGTCTTCTACATTTTTGCAGGCCTAATATGTATTTTAAGGCCTGTTTTGTGCTGCCAACATTTTCTGAACTTCAGGGATGTAGGATGCATTTTTTGGGCCAAAAATATTTTGGGGAATTTCAGGGGGCCAGGATGCGGATTAATGCCCTTTTCAGGCTGCAAATATTTTTGCGACATTCAGAGCTCTCTGACACTGTTTTCAGGTCACCAACATTTTCTGGACTTTATGGGGTCTAGGATGTAAACCCCTTTTTTGGGCCTCCAAAGTTATCAAGATTTTTACAGGAATAAGATGCATTTTAAGGCATTTTTTGGGCTGCCAACATGTTCTGAACTTCAAGGATGTAGGATGCATTTTGCGGGCCAAAAATATTTTGAGGAATTTCAGGGGGCTAGGATGTGGGTTAATGCCCTTTTCAGGCTGCAAATGTTTTTGGGACATTCAGAGCTCTCTGACACTGTTTTCGGGTCACCAACATTTTCTGGACTTTCAGGGGTCTAGGATGTCTGTAAACCCCTTTTTTGGGCCTCCAAAGTTATCAAGATTATTGCAGAAATAAGATGCATTTTAAGGCCTTTTTGGGGCTGCCAACATTTTCTGAACTTTCAGGGGTGTAGGATGCATTTTTCGGGCCAAAAATGCTTTTGGGAATTTCAGGGGTTTAGGATGTGGGTTAATGCCCTTTTCAGGCTGCAAACGTTTTTGGGACATTCAGAGCTCTCTGACACAGTTTTTGGCCTACCAACATTTTCTGGACTTTAGGGGGTCTAGGATGCCTGTAAACCCCTTTTTTGGGCCTCCAAAGTTTTCTACATTTTTGGAGGCCTAATATGTATTTTAAGGCCTTTTTTGTGCTGCCAATATTTTCTGAATTTTCAGGGGTGTAGGATGAATTTTTCGTGGCCAAAATATTTTGGGAAATTTCAGGGGTCTAGCATGCGGGTTAATGCCCTTTTCAGACTGCAAATGTTTTTGGGACATTCAGAGCTCTCTGACACTGTTTTCGGGTCACCAACATTTTCTGGACTTTCAGGGGTCTAGGATGTCTGTAAACCCCTTTTTTGGGCCTCCAAAGTTATCAAGATTATTGCAGAAATAAGATGCATTTTAAGGCCTTTTTGGGGCTGCCAACATTTTCTGAACTTTCAGGGGTGTAGGATGCATTTTTCGGCCCAAAAATGTTTTTGGGAATTTCAGGGGTTTAGGATGTGGGTTAATGCCCTTTTCAGGCTGCAAACGTTTTTGGGACATTCAGAGCTCTCTGACACAGTTTTTGGGCCACCAACATTTTCTGGACTTTAGGGGGTCTAGGATGCCTGTAAACCCCTTTTTTGGGCCTCCAAAGTCTTCTACATTTTTGCAGGCCTAATATGTATTTTAAGGCCTGTTTTGTGCTGCCAACATTTTCTGAACTTCAGGGATGTAGGATGCATTTTTCGTGGCCAAAATATTTTGGGGAATTTCAGGGGTCTAGCATGCGGGTTAATGCCCTTTTCAGACTGCAAATATTTTTGGGACATTCAGAGCTCTCTCACACAGTTTTTGGGCCGCCAACATTTTCTGGACTTTAGGGGGTCTAGGATGTAAACCCCTTTTTTGGGCCTCCAAAGTTATCAAGATTTTTGCAGGAATAAGATGCATTTTAAGGCCTTTTTGGGGCTGCCAACATTTTCTGAACTTTAAGGGGTGTAGGATTCATTTTTCGGGCCAAAAATGTTTTTGGGAATTTCAGGGGTTTAGGATGTGGGTTAATGCCCTTTTCAGGCTGCAAATGTTTTTGGGACATTCAGAGCTCTCTGACACAGTTTTTGGCCTACCAACATTTTCTGGACTTTAGGGGGTCTAGGATGCCTGTAAACCCCTTTTTTGGGCCTCCAAAGTTTTCTACATTTTTGGAGGCCTAATATGTATTTTAAGGCCTTTTTTGTGCTGCCAACATTTTCTGAATTTTCAGGGGTGTAGGATGAATTTTTTGTGGCCAAAATATTTTGGGAAATTTCAGGGGTCTAGTATGCGGGTTAATGCCCTTTTCAGACTGCAAATGTTTTTGGACATTCAGAGCTCTCTGACACAGTTTTTGGGCCGCCAACATTTTCTGGACTTTAGGGGGTCTAGGATGCCTGTAAACCCCTTTTTTGGGCCTCCAAAGTTTTCTACATTTTTGCAGGCCTAATATGTATTTTAAGGCCTTTTTTTGTGCTGCCAACATTTTCTGAATTTTCAGGGGTGTAGGATGAATTTTTCGTGGCCAAAATATTTTGGGGAATTTCAGGGGTCTAGCATGCGGGTTAATGCCCTTTTCAGACTGCAAATGTTTTTGGGACATTCAGAGCTCTCTCACACAGTTTTTGGGCCGCCAACATTTTCTGGACTTTAGGGGGTCTAGGATGCCTGTAAACCCCTTTTTTGGGCCTCCAAAGTTTTCTACATTTTTGCAGGCCTAATATGTATTTTAAGGCCTGTTTTGTGCTGCCAACATTTTCTGAACTTCATGGATGTAGGATGCATTTTTTGGGCCAAAAATATTTTGGGGAATTTGAGGGGGCCAGGATGCGGATTAATGCCCTTTTCAGGCTGCAAACATTTTTGGGACATTCAGAGCTCTCTGACACTGTTTTCGAGTCACCAACATTTTCTGGACTTTATGGGGTCTAGGATGTAAACCCCTTTTTTGGGCCTCCAAAGTTATCAAGATTTTTACAGGAATAAGATGCATTTTAAGGCCTTTTTTGGGCTGCCAACAGGTTCTGAACTTCAAGGATGTAGGATGCATTTTTCGGGCCAAAAATATTTTGGGGAATTTCAGGGGGCTAGGATGTGGGTTAATGCCCTTTTCAGGCTGCAAATGTTTTTGGGACATTCAGAGCTCTCTGACACTGTTTTCGGGTCACCAACATTTTCTGGACTTTAGGGGGTCTAGGATGCCTGTAAACCCCTTTTTTGGGCCTCCAAAGTTATCAAGATTATTGCAGAAATAAGATGCATTTTAAGGCCTTTTTGGGGCTGCCAACATTTTCTGAACTTTCAGGGGTGTAGGATGCATTTTTCGGGCCAAAAATGTTTTTGGGAATTTCAGGGGTTTAGGATGTGGGTTAATGCCCTTTTCAGGCTGCAAACGTTTTTGGGACATTCAGAGCTCTCTGACACAGTTTTTGGCCTACCAACATTTTCTGGACTTTAGGGGGTCTAGGATGCCTGTAAACCCCTTTTTTGGGCCTCCAAAGTTTTCTACATTTTTGGAGGCCTAATATGTATTTTAAGGCCTTTTTTGTGCTGCCAATATTTTCTGAATTTTCAGGGGTGTAGGATGAATTTTTCGTGGCCAAAATATTTTGGGAAATTTCAGGGGTCTAGCATGCGAGTTAATGCCCTTTTCAGACTGCAAATGTTTTTGGGACATTCAGAGCTCTCTGACACAGTTTTTGGGCCACCAACATTTTCTGGACTTTAGGGGGTCTAGGATGCCTGTAAACCCCTTTTTTGGGCCTCCAAAGTCTTCTACATTTTTGCAGGCCTAATATGTATTTTAAGGCCTGTTTTGTGCTGCCAACATTTTCTGAACTTCAGGGATGTAGGATGCATTTTCTGGGCCAAAAATATTTTGGGGAATTTCAGGAGGCCAGGATGCGGATTAATGCCCTTTTCAGGCTGCAAACATTTTTGCGACATTCAGAGCTCTCTGACACTGTTTTCAGGTCACCAACATTTTCTGGACTTTATGGGGTCTAGGATGTAAACCCCTTTTTTGGGCCTCCAAAGTTATCAAAATTTTTGCAGGAATAAGATGCATTTTAAGGCCTTTTTGGGGCTGCCAACATTTTCTGAACTTTAAGGGGTGTAGGATTCATTTTTCGGGCAAAAAATGTTTTTGGGAATTTCAGGGGTTTAGGATGTGGGTTAATGCCCTTTTCAGGCTGCAAATGTTTTTGGGACATTCAGAGCTCTCTGACACAGTTTTTGGCCTACCAACATTTTCTGGACTTTAGGGGATCTAGGATGCCTGTAAACCCCTTTTTTGGGCCTCCAAAGTTTTCTACATTTTTGGAGGCCTAATATGTATTTTAAGGCCTTTTTTGTGCTGCCAACATTTTCTGAATTTTCAGGGGTGTAGGATGAATTTTTTGTGGCCAAAATATTTTGGGAAATTTCAGGGGTCTAGTATGCGGGTTAATGCCCTTTTCAGACTGCAAATGTTTTGGGACATTCAGAGCTCTCTGACACCGTTTTTGGGCCGCCAACATTTTCTGGACTTTAGGGGTTCTAGGATGCCTGTAAACCCCTTTTTTAGGCCTCCAAAGTTTTCTACATTTTTGCAGGCCTAATATGTATTTTAAGGCCTTTTTTTGTGCTGCCAACATTTTCTGAATTTTCAGGGGTGTAGGATGAATTTTTCGTGGCCAAAATATTTTGGGGAATTTCAGGGGTCTAGCATGCGGGTTAATGCCCTTTTCAGACTGCAAATGTTTTTGGGACATTCAGAGCTCTCTGACACAGTTTTTGGCCACCAACATTTTCTGGACTTTATGGGGTCTAGCATGTAAACCCCTTTTTGGGCCTCCAAAGTTATCAAGATTTTTGCAGGAATAAGATGCATTTTAAGGCCTCTTTGGGGCTGCCAACATTTTCTGAACTTTAAGGGGTGTAGGATTCATTTTTTGGGCCAAAATTTTTTTGAGAATTTCAGGGGTTTAGGATGTGGGTTAATGCCCTTTTCAGGCTGCAAACGTTTTTGGGACATTCAGTGCTCTCTGACACAGTTTTTGGCCTACCAACATTTTCTGGACTTTAGGGGGTCTAGGAGGCCTGTAAACCCCTTTTTTGGGCCTCCAAAGTTTTCTACATTTTTGGAGGCCTAATATGTATTTTAAGGCCTTTTTTTGTGTTGCCAACATTTTCTGAATTTTCAGGGGTGTAGGATGAATTTTTCATGGCCAAAATATTTTGGGGAATTTCAGGGGTCTAGTATGCGGGTTAATGCCCTTTTCAGACTGCAAATGTTTTGGGACATTCAGAGCTCTCTCACACAGTTTTTGGGCCGCTAACATTTTCTGGACTTTAGGGGGTCTAGGATGCCTGTAAACCCCTTTTTTGGGCCTCCAAAGTCTTCTACATTTTTGCAGGCCTAATATGTATTTTAAGGCCTGTTTTGTGCTGCCAACATTTTCTGAACTTCAGGGATGTAGGATGCATTTTTTGGGCCAAAAATATTTTGGGGAATTTCAGGGGGCCAGGATGCGGATTAATGCCCTTTTCAGGCTGCAAATATTTTTGCGACATTCAGAGCTCTCTGACACTGTTTTCAGGTCACCAACATTTTCTGGACTTTATGGGGTCTAGGATGTAAACCCCTTTTTTGGGCCTCCAAAGTTATCAAGATTTTTACAGGAATAAGATGCATTTTAAGGCATTTTTTGGGCTGCCAACATGTTCTGAACTTCAAGGATGTAGGATGCATTTTTCGGGCCAAAAATATTTTGGGGAATTTCAGGGGGCTAGGATGTGGGTTAATGCCCTTTTCAGGCTGCAAATGTTTTTGGGACATTCAGAGCTCTCTGACACTGTTTTCGGGTCACCAACATTTTCTGGACTTTCAGGGGTCTAGGATGTCTGTAAACCCCTTTTTTGGGCCTCCAAAGTTATCAAGATTATTGCAGAAATAAGATGCATTTTAAGGCCTTTTTGGGGCTGCCAACATTTTCTGAACTTTCAGGGGTGTAGGATGCATTTTTCGGGCCAAAAATGTTTTTGGGAATTTCAGGGGTTTAGGATGTGGGTTAATGCCCTTTTCAGGCTGCAAACATTTTTGGGACATTCAGAGCTCTCTGACACAGTTTTTGGCCTACCAACATTTTCTGGACTTTAGGGGGTCTAGGATGCCTGTAAACCCCTTTTTTGGGCCTCCAAAGTTTTCTACATTTTTGGAGGCCTAATATGTATTTTAAGGCCTTTTTTGTGCTGCCAATATTTTCTGAATTTTCAGGGGTGTAGGATGAATTTTTCGTGGCCAAAATATTTTGGGAAATTTCAGGGGTCTAGCATGCGGTTAATGCCCTTTTCAGACTGCAAATGTTTTTGGGACATTCAGAGCTCTCTGACACTGTTTTCGGGTCACCAACATTTTCTGGACTTTCAGGGGTCTAGGATGTCTGTAAACCCCTTTTTTGGGCCTCCAAAGTTATCAAGATTATTGCAGAAATAAGATGCATTTTAAGGCCTTTTTGGGGCTGCCAACATTTTCTGAACTTTCAGGGGTGTAGGATGCATTTTTCGGGCCAAAAATGTTTTTGGGAATTTCAGGGGTTTAGGATGTGGGTTAATGCCCTTTTCAGGCTGCAAACGTTTTTGGGACATTCAGAGCTCTCTGACACAGTTTTTGGGCCACCAACATTTTCTGGACTTTAGGGGGTCTAGGATGCCTGTAAACCCCTTTTTTGGGCCTCCAAAGTCTTCTACATTTTTGCAGGCCTAATATGTATTTTAAGGCCTGTTTTGTGCTGCCAACATTTTCTGAACTTCAGGGATGTAGGATGCATTTTTCGTGGCCAAAATATTTTGGGGAATTTCAGGGGTCTAGCATGCGGGTTAATGCCCTTTTCAGACTGCAAATATTTTTGGGACATTCAGAGCTCTCTCACACAGTTTTTGGGCCGCCAACATTTTCTGGACTTTAGGGGGTCTAGGATGTAAACCCCTTTTTTGGGCCTCCAAAGTTATCAAGATTTTTGCAGGAATAAGATGCATTTTAAGGCCTTTTTGGGGCTGCCAACATTTTCTGAACTTTAAGGGGTGTAGGATTCATTTTTCGGGCCAACATTTTTTTGAGAATTTCAGGGGTTTAGGATGTGGGTTAATGCCCTTTTCAGGCTGCAAACGTTTTTGGGACATTCAGTGCTCTCTGACACAGTTTTTGGCCTACCAACATTTTCTGGACTTTAGGGGGTCTAGGAGGCCTGTAAACCCCTTTTTTGGGCCTCCAAAGTTTTCTACATTTTTGGAGGCCTAATATGTATTTTAAGGCCTTTTTTTGTGTTACCAACATTTTCTGAATTTTCAGGGGTGTAGGATGAATTTTTCATGGCCAAAATATTTTGGGGAATTTCAGGGGTCTAGTATGCGGGTTAATGCCCTTTTCAGACTGCAAATGTTTTGGGACATTCAGAGCTCTCTGACACCGTTTTTGGGCCGCCAATATTTTCTGGACTTTAGGGGGTCTAGAATGCCTGTAAACCCCTTTTTTGGGCCTCCAAAGTTTTCTACATTTTTGCAGGCCTAATATGTATTTTAAGGCCTTTTTTTGTGCTGCCAACATTTTCTGAATTTTCAGGGGTGTAGGATGAATTTTTCGTGGCCAAAATATTTTGGGGAATTTCAGGGGTCTAGCATGCGGGTTAATGCCCTTTTCAGACTGCAAATGTTTTTGGGACATTCAGAGCTCTCTCACACAGTTTTTGGGCCGCCAACATTTTCTGGACTTTAGGGGGTCTAGGATGCCTGTAAACCCTTTTTTTGGGCCTCCAAAGTTTTCTACATTTTTGCAGGCCTAATATGTATTTTAAGGCCCGTTTTGTGTTGCCAACATTTTCTGAACTTCAGGGATGTAGGATGCATTTTTTGGGCCAAAAATATTTTGGGGAATTTGAGGGGGCCAGGATGCGGATTAATGCCCTTTTCAGGCTGCAAACATTTTTGGGACATTCAGAGCTCTCTGACACTGTTTTCGAGTCACCAACATTTTCTGTACTTTATGGGGTCTAGGATGTATACCCCTTTTTTGGGCCTCCAAAGTTATCAAGATTATTGCAGAAATAAGATGCATTTTAAGGCCTTTTTGGGGCTGCCAACATTTTCTGAACTTTCAGGGGTGTAGGATGCATTTTTCGGCCAAAAATGTTTTTGGGAATTTCAGGGGTTTAGGATGTGGGTTAATGCCCTTTTCAGGCTGCAAACGTTTTTGGGACATTCAGAGCTCTCTGACACAGTTTTTGGCCTACCAACATGTTCTGGACTTTAGGGGGTCTAGGATGCCTGTAAACCCCTTTTTTGGGCCTCCAAAGTTTTCTACATTTTTGGAGGCCTAATATGTATTTTAAGGCCTTTTTTGTGCTGCCAATATTTTCTGAATTTTCAGGGGTGTAGGATGAATTTTTCGTGGCCAAAATATTTTGGGACATTTCAGGGGTCTAGCATGCGAGTTAATGCCCTTTTCAGACTGCAAATGTTTTTGGGACATTCAGAGCTCTCTGACACAGTTTTTGGGCCACCAACATTTTCTGGACTTTAGGGGGTCTAGGATGCCTGTAAACCCCTTTTTTGGGCCTCCAAAGTCTTCTACATTTTTGCAGGCCTAATATGTATTTTAAGGCCTGTTTTGTGCTGCCAACATTTTCTGAACTTCAGGGATGTAGGATGCATTTTCTGGGCCAAAAATATTTTGGGGAATTTCAGGAGGCCAGGATGCGGATTAATGCCCTTTTCAGGCTGCAAACATTTTTGCGACATTCAGAGCTCTCTGACACTGTTTTCAGGTCACCAACATTTTCTGGACTTTATGGGGTCTAGGATGTAAACCCCTTTTTTGGGCCTCCAAAGTTATCAAAATTTTTGCAGGAATAAGATGCATTTTAAGGCCTTTTTGGGGCTGCCAACATTTTCTGAACTTTAAGGGGTGTAGGATTCATTTTTCGGGCAAAAAATGTTTTTGGGAATTTCAGGGGTTTAGGATGTGGGTTAATGCCCTTTTCAGGCTGCAAATGTTTTTGGGACATTCAGAGCTCTCTGACACAGTTTTTGGCCTACCAACATTTTCTGGACTTTAGGGGATCTAGGATGCCTGTAAACCCCTTTTTTGGGCCTCCAAAGTTTTCTACATTTTTGGAGGCCTAATATGTATTTTAAGGCCTTTTTTGTGCTGCCAACATTTTCTGAATTTTCAGGGGTGTAGGATGAATTTTTTGTGGCCAAAATATTTTGGGAAATTTCAGGGGTCTAGTATGCGGGTTAATGCCCTTTTCAGACTGCAAATGTTTTGGGACATTCAGAGCTCTCTGACACCGTTTTTGGGCCGCCAACATTTTCTGGACTTTAGGGGTTCTAGGATGCCTGTAAACCCCTTTTTTAGGCCTCCAAAGTTTTCTACATTTTTGCAGGCCTAATATGTATTTTAAGGCCTTTTTTTGTGCTGCCAACATTTTCTGAATTTTCAGGGGTGTAGGATGAATTTTTCGTGGCCAAAATATTTTGGGGAATTTCAGGGGTCTAGCATGCGGGTTAATGCCCTTTTCAGACTGCAAATGTTTTTTGGACATTCAGAGCTCTCTCACACAGTTTTTGGGCCGCTAACATTTTCTGGACTTTAGGGGGTCTAGGATGCCTGTAAACCCCTTTTTTGGGCCTCCAAAGTCTTCTACATTTTTGCAGGCCTAATATGTATTTTAAGGCCTGTTTTGTGCTGCCAACATTTTCTGAACTTCAGGGATGTAGGATGCATTTTTTGGGCCAAAAATATTTTGGGGAATTTCAGGGGGCCAGGATGCGGATTAATGCCCTTTTCAGGCTGCAAATATTTTTGCGACATTCAGAGCTCTCTGACACTGTTTTCAGGTCACCAACATTTTCTGGACTTTATGGGGTCTAGGATGTAAACCCCTTTTTTGGGCCTCCAAAGTTATCAAGATTTTTACAGGAATAAGATGCATTTTAAGGCATTTTTTGGGCTGCCAACATGTTCTGAACTTCAAGGATGTAGGATGCATTTTTCGGGCCAAAAATATTTTGGGGAATTTCAGGGGGCTAGGATGTGGGTTAATGCCCTTTTCAGGCTGCAAATGTTTTTGGGACATTCAGAGCTCTCTGACACTGTTTTCGGGTCACCAACATTTTCTGGACTTTCAGGGGTCTAGGATGTCTGTAAACCCCTTTTTTGGGCCTCCAAAGTTATCAAGATTATTGCAGAAATAAGATGCATTTTAAGGCCTTTTTGGGGCTGCCAACATTTTCTGAACTTTCAGGGGTGTAGGATGCATTTTTCGGGCCAAAAATGTTTTTGGGAATTTCAGGGGTTTAGGATGTGGGTTAATGCCCTTTTCAGGCTGCAAACGTTTTTGGGACATTCAGAGCTCTCTGACACAGTTTTTGGCCTACCAACATTTTCTGGACTTTAGGGGGTCTAGGATGCCTGTAAACCCCTTTTTTGGGCCTCCAAAGTTTTCTACATTTTTGGAGGCCTAATATGTATTTTAAGGCCTTTTTTGTGCTGCCAATATTTTCTGAATTTTCAGGGGTGTAGGATGAATTTTTCGTGGCCAAAATATTTTGGGAAATTTCAGGGGTCTAGCATGCGGGTTAATGCCCTTTTCAGACTGCAAATGTTTTTGGGACATTCAGAGCTCTCTGACACTGTTTTCGGGTCACCAACATTTTCTGGACTTTCAGGGGTCTAGGATGTCTGTAAACCCCTTTTTTGGGCCTCCAAAGTTATCAAGATTATTGCAGAAATAAGATGCATTTTAAGGCCTTTTTGGGGCTGCCAACATTTTCTGAACTTTCAGGGGTGTAGGATGCATTTTTCGGGCCAAAAATGTTTTTGGGAATTTCAGGGGTTTAGGATGTGGGTTAATGCCCTTTTCAGGCTGCAAACGTTTTTGGGACATTCAGAGCTCTCTGACACAGTTTTTGGGCCACCAACATTTTCTGGACTTTAGGGGGTCTAGGATGCCTGTAAACCCCTTTTTTGGGCCTCCAAAGTCTTCTACATTTTTGCAGGCCTAATATGTATTTTAAGGCCTGTTTTGTGCTGCCAACATTTTCTGAACTTCAGGGATGTAGGATGCATTTTTCGTGGCCAAAATATTTTGGGGAATTTCAGGGGTCTAGCATGCGGGTTAATGCCCTTTTCAGACTGCAAATATTTTTGGGACATTCAGAGCTCTCTCACACAGTTTTTGGGCCGCCAACATTTTCTGGACTTTAGGGGGTCTAGGATGTAAACCCCTTTTTTGGGCCTCCAAAGTTATCAAGATTTTTGCAGGAATAAGATGCATTTTAAGGCCTTTTTGGGGCTGCCAACATTTCGCATCCTGGTCCCCTGAAATTCCCCAAAATATTTTTGGCCCGAAAAATGCATCCTACATCCCTGAAGTTCACAAAATGTTGGCAGCACAAAACAGGCCTTAAAATACATATTAGGCCTGCAAAAATGTAGAAAACTTTGAAGGCCCAAAAAAGGGGTTTACAGGCATCCTAGACCCCCTAAAGTCCAGAAAATGTTGGCAGCCCAAAAACTGTATCAGAGAGCTCTGAATGTCCCAAAAACATTTGCAGTCTGAAAAGGGCATTAACCCACATGCTAGACCCCTGAAATTTCCCAAAATATTTTGGCCACGAAAAATTCATCCTACACCTCTGAAAATTCAGAAAATGTTGGCAACACAAAAAAAGGCCTTAAAATACATATTAGGCCTCCAAAAATGTAGAAAACTCTGGAGGCCCAAAAAAGGGGTTTACAGGCATCCTAGACCCCCTAAAGTCCAGAAAATGTTGGTAGGCCAAAAACTGTGTCAGAGAGCTCTGAATGTCCCAAAAACGTTTGCAGCCTGAAAAGGGCATTAACCCACATCCTAAACCCCTGAAATTCCCAAAAACATTTTTGGCCCGAAAAATGAATCCTACACCCCTTAAAGTTCAGAAAATATTGGCAGCCGCAAAAAGGCCTTAAAATGCATCTTATTCCTGCAAAAATCTTGATAACTTTGGAGGCCCAAAAAAGGTGTTTACATCCTAGACCCCATAAAGTCCAGAAAATGTTGGTGACCCGAAAACAGTGTCAGAGAGCTCTGAATGTCCCAAAAATATTTGCATCTGAAAAGGGCATTAATCCGCATCCTGGCCCCCTGAAATTCCCCAAAATATTTTTGGCCCGAAAAATGCATCCTACATCCCTGAAGTTCAGAAAATGTTGGCAGCACAAAACAGGCCTTAAAATACATATTAGGCCTGCAAAAATGTAGAAAACTTTGGAGGCCCAAAAAAGGGGTTTACAGGCATCCTAGACCCACTAAAGTCCAGAAAATGTTGGCGGCCCAAAAACTTTGTCAGAGAGCTCTGAATGTCCCAAACACATTTGCAATCTGAAAAGGGCATTAACTCGCATGCTAGACCCCTGAAATTCCCCAAAATATTTTGGCCATGAAAAATTCATCCTACACCCCTGAAAATTCAGAAAATGTTGGCAGCACAAAAAAGGCCTTAAAATACATATTAGGCCTGCAAAAATGTAGAAAACTTTGGAGGCCCAAAAAAAGGGGTTTACAGGCATCCTAGACCACATAAAGTCCAGAAAATGTTGGTGGCCCAAAAACTGTGTCAGAGAGCTCTGAATGGCCCAAAAACGCTTGCAGCCTGAAAAGGGCATTAACCCGCATCCTAGACCCCTGAAATTCCTAAAAACATTCATGGCCCGAAAAATGCATCCTACACCCCTTAAAGTTCAGAAACTGTTGGCAGCCCAAAAAATGCCTTAAAATGCATCTTATTTCTGCAAATATCTTTAAAACTTTGGAGGCCCAAAAAAGGGTTTTGCAGGCATCCTAAACCCCATAAAGTCCAGAAAATGTTGGTGACCCGAAAACAGTGTCAGAGAGCTCTGACTGTCCCAAAAATATTTGCAGTCTGAAAAGGGCATTAACCCGCATGCTAGACCCCTGAAATTTCCCAAAATATTTTGGCCACGAAAAATTCATCCTACACCCCTGAAAATTCAGAAAATATTGGCAGCACAAAAAGGCCTTAAAATACATATTAGGCCTCCAAAAATGTAGAAAACTTTGGAGGCCCAAAAAAGGGGTTTACAGGCATCCTAGACCCCCTAAAGTCCAGAAAATATTGGTAGGCCAAAAACTGTGTCAGAGAGCTCTGAATGTCCCAAAAACGTTTGCAGCCTGAAAAGGGCATTAACCCACATCCTAAACCCCTGAAATTCCCAAAAACATTTTTGGCCCGAAAAATGAATCCTACACCCCTTAAAGTTCAGAAAATATTGGCAGCCGCAAAAAGGCCTTAAAATGCATCTTATTCCTGCAAAAATCTTGATAACTTTGGAGGCCCAAAAAAGGGGTTTACATCCTAGACCCCATAAATTCCAGAAAATGTTGGTGACCCGAAAACAGTGTCACAGAGCTCTGAATGTCCCAACAATATTTGCATCTGAAAAGGACATTAATCCGCATCCTGGCCCCCTGAAATTCCCCAAAATATTTTTGGCCCGAAAAATGCATCCTACATCCCTGAAGTTCAGAAAATGTTGGCAGCACAAAACAGGCCTTAAAATACATATTAGGCCTGCAAAAATGTAGAAAACTTTGGAGGCCCAAAAAAGGGGTTTACAGGCATCCTAGACCCCCTAAAGTCCAGAAAATGTTGGTAGGCCAAAAACTGTGTCAGAGAGCTCTGAATGTCCCAAAAACGTTTGCAGCCTGAAAAGGGCATTAACCCACATCCTAAACCCCTGAAATTCGCAAAAACATTTTTGGCCCAAAAAATGCATCCTACACCCCTGAAAGTTCAGAAAATGTTGGCAGCCCCAAAAAGGCCTTAAAATGCATCTTATTCCTGCAAAAATCTTGATAACTTTCGAGGCCCAAAAAAGGGGTTTTACATCCTAGACCCCATAAAGTCCAGAAAATGTTGGTGACCCGAAAACAGTGTCAAAGAGCTCTGAATGTCCCAAAAATATTTGCAGCCTGAAAAGGGCATTAATCCGCATCCTGGCCCCCTGAAATTCCCCAAAATATTTTTGGCACAAAAAATGCAACCTATATCCCTGAAGTTCAGAAAATGTTGGCAGCACAAAACCGGCCTTAAAATACATATTAGGCCTGCAAAAATGTAGAAAACTTTGGAGGCCCAAAAAAGGGGTTTACAGGCATCCTAGACCCACTAAAGTCCAGAAAATGTGGGCGGCCCAAAAACTGTGTCAGAGAGCTCTGAATGTCCCAAAAACATTTGCAGTCTGAAAAGGGCATTAATCCGCATGCTAGACCCCTGAAATTCCCCAAAATATTTTGGCCACGAAAAATTCATCCTACATCCCTGAAAATTCAGAAAATGTTGGCAGCACAAAAAAGGCCTTAAAATACATATTAGGCCTGCAAAAATGTAGAAAACTTTGGAGGCCCAAAAAAGGGGTTTAGATGCATCCTAGACCCCCTAAAGTCCAGAAAATGTTGGTGGCCCAAAAACTGTGTCAGAGAGTTCTGAATGGCCCAAAAACGCTTGCAGCCTGAAAAGGGCATTAACCCGCATCCTAAACCCCTGAAATTCCCAAAAACATTCTTGGCCCGAAAAATGCATCCTACACCCCTGAAAGTTCAGAAAATGTTGGCAGCCCCAAAAAGGCCTTAAAATGCATCTTATTCCTGCAAAAATCTTGATAACTTTCGAGGCCCAAAAAAGGGGTTTACATCCTAGACCCCATAAAGTCCAGAAAATGTTGGTGACCCGAAAAAGTGTCAGAGAGCTCTGAATGTCCCAAAAATATTTGCAGCCTGGAAAGGGCATTAATCCGCATCCTGGCCCCATGAAATTCCCCAAAATATTTTTGGCACAAAAAATGAAACCTATATTCCTGAAGTTCTGAAAATGTTGGCAGCACAAAACAGGCCTTAAAATACATATTAGGCCTGCAAAAATGTAGAAAACTTTGGAGGCCCAAAAAAGGGGTTTACAGGCATCCTAGACCCACTAAAGTCCAGAAAATGTGGGCGGCCCAAAAACTGTGTCAGAGAGCTCTGATTGTCCCAAAAACATTTGCAGTCTAAAAAGGGCATTAACCCGCATGCTAGACCCCTGAATTTCCCCAAAATATTTTGGCCACGAAAAATTCATCCTACACCCCTGAAAATTCAGAAAATGTTGGCAGCACAAAAAAGGCCTTAAAATACATATTAGGCCTGCAAAAATGTAGAAAACTTTGAAGGCCCAAAAAAGGGGTTTAGATGCATCCTAGACCCCCTAAAGTCCAGAAAATGTTGGTGGCCCAAAAACTGTGTCAGAGACTTCTGAATGGCCCAAAAACGCTTGCAGCCTGAAAAGGGCATTAACCCGCATCCTAAACCCCTGAAATTCCCAAAAACATTCTTGGCCCGAAAAATGCATCCTACACCCCTGAAAGTTCAGAAAATGTTGGCAGCCCCAAAAAGGCCTTAAAATGCATCTTATTCCTGCAAAAATCTTGATAACTTTGGAGGCCCAAAAAAGGGGTTTACATGCTAGACCCCATAAAGTCCAGAAAATGTTGGTGACCCGAAAACAGTGTCAGAGAGCTCTGAATGTCCCAAAAATATTTGCAGCCTGAAAAGGGCATTAATCCGCATCCTGGCCCCCTGAAATTCCCCAAAATATTTTTGGCCAGAAAAATGCATCCTACATCCCTGAAGTTCAGAAAATGTTGGCAGCACAAAACAGGCCTAAAATACATATTAGGCCTGCAAAAATGTAGAAAACTTTGGAGGCCCAAAAAAGGGGTTTACAGGCATCCTAGACCCACTAAAGTCCAGAAAATGTTGGCGGCCCAAAAACTGTGTCAGAGAGCTCTGAATGTCCCAAAAACATTTGCAGTCTGAAAAGGGCATTAACCCGCATGCTAGACCCCTGAAATTCCCCCAAAATATTTTGGCCACGAAAAATTCATCCTACGCCCCTGAAAATTCAGAAAATGTTGGCAGCACAAAAAAGGCCTTAAAATACATATTAGGCCTGCAAAAATGTAGAAAACTTTGGAGGCCCAAAAAAGGGGTTTACAGGCATCCAAGACTCCCTAAAGTCCAGAAAATGTTGGTGGCCCAAAAACTGTGTCAGAGAGCTCTGAAGGGCCCAAAAACGGTTGCAGCCTGAAAAGGGCATTAACCCGCATCCTAGACCCCTGAAATTCCTAAAAACATTTATGGCCCGAAAAATGCATCCTACACCCCTTAAAGTTCAGAAACTGTTGGCAGCCCAAAAAAATGCCTTAAAATGCATCTTATTCCTGCAATAATCTTTAAAACTTTGGAGGCCCAAAAAAGGGGTTTGCAGGCATCCTAGACCCCATAAAGTCCAGAAAATGTTGGTGACCCGAAAACAGTGTCAGAGAGCTCTGAATGTCCCAAAAATATTTTCAGCCTGAAAAGGGCATTAATCCGCACCCTGGCCCCCTGAAATTCCCCAAAATATTTTTGGCCCAAAAAATGCATCCTACATCCCTGAAGTTCAGAAAATGTTGGCAGCACAAAACCGGCCTTAAAATACATATTAGGCCTGCAAAAATGTAGAAAACTTTGGAGGACCAAAAAAGGGGTTTACAGGCATCCTAGACCCCCTAAAGTCCAGAAAATGTTGGTATTCCAAAAACTGTGTCAGAGAGCTCTGAATGTCCAAAAATGTTTGCAGCCTGAAAAGGGCATTAACCCACATCCTAAACCCCTGAAATACCCAAAAACATTTTTGGCCCGAAAAATGCATCCTACACCCCTGAAAGTTCAGAAAATGTTGGCAGCCCCAAAAAGGCCTTAAAATGCATCTTATTCCTGCAAAAATCTTGATAACTTTGGAGGCCCAAAAAAGGGGCCTTTTTGAAAGTATTCTAAGAACACTGGTAATGTCCGCGGACATTAAAAGTTTCCATAGGCCATAGTTGAAATGTTTTACTCTATGGGTGTGATATGCTGCGGTGGAGATGGAGACGGGTGCAGCATCATCATCATCATCTAGACCCCATAAAGTCCAGAAAGTGTTGGTGACCTGAAAACAGTGTCAGAGAGCTCTGAATGTCCCAAAAATATTTGCAGCCTGAAAAGGGCATTAATCCGCATCCTGGCCCGCTGAAATTCCCCAAAATATTTTTGGCCCAAAAAATGCATCCTATATCCCTGAAGTTCAGAAAATGTTGGCAGCACAAAACAGGCCTTAAAATACATATTAGGCCTGCAAAAATGTAGAAAACTTTGGAGGCCCAAAAAAAGGGTTTACAGGCATCCTAGACCCCCTAAAGTCCAGAAAATGTTGGCGGCCCAAAAACTGTGTCAGAGAGCTCTGAATGTCCCAAAAACATTTGCAGTCTGAAAAGGGCATTAACCCGCATGCTAGACCCCTGAAATTTCCCAAAATATTTTGGCCATGAAAAATTCATCCTACACCCCTGAAAATTCAGAAAATGTTGGCTGCACAAAAAAGACCTTAAAATACATATTAGGCCTCCAAAAATGTAGAAAACTTTGGAGGCCCAAAAAAGGGTTTACAGGCATCCTAGACCCCCTAAAGTCCAGAAAATGTTGGTGGCCCAAAAACTGTGTCAGAGAGCTCTGAATGGCCCAAAAATATTTGCAGCCTGAAAAGGGCATTAACCCACATCCTAAACCCCTGAAATTCCCAAAAACATTTTTGGCGCGAAAAATGCATCCAGCACCCCTGAAAGTTCAGGAAATGTTGGCAGCCCCAAAAAGGCCTTAAAATGCATCTTATTCCTGCAAAATCTTGATAACTTTGGAGGCCCAAAAAAGGGGTTTACATCCTAGACCCCATAAAGTCCAGAAAATGTTGGTGACCCGAAAACAGTGTCAGAGAGCTCTGAATGTCCCAAAAATATTTGCAGCCTGAAAAGGGCATTAATCCGCACCCTGGCCCCCTGAAATTCCCCAAAATATTTTTGGCCCAAAAAATGCATCCTACATCCCTGAAGTTCAGAAAATGTTGGCAGCACAAAACCGGCCTTAAAATACATATTAGGCCTGCAAAAATGTAGAAAATTTTGGAGGCCCAAAAAAGGGGTTTACAGGCATCCTAGACCCCCTAAAGTCCAGAAAATGTTGGCAGCCCAAAAACTGTGTCAGAGAGCTCTGAATGTCCCAAAAACATTTGCAGTCTGAAAAGGGCATTAACCCGCATGCTAGACCCCTGAAATTTCCCAAAATATTTTGGCCATGAAAAATTCATCCTACACCCCTGAAAATTCAGAAAATGTTGGCAGCACAAAAAAGGCCTTAAAATACATATTAGGCCTCCAAAAATGTAGAAAACTTTGGAGGCCCAAAAAAGGGGTTTACAGGCATCCTAGACCCCTTAAAGTTCAGAAACTGTTGGCAGCCCAAAAAATGCCTTAAAATGCATCTTATTCCTGCAATAATCTTTAAAACTTTGGAGGCCCAAAAAAGGGGTTTGCAGGCATCCTAGACCCCATAAAGTCCAGAAAATGTTGGTGACCCGAAAACAGTGTCAGAGAGCTCTGAATGTCCCAAAAATATTTGCAGCCTGAAAAGGGCATTAATCCGCACCCTGGCCCCCTGAAATTCCCCAAAATATTTTTGGCCCAAAAAATGCATCCTACAACCCTGAAGTTCAGAAAATGTTGGAAGCACAAAAAAGTCCTTAAAATACATATTAGGCCTCTAAAAATGTAGAAAACTTTGGAGGCCCAAAAAAGGGGTTTACAGGCATCCTAGACCCCCTAAAGTCCAGAAAATGTTGGCGGCCCAAAAACTGTGTCAGAGAGCTCTGAATGTCCCAAAAACATTTGCAGTCTGAAAAGGGCATTGACACGCATGCTAGACCCCTGAAATTCCCCAAAATATTTTGGCCACGAAAAATTCATCCTACACCCCTGAAAATTCAGAAAATGTTGGCAGCACAAAAACGGCCTTAAAATACACATTAGGCCTGCAAAAATGTAGAAAACTTTGGAGGACCAAAAAAGGGGTTTACAGGCATCCTAGACCCCCTAAAGTCCAGAAAATGTTGGTGCCCCAAAAACTGTGTCAGAGAGCTCTGAATGGCCCAAAAACGGTTGCAGCCTGGAAAGGGCATTAACCCACATCCTAAACCCCTGAAATTCCCAAAAACATTTTTGGCCCGAAAAAGGCATCCAGCACCCCTGAAAGTTCAGGAAATGTTGGCAGCCCCAAAAAGGCAGCCCCATTAATCCACATCCTGGCCCCCTGAAATTCCCCAAAATATTTTTGGCCCAAAAAATGCATCCTACATCCCTGAAGTTCAGAAAATGTTGGCAGCACAAAACAGGCCTTAAAATACACATTAGGCCTGTAAAAATGTAGAAAACTTTGGAGGCCCAAAAAAGGGGTTTACAGGCATCCTAGACCCCCTAAAGTCCAGAAAATGTTGGTATTCCAAAAACTGTGTCAGAGAGCTCTGAATGTCCCAAAAATGTTTGCAGCCTGAAAAGGGCATTAACCCACATCCTAAACCCCTGAAATTCCCAAAAACATTTTTGGCCCGAAAAATGCATCCTACACCCCTGAAGTTCAGAAAATGTTGGCAGCCCCAAAAAGGCCTTAAAATGCATCTTATTCCTGCAAAAATCTTGATAACTTCGGAGGCCCAAAAAAGGGGTTTACATGCTAGACCCCATAAAGTCCAGAAAATGTTGGTGACCCGAAAACAGTGTCAGAGAGCTCTGAATGTCCCAAAAATATTTGCAGCCTGAAAAGGGCATTAATCCGCATCCTGGCCCCCTGAAATTCCCCAAAATATTTTTGGCCCGAAAAATGCATCCTACATCCCTGAAGTTCAGAAAATGTTGGCAGCACAAAACAGGCCTTAAAATACATATTAGGCCTGCAAAAATGTAGAAAACTTTGGAGGCCCAAAAAAGGGGTTTACAGGCATCCTAGACCCACTAAAGTCCAGAAAATGTTGGCGGCCCAAAAACTGTGTCAGAGAGCTCTGAATGTCCCAAAAACATTTGCAGTCTGAAAAGGGTATTAACCCACATGCTAGACCCCTGAAATTCCCCCAAAATATTTTGGCCACGAAAAATTCATCCTACGCCCCTGAAAATTCAGAAAATGTTGGCAGCACAAAAAAGGCCTAAAAATGCATCTTAGGCCTGCAAAAATGTAGAAAACTTTGGAGGCCCAAAAAAGGGGTTTACAGGCATCCAAGACCCCCTAAAGTCCAGAAAATGTTGGTGGCCCAAAAACTGTGTCAGAGAGCTCTGAATGTCCAAAAATGTTTGCAGCCTGAAAAGGGCATTAACCCACATCCTAACCCCCTGAAATTCCCAAAAACATTCTTGGCCCGAAAAATGCATCCTACACCCCTGAAAGTTCAGAAAATGTTGGCAGCCCCAAAAAGGCCTTAAAATACATCTTATTCCTGCAAAAATCTTTATAACTTTGGAGGCCCAAAAAAGGGGTTTACATCCTAGACCCCATAAAGTCCAGAAAATGTTGGTGACCTGAAAACAGTGTCAGAGAGCTCTGAATGTCCCAAAAATATTTGCAGCCTGAAAAGGGCATTAATCCGCATCCTGGCCACCAGAAATTCCCCAAAATATTTTTGGCCCAAAAAATGCATCCTACATCCCTGAAGTTCAGAAAATGTTGGCAGCACAAAAAAGGCCTTAAACTACATATTAGGCAAATGTAGAAAACTTTGGAGGCCCAAAAAAGGGGTTTACAGGCATCCTAGACCCCCTAAAGTCCAGAAAATGTTGGTATTCCAAAAACTGTGTCAGAGAGCTCTGAATGTCCCAAAAATGTTTGCAGCCTGAAAAGGGCATTAACCCACATCCTAAACCCCTGAAATTCCCAAAAACATTTTTGGCCCGAAAAATGCATCCTACACCCCTGAAAGTTCAGAAAATGTTGGCAGCCCCAAAAAGGCCTTAAAATGCATCTTATTCCTGCAGAAATCTTGATAACTTTGGAGGCCCAAAAAAGGGGTTTACATCCTAGACCCCATAAAGTCCAGAAAATGTTGGTGACCTGAAAACAGTGTCAGAGAGCTCTGAATGTCCCAAAAATATTTGCAGCCTGAAAAGGGCATTAATCCGCATCCTGGCCCCCTGAAATTCCCCAAAATATTTTTGGCCCAAAAAATGCATCCTACATCCCTGAAGTTCAGAAAATGTTGGCAGCACAAAATAGGCCTTAAAATACATATTAGGCCTCCAAAAATGTAGAAAACTTTGGTTGCCCAAAAAAGGGGTTTACAGGCATCCTAGACCCCCTAAAGTCCAGAAAATGTTGGCGGCCCAAAAAACGATGTCAGAGAGCTCTGAATGTCCCAAAAACGTTTGCAGCCTGAAAAGGGCATTAACCCACATCCTAAACCCCTGAAATTCCCAAAAACATTTTTGGCCCGAAAAATGAATCCTGCACCCCTTAAAGTTCAGAAAATATTGGCAGCCGCAAAAAGGCCTTAAAATGCATCTTATTCCTCCAAAAATCTTGATAACTTTGGAGGCCCAAAAAAGGGGTTTACATCCTAGACCCCATAAAGTCCAGAAAATGTTGGTGACCCGAAAACAGTGTCAGAGAGCTCTGAATGTCCCAAAAATAGTTGCAGCCTGAAAAGGGCATTAATCCGCATCCTGGCCCCCTGAAATTCCCCAAAATATTTTTGGCCCGAAAAATGCATCCTACATCCCTGAAGTTCAGAAAATGTTGGCAGCACAAAACAGGCCTTAAAATACATATTAGGCCTGCAAAAATGTAGAAAACTTTGGAGGCCCAAAAAAGGGGTTTACAGGCATCCAAGACCCCCTAAAGTCCAGAAAATGTTGGTGGCCCAAAAACTGTGTCAGAGAGCTCTGAATGTCCAAAAATGTTTGCAGCCTGAAAAGGGCATTAACCCACATCCTAACCCCCTGAAATTCCCAAAAACATTCTTGGCCCGAAAAATGCATCCTACACCCCTGAAAGTTCAGAAAATGTTGGCAGCCCCAAAAAGGCCTTAAAATGCATCTTATTCCTGCAAAAATCTTTATAATTTTGGAGGCCCAAAAAAGGGGTTTACATCCTAGACCCCATAAAGTCCAGAAAATGTTGGTGACCTGAAAACAGTGTCAGAGAGCTCTGAATGTCCCAAAAATATTTGCAGCCTGAAAAGGGCATTAACCCGCATCCTAGACCCCTGAAATTCCCCAAAATATTTTTGGCCCAAAAAATGCATCCTACATCCCTGAAGTTCAGAAAATGTTGGCAGCACAAAAAAGGCCTTAAACTACATATTAGGCAAATGTAGAAAACTTTGGAGGCCCAAAAAAGGGGTTTACAGGCATCCTAGACCCCCTAAAGTCCAGAAAATGTTGGTATTCCAAAAACTGTGTCAGAGAGCTCTGAATGTCCCAAAAATGTTTGCAGCCTGAAAAGGGCATTAACCCACATCCTAAACCCCTGAAATTCCCAAAAACATTTTTGGCCCGAAAAATGCATCCTACACCCCTGAAAGTTCAGAAAATGTTGGCAGCCCCAAAAAGGCCTTAAAATGCATCTTATTCCTGCAAAAATCTTTATAACTTTGGAGGCCCAAAAAAGGGGTTTACATCCTAGACCCCATAAAGTCCAGAAAATGTTGGTGACCTGAAAACAGTGTCAGAGAGCTCTGAATGTCCCAAAAATATTTGCAGCCTGAAAAGGGCATTAATCCGCATCCTGGCCCCCTGAAATTCCCCAAAATATTTTTGGCCCAAAAAATGCATCCTACATCCCTGAAGTTCAGAAAATGTTGGCAGCACAAAATAGGCCTTAAAATACATATTAGGCCTCCAAAAATGTAGAAAACTTTGGAGGCCCAAAAAAGGGGTTTACAGGCATCCTAGACCCCCTAAAGTCCAGAAAATGTTGGCGGCCCAAAAAACGATGTCAGAAAGCTCTGAATGTCCCAAAAACGTTTGCAGCCTGAAAAGGGCATTAACCCACATCCTAAACCCCTGAAATTCCCAAAAACATTTTTGGCCCGAAAAATGAATCCTGCACACCCCTTAAAGTTCAGAAAATATTGGCAGCCGCAAAAAGGCCTTAAAATGCATCTTATTCCTCCAAAAATCTTGATAACTTTGGAGGCCCAAAAAAGGGGTTTACATCCTAGACCCCATAAAGTCCAGAAAATGTTGGTGACCCGAAAACAGTGTCAGAGAGCTCTGAATGTCCCAAAAATAGTTGCAGCCTGAAAAGGGCATTAATCCGCATCCTGGCCCCCTGAAATTCCCCAAAATATTTTTGGCCCGAAAAATGCATCCTACATCCCTGAAGTTCAGAAAATGTTGGCAGCACAAAACAGGCCTTAAAATACATATTAGGCCTGCAAAAATGTAGAAAACTTTGGAGGCCCAAAAAAGGGGTTTACAGGCATCCTAGACCCACTAAAGTCCAGAAAATGTTGGCGGCCCAAAAACTGTGTCAGAGAGCTCTGAATGTCCCAAAAACATTTGCAATCTGAAAAGGGCATTAACCTGCTAGACCCCTGAAATTCCCCAAAATATTTTGGCCACGAAAAATTCATCCTACACCCCTGAAAATTCAGAAAATGTTGGCAGCACAAAAAAGGCCTTAAAATACATATTAGGTCTGCAAAAATGTAGAAAACTTTGGAGGCCCAAAAAAGGGGTTTACAGGCATCCTAGACCACATAAAGTCCAGAAAATGTTGGTGGCCCAAAAACTGTGTCAGAGAGCTCTGAATGGTCCAAAAACGCTTGCAGCCTGAAAAGGGCATTAACCCGCATCCTAGACCCCTGAAATTCCTAAAAACATTCATGGCCCGAAAAATGCATCCTACATCCCTTAAAGTTCAGAAACTGTTGGCAGCCCAAAAAATGTCTTAAAATGCATCTTATTTCTGCAAATATCTTTAAAACTTTGGAGGCCCAAAAAAGGGGCCTTTTTGAAAGTATTCTAAGAACACTGGTAATGTCCGCAGACATTAAAAGTTTCCATACGCCATAGTTGAAATGTTTTACTCTATGGGTGTGATATGCTGCGGTGGAGATGGAGACGGGTGCAGCATCATCATCGTCATCTAGACCCCATAAAGTCCAGAAAATGTTGGTGACCCGAAAACAGTGTCAGAGAGCTCTGAATGTCCCAAAAATATTTGCAGCCTGAAAAGGGCATTAATCCGCATCCTGGTCCCCTGAAATTCCCCAAAATATTTTTTGCCCAAAAAATGCATCCTACATCCCTGAAGTTCACAAAATGTTGGCAGCACAAAACAGGCCTTAAAATACATATTAGGCCTGCAAAAATGTAGAAAACTTTGGAGGCCCAAAAAAGGGGTTTACAGGCATCCTAGACCCCCTAAAGTCCAGAAAATGTTGGCGGCCCGAAAACTGTGTCAGAGAGCTCTGAATGTCCCAAAAACATTTGCAGTCTGAAAAGGGCATTAACCCGCATGCTAGACCCCTGAAATTTCCCAAAATATTTTGTCCACGAAAAATTCATCCTGCACCCCTGAAAATTCAGAAAATGTTGGCAGCATTTAAAAGGCCTTAAAATACATATTAGGCCTCCAAAAATGTAGAAAACTTTGGAGGCCCAAAAAAGGGGTTTACAGGCATCCTAGACCCCCTAAAGTCCAGAAAATGTTGGTGGCCCAAAAACTGTGTCAGAGAGCTCTGAATGGCCCAAAAACTCTTGCAGCCTGAAAAGGGCATTAACCCGCATCCTAAACCCCTGAAATTCCCAAAAACATTTTTGGCCCGAAAAATGCATCCTACACCCCTGAAAGTTCAGAAAATGTTGGCAGCCCCGAAAAGGCCTTAAAATGCATCTTATTCCTGCAAAAATCTTGATAACTTTGGAGGCCCAAAAAAGGGGTTTACATGCTAGACCCCATAACGTCCAGAAAATGTTGGTGACCCGAAAACAGTGTCAGAGAGCTCTGAATGTCCCAAAAATAGTTGCAGCCTGAAAAGGGCATTAATCCGCATCCTGGCCCCCTGAAATTCCCCAAAATATTTTTGGCCCGAACAATGCATCCTACATCCCTGAAGTTCAGAAAATGTTGGCAGCACAAAACAGGCCTTAAAATACATATTAGGCCTGCAAAAATGTAGAAAACTTTGGAGGCCCAAAAAAGGGGTTTACAGGCATCCTAGACCACATAAAGTCCAGAAAATGTTGGTGGCCCAAAAACTGTGTCAGAGAGCTCTGAATGGCCCAAAAACGCTTACAGCCTGAAAAGGGCATTAACCCGCATCCTAGACCCCTGAAATTCCTAAAAACATTCATGGCCCGAAAAATGCATCCTACATTCTTAAAGTTCAGAAACTGTTGGCAGCCCAAAAAATGCCTTAAAATGCATCTTATTTCTGCAAATATCTTTAAAACTTTGGAGGCCCAAAAAAGGGTTTTGCAGGCATCCTAGACCCCATAAAGTCCAGAAAATGTTGGTGACCCGAAAACAGTGTCAGAGAGCTCTGAATGTCCCAAAAATATTTGCAGTCTGAAAAGGGCATTAACCCGCATGCTAGACCCCTGAAATTTCCCAAAATATTTTGGCCACGAAAAATTCATCCTACACCCCTGAAAATTCAGAAAATATTGGCAGCACAAAAAAGGCCTTAAAATACATATTAGGCCTCCAAAAATGTAGAAAACTTTGGAGGCCCAAAAAAGGGGTTTACAGGCATCCTAGACCCCCTAAAGTCCAGAAAATGTTGGTAGGCCAAAAACTGTGTCAGAGAGCTCTGAATGTCCCAAAAACGTTTGCAGCCTGAAAAGGGCATTAACCCACATCCTAAACCCCTGAAATTCCCAAAAACATTTTTGGCCCGAAAAATGAATCCTACACCCCTTAAAGTTCAGAAAATATTGGCAGCCGCAAAAAGGCCTTAAAATGCATCTTATTCCTGCAAAAATCTTGATAACTTTGGAGGCCCAAAAAAGGGGTTTACATCCTAGACCCCATAAAGTCCAGAAAATGTTGGTGACCCGAAAACAGTGTCACAGAGCTCTGAATGTCCCAAAAATATTTGCATCTGAAAAGGGCATTAATCCGCATCCTGGCCCCCTGAAATTCCCCAAAATATTTTTGGCCCGAAAAATGCATCCTACATCCCTGAAGTTCAGAAAATGTTGGCAGCACAAAACAGGCCTTAAAATACATATTAGGCCTGCAAAAATGTAGAAAACTTTGGAGGCCCAAAAAAGGGGTTTACAGGCATCCTAGACCCCCTAAAGTCCAGAAAATGTTGGTAGGCCAAAAACTGTGTCAGAGAGCTCTGAATGTCCCAAAAACGTTTGCAGCCTGAAAAGGGCATTAACCCACATCCTAAACCCCTGAAATTCGCAAAAACATTTTTGGCCCAAAAAATGCATCCTACACCCCTGAAAGTTCAGAAAATGTTGGCAGCCCCAAAAAGGCCTTAAAATGCATCTTATTCCTGCAAAAATCTTGATAACTTTCGAGGCCCAAAAAAGGGGTTTACATCCTAGACCCCATAAAGTCCAGAAAATGTTGGTGACCTGAAAACAGTGTCAGAGAGCTCTGAATGTCCCAAAAATATTTGCAGCCTGAAAAGGGCATTAATCCGCATCCTGGCCCCCTGAAATTCCCCAAAATACTTTTGGCCCAAAAAATGCATCCTACATCCCTGAAGTTCAGAAAATGTTGGCAGCACAAAACAGGCCTTAAAATACATATTAGGCCTGCAAAAATGTAGAAAACTTTGGTTGCCCAAAAAAGGGGTTTACAGGTATCCTAGACCCCCTAAAGTCCAGAAAATGTTGGCGGCCCAAAAAACGGTGTCAGAGAGCTCTGAATGTCCCAAAAACATTTGCAGTCTGAAAAGGGCATTAACCCGCATGCTAGACCCCTGAACTTCCCCAAAATATTTTGGCCATGAAAAATTCATCCTACACCCCTGAAAATTCAGAAAATGTTGGCAACACAAAAAAAGGCCTTAAAATACATATTAGGCCACCAAAAATGTAGAAAACTCTGGAGGCCCAAAAAAGGGGTTTACAGGCATCCTAGACCCCCTAAAGTCCAGAAAATGTTGGTAGGCCAAAAACTGTGTCAGAGAGCTCTGAATGTCCCAAAAACGTTTGCAGCCTGAAAAGGGCATTAACCCACATCCTAAACCCCTGAAATTCCCAAAAACATTTTTGGCCCGAAAAATGAATCCTACACCCCTTAAAGTTCAGAAAATATTGGCAGCCGCAAAACAGCCTTAAAATGCATCATATTCCTGCAAAAATCTTGATAACTTTGGAGGCCCAAAAAAGGGGTTTACATCCTAGACCCCATAAAGTCCAGAAAATGTTGGTGACCCGAAAACAGTGTCAGAGAGCTCTGAATGTCCCAAAAATATTTGCATCTGAAAAGGGCATTAATCCGCATCCTGGCCCCCTGAAATTCCCCAAAATATTTTTGGCCCGAAAAATGCATCCTACATCCCTGAAGTTCAGAAAATGTTGGCAGCACAAAACAGGCTTTAAAATACATATTAGGCCTGCAAAAATGTAGAAAACTTTGGAGGCCCAAAAAAGGGGTTTACAGGCATCCTAGACCCACTAAAGTCCAGAAAATGTTGGCGGCCCAAAAACTGTGTCAGAGAGCTCTGAATGTCCCAAACACATTTGCAGTCTGAAAAGGGCATTAACTCGCATGCTAGACCCCTGAAATTCCCCAAAATATTTTGGCCACGAAAAATTCATCCTACACCCCTGAAAATTCAGAAAATATTGGCAGCACAAAAAAGGCCTTAAAATGCATCTTATTTCTGGAAATATCTTTAAAACTTTGGAGGCCCAAAAAAGGGTTTTGCAGGCATCCTAGACCCCATAAAGTCCAGAAAATGTTGGTGACCTGAAAACAGTGTCAGAGAGCTCTGAATGTCCCAAAAATATTTGCAGTCTGAAAAGGGCATTAACCCGCATGCTAGACCCCTGAAATTTCCCAAAATATTTTGGCCACGAAAAATTCATCCTACACCCCTGAAAATTCAGAAAATATTGGCAGCACAAAAAAGGCCTTAAAATACATATTAGGCCTCCAAAAATGTAGAAAACTTTGGAGGCCCAAAAAAGGGGTTTACAGGCATCCTAGACCCCCTAAAGTCCAGAAAATGTTGGTAGGCCAAAAACTGTGTCAGAGAGCTCTGAATGTCCCAAAAACGTTTGCAGCCTGAAAAGGGCATTAACCCACATCCTAACCCCCTGAAATTCCCAAAAACATTCTTGGCCCGAAAAATGCATCCTACACCCCTGAAAGTTCAGAAAATGTTGGCAGCCCCAAAAAGGCCTTAAAATGCATCTTAATCCTGCAAAAATCTTGATAACTTTCGAGGCCCAAAAAAGGGGTTTACATCCTAGACCCCATAAAGTCCAGAAAATGTTGGTGACCTGAAAACAGTGTCAGAGAGCTCTGAATGTCCCAAAAATATTTGCAGCCTGAAAAGGGCATTAATCCGCATCCTGGCCCCCTGAAATTCCCCAAAATATTTTTGGCCCAAAAAATGCATCCTACATCCCTGAAGTTCAGAAAATGTTGGCAGCACAAAACAGGCCTTAAAATACATATTAGGCCTGCAAAAATGTAGAAAACTTTGGTTGCCCAAAAAAGGGGTTTACAGGCATCCTAGACCCCCTAATGTCCAGAAAATGTTGGCGGCCCAAAAAACGGTGTCAGAGAGCTCTGAATGTCCCAAAAACGTTTGCAGCCTGAAAAGGGCATTAACCCACATCCTAAACCCCTGAAATTCCCAAAAACATTTTTGGCCCGAAAAATGAATCCTACACCCCTTAAAGTTCAGAAAATATTGGCAGCCGCAAAAAGGCCTTAAAATGCATCTTATTCCTCCAAAAATCTTGATAACTTTGGAGGCCCAAAAAAGGGGTTTACATCCTAGACCCCATAAAGTCCAGAAAATGTTGGTGACCCGAAAACAGTGTCAGAGAGCTCTGAATGTCCCAAAAATATTTGCAGCCTGAAAAGGGCATTAATCCGCATCCTGGCCCCCTGAAATTCCCCAAAATATTTTTGGCCCGAAAAATGCATCCTACATCCCTGAAGTTCAGAAAATGTTGGCAGCACAAAACAGGCCTTAAAATACACATTAGGCCTGCAAAAATGTAGAAAACTTTGGAGGCCCAAAAAAGGGGTTTACAGGCATCCTAGACCCCCTAAAGTCCAGAAAATGTTGGCGGCCCAAAAACTGTGTCAGAGAGTTCTGAATGTCCCAAAAACATTTGCAGTCTGAATAGGGCATTAACCCGCATGCTAGACCCCTGAAATTTCCCAAAATATTTTGGCCACAAAAAATTCATCCTACACCCCTGAAAATTCAGAAAATGTTGGCAGCACAAAAAAGGCCTTAAAATACATATTGGGCCTCTAAAAATGTAGAACACTTTGGAGGCCCAAAAAAGGGGTTTACAGGCATCCTAGACCCCCTAAAGTCCAGAAAATGTTGGTAGGCCAACAACTGTGTCAGAGAGCTCTGAATGTCCCAAAAACGTTTGCAGCCTGAAAAGGGCATTAACCCACATCCTAAACCCCTGAAATTCCCAAAAACATTTTTGGCCCGAAAAATGCATCCTACACCCCTGAAATTTCCGAAAATGTTGGCAGCCCCAAAAAGGCCTTAAAATGCATCTTATTCCTGCAAAAATCTTGATAACTTTGGAGGCCCAAAAAAGGGGCCTTTTTGAAAGTATTCTAAGAACACTGGTAATGTCCGCAGACATTAAAAGTTTCCATACGCCATAGTTGAAATGTTTTACTCTATGGGTGTGATATGCTGCGGTCGAGATGGAGACGGGTGCAGCATCATCATCGTCATCTAGACCCCATAAAGTCCAGAAAATGTTGGTGACCCAAAAACAGTGTCAGAGAGCTCTGAATGTCCCAAAAATATTTGCAGCCTGAAAAGGGCATTAATCCGCATCCTGGTCCCCTGAAATTCCCCAAAATATTTTTTGCCCAAAAAATGCATCCTACATCCCTGAAGTTCACAAAATGTTGGCAGCACAAAACAGGCCTTAAAATACATATTAGGCCTGCAAAAATGTAGAAAACTTTGAAGGCCCAAAAAAGGGGTTTACAGGCATCCTAGACCCCCTAAAGTCCAGAAAATGTTGGCAGCCCAAAAACTTTATCAGAGAGCTCTGAATGTCCCAAAAACATTTGCAGTCTGAAAAGGGCATTAACCCGCATGCTAGACCCCTGAAATTTCCCAAAATATTTTGGCCACGAAAAATTCATCCTACACCCCTGAAAATTCAGAAAATGTTGGCAGCACATAAAAGGCCTTAAAATACATATTAGGCCTCCAAAAATGTAGAAAACTTTGGAGGCCCAAAAAAGGGGTTTACAGGCATCCTAGACCCCCTAAAGTCCAGAAAATGTTGGTGGCCCAAAAACTGTGTCAGAGAGCTCTGAATGGCCCAAAAACTCTTGCAGCCTGAAAAGGGCATTAACCCGCATCCTAAACCCCTGAAATTCCCAAAAACATTTTTGGCCCGAAAAATGCATCCTACACCCCTGAAAGTTCAGAAAATGTTGGCAGCCCCGAAAAGGCCTTAAAATGCATCTTATTCCTGCAAAAATCTTGATAACTTTGGAGGCCCAAAAAAGGGGTTTACATGCTAGACCCCATAACGTCCAGAAAATGTTGGTGACCCGAAAACAGTGTCAGAGAGCTCTGAATGTCCCAAAAATATTTGCATCTGAAAAGGGCATTAATCCGCATCCTGGCCCCCTGAAATTCCCCAAAATATTTTTGGCCCGAACAATGCATCCTACATCCCTGAAGTTCAGAAAATGTTGGCAGCACAAAACAGGCCTTAAAATACATATTAGGCCTGCAAAAATGTAGAAAACTTTGGAGGCCCAAAAAAGGGGTTTACAGGCATCCTAGACCCACTAAAGTCGAGAAAATGTTGGCGGCCCAAAAACTGTGTCAGAGAGCTCTGAATGTCCCAAAAACATTTGCAATCTGAAAAGGGCATTAACCCGCATGCTAGACCCCTGAAATTCCCCAAAATATTTTGGCCACGAAAAATTCATCCTACACCCCTGAAAATTCAGAAAATGTTGGCAGCACAAAAAAGGCCTTAAAATACATATTAGGCCTGCAAAAATGTAGAAAACTTTGGAGGCCCAAAAAAGGGGTTTACAGGCATCCTAGACCACATAAAGTCCAGAAAATGTTGGTGGCCCAAAAACTGTGTCAGAGAGCTCTGAATGGCCCAAAAACGCTTGCAGCCTGAAAAGGGCATTAACCCGCATCCTAGACCCCTGAAATTCCTAAAAACATTCATGGCCGGAAAAATGCATCCTACATTCTTAAAGTTCAGAAACTGTTGGCAGCCCAAAAAATGCCTTAAAATGCATCTTATTTCTGCAAATATCTTTAAAACTTTGGAGGCCCAAAAAAGGGTTTTGCAGGCATCCTAGACCCCATAAAGTCCAGAAAATGTTGGTGACCCGAAAACAGTGTCAGAGAGCTCTGAATGTCCCAAAAATATTTGCAGTCTGAAAAGGGCATTAACCCGCATGCTAGACCCCTGAAATTTCCCAAAATATTTTGGCCACGAAAAATTCATCCTACACCCCTGAAAATGCAGAAAATATTGGCAGCACAAAAAAGGCCTTAAAATACATATTAGGCCTCCAAAAATGTAGAAAACTTTGGAGGCCCAAAAAAGGGGTTTACAGGCATCCTAGACCCCCTAAAGTCCAGAAAATGTTGGTAGGCCAAAAACTGTGTCAGAGAGCTCTGAATGTCCCAAAAACGTTTGCAGCCTGAAAAGGGCATTAACCCACATCCTAAACCCCTGAAATTCCCAAAAACATTTTTGGCCCGAAAAATGAATCCTACACCCCTTAAAGTTCAGAAAATATTGGCAGCCGCAAAAAGGCCTTAAAATGCATCTTATTCCTGCAAAAATCTTGATAACTTTGGAGGCCCAAAAAAGGGGTTTACATCCTAGACCCCATAAAGTCCAGAAAATGTTGGTGACCCGAAAACAGTGTCACAGAGCTCTGAATGTCCCAAAAATATTTGCATCTGAAAAGGGCATTAATCCGCATCCTGGCCCCCTGAAATTCCCCAAAATATTTTTGGCCCGAAAAATGCATCCTACATCCCTGAAGTTCAGAAAATGTTGGCAGCACAAAACAGGCCTTAAAATACATATTAGGCCTGCAAAAATGTAGAAAACTTTGGAGGCCCAAAAAAGGGTTTACAGGCATCCTAGACCCCCTAAAGTCCAGAAAATGTTGGTAGGCCAAAAACTGTGTCAGAGAGCTCTGAATGTCCCAAAAACGTTTGCAGCCTGAAAAGGGCATTAACCCACATCCTAAACCCCTGAAATTCGCAAAAACATTTTTGGCCCAAAAAATGCATCCTACACCCCTGAAAGTTCAGAAAATGTTGGCAGCCCCAAAAAGGCCTTAAAATGCATCTTATTCCTGCACAAATCTTGATAACTTTCGAGGCCCAAAAAAGGGGTTTACATCCTAGACCCCATAAAGTCCAGAAAATGTTGGTGACCTGAAAACAGTGTCAGAGAGCTCTGAATGTCCCAAAAATATTTGCAGCCTGAAAAGGGCATTAATCCGCATCCTGGCCCCCTGAAATTCCCCAAAATATTTTTGGCCCAAAAATGCATCCTGCATCCCTGAAGTTCAGAAAATGTTGGCAGCACAAAATAGGCCTTAAAATACATATTAGGCCTCCAAAAATGTAGAAAACTTTGGTTGCCCAAAAAAGGGGTTTACAGGCATCCTAGACCCCCTAAAGTCCAGAAAATGTTGGCGGCCCAAAAAACGATGTCAGAGAGCTCTGAATGTCCCAAAAACGTTTGCAGCCTGAAAAGGGCATTAACCCACATCCTAAACCCCTGAAATTCCCAAAAACATTTTTGGCCCGAAAAATGCATCCTACACCCCTGAAAGTTCAGAAAATATTGGCAGCCGCAAAAAGGCCTTAAAATGCATCTTATTCCTCCAAAAATCTTGATAACTTTGGAGGCCCAAAAAAGGGGTTTACATCCTAGACCCCATAAAGTCCAGAAAATGTTGGTGACCCGAAAACAGTGTCAGAGAGCTCTGAATGTCCCAAAAATATTTGCAGCCTGAAAAGGGCATTAATCCACATCCTGGCCCCCTGAAATTCCCCAAAATATTTTTGGCCCAAAAAATGCATCCTACATCCCTGAAGTTCAGAAAATGTTTTCAGCACAAAACAGGCCTTAAAATACACATTAGGCCTGCAAAAATGTAGAAAACTTTGGAGGCCCAAAAAAGGGGTTTACAGGCATCCTAGACCCCCTAAAGTCCAGAAAATGTTGGCGGCCCAAAAACTGTGTCAGAGAGTTCTGAATGTCCCAAAAACATTTGCAGTCTGAAAAGGGCATTAACCTGCATGCTAGACCCCTGAAATTTCCCAAAATATTTTGGCCACAAAAAATTCATCCTACACCCCTGAAAATTCAGAAAATGTTGGCAGCACAAAAAAGGCCTTAAAATACATATTAGGCAAATGTAGAAAACTTTGGAGGCCCAAAAAAGGGGTTTACAGGCATCCTAGACCCCCTAAAGTCCAGAAAATATTGGTAGGCCAAAAACTGTGTCAGAGTTCTGAATGTCCCAAAACCGTTTGCAGCCTGAAAAGGGCATTAACCCACATCCTAAACCCCTGAAATTCCCAAAAACATTTTTGGCCCGAAAAATGCATCCTACACCCCTGAAAGTTCAGAAAATGTTGGCAGCCCCAAAAAGTCCTTAAAATGCATCTTATTCCTGCAAAAATCTTGATAACTTTGGAGGAACAAAAAAGGGGTTTACATCCTAGACCCCATAAAGTCCAGAAAATGTTGGTGACCCGAAAACAGTGTCAGAGAGCTCTGAATGTCCCAAAAATATTTGCAGCCTGAAAAGGGCATTAATCCGCATCCTGGTCCCCTGAAATTCCCCAAAATATTTTCGGCCCAAAAAATGCATCCTACATCCCTGAAGTTCACAAAATGTTGGCAGCACAAAACAGGCCTTAAAATACATATTAGGCCTGCAAAAATGTAGAAAACTTTGAAGGCCCAAAAAAGTGGTTTACAGGCATCCTAGACCCCCTAAAGTCCAGAAAATGTTGGCAGCCCAAAAACTGTGTCAGAGAGCTCTGAATGTCCCAAAAACATTTGCAGTCTGAAAAGGGCATTAACCCGCATGCTAGACCCATGAAATTTCCCAAAATATTTTGGCCACGAAAAATTCATCCTACACCCCTGAAAATTCAGAAAATGTTGGCAGCACAAAAAAGGCCTTAAAATACATATTAGGCCTATAAAAATGTAGAAAACTTTGGAGGCCCAAAAAAGGGTTTACAGGCATCCTAGACCCCCTAAAGTCCAGAAAATGTTGGTAGGCCAACAACTGTGTCAGAGAGCTCTGAATGTCCCAAAAACGTTTGCAGCCTGAAAAGGGCATTAACCCACATCCTAAACCCCTGAAATTCCCAAAAACATTTTTGGCCCGAAAAATGCATCCTACACTCCTGAAAGTTCCGAAAATGTTGGCAGCCCCAAAAAGGCCTTAAAATGCATCTTATTCCTGCAAAAATCTTGATAACTTTGGAGGCCCAAAAAAGGGGCCTTTTTGAAAGTATTCTAAGAACACTGGTAATGTCCGCGGACATAAAAAGTTTCCATAGGCCATAGTTGAAATGTTTTCCTCTAGGGGTGTGATATGCTGCGGTGGAGATGGAGACGGGCGCAGCATCATCATCATCATCTAGACCCCATAAAGTCCAGAAAATGTTCGTGACCCGAAAACAGTGTCAGAGAGCTCTGAATGTCCCAAAAATATTTGCAGCCTGAAAAGGGCATTAATCCGCATCCTGGCCCGCTGAAATTCCCCAAAATATTTTTGGCCCAAAAAATGCATCCTATATCCCTGAAGTTCAGAAAATGTTGGCAGCAGAAAAACGGCCTTAAAATACACATTAGGCCTGCAAAAATGTAGAAAATTTGGAGGACCAAAAAAGGGGTTTACAGGCATCCTAGACCCCCTAAAGTCCAGAAAATGTTGGTGGCCCAAAAACTGTGTCAGAGAGCTCTGAATGTCCCAAAAACATTTGCAGTCTGAAAAGGGCATTGACACGCATGCTAGACCCCTGAAATTCCCCAAAATATTTTGGCCACGAAAAATTCATCCTACACCCCTGAAAATTCAGAAAATGTTGGCAGCACAAAAAAGGCCTTAAAATACATATTAGGCCTCCAAAAATGTAGAAAACTTTGGAGGCCCAAAAAAGGGTTTTACAGGCATCCTAGACCCCTTAAAGTTCAGAAACTGTTGGCAGCCCAAAAAATGCCTTAAAATGCATCTTATTCCTGCAATAATCTTTAAAACTTTGGAGGCCCAAAAAAGGGGTTTGCAGGCATCCTAGACCCCATAAAGTCCAGAAAATGTTGGTGACCCAAAAACAGTGTCAGAGAGCTCTGAATGTCCCAAAAATATTTGCAGCCTGAAAAGGGCATTAATCCGCACCCTGGCCCCCTGAAATTCCCCAAAATATTTTTGGCCCAAAAAATGCATCCTACATCCCTGAAGTTCAGAAAATGTTGGCAGCACAAAAAAGGCCTTAAAATACATATTAGGCCTCTAAAAATGTAGAAAACTTTGGAGGCCCAAAAAAGGGGTTTACAGGCATCCTAGACCCCCTAAAGTCCAGAAAATGTTGGCGGCCCAAAAACTGTGTCAGAGAGCTCTGAATGTCCCAAAAACATTTGCAGTCTGAAAAGGGCATTGACACGCATGCTAGACCCCTGAAATTCCCCAAAATATTTTGGCCACGAAAAATTCATCCTACACCCCTGAAAATTCAGAAAATGTTGGCAGCACAAAAACGGCCTTAAAATACACATTAGGCCTGCAAAAATGTAGAAAACTTTGGAGGACCAAAAAAGGGGTTTACAGGCATCCTAGACCCCCTAAAGTCCAGAAAATGTTGGTGGCCCAAAAACTGTGTCAGAGAGCTCTGAATGGCCCAAAAACGGTTGCAGCCTGGAAAGGGCATTAACCAACATCCTAAACCCCTGAAATTCCCAAAAACATTTTTGGCCCGAAAAAGGCATCCAGCACCCCTGAATGTTCAGGAAATGTTGGCAGCCCCAAAAAGGCCTTAAAATGCATCTTATTCCTGCAAAAATCTTGATAACTTTGGAGGCCCAAAAAAGGGGTTTACATCCTAGACCCCATAAAGTCCAGAAAATGTTGGTGACCCGAAAACAGTGTCAGAGAGCTCTGAATGTCCCAAAAATATTTGCAGCCTGAAAAGGGCATTAATCCACATCCTGGCCCCCTGAAATTCCCCAAAATATTTTTGGCCCAAAAAATGCATCCTACATCCCTGAAGTTCAGAAAATGTTGGCAGCACAAAACAGGCCTTAAAATACACATTAGGCCTGCAAAAATGTAGAAAACTTTGGAGGCCCAAAAAAGGGGTTTACAGGCATCCTAGACCCCCTAAAGTCCAGAAAATGTTGGCGGCCCAAAAACTGTGTCAGAGAGTACTGAATGTCCCAAAAACATTTGCAGTCTGAAAAGGGCATTAACCCGCATGCTAGACCCCTGAAATGTCCCAAAATATTTTGGCCACAAAAAATTCATCCTACACCCCTGAAAATTCAGAAAATGTTGGCAGCACAAAAAAGGCCTTAAAATACATATTAGGCAAATGTAGAAAACCTTGGAGGCCCAAAAAAGGGGTTTACAGGCATCCTAGACCCCCTAAAGTCCAGAAAATGTTGGTATTCCAAAAACTGTGTCAGAGAGCTCTGAATGTCCCAAAAATGTTTGCATCCTGAAAAGGGCATTAACCCACATCCTAAACCCCTGAAATTCCCAAAAACATTTTTGGCCCGAAAAATGCATCCTACACCCCTGAAAGTTCAGAAAATGTTGGCAGCCCCAAAAAGGCCTTAAAATGCATCTTATTCCTGCAAAAATCTTGATAACTTCGGAGGCCCAAAAAAGGGGTTTACATGCTAGACCCCATAAAGTCCAGAAAATGTTGGTGACCCGAAAACAGTGTCAGAGAGCTCTGAATGTCCCAAAAATATTTGCAGCCTGAAAAGGGCATTAATCCGCATCCTGGCCCCCTGAAATTCCCCAAAATATTTTTGGCCCGAAAAATGCATCCTACATCCCTGAAGTTCAGAAAATGTTGGCAGCACAAAACAGGCCTTAAAATACATATTAGGCCTGCAAAAATGTAGAAAACTTTGGAGGCCCAAAAAAGGGGTTTACAGGCATCCTAGACCCACTAAAGTCCAGAAAATGTTGGCGGCCCAAAAACTGTGTCAGAGAGCTCTGAATGTCCCAAAAACATTTTCAGTCTGAAAAGGGTATGAACCCACATGCTAGACCCCTGAAATTCCCCCAAAATATTTTGGCCACGAAAAATTCATCCTACGCCCCTGAAAATTCAGAAAATGTTGGCAGCACAAAAAAGGCCTAAAAATGCATCTTAGGCCTGCAAAAATGTAGAAAACTTTGGAGGCCCAAAAAAGGGGTTTACAGGCATCCAAGACCCCCTAAAGTCCAGAAAATGTTGGTGGCCCAAAAACTGTGTCAGAGAGCTCTGAAGGGCCCAAAAACGCTTGCAGCCTGAAAAGGGCATTAACCCACATCCTAGACCCCTGAAATTCCTAAAAACATTTATGGCCCGAAAAATGCATCCTACACCCCTTAAAGTTCAGAAACTGTTGGCAGCCCAAAAAATGCCTTAAAATGCATCTTATTCCTGCAATAATCTTTAAAACTTTGGAGGCCCAAAAAAGGGGTTTACATCCTAGACCCCATAAAGTCCAGAAAATGTTGGTGACCCGAAAACAGTGTCAGAGAGCTCTGAATGTCCCAAAAATATTTGCAGCCTGAAAAGGGCATTAATCCGCACCCAGGCCCCCTGAAATTCCCCAAAATATTTTTGGCCCAAAAAATGCATCCTACATCCCTGAAGTTCAGAAAATGTTGGCAGCACAAAACCGGCCTTAAAATACATATTAGGCCTGCAAAAATGTAGAAAATTTTGGAGGCCCAAAAAAGGGGTTTACAGGCATCCTAGACCCCCTAAAGTCCAGAAAATGTTGGCGGCCCAAAAACTGTGTCAGAGAGCTCTGAATGTCCCAAAAACATTTGCAGTCTGAAAAGGGCATTAACCCGCATGCTAGACCCCTGAAATTTCCCAAAATATTTTGGCCATGAAAAATTCATCCTACACCCCTGAAAATTCAGAAAATGTTGGCAGCACAAAAAAGGCCTTAAAATACATATTAGGCCTCCAAAAATGTAGAAAACTTTGGAGGCCCAAAAAAGGGGTTTACAGGCATCCTAGACCCCCTAAAGTCCAGAAAATGTTGGCAGCCCAAAAACTGTGTCAGAGAGCTCTGAATGTCCCAAAAACATTTGCAGTCTGAAAAGGGAATTAACCCGCATGCTAGACCCCTGAAATTTCCCAAAATATTTTGGCCACGAAAAATTCATCTTACACCCCTGAAAATTCTGAAAATGTTGGCAGCACAAAAAAGGCCTTAAAATACATATTAGGCCTCTAAAAATGTAGAAAACTTTGGAGGCCCAAAAAAGGGGTTTACAGGCATCCTAGACCCCTTAAAGTCCAGAAAATGTTGGCGGCCCAAAAACTGTGTCAGAGAGCTCTGAATGTCCCAAAAACATTTGCAGTCTGAAAAGGGTATTAACCCACATGCTAGACCCCCCTGAAATTCCCCCAAAATATTTTGGCCACGAAAAATTCATCCTACGCCCCTGAAAATTCAGAAAATGTTGGCAGCACAAAAAAGGCCTAAAAATGCATCTTAGGCCTGTAAAAATGTAGAAAACTTTGGAGGCCCAAAAAAGGGGTTTACAGGCATCCAAGACCCCCTAAAGTCCAGAAAATGTTGGTGGCCCAAAAACTGTGTCAGATAGCTCTGAAGGGCCAAAAAACGCTTGCAGCCTGAAAAGGGCATTAACCCGCATCCTAGACCCCTGAAATTCCTAAAAACATTTATGGCCCGAAAAATGCATCCTACACCCCTTAAAGTTCAGAAACTGTTGGCAGCCCAAAAAATGCCTTAAAATGCATCTTATTCCTGCAATAATCTTTAAAACTTTGGAGGCCCAAAAAAGGGGTTTGCAGGCATCCTAGACCCCATAAAGTCCAGAAAATGTTGGTGACCCGAAAACAGTGTCAGAGAGCTCTGAATGTCCCAAAAATATTTGCAGCCTGAAAAGGGCATTAATCCGCACCCTGGCCCCCTGAAATTCCCCAAAATATTTTTGGCCCAAAAAATGCATCCTACATCCCTGAAGTTCAGAAAATGTTGGCAGCACAAAAAAGGCCTTAAAATACATATTAGGCCTCTAAAAATGTAGAAAACTTTGGAGGCCCAAAAAAGGGGTTTACAGGCATCCTAGACCCCCTAAAGTCCAGAAAATGTTGGCGGCCCAAAAACTGTGTCAGAGAGCTCTGAATGTCCCAAAAACATTTGCAGTCTGAAAAGGGCATTGACACGCATGCTAGACCTCTGAAATTCCCCAAAATATTTTGGCCACGAAAAATTCATCCTACACCCCTGAAAATTCAGAAAATGTTGGCAGCACAAAAACGGCCTTAAAATACATATTAGGCAAAGGTAGAAAACCTTGGAGGCCCAAAAAAGGGGTTTGCAGGCATCCTAGACCCCATAAAGTCCAGAAAATGTTGGTGACCCGAAAACAGTGTCAGAGAGCTCTGAATGTCCCAAAAATATTTGCAGCCTGAAAAGGGCATTAATCCGCACCCTGGCCCCCTGAAATTCCCCAAAATATTTTTGGCCCAAAAAATGCATCCTACATCCCTGAAGTTCAGAAAATGTTGGCAGCACAAAACCGGCCTTAAAATACATATTAGGCCTGCAAAAATGTAGAAAATTTTGGAGGCCCAAAAAAGGGGTTTACAGGCATCCTAGACCCCCTAAAGTCCAGAAAATGTTGGCAGCCCAAAAACTGTGTCAGAGAGCTCTGAATGTCCCAAAAACATTTGCAGTCTGAAAAGGGCATTAACCCGCATGCTAGACCCGTGAAATTTCCCAAAATATTTTGGCCACGAAAAATTCATCTTACACCCCTGAAAATTCAGAAAATGTTGGCAGCACAAAAAAGGCCTTAAAATACATATTAGGCCTCCAAAAATGTAGAAAACTTTGGAGGCCCAAAAAAGGGGTTTACAGGCATCCTAGACCCCCTAAAGTCCAGAAAATGTTGGCAGCCCAAAAACTGTGTCAGAGAGCTCTGAATGTCCCAAAAACATTTGCAGTCTGAAAAGGGCATTAACCCGCATGCTAGACCCCTGAAATTTCCTAAAATATTTTGGCCATGAAAAATTCATCTTACACCCCTGAAAATTCAGAAAATGTTGGCAGCACAAAAAAGGCCTTAAAATACATATTAGGCCTCTAAAAATGTAGAAAACTTTGGAGGCCCAAAAAAGGGGTTTACAGGCATCCTAGACCCCCTAAAGTCCAGAAAATGTTGGTAGGCCAAAAACTGTGTCAGAGAGCTCTGAATGTCCCAAAAACATTTGCAGCCTGAAAAGGGCATTAACCCACATCCTAAACCCCTGAAATTCCCAAAAACATTTTTGGCCCGGAAAATGCATCCTACACCCCTGAAAGTTCCGAAAATGTTGGCAGCCCCAAAAAGGCCTTAAAATGCATCTTATTCCTGCAAAAATCTTGATAACTTTGGAGGCCCAAAAAAGGGGCCTTTTTGAAAGTATTCTAAGAACACTGGTAATGTCCGCGGACATTAAAAGTTTCCATAGGCCATAGTTGAAATGTTTTACTCTATGGGTGTGATATGCTGCGGTGGAGATGGAGACGGGTGCAGCATCATCATCATCTAGACCCCATAAAGTCCAGAAAATGTTGGTGACCCGAAAACAGTGTCAGAGAGCTCTGAATGTCCCAAAAATATTTGGAGCCTGAAAAGGGCATTAATCCGCATCCTGGCCCGCTGAAATTCCCCAAAATATTTTTGGCCCAAAAAATGCATCCTATATCCCTGAAGTTCAGAAAATGTTGGCAGCAAAAAACAGGCCTTAAAATACATATTAGGCCTGCAAAAATGTAGAAAACTTTGGAGGCCCAAAAACGGGGTTTACAGGCATCCTAGACCCCTTAAAGTCCAGAAAATGTTGGCGGCCCAAAAACTGTGTCAGAGAGCTCTGAATGTCCCAAAAACATTTGCAGTCTGAAAAGGGCATTGACCCGCATTCTAGACCCCTGAAATTCCCCAAAATATTTTGGCCACGAAAAATTCATCCTACACCCCTGAAAATTCAGAAAATGTTGGCAGCACAAAAACGGCCTTAAAATACACATTAGGCCTGCAAAAATGTAGAAAACTTTGGAGGACCAAAAAAGGGGTTTGCAGGCATCCTAGACCCCCTAAAGTCCAGAAAATGTTGGTGGCCCAAAAACTGTGTCAGAGAGCTCTGAATGGCCCAAAAACGGTTGCAGCCTGGAAAGGGCATTAACCCACATCCTAAACCCCTGAAATTCCCAAAAACATTTTTGGCCCGAAAAATGCATCCAGCACCCCTGAAAGTTCAGGAAATGTTGGCAGCCCCAAAAAGTCCTTAAAATGCATCTTATTCCTGCAAAAATCTTGATAACTTTGGAGGAACAAAAAAGGGGTTTACATCCTAGACCCCATAAAGTCCAGAAAATGTTGGTGACCCGAAAACAGTGTCAGAGAGCTCTGAATGTCCCAAAAATATTTGCAGCCTGAAAAGGGCATTAATCCGCATCCTGGTCCCCTGAAATTCCCCAATATATTTTTGGCCCAAAAAATGCATCCTACATCCCTGAAGTTCACAAAATGTTGGCAGCACAAAACAGGCCTTAAAATACATATTAGGCCTGCAAAAATGTAGAAAACTTTGAAGGCCCAAAAAAGTGGTTTACAGGCATCCTAGACCCCCTAAAGTCCAGAAAATGTTGGCAGCCCAAAAACTGTGTCAGAGAGCTCTGAATGTCCCAAAAACATTTGCAGTCTGAAAAGGGCATTAACCCGCATGCTAGACCCATGAAATTTCCCAAAATATTTTGGCCACGAAAAATTCATTCTACACCCATGAAAATTCAGAAAATGTTGGCAGCACAAAAAAGGCCTTAAAATACATATTAGGCCTATAAAAATGTAGAAAACTTTGGAGGCCCAAAAAAGGGTTTACAGGCATCCTAGACCCCCTAAAGTCCAGAAAATGTTGGTAGGCCAACAACTGTGTCAGAGAGCTCTGAATGTCCCAAAAACGTTTGCAGCCTGAAAAGGGCATTAACCCACATCCTAAACCCCTGAAATTCCCAAAAACATTTTTGGCCCGAAAAATGCATCCTACACCCCTGAAAGTTCAGAAAATGTTGGCAGCCCCAAAAAGTCCTTAAAATGCATCTTATTCCTGCAAAAATCTTGATAACTTTGGAGGAACAAAAAAGGGGTTTACATCCTAGACCCCATAAAGTCCAGAAAATGTTGGTGACCCGAAAACAGTGTCAGAGAGCTCTGAATGTCCCAAAAATATTTGCAGCCTGAAAAGGGCATTAATCCGCATCCTGGTCCCCTGAAATTCCCCAATATATTTTTGGCCCAAAAAATGCATCCTACATCCCTGAAGTTCAGAAAATGTTGGCAGCACAAAACAGGCCTTAAAATACACATTAGGCCTGCAAAAATGTAGAAAACTTTGGAGGCCCAAAAAAGGGGTTTACAGGCATCCTAGACCCCCTAAAGTCCAGAAAATGTTGGCGGCCTAAAAACTGTGTCAGAGAGTACTGAATGTCCCAAAAACATTTGCAGTCTGAAAAGGGTATTAACCCACATGCTAGACCCCTGAAATTCCCCCAAAATATTTTGGCCACGAAAAATTCATCCTACGCCCCTGAAAATTCAGAAAATGTTGGCAGCACAAAACAGGCCTTAAAATACACATTAGGCCTGCAAAAATGTAGAAAACTTTGGAGGCCCAAAAAAGGGGTTTACAGGCATCCAAGACCCCCTAAAGTCCAGAAAATTTTGGTGGCCCAAAAACTGTGTCAGAGAGCTCTGAAGGGCCCAAAAACGCTTGCAGCCTGAAAAGGGCATTAACCCACATCCTAGACCCCTGAAATTCCTAAAAACATTTATGGCCCGAAAAATGCATCCTACACCCCTTAAAGTTCAGAAACTGTTGGCAGCCCAAAAAATGCCTTAAAATGCATCTTATTCCTGCAATAATCTTTAAAACTTTGGAGGCCCAAAAAAGGGGTTTACATCCTAGACCCCATAAAGTCCAGAAAATGTTGGTGACCCGAAAACAGTGTCAGAGAGCTCTGAATGTCCCAAAAATATTTGCAGCCTGAATAGGGCATTAATCCGCACCCTGGCCCCCTGAAATTCCCCAAAATATTTTTGGCCCAAAAAATGCATCCTACATCCCTGAAGTTCAGAAAATGTTGGCAGCACAAAACCGGCCTTAAAATACATATTAGGCCTGCAAAAATGTAGAAAATTTTGGAGGCCCAAAAAAGGGGTTTACAGGCATCCTAGACCCCCTAAAGTCCAGAAAATGTTGGCGGCCCAAAAACTGTGTCAGAGAGCTCTGAATGTCCCAAAAACATTTGCAGTCTGAAAAGGGCATTAACCCGCATGCTAGACCCCTGAAATTTCCCAAAATATTTTGGCCATGAAAAATTCATCCTACACCCCTGAAAATTCAGAAAATGTTGGCAGCACAAAAAAGGCCTTAAAATACATATTAGGCCTCCAAAAATGTAGAAAACTTTGGAGGCCCAAAAAAGGGGTTTACAGGCATCCTAGACCCCCTAAAGTCCAGAAAATGTTGGCAGCCCAAAAACTGTGTCAGAGAGCTCTGAATGTCCCAAAAACATTTGCAGTCTGAAAAGGGAATTAACCTGCATGCTAGACCCCTGAAATTTCCCAAAATATTTTGGCCACGAAAAATTCATCTTACACCCCTGAAAATTCTGAAAATGTTGGCAGCACAAAAAAGGCCTTAAAATACATATTAGGCCTCTAAAAATGTAGAAAACTTTGGAGGCCCAAAAAAGGGGTTTACAGGCATCCTAGACCCCTTAAAGTCCAGAAAATGTTGGCGGCCCAAAAACTGTGTCAGAGAGCTCTGAATGTCCCAAAAACATTTGCAGTCTGAAAAGGGTATTAACCCACATGCTAGACCCCCCTGAAATTCCCCCAAAATATTTTGGCCACGAAAAATTCATCCTGCGCCCCTGAAAATTCAGAAAATGTTGGCAGCACAAAAAAGGCCTAAAAATGCATCTTAGGCCTGTAAAAATGTAGAAAACTTTGGAGGCCCAAAAAAGGGGTTTACAGGCATCCAAGACCCCCTAAAGTCCAGAAAATGTTGGTGGCCCAAAAACTGTGTCAGATAGCTCTGAAGGGCCCAAAAACGCTTGCAGCCTGAAAAGGGCATTAACCCGCATCCTAGACCCCTGAAATTCCTAAAAACATTTATGGCCCGAAAAATGCATCCTACACCCCTTAAAGTTCAGAAACTGTTGGCAGCCCAAAAAATGCCTTAAAATGCATCTTATTCCTGCAATAATCTTTAAAACTTTGGAGGCCCAAAAAAGGGGTTTGCAGGCATCCTAAACCCCATAAAGTCCAGAAAATGTTGGTGACCCGAAAACAGTGTCAGAGAGCTCTGAATGTCCCAAAAATATTTGCAGCCTGAAAAGGGCATTAATCCGCACCCTGGCCCCCTGAAATTCCCCAAAATATTTTTGGCCCAAAAAATGCATCCTACATCCCTGAAGTTCAGAAAATGTTGGTAGCACAAAAAAGGCCTTAAAATACATATTAGGCCTCTCAAAATGTAGAAAACTTTGGAGGCCCAAAAAAGGGGTTTACAGGCATCCTAGACCCCTTAAAGTCCAGAAAATGTTGGCGGCCCAAAAACTGTGTCAGAGAGCTCTGAATGTCCCAAAAACATTTGCAGTCTGAAAAGGGTATTAACCCACATGCTAGACCCCCCTGAAATTCCCCCAAAATATTTTGGCCACGAAAAATTCATCCTACGCCCCTGAAAATTCAGAAAATGTTGGCAGCACAAAAAAGGCCTAAAAATGCATCTTAGGCCTGTAAAAATGTAGAAAACTTTGGAGGCCCAAAAAAGGGGTTTACAGGCATCCAAGACCCCCTAAAGTCCAGAAAATGTTGGTGGCCCAAAAACTGTGTCAGATAGCTCTGAAGGGCCCAAAAACGCTTGCAGCCTGAAAAGGGCATTAACCCGCATCCTAGACCCCTGAAATTCCTAAAAACATTTATGGCCCGAAAAATGCATCCTACACCCCTTAAAGTTCAGAAACTGTTGGCAGCCCAAAAAATGCCTTAAAATGCATCTTATTCCTGCAATAATCTTTAAAACTTTGGAGGCCCAAAAAAGGGGTTTGCAGGCATCCTAGACCCCATAAAGTCCAGAAAATGTTGGTGACCCGAAAACAGTGTCAGAGAGCTCTGAATGTCCCAAAAATATTTGCAGCCTGAAAAGGGCATTAATCCGCACCCTGGCCCCCTGAAATTCCCCAAAATATTTTTGGCCCAAAAAATGCATCCTACATCCCTGAAGTTCAGAAAATGTTGGCAGCACAAAAAAGGCCTTAAAATACATATTAGGCCTCTAAAAATGTAGAAAACTTTGGAGGCCCAAAAAAGGGGTTTACAGGCATCCTAGACCCCCTAAAGTCCAGAAAATGTTGGCGGCCCAAAAACTGTGTCAGAGAGCTCTGAATGTCCCAAAAACATTTACAGTCTGAAAAGGGCATTGACACGCATGCTAGACCTCTGAAATTCCCCAAAATATTTTGGCCACGAAAAATTCATCCTACACCCCTGAAAATTCAGAAAATGTTGGCAGCACAAAAACGGCCTTAAAATACATATTAGGCAAATGTAGAAAACCTTGGAGGCCCAAAAAAGGGGTTTGCAGGCATCCTAGACCCCATAAAGTCCAGAAAATGTTGGTGACCCGAAAACAGTGTCAGAGAGCTCTGAATGTCCCAAAAATATTTGCAGCCTGAAAAGGGCATTAATCCGCACCCTGGCCCCCTGAAATTCCCCAAAATATTTTTGGCCCAAAAAATGCATCCTACATCCCTGAAGTTCAGAAAATGTTGGCAGCACAAAACCGGCCTTAAAATACATATTAGGCCTGCAAAAATGTAGAAAATTTTGGAGGCCCAAAAAAGGGGTTTACAGGCATCCTAGACCCCCTAAAGTCCAGAAAATGTTGGCAGCCCAAAAACTGTGTCAGAGAGCTCTGAATGTCCCAAAAACATTTGCAGTCTGAAAAGGGCATTAACCCGCATGCTAGACCCCTGAAATTTCCCAAAATATTTTGGCCACGAAAAATTCATCTTACACCCCTGAAAATTCAGAAAATGTTGGCAGCACAAAAAAGGCCTTAAAATACATATTAGGCCTCCAAAAATGTAGAAAACTTTGGAGGCCCAAAAAAGGGGTTTACAGGCATCCTAGACCCCCTAAAGTCCAGAAAATGTTGGCAGCCCAAAAACTGTGTCAGAGAGCTCTGAATGTCCCAAAAACATTTGCAGTCTGAAAAGGGCATTGACCCGCATGCTAGACCCCTGAAATTCCCCAAAATATTTTGGCCACGAAAAATTCATCCTACACCCCTGAAAATTCAGAAAATGTTGGCAGCACAAAAACGGCCTTAAAATACACATTAGGCCTGCAAAAATGTAGAAAACTTTGGAGGACCAAAAAAGGGGTTTGCAGGCATCCTAGACCCCCTAAAGTCCAGAAAATGTTGGTGGCCCAAAAACTGTGTCAGAGAGCTCTGAATGGCCCAAAAACGGTTGCAGCCTGGAAAGGGCATTAACCCACATCCTAAACCCCTGAAATTCCCAAAAACATTTTTGGCCCGAAAAATGCATCCAGCACCCCTGAAAGTTCAGGAAATGTTGGCAGCCCCAAAAAGGCCTTAAAATGCATCTTATTCCTGCAAAAATCTTGATAACTTTGGAGGCCCAAAAAAGGGGTTTACATCCTAGACCCCATAAAGTCCAGAAAATGTTGGTGACCTGAAAACAGTGTCAGAGAGCTCTGAATGTCCCAAAAATATTTGCAGCCTGAAAAGGGCATTAATCCACATCCTGGCCCCCTGAAATACCCCAAAATATTTTGGCCACAAAAAAATCATCCTACACCCCTGAAAATTCAGAAAATGTTGGCAGCACAAAAAAGGCCTTAAAATACATATTAGGCATATGTAGAAAACTTTGGAGGCCCAAAAAAAGGGGTTTACAGGCATCCTAGACCCCCTAAAGTCCAGAAAATGTTGGTATTCCAAAAACTGTGTCAGAGAGCTCTGAATGTCCAAAAATGTTTGCAGCCTGAAAAGGGCATTAACCCACATCCTAAACCCCTGAAATTCCCAAAAACATTTTTGGACCGAAAAATGCATCCTACACCCCTGAAAGTTCAGAAAATGTTGGCAGCCCCAAAAAGGCCTTAAAATGCATCTCATTCCTGCAAAAATCTTGATAACTTTGGAGGCCCAAAAAAGGGGTTTACATCCTAGACCCCATAAAGTCCAGAAAATGTTGGTGACCCGAAAACAGTGTCAGAGAGCTCTGAATGTCCCAAAAATATGTGCAGCCTGAAAAGGGCATTAATCCGCATCCTGGCCCCCTGAAATTCCCCAAAATATTTTTGGCACAAAAAATGCAACCTATATCCCTGAAGTTCAGAAAATGTTGGCAGCACAAAACAGGCCTTAAAATACATATTAGGCCTGCAAAAATGTAGAAAACTTTGGAGGCCCAATAAAGGGGTTTACAGGCATCCTAGACCCACTAAAGTCCAGAAAATGTGGGCGGTCCAAAAACTGTGTCAGAGAGCTCTGAATGTCCCAAAAACATTTGCAGTCTGAAAAGGGCATTAACCCGCATGCTAGACCCCTGAAATTCCCCAAAATATTTTGGCCACGAAAAATTCATCCTACATCCCTGAAAATTCAGAAAATGTTGGCAGCACAAAAAAGGCCTTAAAATACATATTAGGCCTGTAAAAATGTAGAAAACTTTGGAGGCCCAAAAAAGGGGTTTAGATGCATCCTAGACCCCCTAAAGTCCAGAAAATGTTGGTGGCCCAAAAACTGTGTCAGAGAGTTCTGAATGGCACAAAAACGCTTGCAGCTTGAAAAGGGCATTAACCCGCATCCTAAACCCCTGAAATTCCCAAAAACATTCTTGGCCCGAAAAATGCATCCTACACCCCTGAAAGTTCAGAAAATGTTGGCAGCCCCAAAAAGGCCTTAAAATGCATCTTATTCCTGCAAAAATCTTGATAACTTTGGAGGCCCAAAAAAGGGGTTTACAGGCATCCTAGACCCACTAAAGTCCAGAAAATGTGGGCGGCCCAAAAACTGTGTCAGAGAGCTCTAATTGTCCCAAAAACATTTGCAGTCTGAAAAGGGCATTAACCCACATGCTAGACCCCTGAAATTCCCCAAAATATTTTGGCCACGAAAAAATTCATCCTACACCCCTGAAAATTCAGAAAATGTTGGCAGCACAAAAAAGGCCTTAAAATACATATTAGGCCTGCAAAAATGTAGAAAACTTTAGAGGCCCAAAAAAGGGGTTTAGATGCATCCTAGACCCCCTAAAGTCCAGAAAATGTTGGTGGCCCAAAAACTGTGTCAGAGAGTTCTGAATGGCCCAAAAACACTTGCAGCCTGAAAAGGGCATTAACCCGCATCCTAAACCCGTGAAATTCCCAAAAACATTCTTGGCCCGAAAAATGCATCCTACACCCCTGAAAGTTCAGAAAATGGTGGCAGCCCCAAAAAGGCCTTAAAATGCATCTTATTCCTGCAAAAATCTTGATAACTTTGGAGGCCCAAAAAAGGGGTTTACATGCTAGACCCCATAAAGTCTAGAAAATGTTGGTGACCCGAAAACAGTGTCAGAGAGCTCTGAATGTCCCAAAAATATTTGCAGCCTGAAAAGGGCATTAATCCGCATCCTGGCCCCCTGAAATTCCCCAAAATATTTTTGGCCCGAAAAATGCATCCTACATCCCTGAAGTTCAGAAAATGTTGGCAGCACAAAACAGGCCTTAAAATACATATTAGGCCTGCAAAAATGTAGAAAACTTTGGAGGCCCAAAAAAGGGGTTTACAGGCATCCTAGACCCCCTAAAGTCCAGAAAATGTTGGCAGCCCAAAAACTGTGTCAGAGAGCTCTGAAGGGCCCAAAAACGGTTGCAGCCTGGAAATGGCATTAACCCACATCCTAAACCCCTGAAATTCCCAAAAACATTTTTGGCCCGAAAAATGCATCCTACATCCCTGAAGTTCAGAAAATGTTGGCAGCACAAAACAGGCCTTAAAATACACATTAGGCCTGCAAAAATGTAGAAAACTTTGGAGGCCCAAAAAAGGGGTTTACAGGCATCCTAGACCCCCTAAAGTCCAGAAAATGTTGGCGGCCCAAAAACTGTGTCAGAGAGTTCTGAATGTCCCAAAAACATTTGCAGTCTGAAAAGGGCATTAACCCGCATGCTAGACCCCTGAAATTTCCCAAAATATTTTGGCCACAAAAAAATCATCCTACACCCCTGAAAATTCAGAAAATGTTGGCAGCACAAAAAAGGCCTTAAAATACATATTAGGCATATGTAGAAAACTTTGGAGGCCCAAAAAAAGGGGTTTACAGGCATCCTAGACCCCCTAAAGTCCAGAAAATGTTGGTATTCCAAAAACTGTGTCAGAGAGCTCTGAATGTCCAAAAATGTTTGCAGCCTGAAAAGGGCATTAACCCACATCCTAAACCCCTGAAATTCCCAAAAACATTTTTGGCCCGAAAAATGCATCCTACACCCCTGAAAGTTCAGAAAATGTTGGCAGCCCCAAAAAGGCCTTAAAATGCATCTCATTCCTGCAAAAATCTTGATAACTTTGAAGGCCCAAAAAAGGGGTTTACATCCTAGACCCCATAAAGTCCAGAAAATGTTGGTGACCCGAAAACAGTGTCAGAGAGCTCTGAATGTCCCAAAAATATGTGCAGCCTGAAAAGGGCATTAATCCGCATCCTGGCCCCCTGAAATTCCCCAAAATATTTTTGGCACAAAAAATGCAACCTATATCCCTGAAGTTCAGAAAATGTTGGCAGCACAAAACAGGCCTTAAAATACATATTAGGCCTGCAAAAATGTAGAAAACTTTGGAGGCCCAATAAAGGGGTTTACAGGCATCCTAGACCCACTAAAGTCCAGAAAATGTGGGCGGTCCAAAAACTGTGTCAGAGAGCTCTGAATGTCCCAAAAACATGTGCAGTCTAAAAAGGGCATTAACCCGCCTGCTAGACCCCTGAAATTCCCCAAAATATTTTGGCCACGAAAAATTCATCCTACATCCCTGAAAATTCAGAAAATGTTGGCAGCACAAAAAAGGCCTTAAAATACATATTAGGCCTGTAAAAATGTAGAAAACTTTGGAGGCCCAAAAAAGGGGTTTAGATGCATGCTAGACCCCCTAAAGTCCAGAAAATGTTGGTGGCCCAAAAACTGTGTCAGAGAGTTCTGAATGGCACAAAAACGCTTGCAGCTTGAAAAGGGCATTAACCCGCATCCTAAACCCCTGAAATTCCCAAAAACATTCTTGGCCCGAAAAATGCATCCTACACCCCTGAAAGTTCAGAAAATGTTGGCAGCCCCAAAAAGGCCTTAAAATGCATCTTATTCCTGCAAAAATCTTGATAACTTTGGAGGCCCAAAAACGGGGTTTACATCCTAGACCCCATAAAGTCCAGAAAATGTTGGTGACCAGAAAAAGTGTCAGAGAGCTCTGAATGTCCCAAAAATATTTGCAGCCTGGAAAGGGCATTAATCCGCATCCTGGCCCCCTGAAATTCCCCAAAATATTTTTGGCACAAAAAATGCAACCTATATCCCTGAAGTTCAGAAAATGTTGGCAGCACAAAACAGGCCTTAAAATACATATTAGGCCTGCAAAAATGTAGAAAACTTTGGAGGCCCAAAAAAGGGGTTTACAGGCATCCTAGACCCACTAAAGTCCAGAAAATGTGGGCGGCCCAAAAACTGTGTCAGAGAGCTCTAATTGTCCCAAAAACATTTGCAGTCTGAAAAGGGCATTAACCCGCATGCTAGACCCCTGAAATTCCCCAAAATATTTTGGCCACGAAAAATTCATCCTACACCCCTGAAAATTCAGAAAATGTTGGCAGCACAAAAAAGGCCTTAAAATACATATTAGGCCTGCAAAAATGTAGAAAACTTTGGAGGCCCAAAAAAGGGGTTTAGATGCATCCTAGACCCCCTAAAGTCCAGAAAATGTTGGTGGCCCAAAAACTGTGTCAGAGAGTTCTGAATGGCCCAAAAACGCTTGCTGCCTGAAAAGGGCATTAACCCGCATCCTAAACCCCTGAAATTCCCAAAAACATTCTTGGCCCGAAAAATGCATCCTACACCCCTGAAAGTTCAGAAAATGTTGGCAGCCCCAAAAAGGCCTTAAAATGCATCTTATTCCTGCAAAAATCTTGATAACTTTGGAGGCCCAAAAAAGGGGTTTACATCCTAGACCCCATAAAGTCCAGAAAATGTTGGTGACCCGAAAAAGTGTCAGATAGCTCTGAATGTCCCAAAAATATTTGCAGCCTGGAAAGGGCATTAATCCGCATCCTGGCCCCCTGAAATTCCCCAAAATATTTTTGGCACAAAAAATGCAACCTATATCCCTGAAGTTCAGAAAATGTTGGCAGCACAAAAGAGGCCTTAAAATACATATTGGGCCTGCAAAAATGTAGAAAACTTTGGAGGCCCAAAAAAGGGGTTTACAGGCATCCTAGACCCCCTAAAGTCCAGAAAATGTTGGCAGCCCAAAAACTGTGTCAGAGAGCTCTGAAGGGCCCAAAAACGGTTGCAGCCTGGAAATGGCATTAACCCACATCCTAAACCCCTGAAATTCCCAAAAACATTTTTGGCCCGAAAAATGCATCCTACATCCCTGAAGTTCAGAAAATGTTGGCAGCACAAAACAGGCCTTAAAATACACATTAGGCCTGCAAAAATGTAGAAAACTTTGGAGGCCCAAAAAAGGGGTTTACAGGCATCCTAGACCCCCTAAAGTCCAGAAAATGTTGGCGGCCCAAAAACTGTGTCAGAGAGTTCTGAATGTCCCAAAAACATTTGCAGTCTGAAAAGGGCATTAACCCGCATGCTAGACCCCTGAAATTTCCCAAAATATTTTGGCCACAAAAAAATCATCCTACAACCCTGAAAATTCAGAAAATGTTGGCAGCACAAAAAAGGCCTTAAAATACATATTAGGCATATGTAGAAAACTTTGGAGGCCCAAAAAAAGGGGTTTACAGGCATCCTAGACCCCCTAAAGTCCAGAAAATGTTGGTATTCCAAAAACTGTGTCAGAGAGCTCTGAATGTCCAAAAATGTTTGCAGCCTGAAAAGGGCATTAACCCACATCCTAAACCCCTGAAATTCCCAAAAACATTTTTGGCCCGAAAAATGCATCCTACACCCCTGAAAGTTCAGAAAATGTTGGCAGCCCCAAAAAGGCCTTAAAATGCATCTCATTCCTGCAAAAATCTTGATAACTTTGGAGGCCCAAAAAAGGGGTTTACATCCTAGACCCCATAAAGTCCAGAAAATGTTGGTGACCCGAAAACAGTGTCAGAGAGCTCTGAATGTCCCAAAAATATGTGTAGCCTGAAAAGGGCATTAATCCGCATCCTGGCCCCCTGAAATTCCCCAAAATATTTTTGGCACAAAAAATGCAACCTATATCCCTGAAGTTCAGAAAATGTTGGCAGCACAAAACAGGCCTTAAAATACATATTAGGCCTGCAAAAATGTAGAAAACTTTGGAGGCCCAATAAAGGGGTTTACAGGCATCCTAGACCCACTAAAGTCCAGAAAATGTGGGCGGTCCAAAAACTGTGTCAGAGAGCTCTGAATGTCCCAAAAACATGTGCAGTCTGAAAAGGGCATTAACCCGCCTGCTAGACCCCTGAAATTCCCCAAAATATTTTGGCCACGAAAAATTCATCCTACATCCCTGAAAATTCAGAAAATGTTGGCAGCACAAAAAAGGCCTTAAAATACATATTAGGCCTGTAAAAATGTAGAAAACTTTGGAGGCCCAAAAAAGGGGTTTAGATGCATGCTAGACCCCCTAAAGTCCAGAAAATGTTGGTGGCCCAAAAACTGTGTCAGAGAGTTCTGAATGGCACAAAAACGCTTGCAGCTTGAAAAGGGCATTAACCCGCATCCTAAACCCCTGAAATTCCCAAAAACATTCTTGGCCCGAAAAATGCATCCTACACCCCTGAAAGTTCAGAAAATGTTGGCAGCCCCAAAAAGGCCTTAAAATGCATCTTATTCCTGCAAAAATCTTGATAACTTTGGAGGCCCAAAAACGGGGTTTACATCCTAGACCCCATAAAGTCCAGAAAATGTTTGTGACCAGAAAAAGTGTCAGAGAGCTCTGAATGTCCCAAAAATATTTGCAGCCTGGAAAGGGCATTAATCCGCATCCTGGCCCCCTGAAATTCCCCAAAATATTTTTGGCACAAAAAATGCAACCTATATCCCTGAAGTTCAGAAAATGTTGGCAGCACAAAACAGGCCTTAAAATACATATTAGGCCTGCAAAAATGTAGAAAACTTTGGAGGCCCAAAAAAGGGGTTTACAGGCATCCTAGACCCACTAAAGTCCAGAAAATGTGGGCGGCCCAAAAACTGTGTCAGAGAGCTCTAATTGTCCCAAAAACATTTGCAGTCTGAAAAGGGCATTAACCCGCATGCTAGACCCCTGAAATTCCCCAAAATATTTTGGCCACGAAAAATTCATCCTACACCCCTGAAAATTCAGAAAATGTTGGCAGCACAAAAAAGCCCTTAAAATACATATTAGGCCTGCAAAAATGTAGAAAACTTTGGAGGCCCAAAAAAGGGGTTTAGATGCATCCTAGACCCCCTAAAGTCCGGAAAATGTTGGTGGCCCAAAAACTGTGTCAGAGAGTTCTGAATGGCCCAAAAACGCTTGCAGCCTGAAAAGGGCATTAACCCGCATCCTAAACCCCTGAAATTCCCAAAAACATTCTTGGCCCGAAAAATGCATCCTACACCCCTGAAAGTTCAGAAAATGTTGGCAGCCCCAAAAAGGCCTTAAAATGCATCTTATTCCTGCAAAAATCTTGATAACTTTGGAGGCCCAAAAAAGGGGTTTACATCCTAGACCCCATAAAGTCCAGAAAATGTTGGTGACCCGAAAAAGTGTCAGATAGCTCTGAATGTCCCAAAAATATTTGCAGCCTGGAAAGGGCATTAATCCGCATCCTGGCCCCCTGAAATTCCCCAAAATATTTTTGGCACAAAAAATGCAACCTATATCCTTGAAGTTCAGAAAATGTTGGCAGCACAAAAGAGGCCTTAAAATACATATTAGGCCTGCAAAAATGTAGAAAACTTTGGAGGCCCAAAAAAGGGGTTTACAGGCATCCTAGACCCACTAAAGTCCAGAAAATGTGGGCGGCCCAAAAACTGTGTCAGAGAGCTCTGATTGTCCCAAAAACATTTGCAGTCTGAAAAGGGCATTAACCCGCATGCTAGACCCCTGAAATTCCCCAAAATATTTTGGCCACGAAAAATTCATCCTACACCCCTGAAAATTCAGAAAATGTTGGCAGCACAAAAAAGGCCTTAAAATACATATTAGGCCTGCAAAAATGTAGAAAACTTTGGAGGCCCAAAAAAGGGGTTTAGATGCATCCTAGACCCCCTAAAGTCCAGAAAATGTTGGTGGCCCAAAAACTGTGTCAGAGAGTTCTGAATGGCCCAAAAACGCTTGCAGCCTGAAAAGGGCATTAACCCGCATCCTAAACCCCTGAAATTCCCAAAAACATTCTTGGCCCGAAAAATGCATCCTACACCCCTGAAAGTTCAGAAATAGTTGGCAGCCCCAAAAAGGCCTTAAAATGCATCTTATTCCTGCAAAAATCTTGATAACTTTGGAGGCCCAAAAAAGGGGTTTACATGCTAGACCCCATAAAGTCCAGAAAATGTTGGTGACCCGAAAACAGTGTCAGAGAGCTCTGAATGTCCCAAAAATATTTGCAGCCTGAAAAGGGCATTAATCCGCATCCTGGCCCCCTGAAAATCCCCAAAATATTTTTGGCCCGAAAAATGCATCCTACATCCCTGAAGTTCAGAAAATGTTGGCAGCACAAAACAGGCCTTAAAATACATATTAGGCCTGCAAAAATGTAGAAAACTTTGGAGGCCCAAAAAAGGGGTTTACAGGCATCCTAGACCCACTAAAGTCCAGAAAATGTTGGCGGCCCAAAAACTGTGTCAGAGAGCTCTGAATGTCCCAAAAACATTTGCAGTCTGAAAAGGGCATTAACCCGCATGCTAGACCCCTGAAATTCCCCCAAAATATTTTGGCCACGAAAAATTCATCCTACGCCGCTGAAAATTCAGAAAATGTTGGCAGCACAAAAAAGGCCTTAAAATATATATTAGGCCTGCAAAAATGTAGAAAACTTTGGAGGCCCAAAAAAGGGGTTTACAGGCATCCAAGACCCCCTAAAGTCCAGAAAATGTTGGTGGCCCAAAAACTGTGTCAGAGAGCTCTGAAGGGCCCAAAAACGCTTGCAGCCTGAAAAGGGCATTAACTCGCATCCTAGACCCCTGAAATTCCTAAAAACATTTATGGCCCGAAAAATGCATCCTACACCCCTTAAAGTTCAGAAACTGTTGGCAGCCCAAAAAAATGCCTTAAAATGCATCTTATTCCTGCAATAATCTTTAAAACTTTGGAGGCCCAAAAAAGGGGTTTGCAGGCATCCTAGACCCCATAAAGTCCAGAAAATGTTGGTGACCCGAAAACAGTGTCAGAGAGCTCTGAATGTCCCAAAACTATTTGCAGCCTAAAAAGGGCATTAATCCGCACCCTAGCCCCCTGAAATTCCCCAAAATATTTTTGGCCCAAAAAATGCATCCTACATCCCTGAAGTTCAGAAAATGTTGGCAGCATAAAACCGGCCTTAAAATACATATTAGGCCTGCAAAAATGTAGAAAATTTTGGAGGCCCAAAAAAGGGGTTTACAGGCATCCTAGACCCCCTAAAGTCCAGAAAATGTTGGCGGCCCAAAAACTGTGTCAGAGAGCTCTGAATGTCCCAAAAACATTTGCAGTCTGAAAAGGGCATTAACCCGCATGCTAGACCCCTGAAATTTCCCAAAATATTTTGGCCATGAAAAATGCATCCTACACCCCTGAAAATTCAGAAAATGTTGGCTGCACAAAAAAGACCTTAAAATACATATTAGACCTCCAAAAATGTAGAAAACTTTGGATGCCCAAAAAAGGGGTTTACAGGCATCCTAGACCCCCCTAAAGTCCAGAAAATGTTGGTAGGCCAACAACTGTGTCAGAGAGCTCTGAATGTCCCAAAAACCTTTGCAGCCTGAAAAGGGCATTAACCCACATCCTAGACCCCTGAAATTCCTAAAAACAATTATGGCTCAAAAAATACATCCTACACCCCTGAAAGTTCAGAAAATGATGGCAACCCAAAAAATGCCTTAAAATGCATCTTATTCTTGCAATAATCTTGAAAACTTTGGAGGCCCAAAAAAGGGGTTTACATCCTAGACCCCATAAAGTCCAGAAAATGTTGGTGACCCGAAAACAGTGTCAGAGAGCTCTGAATGTCCCAAAAATATTTGCAGCCTGAAAAGGGCATTAATCCGCATCCTGGCCCCCTGAAATTCCCCAAAATATTTTTGGCCCGAAAAATGCATCCTACATCCCTGAAGTTCAGAAAATGTTGGCAGCACAAAACAGGCCTTAAAATACATATTAGGCCTGCAAAAATGTAGAAAACTTTGGAGGCCCAAAAAAGGGGTTTACAGGCATCCTAGACCCCCTAAAGTCCAGAAAATGTTGGTGGCCCAAAAACTGTGTCAGAGAGCTCTGAATGTCCCAAAAACATTTGCAGTCTGAAAAGGGCATTAACCCGCATGCTAGACCCCTGAAATTCCCCCAAAATATTTTGGCCACGAAAAATTCATCCTACGCCCCTGAAAATTCAGAAAATGTTGGCAGCACAAAAAAGGCCTTAAAATATATATTAGGCCTGCAAAAATGTAGAAATCTTTGGAGGCCCAAAAAAGGGGTTTACAGGCATCCAAGACCCCCTAAAGTCCAGAAAATGTTGGTGGCCCAAAAACTGTGTCAGAGAGCTCTGAAGGGCCCAAAAACGCTTGCAGCCTGAAAAGGGCATTAACTCGCATCCTAGACCCCTGAAATTCCTAAAAACATTTATGGCCCGAAAAATGCATCCTACACCCCTTAAAGTTCAGAAACTGTTGGCAGCCCAAAAAATGCCTTAAAATGCATCTTATTCCTGCAATAATCTTTAAAACTTTGGAGGCCCAAAAAAGGGGTTTGCAGGCATCCTAGACCCCATAAAGTCCAGAAAATGTTGGTGACCCGAAAACAGTGTCAGAGAGCTCTGAATGTCCCAAAACTATTTGCAGCCTAAAAAGGGCATTAATCCGCACCCTAGCCCCCTGAAATTCCCCAAAATATTTTTGGCCCAAAAAATGCATCCTACATCCCTGAAGTTCAGAAAATGTTGGCAGCATAAAACCGGCCTTAAAATACATATTAGGCCTGCAAAAATGTAGAAAATTTTGGAGGCCCAAAAAAGGGGTTTACAGGCTTCCTAGACCCCCTAAAGTCCAGAAAATGTTGGCGGCCCAAAAACTGTGTCAGAGAGCTCTGAATGTCCCAAAAACATTTGCAGTCTGAAAAGGGCATTAACCCGCATGCTAGACCCCTGAAATTTCCCAAAATATTTTGGCCATGAAAAATGCATCCTACACCCCTGAAAATTCAGAAAATGTTGGCTGCACAAAAAAGACCTTAAAATACATATTAGGCCTCCAAAAATGTAGAAAACTTTGGATGCCCAAAAAAGGGGTTTACAGGCATCCTAGACCCCCCTAAAGTCCAGAAAATGTTGGTAGGCCAACAACTGTGTCAGAGAGCTCTGAATGTCCCAAAAACCTTTGCAGCCTGAAAAGGGCATTAACCCACATCCTAGACCCCTGAAATTCCTAAAAACAATTATGGCTCAAAAAATACATCCTACACCCCTGAAAGTTCAGAAAATGATGGCAACCCAAAAAATGCCTTAAAATGCATCTTATTCTTGCAATAATCTTGAAAACTTTGGAGGCCCAAAAAAGGGGTTTACATCCTAGACCCCATAAAGTCCAGAAAATGTTGGTGACCCGAAAACAGTGTCAGAGAGCTCTGAATGTCCCAAAAATATTTGCAGCCTGAAAAGGGCATTAATCCGCATCCTGGCCCCCTGAAATTCCCCAAAATATTTTTGGCCCAAAAAATGCATCCTACATCCCTGAAGTTCAGAAAATGTTGGCAGCACAAAACAGGCCTTAAAATACATATTAGGCCTGCAAAAATGTAGAAAACTTTGCAGGCCCAAAAAAGGGTTTTACAGGCATCCTAGACCCCCTAAAGTCCAGAAAATGTTGGTGGCCCGAAAACTGTGTCAGAGAGCTCTGAATGTCCCAAAAACGTTTGCAGCCTGAAAAGAGCATTAACCCACATCCTAAACCCCTGAAATTCCCAAAAACTTTGTTGGCCCGAAAAATGCATCCTACACCCCTGAAAGTTCAGAAAATGTTGGCAGCCCCAAAAAGGCCTTAAAATGCATCTTATTCCTGCAAAAATCTTGATAACTTTGGAGGCCCAAAAAGGGGTTTACATTCCAGACCCCATAAAGTCCAGAAAATGTTGGTGACCCGAAAACAGTGTCAGAGAGCTCTGAATGTCCCAAAAATATTTGCAGCCTGAAAAGGCCATTAACCCGCATCCTGGCCCCCTGAAATTCCCCAAAATATTTTTGGCCCGAAAAATGCATCCTACACCCCTGAAAGTTCAGAAAATGATGGCAACCCAAAAAATGCCTTAAAATGCATCTTATTCTTGCAATAATCTTTAAAACTTTGGAGGCCCAAAAAAGAGGCTTGCAGGCATCCTAGACCCCATAAAGTCCAGAAAATGTTGGTGGCCCATAAACTGTATCAGAGAGCTCTGAATGTCCCAAAAACATTTGCAGTCTGAAAAGGGCATTAACCGCATGCTAGACCCCTGAAATTCCCCAAAATATTTTGACCACAAAAAATTCATCCTACACCCCTGAAAATACAGAAAATGCTGGCAGCACAAAAAAGGCCTTAAAATACATATTAGGCCTGCAAAAATGTAGAAAACTTTGGAGGCCCAAAAAAGGGTTTACAGGCATCCTAGACACCCTAAAGTCCAGAAAATGTTGGTGGCCCAAAAACTGTGTCAGAGAGCTCTGAATGGCCCAAAAATGCTTACAGCCTGAAAAGGGCATTAACCCGCATGCTAGACCCCTGAAATTCCTAAAAACATTTATGGCCCGAAAAATGCATCCTACACCCCTTAAAGTTCAGAAAATATTGGCATCCCAAAAAATGCCTTAAAATGCATCTTATTCCTGCAATAATCTTGATATTTGGAGGCCCAAAAAATGGGTTTACATCCTAGACCCCAGAAAGTCCAGAAAATGTTGGTGACCCGAAAACAGTGTCAGAGAGCTCTGAATGTCCCAAAAATATTTGCAGCCTGAAAAGGCCATTAATCCGCATCCTGGCCCCCTGAAATTCCCCAAAATATTTGTGGCCCGAAAAATGCATCCTACATACCTGAAGTTCAGAAAATGTTGGCAGCACAAAACAGGCCTTAAAATACATATTAGGCCTGCAAAAATGTAGAAAACTTTGGAGGCTCAAAAAAGGGGTTTACAGGCATCCTAGACCCACTAAAGTCCAGAAAATGTTGGCGGCCCAAAAACTGTGTCAGAGAGCTCTGAATGTCCCAAAAACGTTTGCAGCCTGAAAAGGGCATTAACCCACATCCAAAACCCCTGAAATTCCCAAAAACATTTTTGGCCCGAAAAATGCATCCTACATCCCTGAAAGTTCAGAAAATGTTGGCAGCCCCAAAAAGGCCTTAAAATGCATCTTATTCCTGCAAAAATCTTGATAACTTTGGAGGCCCAAAAAAGGGGTTTACATCCTAGACCCCATAAAGTCCAGAAAATGTTGGTGACCCGAAAAAGTGTCAGAGAGCTCTGAATGTCCCAAAAATATTTGCAGCCTGGAAAGGGCATTAATCCGCATCCTGGCCCCCTGAAATTCCCCAAAATATTTTTGGCACAAAAAATGCAACCTATATCCCTGAAGTTCAGAAAATGTTGGCAGCACAAAACAGGCCTTAAAATACATATTAGGCCTGCAAAAATGTAGAAAACTTTGGAGGCCCAAAAAAGGGGTTTACAGGCATCCTAGACCCACTAAAGTCCAGAAAATGTGGGCGGCCCAAAAACTGTGTCAGAGAGTTCTGAATGGCCCAAAAACGCTTGCAGTCTGAAAAGGGCATTAACCCGCATGCTAGACCCCTGAAATTCCCCAAAATATTTTGGCCACGAAAAATTCATCCTACACCCCTGAAAATTCAGAAAATGTTGGCAGCACAAAAAAGCCCTTAAAATACATATTAGGCCTGCAAAAATGTAGAAAACTTTGGAGGCCCAAAAAAGGGGTTTAGATGCATCCTAGACCCCCTAAAGTCCGGAAAATGTTGGTGGCCCAAAAACTGTGTCAGAGAGTTCTGAATGGCCCAAAAACGCTTGCAGCCTGAAAAGGGCATTAACCCGCATCCTAAACCCCTGAAATTCCCAAAAACATTCTTGGCCCGAAAAATGCATCCTAAACCCCTGAAAGTTCAGAAAATGTTGGCAGCCCCAAAAAGGCCTTAAAATGCATCTTATTCCTGCAAAAATCTTGATAACTTTGGAGGCCCAAAAAAGGGGTTTACATGCTAGACCCCATAAAGTCCAGAAAATGTTGGTGACCCAAAAACTGTGTCAGAGAGCTCTGAATGTCCCAAAAACATTTGCAGTCTGAAAAGGGCATTAACCCGCATGCTAGACCCCTGAAATTCCCCCAAAATATTTTGGCCACGAAAAATTCATCCTACGCCCCTGAAAATTCAGAAAATGTTGGCAGCACAAAAAAGGCCTTAAAATACATATTAGGCCTGCAAAAATGTAGAAAACTTTGGAGGCCCAAAAAAGGGGTTTACAGGCATCCAAGACCCCCTAAAGTCCAGAAAATGTTGGTGGCCCAAAAACTGTGTCAGAGAGCTCTGAAGGGCCCAAAAACGCTTGCAGCCTGAAAAGGGCATTAACTCGCATCCTAGACCCCTGAAATTCCTAAAAACATTTATGGCCCGAAAAATGCATCCTACACCCCTTAAAGTTCAGAAACTGTTGGCAGCCCAAAAAAATGCCTTAAAATGCATCTTATTCCTGCAATAATCTTTAAAACTTTGGAGGCCCAAAAAAGGGGTTTGCAGGCATCCTAAACCCCATAAAGTCCAGAAAATGTTGGTGACCCGAAAACAGTGTCAGAGAGCTCTGAATGTCCCAAAACTATTTGCAGCCTAAAAAGGGCATTAATCCGCACCCTAGCCCCCTGAAATTCCCCAAAATATTTTTGGCCCAAAAAATGCATCCTACATCCCTGAAGTTCAGAAAATGTAGGCAGCACAAAACCGGCCTTAAAATACATATTAGGCCTGCAAAAATGTAGAAAATTATGGAGGCCCAAAAAAGGGGTTTACAGGCATCCTAGACCCCCTAAAGTCCAGAAAATGTTGGCGGCCCAAAAACTGTGTCAGAGAGCTCTGAATGTCCCAAAAACATTTGCAGTCTGAAAAGGGCATTAACCCGCATGCTAGACCCCTGAAATTTCCCAAAATATTTTGGCCATGAAAAATTCATCCTACACCCCTGAAAATTCAGAAAATGTTGGCTGCACAAAAAAGACCTTAAAATACATATTAGGCCTCCAAAAATGTAGAAAACTTTGGAGGCCCAAAAAAGGGGTTTACAGGCATCCTAGACCCCCCTAAAGTCCAGAAAATGTTGGTAGGCCAACAACTGTGTCAGAGAGCTCTGAATGTCCCAAAAACCTTTGCAGCCTGAAAAGGGCATTAACCCACATCCTAGACCCCTGAAATTCCTAAAAACAATTATGGCCCAAAAAAAAAATCCTACACCCCTGAAAGTTCAGAAAATGATGGCAACCCAAAAAATGCCTTAAAATGCATCTTATTCTTGCAATAATCTTGAAAACTTTGGAGGCCCAAAAAAGGGGTTTACATCCTAGACCCCATAAAGTCCAGAAAATGTTGGTGACCCGAAAACAGTGTCAGAGAGCTCTGAATGTCCCAAAAATATTTGCAGCCTGAAAAGGGCATTAATCCGCATCCTGGCCCCCTGAAATTCCCCAAAATATTTTTGGCCCAAAAAATGCATCCTACATCCCTGAAGTTCAGAAAATGTTGGCAGCACAAAACAGGCCTTAAAATACATATTAGGCCTGCAAAAATGTAGAAAACTTTGGAGGCCCAAAAAAGGGGTTTACAGGCATCCTAGACCCCCTAAAGTCCAGAAAATGTTGGTGGCCCGAAAACTGTGTCAGAGAGCTCTGAATGTCCCAAAAACGTTTGCAGCCTGAAAAGGGCATTAACCCTCATCCTAAACCCCTGAAATTCCCAAAAACATTTTTGGCCCAAAAAATGCATCCTACACCCCTGAAAGTTCAGAAAATGTTGGCAGCCCCAAAAAGGCCTTAAAATGCATCTTATTCCTGCAAAAATCTTGATAACTTTGGAGGCCCAAAAAAGGGGTTTACATTCCAGACCCCATAAAGTCCAGAAAATGTTGGTGACCCGAAAACAGTGTCAGAGAGCTCTGAATGTCCCAAAAATATTTGCAGCCTGAAAAGGCCATTAACCCGCATCCTGGCCCCCTGAAATTCCCCAAAATATTTTTGGCCCGAAAAATGCATCCTACACCCCTGAAAGTTCAGAAAATGATGGCAACCCAAAAAATGCCTTAAAATGCATCTTATTCTTGCAATAATCTTTAAAACTTTGGAGGCCCAAAAAAGAGGTTTGCAGGCATCCTAGACCCCATAAAGTCCAGAAAATGTTGGTGGCCCATAAACTGTATCAGAGAGCTCTGAATGTCCCAAAAACATTTGCAGTCTGAAAAGGGCATTAACCCGCATGCTAGACCCCTGAAATTCCCCAAAATATTTTGACCACAAAAAATTCATCCTACACCCCTGAAAATACAGAAAATGCTGGCAGCACAAAAAAGGCCTTAAAATACATATTAGGCCTGCAAAAATGTAGAAAACTTTGGAGGCCCAAAAAAGGGTTTACAGGCATCCTAGACCCCCTAAAGTCCAGAAAATGTTGGTGGCCCAAAAACTGTGTCAGAGAGCTCTGAATGGCCCAAAAATGCTTACAGCCTGAAAAGGGCATTAACCCGCATGCTAGACCCCTGAAATTCCTAAAAACATTTATGGCCCGAAAAATGCATCCTACACCCCTTAAAGTTCAGAAAATATTGGCATCCCAAAAAATGCCTTAAAATGCATCTTATTCCTGCAATAATCTTGATATTTGGAGGCCCAAAAAATGGGTTTACATCCTATACCCCAGAAAGTCCAGAAAATGTTGGTGACCCGAAAACAGTGTCAGAGAGCTCTGAATGTCCCAAAAATATTTGCAGCCTGAAAAGGCCATTAATCCGCATCCTGGCCCCCTGAAATTCCCCAAAATATTTGTGGCCCGAAAAATGCATCCTACATACCTGAAGTTCAGAAAATGTTGGCAGCACAAAACAGGCCTTAAAATACATATTTGGCCTGCAAAAATGTAGAAAACTTTGGAGGCTCAAAAAAGGGGTTTACAGGCATCGTAGACCCCCTAAAGTCCAGAAAATGTTGGTAGGCCAAAAACTGTGTCAGAGAGCTCTGAATGTCCCAAAAACGTTTGCAGCCTGAAAAGGGCATTAACCCGCATGCTAGATCCCTGAAATTTCCCAAAAACATTTTTGGCCCGAAAAATGCATCCTACATCCCTGAAAGTTCAGAAAATGTTGGCAGCCCCAAAAAGGCCTTAAAATGCATCTTATTCCTGCAATAATCTTGATATTTGGAGGCCCAAAAAATGGGTTTACATCCTATACCCCAGAAAGTCCAGAAAATGTTGGTGACCCGAAAACAGTGTCAGAGAGCTCTGAATGTCCCAAAAATATTTGCAGCCTGAAAAGGCCATTAATCCGCATCCTGGCCCCCTGAAATTCCCCAAAATATTTGTGGCCCGAAAAATGCATCCTACATACCTGAAGTTCAGAAAATGTTGGCAGCACAAAAAATGCCTTAAAATGCATCTTATTCCTGCAATAATCTTGATATTTGGAGGCCCAAAAAATGGGTTTACATCCTATACCCCAGAAAGTCCAGAAAATGTTGGTGACCCGAAAACAGTGTCAGAGAGCTCTGAATGTCCCAAAAATATTTGCAGCCTGAAAAGGCCATTAATCCGCATCCTGGCCCCCTGAAATTCCCCAAAATATTTGTGGCCCGAAAAATGCATCCTACATACCTGAAGTTCAGAAAATGTTGGCAGCACAAAACAGGCCTTAAAATACATATTTGGCCTGCAAAAATGTAGAAAACTTTGGAGGCTCAAAAAAGGGGTTTACAGGCATCGTAGACCCCCTAAAGTCCAGAAAATGTTGGTAGGCCAAAAACTGTGTCAGAGAGCTCTGAATGTCCCAAAAACGTTTGCAGCCTGAAAAGGGCATTAACCCGCATGCTAGATCCCTGAAATTTCCCAAAAACATTTTTGGCCCGAAAAATGCATCCTACATCCCTGAAAGTTCAGAAAATGTTGGCAGCCCCAAAAAGGCCTTAAAATGCATTTTATTCCTGCAAAAATCTTGATAACTTTGGAGGCCCAAAAAAGGGGTTTACATCCTAGACCCCATAAAGTCCAGAAAATGTTGGTGGCCCATAAACTGTATCAGAGAGCTCTGAATGTCCCAAAAATATTTGCAGCCTGAAAAGGACATTAATCCGCATCCTGGCCCGCTGAAATTCCCCAAAATATTTTTGGCCCAAAAAATGCATCCTATATCCCTGAAGTTCAGAAACTGTTGGCAGCACAAAACAGGCCTTAAAATACATATTAGGCCTGCAAAAATGTAGAAAACTTTGAAGGCCCAAAAAAGGGGTTTACAGGCATCCTAGACCCCCTAAAGTCCAGAAAATGTTGGCAGCCCAAAAACTGTGTCAGAGAGCTCTGAATGTCCCAAAAACATTTGCAGTCTGAAAAGGGCATTAACCCGCATGCTAGACCCCTGAAATTTCCCAAAATATTTTGGCCACGAAAAATTCATCCTACACCCATGAAAATTCTGAAAATGTTGGCAGCACAAAAAAGGCCTTAAAATACATATTAGGCCTCTAAAAATGTAGAAAACTTTAGAGGCCAAAAAAAGGGGTTTACAGGCATCCTAGACCCCCTAAAGTCCAGAAAATGTTGGTAGGCCAACAACTGTGTCAGAGAGCTCTGAATGTCCCAAAAACATTTGCAGCCTGAAAAGGGCATTAACCCACATCCTAAACCCCTGAAATTCCCAAAAACATTTTTGGCCCGAAAAATGCATCCTACACCCCTGAAAGTTCAGAAAATGTTGGCAGCCCCAAAAAGGCCTTAAAATGCATCTTATTCCTGCAAAAATCTTGATAACTTTGGAGGCCCAAAAAAGGGGTTTACATCCTAGACCCCATAAAGTCCAGAAAATGTTGGTGACCCGAAAACAGTGTCAGAGAGCTCTGAATGTCCCAAAAATATTTGCAGCCTGAAAAGGGCATTAATCCGCATCCTGGTCCCCTGAAATTCCCCAAAATATTTTTGGCCCAAAAAATGCATCCTACATCCCTGAAGTTCACAAAATGTTGGCAACACAAAACAGGCCTTAAAATACATATTAGGCCTGCAAAAATGTAGAAAACTTTGAAGGCCCAAAAAAGGGGTTTACAGGCATCCTAGACCCCCTAAAGTCCAGAAAATGTTGGCAGCCCAAAAACTGTGTCAGAGAGCTCTGAATGTCCCAAAAACATTTGCAGTCTGAAAAGGGCATTAACCCGCATGCTAGACCCCTGAAATTTCCCAAAATATTTTGGCCACAAAAAATTCATCCTACACCCCTGAAAATTCAGAAAATGTTGGCAGCACAAAAAAGGCCTTAAAATACATATTAGGCCTGCAAAAATGTAGAAAACTTTGGAGGCCCAAAAAAGGGGTTTAGATGCATCCTAGACCCCCTAAAGTCCAGAAAATGTTGGTGGCCTAAAAACTGTGTCAGAGAGTTCTGAATGGCCCAAAAATGCTTGCAGCCTGAAAAGTGCATTAACCCGCATCCTAAACCCCTGAAATTCCCAAAAACATTCTTGGCCCGAAAAATGCATCCTACACCCCTGAAAGTTCAGAAAATGTTGGCAGCCCCAAAAAGGCCTTAAAATGCATCTTATTCCTGCAAAAATCTTGATAACTTTGGAGGCCCAAAAAAGGGGTTTACATGCTAGACCCCATAAAGTCCAGAAAATGTTGGTGACCCGAAAACAGTGTCAGAGAGCTCTGAATGTCCCAAAAATATTTGCAGCCTGAAAAGGGCATTAATCCGCATCCTGGTCCCCTGAAATTCCCCAAAATATTTTTGGCCCAAAAAATGCATCCTACATCCCTGAAGTTCACAAAATGTTGGCAGCACAAAACAGGCCTTAAAATACATATTAGGCCTGCAAAAATGTAGAAAACTTTGAAGGCCCAAAAAAGGGGTTTACAGGCATCCTAGACCCACTAAAGTCCAGAAAATGTTGGCGGCCCAAAAACTGTGTCAGAGAGCTCTGAATGTCCCAAAAACATTTGCAGTCTGAAAAGGGCATTAACCCGCATGCTAGACCCCTGAAATTCCCCCAAAATATTTTGGCCACGAAAAATTCATCCTACGCCCCTGAAAATTCAGAAAATGTTGGCAGCACAAAAAAGGCCTTAAAATACATATTAGGCCTGCAAAAATGTAGAAAACTTTGGAGGCCCAAAAAAGGGGTAAACAGGCATCCAAGACCCCCTAGAGTCCAGAAAATGTTGGTGGCACAAAAACTGTGTCAGAGAGCTCTGAAGGGCCCAAAAACGCTTGCAGCCTGAAAAGGGCTTTAACTCGCATCCTAGACCTCTGAAATTCCTAAAAACAATTATGGCCCAAAAAATACATCCTACACCCCTGAAAGTTCAGAAAATGATGGCAACCCAAAAAATACCTTAAAATGCATCTTATTCTTGCAATAATCTTGAAAACTTTGGAGGCCCAAAAAAGGGGTTTACATCCTAGACCCCATAAAGTCCAGAAAATGTTGGTGACCCGAAAACAGTGTCAGAGAGCTCTGAATGTCCCAAAAATATTTGCAGCCTGAAAAGGGCATTAATCCGCATCCTGGCCCCCTGAAATTCCCCAAAATATTTTTGGCCCAAAAAATGCATCCTATGTCCCTGAAGTTCAGAAAATGTTGGCAGCACAAAACAGGCCTTAAAATACATATTAGGCCTGCAAAAATGTAGAAAACTTTGGAGGCCCAAAAAAGGGGTTTACATTCCAGACCCCATAAAGTCCAGAAAATGTTGGTGACCCGAAAACAGTGTCAGAGAGCTCTGAATGTCCCAAAAATATTTGCAGCCTGAAAAGGCCATTAACCCGCATCCTGGCCCCCTGAAATTCCCCAAAATATTTTTGGCCCGAAAAATGCATCCTACACCCCTGAAAGTTCAGAAAATGATGGCAACCCAAAAAATGCCTTAAAATGCGTCTTATTCTTGCAATAATCTTTAAAACTTTGGAGGCCCAAAAAAGAGGTTTGCAGGCATCCTAGACCCCATAAAGTCCAGAAAATGTTGGTGGCCCATAAACTGTATCAGAGAGCTCTGAATGTCCCAAAAACATTTGCAGTCTGAAAAGGGCATTAACCCGCATGCTAGACCCCTGAAATTCCCCAAAATATTTTGACCACAAAAAATTCATCCTACACCCCTGAAAATACAGAAAATGCTGGCAGCACAAAAAAGGCCTTAAAATACATATTAGGCCTGCAAAAATGTAGAAAACTTTGGCGGCCCAAAAAAGGGTTTACAGGCATCCTAGACCCCCTAAAGTCCAGAAAATGTTGGTGGCCCAAAAACTGTGTCAGAGAGCTCTGAATGGCCCAAAAATGCTTACAGCCTGAAAAGGGCATTAACCCGCATGCTAGACCCCTGAAATTCCTAAAAACATTTATGGCCCGAAAAATGCATCCTACACCCCTTAAAGTTCAGAAAATATTGGCATCCCAAAAAATGTCTTAAAATGCATCTTATTCCTGCAATAATCTTGATATTTGGAGGCCCAAAAAATGGGTTTACATCCTAGACCCCATAAAGTCCAGAAAATGTTGGTGACCCGAAAACAGTGTCAGAGAGCTCTGAATGTCCCAAAAATATTTGCAGCCTGAAAAGGCCATTAATCCGCATCCTGGCCCCCTGAAATTCCCCAAAATATTTGTGGCCCGAAAAATGCATCCTACATACCTGAAGTTCAGAAAATGTTGGCAGCACAAAACAGGCCTTAAAATACATATTAGGCCTGCAAAAATGTAGAAAACTTTGGAGGCTCAAAAAAGGGGTTTACAGGCATCCTAGACCCACTAAAGTCCAGAAAATGTTGGCGGCCCAAAAACTGTGTCAGAGAGCTCTGAATGTCCCAAAAACATTTGCAGTCTGAAAAGGGCATTAACCCGCATGCTAGACCCCTGAAATTTCCCAAAATATTTTGGCCACGAAAAATTCATCCTACACCCCTGAAAATTCAGAAAATGTTGGCAGCACAAAAAAGGCCTTAAAATACATATTAGGCTTCTAAAAATGTAGAAAATGTTGGAGGCCCAAAAAAGGGGTGTACAGGCATCCTAGACCCCCTAAAGTCCAGAAAATGTTGGTAGGCCAAAAACTGTGTCAGAGAGCTCTGAATGTCCCAAAAACGTTTGCAGCCTGAAAAGGGCATTAACCCACATCCTAAACCCCTGAAATTCCCAAAAACATTTTTGGCCCGAAAAATGCATCCTACATCCCTGAAAGTTCAGAAAATGTTGGCAGCCCCAAAAAGGTCTTAAAATGCATTTTATTCCTGCAAAAATCTTGATAACTTTGGAGGCCCAAAAAAGGGGTTTACATCCTAGACCCCATAAAGTCCAGAAAATGTTGGTGGCCCATAAACTGTATCAGAGAGCTCTGAATGTCCCAAAAATATGTTCAGCCTGAAAAGGACATTAATCCGGATCCTGGCCCGCTGAAATTCCCCAAAATATTTTTGGCCCAAAAAATGCATCCTATATCCCTGAAGTTCAGAAAATATTGGCATCCCAAAAAATGTCTTAAAATGCATCTTATTCCTGCAATAATCTTGATATTTGGAGGCCCAAAAAATGGGTTTACATCCTAGACCCCATAAAGTCCAGAAAATGTTGGTGACCCGAAAACAGTGTCAGAGAGCTCTGAATGTCCCAAAAATATTTGCAGCCTGAAAAGGCCATTAATCCGCATCCTGGCCCCCTGAAATTCCCAAAAATATTTGTGGCCCGAAAAATGCATCCTACATACCTGAAGTTCAGAAAATGTTGGCAGCACAAAACAGGCCTTAAAATACATATTAGGCCTGCAAAAATGTAGAAAACTTTGGAGGCTCAAAAAAGGGGTTTACAGGCATCCTAGACCCACTAAAGTCCAGAAAATGTTGGCGGCCCAAAAACTGTGTCAGAGAGCTCTGAATGTCCCAAAAATATTTGCAGCCTGAAAAGGCCATTAATCCGCATCCTGGCCCCCTGAAATTTCCCAAAATATTTTGGCCACGAAAAATTCATCCTACACCCCTGAAAATTCAGAAAATGTTGGCAGCACAAAAAAGGCCTTAAAATACATATTAGGCTTCTAAAAATGTAGAAAATGTTGGAGGCCCAAAAAAGGGGTGTACAGGCATCCTAGACCCCCTAAAGTCCAGAAAATGTTGGTAGGCCAAAAACTGTGTCAGAGAGCTCTGAATGTCCCAAAAACGTTTGCAGCCTGAAAAGGGCATTAACCCACATCCTAAACCCCTGAAATTCCCAAAAACATTTTTGGCCCGAAAAATGCATCCTACATCCCTGAAAGTTCAGAAAATGTTGGCAGCCCCAAAAAGGTCTTAAAATGCATTTTATTCCTGCAAAAATCTTGATAACTTTGGAGGCCCAAAAAAGGGGTTTACATCCTAGACCCCCTAAAGTCCAGAAAATGTTGGTAGGCCAAAAACTGTGTCAGAGAGCTCTGAATGTCCCAAAAACATTTGCAGCCTGAAAAGGGCATTAAACCACATCCTAGACCCTTGAAATTCCTAAAAACATTTATGGCCCGAAAAATGCATCCTACACCCCTTAAAGTTCAGAAAATGTTGGCAGCCCAAAAAATGCCTTAAAATGTATCTTAATCCTGCAATAATCTTTACAACTTTGGAGGCCCAAAAAAGGGGTTTTCAGGCATCCTAGACCCCATAAAGTCCATAAAATGTTGATGGCCCATAAACTGTGTCAGAGAGCTCTGAATGTCCCAAAAACATTTGCAGTCTGAAAAGGGCATTAACCCGCATGCTAGACACCTGAAATTCCCCAAAATATTTTGGCCACGAAAAATTCATCCTACACCCCTGAAAATTCAGAAAATGTTGGCAGCACAAAAAAGGCCTCAAAATACATATTAGGCCTCTAAAAATGTAGAAAACTTTGGAGGCCCAAAAAAGGGGTTTACAGGCATCCTAGCCCCCCTAAAGTCCAGAAAATGTTGGTAGGCAAAAAACTGTGTCAGAGAGCTCTGAATGTCCCAAAAACATTTGCAGCCTGAAAAGTGCATTAACCCACATCCTAAACCCCTGAAATTCCCCAAAATATTTTTGGCCCAAAAAATGCATCCTACACCCCTGAAAATTCAGAAAATGTTGGCAGCACAAAACAGGCCTTAAAGTATATATTAGGCCTGCAAAAATGTAGAAAACTTTGGAGGCCAAAAAAAGGGGTTTACAGGCATCCTAGACCCCCTAAAGTCCAGAAAATGTTGGCGGCCCAAAAACTGTGTCAGAGAGCTCTGAATGTCCCAAAAACATTTGCAGTCTGAAAAGGGCATTAACCCACAAGCTAGACCCCTGAAATTTCCCAAAATATTTTGGCCACAAAAAATTCATCCTACACCCCTGAAAATTCAGAAAATGTTGGCAGCACAAAAAAGGCCTTAAAATACATATTAGGCCTCCAAAAATGTAGAAAACTGTGGAGGCCCAAAAAAGGGGTTTACAGGCATCCTAGACCCCCTAAAGTGAATAAAATGTTGGTAGGCCAAAAACTGTGTCAGAGAGCTCTGAATGTCCCAACAACATTTCCAGCCTGAAAAGGGCATTAACCCACATCCTAAACCCCTGAAATTCCCAAAAACATTTTTGGCCCGAAAAATGCATCCTACACCCCTGAAAGTTCAGAAAATGTTGGCAGCCCCAAAAAGGCCTTAAAATGCATCTTATTCCTGCAAAAATCTTGATAACTTTGGAGGCCCAAAAAAGGGGTTTACATGCTAGACCCCATAAAGTCCAGAAAATGTTGGTGACCCGAAAACAGTGTCAGAGAGCTCTGAATGTCCCAAAAATATGTGCAGCCTGAAAAGGGCATTAATCCGCATCCTGGCCCCCTGAAATTCCCCAAAATAATTTTGGCCCAAAAAAATGCATCCTATATCCCTGAAGTTCGGAAAATGTTGGCAGCACAAAACAGGCCTTAAAATACATATTAGGCCTGCAAAAATGTAGAAAACTTTGGAGGCCCAAAAAAGGGGTTTACAGGCATCCTAGACCCCATAAAGTCCAGAAAATGTTGGTGGCCCATAAACTGTGTCAGAGAGCTCTGAATGTCCCAAAAACATTTGCAGTCTGAAAAGGGCATAACCCGCATGCTAGACCCCTGAAATTCCCCAAAATATTTTGGCCACGAAAAAATCATCCTACACCCCTGAAAATTCAGAAAATGTTGGCAGCATAAAAAAGGCCTTAAAATACATATTAGGCCTCCAAAAATGTAGAAAACTGTGGAGGCCCAAAAAAGGGGTTTACAGGCATCCTAGACCCCCTAAAGTCCAGAAAATGTTGGTAGGCCAAAAACTGTGTCAGAGAGCTCTGAATGTCCCAAAAACATTTCCAGCCTGAAAAGGGCATTAATCCGCATCCTGGCGACCTGAAATTCCCCAAAATATTTTTGGCCCGAAAAATGCATCCTACATCCCTGAAGTTCAGAAAATGTTGGCAGCACAAAACAGGCCTTAAAATACATATTAGGCCTGCAAAAATGTAGAAAACTTTGGCGGCCCAAAAAAGTGGTTTACAGGCATCCTAGAACCTCTATAGTCCAGAAAATGTTGGCGGCCCAAAAACTGTGTCAGAGAGCTCTGAATGTCCCAAAAACATTTGCAGTCTGAAAAGGGCACTAACCCGCAAGCTAGACCCTTGAAATTCCACAAAATATTTTGGCCATGAAAAATTCATCCTACACCCCTGAAAATTCAGAAAATGTTGGCAACACAAAAAAAGGCCTTAAAATACATATTAGGCCTCCAAAAATGTAGAAAACTTTGGAGGCCCAAAAAAGGGGTTTACAGGCATCCTAGACCCCCTAAAGTCCAGAAAATGTTGGTAGGCCAAAAACTGTGTCAGTGAGCTCTGAATGTCCCAACAACATTTCCAGCCTGAAAAGGGCATTAACCCACATCCTAAACCCCTGAAATTCCCAAAAACATTTTTGGCCCGAAAAATGCATCCTACACCCCTGAAAGTTCAGAAAATGTTGGCAGCCCCAAAAAGGCCTTAAAATGCATCTTATTCCTGCAAAAATCTTGATAACTTTGGAGGCCCAAAAAAGGGGTTTACATGCTAGACCCCATAAAGTCCAGAAAATGTTGGTGACCCGAAAACAGTGTCAGAGAGCTCTGAATGTCCCAAAAATATGTGCAGCCTGAAAAGGGCATTAATCCGCATCCTGGCCCCCTGAAATTCCCCAAAATAATTTTGGCCCAAAAAAATGCATCCTATATCCCTGAAGTTCAGAAAATGTTGGCAGCACAAAACAGGCCTTAAAATACATATTAGGCCTGCAAAAATGTAGAAAACTTTGGAGGCCCAAAAAAGGGGTTTACAGGCATCCTAGACCCCATAAAGTCCAGAAAATGTTGGTGGCCCATAAACTGTGTCAGAGAGCTCTGAATGTCCCAAAAACATTTGCAGTCTGAAAAGGGCATTAACCCGCAGGCTAGACCCCTGAAATTCCCCAAAATATTTTGGCCACGAAAAAATCATCCTACACCCCTGAAAATTCAGAAAATGTTGGCAGCATAAAAAAGGCCGTAAAATACATATTAGGCCTCCAAAAATGTAGAAAACTGTGGAGGCCCAAAAAAGGGGTTTACAGGCATCCTAGACCCCCTAAAATCCAGAAAATGTTGGTAGGCCAAAAACTGTGTCAGAGAGCTCTGAATGTCCCAAACACATTTCCAGCCTGAAAAGGGCATTAACCCACATCCTAAACCCCTGAAATTCCCAAAAACATTTTTGGCCCGAAAAATGCATCCTACACCCCTAAAAGTTCAGAAAATGTTGGCAGCCCCAAAAAGGCCTTAAAATGCATCTTATTCCTGCAAAAATCTTGATAGCTTTGGAGGCCCAAAAAAGGGGTTTACATCCTAGACCCCATAAAGTCCAGAAAATGTTGGTGACCCGAAAACAGTGTCAGAGAGCTCTGAATGTCCCAAAAATATTTGCAGCCTGAAAAGGGCATTAATCCGCATCCTGGCGACCTGAAATTCCCCAAAATATTTTTGGCCCGAAAAATGCATCCTACATCCCTGAAGTTCAGAAAATGTTGGCAGCACAAAACAGGCCTTAAAATACATATTAGGCCTGCAAAAATGTAGAAAACTTTGGCGGCCCAAAAAAGTGGTTTACAGGCATCCTAGAACCTCTATAGTCCAGAAAATGTTGGCGGCCCAAAAACTGTGTCAGAGAGCTCTGAATGTCCCAAAAACATTTGCAGTCTGAAAAGGGCACTAACCCGCAAGCTAGACCCTTGGAATTCCACAAAATATTTTGGCCATGAAAAATTCATCCTACACCCCTGAAAATTCAGAAAATGTTGGCAACACAAAAAAAGGCCTTAAAATACATATTAGGCCTCCAAAAATGTAGAAAACTTTGGATGCCCAAAAAAGGGGTTTACAGGCATCCTAGACCCCCTAAAGTCCAGAAAATGTTGGTAGGCCAAAAACTGTGTCAGAGAGCTCTGAATGTCCCAAAAATGTTTGCAGCCTGAAAAGGGCATTAACCCACATCCTAATCCCCTGAAATTCCCAAAAACATTTTTGGCCCGAAAAATGCATCCTACACCCCTGAAAGTTCAGAAACTGTTGGCAGCCACAAAAAGGCCTTAAAATGCATCTTATTCCTGCAAAAATCTTGATAACTTTGGAGGCCCAAAAAAGGGGTTTACATCCTAGACCCCATAAAGTCCAGAAAATGTTGGTGACCCGAAAACAGTGTCAGAGAGCTCTGAATGTCCCAAAAATATTTGCAGCCTGAAAAGGGCATTAATCCGCATCCTGGCCCCCTGAAATTCCCCAAAATATTTTTGGCCCGAAAAATGCATCCTACATCCCTGAAGTTCAGAAAATGTTGGCAGCACAAAACAGGCCTTAAAATACATATTAGGCCTGCAAAAATGTAGAAAACTTTGGAGGCCCAAAAAAGGGGTTTACAGGCATCCTAGACCCACTAAAGTCCAGAAAATGTTGGCGGCGCAAAAACTGTGTCAGAGAGCTCTGAATGTCCCAAAAACATTTGCAGCCTGAAAAGGGCATTAACCCACATCCTAAACCCCTGAAATTCCCAAAAACATTTTTGGCCCGAAAAATGCATCCTACACCCCTGAAAGTTCAGAAAATGTTGGCAGCCCCAAAAAGGCCTTAAAATGCATCTTATTCCTGCAAAAATCTTGATAACTTTGGAGGCCCAAAAAAGGGGTTTACATCCTAGACCCCATAAAGTCCAGAAAATGTTGGTGACCCGAAAACAGTGTCAGAGAGCTCTGAATGTCCCAAAAATATGTGCAGCCTGAAAAGGGCATTAATCCGCATCCTGGCCCCCTGAAATTCCCCAAAATAATTTTGGCCCAAAAAAATGCATCCTATATCCCTGAAGTTCAGAAAATGTTGGCAGCACAAAACAGGCCTTAAAATACATATTAGGCCTGCAAAAATGTAGAAAACTTTGGAGGCCCAAAAAAGGGGTAAAAGGGGTTTACAGGCATCCTAGACCCCATAAAGTCCAGAAAATGTTGGTGGCCCATAAACTGTGTCAGAGAGCTCTGAATGTCCCAAAAACATTTGCAGTCTGAAAAGGGCATTAACCCGCATGCTAGACCCCTGAAATTCCCCAAAATATTTTGGCCACGAAAAAATCATCCTACACCCCTGAAAATTCAGAAAATGTTGGCAGCATAAAAAAGGCCTTAAAATACATATTAGGCCTCCAAAAGTGTAGAAAACTGTGGAGGCCCAAAAAAAGGGGTTTACAGGCATCCTAGACTCCCTAAAGTCCAGAAAATGTTGGTAGGCCAAAAACTGTGTCAGAGAGCTCTGAATGTCCCAAAAACATTTCCAGCCTGAAAAGGGCATTAACCCACATCCTAAACCCCTGAAATTCCCAAAAACATGTTTGGCCCGAAAAATGCATCCTACACCCCTAAAAGTTCAGAAAATGTTGGCAGCCCCAAAAAGGCCTTAAAATGCATCTTATTCCTGCAAAAATCTTGATAACTTTGGAGGCCCAAAAAAGGGGTTTACATCCTAGACCCCATAAAGTCCAGAAAATGTTGGTGACCCGAAAACAGTGTCAGAGAGCTCCGAATGTCCCAAAAATATTTGCAGCCTGAAAAGGGCATTAATCCGCATCCTGGCGACCTGAAATTCCCCAAAATATTTTTGGCCCGAAAAATGCATCCTACATCCCTGAAGTTCAGAAAATGTTGGCAGCACAAAACAGGCCTTAAAATACATATTAGGCCTGCAAAAATGTAGAAAACTTTGGCGGGCCAAAAAAGTGGTTTACAGGCATCCTAGAACCTCTATAGTCCAGAAAATGTTGGCGGCCCAAAAACTGTGTCAGAGAGCTCTGAATGTCCCTAAAACATTTGCAGTCTGAAAAGGGCACTAACCCGCAAGCTAGACCCTTGAAATTCCACAAAATATTTTGGCCATGAAAAATTCATCCTACACCCCTGAAAATTCAGAAAATGTTGGCAACACAAAAAAGGCCTTAAAATACATATTAGGCCTCCAAAAATGTAGAAAACTTTGGGGGCCCAAAAAAGGGGTTTACAGGCATCCTAGACCCCCTAAAGTCCAGAAAATGTTGGTAGGCCAAAAACTGTGTCAGAGAGCTCTGAATGTCCCAAAAATGTTTGCAGCCTGAAAAGGGCATTAACCCACATCCTAATCCCCTGAAATTCCCAAAAACATTTTTGGCCCGAAAAATGCATCCTACACCCCTGAAAGTTCAGAAACTGTTGGCAGCCACAAAAAGGCCTTAAAATGCATCTTATTCCTGCAAAAATCTTGATAACTTTGGAGGCCCAAAAAAGGGGTTTACATCCTAGACCCCATAAAGTCCAGAAAATGTTGGTGACCCGAAAACAGTGTCAGAGAGCTCTGAATGTCCCAAAAATATTTGCAGCCTGAAAAGGGCATTAATCCGCATCCTGGCCCCCTGAAATTCCCCAAAATATTTTTGGCCCGAAAAATGCATCCTACATCCCTGAAGTTCAGAAAATGTTGGCAGCACAAAACAGGCCTTAAAATACATATTAGGCCTGCAAAAATGTAGAAAACTTTGGAGGCCCAAAAAAGGGGTTTACAGGCATCCTAGACCCACTAAAGTCCAGAAAATGTTGGCGGCCCAAAAACTGTGTCAGAGAGCTCTGAATGTCCCAAAAACATTTGCAGCCTGAAAAGGGCATTAACCCACATCCTAAACCCCTGAAATTCCCAAAAACATTTTTGGCCCGAAAAATGCATCCTACACCCCTGAAAGTTCAGAAAATGTTGGCAGCCCCAAAAAGGCCTTAAAATGCATCTTATTCCTGCAAAAATCTTGATAACTTTGGAGGCCCAAAAAAGGGGTTTACATCCTAGACCCCATAAAGTCCAGAAAATGTTGGTGACCCGAAAACAGTGTCAGAGAGCTCTGAATGTCCCAAAAATATGTGCAGCCTGAAAAGGGCATTAATCCGCATCCTGGCCCCCTGAAATTCCCCAAAATAATTTTGGCCCAAAAAAATGCATCCTATATCCCTGAAGTTCAGAAAATGTTGGCAGCACAAAACAGGCCTTAAAATACATATTAGGCCTGCAAAAATGTAGAAAACTTTGGAGGCCCAAAAAAGGGGTTTACAGGCATCCTAGACCCCATAAAGTCCAGAAAATGTTGGTGGCCCATAAACTGTGTCAGAGAGCTCTGAATGTCCCAAAAACATCTGCAGTCTGAAAAGGGCATTAACCCGCATGCTAGACCCCTGAAATTCCCCAAAATATTTTGGCCACGAAAAAATCATCCTACACCCCTGAAAATTCAGAAAATGTTGGCAGCATAAAAAAGGCCTTAAAATACATATTAGGCCTCCAAAAATGTAGAAAACTGTGGAGGCCCAAAAAAGGGGTTTACAGGCATCCTAGACCCCCTAAAGTCCAGAAAATGTTGGTAGGCCAAAAACTGTGTCAGAGAGCTCTGAATGTCCCAAAAACATTTCCAGCCTGAAAAGGGCATTAACCCACATCCTAATCCCGTGAAATTCCCAAAAACATTTATGGCCTGAAAAATGCATCCTACACCCCTGAAAGTTCAGAAACTGTTGGCAGCCACAAAAAGGCCTTAAAATGCATCTTATTCCTGCAAAAATCTTGATAACTTTGGAGGCCCAAAAAAGGGGTTTACATCCTAGACCCCATAAAGTCCAGAAAATGTTGGTGACCCGAAAACAGTGTCAGAGAGCTCTAAATGTCCCAAAAATATTTGCAGCCTGAAAAGGGCATTAATCCGCATCCTGGCCCCCTGAAATTCCCCAAAATATTTTTGGCCCGAAAAATGCATCCTACATCCCTGAAGTTCAGAAAATGTTGGCAGCACAAAACAGGCCTTAAAATACATATTAGGCCTGCAAAAATGTAGAAAACTTTGGAGGCCCAAAAAAGGGGATTACAGGCATCCTAGACCCACTAAAGTCCAGAAAATGTTGGCGGCCCAAAAACTGTGCCAGAGAGCTCTGAATGTCCCAAAAACATTTGCAGTCTGAAAAGGCCATTAACCCGCATGGTAGACCCCTGAAATTCCCCAAAATATTTTGGCCACGAAAAATTCATCCTACACCCCTGAAAATTCAGAAAATGTCGGCAGCCCAAAAAATGCCTTAAATTGCATCTTATTCCTGCAATAATTTTTAAAATTTTGGAGGCCCAAAAAAGGGGTTTGCAGGCATCCTAGACTCCATAAAGTCCAGAAAATGTTGGTGGCCCATAAACTGTGTAAGTTCTGAAAATGTTGGCAGCCCCAAAAAGGCCTTAAAATGCATCTTATTCCTGCAAAAATCTTGATAACTTTGGAGGCCCAAAAAAGGGTTTTACAGGCATCCTAGACCCCCCTAAAGTCCATATAATGTGAGTAGGCCAAAAACTGTGTCAGAGAGCTCTGAATGTCCCAACAACATTTCCAGCCTGAAAAGGGCATTAACCCACATCCTAAACCCCTGAAATTCCCAAAAACATTTTTGGCCCGAAAAATGCATCCTACACCCCTGAAAGTTCAGAAAATGTTGGCAGCCCCAAAAAGGCCTTAAAATGCATCTTATTCCTGCAAAAATCTTGATAACTTTGGAGGCCCAAAAAAGGGGTTTACATCCTAGACCCCATAAAGTCCAGAAAATGTTGGTGACCCGAAAACAGTGTCAGAGAGCTCTGAACGTCCCATAAATATGTGCAGCCTGAAAAGGGCATTAATCCGCATCCTGGCCCCCTGAAATTCCCCAAAATATTTTTGGCCCAAAAAATGCATCCTATATCCCTGAAGTTCAGAAAATGTTGGCAGCACAAAACAGGCCTTAAAATACATATTAGGCCTGCAAAAATGTAGAAAACTTTGGAGGCCCAAAAAAGGGGTTTACAGGCATCCTAGACCCCATAAAGTCCAGAAAATGTTGGTGGCCCATAAACTCTGTCAGAGAGCTCTGAATGTCCCAAAAACATTTGCAGTCTGAAAAGGGCATTAACCCGCATGCTAGACCCCTGAAATTCCCCAAAATATTTTGGCCACGAAAAATTCATCCTACACCCCTGAAAATTCAGAAAATGTTGGCAGCATAAAAAAGGCCTTAAAGTACATATTAGGCCTGCAAAAATGTAGAAAACTGTGGAGGCCCAAAAAAGGGGGTTACAGGCATCCTAGACCCCCTAAAGTCCAGAAAATGTTGGTAGGCCAAAAACTGTGTCAGAGAGCTCTGAATGTCCCAAAAACATTTCCAGCCTGAAAAGGGCATTAACCCACATCCTAAACCCCTGAAATTCCCAAAAACATTTTTGGCCCGAAAAATGCATCCTACACCCCTGAAAGTTCAGAAAATGTTGGCAGCCCCCAAAAGGCCTTAAAATGCATCTTATTCCTGCAAAAATCTTGATAACTTTGGAGGCCCAAAAAAGGGGTTTACATCCTAGACCCCATAAAGTCCCGAAAATGTTGGTGACCCGAAAACAGTGTCAGAGAGCTCTGAATGTCCCAAAAATATTTGCAGCCTGAAAAGGGCATTAATCCGCATCCTGGCGACCTGAAATTCCCCAAAATATTTTGGCCCGAAAAATGCATCCTACATCCCTGAAGTTCAGAAAATGTTGGCAGCACAAAACAGGCCTTAAAATACATATTAGGCATGCAAAAATGTAGAAAACTTTGGCGGCCCAAAAAAGTGGTTTACAGGCATCCTAGACCCTCTATAGTCCAGAAAATGTTGGCGGCCCAAAAACTGTGTCAGAGAGCTCTGAATGTCCCAAAAACATTTGCAGTCTGAAAAGGGCACTAACCCGCAAGCTAGACCCTTGAAATTCCACAAAATATTTTGGCCATGAAAAATTCATCCTACACCCCTGAAAATTCAGAAAATGTTGGCAACACAAAAAATGGCCTTAAAATACATATTAAGCCTCCAAAAATGTAGAAAACTTTGGAGGCCCAAAAAAGGGGTTTACAGGCATCCTAGACCCCCTAAAGTCCAGAAAATGTTGGTAGGCCAAAAATTGTGTCAGAGAGCTCTGAATGCCCCAAAAAAGTTTGCAGCCTGAAAAGGGCATTAACCCACATCCTAATCCCCTGAAATTCCCAAAAACATTTTTGGCCCGAAAAATGCATCCTACACCCTTGAAAGTCCAGAAAATGTTGGCAGCCCCAAAAAGGCCTTAAAATGCATCTTAATCCTGCAAAAATCTTGATAACTTTGGAGGCCCAAAAAAGGGGTTTACATCCTAGACCCCCTAAAGTCCAGAAAATGTTGGTAGGCCAAAAACTGTGTCAGAGAGCTCTGAATGTCCCAAAAACATTTGCAGCCTGAAAAGGGCATTAACCCACATCCTAGACCCTTGAAATTCCTAAAAACATTTATGGCCCGAAAAATGCATCCTACACCCCATAAAGTCCAGAAAATGTTGGTGACCCGAAAACAGTGTCAGAGAGCTCTGAATGTCCCAAAAATATTTGCAGCCTGAAAAGGGCATTAATCCGCATCCTGGCCCCCTGAAATTCCCCAAAATATTTTTGCCCCGAAAAATGCATCCTACATCCCTGAAGTTCAGAAAATGTTGGCAGCACAAAACAGGCCTTAAAATACATATTAGGCCTGCAAAAATGTAGAAAACTTTGGAGGCCCAAAAAAGGGGTTTACAGGCATCCTAGACCCACTAAAGTCCAGAAAATGTTGGCGGCCCAAAAACTGTGTCAGAGAGCTCTGAATGTCCCAAAAACATTTGCAGTCTGAAAAGGGCATTAACCCGCATGCTAGACCCCTGAAATTCCCCAAAATATTTTGGCCACGAAAAATTCATCCTACACCCCTGAAAATTCAGAAAATGTTGGCAGCACAAAAAAGGCCTTAAAATACATATTAGGCCTCCAAAAATGTAGAAAACTGTGGAGACCCAAAAAAGGGGTTTACAGGCATCCTAGACCCCCTAAAGTCCATAAAATGTTGGTAGGCCAAAAACTGTGTCAGAGAGCTCTGAATGTCCCAACAACATTTCCAGCCTGAAAAGGGCATTAACCCACATCCTAAACCCCTGAAATTCCCAAAAACATTTTTGGCCCGAAAAATGCATCCTACACCCCTGAAAGTTCAGAAAATGTTGGCAGCCCCAAAAAGGCCTTAAGATGCATCTTATTCCTGCAAAAATCTTGATTACTTTGGAGGCCCAAAAAAGGGGTTTACATGCTAGACCCCATAAAGTCCAGAAAATGTTGGTGACCCAAAAACAGTGTCAGAGAGCTCTGAATGTCCCAAAAATATGTGCAGCCTGAAAAGGGCATTAATCCTCATCCTGGCCCCCTGAAATTCCCCAAAATATTTTTGGCCCAAAAAATGCATCCTATATCCCTGAAGTTCAGAAAATGTTGGCAGCACAAAACAGGCCTTAAAATACATATTAGGCCTGCAAAAATGTAGAAAACTTTGGAGGCCCAAAAAAAAAGGGGTTTACAGGCATCCTAGACCCCATAAAGTCCAGAAAATGTTGGTGGCCCATAAACTGTGTCAGAGAGCTCTGAATGTCCCAAAAACATTTGCAGTCTGAAAAGGGCATTAACCCGCATGCTAGACCCCTGAAATTCCCCAAAATATTTTGGCCACGAAAAATTCATCCTACACCCCTGAAAATTCAGAAAATGTTGGCAGCATAAAAAAGGCCTTAAAATACATATTAGGCCTCCAAAAATGTAGAAAAATGTGGAGGCCCAAAAAAGGGGTTTACAGGCATCCTAGACCCCCTAAAGTCCATAAAATGTTGGTATGCCAAAAACTGTGTCAGAGAGCTCTGAATGTCCCAACAACATTTCCAGCCTGAAAAGGGCATTAACCCACATCCTAAACCCCTGAAATTCCCAAAAACATTTTTGGCCCGAAAAATGCATCCTACACCCCTGAAAGTTCAGAAAATGTTGGCAGCCCCAAAAAGGCCTTAAAATGCATCTTATTCCTGCAAAAATCTTGATAACTTTGGAGGCCCAAAAAAGGGGTTTACATCCTAGACCCCATAAAGTCCAGAAAATGTTGGTGACCCGAAAACAGTGTCAGAGAGCTCTGAATGTCCCAAAAATATGTGCAGCCTGAAAAGGGCATTAATCCGCATCCTGGCGACCTGAAATTCCCCAAAATATTTTTGGCCCGAAAAATGCATCCTACATCCCTGAAGTTCAGAAAATGTTGGCAGCACAAAACAGGCCTTAAAATACATATTAGGCCTGCAAAAATGTAGAAAACTTTGGCGGCCCAAAAAAATGGTTTACAGGCATCCTAGAACCTCTATAGTCCAGAAAATGTTGGCGGCCCAAAAACTGTGTCAGAGAGCTCTGAATGTCCCAAAAACATTTGCAGTCTGAAAAGGGCACTAACCCGCAAGCTAGACCCTTGAAATTCCACAAAATATTTTGGCCATGAAAAATTCATCCTACACCCCTGAAAATTCAGAAAATGTTGGCAACACAAAAAAAGGCCTTAAAATACATATTAGGCCTCCAAAAATGTAGAAAACTTTGGAGGCCCAAAAAAGGGGTTTACAGGCATCCTAGACCCCCTAAAGTCCAGAAAATGTTGGTAGGCCAAAAACTGTGTCAGAGAGCTCTGAATGTCCCAAAAATGTTTGCAGCCTGAAAAGGGCATTAACCCACATCCTAATCCCCTGAAATTCCCAAAAACATTTTTGGCCCGAAAAATGCATCCTACACCCCTGAAAGTTCAGAAACTGTTGGCAGCCACAAAAAGGCCTTAAAATGCATCTTATTCCTGCAAAAATCTTGATAACTTTGGAGGCCCAAAAAAGGGGTTTACATCCTAGACCCCATAAAGTCCAGAAAATGTTGGTGACCCGAAAACAGTGTCAGAGAGCTCTGAATGTCCCAAAAATATTTGCAGCCTGAAAAGGGCATTAATCCGCATCCTGGCCCCGTGAAATTCCCCAAAATATTTTGGGCCCGAAAAATGCATCCTACATCCCTGAAGTTCAGAAAATGTTGGCAGCACAAAACAGGCCTTAAAATACATATTAGGGCTGCAAATATGTAGAAAACTTTGAAGGCCAAAAAAAGGGGTTTACAGGCATCCTAGACCCACTAAAGTCCAGAAAATGTTGGCGTCCCAAAAACTGTGTCAGAGAGCTCTGAATGTCCCAAAAACATTTGCAGTCTGAAAAGGGCATTAACCCGCATGGTAGACCCCTGAAATTCCCCAAAATATTTTGGCCACGAAAAATTCATCCTACACCCCTGAAAATTCAGAAAATGTCGGCAGCCCAAAAAATGCCTTAAAATGCATCTTATTCCTGCAATAATTTTTAAAATTTTGGAGGCCCAAAAAAGGGGTTTGCAGGCATCCAGACTCCATAAAGTCCAGAAAATGTTGGTGGCCCATAAACTGTGTAAGTTCTGAAAATGTTGGCAGCCCCAAAAAGGCCTTAAAATGCATCTTATTCCTGCAAAAATCTTGATAACTTTGGAGGCCCAAAAAAGGGTTTTACAGGCATCCTAGACCCCCTAAAGTCCAGAAAATGTTGGTGGCCCAAAAACTGTGTCAGAGAGCTCTGAATGGCCCAAAAACTCTTGCAGCCTGAAAAGGGCATTAACCCGCATCCTAGACCCCTGAAATTCCTAAAAACATTTATGGCCCGAAAAATGCATCCTACACCCCTGAAAATTCAGAAAATATTGGCAGCACAAAAAAGGCCTTAAAATACATATTAGGCCTCCAAAAATGTAGAAAACTTTGGAGGCCCAAAAAAGGGGTTTACAGGCATCCTAGACCCCCTAAAGTCCAGAAAATGTTGGTAGGCCAAAAACTGTGTCAGAGAGCTCTGAATGTCCCAAAAACGTTTGCAGCCTGAGAAGGGCATTAACCCACATCCTAAACCCCTGAAATTCCCAAAAACATTTTTGGCCCGAAAAATGCATCCTACACCCCTGAAAGTTCAGAAACTGTTGGCAGCCACAAAAAGGCCTTAAAATGCATCTTATTCCTGCAAAAATCTTGATAACTTTGGAGGCCCAAAAAAGGGGTTTACATCCTAGACCCCATAAAGTCCAGAAAATGTTGGTGACCCGAAAACAGTGTCAGAGAGCTCTGAACGTCCCATAAATATGTGCAGCCTGAAAAGGGCATTAATCCGCATCCTGGCCCCCTGAAATTCCCCAAAATATTTTTGGCCCAAAAAATGCATCCTATATCCCTGAAGTTCAGAAAATGTTGGCAGCACAATACAGGCCTTAAAATACATATTAGGCCTGCAAAAATGTAGAAAACTTTGGAGGCCCAAAAAAGGGGTTTACAGGCATCTTAGACCCCATAAAGTCCAGAAAATGTTGGTGGCCCATAAACTGTGTCAGAGAGCTCTGAATGTCCCAAAAACATTTGCAGTCTGAAAAGGGCATTAACCCGCATGCTAGACCCCTGAAATTCCCCAAAATATTTTGGCCACGAAAAATTCATCCTACAGCCCTGAAAATTCAGAAAATGTTGGCAGCATAAAAAAGGCCTTAAAATACAAATTAGGCCTCCAAAAATGTAGAAAACTGTGGAGGCCCAAAAAAGGGGGTTACAGGCATCCTAGACCCCCTAAAGTCCAGAAAATGTTGGTAGGCCAAAAACTGTGTCAGAGAGCTCTAAATGTCCCAAAAACATTTCCAGCCTGAAAAGGGCATTAACCCACATCCTAAACCCCTGAAATTCCCAAAAACATTTTGGCCCGAAAAATGCATCCTACACCCCTGAAAGTTCAGAAAATGTTGGCAGCCCCAAAAAGGCCTTAAAATGCATCTTATTCCTGCAAAAATCTTGATAACTTTGGAGGCCCAAAAAAGGGGTTTACATCCTAGACCCCATAAAGTCCAGAAAATGTTGGTGACCCGAAAACAGTGTCAGAGAGCTCTGAATGTCCCAAAAATATTTGCAGCCTGAAAAGGGCATTAATCCGCATCCTGGCGACCTGAAATTCCCAAAAATATTTTGGCCCGAAAAATGCATCCTACACCCCTGAAAGTTCAGAAAATGTTGGCAGCCCCAAAAAGGCCTTAAAATGCATCTTATTCCTGCAAAAATCTTGATAACTTTGGAGGCCCAAAAAAGGGGTTTACATCCTAGACCCCATAAAGTCCAGAAAATGTTGGTGACCCGAAAACAGTGTCAGAGAGCTCTGAACGTCCCATAAATATGTGCAGCCTGAAAAGGGCATTAAATCGCATCCTGGCCCCCTGAAATTCCCCAAAATATTTTTGGCCCAAAAAATGCATCCTATATCCCTGAAGTTCAGAAAATGTTGGCAGCACAATACAGGCCTTAAAATACATATTAGGCCTGCAAAAATGTAGAAAACTTTGGAGGCCCAAAAAAGGGGTTTACAGGCATCCTAGACCCCATAAAGTCCAGAAAATGTTGGTGGCCCAAAAACTGTGTCAGAGAGCTCTGAATGGCCCAAAAATGCTTACAGCCTGAAAAGGGCATTAACCCGCATGCTAGACCCCTGAAATTCCTAAAAACATTTATGGCCCGAAAAATGCATCCTACACCCCTTAAAGTTCAGAAAATATTGGCATCCCAAAAAATGCCTTAAAATGCATCTTATTCCTGCAATAATCTTGATATTTGGAGGCCCAAAAAATGGGTTTACATCCTAGACCCCAGAAAGTCCAGAAAATGTTGGTGACCCGAAAACAGTGTCAGAGAGCTCTGAATGTCCCAAAAATATTTGCAGCCTGAAAAGGCCATTAATCCGCATCCTGGCCCCCTGAAATTCCCCAAAATATTTGTGGCCCGAAAAATGCATCCTACATACCTGAAGTTCAGAAAATGTTGGCAGCACAAAACAGGCCTTAAAATACATATTAGGCCTGTAAAAATGTAGAAAACTTTGGAGGCTCAAAAAAGGGGTTTACAGGCATCCTAGACCCACTAAAGTCCAGAAAATGTTGGCGGCCCAAAAACTGTGTCAGAGAGCTCTGAATGTCCCAAAAACGTTTGCAGCCTGAAAAGGGCATTAACCCACATCCAAAACCCCTGAAATTCCCAAAAACATTTTTGGCCCGAAAAATGCATCCTACATCCCTGAAAGTTCAGAAAATGTTGGCAGCCCCAAAAAGGCCTTAAAATGCATCTTATTCCTGCAAAAATCTTGATAACTTTGGAGGCCCAAAAAAGGGGTTTACATCCTAGACCCCATAAAGTCCAGAAAATGTTGGTGACCCGAAAAAGTGTCAGAGAGCTCTGAATGTCCCAAAAATATTTGCAGCCTGGAAAGGGCATTAATCCGCATCCTGGCCCCCTGAAATTCCCCAAAATATTTTTGGCACAAAAAATGCAACCTATATCCCTGAAGTTCAGAAAATGTTGGCAGCACAAAACAGGCCTTAAAATACATATTAGGCCTGCAAAAATGTAGAAAACTTTGGAGGCCCAAAAAAGGGGTTTACAGGCATCCTAGACCCACTAAAGTCCAGAAAATGTGGGCGGCCCAAAAACTGTGTCAGAGAGTTCTGAATGGCCCAAAAACGCTTGCAGTCTGAAAAGGGCATTAACCCGCATGCTAGACCCCTGAAATTCCCCAAAATATTTTGGCCACGAAAAATTCATCCTACACCCCTGAAAATTCAGAAAATGTTGGCAGCACAAAAAAGGCCTTAAAATACATATTAGGCCTGCAAAAATGTAGAAAACTTTGGAGGCCCAAAAAAGGGGTTTAGATGCATCCTAGACCCCCTAAAGTCCGGAAAATGTTGGTGGCCCAAAAACTGTGTCAGAGAGTTCTGAATGGCCCAAAAACGCTTGCAGCCTGAAAAGGGCATTAACCCGCATCCTAAACCCCTGAAATTCCCAAAAACATTCTTGGCCCGAAAAATGCATCCTAAACCCCTGAAAGTTCAGAAAATGTTGGCAGCCCCAAAAAGGCCTTAAAATGCATCTTATTCCTGCAAAAATCTTGATAACTTTGGAGGCCCAAAAAAGGGGTTTACATGCTAGACCCCATAAAGTCCAGAAAATGTTGGTGACCCAAAAACTGTGTCAGAGAGCTCTGAATGTCCCAAAAACATTTGCAGTCTGAAAAGGGCATTAACCCGCATGCTAGACCCCTGAAATTCCCCCAAAATATTTTGGCCACGAAAAATTCATCCTACGCCCCTGAAAATTCAGAAAATGTTGGCAGCACAAAAAAGGCCTTAAAATACATATTAGGCCTGCAAAAATGTAGAAAACTTTGGAGGCCCAAAAAAGGGGTTTACAGGCATCCAAGACCCCCTAAAGTCCAGAAAATGTTGGTGGCCCAAAAACTGTGTCAGAGAGCTCTGAAGGGCCCAAAAACGCTTGCAGCCTGAAAAGGGCATTAACTCGCATCCTAGACCCCTGAAATTCCTAAAAACATTTATGGCCCGAAAAATGCATCCTACACCCCTTAAAGTTCAGAAACTGTTGGCAGCCCAAAAAAATGCCTTAAAATGCATCTTATTCCTGCAATAATCTTTAAAACTTTGGAGGCCCAAAAAAGGGGTTTGCAGGCATCCTAAACCCCATAAAGTCCAGAAAATGTTGGTTACCCGAAAACAGTGTCAGAGAGCTCTGAATGTCCCAAAACTATTTGCAGCCTAAAAAGGGCATTAATCCGCACCCTAGCCCCCTGAAATTCCCCAAAATATTTTTGGCCCAAAAAATGCATCCTACATCCCTGAAGTTCAGAAAATGTAGGCAGCACAAAACCGGCCTTAAAATACATATTAGGCCTGCAAAAATGTAGAAAATTATGGAGGCCCAAAAAAGGGGTTTACAGGCATCCTAGACCCCCTAAAGTCCAGAAAATGTTGGCGGCCCAAAAACTGTGTCAGAGAGCTCTGAATGTCCCAAAAACATTTGCAGTCTGAAAAGGGCATTAACCCGCATGCTAGACCCCTGAAATTTCCCAAAATATTTTGGCCATGAAAAATTCATCCTACACCCCTGAAAATTCAGAAAATGTTGGCTGCACAAAAAAGACCTTAAAATACATATTAGGCCTCCAAAAATGTAGAAAACTTTGGAGGCCCAAAAAAGGGGTTTACAGGCATCCTAGACCCCCCTAAAGTCCAGAAAATGTTGGTAGGCCAACAACTGTGTCAGAGAGCTCTGAATGTCCCAAAAACCTTTGCAGCCTGAAAAGGGCATTAACCCACATCCTAGACCCCTGAAATTCCTAAAAACAATTATGGCCCAAAAAAAAAATCCTACACCCCTGAAAGTTCAGAAAATGATGGCAACCCAAAAAATGCCTTAAAATGCATCTTATTCTTGCAATAATCTTGAAAACTTTGGAGGCCCAAAAAAGGGGTTTACATCCTAGACCCCATAAAGTCCAGAAAATGTTGGTGACCCGAAAACAGTGTCAGAGAGCTCTGAATGTCCCAAAAATATTTGCAGCCTGAAAAGGGCATTAATCCGCATCCTGGCCCCCTGAAATTCCCCAAAATATTTTTGGCCCAAAAAATGCATCCTACATCCCTGAAGTTCAGAAAATGTTGGCAGCACAAAACAGGCCTTAAAATACATATTAGGCCTGCAAAAATGTAGAAAACTTTGGAGGCCCAAAAAAGGGGTTTACAGGCATCCTAGACCCCCTAAAGTCCAGAAAATGTTGGTGGCCCGAAAACTGTGTCAGAGAGCTCTGAATGTCCCAAAAACGTTTGCAGCCTGAAAAGGGCATTAACCCTCATCCTAAACCCCTGAAATTCCCAAAAACATTTTTGGCCCAAAAAATGCATCCTACACCCCTGAAAGTTCAGAAAATGTTGGCAGCCCCAAAAAGGCCTTAAAATGCATCTTATTCCTGCAAAAATCTTGATAACTTTGGAGGCCCAAAAAAGGGGTTTACATTCCAGACCCCATAAAGTCCAGAAAATGTTGGTGACCCGAAAACAGTGTCAGAGAGCTCTGAATGTCCCAAAAATATTTGCAGCCTGAAAAGGCCATTAACCCGCATCCTGGCCCCCTGAAATTCCCCAAAATATTTTTGGCCCGAAAAATGCATCCTACACCCCTGAAAGTTCAGAAAATGATGGCAACCCAAAAAATGCCTTAAAATGCATCTTATTCTTGCAATAATCTTTAAAACTTTGGAGGCCCAAAAAAGAGGTTTGCAGGCATCCTAGACCCCATAAAGTCCAGAAAATGTTGGTGGCCCATAAACTGTATCAGAGAGCTCTGAATGTCCCAAAAACATTTGCAGTCTGAAAAGGGCATTAACCCGCATGCTAGACCCCTGAAATTCCCCAAAATATTTTGACCACAAAAAATTCATCCTACACCCCTGAAAATACAGAAAATGCTGGCAGCACAAAAAAGGCCTTAAAATACATATTAGGCCTGCAAAAATGTAGAAAACTTTGGAGGCCCAAAAAAGGGTTTACAGGCATCCTAGACCCCCTAAAGTCCAGAAAATGTTGGTGGCCCAAAAACTGTGTCAGAGAGCTCTGAATGGCCCAAAAATGCTTACAGCCTGAAAAGGGCATTAACCCGCATGCTAGACCCCTGAAATTCCTAAAAACATTTATGGCCCGAAAAATGCATCCTACACCCCTTAAAGTTCAGAAAATATTGGCATCCCAAAAAATGCCTTAAAATGCATCTTATTCCTGCAATAATCTTGATATTTGGAGGCCCAAAAAATGGGTTTACATCCTATACCCCAGAAAGTCCAGAAAATGTTGGTGACCCGAAAACAGTGTCAGAGAGCTCTGAATGTCCCAAAAATATTTGCAGCCTGAAAAGGCCATTAATCCGCATCCTGGCCCCCTGAAATTCCCCAAAATATTTGTGGCCCGAAAAATGCATCCTACATACCTGAAGTTCAGAAAATGTTGGCAGCACAAAACAGGCCTTAAAATACATATTTGGCCTGCAAAAATGTAGAAAACTTTGGAGGCTCAAAAAAGGGGTTTACAGGCATCGTAGACCCCCTAAAGTCCAGAAAATGTTGGTAGGCCAAAAACTGTGTCAGAGAGCTCTGAATGTCCCAAAAACGTTTGCAGCCTGAAAAGGGCATTAACCCGCATGCTAGATCCCTGAAATTTCCCAAAAACATTTTTGGCCCGAAAAATGCATCCTACATCCCTGAAAGTTCAGAAAATGTTGGCAGCCCCAAAAAGGCCTTAAAATGCATCTTATTCCTGCAATAATCTTGATATTTGGAGGCCCAAAAAATGGGTTTACATCCTATACCCCAGAAAGTCCAGAAAATGTTGGTGACCCGAAAACAGTGTCAGAGAGCTCTGAATGTCCCAAAAATATTTGCAGCCTGAAAAGGCCATTAATCCGCATCCTGGCCCCCTGAAATTCCCCAAAATATTTGTGGCCCGAAAAATGCATCCTACATACCTGAAGTTCAGAAAATGTTGGCAGCACAAAAAATGCCTTAAAATGCATCTTATTCCTGCAATAATCTTGATATTTGGAGGCCCAAAAAATGGGTTTACATCCTATACCCCAGAAAGTCCAGAAAATGTTGGTGACCCGAAAACAGTGTCAGAGAGCTCTGAATGTCCCAAAAATATTTGCAGCCTGAAAAGGCCATTAATCCGCATCCTGGCCCCCTGAAATTCCCCAAAATATTTGTGGCCCGAAAAATGCATCCTACATACCTGAAGTTCATAAAATGTTGGCAGCACAAAACAGGCCTTAAAATACATATTTGGCCTGCAAAAATGTAGAAAACTTTGGAGGCTCAAAAAAGGGGTTTACAGGCATCGTAGACCCCCTAAAGTCCAGAAAATGTTGGTAGGCCAAAAACTGTGTCAGAGAGCTCTGAATGTCCCAAAAACGTTTGCAGCCTGAAAAGGGCATTAACCCGCATGCTAGATCCCTGAAATTTCCCAAAAACATTTTTGGCCCGAAAAATGCATCCTACATCCCTGAAAGTTCAGAAAATGTTGGCAGCCCCAAAAAGGCCTTAAAATGCATTTTATTCCTGCAAAAATCTTGATAACTTTGGAGGCCCAAAAAAGGGGTTTACATCCTAGACCCCATAAAGTCCAGAAAATGTTGGTGGCCCATAAACTGTATCAGAGAGCTCTGAATGTCCCAAAAATATTTGCAGCCTGAAAAGGACATTAATCCGCATCCTGGCCCGCTGAAATTCCCCAAAATATTTTTGGCCCAAAAAATGCATCCTATATCCCTGAAGTTCAGAAACTGTTGGCAGCACAAAACAGGCCTTAAAATACATATTAGGCCTGCAAAAATGTAGAAAACTTTGAAGGCCCAAAAAAGGGGTTTACAGGCATCCTAGACCCCCTAAAGTCCAGAAAATGTTGGCAGCCCAAAAACTGTGTCAGAGAGCTCTGAATGTCCCAAAAACATTTGCATTCTGAAAAGGGCATTAACCCGCATGCTAGACCCCTGAAATTTCCCAAAATATTTTGGCCACGAAAAATTCATCCTACACCCATGAAAATTCTGAAAATGTTGGCAGCACAAAAAAGGCCTTAAAATACATATTAGGCCTCTAAAAATGTAGAAAACTTTAGAGGCCAAAAAAAGGGGTTTACAGGCATCCTAGACCCCCTAAAGTCCAGAAAATGTTGGTAGGCCAACAACTGTGTCAGAGAGCTCTGAATGTCCCAAAAACATTTGCAGCCTGAAAAGGGCATTAACCCACATCCTAAACCCCTGAAATTCCCAAAAACATTTTTGGCCCGAAAAATGCATCCTACACCCCTGAAAGTTCAGAAAATGTTGGCAGCCCCAAAAAGGCCTTAAAATGCATCTTATTCCTGCAAAAATCTTGATAACTTTGGAGGCCCAAAAAAGGGGTTTACATCCTAGACCCCATAAAGTCCAGAAAATGTTGGTGACCCGAAAACAGTGTCAGAGAGCTCTGAATGTCCCAAAAATATTTGCAGCCTGAAAAGGGCATTAATCCGCATCCTGGTCCCCTGAAATTCCCCAAAATATTTTTGGCCCAAAAAATGCATCCTACATCCCTGAAGTTCACAAAATGTTGGCAACACAAAACAGGCCTTAAAATACATATTAGGCCTGCAAAAATGTAGAAAACTTTGAAGGCCCAAAAAAGGGGTTTACAGGCATCCTAGACCCCCTAAAGTCCAGAAAATGTTGGCAGCCCAAAAACTGTGTCAGAGAGCTCTGAATGTCCCAAAAACATTTGCAGTCTGAAAAGGGCATTAACCCGCATGCTAGACCCCTGAAATTTCCCAAAATATTTTGGCCACAAAAAATTCATCCTACACCCCTGAAAATTCAGAAAATGTTGGCAGCCCCAAAAAGGCCTTAAAATGCATCTTATTCCTGCAAAAATCTTGATAACTTTGGAGGCCCAAAAAAGGGGTTTACATCCTAGACCCCATAAAGTCCAGAAAATGTTGGTGACCCGAAAACAGTGTCAGAGAGCTCTGAATGTCCCAAAAATATTTGCAGCCTGAAAAGGGCATTAATCCGCATCCTGGCGACCTGAAATTCCCAAAAATATTTTGGCCCGAAAAATGCATCCTACACCCCTGAAAGTTCAGAAAATGTTGGCAGCCCCAAAAAGGCCTTAAAATGCATCTTATTCCTGCAAAAATCTTGATAACTTTGGAGGCCCAAAAAAGGGGTTTACATCCTAGACCCCATAAAGTCCAGAAAATGTTGGTGACCCGAAAACAGTGTCAGAGAGCTCTGAACGTCCCATAAATATGTGCAGCCTGAAAAGGGCATTAAATCGCATCCTGGCCCCCTGAAATTCCCCAAAATATTTTTGGCCCAAAAAATGCATCCTATATCCCTGAAGTTCAGAAAATGTTGGCAGCACAATACAGGCCTTAAAATACATATTAGGCCTGCAAAAATGTAGAAAACTTTGGAGGCCCAAAAAAGGGGTTTACAGGCATCCTAGACCCCATAAAGTCCAGAAAATGTTGGTGGCCCAAAAACTGTGTCAGAGAGCTCTGAATGGCCCAAAAATGCTTACAGCCTGAAAAGGGCATTAACCCGCATGCTAGACCCCTGAAATTCCTAAAAACATTTATGGCCCGAAAAATGCATCCTACACCCCTTAAAGTTCAGAAAATATTGGCATCCCAAAAAATGCCTTAAAATGCATCTTATTCCTGCAATAATCTTGATATTTGGAGGCCCAAAAAATGGGTTTACATCCTAGACCCCAGAAAGTCCAGAAAATGTTGGTGACCCGAAAACAGTGTCAGAGAGCTCTGAATGTCCCAAAAATATTTGCAGCCTGAAAAGGCCATTAATCCGCATCCTGGCCCCCTGAAATTCCCCAAAATATTTGTGGCCCGAAAAATGCATCCTACATACCTGAAGTTCAGAAAATGTTGGCAGCACAAAACAGGCCTTAAAATACATATTAGGCCTGTAAAAATGTAGAAAACTTTGGAGGCTCAAAAAAGGGGTTTACAGGCATCCTAGACCCACTAAAGTCCAGAAAATGTTGGCGGCCCAAAAACTGTGTCAGAGAGCTCTGAATGTCCCAAAAACGTTTGCAGCCTGAAAAGGGCATTAACCCACATCCTAAACCCCTGAAATTCCCAAAAACATGTTTGGCCCGAAAAATGCATCCTACACCCCTGAAAGTTCAGAAAATGTTGGCAGCCCCAAAAAGGCCTTAAAATGCATCTTATTCCTGTAAAAATCTTGATAACTTTGGAGGCCCAAAAAAGGGGTTTACATCCTAGACCCCATAAAGTCCAGAAAATGTTGGTGACCCGAAAAAGTGTCAGAGAGCTCTGAATGTCCCAAAAATATTTGCAGCCTGGAAAGGGCATTATTCCGCATCCTGGCCCCCTGAAATTCCCCAAAATATTTTTGGCACAAAAAATGCATCCTACATCCCTGAAGTTCAGAAAATGTTGGCAGCACAAAACAGGCCTAAAATACATATTAGGCCTGCAAAAATGTAGAAAACTTTGGAGGCCCAAAAAAGGGGTTTACAGGCTTCCTAGACCCCCTAAAGTCCAGAAAATGTTGGCGGCCCGAAAACTGTGTCAGAGAGCTCTGAATGTCCTAAAAACATTTGCAGTCTGAAAAGGGCATTAACCCGCATGCTAGACCCCTGAAATTTCCCAAAATATTTTGGCCATGAAAAATTCATCATACACCCCTGAAAATTCAAAAAAAAGTTGGCAGCAGAAAAAAGGCCTTAAAATACATATTAGGCCTCCAAAAATGTAGAAAACTTTGGAGGCCCAAAAAAGGGGTTTACAGGCATCCTAGACCCCCTAAAGTCCAGAAAATGTTGGTAGGCCAAAAACTGTGTCAGAGAGCTCTGAATGTCCCAAAAACGTTTGCAGCCTGAAAAGGGCATTAACCCACATCCTAAACCCCTGAAATTCCCAAAAACATTTTTGGCCCGAAAAATGCATCCTACACCCCTGAAAGATCAGAAAATGTTGGCAGCCCCAAAAAGGCCTTAAAATGCATCTTATTCCTGCAAAAATCTTGATAACTTTGGAGGCCCAAAAAAGGGGTTTACATCCTAGACCCCATAAAGTCCAGAAAATGTTGGTGACCCGAAAAAAGTGTCAGAGAGCTCTGAATGTCCCAAAAATATATGCAGCCTGAAAAGGGCATTAATCCGCATCCTGGCCCGCTGAAATTCCCCAAAATATTTTTGGCCCAAAAAATGCATCCTGTATCCCTGAAGTTCAGAAAATGTTGGCAGCACAAAACAGGCCTTAAAATACATATTAGGCCTGCAAAAATGTAGAAAACTTTGGAGGCCCAAAAAAGGGGTTTACAGGCATCCTAGACCCCTTAAAGTCCAGAAAATGTTGGCAGCCCAAAAACTGTGTCAGAGAGCTCTGAATGTCCCAAAACATTTGCAGTCTGAAAAGGGCATTGACCCGCATGCTAGACCCCTGAAATTCCCCAAAATATTTTGGCCACGAAAAATTCATCCTACACCCCTGGAAATTCAGAAAATGTTGGCAGCACAAAGAAAAGGCCTTAAAATACATATTAGGCCTCCAAAAATGTAGAAAACTTTGGAGGCCCAAAAAAGGGGTTTACAGGCATCATAGACCCCCTAAAGTCCAGAAAATGTTGGTAGGCCAGAATTTGTGTCAGAGAGCTCTGAATGTCCCAAAAACGTTTGCAGCCTGAAAAGGGCATTAACCCACATCCTAAACCCCTGAAATTCCCAAAAACATTTTTGGCCCGAAAAATGCATCCTACACCCCTGAAAGTTCAGAAAATGTTGGCAGCCCCAAAAAGGCCTTAAAATGCATCTTATTCCTGCAAAAATCTTGATAACTTTGGTGGCCCAAAAAAGGGGCCTTTTTGAAAGTATTCTAAGAACACTGGTAATGTCAGCGGACATTAAAAGTTTCCATAGGCCATAGTTGAAATGTTTTACTCTATGGGTGTGATATGCTGCGGTGGAGATGGAGACGGGTGCAGCATCATCATCATCATCTAGACCCCATAAAGTCCAGAAAATGTTGGTGACCCGAAAACAGTGTCAGAGAGCTCTGAATGTCCCAAAAATATTTGCAGCCTGAAAAGGGCATTAATCCGCATCCTGGCCCGCTGAAATTCCCCAAAATATTTTTGGCCCAAAAAATGCATCCTATATCCCTGAAGTTCAGAAAATGTTAGCAGCACAAAACAGGCCTTAAAATACACATTAGGCCTGCAAAAATGTAGAAAACTTTGGAGGCCCAAAAAAGGGGTTTACATCCTAGACCCCATAAAGTCCAGAAAATGTTGGTGACCCGAAAACAGTGTCAGAGAGCTCTGAATGTCCCAAAAATATTTGCAGCCTGAAAAGGGCATTAATCCACATCCTGGCCCCCTGAAATTCCCCAAAATATTTTTGGCCCAAAAAATGCATCCTACATCCCTGAAGTTCAGAAAATGTTGGCAGCACAAAACAGGCCTTAAAATACACATTAGGCCTGCAAAAATGTAGAAAACTTTGGAGGCCCAAAAAAGGGGTTTACAGGCATCCTAGACCCCCTAAAGTCCAGAAAATGTTGGCGGCCCAAAAACTGTGTCAGAGAGTTCTGAATGTCCCAAAAACATTTGCAGTCTGAAAAGGGCATTAACCCGCATGCTAGACCCCTGAAATTTCCCAAAATATTTTGGCCACACAAAATTCATCCTACACCCCTGAAAATTCAGAAAATGTTGGCAGCACAAAAAAGACCTTAAAATACATATTAGGCAAATGTAGAAACCTTTGGAGGCCCAAAAATGGGGTTTACATCCTAGACCCCATAAAGTCCTGAAAATGTTGGTGACCCGAAAACAGTGTCAGAGAGCTCTGAATGTCCCAAAAATATTTGCAGCCTGAAAAGGGCATTAATCCGCATCCTGGCCCCCTGAAATTCCCCAAAATATTTTTGGCACAAAAAATGCAACCTATATCCCTGAAGTTCAGAAAATGTTGGCAGCACAAAACAGGCCTTAAAATACATATAAGGCCTGCAAAAATGTAGAAAACTTTGGAGGCCCAAAAAAGGGGTTTACAGGCATCCTAGACCCACTAAAGTCCAGAAAATGTTGGCGGCCCAAACACTGTGTCAGAGAGCTCTGAATGTGCCAAAAAGATTTGCAGTCTGAAAAGGGCATTGATCCGCATGCTAGACCCCTGAAATTCCCCAAAATATTTTGACCACGAAAAATTCATCCTACACCCCTGAAAATTCAGAAAATGTTGGCAGCACAAAAACGGCCTTAAAATACACATTAGGCCTGCAAAAATGTAGAAAACTTTGGAGGACCAAAAAAGGGGTTTACAGGCATCCTAGTCCCCCTAAAGTTCAGAAAATGTTGGTGGCCCAAAAACTGTGTCAGAGAGCTCTGAATGGCCCAAAAACGGTTGCAGCCTGGAAAGGGCATTAACCCACATCCTAAACCCCTGAAATTCCCAAAAACATTTTTGGCCCGAAAAATGCATCCAGCACCCCTGAAAGTTCAGGAAATGTTGGCAGCCCCAAAAAAGCCCTAAAATGCATCTTATTCCTGCAAAAATCTTGATAACTTTGGATGCCCAAAAAAGGGGTTTACAGGCATCCTAGACCCCATAAAGTCCAGAAAATGTTGGTGACCCGAAAACAGTGTCAGAGAGCTCTGAATGTCCCACAAATATTTGCAGCCTGAAAAGGGCATTAATCCACATCCTGGCCCCCTGAAATTCCCCAAAATATTTTTGGCCCAAAAAATGCATCCTACATCCCTGAAGTTCAGAAAATGTTGGCAGCACAAAACAGGCCTTAAAATACACATTAGGCCTGCAAAAATGTAGAAAACTTTGGAGGCCCAAAAAAGGGGTTTACAGGCATCCTAGACCCCCTAAAGTCCAGAAAATGTTGGCGGCCCAAAAACTGTGTCAGAGAGTTCTGAATGTCCCAAAAACATTTGCAGTCTGAAAAGGGCATTAACCCGCATGCTAGACCCCTGAAATTTCCCAAAATATTTTGGCCACAAAAAATTCATCCTACACCCCTGAAAATTCAGAAAATGTTGGCAGCACAAAAAAGACCTTAAAATACATATTAGGCAAATGTAGAAAACTTTGGAGGCCCAAAAAAGGGGTTTACAGGCATCCTAGTCCCCCTAAAGTCCAGAAAATGTTGGTATTCCAAAAACTGTGTCAGAGAGCTCTGAATGTCCCACAAATGTTTGCAGCCTGAAAAGGGCATTAACCCACATCCTAAACCCCTGAAATTCCCAAAAACATTTTTGGCCCGAAAAATGCATCCTACACCCCTGAAAGTTCATAAAATGTTGGCAGCCCCAAAAAGGCCTTAAAATGCATCTTATTCCTGCAAAAATCTTGATAACTTTGGAGGCCCAAAAAAGGGGTTTACATCCTAGACCCCATAAAGTCCAGAAAATGTTGGTGACCCGAAAACAGTGTCAGAGAGCTCTGAATGTCCCAAAAATATTTGCAGCCTGAAAAGGGCATTAATCCGCATCCTGGCCCCCTGAAATTCCCCAAAATATTTTTGGCACAAAAAATGCAACCTATATCCCTGAAGTTCAGAAAATGTTGGCAGCACAAAACAGGCCTTAAAATACATATTAGGCCTGCAAAAATGTAGAAAACTTTGGAGGCCCAAAAAAGGGGTTTACAGGCATCCTAGACCCACTAAAGTCCAGAAAATGTGGGCGGCCCAAAAACTGTGTCAGAGAGCTCTGAATGTCCCAAAAACATTTGCAGTCTGAAAAGGGCATTAACCCGCATGCTAGACCCCTGAAATTCCCCAAAATATTTTGGCCACGAAAAATTCATCCTACACCCCTGAAAATTCAGAAAATGTTGGCAGCACAAAAAAGGCCTTAAAATACATATTAGGCCTGCAAAAATGTAGAAAACTTTGGAGGCCCAAAAAAGGGGTTTACAGGCATCCTAGACCCCTTAAAGTCCAGAAAATGTTGGCGGCCCAAAAACTGTGTCAGAGAGCTCTGAATGTCCCAAAAACATTTGCAGTCTGAAAAGGGCATTGACCCGCATGCTAGACCCCTGAAATTCCCCAAAATATTTTGACCACGAAAAATTCATCCTACACCCCTGAAAATTCAGAAAATGTTGGCAGCACAAAAACGGCCTTAAAATACACATTAGGCCTCAAAAATGTAGAAAACTTTGGAGGACCAAAAAAGGGGTTTACAGGCATCCTAGACCCCCTAAAGTCCAGAAAATGTTGGTGGCCCAAAAACTGTGTCAGAGAGCTCTGAATGGCCCAAAAACGGTTGCAGCCTGGAAAGGGCATTAACCCACATCCTAAACCCCTGAAATTCCCAAAAACATTTTTGGCCCGAAAAATGCATCCAGCACCCCTGGAAGTTCAGGAAATGTTGGCAGCCCCAAAAAGGCCTTAAAATGCATCTTATTCCTGCAAAAATCTTGATAGCTTTGGAGGCCCAAAAAGGGGGTTTACATCCTAGACCCCCTAAAGTCCAGAAAATGTTGGTAGGCCAAAAACTGTGTCAGAGAGCTCTGAATGTCCCAAAAACATTTGCAGACTGAAAAGGGCATTAACCCACATCCTAGACCCTTGAAATTCCTAAAAACATTTATGGCCCGAAAAATGCATCCTATACCCCTTAAAGTTCAGAAAATGTTGGCAGCCCAAAAAATGCCTTAAAATGCATCTTAATCCTGCAATAATCTTTAAAACTTTGGAGGCCCAAAAAAGGGGTTTTCAGGCATCCTAGACCCCATAAAGTCCAGAAAATGTTGGTGGCCCATAAACTGTGTCAGAGAGCTCTGAATGTCCCAAAAACATTTGCAGTCTGAAAAGGGCATTGACCCGCATGCTAGACCCCTGAAATTCCCCAAAATATTTTGGCCACGAAAAATTCATCCTACACCCCTGGAAATTCAGAAAATGTTGGCAGCACAAAGAAAAGGCCTTAAAATACATATTAGGCCTCCAAAAATGTAGAAAACTTTGGAGGCCCAAAAAAGGGGTTTACAGGCATCATAGACCCCCTAAAGTCCAGAAAATGTTGGTAGGCCAGAATTTGTGTCAGAGAGCTCTGAATGTCCCAAAAACGTTTGCAGCCTGAAAAGGGCATTAACCCACATCCTAAACCCCTGAAATTCCCAAAAACATTTTTGGCCAGAAAAATGCATCCTACACCCCTGAAAGTTCAGAAAATGTTGGCAGCCCCAAAAAGGCCTTAAAATGCATCTTATTCCTGCAAAAATCTTGATAACTTTGGAGGCCCAAAAAAGGGGCCTTTTTGAAAGTATTCTAAGAACACTGGTAATGTCCGCGGACATTAAAAGTTTCCATAGGCCATAGTTGAAATGTTTTACTCTATGGGTGTGATATGCTGCGGTGGAGATGGAGACGGGTGCAGCATCATCATCATCATCTAGACCCCATAAAGTCCAGAAAATGTTGGTGACCCGAAAACAGTGTCAGAGAGCTCTGAATGTCCCAAAAATATTTGCAGCCTGAAAAGGGCATTAATCCGCATCCTGGCCCGCTGAAATTCCCCAAAATATTTTTGGCCCAAAAAATGCATCCTATATCACTGAAGTTCAGAAAATGTTAGCAGCACAAAACAGGCCTTAAAATACACATTAGGCCTGCAAAAATGTAGAAAACTTTGGAGGCCCAAAAAAGGGGTTTACATCCTAGACCCCATAAAGTCCAGAAAATGTTGGTGACCCGAAAACAGTGTCAGAGAGCTCTGAATGTCCCAAAAATATTTGCAGCCTGAAAAGGGCATTAATCCACATCCTGGCCCCCTGAAATTCCCCAAAATATTTTTGGCCCAAAAAATGCATCCAACATCCCTGAAGTTCAGAAAATGTTGGCAGCACAAAACAGGCCTTAAAATACACACTAGGCCTGCAAAAATGTAGAAAACTTTGGAGGCCCAAAAAAGGGGTTTACAGGCATCCTAGACCCCCTAAAGTCCAGAAAATGTTGGCGGCCCAAAAACTGTGTCAGAGAGTTCTGAATGTCCCAAAAACATTTGCAGTCTGAAAAGGGCATTAACCCGCATGCTAGACCCCTGAAATTTCCCAAAATATTTTGGCCACAAAAAATTCATCCTACACCCCTGAAAATTCAGAAAATGTTGGCAGCACAAAAAAGGCCTTAAAATACATATTAGGCAAATGTAGAAACCTTTGGAGGCCCAAAAAAGGGGTTTACAGGCACCCTAGACCCCCTAAAGTCCAGAAAATGTTGGTATTCCAAAAACTGTGTCAGAGAGCTCTGAATGTCCCAAAAATGTTTGCAGCCTGAAAAGGGCATTAACCCACATCCTAAACCCCTGAAATTCCCAAAAACATTTTTGGCCCGAAAAATGCATCCTACACCCCTGAAAGTTCAGAAAATGTTGGCAGCCCCAAAAAGGCCTTAAAATGCATCTTATTCCTGCAAAAATCTTGATAACTTTGGAGGCCCAAAAAAGGGGTTTACATCCTAGACCCCATAAAGTCCAGAAAATGTTGGTGACCCGAAAACAGTGTCAGAGAGCTCTGAATGTCCCAAAAATATTTGCAGCCTGAAAAGGGCATTAATCCGCATGCTAGACCCCTGAAATTCCCCAAAATATTTTGGCCACGAAAAATTCATCCTACACCCCTGAAAATTCAGAAAATGTTGGCAGCACAAAAAAGGCCTTAAAATACATATTAGGCCTGCAAAAATGTAGAAAACTTTGGAGGCCCAAAAAAGGGGTTTACAGGCATCCTAGACCCCTTAAAGTCCAGAAAATGTTGGCGGCCCAAAAACTGTGTCAGAGAGCTCTGAATGTCCCAAAAACATTTGCAGTCTGAAAAGGGCATTGACCCGCATGCTAGACCCCTGAAATTCCCCAAAATATTTTGACCACGAAAAATTCATCCTACACCCCTGAAAATTCAGAAAATGTTGGCAGCACAAAAACGGCCTTAAAATACACATTAGGCCTGCAAAAATGTAGAAAACTTTGGAGGACCAAAAAAGGGGTTTACAGGCATCCTAGACCCCCTAAAGTCCAGAAAATGTTGGTGGCCCAAAAACTGTGTCAGAGAGCTCTGAATGGCCCAAAAACGGTTGCAGCCTGGAAAGGGCATTAACCCACATCCTAAACCCCTGAAATTCCCAAAAACATTTTTGGCCCGAAAAATGCATCCAGCACCCCTGGAAGTTCAGGAAATGTTGGCAGCCCCAAAAAGGCCTTAAAATGCATCTTATTCCTGCAAAAATCTTGATAACTTTGGAGGCCCAAAAAAGGGGTTTACATCCTAGACCCCCTAAAGTCCAGAAAATGTTGGTAGGCCAAAAACTGTGTCAGAGAGCTCTGAATGTCCCAAAAACATTTGCAGCCTGAAAAGGGCATTAACCCACATCCTAGACCCTTGAAATTCCTAAAAACATTTATGGCCCGAAAAATGCATCCTACACCCCTTAAAGTTCAGAAAATGTTGGCAGCCCAAAAAATGCCTTAAAATGCATCTTAATCCTGCAATAATCTTTAAAACTTTGGAGGCCCAAAAAAGGGGTTTTCAGGCATCCTAGACCCCATAAAGTCCAGAAAATGTTGGTGGCCCATAAACTGTGTCAGAGAGCTCTGAATGTCCCAAAAACATTTGCAGTCTGAAAAGGGCATTAACCCGCATGCTAGACCCCTGAAATTCCCCAAAATATTTTGGCCACGAAAAATTCATCGTACACCCCTGAAAATTCAGAAAATGTTGGCAGCACAAAAAAGACCTTAAAATACATATTAGTCCTCCAAAAATGTAGAAAAATTTAGAGGCCCAAAAACGGGGTTTACAGGCATCCTAGACCCCCTAAAGTCCAGAAAATGTTGGTAGGCAAAAAACTGTGTCAGAGAGCTCTGAATGTCCCAAAAACATTTGCAGCCTGAAAAGGGCATTAACCCACATCCTAAACCCCTGAAATTCCCAAAAACATGTTTGGCCCGAAAAATGCATCCTACACCCCTGAAAGTTCAGAAAATGTTGGCAGCCCCAAAAAGGCCTTAAAATGCATCTTATTCCTGTAAAAATCTTGATAACTTTGGAGGCCCAAAAAAGGGGTTTACATCCTAGACCTCATAAAGTCCAGAAAATGTTGGCGGCCCGAAAACTGTGTCAGAGAGCTCTGAATGTCCCAAAAACATTTGCAGTCTGAAAAGGGCATTAACCCGCATGCTAGACCCCTGAAATTTCCCAAAATATTTTTGGCCCAAAAAATGCATCCTATATCCCTGAAGTTCAGAAAATGTTAGCAGCACAAAACAGGCCTTAAAATACACATTAGGCCTGCAAAAATGTAGAAAACTTTGGAGGCCCAAAAAAGGGGTTTACATCCTAGACCCCATAAAGTCCAGAAAATGTTGGTGACCCGAAAACAGTGTCAGAGAGCTCTGAATGTCCCAAAAATATTTGCAGCCTGAAAAGGGCATTAATCCACATCCTGGCCCCCTGAAATTCCCCAAAATATTTTTGGCCCAAAAAATGCATCCTACATCCCTGAAGTTCAGAAAATGTTGGCAGCACAAAACAGACCTTAAAATACACATTAGGCCTGCAAAAATGTAGAAAACTTTGGAGGCCCAAAAAAGGGGTTTACAGGCATCCTAGACCCCCTAAAGTCCAGAAAATGTTGGCGGCCCAAAGACTGTGTCAGAGAGTTCTGAATGTCCCAAAAACATTTGCGGTCTGAAAAGGACATTAACCCGCATGCTAGACCCCTGAAATTTCCCAAAATATTTTGGCCACAAAAAATTCATCCTACACCCCTGAAAATTCAGAAAATGTTGGCAGCACAAAAAAGGCCTTAAAATACATATTAGGCAAATGTAGAAACCTTTGGAGGCCCAAAAAAGGGGTTTACAGGCACCCTAGACCCCCTAAAGTCCAGAAAATGTTGGTATTCCAAAAACTGTGTCAGAGAGCTCTGAATGTCCCAAAAATGTTTGCAGCCTGAAAAGGGCATTAACCCACATCCTAAACCCCTGAAATTCCCAAAAACATTTTTGGCCCGAAAAATGCATCCTACACCCCTGAAAGTTCAGAAAATGTTGGCAGCCCCAAAAAGGCCTTAAAATGCATCTTATTCCTGCAAAAATCTTGATAACTTTGGAGGCCCAAAAAAGGGGTTTACATCCTAGACCCCATAAAGTCCAGAAAATGTTGGTGACCCGAAAACAGTGTCAGAGAGCTCTGAATGTCCCAAAAATATTTGCAGCCTGAAAAGGGCATTAATCCGCATCCTGGCCCCCTGAAATTCCCCAAAATATTTTTGGCACAAAAAATGCAACCTATATCCCTGAAGTTCAGAAAATGTTGGCAGCACAAAACAGGCCTTAAAATACATATAAGGCCTGCAAAAATGTAGAAAACTTTGGAGGCCCAAAAAAGGGGTTTACAGGCATCCTAGACCCACTAAAGTCCAGAAAATGTTGGCGGCCCAAACACTGTGTCAGAGAGCTCTGAATGTGCCAAAAAGATTTGCAGTCTGAAAAGGGCATTGATCCGCATGCTAGACCCCTGAAATTCCCCAAAATATTTTGACCACGAAAAATTCATCCTACACCCCTGAAAATTCAGAAAATGTTGGCAGCACAAAAACGGCCTTAAAATACACATTAGGCCTGCAAAAATGTAGAAAACTTTGGAGGACCAAAAAAGGGGTTTACGGGCATCCTAGTCCCCCTAAAGTCCAGAAAATGTTGGTGGCCCAAAAACTGTGTCAGAGAGCTCTGAATGGCCCAAAAACGGTTGCAGCCTGGAAAGGGCATTAACCCACATCCTAAACCCCTGAAATTCCCAAAAACATTTTTGGCCCGAAAAATGCATCCAGCACCCCTGAAAGTTCAGGAAATGTTGGCAGCCCCAAAAAAGCCTTAAAATGCATCTTATTCCTGCAAAAATCTTGATAACTTTGGAGGCCCAAAAAAGGGGTTTACATCCTAGACCCCCTAAAGTCCAGAAAATGTTGGTAGGCCAAAAACTGTGTCAGAGAGCTCTGAATGTCCCAAAAACATTTGTAGCCTGAAAAGGGCATTAACCCACATCCTAGACCCTTGAAATTCCTAAAAACATTTATGGCCCGAAAAATGCATCCTACACCCCTTAAAGTTCAGAAAATGTTGGCAGCCCAAAAAATGCCTTAAAATGCATCTTAATCCTGCAATAATCTTTAAAACTTTGGAGGCCCAAAAAAGGGGTTTTCAGGCATCCTAGACCCCATAAAGTCCAGAAAATGTTGGTGGCCCATAAACTGTGTCAGAGAGCTCTGAATGTCCCAAAAACATTTGCAGTCTGAAAAGGGCATTAACCCGCATGCTAGACCCCTGAAATTCCCCAAAATATTTTGGCCACGAAAAATTCATCATACACCCCTGAAAATTCAAAAAAAAAGTTGGCAGCAGAAAAAAGGCCTAAAATACATATTAGGCCTCCAAAAATGTAGAAAACTTTGGAGGCCCAAAAAAGGGGTTTACAGGCATCCTAGACCCCCTAAAGTCCAGAAAATGTTGGTAGGCCAAAAACTGTGTCAGAGAGCTCTGAATGTCCCAAAAACGTTTGCAGCCTGAAAAGGGCATTAACCCACATCCTAAACCCCTGAAATTCCCAAAAACATTTTTGGCCCGAAAAATGCATCCTACACCCCTGAAAGATCAGAAAATGTTGGCAGCCCCAAAAAGGCCTTAAAATGCATCTTATTCCTGCAAAAATCTTGATAACTTTGGAGGCCCAAAAAAGGGGTTTACATCCTAGACCACATAAAGTCCAGAAAATGTTGGTGACCCGAAAAAAGTGTCAGAGAGCTCTGAATGTCCCAAAAATATATGCAGCCTGAAAAGGGCATTAATCCGCATCCTGGCCCGCTGAAATTCCCCAAAATATTTTTGGCCCAAAAAATGCATCCTGTATCCCTGAAGTTCAGAAAATGTTGGCAGCACAAAACAGGCCTTAAAATACATATTAGGCCTGCAAAAATGTAGAAAACTTTGGAGGCCCAAAAAAGGGGTTTACAGGCATCCTAGACCCCTTAAAGTCCAGAAAATGTTGGCAGCCCAAAAACTGTGTCAGAGAGCTCTGAATGTCCCAAAAACATTTGCAGTCTGAAAAGGGCATTGACCCGCATGCTAGACCCCTGAAATTCCCCAAAATATTTTGGCCACGAAAAATTCATCCTACACCCCTGGAAATTCAGAAAATGTTGGCAGCACAAAAAAAAGGCCTTAAAATACATATTAGGCCTCCAAAAATGTAGAAAACTTTGGAGGCCCAAAAAAGGGGTTTACAGGCATCATAGACCCCCTAAAGTCCAGAAAATGTTGGTAGGCCAGAATTTGTGTCAGAGAGCTCTGAATGTCCCAAAAATGTTTGCAGCCTGAAAAGGGCATTAACCCACATCCTAAACCCCTGAAATTCCCAAAAACATTTTTGGCCCGAAAAATGCATCCTACACCCCTGAAAGTTCAGAAAATGTTGGCAGCCCCAAAAAGGCCTTAAAATGCATCTTATTCCTGCAAAAATCTTGATAACTTTGGAGGCCCAAAAAAGGGGCCTTTTTGAAAGTATTCTAAGAACACTGGTAATGTCCGCGGACATTAAAAGTTTCCATAGGCCATAGTTGAAATGTTTTACTCTATGGGTGTGATATGCTGCGGTGGAGATGGAGACGGGTGCAGCATCATCATCATCATCTAGACCCCATAAAGTTCAGAAAATGTTGGTGACCCGAAAACAGTGTCAGAGAGCTCTGAATGTCCCAAAAATATTTGCAGCCTGAAAAGGGCATTAATCCGCATCCTGGCCCGCTGAAATTCCCCAAAATATTTTTGCCCCAAAAAATGCATCCTATATCCCCGAAGTTCAGAAAATGTTAGCAGCACAAAACAGGCCTTAAAATACATATTAGGCCTGCAAAAATGTAGAAAACTTTGGAGGCCCAAAAAAGGGGTTTACATCCTAGACCCCATAAAGTCCAGAAAATGTTGGTGACCCGAAAACAGTGTCAGAGAGCTCTGAATGTCCCAAAAATATTTGCAGCCTGAAAAGGGCATTAATCCACATCCTGGCCCCCTGAAATTCCCCAAAATATTTTTGGCCCAAAAAATGCATCCTACATCCCTGAAGTTCAGAAAATGTTGGCAGCACAAAACAGGCCTTAAAATACACATTAGGCCTGCAAAAATGTAGAACACTTTGGAGGCCCAAAAAAGGGGTTTACAGGCATCCTAGACCCCCTAAAGTCCAGAAAATGTTGGCGGCCCAAAAACTGTGTCAGAGAGTTCTGAATGTCCCAAAAACATTTGCAGTCTGAAAAGGGCATTAACCCGCATGCTAGACCCCTGAAATTTCCCAAAATATTTTGGCCACAAAAAATTCATCCTACACCCCTGAAAATTCAGAAAATGTTGGCAGCACAAAAAAGGCCTTAAAATACATATTAGGCAAATGTAGAAAACTTTGGAGGCCCAAAAAAGGGGTTTACAGGCACCCTAGACCCCCTAAAGTCCAGAAAATGTTGGTATTCCAAAAACTGTGTCAGAGAGCTCTGAATGTCCCAAAAATGTTTGCAGCCTGAAAAGGGCATTAACCCACATCCTAAACCCCTGAAATTCCCAAAAACATTTTTTGCCCGAAAAATGCATCCTACACCCCTGAAAGTTCAGAAAATGTTGGCAGCCCCAAAAAGGCCTTAAAATGCATCTTATTCCTGCAAAAATCTTGATAACTTTGGAGGCCCAAAAAAGGGGTTTACAGGCATCCTAGACCCACTAAAGTCCAGAAAATGTTGGCGGCCCAAAAACTGTGTCAGAGAGCTCTGAATGTGCCAAAAAGATTTGCAGTCTGAAAAGGGCATTGATCCGCATGCTAGACCCCTGAAATTCCCCAAAATATTTTGACCACGAAAAATTCATCCTACACCCCTGAAAATTCAGAAAATGTTGGCAGCACAAAAACGGCCTTAAAATACACATTAGGCCTGCAAAAATGTAGAAAACTTTAGAGGACCAAAAAAGGGGTTTACGGGCATCCTAGTCCCCCTAAAGTCCAGAAAATGTTGGTGGCCCAAAAACTGTGTCAGAGAGCTCTGAATGGCCCAAAAACGGTTGCAGCCTGGAAAGGGCATTAACCCACATCCTAAACCCCTGAAATTCCCAAAAACATTTTTGGCCCGAAAAATGCATCCAGCACCCCTGAAAGTTCAGGAAATGTTGGCAGCCCCAAAAAAGCCTTAAAATGCATCTTATTCCTGCAAAAATCTTGATAACTTTGGAGGCCCAAAAAAGGGGTTTACAGGCATCCTAGACCCCATAAAGTCCAGAAAATGTTGGTGACCCGAAAACAGTGTCAGAGAGCTCTGAATGTCCCAAAAATATTTGCAGCCTGAAAAGAGCATTAATCCACATCCTGGCCCCCTGAAATTCCCCAAAATATTTTTGGCCCAAAAAATGCATCCTACATCCCTGAAGTTCAGAAAATGTTGGCAGCACAAAACAGGCCTTAAAATACACATTAGGCCTGCAAAAATGTAGAAAACTTTGGAGGCCCAAAAAAGGGGTTTACAGGCATCCTAGACCCCCTAAAGTCCAGAAAATGTTGGCGGCCCAAAAACTGTGTCAGAGAGTTCTGAATGTCCCAAAAACATTTGCAGTCTGAAAAGGGCATTAACCCGCATACTAGACCCCTGAAATTCCTCAAAATATTTTGGCCACGAAAAATTCATCCTACACCCCTGAAAATTCAGAAAATGTTGGCAGCACAAAAAAGGCCTTAAAATACATATTAGGCCTGCAAAAATGTAGAAAACTTTGGAGGCCCAAAAAAGGGGTTTAGATGCATCCTAGACCCCCTAAAGTCCAGAAAATGTTGGTGGCCCAAAAACTGTGTCAGTGAGTTCTGAATGGCCCAAAAACGCTTGCAGCCTGAAAAGGGCATTAACCCGCATCCTAAACCCCTGAAATTCCCAAAAACATTCTTGGCCCGAAAAATGCATCCTACACCCCTGAAAGTTCAGAAAATGTTGGCAGCCCCAAAAAGGCCTTAAAATGCATCTTATTCCTGCAAAAATCTTGATAACTTTGGAGGCCCAAAAAAGGGGCCTTTTTGAAAGTATTCTAAGAACACTGGTAATGTCCGCGGACATTAAAAGTTTCCATAGGCCATAGTTGAAATGTTTTACTCTATGGGTGTGATATGCTGCGGTGGAGATGGAGACGGGTGCAGCATCATCATCATCATCATCTAGACCCCATAAAGTCCAGAAAATGTTGGTGACCCGAAAACAGTGTCAGAGAGCTCTGAATGTCCCAAAAATATTTGCAGCCTGAAAAGGGCATTAATCCGCATCCTGGCCCGCTGAAATTCCCCAAAATATTTTTGGCCCAAAAAATGCATCCTATATCCCTGAAGTTCAGAAAATGTTAGCAGCACAAAACAGGCCTTAAAATACATATTAGGCCTGCAAAAATGTAGAAAACTTTGGAGGCCCAAAAAAGGGGTCTACAGGCATCCTAGACCCCTTAATGTCCAGAAAATGTTGGCGGCCCAAAAACTGTGTCAGAGAGCTCTGAATGTCCCAAAAACATTTGCAGTCTGAAAAGGGCATTGACCCGCATGCTAGACCCCTGAAATTCCCCAAAATATTTTGGCCACAAAAAATTCATCCTACACCCCTGAAAATTCAGAAAATGTTGGCAGCACAAAAACGGCCTTAAAATACACATTAGGCCTGCAAAAATGTAGAAAACTTTGGAGGCCCAAAAAAGGGGTTTACAGGCATCCTAGACCCACTAAAGTCCAGAAAATGTGGGCGGCCCAAAAACTGTGTCAGAGAGCTCTGAATGTCCCAAAAACATTTGCAGTCTGAAAAGGGCATTAACCCGCATACTAGACCCCTGAAATTCCTCAAAATATTTTGGCCACGAAAAATTCATCCTACACCCCTGAAAATTCAGAAAATGTTGGCAGCACAAAAAAGGCCTTAAAATACATATTAGGCCTGCAAAAATGTAGAAAACTTTGGAGGCCCAAAAAAGGGGTTTAGATGCATCCTAGACCCCCTAAAGTCCAGAAAATGTTGGTGGCCCAAAAACTGTGTCAGAGAGTTCTGAATGGCCCAAAAACGCTTGCAGCCTGAAAAGGGCATTAACCCGCATCCTAAACCCCTGAAATTCCCAAAAACATTCTTGGCCCGAAAAATGCATCCTACACCCCTGAAAGTTCAGAAAATGTTGGCAGCCCCAAAAAGGCCTTAAAATGCATCTTATTCCTGCAAAAATCTTGATAACTTTGGAGGCCCAAAAAAAGGGCCTTTTTGAAAGTATTCTAAGAACACTGGTAATGTCCGCGGACATTAAAAGTTTCCATAGGCCATAGTTGAAATGTTTTACTCTATGGGTGTGATATGCTGCGGTGGAGATGGAGACGGGTGCAGCATCATCATCATCATCTAGACCCCATAAAGTCCAGAAAATGTTGGTGACCCGAAAACAGTGTCAGAGAGCTCTGAATGTCCCAAAAATATTTGCAGCCTGAAAAGGGCATTAATCCGCATCCTGGCCGCTGAAATTCCCCAAAATATTTTTGGCCCAAAAAATGCATCCTATATCCCTGAAGTTCAGAAACTGTTGGCAGCACAAAACAGGCCTTAAAATACATATTAGGCCTGCAAAAATGTAGAAAACTCTGGAGGCCCAAAAAAGGGGTTTACAGGCATCCTAGACCCCCTAAAGTTCAGAAAATGTTGGCGGCCCGAAAACTGTGTCAGAGAGCTCTGAATGTCCCAAAAACATTTGCAGTCTGAAAAGGGCATTAACCCGCATGGTAGACCCCTGAAATTCCCCAAAATATTTTGGCCACGAAAAATTCATCCTACACCCCTGAAAATTCACAAAATGTTGGCAGCACAAAACAGGCCTTAAAATACATATTAGGCCTGCAAAAATGTAGAAAACTTTGAAGGCCCAAAAAAGGGGTTTACAGGCATCATAGACCCCCTAAAGTCCAGAAAATGTTGGTAGGCCAGAAATTGTGTCAGAGAGCTCTGAATGTCCCAAAAACGTTTGCAGCCTGAAAAGGGCATTAACCCACATCCTAAACCCCTGAAATTCCCAAAAACATTTTTGGCCCGAAAAATGCATCCTACACCCCTGAAAGTTCAGAAAATGTTGGCAGCCCCAAAAAGGCCTTAAAATGCATCTTATTCCTGCAAAAATCTTGATAACTTTGGAGGCCCAAAAAAGGGGTTTACATCCTAGACCCCATAAAGTCCAGAAAATGTTGGTGACCCGAAAACAGTGTCAGAGAGCTCTGAATGTTCAAAAATATTTGCAGCCTGAAAAGGGCATTAATCCGCATCCTGGTCCCCTGAAATTCCCCAAAATATTTTTGGCCCAAAAAATGCATCCTACATCCCTGAAGTTCACAAAATGTTGGCAGCACAAAAAAGGCCTTAAAATACATATTAGGCAAATGTAGAAAACTTTGGAGGCCCAAAAAAGGGGTTTACAGGCATCCTAGACCCCCTAAAGTCCAGAAAATGTTGGCGGCCCAAAAACTGTGTCAGAGAGTTCTGAATGTCCCAAAAACATTTGCAGTCTGAAAAGGGCATTAACCCGCATGCTAGACCCCTGAAATTTCCCAAAATATTTTGGCCACAAAAAATTCATCCTACACCCCTGAAAATTCAGAAAATGTTGGCAGCACAAAAAAGGCCTTAAAATACATATTAGGCAAATGTAGAAAACTTTGGAGGCCCAAAAAAGGGGTTTACAGGCACCCTAGACCCCCTAAAGTCCAGAAAATGTTGGTATTCCAAAAACTGTGTCAGAGAGCTCTGAATGTCCCAAAAATGTTTGCAGCCTGAAAAGGGCATTAACCCACATCCTAAACCCCTGAAATTCCCAAAAACATTTTTGGCCCGAAAAATGCATCCTACACCCCTGAAAGTTCAGAAAATGTTGGCAGCCCCAAAAAGGCCTTAAAATGCATCTTATTCCTGCAAAAATCTTGATAACTTTGGAGGCCCAAAAAAGGGGTTTACATCCTAGACCCCATAAAGTCCAGAAAATGTTGGTGACCCGAAAACAGTGTCAGAGAGCTCTGAATGTCCCAAAAATATTTGCAGCCTGAAAAGGGCATTAATCCGCATCCTGGCCCCCTGAAATTCCCCAAAATATTTTTGGCACAAAAAATGCAACCTATATCCCTGAAGTTCAGAAAATGTTGGCAGCACAAAACAGGCCTTAAAATACATATAAGGCCTGCAAAAATGTAGAAAACTTTGGAGGCCCAAAAAAGGGGTTTACAGGCATCCTAGACCCACTAAAGTCCAGAAAATGTTGGCGGCCCAAAAACTGTGTCAGAGAGCTCTGAATGTGCCAAAAAGATTTGCAGTCTGAAAAGGGCATTGATCCGCATGCTAGACCCCTGAAATTCCCCAAAATATTTTGACCACGAAAAATTCATCCTACACCCCTGAAAATTCAGAAAATGTTGGCAGCACAAAAACGGCCTTAAAATACACATTAGGCCTGCAAAAATGTAGAAAACTTTGGAGGACCAAAAAAGGGGTTTACGGGCATCCTAGTCCCCCTAAAGTCCCGAAAATGTTGGTGGCCCAAAAACTGTGTCAGAGAGCTCTGAATGGCCCAAAAACGGTTGCAGCCTGGAAAGGGCATTAACCCACATCCTAAACCCCTGAAATTCCCAAAAACATTTTTGGCCCGAAAAATGCATCCAGCACCCCTGAAAGTTCAGGAAATGTTGGCAGCCCCAAAAAAGCCTTAAAATGCATCTTATTCCTGCAAAAATCTTGATAACTTTGGAGGCCCAAAAAAGGGGTTTACAGGCATCCTAGACCCCATAAAGTCCAGAAAATGTTGGTGACCCGAAAACAGTGTCAGAGAGCTCTGAATGTCCCAAAAATATTTGCAGCCTGAAAAGGGCATTAATCCACATCCTGGCCCCCTGAAATTCCCCAAAATATTTTTGGCCCAAAAAATGCATCCTACATCCCTGAAGTTCAGAAAATGTTGGCAGCACAAAACAGGCCTTAAAATACACATTAGGCCTGCAAAAATGTAGAAAACTTTGGAGGCCCAAAAAAGGGGTTTACAGGCATCCTAGACCCCCTAAAGTCCAGAAAATGTTGGCGGCCCAAAAACTGTGTCAGAGAGTTCTGAATGTCCCAAAAACATTTGCAGTCTGAAAAGGGCATTAACCCGCATACTAGACCCCTGAAATTCCTCAAAATATTTTGGCCACGAAAAATTCATCCTACACCCCTGAAAATTCAGAAAATGTTGGCAGCACAAAAAAAGCCTTAAAATACATATTAGGCCTGCAAAAATGTAGAAAACTTTGGAGGCCCAAAAAAGGGGTTTAGATGCATCCTAGACCCCCTAAAGTCCAGAAAATGTTGGTGGCCCAAAAACTGTGTCAGAGAGTTCTGAATGGCCCAGAAACGCTTGCAGCCTGAAAAGGGCATTAACCCGCATCCTAAACCCCTGAAATTCCCAAAAACATTCTTGGCCCGAAAAATGCATCCTACACCCCTGAAAGTTCAGAAAATGTTGGCAGCCCCAAAAAGGCCTTAAAATGCATCTCATTCCTGCAAAAATCTTGATAACTTTGGAGGCCCAAAAAAGGGGCCTTTTTGAAAGTATTCTAAGAACACTGGTAATGTCCGCGGACATTAAAAGTTTCCATAGGCCATAGTTGAAATGTTTTACTCTATGGGTGTGATATGCTGCGGTGGAGATGGAGACGGGTGCAGCATCATCATCTAGACCCCATAAAGTCCAGAAAATGTTGGTGACCCGAAAACAGTGTCAGAGAGCTCTGAATGTCCCAAAAATATTTGCAGCCTGAAAAGGGCATTAATCCGCATCCTGGCCCGCTGAAATTCCCCAAAATATTTTTGGCCCAAAAAATGCATCCTATATCCCTGAAGTTCAGAAAATGTTAGCAGCACAAAACAGGCCTTAAAATACATATTAGGCCTGCAAAAATGTAGAAAACTTTGGAGGCCCAAAAAAGGGGTCTACAGGCATCCTAGACCCCTTAATGTCCAGAAAATGTTGGCGGCCCAAAAACTGTGTCAGAGAGCTCTGAATGTCCCAAAAACATTTGCAGTCTGAAAAGGGCATTGACCCGCATGCTAGACCCCTGAAATTCCCCGAAATATTTTGGCCACAAAAAATTCATCCTACACCCCTGAAAATTCAGAAAATGTTGGCAGCACAAAAACGGCCTTAAAATAGACATTAGGCCTGCAAAAATGTAGAAAACTTTGGAGGCCCAAAAAAGGGGTTTACAGGCATCCTAGACCCCCTAAAGTCCAGAAAATGTTGGTGGCCCAAAAACTGTGTCAGAGAGTTCTGAATGGCCCAAAAACGCTTGCAGCCTGAAAAGGGCATTAACCCGCATCCTAAACCCCTGAAATTCCCAAAAACATTCTTGGCCCGAAAAATGCATCCTACACCCCTGAAAGTTCAGAAAATGTTGGCAGCCCCAAAAAGGCCTTAAAATGCATCTTATTCCTGCAAAAATCTTGATAACTTTGGAGGCCCAAAAAAGGGGCCTTTTTGAAAGTGTTCTAAGAACACTGGTAATGTCCGCGGACATTAAAAGTTTCCATAGGCCATAGTTGAAATGTTTTACTCTATGGGTGTGATATGCTGCGGTGGAGATGGAGACGGGTGCAGCATCATCATCATCATCTAGACTCCATAAAGTCCAGAAAATGTTGGTGACCCGAAAACAGTGTCAGAGAGCTCTGAATGTCCCAAAAATATTTGCAGCCTGAAAAGGGCATTAATCCGCATCCTGGCCGCTGAAATTCCCCAAAATATTTTTGGCCCAAAAAATGCATCCTATATCCCTGAAGTTCAGAAACTGTTGGCAGCACAAAACAGGCCTTAAAATACATATTAGGCCTGCAAAAATGTAGAAAACTCTGGAGGCCCAAAAAAGGGGTTTACAGGCATCCTAGACCCCCTAAAGTTCAGAAAATGTTGGCGGCCCGAAAACTGTGTCAGAGAGCTCTGAATGTCCCAAAAACATTTGCAGTCTGAAAAGGGCATTAACCCGCATGGTAGACCCCTGAAATTCCCCAAAATATTTTGGCCACGAAAAATTCATCCTACACCCCTGAAAATTCACAAAATGTTGGCAGCACAAAACAGGCCTTAAAATACATATTAGGCCTGCAAAAATGTAGAAAACTTTGAAGGCCCAAAAAAGGGGTTTACAGGCATCATAGACCCCCTAAAGTCCAGAAAATGTTGGTAGGCCAGAAATTGTGTCAGAGAGCTCTGAATGTCCCAAAAACGTTTGCAGCCTGAAAAGGGCATTAACCCACATCCTAAACCCCTGAAATTCCCAAAAACATTTTTGGCCCGAAAAATGCATCCTACACCCCTGAAAGTTCAGAAAATGTTGGCAGCCCCAAAAAGGCCTTAAAATGCATCTTATTCCTGCAAAAATCTTGATAACTTTGGAGGCCCAAAAAAGGGGTTTACATCCTAGACCCCATAAAGTCCAGAAAATGTTGGTGACCCGAAAACTGTGTCAGAGAGCTCTGAATGTCCCAAAAACATTTGCAGTCTGAAAAGGGCATTAACCCGCATGCTAGACCCCTGAAATTTCCCAAAATATTTTGGCCACGAAAAATTCATCCTACACCCCTGAAAATTCAAAAAAAAGTTGGCAGCACAAAAAAGGCCTTAAAATACATATTAGGCCTCCAAAAATGTAGAAAACTTTGGAGGCCCAAAAAAGGGGTTTACAGGCATCCTAGACCCCCTAAAGTCCAGAAAATGTTGGTAGGCCAAAAACTGTGTCAGAGAGCTCTGAATGTCCCAAAAGCGTTTGCAGCCTGAAAAGGGCATTAACCCACATCCTAAACCCCTGAAATTCCCAAAAACATTTTTGGCCCAAAAAATGCATCCTACACCCCTGAAAGATCAGGAAATGTTGGCAGCCCCAAAAAATGCCTTAAAATGCATCTTAATCCTGCAATAATCTTTAAAACTTTGGAGGCCCAAAAAAGGGGTTTTCAGGCATCCTAGACCCCATAAAGTCCAGAAAATGTTGGTGGCCCATAAACTGTGTCAGAGAGCTCTGAATGTCCCAAAAACATTTGCAGTCTGAAAAGGGCATTAACCGGCATTGCTAGAACGCTGAAATTCCCCAAAATATTTTGGCCACGAAAAATTCATCCTACACCCCTGAAAATTCAGAAAATGTTGGCAGCACAAAAAAGGCCTTAAAATACATATTAGGCCTGCAAAAATGTAGAAAACTTTGGAGGCCCAAAAAAGGGGTTTACAGGCATCCTAGACCCCCTAAAGTCCAGAAAATGTTGGTAGGCCAAAAACTGTGTCAGAGAGTTCTGAATGTCCCAAAAACGTTTGCAGCCTGAAAAGGGCATTAACCCACATCCTAAACCCCTGAAATTCCCAAAAACATTTTTGGCCCGAAAAATGCATCCTACACCCCTGAAAGTTCAGAAAATGTTGGCAGCCCCAAAAAGGCCTTAAAATGCATCTTATTCCTGCAAAAATCTTGATAACTTTGGAGGCCCAAAAAAGGGGTTTACAGGCATCCTAGACCCACTAAAGTCCAGAAAATGTTGGCGGCCCAAAAACTGTGTCAGAGAGCTCTGAATGTCCCAAACACATTTGCAGTCTGAAAAGGGCATTAACCCGCATGCTAGACCCCTGAAATTTCCCAAAATATTTTGGCCACAAAAAAATCATCCTACACCCCTGAAAATTCAGAAAATGTTGGCAGCACAAACAAGGCCTTAAAATACATATTAGGCAAATGTAGAAAACTTTGGAGGCCCAAAAAAGGGGTTTACAGGCATCCTAGACCCCCTAAAGTCCAGAAAATGTTGGTAGGCCAAAAACTGTGTCAGAGAGCTCTGAATGTCCCAAAAATGTTTGCAGCCTGAAAAGGGCATTAACCCACATCCTAAACCCCTGAAATTCCCAAAAACATTTTGGCCCGAAAAATGCATCCTACACCCCTGAAAGTTCAGAAAATGTTGGCAGCCCCAAAAAGGCCTTAAAATGCATCTTATTCCTGCAAAAATCTTGATAACTTTGGAGGCCCAAAAAAGGGGTTTACATCCTAGACCCCATAAAGTCCAGAAAATGTTAGTGACCCGAAAACAGTGTCAGAGAGCTCTGAATGTCCCAAAAACATTTGCAGTCTGAAAAGGGCATTAACCCGCATGCTAGACCCCTGAAATTCCCCAAAATATTTTGGCCACGAAAAATTCATCCTACACCCCTGAAAATTCAGAAAATGTTGGCAGCACAAAAAAGGCCTTAAAATACATATTAGGCCTGCAAAAATGTAGAAAACTTTGGAGGCCCAAAAAAGGGGTTTACAGGCATCCTAGACCCCTTAAAGTCCAGAAAATGTTGGCGGCCCAAAAACTGTGTCAGAGAGCTCTGAATGGCCCAAAAACGGTTGCAGCCTGGAAAGGGCATTAACCCACATCCTAAACCCCTGAAATTCCCAAAAACATTTTTGGCCCGAAAAATGCATCCAGCACCCCTGAAAGTTCAGGAAATGTTGGCAGCCCCAAAAAGGCCTTAAAATGCATCTTATTCCTGCAAAAATCTTGATAACTTTGGAGGCCCAAAAAAGGGGTTTACATCCTAGACCCCATAAAGTCCAGAAAATGTTGGTGACCCGAAAACAGTGTCAGAGAGCTCTGAATGTCCCAAAAATATTTGCAGCCTGAAAAGGGCATTAATCCACATCCTGGCCCCTTGAAATTCCCCAAAATATTTTTGGCCCAAAAAATGCATCCTACATCCCTGAAGTTCAGAAAATGTTGGCAGCACAAAACAGGCCTTAAAATACACATTAGGCCTGCAAAAATGTAGAAAACTTTGGAGGCCCAAAAAAGGGGTTTACAGGCATCCTAGACCCCCTAAAGTCCAGAAAATGTTGGCGGCCCAAAAACTGTGTCAGAGAGTTCTGAATGTCCCAAAAACATTTGCAGTCTGAAAAGGGCATTAACCCGCATGCTAGACCCCTGAAATTTCCCAAAATATTTTGGCCACAAAAAATTCATCCTACACCCCTGAAAATTCAGAAAATGTTGGCAGCACAAAAAAGGCCTTAAAATACATATTAGGCAAATGTAGAAAACTTTGGAGGCCCCAAAAAAGGGGTTTACAGGCATCCTAGACCCCCTAAAGTCCAGAAAATGTTGGTATTCCAAAAACTGTGTCAGAGAGCTCTGAATGTCCCAAAAATGTTTGCAGCCTGAAAAGGGCATTAACCCACATCCTAAACCCCTGAAATTCCCAAAACATTTTTGGCCCGAAAAATGCATCCTACACCCCTGAAAGTTCAGAAAATGTTGGCAGTCCCAAAAAGGCCTTAAAATGCATCTTATTCCTGCAAAAATCTTGATAACTTTGGAGGCCCAAAAAAGGGGTTTACATCCTAGACCCCATAAAGTCCAGAAAATGTTGGTGACCCGAAAACAGTGTCAAAGAGCTCTGAATGTCCCAAAAATATTTGCAGCCTGAAAAGGGCATTAATCCGCATCCTGGTCCCCTGAAATTCCCCAAAATATTTTTGGCACAAAAAATGCAACCTATATCCCTGAAGTTCAGAAAATGTTGGCAGCACAAAACAGGCCTTAAAATACACATTAGGCCTGCAAAAATGTATAAAACTTTGGAGGCCCAAAAAAGGGGTTTACAGGCATCCTAGACCCACTAAAGTCCAGAAAATGTGGGCGGCCCAAAAACTGTGTCAGAGAGCTCTGAATGTCCCAAAAACATTTGCAGTCTGAAAAGGGCATTAACCCGCATACTAGACCCCTGAAATTCCTCAAAATATTTTGGCCACGAAAAATTCATCCTACACCCCTGAAAATTCAGAAAATGTTGGCAGCACAAAAAAGGCCTTAAAATACATATTAGGCCTGCAAAAATGTAGAAAACTTTGGAGGCCGAAAAAAGGGGTTTAGATGCATCTTAGACCCCCTAAAATCCAGAAAATGTTGGTGGCCCAAAAACTGTGTCAGAGAGTTCTGAATGGCCCAAAAACGCTTGCAGCCTGAAAAGGGCATTAACCCGCATCCTAAACCCCTGAAATTCCCAAAAACATTCTTGGCCCGAAAAATGCATCCTACACCCCTGAAAGTTCAGAATATGTTGGCAGCCCCAAAAAGGCCTTAAAATGCATCTTATTCCTGGAAAAATCTTGATAACTTTGGAGGCCCAAAAAAGGGGCCTTTTTGAAAGTATTCTAAGAACACTGGTAATGTCCGCGGACATTAAAAGTTTCCATAGGCCATAGTTGAAATGTTTTACTCTATGGGTGTGATATGCTGCGGTGGAGATGGAGACGGGTGCAGCATCATCATCATCATCTAGACCCCATAAAGTCCAGAAAATGTTGGTGACCCGAAAACAGTGTCAGAGAGCTCTGAATGTCCCAAAAATATTTGCAGCCTGAAAAGGGCATTAATCCGCATCCTGGCCGCTGAAATTCCCCAAAATATTTTTGGCCCAAAAAATGCATCCTATATCCCTGAAGTTCAGAAACTGTTGGCAGCACAAAAAAGGCCTTAAAATACATATTAGGCCTGCAAAAATGTAGAAAACTCTGGAGGCCCAAAAAAGGGGTTTACAGGCATCCTAGACCCCCTAAAGTTCAGAAAATGTTGGCGGCCCGAAAACTGTGTCAGAGAGCTCTGAATGTCCCAAAAACATTTGCAGTCTGAAAAGGGCATTAACCCGCATGGTAGACCCCTGAAATTCCCCAAAATATTTTGGCCACGAAAAATTCATCCTACACCCCTGAAAATTCACAAAATGTTGGCAGCACAAAACAGGCCTTAAAATACATATTAGGCCTGCAAAAATGTAGAAAACTTTGAAGGCCCAAAAAAGGGGTTTACAGGCATCATAGACCCCCTAAAGTCCAGAAAATGTTGGTAGGCCAGAAATTGTGTCAGAGAGCTCTGAATGTCCCAAAAACGTTTGCAGCCTGAAAAGGGCATTAACCCACATCCTAAACCCCTGAAATTCCCAAAAACATTTTTGGCCCGAAAAATGCATCCTACACCCCTGAAAGTTCAGAAAATGTTGGCAGCCCCAAAAAGGCCTTAAAATGCATCTTATTCCTGCAAAAATCTTGATAACTTTGGAGGCCCAAAAAAGGGGTTTACATCCTAGACCCCATAAAGTCCAGAAAATGTTGGTGACCCGAAAACAGTGTCAGAGAGCTCTGAATGTTCAAAAATATTTGCAGCCTGAAAAGGGCATTAATCCGCATCCTGGTCCCCTGAAATTCCCCAAAATATTTTTGGCCCAAAAAATGCATCCTACATCCCTGAAGTTCACAAAATGTTGGCAGCACAAAACAGGCCTTAAAATACATATTAGGCCTGCAAAAATGTAGAAAACTTTGAAGGCCCAAAAAAGGGGTTTACAGGCATCCTAGACCCCCTAAAATCATGAAAATGTTGGTAGGCCAACAACTGTGTCAGAGAGCTCTGAATGTCCCAAAAACGTTTGCAACCTCAAAAGGGCATTAACCCACATCCTAAACCCCTGAAATTCCCAAAAACATTTTTGGCCCGAAAAATGCATCCTACACCCCTAAAAGTTCCGAAAATGTTGGCAGCCCCAAAAAGGCCTTAAAATGCATCTTATTCCTGCAAAAATCTTGATAACTTTGGAGGCCCAAAAAAGGGACCTTTTTGAAAGTATTCTAAGAACACTGGTAATGTCCGCGGACATTAAAAGTTTCCATAGGCCATAGTTGAAATGTTTTACTCTATGGGTGTGATATGCTGCGGTGGAGATGGAGACGGGTGCAGCATCATCATCATCATCTAGACCCCATAAAGTCAGAAAAATGTTGGTGACCCGAAAACAGTGTCAGAGAGCTCTGAATGTCCCAAAAATATTTGCAGCCTGAAAAGGGCATTAATCCGCATCCTGGTCCCCTGAAATTCCCCAAAATATTTTTGGCCCAAAAAATGCATCCTACATCCCTGAAGTTCAGAAAATGTTGGCAGCACAAAACAGGCCTTAAAATACATATTAGGCCTGCAAAAATGTAGAAAACTTTGGAGGCCCAAAAAAGGGGTTTACAGGCATCCTAGACCCCCTAAAGTCCAGAAAATGTTGGCGGCCCGAAAACTGTGTCAGAGAGCTCTGAATGTCCCAAAAACATTTGCAGTCTGAAAAGGGCATTAACCCGCATGCTAGACCCCTGAAATTCCCCAAAATATTTTGGCCACGAAAAATTCATCCTACACCCCTGAAAATTCAGAAAATTTTGGCAGCACAAAAAAGGCCTTAAAATACATATTAGGCCTGCAAAAATGTAGAAAACTTTGGAGGCCCAAAAAAGGGGTTTACAGGCATCCTAGACCCCTTAAAGTCCAGAAAATGTTGGCGGCCCAAAAACTGTGTCAGAGAGCTCTGAATGGCCCAAAAACGGTTGCTGCCTGGAAAGGGCATTAACCCACATCCTAAACCCCTGAAATTCCCAAAAACATTTTTGGCCCGAAAAATGCATCCAGCACCCCTGAAAGTTCAGGAAATGTTGGCAGCCCCAAAAAGGCCTTAAAATGCATCTTATTCCTGCAAAAATCTTGATAACTTTGGAGGCCCAAAAAAGGGGTTTACATCCTAGACCCCATAAAGTCCAGAAAATGTTGGTGACCCGAAAACAGTGTCAGAGAGCTCTGAATGTCCCAAAAATATTTGCAGCCTGAAAAGGGCATTAATCCACATCCTGGCCCCCTGAAATTCCCCAAAATATTTTTGGCCCAAAAAATGCATCCTACATCCCTGAAGTTCAGAAAATGTTGGCAGCACAAAACAGGCCTTAAAATACACATTAGGCCTGCAAAAATGTAGAAAACTTTGGAGGCCCAAAAAAGGGGTTTACAGGCATCCTAGACCCCCTAAAGTCCAGAAAATGTTGGCGGCCCAAAAACTGTGTCAGAGAGTTCTGAATGTCCCAAAAACATTTGCAGTCTGAAAAGGGCATTAACCCACATGCTAGACCCCTGAAATTTCCCAAAATATTTTGGCCACAAAAAATTCATCCTACACCCCTGAAAATTCAGAAAATGTTGGCAGCACAAAAAAGGCCTTAAAATACATATTAGGCAAATGTAGAAAACTTTGGAGGCCCAAAAAAGGGGTTTACAGGCATCCTAGACCCCCTAAAGTCCAGAAAATGTTGGTATTCCAAAAACTGTGTCAGAGAGCTCTGAATGTCCCAAAAATGTTTGCAGCCTGAAAAGGGCATTAACCCACATCCTAAACCCCTGAAATTCCCAAAACATTTTTGGCCCGAAAAATGCATCCTACACCCCTGAAAGTTCAGAAAATGTTGGCAGTCCCAAAAAGGCCTTAAAATGCATCTTATTCCTGCAAAAATCTTGATAACTTTGGAGGCCCAAAAAAGGGGTTTACATCCTAGACCCCATAAAGTCCAGAAAATGTTGGTGACCCGAAAACAGTGTCAGAGAGCTCTGAATGTCCCAAAAATATTTGCAGCCTGAAAAGGGCATTAATCCGCATCCTGGTCCCCTGAAATTCCCCAAAATATTTTTGGCACAAAAAATGCAACCTATATCCCTGAAGTTCAGAAAATGTTGGCAGCACAAAACAGGCCTTAAAATACACATTAGGCCTGCAAAAATGTAGAAAACTTTGGAGGCCCAAAAAAGGGGTTTACAGGCATCCTAGACCCACTAAAGTCCAGAAAATGTGGGCGGCCCAAAAACTGTGTCAGAGAGCTCTGAATGTCCCAAAAACATTTGCAGTCTGAAAAGGGCATTAACCCGCATACTAGTCCCCTGAAATTCCTCAAAATATTTTGGCCACGAAAAATTCATCCTACACCCCTGAAAATTCAGAAAATGTTGGCAGCACAAAAAAGGCCTTAAAATACATATTAGGCCTGCAAAAATTTAGAAAACTTTGGAGGCCCAAAAAAGGGGTTTAGATGCATCCTAGACCCCCTAAAGTCCAGAAAATGTTGGTGGCCCAAAAACTGTGTCAGAGAGTTCTGAATGGCCCAAAAACGCTTGCAGCCTGAAAAGGGCATTAACCCGCATCCTAAACCCCTGAAATTCCCAAAAACATTCTTGGCCCGAAAAATGCATCCTACACCCCTGAAAGTTCAGAAAATGTTGGCAGCCCCAAAAAGGCCTTAAAATGCATCTTATTCCTGCAAAAATCTTGATAACTTTGGAGGCCCAAAAAAGGGGCCTTTTTGAAAGTATTCTAAGAACACTGGTAATGTCCGCGGACATTAAAAGATTCCATAGGCCATAGTTGAAATGTTTTACTCTATGGGTGTGATATGCTGCGGTGGAGATGGAGACGGGTGCAGCATCATCATCATCATCATCTAGACCCCATAAAGTCCAGAAAATGTTGGTGACCCGAAAACAGTGTCAGAGAGCTCTGAATGTCCCAAAAATATTTGCAGCCTGAAAAGGGCATTAATCCGCATCCTGGCCCGCTGAAATTCCCCAAAATATTTTTGGTCCAAAAAATGCATCCTATATCCCTGAAGTTCAGAAAATGTTAGCAGCACAAAACAGGCCTTAAAATACATATTAGGCCTGCAAAAATGTAGAAAACTTTGGAGGCCCAAAAAAGGGGTCTACAGGCATCCTAGACCCCTTAATGTCCAGAAAATGTTGGCGGCCCAAAAACTGTGTCAGAGAGCTCTGAATGTCCCAAAAACATTTGCAGTCTGAAAAGGGCATTGACCCGCATGCTAGACCCCTGAAATTCCCCGAAATATTTTGGCCACAAAAAAATCATCCTACACCCCTGAAAATTCAGAAAATTTTGGCAGCACAAAAAAGGCCTTAAAATACATATTAGGCCTGCAAAAATGTAGAAAACTTTGGAGGCCCAAAAAAGGGGTTTACAGGCATCCTAGACCCCTTAAAGTCCAGAAAATGTTGGCGGCCCAAAAACTGTGTCAGAGAGCTCTGAATGGCCCAAAAACGGTTGCTGCCTGGAAAGGGCATTAACCCACATCCTAAACCCCTGAAATTCCCAAAAACATTTTTGGCCCGAAAAATGCATCCAGCACCCCTGAAAGTTCAGGAAATGTTGGCAGCCCCAAAAAGGCCTTAAAATGCATCTTATTCCTGCAAAAATCTTGATAACTTTGGAGGCCCAAAAAAGGGGTTTACATCCTAGACCCCATAAAGTCCAGAAAATGTTGGTGACCCGAAAACAGTGTCAGAGAGCTCTGAATGTCCCAAAAATATTTGCAGCCTGAAAAGGGCATTAATCCACATCCTGGCCCCCTGAAATTCCCCAAAATATTTTTGGCCCAAAAAATGCATCCTACATCCCTGAAGTTCAGAAAATGTTGGCAGCACAAAACAGGCCTTAAAATACACATTAGGCCTGCAAAAATGTAGAAAACTTTGGAGGCCCAAAAAAGGGGTTTACAGGCATCCTAGACCCCCTAAAGTCCAGAAAATGTTGGCGGCCCAAAAACTGTGTCAGAGAGTTCTGAATGTCCCAAAAACATTTGCAGTCTGAAAAGGGCATTAACCCACATGCTAGACCCCTGAAATTTCCCAAAATATTTTGGCCACAAAAAATTCATCCTACACCCCTGAAAATTCAGAAAATGTTGGCAGCACAAAAAAGGCCTTAAAATACATATTAGGCAAATGTAGAAAACTTTGGAGGCCCAAAAAAGGGGTTTACAGGCATCCTAGACCCCCTAAAGTCCAGAAAATGTTGGTATTCCAAAAACTGTGTCAGAGAGCTCTGAATGTCCCAAAAATGTTTGCAGCCTGAAAAGGGCATTAACCCACATCCTAAACCCCTGAAATTCCCAAAACATTTTTGGCCCGAAAAATGCATCCTACACCCCTGAAAGTTCAGAAAATGTTGGCAGTCCCAAAAAGGCCTTAAAATGCATCTTATTCCTGCAAAAATCTTGATAACTTTGGAGGCCCAAAAAAGGGGTTTACATCCTAGACCCCATAAAGTCCAGAAAATGTTGGTGACCCGAAAACAGTGTCAGAGAGCTCTGAATGTCCCAAAAATATTTGCAGCCTGAAAAGGGCATTAATCCGCATCCTGGTCCCCTGAAATTCCCCAAAATATTTTTGGCACAAAAAATGCAACCTATATCCCTGAAGTTCAGAAAATGTTGGCAGCACAAAACAGGCCTTAAAATACACATTAGGCCTGCAAAAATGTAGAAAACTTTGGAGGCCCAAAAAAGGGGTTTACAGGCATCCTAGACCCACTAAAGTCCAGAAAATGTGGGCGGCCCAAAAACTGTGTCAGAGAGCTCTGAATGTCCCAAAAACATTTGCAGTCTGAAAAGGGCATTAACCCGCATACTAGTCCCCTGAAATTCCTCAAAATATTTTGGCCACGAAAAATTCATCCTACACCCCTGAAAATTCAGAAAATGTTGGCAGCACAAAAAAGGCCTTAAAATACATATTAGGCCTGCAAAAATTTAGAAAACTTTGGAGGCCCAAAAAAGGGGTTTAGATGCATCCTAGACCCCCTAAAGTCCAGAAAATGTTGGTGGCCCAAAAACTGTGTCAGAGAGTTCTGAATGGCCCAAAAACGCTTGCAGCCTGAAAAGGGCATTAACCCGCATCCTAAACCCCTGAAATTCCCAAAAACATTCTTGGCCCGAAAAATGCATCCTACACCCCTGAAAGTTCAGAAAATGTTGGCAGCCCCAAAAAGGCCTTAAAATGCATCTTATTCCTGCAAAAATCTTGATAACTTTGGAGGCCCAAAAAAGGGGCCTTTTTGAAAGTATTCTAAGAACACTGGTAATGTCCGCGGACATTAAAAGATTCCATAGGCCATAGTTGAAATGTTTTACTCTATGGGTGTGATATGCTGCGGTGGAGATGGAGACGGGTGCAGCATCATCATCATCATCATCTAGACCCCATAAAGTCCAGAAAATGTTGGTGACCCGAAAACAGTGTCAGAGAGCTCTGAATGTCCCAAAAATATTTGCAGCCTGAAAAGGGCATTAATCCGCATCCTGGCCCGCTGAAATTCCCCAAAATATTTTTGGTCCAAAAAATGCATCCTATATCCCTGAAGTTCAGAAAATGTTAGCAGCACAAAACAGGCCTTAAAATACATATTAGGCCTGCAAAAATGTAGAAAACTTTGGAGGCCCAAAAAAGGGGTCTACAGGCATCCTAGACCCCTTAATGTCCAGAAAATGTTGGCGGCCCAAAAACTGTGTCAGAGAGCTCTGAATGTCCCAAAAACATTTGCAGTCTGAAAAGGGCATTGACCCGCATGCTAGACCCCTGAAATTCCCCGAAATATTTTGGCCACAAAAAAATCATCCTACACCCCTGAAAATTCAGAAAATGTTGGCAGCACAAAAACGGCCTTAAAATACACATTAGGCCTGCAAAAATGTAGAAAACTTTGGAGGCCCAAAAAAGGGGTTTACAGGCATCCTAGACCCACTAAAGTCCAGAAAATGTGGGCGGCCCAAAAACTGTGTCAGAGAGCTCTGAATGTCCCAAAAACATTTGCAGTCTGAAAAGGGCATTAACCCGCATACTAGACCCCTGAAATTCCTCAAAATATTTTGGCCACGAAAAATTCATCCTACACCCCTGAAAATTCAGAAAATGTTGGCAGCACAAAAAAGGCCTTAAAATACATATTAGGCCTGCAAAAATGTAGAAAACTTTGGAGGCCCAAAAAAGGGGTTTAGATGCATCCTAGACCCCCTAAAGTCCAGAAAATGTTGGTGGCCCAAAAACTGTGTCAGAGAGTTCTGAATGGCCCAAAAACGCTTGCAGCCTGAAAAGGGCATTAACCCGCATCCTAAACCCCTGAAATTCCCAAAAACATTCTTGGCCCGAAAAATGCATCCTACACCCCTGAAAGTTCAGAAAATGTTGGCAGCCCCAAAAAGGCCTTAAAATGCATCTTATTCCTGCAAAAATCTTGATAACTTTGGAGGCCCAAAAAAGGGGCCTTTTTGAAAGTATTCTAAGAACACTGGTAATGTGCGCGGACATTAAAAGTTTCCATAGGCCATAGTTGAAATGTTTTACTCTATGGGTGTGATATGCTGCGGTGGAGATGGAGACGGGTGCAGCATCATCATCATCATCTAGACCCCATAAAGTCCAGAAAATGTTGGTGACCCGAAAACAGTGTCAGAGAGCTCTGAATGTCCCAAAAATATTTGCAGCCTGAAAAGGGCATTAATCCGCATCCTGGCCGCTGAAATTCCCCAAAATATTTTTGGCCCAAAAAATGCATCCTATATCCCTGAAGTTCAGAAACTGTTGGCAGCACAAAACAGGCCTTAAAATACATATTAGGCCTGCAAAAATGTAGAAAACTCTGGAGGCCCAAAAAAGGGGTTTACAGGCATCCTAGACCCCCTAAAGTTCAGAAAATGTTGGCGGCCCGAAAACTGTGTCAGAGAGCTCTGAATGTCCCAAAAACATTTGCAGTCTGAAAAGGGCATTAACCCGCATGGTAGACCCCTGAAATTCCCCAAAATATTTTGGCCACGAAAAATTCATCCTACACCCCTGAAAATTCACAAAATGTTGGCAGCACAAAACAGGCCTTAAAATACATATTAGGCCTGCAAAAATGTAGAAAACTTTGAAGGCCCAAAAAAGGGGTTTACAGGCATCATAGGCCCCCTAAAGTCCAGAAAATGTTGGTAGGCCAGAAATTGTGTCAGAGAGCTCTGAATGTCCCAAAAACGTTTGCAGCCTGAAAAGGGCATTAACCCACATCCTAAACCCCTGAAATTCCCAAAAACATTTTTGGCCCGAAAAATGCATCCTACACCCCTGAAAGTTCAGAAAATGTTGGCAGCCCCAAAAAGGCCTTAAAATGCATCTTATTCCTGCAAAAATCTTGATAACTTTGGAGACCCAAAAAAGGGGTTTACATCCTAGACCCCATAAAGTCCAGAAAATGTTGGTGACCCGAAAACAGTGTCAGAGAGCTCTGAATGTTCAAAAATATTTGCAGCCTGAAAAGGGCATTAATCCGCATCCTGGTCCCCTGAAATTCCCCAAAATATTTTTGGCCCAAAAAATGCATCCTACATCCCTGAAGTTCACAAAATGTTGGCAGCACAAAACAGGCCTTAAAATACATATTAGGCCTGCAAAAATGTAGAAAACTTTGAAGGCCCAACAAAGGGGTTTACAGGCATCCTAGACCCTCTAAAATCATGAAAATGTTGGTAGGCCAACAACTGTGTCAGAGAGCTCTGAATGTCCCAAAAACGTTTGCAACCTCGAAAGGGCATTAACCCACATCCTAAACCCCTGAAATTCCCAAAAACATTTTTGGCCCGAAAAATGCATCCTACACCCCTAAAAGTTCCGAAAATGTTGGCAGCCCCAAAAAGGCCTTAAAATGCATCTTATTCCTGCAAAAATCTTGATAACTTTGGAGGCCCAAAAAAGGGACCTTTTTGAAAGTATTCTAAGAACACTGGTAATGTCCGCGGACATTAAAAGTTTCCATAGGCCATAGTTGAAATGTTTTACTCTATGGGTGTGATATGCTGCGGTGGAGATGGAGACGGGTGCAGCATCATCATCATCATCTAGACCCCATAAAGTCAGAAAAATGTTGGTGACCCGAAAACAGTGTCAGAGAGCTCTGAATGTCCCAAAAATATTTGCAGCCTGAAAAGGGCATTAATCCGCATCCTGGTCCCCTGAAATTCCCCAAAATATTTTTGGCCCAAAAAATGCATCCTACATCCCTGAAGTTCAGAAAATGTTGGCAGCACAAAACAGGCCTTAAAATACATATTAGGCCTGCAAAAATGTACAAAACTTTGGAGGACCAAAAAAGGGGTTTACAGGCATCCTAGACCCCCTAAAGTCCAGAAAATGTTGGCGGCCCGAAAACTGTATCAGAGAGCTCTGAATGTCCCAAAAACATTTGCAGTCTGAAAAGGGCATTAACCCGCATGCTAGACCCCTGAAATTTCCCAAAATATTTTGGCCACGAAAAATTCATCCTACACCCCTGAAAATTCAAAAAAAAGTTGGCAGCACAAAAAAGGCCTTAAAATACATATTAGGCCTCCAAAAATGTAGAAAACTTTGGAGGCCCAAAAAAGGGGTTTAGATGCATCCTAGACCCCTTAATGTCCAGAAAATGTTGGCGGCCCAAAAACTGTGTCAGAGAGCTCTGAATGTCCCAAAAACATTTGCAGTCTGAAAAGGGCATTGACCCGCATGCTAGACCCCTGAAATTCCCCGAAATATTTTGGCCACAAAAAATTCATCCTACACCCCTGAAAATTCAGAAAATGTTGGCAGCACAAAAACGGCCTTAAAATACACATTAGGCCTGCAAAAATGTAGAAAACTTTGGAGGCCCAAAAAAGGGGTTTACAGGCATCCTAGACCCACTAAAGTCCAGAAAATGTGGGCGGCCCAAAAACTGTGTCAGAGAGCTCTGAATGTCCCAAAAACATTTGCAGTCTGAAAAGGGCATTAACCCGCATACTAGACCCCTGAAATTCCTCAAAATATTTTGGCCAAGAAAAATTCATCCTACACCCCTGAAAATTCAGAAAATGTTGGCAGCACAAAAAAGGCCTTAAAATACATATTAGGCCTGCAAAAATGTAGAAAACTTTGGAGGCCCAAAAAAGGGGTTTAGATGCATCCTAGACCCCCTAAAGTCCAGAAAATGTTGGTAGGCCAAAAACTGTGTCAGAGAGCTCTGAATGTCCCAAAAGCGTTTGCAGCCTGAAAAGGGCATTAACCCACATCCTAAACCCCTGAAATTCCCAAAAACATTTTTGGCCCAAAAAATGCATCCTACACCCCTGAAAGATCAGGAAATGTTGGCAGCCCCAAAAAATGCCTTAAAATGCATCTTAATCCTGCAATAATCTTTAAAACTTTGGAGGCCCAAAAAAGGGGTTTTCAGGCATCCTAGACCCCATAAAGTCCAGAAAATGTTGGTGGCCCATAAACTGTGTCAGAGAGCTCTGAATGTCCCAAAAACATTTGCAGTCTGAAAAGGGCATCAACCGGCATTGCTAGAACGCTGAAATTCCCCAAAATATTTTGGCCACGAAAAATTCATCCTACACCCCTGAAAATTCAGAAAATGTTGGCAGCACAAAAAAGGCCTTAAAATACATATTAGGCCTGCAAAAATGTAGAAAACTTTGGAGGCCCAAAAAAGGGGTTTACAGGCATCCTAGACCCCCTAAAGTCCAGAAAATGTTGGTAGGCCAAAAACTGTGTCAGAGAGTTCTGAATGTCCCAAAAACGTTTGCAGCCTGAAAAGGGCATTAACCCACATCCTAAACCCCTGAAATTCCCAAAAACATTTTTGGCCCGAAAAATGCATCCTACACCCCTGAAAGTTCAGAAAATGTTGGCAGCCCCAAAAAGGCCTTAAAATGCATCTTATTCCTGCAAAAATCTTGATAACTTTGGAGGCCCAAAAAAGGGGTTTACAGGCATCCTAGACCCACTAAAGTCCAGAAAATGTTGGCGGCCCAAAAACTGTGTCAGAGAGCTCTGAATGTCCCAAACACATTTGCAGTCTGAAAAGGCCATTAACCCGCATGCTAGACCCCTGAAATTTCCCAAAATATTTTGGCCACAAAAAAATCATCCTACACCCCTGAAAATTCAGAAAATGTTGGCAGCACAAACAAGGCCTTAAAATACATATTAGGCAAATGTAGAAAACTTTGGAGGCCCAAAAAAGGGGTTTACAGGCATCCTAGACCCCCTAAAGTCCAGAAAATGTTGGTAGGCCAAAAACTGTGTCAGAGAGCTCTGAATGTCCCAAAAATGTTTGCAGCCTGAAAAGGGCATTAACCCACATCCTAAACCCCTGAAATTCCCAAAAACATTTTGGCCCGAAAAATGCATCCTACACCCCTGAAAGTTCAGAAAATGTTGGCAGCCCCAAAAAGGCCTTAAAATGCATCTTATTCCTGCAAAAATCTTGATAACTTTGGAGGCCCAAAAAAGGGGTTTACATCCTAGACCCCATAAAGTCCAGAAAATGTTAGTGACCCGAAAACAGTGTCAGAGAGCTCTGAATGTCCCAAAAATATTTGCAGCCTGAAAAGGGCATTAATCCGCATCCTGGCCCCCTGAAATTCCCCAAAATATTTTTGGCACAAAAAATGCAACCTATATCCCTGAAGTTCAGAAAATGTTGGCAGCACAAAACAGGCCTTAAAATACATATTAGGCCTGCAAAAATGTAGAACACTCTGGAGGCCCAAAAAAGGGGTTTACAGGCATCCTAGACCCACTAAAGTCCAGAAAATGTGGGCGGCCCAAAAACTGTGTCAGAGAGCTCTGAATGTCCCAAAAACATTTGCAGTCTGAAAAGGGCATTAACCCGCATGCTAGACCCCTGAAATTCCCCAAAATATTTTGGCCACGAAAAATTCATCCTACACCCCTGAAAATTCAGAAAATGTTGGCAGCACAAAAAAGGCCTTAAAATACATATTAGGCCTGCAAAAATGTAGAAAACTTTGGAGGCCCAAAAAAGGGGTTTACAGGCATCCTAGACCCCTTAAAGTCCAGAAAATGTTGGCGGCCCAAAAACTGTGTCAGAGAGCTCTGAATGTCCCAAAAATGTTTGCAGCCTGAAAAGGGCATTAACCCACATCCTAAACCCCTGAAATTCCCAAAACATTTTTGGCCCGAAAAATGCATCCTACACCCCTGAAAGTTCAGAAAATGTTGGCAGTCCCAAAAAGGCCTTAAAATGCATCTTATTCCTGCAAAAATCTTGATAACTTTGGAGGCCCAAAAAAGGGGTTTACATCCTAGACCCCATAAAGTCCAGAAAATGTTGGTGACCCGAAAACAGTGTCAGAGAGCTCTGAATGTCCCAAAAATATTTGCAGCCTGAAAAGGGCATTAATCCGCATCCTGGTCCCCTGAAATTCCCCAAAATATTTTTGGCACAAAAAATGCAACCTATATCCCTGAAGTTCAGAAAATGTTGGCAGCACAAAACAGGCCTTAAAATACACATTAGGCCTGCAAAAATGTAGAAAACTTTGGAGGCCCAAAAAAGGGGTTTACAGGCATCCTAGACCCACTAAAGTCCAGAAAATGTGGGCGGCCCAAAAACTGTGTCAGAGAGCTCTGAATGTCCCAAAAACATTTGCAGTCTGAAAAGGGCATTAACCCGCATACTAGTCCCCTGAAATTCCTCAAAATATTTTGGCCACGAAAAATTCATCCTACACCCCTGAAAATTCAGAAAATGTTGGCAGCACAAAAAAGGCCTTAAAATACATATTAGGCCTGCAAAAATTTAGAAAACTTTGGAGGCCCAAAAAAGGGGTTTAGATGCATCCTAGACCCCCTAAAGTCCAGAAAATGTTGGTGGCCCAAAAACTGTGTCAGAGAGTTCTGAATGGCCCAAAAACGCTTGCAGCCTGAAAAGGGCATTAACCCGCATCCTAAACCCCTGAAATTCCCAAAAACATTCTTGGCCCGAAAAATGCATCCTACACCCCTGAAAGTTCAGAAAATGTTGGCAGCCCCAAAAAGGCCTTAAAATGCATCTTATTCCTGCAAAAATCTTGATAACTTTGGAGGCCCAAAAAAGGGGTCTTTTTGAAAGTATTCTAAGAACACTGGTAATGTCCGCGGACATTAAAAGATTCCATAGGCCATAGTTGAAATGTTTTACTCTATGGGTGTGATATGCTGCGGTGGAGATGGAGACGGGTGCAGCATCATCATCATCATCATCTAGACCCCATAAAGTCCAGAAAATGTTGGTGACCCGAAAACAGTGTCAGAGAGCTCTGAATGTCCCAAAAATATTTGCAGCCTGAAAAGGGCATTAATCCGCATCCTGGCCCGCTGAAATTCCCCAAAATATTTTTGGTCCAAAAAATGCATCCTATATCCCTGAAGTTCAGAAAATGTTAGCAGCACAAAACAGGCCTTAAAATACATATTAGGCCTGCAAAAATGTAGAAAACTTTGGAGGCCCAAAAAAGGGGTCTACAGGCATCCTAGACCCCTTAATGTCCAGAAAATGTTGGCGGCCCAAAAACTGTGTCAGAGAGCTCTGAATGTCCCAAAAACATTTGCAGTCTGAAAAGGGCATTGACCCGCATGCTAGACCCCTGAAATTCCCCGAAATATTTTGGCCACAAAAAAATCATCCTACACCCCTGAAAATTCAGAAAATGTTGGCAGCACAAAAACGGCCTTAAAATACACATTAGGCCTGCAAAAATGTAGAAAACTTTGGAGGCCCAAAAAAGGGGTTTACAGGCATCCTAGACCCACTAAAGTCCAGAAAATGTGGGCGGCCCAAAAACTGTGTCAGAGAGCTCTGAATGTCCCAAAAACATTTGCAGTCTGAAAAGGGCATTAACCCGCATACTAGACCCCTGAAATTCCTCAAAATATTTTGGCCACGAAAAATTCATCCTACACCCCTGAAAATTCAGAAAATGTTGGCAGCACAAAAAAGGCCTTAAAATACATATTAGGCCTGCAAAAATGTAGAAAACTTTGGAGGCCCAAAAAAGGGGTTTAGATGCATCCTAGACCCCCTAAAGTCCAGAAAATGTTGGTGGCCCAAAAACTGTGTCAGAGAGTTCTGAATGGCCCAAAAACGCTTGCAGCCTGAAAAGGGCATTAACCCGCATCCTAAACCCCTGAAATTCCCAAAAACATTCTTGGCCCGAAAAATGCATCCTACACCCCTGAAAGTTCAGAAAATGTTGGCAGCCCCAAAAAGGCCTTAAAATGCATCTTATTCCTGCAAAAATCTTGATAACTTTGGAGGCCCAAAAAAGGGGCCTTTTTGAAAGTATTCTAAGAACACTGGTAATGTGCGCGGACATTAAAAGTTTCCATAGGCCATAGTTGAAATGTTTTACTCTATGGGTGTGATATGCTGCGGTGGAGATGGAGACGGGTGCAGCATCATCATCATCATCTAGACCCCATAAAGTCCAGAAAATGTTGGTGACCCGAAAACAGTGTCAGAGAGCTCTGAATGTCCCAAAAATATTTGCAGCCTGAAAAGGGCATTAATCCGCATCCTGGCCGCTGAAATTCCCCAAAATATTTTTGGCCCAAAAAATGCATCCTATATCCCTGAAGTTCAGAAACTGTTGGCAGCACAAAACAGGCCTTAAAATACATATTAGGCCTGCAAAAATGTAGAAAACTCTGGAGGCCCAAAAAAGGGGTTTACAGGCATCCTAGACCCCCTAAAGTTCAGAAAATGTTGGCGGCCCGAAAACTGTGTCAGAGAGCTCTGAATGTCCCAAAAACATTTGCAGTCTGAAAAGGGCATTAACCCGCATGGTAGACCCCTGAAATTCCCCAAAATATTTTGGCCACGAAAAATTCATCCTACACCCCTGAAAATTCACAAAATGTTGGCAGCACAAAACAGGCCTTAAAATACATATTAGGCCTGCAAAAATGTAGAAAACTTTGAAGGCCCAAAAAAGGGGTTTACAGGCATCATAGGCCCCCTAAAGTCCAGAAAATGTTGGTAGGCCAGAAATTGTGTCAGAGAGCTCTGAATGTCCCAAAAACGTTTGCAGCCTGAAAAGGGCATTAACCCACATCCTAAACCCCTGAAATTCCCAAAAACATTTTTGGCCCGAAAAATGCATCCTACACCCCTGAAAGTTCAGAAAATGTTGGCAGCCCCAAAAAGGCCTTAAAATGCATCTTATTCCTGCAAAAATCTTGATAACTTTGGAGACCCAAAAAAGGGGTTTACATCCTAGACCCCATAAAGTCCAGAAAATGTTGGTGACCCGAAAACAGTGTCAGAGAGCTCTGAATGTTCAAAAATATTTGCAGCCTGAAAAGGGCATTAATCCGCATCCTGGTCCCCTGAAATTCCCCAAAATATTTTTGGCCCAAAAAATGCATCCTACATCCCTGAAGTTCACAAAATGTTGGCAGCACAAAACAGGCCTTAAAATACATATTAGGCCTGCAAAAATGTAGAAAACTTTGAAGGCCCAACAAAGGGGTTTACAGGCATCCTAGACCCTCTAAAATCATGAAAATGTTGGTAGGCCAACAACTGTGTCAGAGAGCTCTGAATGTCCCAAAAACGTTTGCAACCTCGAAAGGGCATTAACCCACATCCTAAACCCCTGAAATTCCCAAAAACATTTTTGGCCCGAAAAATGCATCCTACACCCCTAAAAGTTCCGAAAATGTTGGCAGCCCCAAAAAGGCCTTAAAATGCATCTTATTCCTGCAAAAATCTTGATAACTTTGGAGGCCCAAAAAAGGGACCTTTTTGAAAGTATTCTAAGAACACTGGTAATGTCCGCGGACATTAAAAGTTTCCATAGGCCATAGTTGAAATGTTTTACTCTATGGGTGTGATATGCTGCGGTGGAGATGGAGACGGGTGCAGCATCATCATCATCATCTAGACCCCATAAAGTCAGAAAAATGTTGGTGACCCGAAAACAGTGTCAGAGAGCTCTGAATGTCCCAAAAATATTTGCAGCCTGAAAAGGGCATTAATCCGCATCCTGGTCCCCTGAAATTCCCCAAAATATTTTTGGCCCAAAAAATGCATCCTACATCCCTGAAGTTCAGAAAATGTTGGCAGCACAAAACAGGCCTTAAAATACATATTAGGCCTGCAAAAATGTACAAAACTTTGGAGGACCAAAAAAGGGGTTTACAGGCATCCTAGACCCCCTAAAGTCCAGAAAATGTTGGCGGCCCGAAAACTGTATCAGAGAGCTCTGAATGTCCCAAAAACATTTGCAGTCTGAAAAGGGCATTAACCCGCATGCTAGACCCCTGAAATTTCCCAAAATATTTTGGCCACGAAAAATTCATCCTACACCCCTGAAAATTCAAAAAAAAGTTGGCAGCACAAAAAAGGCCTTAAAATACATATTAGGCCTCCAAAAATGTAGAAAACTTTGGAGGCCCAAAAAAGGGGTTTAGATGCATCCTAGACCCCTTAATGTCCAGAAAATGTTGGCGGCCCAAAAACTGTGTCAGAGAGCTCTGAATGTCCCAAAAACATTTGCAGTCTGAAAAGGGCATTGACCCGCATGCTAGACCCCTGAAATTCCCCGAAATATTTTGGCCACAAAAAATTCATCCTACACCCCTGAAAATTCAGAAAATGTTGGCAGCACAAAAACGGCCTTAAAATACACATTAGGCCTGCAAAAATGTAGAAAACTTTGGAGGCCCAAAAAAGGGGTTTACAGGCATCCTAGACCCACTAAAGTCCAGAAAATGTGGGCGGCCCAAAAACTGTGTCAGAGAGCTCTGAATGTCCCAAAAACATTTGCAGTCTGAAAAGGGCATTAACCCGCATACTAGACCCCTGAAATTCCTCAAAATATTTTGGCCAAGAAAAATTCATCCTACACCCCTGAAAATTCAGAAAATGTTGGCAGCACAAAAAAGGCCTTAAAATACATATTAGGCCTGCAAAAATGTAGAAAACTTTGGAGGCCCAAAAAAGGGGTTTAGATGCATCCTAGACCCCCTAAAGTCCAGAAAATGTTGGTAGGCCAAAAACTGTGTCAGAGAGCTCTGAATGTCCCAAAAGCGTTTGCAGCCTGAAAAGGGCATTAACCCACATCCTAAACCCCTGAAATTCCCAAAAACATTTTTGGCCCAAAAAATGCATCCTACACCCCTGAAAGATCAGGAAATGTTGGCAGCCCCAAAAAATGCCTTAAAATGCATCTTAATCCTGCAATAATCTTTAAAACTTTGGAGGCCCAAAAAAGGGGTTTTCAGGCATCCTAGACCCCATAAAGTCCAGAAAATGTTGGTGGCCCATAAACTGTGTCAGAGAGCTCTGAATGTCCCAAAAACATTTGCAGTCTGAAAAGGGCATCAACCGGCATTGCTAGAACGCTGAAATTCCCCAAAATATTTTGGCCACGAAAAATTCATCCTACACCCCTGAAAATTCAGAAAATGTTGGCAGCACAAAAAAGGCCTTAAAATACATATTAGGCCTGCAAAAATGTAGAAAACTTTGGAGGCCCAAAAAAGGGGTTTACAGGCATCCTAGACCCCCTAAAGTCCAGAAAATGTTGGTAGGCCAAAAACTGTGTCAGAGAGTTCTGAATGTCCCAAAAACGTTTGCAGCCTGAAAAGGGCATTAACCCACATCCTAAACCCCTGAAATTCCCAAAAACATTTTTGGCCCGAAAAATGCATCCTACACCCCTGAAAGTTCAGAAAATGTTGGCAGCCCCAAAAAGGCCTTAAAATGCATCTTATTCCTGCAAAAATCTTGATAACTTTGGAGGCCCAAAAAAGGGGTTTACAGGCATCCTAGACCCACTAAAGTCCAGAAAATGTTGGCGGCCCAAAAACTGTGTCAGAGAGCTCTGAATGTCCCAAACACATTTGCAGTCTGAAAAGGCCATTAACCCGCATGCTAGACCCCTGAAATTTCCCAAAATATTTTGGCCACAAAAAAATCATCCTACACCCCTGAAAATTCAGAAAATGTTGGCAGCACAAACAAGGCCTTAAAATACATATTAGGCAAATGTAGAAAACTTTGGAGGCCCAAAAAAGGGGTTTACAGGCATCCTAGACCCCCTAAAGTCCAGAAAATGTTGGTAGGCCAAAAACTGTGTCAGAGAGCTCTGAATGTCCCAAAAATGTTTGCAGCCTGAAAAGGGCATTAACCCACATCCTAAACCCCTGAAATTCCCAAAAACATTTTGGCCCGAAAAATGCATCCTACACCCCTGAAAGTTCAGAAAATGTTGGCAGCCCCAAAAAGGCCTTAAAATGCATCTTATTCCTGCAAAAATCTTGATAACTTTGGAGGCCCAAAAAAGGGGTTTACATCCTAGACCCCATAAAGTCCAGAAAATGTTAGTGACCCGAAAACAGTGTCAGAGAGCTCTGAATGTCCCAAAAATATTTGCAGCCTGAAAAGGGCATTAATCCGCATCCTGGCCCCCTGAAATTCCCCAAAATATTTTTGGCACAAAAAATGCAACCTATATCCCTGAAGTTCAGAAAATGTTGGCAGCACAAAACAGGCCTTAAAATACATATTAGGCCTGCAAAAATGTAGAACACTCTGGAGGCCCAAAAAAGGGGTTTACAGGCATCCTAGACCCACTAAAGTCCAGAAAATGTGGGCGGCCCAAAAACTGTGTCAGAGAGCTCTGAATGTCCCAAAAACATTTGCAGTCTGAAAAGGGCATTAACCCGCATGCTAGACCCCTGAAATTCCCCAAAATATTTTGGCCACGAAAAATTCATCCTACACCCCTGAAAATTCAGAAAATGTTGGCAGCACAAAAAAGGCCTTAAAATACATATTAGGCCTGCAAAAATGTAGAAAACTTTGGAGGCCCAAAAAAGGGGTTTACAGGCATCCTAGACCCCTTAAAGTCCAGAAAATGTTGGCGGCCCAAAAACTGTGTCAGAGAGCTCTGAATGTCCCAAAAACATTTGCAGTCTGTAAAGGGCATTGACCCGCATGCTAGACCCCTGAAATTCCCCAAAATATTTTGACCACGAAAAATTCATCCTACACCCCTGAAATTTCAGAAAATGTTGGCAGCACAAAAACGGCCTTAAAATACACATTAGGCCTGCAAAAATGTAGAAAACTTTGGAGGACCAAAAAAGGGGTTTACAGGCATCCTAGACCCCCTAAAGTCCAGAAAATGTTGGTGGCCCAAAAACTGTGTCAGAGAGCTTTGAATGGCCCAAAAACGGTTGCAGCCTGGAAAGGGCATTAACCCACATCCTAAACCCCTGAAATTCCCAAAAACATTTTTGGCCCGAAAAATGCATCCAGCACCCCTGAAAGTTCAGGAAATGTTGGCAGCCCCAAAAAGGCCTTACAATGCATCTTATTCCTGCAAAAATCTTGATAACTTTGGAGGCCCAAAAAAGGGGTTTACATCCTAGACCCCATAAAGTCCAGAAAATGTTGGTGACCCGAAAACAGTGTCAGAGAGCTCTGAATGTCCCAAAAATATTTGCAGCCTGAAAAGGGCATTAATCCACATCCTGGCCTCCTGAAATTCCCCAAAAGATTTTTGGCCCAAAAAATGCATCCGTCATCCCTGAAGTTCAGAAAATGTTGAAAGCACAAAATAGGCCTTAAAATACACATTAGGCCTGCAAAATTGTAGAAAACTTTGGAGGCCCAAAAAAGGGGTTTACAGGCATCCTAGACCCCCTAAAGTCCAGAAAATGTTGGCGGCCCGAAAACTGTGTCAGAGAGCTCTGAATGTCCCAAAAACATTTGCAGTCTGAAAAGGGCATTAACCCGCATGCTAGACCCCTGAAATTTCCCAAAATATTTTGTCCACGAAAAATTCATCCTACACCCCTGAAAATTCAAAAAAAAGTTGGCAGCACAAAAAAGGGCTTAAAATACATATTAGGCCTCCAAAAATGTAGAAAACTTTGGAGGCCCAAAAAAGGGGTTTACAGGTATCCTAGACCCCCTAAAGACCAGAAAATGTTGGTAGGCCAAAAATTGTGTCAGAGAGCTCTGAATGTCCCAAAAACGTTTGCAGCCTGAAAAGGGCATTAACCCACATCCTAAACCCCTGAAATTCCCAAAAACATTTTTGGCCCGAAAAATGCATCCTACACCCCTGATAGTTCAGAAAATGTTGGCAGCCCCAAAAAGGCCTTAAAATGCATCTTATTTCTGCAATAATCTTGATAACTTTGGAGGCCCAAAAAAGGGGTTTACAGACATCCTAGACCCCTGAAAGTCCAGAAAATGTTGGTGACCCGAAAACAGTATCAGAGAGCTCTGAATGTCCCAAAAATATTTGCAGCCTGAAAAGGGCATTAATCTGCATCCTGGCCCCCTGAAATTCCCCAAAATATTTTTGGCCCGAAAAATGCATCCTACTTCCTTGAAGTTCAGAACATGTTGGCAGCCCAAAAAAGGCCTTAAAATGGATCTTATTCCTGTAAAAATCTTGATAACTTTGGAGGCCCAAAAAAGGGGTTTACAGGCATCCTAGACCCCCTAAAGTCCAGAAAATGTTGGTGGCCCAAAAACTGTGTCAGAGAGCTCTGAATGTCCCAAAACATTTGCAGTCTGAAAAGGGCATTAACCCGCATGCTAGACCCCTGAAATTCCCCGAAAATATTTTGGTCATGAAAAATGCATCCTACATCCCTGAAGTTCAGAAAATGTTGGCAGCACAAAACAGGCCTTAAAATACATATTAGGCCTGCAAAAATGTAGAAAAATTTGGAGGCCCAAAAAAGGGGTTTACAGGCATCCTAGACCCCCTAAAGTCCAGAAAATGTTAGCGGCCCAAAACCTGTGTGAGAGAGCTCTGAATGTCCAAAAAACATTTGCAGTCTGAAAAGGGCATTAACCCGCATCCTGGCCCCCTGAAATTCCCCAAAATATTTTGGCCACGAAAAATTCATCCTACACCCCTGAAAATTCAGAAAATGTTGGCAGCACAAAAAAAGGCCTTAAAATACATATTAGGCCTCCAAAAATGTAGAAAACTTTGGAGGCCCAAAAAAGAGGTTTACAGGCATCCTAGACCCCCTAAAGTCCAGAAAATGTTGGTAGGCCAAAAACTGTGTCAGAGAGCTCTGAATGTCCCAAAAACATTTGCAGCCTGAAAAGGGCATTAACCCACATCCTAAACCCCTGAAATTCCCAAAAACATTTTTGGCCCGAAAAATGAATCCTACACCCCTTAAAGTTCAGAAAATGTTGGCAGCCCCAAAAAGGCCTTAAAATGCATCTTATTCCTGCAAAAATCTTGATAACTTTGGAGGCCCAAAAAAGGGGTTTAAATCCTAGACCCCATAACGTCCAGAAAATGTTGGTGACCTGAAAACAGTGTCAGAGAGCTCTGAATGTCCCAAAAATATTTGCAGCCTGAAAAGGGCATTAATCTGCATCCTGGCCCCCTGAAATTCCCCAAAATATTTTGGCCACGAAAAATTCATCCTACACCCCTGAAAATTCAGAAAATGTTGGCAGCACAAAAAAAGGCCTTAAAATACATATTAGGCCTGCAAAAATGTAGAAAACTTTGGAGGCCCAAAAAAGCGTTTTACAGGTATCCTAGACCCCCTAAAGTCCAGAAAATGTTGGCGGCCCAAAAACGGTGTCAGAGAGCTCTGAAAGTCCCAAAATATTTGCAGCCTGGGAAGGGCATTAACCCACATCCTAAACCCCTGAAATTCCCAAAAAAATTTTGGCCCGAAAAATGAATCCTACACCCCTTAAAGTTCAGAAAATGTTGGCAGCCGCCAAAAAGGCCTTAAAATGCATCTTATTCCTGCAAAAATCTTGATAACTTTGGAGGCCCAAAAAGGGGTTTACATCCTAGACCCCATAAAGTCCAGAAAATGTTGGTGACCTGAAAACAGTGTCAGAGAGCTCTGAATGTCGCAAAAATATTTGCAGCCTGAAAAGGGCATTAATCCGCATCCTGGCCCCCTGAAATTCCCCAAAATATTTTGGCCCAAAAAATGCATCCTACATCCCTGAAGTTCAGAAAATGTTGGCAGCACAAAACAGGCCTTAAAATATATATTAGGCCTGCAAAAATGTAGAAGACTTTGGAGGCCCAAAAAGGGGTTTACAGGCATCCTAGACCCCCTAAAGTCCAGAAAATGTTGGTGGCCAAAAACTGTGTCAGAGAGCTCTGAATGTCCCAAAAACATTTGCAATCTGAAAAGGGCATTAACCCGCATGCTAGACCCCTGAAATTTACCAAAATATTTTGGCCACAAAAAATTCATCCTACACCCCTGAACATTCAGAAAATGTTGGCAGCACAAAAAAGGCCTTAAAATACATATTAGGCCTCCAAAAATGTAGAAAACTTTGGAGGCCCAAAAAAGGGGTTTACAGGCATCCTAGACCCCCTAAAGTCCAGAAAATGTTGGTAGGCCAAAAACAGTGTCAGAGAGCTCTGAATGTCCCAAAAACATTTGCAGCCTGAAAAAGGCATTAACCCGCATCCTAGACCCCTTAAATTCCCAAAAACATTTTTGGCCCGAAAAATGCATCCTACATCCCTGAACGTTCAGAAAACTTTAGCAGCCCAAAAAAGGCCTTAAATGCCTCTTAGGCCCACAAAAATGTAGTAAACTTTAGACGCCCAAACAAGGGGTTTACAGGCATCGTAGACCGCCTAAAGTCCAGAAAATGTTGGTGCAAAAAAATGGTGTCAGAGAGCTCTGAATGTCCCAAAAACATTTGCAGCCTGAAAAAGGCATTAACCCGCATCCTAGACCCCTTAAATTCCCAAAAAATGTTTGGCCCGAAAAATGCATCCTACATCCCTGAAAGTTCAGAAAATGTTGGCAGCACAAAAAAGGCCTTAAAATAGATATTAGGCCTGCAAAAATGTAGAAAACTTTGGAGGCCCAAAAAGGGGGTTTACAGGCATCCTAGACCCCCTAAAGTCCAGAAAATGTTGGTGGCCCATAATTGTATCAGAGAGCTCTGAATGTCCCAAAAACATTTGCAGTCTGAAAAGGGCATTAATCCGCATGCTAGACCCCTGAAATTCCCCCAAAATATTTTGGTCATGAAAAATGCATCCTACACCCCTGAAAGTTCAGAAAATTTTGGCAGCCCAAAAAAAGCCTTAAATGCCTCTTAGGCCTACAAAAATGTAGTAAACTTTAGAGGCCCAACTAAGGGGTTTACAGGCATCGTAGACCCCTTAAAGTCCAGAAAATGTTGGTGCCCAAAAACGGTGTCAGAGAGCTCTGAATTTCCCAAAAACATTTGCAGCCTTAAAAGGGCCTTAACCCACATCCTAGACCCCTTAAAATCCCAAAAACATTTTTGGCCCGAAAAATGCATCCTACACCCTTGAAAGTTCAGAAAATGTTGGCAGCCCCAAAAAGGCCTTAAAATGCATCTTATTCCTGCAAAAATCTTGATAACTTTGGAGGCCCAAAAAAGGGGTTTACATCCTAGACCCCATAAAGTCCAGAAAATGTTGGTGACCTGAAAACAGTGTCAGAGAGCTCTGAATGTCGCAAAAATATTTGCAGCCTGAAAAGGGCATTAATCCGCATCCTGGCCCCCTGAAATTCCCCAAAATATTTTTGGCCCAAAAAGTACATCCTGCATCCCTGAAGTTCAGAAAATGTTGGCAGCACAAAACAGGCCTTAAAATACATATTAGGCCTGCAAAAATGTAGAAGACCTTGGAGGCCCAAAAAAGGGGTTTACAGGCATCCTAGACCCCCTAAAGTCCAGAAAATGTTGGTGGCCCAAAAACTGTGTCAGAGAGCTCTGAATGTCCCAAAAACATTTGCAGTCTGAAAAGGGCATTAACCCGCATGCTAGACCCCTGAAATTTCCCAAAATATTTTGGCGACGAAAAATTCATCCTACACCCCTGAAAATTCAGAAAATATTGGCAGCACAAAAAAGGGCTTAAAATACATATTAGGCCTCCAAAAATGTAGAAAACTTTGGAGGCACAAAAAAGGGGTTTACAGGTATCCTAGACCCCCTAAAGTCCAGAAAATGTTGGTAGGCCAAAAACTGTGTCAGAGAGCTCTGAATGTCCCAAAAACGTTTGCAGCCTGAAAAGGGCATTAACCCACAACCTAAACCCCTGAAATTCCCAAAAACATTTTTGGCCCGAAAAATGCATCCTACACCCCTGAAAGTTCAGAAAATGTTGGCAGCCCCAAAAAGGCCTTAAAATGCATCTTATTTCTGCAATAATCTTGATAACTTTGGAGGCCCAAAAAAGGGGTTTACAGACATCCTAGACCCCTGAAAGTCCAGAAAATGTTGGTGACCCGAAAACAGTGTCAGAGAGCTCTGAATGTCCCAAAAATATTTGCAGCCTGAAAAGGGCATTAATCTGCATCCTGGCCCCCTGAAATTCCCCAAAATATTTTTGGCCCGAAAAATGCATCCTACATCCTTGAAGTTCAGAACATGTTGGCAGCCCAAAAAAGGCCTTAAAATGCATCTTATTCCTGTAAAAATCTTGATAACTTTGGAGGCCCAAAAAAGGGGTTTACAGGCATCCTAGACCCCCTAAAGTCCAGAAAATGTTAGCGGCCCAAAAACCTTGTGAGAGAGCTCTGAATGTCCAAAAAACATTTGCAGTCTGAAAAGGGTATTAACCCGCATCCTGACCCCCTGAAATTCCCCAAAATATTTTGGCCACGAAAAATTCATCCTACACCCCTGAAAATTCAGAAAATGTTGGCAGCACAAAAAAAGGCCTTAAAATACATATTAGGCCTCCAAAAATGTAGAAAACTTTGGAGGCCCAAAAAAGGGGTTTACAGGCATCCTAGACCCCCTAAAGTCCAGAAAATGTTGGTAGGCCAAAAACTGTGTCAGAGAGCTCTGAATGTCCCAAAAACGTTTGCAGCCTGAAAAGGGCATTAACCCACATCCTAAACCCCTGAAATTCCCAAAAACATTTTTGGCCCGAAAAATGAATCCTACACCCCTTAAAGTTCAGAAAATGTTGGCAGCCCCAAAAAGACCTTACAATGCATCTTATTCCTGCAAAAATCTTGATAACTTTGGAGGCCCAAACAAGGGGTTTACATCCTAGACCCCATAATGTCCAGAAAATGTTGGTGACCTGAAAACAGTGTCAGAGAGCTCTGAATGTCCCAAAAATATTTGCAGCCTGAAAAGGGCATTAATCTGCATCCTGGCCCCCTGAAATTCCCCAAAATATTTTTGGCCCAAAAAATGCATCCTACATCCCTGAAGTTCAGAAAATGTTGGCAGCACAAAACAGGCCTTAAAATATATATTAGGCCTGCAAAAATGTAGAAGACTTTGGAGGCCCAAAAAGGGTTTTACAGGCATCCTAGACCCCCTAAAGTCCAGAAAATGTTGGTGGCCAAAAACTGTGTCAGAGAGCTCTGAATGTCCCAAAAACATTTGCAATCTGAAAAGGGCATTAACCCGCATGCTAGACCCCTGAAATTTCCCAAAATATTTTGGCCACAAAAAATTCATCCTACACCCCTGAACATTCAGAAAATGTTGGCAGCACAAAAAAGGCCTTAAAATACATATTAGGCCTCCAAAAATGTAGAAAACTTTGGAGGCCCAAAAAAGGCGTTTACAGGCATCCTAGACCAACTAAAGTCCAGAAAATGTTGGTAGGCCAAAAACAGTGTCAGAGAGCTCTGAATGTCCCAAAAACATTTGCAGCCTGAAAAAGGCATTAACCCGCATCCTAGACCCCTTAAATTCCCAAAAACATTTTTGGCCCGAAAAATGCATCCTACATCCCTGATGAAAAAAGGCCTTAAATGCCTCTTAGGCCCACAAAAATGTAGTAAACTTTAGACGCCCAAACAAGGGGTTTACAGGCATCGTAGACCGCCTAAAGTCCAGAAAATGTTGGTGCAAAAAAAATGGTGTCAGAGAGCTCTGAATGTCCCAAAAACATTTGCAGCCTGAAAAAGGCATTAACCCGCATCCTAGACCCCTTAAATTCCCAAAAAATGTTTGGCCCGAAAAATGCATCCTACATCCCTGAAAGTTCAGAAAATGTTGGCAGCACAAAAAAGGCCTTAAAATAGATATTAGGCCTGCAAAAATGTAGAAAACTTTGGATGCCCAAAAAGGGGGTTTACAGGCATCCTAGACCCCCTAAAGTCCAGAAAATGTTGGTGGCCCATAATTGTATCAGAGAGCTCTGAATGTCCCAAAAACATTTGCAGTCTGAAAAGGGCATTAATCCGCATGCTAGACCCCTGAAATTCCCCCAAAATATTTTGGTCATGAAAAATGCATCCTACACCCCTGAAAGTTCAGAAAATTTTGGCAGCCCAAAAAAGGCCTTAAATGCCTCTTAGGCCTACAAAAATGTAGTAAACTTTAGAGGCCCAACTAAGGGGTTTACAGGCATCGTAGACCCCTTAAAGTCCAGAAAATGTTGGTGCCCAAAAACGGTGTCAGAGAGCTCTGAATTTCCCAAAAACATTTGCAGCCTTAAAAGGGCCTTAACCCACATCCTAGACCCCTTAAAATCCCAAAAACATTTTTGGCCCGAAAAATGCATCCTACACCCCTGAAGTTCAGAAAATGTTGGCAGCACAAAACAGGCCTTAAAATACATATTAGGCCTGCAAAAATGTAGAAGACTTTGGAGGCCCAAAAAAGGGGTTTGCAGGCATCCTAGAGCCCATAAAGTCCAGAAAATGTTGGTGGCCCATAAACTGTGTCAGAGAGCTCTGAATGTCCCAAAAACATTTGCAGTCTGAAAAGGGCATTGACCCGCATGCTAGACCCCTGAAATTTCCCAAAATATTTTGGCCACGAAAAATTCATCCTTCACCCCTGAAAATTCAGAAAATATTGGCAGCACAAAAAAGTCCTTAAAATACATATTAGGCCTCCAAAAATGTAGAAAACTTTGGAGGCCCAAAAAAGTGGTTTACAGGCATCCTAGACCCCCTAAAGTCCAGAAAATGTTGGTAGGCCAAAAACTGTGTCACAGAGCTCTGAATGTCCCAAAAACGTTTGCAGCCTGAAAAGGGCATTAACCCACATCCTAAACCCCTGAAATTCCCAAAAACATTTTTGGCCCGAAAAAATGCATCCTACACCCCTGAAAGTTCAGAAAATGTTGGCAGCCCCAAAAAGGCCTTAAAATGCATCTTATTCCTGCAAAAATCCTGATAACTTTGGAGACCCAAAAAAGGGGTTTACATCCTAGACCCCATAAAGTCCAGAAAATGTTGGTGACTCGAAAACAGTGTCAGAGAGCTCTGAATGTCCCAAAAATGTTTGCAGCCTGAAAAGGGCATTAATCCGCATCCTGGCCCCCTCAAATTCCCCAAAATATTTTTGGCCCAAAAAATGCATCCTACATCCCTGAAGTTCAGAAAATGTTGGCAGCACAAAACAGGCCTTAAAATACATATTAGGCCTGCAAAAATGTAGAAGACTTTGGAGGCCCAAAAAAGGGGTTTGCAGGCATCCTAGAGCCCATAAAGTCCAGAAAATGTTGGTGGCCCATAAACTGTGTCAGAGAGCTCTGAATGTCCCAAAAACATTTGCAGTCTGAAAAGGGCATTAACCCGCATGCTAGACCCCTGAAATTTCCCAAAATATTTTGGCCACGAAAAATTCATCCTTCACCCCTTAAAATTCAGAAAATATTGGCAGCACAAAAAAGTCCTTAAAATACATATTAGGCCTCCAAAAATGTAGAAAACTTTGGAGGCCCAAAAAAGTGGTTTACAGGCATCCTAGACCCCCTAAAGTCCAGAAAATGTTGGTAGGCCAAAAACTGTGTCACAGAGCTCTGAATGTCCCAAAAACGTTTGCAGCCTGAAAAGGGCATTAACCCACATCCTAAACCCCTGAAATTCCCAAAAACATTTTTGGCCCGAAAAAATGCATCCTACACCCCTGAAAGTTCAGAAAATGTTGGCAGCCCCAAAAAGGCCTTAAAATGCATCTTATTCCTGCAAAAATCCTGATAACTTTGGAGACCCAAAAAAGGGGTTTACATCCTAGACCCCATAAAGTCCAGAAAATGTTGGTGACTCGAAAACAGTGTCAGAGAGCTCTGAATGTCCCAAAAATGTTTGCAGCCTGAAAAGGGCATTAATCCGCATCCTGGCCCCCTCAAATTCCCCAAAATATTTTTGGCCCAAAAAATGCATCCTACATCCCTGAAGTTCAGAAAATGTTGGCAGCACAAAACAGGCCTTAAAATACATATTAGGCCTGCAAAAATGTAGAAAAATTTGGAGGCCCAAAAAAGGGGTTTACAGGCATCCTAGACCCCCTAAAGTCCAGAAAATGTTAGCGGCCCAAAAACTGTGTGAGAGAGCTCTGAATGTCCAAAAAACATTTGCAGTCTGAAAAGGGCATTAACCCGCATCCTGGCCCCCTGAAATTCCCCAAAATATTTTGGCCACGAAAAATTCATCCTACACCCCTGAAAATTCAGAAAATGTTGGCAGCACAAAAAAAGGCCTTAAAATACATATTAGGCCTCCAAAAATGTAGAAAACTTTGGAGGCCCAAAAAAGGGGTTTACAGGCATCCTAGACCCCCTAAAGTCCAGAAAATGTTGGTAGGCCAAAAACTGTGTCAGATAGCTCTGAATGTCCCAAAAACGTTTGCAGCCTGAAAAGGGCATTAACCCACATCATAAACCCCTGAAATTCCCAAAAACATTTTTGGCCCGAAAAATGAATCCTACACCCCTTAAAGTTCAGAAAATGTTGGCAGCCCCAAAAAGGCCTTAAAATGCATCTTATTCCTGCAAAAATCTTGATAACTTTGGAGGCCCAAAAAAGGGGTTTACATCCTAGACCCCATAACGTCCAGAAAATGTTGGTGGCCCAAAAACGGTGTCAGAGAGCTCTGAATGTCCCAAAACATTTGCAGCCTGAAAAGGGCATTAACCCACATCCTAAACCCCTGAAATTCCCAAAAAATGTTTGGCCCGAAAAATGAATCCTACACCCCTTAAAGTTCAGAAAATGTTGGCAGCCGCCAAAAAAGCCTTAAAATGCATCTTATTCCTGCAAAAATCTTGATAACTTTGGAGGCCTAAAAAAGGGGTTTACATCCTAGACCCCATAAAGTCCAGAAAATGTTGGTGACCCGAAAACAGTGTCAGAGAGCTCTGAATGTCGCAAAAATATTTGCAGCCTGAAAAGGGCATTAATCCGCATCCTGGCCCCCTGAAATTCCCCAAAATATTTTTGGCCCAAAAAATGCATCCTACACCCCTGCAAATTCAGAAAATGTTGGCAGCACAAAAAAGGCCTTAAAATACATATTAGGCCTCCAAAAATGTAGAAAACTTTGGAGGCCCAAAAAAGGGGTTTACAGGCATCCTAGACCCCCTAAAGTCCAGAAAATGTTGGTAGGCCAAAAACTGTGTCAGAGAGCTCTGAATGACCCAAAAACATTTGCAGCCTGAAAAGGGCATTAACCCACATCCTAAACCCCTGAAATTCCCAAAAACATTTTTGGCCCGAAAAATGAATCCTACACCCCTTAAAGTTCAGAAAATGTTGGCAGCCCCAAAAAGGCCTTAAAATGCATCTTATTCCTGCAAAAATCTTGATAACTTTGGAGGCCCAAAAAAGGGGTTTACATCCTAGACCCCATAAAGTCCAGAAAATGTTGGTGACCTGAAAACAGTGTCAGAGAGCTCTGAATGTCGCAAAAATATTTGCAGCCTGAAAAGGGCATTAATCCGTATCCTGGCCCCCTGAAATTCCCCAAAATATTTTTGGCCCAAAAAATGCATCCTACATCCCTGAAGTTCAGAAAATGTTGGCAGCACAAAACAGGCCTTAAAATACATATTAGGCCTGCAAAAATGTAGAAGACCTTGGAGGCCCAAAAAAGGGGTTTACAGGCATCCTAGACCCCCTAAAGTCCAGAAAATGTTGGTGGCCCAAAAACTGTGTCAGAGAGCTCTGAATGTCCCAAAAACATTTGCAGTCTGAAAAGGGCATTAACCCGCATGCTAGACCCCTGAAATTTCCCAAAATATTTTGGCGACGAAAAATTCATCCTACACCCCTGAAAATTCAGAAAATATTGGCAGCACAAAAAAGGGCTTAAAATACATATTAGGCCTCCAAAAATGTAGAAAACGTTGGAGGCCCAAAAAAGGGGTTTACAGGTATCCTAGACCCCCTAAAGTCCAGAAAATGTTGGTAGGCCAAAAACTGTGTCAGAGAGCTCTGAATGTCCCAAAAACGTTTGCAGCCTGAAAAGGGCATTAACCCACAACCTAAACCCCTGAAATTCCCAAAAACATTTTTGGCCCGAAAAATACATCCTACACCCCTGAAAGTTCAGAAAATGTTGGCAGCCCCAAAAAGGCCTTAAAATGCATCTTATTTCTGCAATAATCTTGATAACTTTGGAGGCCCAAAAAAGGGGTTTACAGACATCTTAGACCCCTGAAAGTCCAGAAAATGTTGGTGACCCGAAAACAGTGTCAGAGAGCTCTGAATGTCCCAAAAATATTTGCAGCCTGAAAAGGGCATTAATCTGCATCCTGGCCCCCTGAAATTCCCCAAAATATTTTTGGCCCGAAAAATGCATCCTACATCCTTGAAGTTCAGAACATGTTGGCAGCCGAAAAAAGGCCTTAAAATGCATCTTATTCCTGTAAAAATCTTGATAACTTTGGAGGCCCAAAAAAGGGGTTTACAGGCATCCTAGACCCCCTAAAGTCCAGAAAATGTTGGTGGCCCAAAAACTGTGTCAGAGAGCTCTGAATGTCCCAAAACATTTGCAGTCTGAAAAGGGCATTAACCCGCATGCTAGACCCCTGAAATTCCCCGAAAATATTTTGGTCATGAAAAATGCATCCTACATCCCTGAAGTTCAGAAAATGTTGGCAGCACAAAACAGGCCTTAAAATACATATTAGGCCTGCAAAAATGTAGAAACATTTGGAGGCCCAAAAAAGGGGTTTACAGGCATCCTAGACCCCCTAAAGTCCAGAAAATGTTAGCGGCCCAAAAACTGTGTGAGAGAGCTCTGAATGTCCAAAAAACATTTGCAGTCTGAAAAGGGCATTAACCCGCATCCTGGCCCCCTGAAATTCCCCAAAATATTTTGGCCACGAAAAATTCATCCTACACCCCTGAAAATTCAGAAAATGTTGGCAGCACAAAAAAAGGCCTTAAAATACATATTAGGCCTCCAAAAATGTAGAAAACTTTGGAGGCCCAAAAAAGGGGTTTACAGGCATCCTAGACCCCCTAAAGTCCAGAAAATGTTGGTAGGCCAAAAACTGTGTCAGAGAGCTCTGAATGTCCCAAAAACGTTTGCAGCCTGAAAAGGGCATTAACCCACAACCTAAACCCCTGAAATTCCCAAAAACATTTTTGGCCCGAAAAATGCATCCTACACCCCTGAAAGTTCAGAAAATGTTGGCAGCCCCAAAAAGGCCTTAAAATGCATCTTATTTCTGCAATAATCTTGATAACTTTGGAGGCCCAAAAAAGGGGTTTACAGACATCCTAGACCCCTGAAAGTCCAGAAAATGTTGGTGACCCGAAAACAGTGTCAGAGAGCTCTGAATGTCCCAAAAATATTTGCAGCCTGAAAAGGGCATTAATCTGCATCCTGGCCCCCTGAAATTCCCCAAAATATTTTTGGCCCGAAAAATGCATCCTACATCCTTGAAGTTCAGAACATGTTGGCAGCCCAAAAAAGGCCTTAAAATGCATCTTATTCCTATAAAAATCTTGATAACTTTGGAGGCCCAAAAAAGGGGTTTACAGGCATCCTAGACCCCCTAAAGTCCAGAAAATGTTGGTGGCCCAAAAACTGTGTCAGAGAGCTCTGAATGTCCCAAAACATTTGCAGTCTGAAAAGGGCATTAACCCGCATGCTAGACCCCTGAAATTCCCCGAAAATATTTTGGTCATGAAAAATGCATCCTACATCCCTGAAGTTCAGAAAATGTTGGCAGCACAAAACAGGCCTTAAAATACATATTAGGCCTGCAAAAATGTAGAAGACTTTGGAGGCCCAAAAAAGGGGTTTACAGGCATCCTAGACCCCCTAAAGTCCAGAAAATGTTAGCGGCCCAAAAACTGTGTGAGAGAGCTCTGAATGTCCAAAAAACATTTGCAGTCTGAAAAGGGCATTAACCCGCATGCTAGACCCCTGAAATTCCCCAAAATATTTTGGCCACGAAAAATTCATCCTACACCCCTGAAAATTCAGAAAATGTTGGCAGCACAAAAAAAGGCCTTAAAATACATATTAGGCCTCCAAAAATGTAGAAGACTTTGGAGGCCCAAAAAGGGGTTTACAGGCATCCTAGACCCCCTAAAGTCCAGAAAATGTTGGTGGCCCAAAAACTGTGTCAGAGAGCTCTGAATGTCCCAAAAACGTTTGCAGCCTGAAAAGGGCATTAACCCACATCCTAAACCCCTGAAATTCCCAAAAACATTTTTGGCCCGAAAAATGCATCCTACATCCCTGAAAGTTCAGAAAATGTTGGCAGCCCCAAAAAGGCCTTAACATGCATCTTATTCCTGCAAAAATCTTGATAGCTTTGGAGGCCCAAAAAAGGGGTTTACATCCTAGACCCCATAAAGTACAGAAAATGTTGGTGACTCGAAAACAGTGTCAGAGAGCTCTGAATGTCCCAAAAATGTTTGCAGCCTGAAAAGGGCATTAATCCGCATCCTGGCCCCCTCAAATTCCCTTAAATATTTTTGGCCCAAAAAATGCATCCTACATCCCTGAAGTTCAGAAAATGTTGGCAGCACAAAACAGGCCTTAAAATACATATTAGGCCTGCAAAAATGTAGAAAACTTTGGAGGCCCAAAAAAGGGGTTTACAGGCATCCTAGACCCCCTAAAGTCCAGAAAATGTTGGTGGCCCAAAAACTGTGTGAGAGAGCTCTGAATGTCCCAAAAACATTTGCAGTCTGAAAAGGGCATTAACCCGCATGCTAGACCCCTGAAATTCCCCAAAATATTTTGGCCACGAAAAATTCATCCGACACCCCTGAAAATTCAGAAAATGTTGGCAGCACAAAAAAAGGCCTTAAAATACATATTAGGCCTCCAAAAATGTAGAAAACTTTGGAGGCCCAAAAAAGGGGTTTACAGGCATCCTAGACCCCCTAAAGTCCAGAAAATGTTGGCGGCCCAAAAACGGTGTCAGAGAGCTCTGAATGTCCCAAAACATTTGCAGTCTGAAAAGAGCATTAACCCGCATACTAGACCCCTGAAATTCCCCAAAATATTTTGGCCATGAAAAAGTCATCCTACACCCCTGAAAATTCAGAAAATGTTGGCAACACAAAAAAGGCCTTAAAATACATATTAGGCCTCCAAAAATGTAGAAAACTTTGGAGGCCCAAAAAAGGGGTTTACAGGCCTCCTAGACCCCCTAAAGTCCAGAAAATGTTGGTAGGCCAAAAACTGTGTCAGAGAGCTCTGAATCTCCCAACACTGTTTGCAGCCTGAAAAGGGCATTAACCCACATCCTAAACCCCTGAAATTCCCAAAAAAATTGTGGCCCGAAAAATGAATCCTACACCCCTTAAAGTTCAGAAAATGTTGGCAGCCCCAAAAAGGCCTTAAAATGCATCTTATTCCTGCAAAAATCTTGATAACTTTGGAGGCCCAAAAAGGGGTTTACGTCCTAGACCCCTGAAAGTCCAGAAAATGTTGGTGACCCGAAAACAGTGTCAGAGAGCTCTGAATGTCCCAAAAACATTTGCAGCCTGAAAAGGCATTAATCCGCATCCTGGCCCCCTGAAATTCCCCAAAATATTTTTGGCCCAAAAAATGCATCCTACATCCCTGAAGTTCAGAAAATGTTGGCAGCACAAAACAGGCCTTAAAATATATATTAGGCCTGCAAAAATGTAGAAGACTTTGGAGGCCCAAAAAGGGGTTTACAGGCATCCTAGACCCCCTAAAGTGCAGAAAATGTTGGTGGCCAAAAACTGTGTCAGAGAGCTCTGAATGTCCCAAAAACATTTGCAATCTGAAAAGGGCATTAACCCGCATGCTAGACCCCTGAAATTTCCCAAAATATTTTGGCCACAAAAAATTCATCCTAGACCCCTGAAAATTGAGAAAATGTTGGCAGCACAAAAAAGGCCTTAAAATACATATTAGGCCTCCAAAAATGTAGAAAACTTTGGAGGCCCAAAAAAGGGGTTTACAGGCATCCTAGAACCCCTAAAGTCCAGAAAATGTTGGTAGGCCAAAAACTGTGTCAGAGAGCTCTGAATGTCCCAAAAACATTTGCAGCCTGAAAAGGGCATTAACCCACATCCTAAACCCCTGAAATTCCCAAAAACATTTTTGGCCCGAAAAATACATCCTACACCCCTTAAAGTTCAGAAAATGTTGGCAGCCCCAAAAAGGCCTTAAAATGCATCTTATTCCTGCAAAAATCTTGATAACTTTGGAGGCCCAAAAAAGGGGTTTACATCCTAGACCCCATAAAGTCCAGAAAATGTTGGTGACCTGAAAACAGTGTCAGAGAGCTCTGAATGTCGCAAAAATATTTGCAGCCTGAAAAGGGCATTAATCCGCATCTTGGCCCCCTGAAATGCCCCAAAATATTTTTGGCCCAGAAAATGCATCCTACATCCCTGAAGTTCAGAAAATGTTGGCAGCACAAAACAGGCCTTAAAATACATATTAGGCCTGCAAAAATGTAGAAGACTTTGGAGGCCCAAAAAAGGGGTTTACAGGCATCCTAGACCCCCTAAAGTCCAGAAAATGTTGGTGGCCCAAAAACTGTGTCAGAGAGCTCTGAATGTCCCAAAAACATTTGCAGTCTGAAAAGGGCATTAACCCGCATGCTAGACCCCTGAAATTTCCCAAAATATTTTGGCCACGAAAAATTCATCCTACACCCCTGAAAATTCAGAAAATATTGGCAGCACAAAAAAGGCCTTAAAATACATATTAGGCCTCCAAAAATGTAGAAAACTTTGGAGGCCCAAAAAAGGGGTTTACAGGCATCCTAGACCCCCTAAAGTCCAGAAAATGTTGGTAGGCCAAAAACTGTGTCAGAGAGCTCTGAATGTCCCAAAAACGTTTGCAGCCTGAAAAGGGCATTAACCCACATCCTAAACCCCTGAAATTCCCAAAAACATTTTTGGCCCGAAAAATGCATCCTACATCCCTGAAAGTTCAGAAAATGTTGGCAGCCCCAAAAAGGCCTTAACATGCATCTTATTCCTGCAAAAATCTTGATAGCTTTGGAGGCCCAAAAAAGGGGTTTACATCCTAGACCCCATAAAGTACAGAAAATGTTGGTGACTCGAAAACAGTGTCAGAGAGCTCTGAATGTCCCAAAAATGTTTGCAGCCTGAAAAGGGCATTAATCCGCATCCTGGCCCCCTCAAATTCCCTTAAATATTTTTGGCCCAAAAAATGCATCCTACATCCCTGAAGTTCAGAAAATGTTGGCAGCACAAAACAGGCCTTAAAATACATATTAGGCCTGCAAAAATGTAGAAAACTTTGGAGGCCCAAAAAAGGGGTTTACAGGCATCCTAGACCCCCTAAAGTCCAGAAAATGTTGGTGGCCCAAAAACTGTGTGAGAGAGCTCTGAATGTCCCAAAAACATTTGCAGTCTGAAAAGGGCATTAACCCGCATGCTAGACCCCTGAAATTCCCCAAAATATTTTGGCCACGAAAAATTCATCCGACACCCCTGAAAATTCAGAAAATGTTGGCAGCACAAAAAAAGGCCTTAAAATACATATTAGGCCTCCAAAAATGTAGAAAACTTTGGAGGCCCAAAAAAGGGGTTTACAGGCATCCTAGACCCCCTAAAGTCCAGAAAATGTTGGCGGCCCAAAAACGGTGTCAGAGAGCTCTGAATGTCCCAAAACATTTGCAGTCTGAAAAGAGCATTAACCCGCATACTAGACCCCTGAAATTCCCCAAAATATTTTGGCCATGAAAAAGTCATCCTACACCCCTGAAAATTCAGAAAATGTTGGCAACACAAAAAAGGCCTTAAAATACATATTAGGCCTCCAAAAATGTAGAAAACTTTGGAGGCCCAAAAAAGGGGTTTACAGGCCTCCTAGACCCCCTAAAGTCCAGAAAATGTTGGTAGGCCAAAAACTGTGTCAGAGAGCTCTGAATGTCCCAAAACTGTTTGCAGCCTGAAAAGGGTATTAACCCACATCCTAAACCCCTGAAATTCCCAAAAAAATTGTGGCCCGAAAAATGAATCCTACACCCCTTAAAGTTCAGAAAATGTTGGCAGCCCCAAAAAGGCCTTAACATGCATCTTATTCCTGCAAAAATCTTGAAAACTTTGGAGGCCCAAAAAAGGGGTTTACATCCTAGACCCCATAAAGTACAGAAAATGTTGGTGACTCGAAAACAGTGTCAGAGAGCTCTGAATGTCCCAAAAATGTTTGCAGCCTGAAAAGGGCATTAATCCGCATCCTGGCCCCCTCAAATTCCCGAAAATATATTTGGCCCAAAAAATGCATCCTACATCCCTGAAGTTCAGAAAATGTTGGCAGCACAAAACAGGCCTTAAAATACATATTAGGCCTGCAAAAATGTAGAAAACTTTGGAGGCCCAAAAAAGGGGTTTACAGGCATCCTAGACCCCCTAAAGTCCAGAAAATGTTGGCGGCCCAAAAACTGTGTGAGAGAGCTCTGAATGTCCCAAAAACATTTGCAGTCTGAAAAGGGCATTAACCCGCATGCTAGACCCCTGAAATTCCCCAAAATATTTTGGCCACGAAAAATTCATCCTACACCCCTGAAAATTCAGAAAATGTTGGCAGCACAAAAAAGGCCTTAAAATACATATTAGGCCTGCAAAAATGTAGAAAACTTTGGAGGCCCAAAAAAGGGGTTTACAGGCATCCTAGACCCCCTAAAGTCCAGAAAATGTTGGTAGACAAAAACTGTGTCAGAGAGCACTGAATGTCCCAAAAACGTTTGCAGCCTGAAAAGGGCATTAACCCACATCCTAAACCCCTGAAATTCTCAAAAAAATTTTGGCCCGAAAAATGAATCCTACACCCCTTAAAGTTCAGAAAATGTTGGCAGCCCCAAAGAGGCCTTAAAATGCATCTTATTCCTGCAAAAATCTTGATAACTTTGGAGGCCCAAAAAGGGGTTTACATGCTAGACCCCATAAAGTCCAGAAAATGTTGGTGACCTGAAAACAGTGCCAGAGAGCTCTGAATGTCCCAAAAATATTTGCAGCCTGAAAAGGGCATTAATCCGCATCCTGGCCCCCTGAAATTCCCCAAAATATTTTTGGCCCAAAAAATGCATCCTACATCCCTGAAGTTCAGAAAATGTTGGCAGCACAAAACAGGCCTTAAAATATATATTAGGCCTGCAAAAATGTAGAAGACTTTGGAGGCCCAAAAAGGGGTTTACAGGCATCCTAGACCCCGTAAAGTCCAGAAAATGTTGGTGGCCAAAAACTGTGTCAGAGAGCTCTGAATGTCCCAAAAACATTTGCAGTCTGAAAAGGGCATTAACCCGCATGCTAGACCCCTGAAATTTCCCAAAATATTTTGGCCACGAAAAATTCATCCTACACCCCTGAAAATTCAGAAAATATTGGCAGCACAAAAAAGGCCTTAAAATACATATTAGGCCTCCAAAAATGTAGAAAACTTTGGAGGCCCAAAAAAGGGGTTTACAGGCATCCTAGACCCCCTAAAGTCCAGAAAATGTTGGTAGGCCAAAAACTGTGTCAGAGAGCTCTGAATGTCCCAAAAACGTTTGCAGCCTGAAAAGGGCATTAACCCACATCCTAAACCCCTGAAATTCCCAAAAACATTTTTGGCCCGAAAAATGCATCCTACACCCCTGAAAGTTCAGAAAATGTTGGCAGCCCCAAAAAGGCCTTAAAATGCATCTTATTTCTGCAATAATCTTGATAACTTTGGAGGCCCAAAAAAGGGGTTTACAGACATCCTAGACCCCTGAAAGTCCAGAAAATGTTGGTGACCCGAAAACAGTGTCAGAGAGCTCTGAATGTCCCATAAACATTTGCAGCCTGAAAAGGGCATTAACCCACATCCTAGCCCCCTGAAATTCCCCAAAATATTTTTGGCCCGAAAAATGAATCCTACACCCCTTAAAGTTCAGAAAATGTTGGCAGCCCCAAAAAGGCCTTAAAATGCATCTTATTCCTGCAAAAATCTTGATAACTTTGGAGGCCCAAAAAAGGGGTTTACATCCTAGACCCCATAAAGTCCAGAAAATGTTGGTGACTCGAAAACAGTGTCAGAGAGCTCTGAATGTCCCAAAAATGTTTGCAGCCTGAAAAGGGCATTAATCCGCATCCTGGCCCCCTGAAATTCCCCAAAATATTTTTGGCCCAAAAAATGCATCCTACATCCCTGAAGTTCAGAAAATGTTGGCAGCACAAAACAGGCCTTAAAATACATATTAGGCCTGCAAAAATGTAGAAGACCTTGGAGGCCCAAAAAAGGGGTTTACAGGCATCCTAGACCCCCTAAAGTCCAGAAAATGTTGGTGGCCCAAAAACTGTGTCAGAGAGCTCTGAATGTCCCAAAAACATTTGCAGTCTGAAAAGGGCATTAACCCGCATGCTAGACCCCTGAAATTTCCCAAAATATTTTGGCGACGAAAAATTCATCCTACACCCCTGAAAATTCTGAAAATATTGGCAGCACAAAAAAGGGCTTAAAATACATATTAGGCCTCCAAAAATGTAGAAAACTTTGGAGGCCCAAAAAAGGGGTTTACAGGTATCCTAGACCCCCTAAAGTCCAGAAAATGTTGGTAGGCCAAAAACTGTGTCAGAGAGCTCTGAATGTCCCAAAAACGTTTGCAGCCTGAAAAGGGCATTAACCCACAACCTAAACCCCTGAAATTCCCAAAAACATTTTTGTCCCGAAAAATGCATCCTACACCCCTGAAAGTTCAGAAAATGTTGGCAGCCCCAAAAAGGCCTTAAAATGCATCTTATTTCTGCAATAATCTTGATAACTTTGGAGGCCCAAAAAAGGGGTTTACAGACATCCTAGACCCCTGAAAGTCCAGAAAATGTTGGTGACCCGAAAACAGTGTCAGAGAGCTCTGAATGTCCCAAAAATATTTGCAGCCTGAAAAGGGCATTAATCTGCATCCTGGCCCCCTGAAATTCCCCAAAATATTTTTGGCCCGAAAAATGCATCCTACATCCTTGAAGTTCAGAACATGTTGGCAGCCCAAAAAAGGCCTTAAAATGCATCTTATTCCTATAAAAATCTTGATAACTTTGGAGGCCCAAAAAAGGGGTTTACAGGCATCCTAGACCCCCTAAAGTCCAGAAAATGTTGGTGGCCCAAAAACTGTGTCAGAGAGCTCTGAATGTCCCAAAACATTTGCAGTCTGAAAAGGGCATTAACCCGCATGCTAGACCCCTGAAATTCCCCGAAAATATTTTGGTCATGAAAAATGCATCCTACATCCCTGAAGTTCAGAAAATGTTGGCAGCACAAAACAGGCCTTAAAATACATATTAGGCCTGCAAAAATGTAGAAGACTTTGGAGGCCCAAAAAAGGGGTTTACAGGCATCCTAGACCCCCTAAAGTCCAGAAAATGTTAGCGTCCCAAAAACTGTGTGAGAGAGCTCTGAATGTCCCAAAAACATTTGCAGTCTGAAAAGGGCATTAACCCGCATGCTAGACCCCTGAAATTTCCCAAAATATTTTGGCCACGAAAAATTCATCCTACACCCCTGAAAATTCAGAAAATATTGGCAGCACAAAAAAGGCCTTAAAATACATATTAGGCCTCCAAAAATGTAGAAAACTTTGGAGGCCCAAAAAAGGGGTTTACAGGCATCCTAGACCCCCTAAAGTCCAGAAAATGTTGGTAGGCCAAAAACTGTGTCAGAGAGCTCTGAATGTCCCAAAAACATTTGCAGCCTGAAAAGGGCATTAACCCACATCCTAAACCCCTGAAATTCCCAAAAACATTTTTGGCCCGAAAAATGCATCCTACACCCCTGAAAGTTCAGAAAATGTTGGCAGCCCCAAAAAGGCCTTAAAATGCATCTTATTTCTGCAATAATCTTGATAACTTTGGAGGCCCAAAAAAGGGGTTTACAGACATCCTAGACCCCTGAAAGTCCAGAAAATGTTGGTGACCCGAAAACAGTGTCAGAGAGCTCTGAATGTCCCAAAAACATTTGCAGCCTGAAAAGGGCATTAACCCACATCCTAGCCCCCTGAAATTCCCCAAAATATTTTTGGCCCGAAAAATGAATCCTACACCCCTTAAAGTTCAGAAAATGTTGGCAGCCCCAAAAAGGCCTTAAAATGCATCTTATTCCTGCAAAAATCTTGATAACTTTGGAGGCCCAAAAAAGGGGTTTACATCCTAGACCCCATAAAGTCCAGAAAATGTTGGTGACTCGAAAACAGTGTCAGAGAGCTCTGAATGTCCCAAAAATGTTTGCAGCCTGAAAAGGGCATTAATCCGCATCCTGTCCCCCTGAAATTCCCCAAAATATTTTTGGCCCAAAAAATGCATCCTACATCCCTGAAGTTCAGAAAATGTTGGCAGCACAAAACAGGCCTTAAAATACATATTAGGCCTGCAAAAATGTAGAAGACCTTGGAGGCCCAAAAAAGGGGTTTACAGGCATCCTAGACCCCCTAAAGTCCAGAAAATGTTGGTGGCCCAAAAACTGTGTCAGAGAGCTCTGAATGTCCCAAAAACATTTGCAGTCTGAAAAGGGCATTAACCCGCATGCTAGACCCCTGAAATTTCCCAAAATATTTTGGCGACGAAAAATTCATCCTACACCCCTGAAAATTCTGAAAATATTGGCAGCACAAAAAAGGGCTTAAAATACATATTAGGCCTCCAAAAATGTAGAAAACTTTGGAGGCCCAAAAAAGGGGTTTACAGGTATCCTAGACCCCCTAAAGTCCAGAAAATGTTGGTAGGCCAAAAACTGTGTCAGAGAGCTCTGAATGTCCCAAAAACGTTTGCAGCCTGAAAAGGGCATTAACCCACAACCTAAACCCCTGAAATTCCCAAAAACATTTTTGTCCCGAAAAATGCATCCTACACCCCTGAAAGTTCAGAAAATGTTGGCAGCCCCAAAAAGGCCTTAAAATGCATCTTATTTCTGCAATAATCTTGATAACTTTGGAGGCCCAAAAAAGGGGTTTACAGACATCCTAGACCCCTGAAAGTCCAGAAAATGTTGGTGACCCGAAAACAGTGTCAGAGAGCTCTGAATGTCCCAAAAATATTTGCAGCCTGAAAAGGGCATTAATCTGCATCCTGGCCCCCTGAAATTCCCCAAAATATTTTTGGCCCGAAAAATGCATCCTACATCCTTGAAGTTCAGAACATGTTGGCAGCCCAAAAAAGGCCTTAAAATGCATCTTATTCCTATAAAAATCTTGATAACTTTGGAGGCCCAAAAAAGGGGTTTACAGGCATCCTAGACCCCCTAAAGTCCAGAAAATGTTGGTGGCCCAAAAACTGTGTCAGAGAGCTCTGAATGTCCCAAAACATTTGCAGTCTGAAAAGGGCATTAACCCGCATGCTAGACCCCTGAAATTCCCCAAAATATTTTGGCCACGAAAAATTCATCCTACACCCCTGAAAATTCAGAAAATGTTGGCAGCACAAAAAAAGGCCTTAAAATACATATTAGGCCTCCAAAAATGTAGAAGACTTTGGAGGCCCAAAAAGGGGTTTACAGGCATCCTAGACCCCCTAAAGTCCAGAAAATGTTGGTGGCCCAAAAACTGTGTCAGAGAGTTCTGAATGTCCCAAAAACGTTTGCAGCCTGAAAAGGGCATTAACCCACATCCTAAACCCCTGAAATTCCCAAAAACATTTTTGGCCCGAAAAATGCATCCTACATTCCTGAAAGTTCAGAAAATGTTGGCAGCCCCAAAAAGGCCTTAACATGCATCTTATTCCTGCAAAAATCTTGATAGCTTTGGAGGCCCAAAAAAGGGGTTTACATCCTAGACCCCATAAAGTACAGAAAATGTTGGTGACTCGAAAACAGTGTCAGAGAGCTCTGAATGTCCCAAAAACATTTGCAGCCTGAAAAGGCATTAATCCGCATCCTGGCCCCCTGAAATTCCCCAAAATATTTTTGGCCCAAAAAATGCATCCTACATCCCTGAAGTTCAGAAAATGTTGGCAGCACAAAACAGGCCTTAAAATATATATTAGGCCTGCAAAAATGTAGAAGACTTTGGAGGCCCAAAAAGGGGTTTACAGGCATCCTAGACCCCCTAAAGTGCAGAAAATGTTGGTGGCCAAAAACTGTGTCAGAGAGCTCTGAATGTCCCAAAAACATTTGCAATCTGAAAAGGGCATTAACCCGCATGCTAGACCCCTGAAATTTCCCAAAATATTTTGGCCACAAAAAATTCATCCTAGGCCCCTGAAAATTGAGAAAATGTTGGCAGCACAAAAAAGGCCTTAAAATACATATTAGGCCTCCAAAAATGTAGAAAACTTTGGAGGCCCAAAAAAGGGGTTTACAGGCATCCTAGAACCCCTAAAGTCCAGAAAATGTTGGTAGGCCAAAAACTGTGTCAGAGAGCTCTGAATGTCCCAAAAATATTTGCAGCCTGAAAAGGGCATTAATCCGCATCTTGGCCCCCTGAAATGCCCCAAAATATTTTTGGCCCAGAAAATGCATCCTACATCCCTGAAGTTCAGAAAATGTTGGCAGCACAAAACAGGCCTTAAAATACATATTAGGCCTGCAAAAATGTAGAAGACTTTGGAGGCCCAAAAAAGGGGTTTACAGGCATCCTAGATCCCCTAAAGTCCAGAAAATGTTAGCGGCCCAAAAACTGTGTGAGAGAGCTCTGAATGTCCAAAAAACATTTGCAGTCTGAAAAGGGCATTAACCCGCATGCTAGACCCCTGAAATTCCCCAAAATATTTTGGCCACGAAAAATTCATCCTACACCCCTGAAAATTCAGAAAATGTTGGCAGCACAAAAAAAGGCCTTAAAATACATATTAGGCCTGCAAAAATGTAGAAAACTTTGGAGGCCCAAAAAAGGGGTTTACAGGCATCCTAGACCCCCTAAAGTCCAGAAAATGTTGGCGGCCCAAAAACGGTGTCAGAGAGCTCTGAATGTCCCAAAAACATTTGCAGTCTGAAAAGGGCATTAACCCGCATACTAGACCCCTGAAATTTCCCAAAATATTTTGGCCACGAAAAATTCATCCTACACCCCTGAAAATTCAGAAAATATTGGCAGCACAAAAAAGGCCTTAAAATACATATTAGGCCTCCAAAAATGTAGAAAACTTTGGAGGCCCAAAAAAGGGGTTTACAGGCATCCTAGATCCCCTAAAGTCCAGAAAATGTTGGTAGGCCAAAAACTGTCAGAGAGCTCTGAATGTCCCAAAAACATTTGCAGCCTGAAAAGGGCATTAACCCACATCCTAAACCCCTGAAATTCCCAAAAACATTTTTGGCCCGAAAAATGAATCCTACACCCCTTAAAGTTCAGAAAATGTTGGCAGCCCCAAAAAGGCCTTAAAATGCATCTTATTCCTGCAAAAATCTTGATAACTTTGGAGGCCCAAAAAAGGGGTTTACATCCTAGACCCCATAAAGTCCAGAAAATGTTGGTGACCTGAAAACAGTGTCAGAGAGCTCTGAATGTCGCAAAAATATTTGCAGCCTGAAAAGGGCATTAATCCGCATCCTGGCCCCCTGAAATTCCCCAAAATATTTTTGGCCCAGAAAATGCATCCTACATCCCTGAAGTTCAGAAAATGTTGGCAGCACAAAACAGGCCTTAAAATACATATTAGGCCTGCAAAAATGTAGAAGACTTTGGAGGCCCAAAAAAGGGGTTTACAGGCATCCTAGACCCCCTAAAGTCCAGAAAATGTTGGTTACCCGAAAACAGTGTCAGAGAGCTCTGAATGTCCCAAAAACATTTGCAGCCTGAAAAGGGCATTAACCCACATCCTAGCCCCCTGAAATTCCCCAAAATATTTTTGGCCCGAAAAATGCATCCTACATCCTTGAAGTTCAGAACATGTTGGCAGCCCAAAAAAGGCCTTAAAATGCATCTTATTCCTGTAAAAATCTTGATAACTTTGGAGGCCCAAAAAAGGGGTTTACATCCTAGACCCCATAAAGTCCAGAAAATGTTGGTGACCTGAAAACAGTGTCAGAGAGCTCTGAATGTCGCAAAAATATTTGCAGCCTGAAAAGGGCATTAATCCGCATCCTGGCCCCCTGAAATTCCCCAAAATATTTTTGGCCCAAAAAATGCATCCTACATCCCTGAAGTTCAGAACATGTTGGCAGCACAAAACAGGCCTTAAAATACATATTAGGCCTGCAAAAATGTAGAAGACTTTGGAGGCCCAAAAAAGGGGTTTACAGGCATCCTAGACCCCCTAAAGTCCAGAAAATGTTAGCGGCCCAAAAACTGTGTGAGAGAGCTCTGAATGTCCAAAAAACATTTGCAGTCTGAAAAGGGCAGTAACCCGCATGCTAGACCCCTGAAATTCCCCAAAATATTTTGGCCACGAAAAATTCATCCTACACCCCTGAAAATTCAGAAAATGTTGGCAGCACAAAAAAAGGCCTTAAAATACATATTAGGCCTCCAAAAATGTAGAAGACTTTGGAGGCCCAAAAAGGGGTTTACAGGCATCCTAGACCCCCTAAAGTCCAGAAAATGTTGGTGGCCCAAAAACTGTGTCAGAGAGCTCTGAATGTCCCAAAAACGTTTGCAGCCTGAAAAGGGCATTAACCCACATCCTAAACCCCTGAAATTCCTAAAAACATTTTTGGCCCGAAAAATGCATCCTACACCCCTGAAAGTTCAGAAAATGTTGGCAGCCACAAAAAGGCCTTAACATGCATCTTATTCCTGCAATAATCTTGAAAACTTTGGAGGCCCAAAAAAGGGGTTTACATCCTAGACCCCATAAAGTACAGAAAATGTTGGTGACTAGAAAACAGTGTCAGAGAGCTCTGAATGTCCCAAAAATGTTTGCAGCCTGAAAAGGGCATTAATCCGCATCCTGGCCCCCTCAAATTCCCCAAAATATTTTTGGCCCAAAAAATGCATCCTACATCCCTGAAGTTCAGAAAATGTTGGCAGCACAAAACAGGCCTTAAAATACATATTAGGCCTGCAAAAATGTAGAAAACTTTGGAGGCCCAAAAAAGGGGTTTACAGGCATCCTAGACCCCCTAAAGTCCAGAAAATGTTGGTAGGCCAAAAACTGTGTCAGAGAGCTCTGAATGTCCCAAAAACGTTTGCAGCCTGAAAAGGGCATTAACCCACATCCTAAACCCCTGAAATTCCCAAAAACATTTTTGGCCCGAAAAATGCATCCTACACCCCTGAAAGTTCAGAAAATGTTGGCAGCCCCAAAAAGGCCTTAAAATGCATCTTATTCCTGTAAAAATCTTGATAACTTTGGAGGCCCAAAAAAGGGGTTTACAGACATCCTAGACCCCTGAAAGTCCAGAAAATGTTGGTGACCCGAAAACAGTGTCAGAGAGCTCTGAATGTCCCAAAAACATTTGCAGCCTGAAAAGGGCATTAACCCACATCCTAGCCCCCTGAAATTCCCCAAAATATTTTTGGCCCGAAAAATGCATCCTACATCCTTGAAGTTCAGAACATGTTGGCAGCCCAAAAAAGGCCTTAAAATGCATCTTATTCCTGTAAAAATCTTGATAACTTTGGAGGCCCAAAAAAGGGGTTTACATCCTAGACCCCATAAAGTCCAGAAAATGTTGGTGACCTGAAAACAGTGTCAGAGAGCTCTGAATGTCGCAAACATTTTTGCAGCCTGAAAAGGGCATTAATCCGCATCCTGGCCCCCTGAAATTCCCCAAAATATTTTTGGCCCAAAAAATGCATCCTACATCCCTGAAGTTCAGAAAATGTTGGCAGCACAAAACAGGCCTTAAAATACATATTAGGCCTGCAAAAATGTAGAAGACTTTGGAGGCCCAAAAAAGGGGTTTACAGGCATCCTAGACCCCCTAAAGTCCAGAAAATGTTAGCGGCCCAAAAACTGTGTGAGAGAGCTCTGAATGTCCAAAAAACATTTGCAGTCTGAAAAGGGCATTAACCCGCATGCTAGACCCCTGAAATTCCCAAAATATTTTGGCCACGAAAAATTCATCCTACACCCCTGAAAATTCAGAAAATGTTGGCAGCACAAAAAAGGCCTTAAAATACATATTAGGCCTCCAAAAATGTAGAAGACTTTGGAGGCCCAAAAAGGGGTTTACAGGCATCCTAGACCCCCTAAAGTCCAGAAAATGTTGGTGGCCCAAAAACTGTGTCAGAGAGCTCTGAATGTCCCAAAAACGTTTGCAGCCTGAAAAGGGCATTAACCCACATCCTAAACCCCTGAAATTCCCAAAAACATTTTTGGCCCGAAAAATGCATCCTACACCCCTGAAAGTTCAGAAAATGTTGGCAGCCCCAAAAAGGCCTTAACATGCATCTTATTCCTGCAAAAATCTTGAAAACTTTGGAGGCCCAAAAAAGGGGTTTATATCCTAGACCCCATAAAGTACAGAAAATGTTGGTGACTCGAAAACAGTGTCAGAGAGCTCTGAATGTCCCAAAAATGTTTGCAGCCTGAAAAGGGCATTAATCCGCATCCTGGCCCCCTGAAATTCCCCAAAATATTTTTGGCCCAAAAAATGCATCCTACATCCCTGAAGTTCAGAAAATGTTAGCAGCACAAAACAGGCCTTAAAATATATATTAGGACTGCAAAAATGTAGAAGACTTTGGAGGCCCAAAAAGGGGTTTACAGGCATCCTAGACCCCCTAAAGTCCAGAAAATGTTGGTGGCCAAAAACTGTGTCAGAGAGCTCTGAATGTCCCAAAAACATTTGCAGTCTGAAAAGGGCATTAACCCGCATGCTAGACCACTGAAATTCCCCAAAATATTTTGGCCACGAAAAATTCATCCTACACCCCAGAAAATTCAGAAAATGTTGGCAGCACAAAAAAAGGCCTTAAAATACATATTAGGCCTCCAAAAATGTAGAAGACTTTGGAGGCCCAAAAAGGGGTTTACAGGCATCCTAGACCCCCTAAAGTCCAGAAAATGTTGGTGGCCCAAAAACTGTGTCAGAGAGCTCTGAATGTCCCAAAAACGTTTGCAGCCTGAAAAGGGCATTAACCCACATCCTAAACCCCTGAAATTCCCAAAAACATTTTTGGCCCGAAAAATGCATCCTTCACCCCTGAAAGTTCAGAAAATGTTGGCAGCCCCAAAAAGGCCTTAACATGCATCTTATTCCTGCAAAAATCTTGAAAACTTTGGAGGCCCAAAAAAGGGGTTTACATCCTAGACCCCATAAAGTACAGAAAATGTTGGTGACTCGAAAACAGTGTTAGAGAGCTCTGAATGTCCCAAAAATGTTTGCAGCCTGAAAAGGGCATTAATCCGCATCCTGGCCCCCTCAAATTCCCCAAAATATTTTTGGCCCAAAAAATGCATCCTACATCCATGAAGTTCAGAAAATGTTGGCAGCACAAAACAGGCCTTAAAATACATATTAGGCCTGCAAAAATGTAGAAAACTTTGGAGGCCCAAAAAAGGGGTTTACAGGCATCATAGACCCCCTAAAGTCCAGAAAATGTTGGCGGCCCAAAAACTGTGTGAGAGAGCTCTGAATGTCCCCAAAACATTTGCAGTCTGAAAAGGGCATTAACCCGCATGCTAGACCCCTGAAATACCCCAAAATATTTTGGCCACGAAAAATTCATCCTACACCCCTGAAAATTCAGAAAATGTTGGCAGCACAAAAAAAAGCCTTAAAATACATATTAGGCCTGCAAAAATGTAGAAAACTTTGGAGGCCCAAAAAAGGGGTTTACAGGCATCCTAGACCCCCTAAAGTCCAGAAAATGTTGGCGGCCCAAAAACGGTGTCAGAGAGCTCTGAATGTCCCAAAACATTTGCAGTCTGAAAAGGGCATTAACCCGCATACTAGACCCCTGAAATTTCCCAAAATATTTTGGCCACAAAAAATTCATCCTACACCCCTGAAAATTCAGAAAATGTTGGCAGCACAAAAAAGGCCTTAAAATACATATTAGGCCTCCAAAAATGTAGAAAACTTTGGAGGCCCAAAAAAGGGGTTTACAGGCATCCTAGATCCCCTAAAGTCCAGAAAATGTTGGTAGGCCAAAAACTGTGTCAGAGAGCTCTGAATGTCCCAAAAACATTTGCAGCCTGAAAAGGGCATTAACCCACATCCTAAACCCCTGAAATTCCCAAAAACATTTTTGGCCCGAAAAATGAATCCTACACCCCTTAAAGTTCAGAAGATGTTGGCAGCCCCAAAAAGGCCTTAAAATGCATCTTATTCCTGCAAAAATCTTGATAACTTTGGAGGCCCAAAAAAGGGGTTTACATCCTAGACCCCATAAAGTCCAGAAAATGTTGGTGACCTGAAAACAGTGTCAGAGAGCTCTGAATGTCGCAAAAATATTTGCAGCCTGAAAAGGGCATTAATCCGCATCCTGGCCCCCTGAAATTCCCCAAAATATTTTTGGCCCAGAAAATGCATCCTACATCCCTGAAGTTCAGAAAATGTTGGCAGCACAAAACAGGCCTTAAAATACATATTAGGCCTGCAAAAATGTAGAAGACTTTGGAGGCCCAAAAAAGGGGTTTACAGGCATCCTAGACCCCCTAAAGTCCAGAAAATGTTGGTGGCCCATAAACTGTGTCAGAGAGCTCTGAATGTCCCAAAAACATTTGCAGTCTGAAAAGGGCATTAACCCGCATGCTAGACCCCTGAAATTTCCCAAAATATTTTGGCCACAAAAATTCATCCTACACCCCTGAAAATTCAGAAAATATTGGCAGCACAAAAAAGGCCTTAAAATACATATTAGGCCTCCAAAAATGTAGAAAACTTTGGAGGCCCAAAAAAGGGGTTTACAGGCATCCTAGACCCCCTAAAGTCCAGAAAATGTTGGTAGGCCAAAAACTGTGTCAGAGAGCTCTGAATGTCCCAAAAACGTTTGCAGCCTGAAAAAGGCATTAACCCACATCCTAGCCCCCTGAAATTCCCCAAAATATTTTTGGCCCGAAAAATGCATCCTACATCCTTGAAGTTCAGAACATGTTGGCAGCCCAAAAAAGGCCTTAAAATGCATCTTATTCCTGTAAAAATCTTGATAACTTTGGAGGACCAAAAAAGGGGTTTACATCCTAGACCCCATAAAGTCCAGAAAATGTTGGTGACCTGAAAACAGTGTCAGAGAGCTCTGAATGTCGCAAAAATATGTGCAGCCTGAAAAGGGCATTAATCCGCATCCTGGCCCCCTGAAATTCCCCAAAATATTTTTGGCCCAAAAAATGCATCCTACATCCCTGAAGTTCAGAAAATGTTGGCAGCACAAAACAGGCCTTAAAATACATATTAGGCCTGCAAAAATGTAGAAGACTTTGGAGGCCCAAAAAAGGGGTTTACAGGCATCCTAGATCCCCTAAAGTCCAGAAAATGTTAGCGGCCCAAAAACTGTGTGAGAGAGCTCTGAATGTCCAAAAAACATTTGCAGTCTGAAAAGGGCATTAACCCGCATACTAGACCCCTGAAATTTCCCAAAATATTTTGGCCACGAAAAATTCCTCCTACACCCCTGAAAATTCAGAAAATATTGGCAGCACAAAAAAGGCCTTAAAATACATATTAGGCCTCCAAAAATGTAGAAAACTTTGGAGGCCCAAAAAAGGGGTTTACAGGCATCCTAGATCCCCTAAAGTCCAGAAAATGTTGGTAGGCCAAAAACTGTGTCAGAGAGCTCTGAATGTCCCAAAAACATTTGCAGCCTGAAAAGGGCATTAACCCACATCCTAAACCCCTGAAATTCCCAAAAACATTTTTGGCCCGAAAAATGAATCCTACACCCCTTAAAGTTCAGAAAATGTTGGCAGCCCCAAAAAGGCCTTAAAATGCATCTTATTCCTGCAAAAATCTTGATAACTTTGGAGGCCCAAAAAAGGGGTTTACATCCTAGACCCCATAAAGTCCAGAAAATGTTGGTGACCTGAAAACAGTGTCAGAGAGCTCTGAATGTCGCAAAAATATTTGCAGCCTGAAAAGGGCATTAATCCGCATCCTGGCCCCCTGAAATTCCCCAAAATATTTTTGGCCCAAAAAATGCATCCTACATCCCTGAAGTTCAGAACATGTTGGCAGCACAAAACAGGCCTTAAAATACATATTAGGCCTGCAAAAATGTAGAAGACTTTGGAGGCCCAAAAAAGGGGTTTACAGGCATCCTAGACCCCCTAAAGTCCAGAAAATGTTAGCGGCCCAAAAACTGTGTGAGAGAGCTCTGAATGTCCAAAAAACATTTGCAGTCTGAAAAGGGCAGTAACCCACATGCTAGACCCCTGAAATTCCCCAAAATATTTTGGCCACGAAAAATTCATCCTACACCCCTGAAAATTCAGAAAATGTTGGCAGCACAAAAAAAGGCCTTAAAATACATATTAGGCCTCCAAAAATGTAGAAGACTTTGGAGGCCCAAAAAGGGGTTTACAGGCATCCTAGACCCCCTAAAGTCCAGAAAATGTTGGTGGCCCAAAAACTGTGTCAGAGAGCTCTGAATGTCCCAAAAACGTTTGCAGCCTGAAAAGGGCATTAACCCACATCCTAAACCCCTGAAATTCCCAAAAACATTTTTGGCCCGAAAAATGCATCCTACACCCCTTAAAGTTCAGAAAATGTTGGCAGCCCCAAAAAGGCCTTAAAATGCATCTTATTCCTGCAAAAATCTTGATAACTTTGGAGGCCCAAAAAAGGGGTTTACATCCTAGACCCCATAAAGTCCAGAAAATGTTGGTGACCTGAAAACAGTGTCAGAGAGCTCTGAATGTCGCAAAAATATTTGCAGCCTGAAAAGGGCATTAATCCGCATCCTGGCCCCCTGAAATTCCCCAAAATATTTTTGGCCCAGAAAATGCATCCTACATCCCTGAAGTTCAGAAAATGTTGGCAGCACAAAACAGGCCTTAAAATACATATTAGGCCTGCAAAAATGTAGAAGACTTTGGAGGCCCAAAAAAGGGGTTTACAGGCATCCTAGACCCCCTAAAGTCCAGAAAATGTTGGTTACCCGAAAACAGTGTCAGAGAGCTCTGAATGTCCCAAAAACATTTGCAGCCTGAAAAGGGCATTAACCCACATCCTAGCCCCCTGAAATTCCCCAAAATATTTCTGGCCCGAAAAATGCATCCTACATCCTTGAAGTTCAGAACATGTTGGCAGCCCAAAAAAGGCCTTAAAATGCATCTTATTCCTGTAAAAATCTTGATAACTTTGGAGGCCCAAAAAAGGGGTTTACATCCTAGACCCCATAAAGTCCAGAAAATGTTGGTGACCTGAAAACAGTGTCAGAGAGCTCTGAATGTCGCAAAAATATTTGCAGCCTGAAAAGGGCATTAATCCGCATCCTGGCCCCCTGAAATTCCCCAAAATATTTTTGGCCCAAAAAATGCATCCTACATCCCTGAAGTTCAGAACATGTTGGCAGCACAAAACAGGCCTTAAAATACATATTAGGCCTGCAAAAATGTAGAAGACTTTGGAGGCCCAAAAAAGGGGTTTACAGGCATCCTAGACCCCCTAAAGTCCAGAAAATGTTAGCGGCCCAAAAACTGTGTGAGAGAGCTCTGAATGTCCAAAAAACATTTGCAGTCTGAAAAGGGCAGTAACCCACATGCTAGACCCCTGAAATTCCCCAAAATATTTTGGCCACGAAAAATTCATCCTACACCCCTGAAAATTCAGAAAATGTTGGCAGCACAAAAAAAGGCCTTAAAATACATATTAGGCCTCCAAAAATGTAGAAGACTTTGGAGGCCCAAAAAGGGGTTTACAGGCATCCTAGACCCCCTAAAGTCCAGAAAATGTTGGTGGCCCAAAAACTGTGTCAGAGAGCTCTGAATGTCCCAAAAACGTTTGCAGCCTGAAAAGGGCATTAACCCACATCCTAAACCCCTGAAATTCCCAAAAACATTTTTGGCCCGAAAAATGCATCCTACACCCCTGAAAGTTCAGAAAATGTTGGCAGCCACAAAAAGGCCTTAAAATGCATCTTATTCCTGCAAAAATCTTGATAACTTTGGAGGCCCAAAAAAGGGGTTTACATCCTAGACCCCATAAAGTCCAGAAAATGTTGGTGACCTGAAAACAGTGTCAGAGAGCTCTGAATGTCGCAAAAATATTTGCAGCCTGAAAAGGGCATTAATCCGCATCCTGGCCCCCTGAAATTCCCCAAAATATTTTTGGCCCAGAAAATGCATCCTACATCCCTGAAGTTCAGAAAATGTTGGCAGCACAAAACAGGCCTTAAAATACATATTAGGCCTGCAAAAATGTAGAAGACTTTGGAGGCCCAAAAAAGGGGTTTACAGGCATCCTAGACCCCCTAAAGTCCAGAAAATGTTGGTTACCCGAAAACAGTGTCAGAGAGCTCTGAATGTCCCAAAAACATTTGCAGCCTGAAAAGGGCATTAACCCACATCCTAGCCCCCTGAAATTCCCCAAAATATTTCTGGCCCGAAAAATGCATCCTACATCCTTGAAGTTCAGAACATGTTGGCAGCCCAAAAAAGGCCTTAAAATGCATCTTATTCCTGTAAAAATCTTGATAACTTTGGAGGCCCAAAAAAGGGGTTTACATCCTAGACCCCATAAAGTCCAGAAAATGTTGGTGACCTGAAAACAGTGTCAGAGAGCTCTGAATGTCGCAAAAATATTTGCAGCCTGAAAAGGGCATTAATCCGCATCCTGGCCCCCTGAAATTCCCCAAAATATTTTTGGCCCAAAAAATGCATCCTACATCCCTGAAGTTCAGAACATGTTGGCAGCACAAAACAGGCCTTAAAATACATATTAGGCCTGCAAAAATGTAGAAGACTTTGGAGGCCCAAAAAAGGGGTTTACAGGCATCCTAGACCCCCTAAAGTCCAGAAAATGTTAGCGGCCCAAAAACTGTGTGAGAGAGCTCTGAATGTCCAAAAAACATTTGCAGTCTGAAAAGGGCAGTAACCCACATGCTAGACCCCTGAAATTCCCCAAAATATTTTGGCCACGAAAAATTCATCCTACACCCCTGAAAATTCAGAAAATGTTGGCAGCACAAAAAAAGGCCTTAAAATACATATTAGGCCTCCAAAAATGTAGAAGACTTTGGAGGCCCAAAAAGGGGTTTACAGGCATCCTAGACCCCCTAAAGTCCAGAAAATGTTGGTGGCCCAAAAACTGTGTCAGAGAGCTCTGAATGTCCCAAAAACGTTTGCAGCCTGAAAAGGGCATTAACCCACATCCTAAACCCCTGAAATTCCCAAAAACATTTTTGGCCCGAAAAATGCATCCTACACCCCTGAAAGTTCAGAAAATGTTGGCAGCCACAAAAAGGCCTTAACATGCATCTTATTCCTGCAATAATCTTGAAAACTTTGGAGGCCCAAAAAAGGGGTTTACATCCTAGACCCCATAAAGTACAGAAAATGTTGGTGACTCGAAAACAGTGTCAGAGAGCTCTGAATGTCCCAAAAATGTTTGCAGCCTGAAAAGGGCATTAATCCGCATCCTGGCCCCCTCAAATTCCCCAAAATATTTTTGGCCCAAAAAATGCATCCTACATCCCTGAAGTTCAGAAAATGTTGGCAGCACAAAACAGGCCTTAAAATACATATTAGGCCTGCAAAAATGTAGAAAACTTTGGAGGCCCAAAAAAGGGGTTTACAGGCATCCTAGACCCCCTAAAGTCCAGAAAATGTTGGTAGGCCAAAAACTGTGTCAGAGAGCTCTGAATGTCCCAAAAACGTTTGCAGCCTGAAAAGGGCATTAACCCACATCCTAAACCCCTGAAATTCCCAAAAACATTTTTGGCCCGAAAAATGCATCCTACACCCCTGAAAGTTCAGAAAATGTTGGCAGCCCCAAAAAGGCCTTAAAATGCATCTTATTTCTGCAATAATCTTGATAACTTTGGAGGCCCAAAAAAGGGGTTTACATCCTAGACCCCATAAAGTACAGAAAATGTTGGTGACTCGAAAACAGTGTCAGAGAGCTCTGAATGTCCCAAAAATGTTTGCAGCCTGAAAAGGGCATTAATCCGCATCCTGGCCCCCTCAAATTCCCCAAAATATTTTTGGCCCAAAAAATGCATCCTACATCCCTGAAGTTCAGAAAATGTTGGCAGCACAAAACAGGCCTTAAAATACATATTAGGCCTGCAAAAATGTAGAAAACTTTGGAGGCCCAAAAAAGGGGTTTACAGGCATCCTAGACCCCCTAAAGTCCAGAAAATGTTGGTAGGCCAAAAACTGTGTCAGAGAGCTCTGAATGTCCCAAAAACGTTTGCAGCCTGAAAAGGGCATTAACCCACATCCTAAACCCCTGAAATTCCCAAAAACATTTTTGGCCCGAAAAATGCATCCTACACCCCTGAAAGTTCAGAAAATGTTGGCAGCCCCAAAAAGGCCTTAAAATGCATCTTATTTCTGCAATAATCTTGATAACTTTGGAGGCCCAAAAAAGGGGTTTACAGACATCCTAGACCCCTGAAAGTCCAGAAAATGTTGGTGACCCGAAAACAGTGTCAGAGAGCTCTGAATGTCCCAAAAACATTTGCAGCCTGAAAAGGGCATTAACCCACATCCTAACCCCCTGAAATTCCCCAAAATATTTTTGGCCCGAAAAATGCATCCTACATCCTTGAAGTTCAGAACATGTTGGCAGCCCAAAAAAGGCCTTAAAATGCATCTTATTCCTGTAAAAATCTTGATAACTTTGGAGGCCCAAAAAAGGGGTTTACATCCTAGACCCCATAAAGTCCAGAAAATGTTGGTGACCTGAAAACAGTGTCCGAGAGCTCTGAATGTCGCAAAAATATTTGCAGCCTGAAAAGGGCATTAATCCGCATCCTGGCCCCCTGAAATTCCCCAAAATATTTTTGGCCCAAAAAATGCATCCTACATCCCTGAAGTTCAGAACATGTTGGCAGCACAAAACAGGCCTTAAAATACATATTAGGCCTGCAAAAATGTAGAAGACTTTGGAGGCCCAAAAAAGGGGTTTACAGGCATCCTAGACCCCCTAAAGTCCAGAAAATGTTAGCGGCCCAAAAACTGTGTGAGAGAGCTCTGAATGTCCAAAAAACATTTGCAGTCTGAAAAGGGCAGTAACCCACATGCTAGACCCCTGAAATTCCCCAAAATATTTTGGCCACGAAAAATTCATCCTACACCCCTGAAAATTCAGAAAATGTTGGCAGCACAAAAAAAGGCCTTAAAATACATATTAGGCCTCCAAAAATGTAGAAGACTTTGGAGGCCCAAAAAGGGGTTTACAGGCATCCTAGACCCCCTAAAGTCCAGAAAATGTTGGTGGCCCAAAAACTGTGTCAGAGAGCTCTGAATGTCCCAAAAACGTTTGCAGCCTGAAAAGGGCATTAACCCACATCCTAAACCCCTGAAATTCCCAAAAACATTTTTGGCCCGAAAAATGCATCCTACACCCCTGAAAGTTCAGAAAATGTTGGCAGCCACAAAAAGGCCTTAACATGCATCTTATTCCTGCAATAATCTTGAAAACTTTGGAGGCCCAAAAAAGGGGTTTACATCCTAGACCCCATAAAGTACAGAAAATGTTGGTGACTCGAAAACAGTGTCAGAGAGCTCTGAATGTCCCAAAAATGTTTGCAGCCTGAAAAGGGCATTAATCCGCATCCTGGCCCCCTCAAATTCCCCAAAATATTTTTGGCCCAAAAAATGCATCCTACATCCCTGAAGTTCAGAAAATGTTGGCAGCACAAAACAGGCCTTAAAATACATATTAGGCCTGCAAAAATGTAGAAAACTTTGGAGGCCCAAAAAAGGGGTTTACAGGCATCCTAGACCCCCTAAAGTCCAGAAAATGTTGGTAGGCCAAAAACTGTGTCAGAGAGCTCTGAATGTCCCAAAAACGTTTGCAGCCTGAAAAGGGCATTAACCCACATCCTAAACCCCTGAAATTCCCAAAAACATTTTTGGCCCGAAAAATGCATCCTACACCCCTGAAAGTTCAGAAAATGTTGGCAGCCCCAAAAAGGCCTTAAAATGCATCTTATTTCTGCAATAATCTTGATAACTTTGGAGGCCCAAAAAAGGGGTTTACAGACATCCTAGACCCCTGAAAGTCCAGAAAATGTTGGTGACCCGAAAACAGTGTCAGAGAGCTCTGAATGTCCCAAAAACATTTGCAGCCTGAAAAGGGCATTAACCCACATCCTAGCCCCCTGAAATTCCCCAAAATATTTTTGGCCCGAAAAATGCATCCTACATCCTTGAAGTTCAGAACATGTTGGCAGCCCAAAAAAGGCCTTAAAATGCATCTTATTCCTGTAAAAATCTTGATAACTTTGGAGGCCCAAAAAAGGGGTTTACATCCTAGACCCCATAAAGTCCAGAAAATGTTGGTGACCTGAAAACAGTGTCAGAGAGCTCTGAATGTCGCAAAAATTTTTACAGCCTGAAAAGGGCATTAATCCGCATCCTGGCCCCCTCAAATTCCCCAAAATATTTTTGGCCCAAAAAATGCATCCTACATCCCTGAAGTTCAGAAAATGTTGGCAGCTCAAAACAGGCCTTAAAATACATATTAGGCCTGCAAAAATGTAGAAAACTTTGGAGGCCCAAAAAAGGGGTTTACAGGCATCCTAGACCCCCTAAAGTCCAGAAAATGTTGGCGGCCCAAAAACTGTGTGAGAGAGCTCTGAATGTCCCAAAAACATTTGCAGTCTGAAAAGGGCATTAACCCGCATGCTAGACCCCTGAAATTCCCCAAAATATTTTGGCCACGAAAAATTCATCCTACACCCCTGAAAATTCAGAAAATGTTGGCAGCACAAAAAAAGGCCTTAAAATACATATTAGGCCTGCAAAAATGTAGAAAACTTTGGAGGCCCAAAAAAGGGGTTTACAGGCATCCTAGACCCCCTAAAGTCCAGAAAATGTTGGCGGCCCAAAAACTGTGTGAGAGAGCTCTGAATGTCCCAAAAACATTTGCAGTCTGAAAAGGGCATTAACCCGCATGCTAGACCCCTGAAATTCCCCAAAATATTTTGGCCACGAAAAATTCATCCTACACCCCTGAAAATTCAGAAAATGTTGGCAGCACAAAAAAAGGCCTTAAAATACATATTAGGCCTCCAAAAATGTAGAAAACTTTGGAGGCCCAAAAAAGGGGTTTACAGGCATCCTAGACCCCCTAAAGTCCAGAAAATGTTGGTAGGCCAAAAACTGTGTCAGAGAGCTCTGAATGTCCCAAAAACATTTGCAGCCTGAAAAGGGCATTAACCCACATCCTAAACCCCTGAAATTCCCAAAAACATTTTTGGCCCGAAAAATGAATCCTACACCCCTTAAAGTTCAGAAAATGTTGGCAGCCCCAAAAAGGCCTTAAAATGCATCTTATTCCTGCAAAAATCTTGATAACTTTGGGGGCCCAAAAAAGGGGTTTACATCCTAGACCCCATAAAGTCCAGAAAATGTTGGTGACCTGAAAACAGTGTCAGAGAGCTCTGAATGTCGCAAAAATATTTGCAGCCTGAAAAGGGCATTAATCCGCATCCTGGCCCCCTGAAATTCCCCAAAATATTTTTGGCCCAGAAAATGCATCCTACATCCCTGAAGTTCAGAATATGTTGGCAGCACAAAACAGGCCTTAAAATACAAATTAGGCCTGCAAAAATGTAGAAGACTTTGGAGGCCCAAAAAAGGGGTTTACAGGCATCCTAGACCCCCTAAAGTCCAGAAAATGTTGGTGGCCCAAAAACTGTGTCAGAGAGCTCTGAATGTCCCAAAAACATTTGCAGTCTGAAAAGTGCATTAACCCGCATGCTAGACCCCTGAAATTTCCCAAAATATTTTGGCCACGAAAAATTCATCCTACATCCTTGAAGTTCAGAACATGTTGGCAGCCCAAAAAAGGCCTTAAAATGCATCTTATTCCTGTAAAAATCTTGATAACTTTGGAGGCCCAAAAAAGGGGTTTACATCCTAGACCCCATAAAGTCCAGAAAATGTTGGTGACCTGAAAACAGTGTCAGAGAGTTCTGAATGTCGCAAAAATATTTGCAGCCTGAAAAGGGCATTAATCCGCATCCTGGCCCCCTGAAATTCCCCAAAATATTTTGGCCACGAAAAACTCATCCTACACCCCTGAAAATTCAGAAAATGTTGGCAGCACAAAAAAAGGCCTTAAAATACATATTAGGCCTGCAAAAATGTAGAAGACTTTGGAGGCCCAAAAAGGGGTTTACAGGCATCCTAGACCCCCTAAAGTCCAGAAAATGTTGGCGGCCCAAAAACGGTGTCAGAGAGCTCTGAATGTCCCAAAACATTTGCAGTCTGAAAAGGGCATTAACCCGCATACTAGACCCCTGAAATTTCCCAAAATATTTTGGCCACAAAAAATTCATCCTACACCCCTGAAAATTCAGAAAATGTTGGCAGCACAAAAAAGGCCTTAAAATACATATTAGGCCTCCAAAAATGTAGAAAAATTCGGAGGCCCAAAAAAGGGGTTTACAGGCATCGTAGACCCCCTAAAGTCCAGAAAATGTTGGTAGGCCAAAAACTGTGTCAGAGAGCTCTGAATGTCCCAAAAACATTTGCAGCCTGAAAAGGGCATTAACCCACATCCTAAACCCCTGAAATTCGCAAAAAACATTTTTGGCCCGAAAAATGAATCCTACACCCCTTAAAGTTCAGAAAATGTTGGCAGCCCCAAAAAGGCCTTAAAATGCATCTTATTCCTGCAAAAATCTTGATAACTTTGGGGGCCCAAAAAAGGGGTTTACATCCTAGACCCCATAAAGTCCAGAAAATGTTGGTGACCTGAAAACAGTGTCAGAGAGCTCTGAATGTCGCAAAAATATTTGCAGCCTGAAAAGGGCATTAATCCACATCCTGGCCCCCTGAAATTCCCCAAAATACTTTTGGCCCAAAAAATGCATCCTACATCCCTGAAGTTCAGAAAATGTTGGCAGCACAAAACAGGCCTTACAATATATATTAGGCCTGCAAAAATGTAAAAGACTTTGGAGGCTCAAAAAGGGGTTTACAGGCATCCTAGACCCCCTAAAGTCCAGAAAATGTTGGTGGCCAAAAACTGTGACAGAGAGCTCTGAATGTCCCAAAAACATTTGCAATCTGAAAAGGGCATTAACCCGCATGCTAGACCCCTGAAATTTCCCAAAATATTTTGGCCACAAAAAATTCATCCTAGACCCCTGAAATTTCCCAAAATATTTTGGCCACAAAAAATTCATCCTAAACCCCTGAAATTCGCAAAAACATTTTTGGCCCGAAAAATGAATCCTACACCCCTTAAAGTTCAGAAAATGTTGGCAGCCCCAAAAAGGCCTTAAAATGCATCTTATTCCTGCAAAAATCTTGATAACTTTGGAGGCCCAAAAAGGGGTTTACAGGCATCCTAGACCCCCTAAAGTCCAGAAAATGTTGGTGGCCAAAAACTGTGTCAGAGAGCTCTGAATGTCCCAAAAACATTTGCAATCTAAAAAGGGCATTAACTCCCATGCTAGACCCCTGAAATTTCCCAAAATATTTTGGCCACAAAAAATTCATCCTACACCCCTGAAAATTCAGAAAATATTGGCAGCACAAAAAAGGCCTTAAAATACATATTAGGCCTCCAAAAATGTAGAAAACTTTGGAGGCCCAAAAAAGGGGTTTACAGGCATCCTAGACCCCCTAAAGTCCAGAAAATGTTGGTAGGCCAAAAACTGTGTCAGAGAGCTCTGAATGTCCCAAAAACGTTTGCAGCCTGAAAAGGGCATTAACCCACATCCTAAACCCCTGAAATTCCCAAAAACATTTTTGGCCCGAAAAATGCATCCTACAACCCCTGAAAGTTCAGAAAATGTTGGCAGCCCCAAAAAGGCCTTAAAATGCATCTTATTTCTGCAATAATCTTGATAACTTTGGAGGCCCAAAAAAGGGGTTTACAGACATCCTAGACCCCTGAAAGTCCAGAAAATGTTGGTGACCCGAAAACAGTGTCAGAGAGCTCTGAATGTCCCAAAAACATTTGCAGCCTGAAAAGGGCATTAACCCACATCCTAGCCCCCTGAAATTCCCCAAAATATTTTTGGCCCGAAAAATGCATCCTACATCCTTGAAGTTCAGAACATGTTGGCAGCCCAAAAAAGGCCTTAAAATGCATCTTATTCCTGTAAAAATCTTGATAACTTTGGAGGCCCAAAAAAGGGGTTTACATCCTAGACCCCATAAAGTCCAGAAAATGTTGGTGACCTGAAAACAGTGTCAGAGAGCTCTGAATGTCGTAAAAATATTTGCAGCCTGAAAAGGGTATTAATCCGCATCCTGGCCCCCTGAAATTCCCCAAAATATTTTTGGCCCAAAAAATGCATCCTACATCCCTGAAGTTCAGAAAATGTTGGCAGCACAAAACAGGCCTTAAAATACATATTAGGCCTGCAAAAATGTAGAAGACTTTGGAGGCCCAAAAAAGGGGTTTACAGGCATCCTAGACCCCCTAAAGTCCAGAAAATGTTATCGGCCCAAAAACTGTGTGAGAGAGCTCTGAATGTCCAAAAAACATTTGCAGTCTGAAAAGGGCATTAACCCGCATGCTAGACCCCTGAAATTCCCCAAAATATTTTGGCCACAAAAAATTCATCCTACACCCCTGAAAATTCAGAAAATGTTGGCAGCACAAAAAAGGCCTTAAAATACATATTAGGCCTCTAAAAATGTAGAAAACTTTGGAGGCCCAAAAAAGGGGTTTACAGGCATCCTAGACCCCCTAAAGTCCAGAAAATGTTGGTAGGCCAACAACTGTGTCAGAGAGCTCTGAATGTCCCAAAAACGTTTGCAGCCTGAAAAGGGCATTAACCCACATCCTAAACCCCTGAAATTCCCAAAAACATTTTTGGCCCGAAAAATGCATCCTACACCCCTGAAAGTTCCGAAAATGTTGGCAGCCCCAAAAAGGCCTTAAAATGCATCTTATTCCTGCAAAAATCTTGATAACTTTGGAGGCCCAAAAAAGGGGCCTTTTTGAAAGTATTCTAAGAACACTGGTAATGTCCGCGGACATTAAAAGTTTCCATAGGCCATAGTTGAAATATTTTACTCTATGGGTGTGATATGCTGCGGTGGAGATGGAGACGGGTGCAGCATCATCATCATCATCTAGACCCCATAAAGTCCAGAAAGTGTTGGTGACCTGAAAACAGTGTCAGAGAGCTCTGAATGTCCCAAAAATATTTGCAGCCTGAAAAGGGCATTAATCCGCATCCTGGCCCGCTGAAATTCCCCAAAATATTTTTGGCCCAAAAAATGCATCCTATATCCCTGAAGTTCAGAAAATGTTGGCAGCACAAAACAGGCCTTAAAATACATATTAGGCCTGCAAAAATGTAGAAGACTTTGGAGGCCCAAAAAAGGGGTTTACAGGCATCCTAGACCCCTTAAAGTCCAGAAAATGTTGGCAGCCCAAAAACTGTGTCAGAGAGCTCTGAATGTCCCAAAAACATTTGCAGTCTGAAAAGGGCATTGACCCGCATGCTAGACCCCTGAAATTCCCCAAAATATTTTGGCCACGAAAAATTCATCCTACACCCCTGAAAATTCAGAAAATGTTGGCAGCACAAAAAAGGCCTTAAAATACATATTAGGCAAATGTAGAAAACTTTGGAGGCCCAAAAAAGGGGTTTACAGGCACCCTAGACCCCCTAAAGTCCAGAAAATGTTGGTATTCCAAAAACTGTGTCAGAGAGCTCTGAATGTCCCAAAAATGTTTGCAGCCTGAAAAGGGCATTAACCCACATCCTAAACCCCTGAAATTCCCAAAAACATTTTTGGCCCGAAAAATGCATCCAGCACCCCTGAAAGTTCAGGAAATGTTGGCAGCCCCAAAAAGGCCTTAAAATGCATCTTATTCCTGCAAAAATCTTGATAACTTTGGAGGCCCAAAAAAGGGGTTTACATCATAGACCCAATAAAGTCCAGAAAATGTTGGTGACCCGAAAACAGTGTCAGAGAGCTCTGAATGTCCCAAAAATATTTGCAGCCTGAAAAGGGCATTAATCCACATCCTGGCCCCCTGAAATTCCCCAAAATATTTTTGGGCCAAAAAATGCATCCTACATCCCTGAAGTTCAGAAAATGTTGGCAGCACAAAACAGGCCTTAAAATACACTTTAGGCCTGCAAAAATGTAGAAAACTTTGGAGGCCCAAAAAAGGGGTTTACAGGCATCCTAGACCCCCTAAAGTCCAGAAAATGTTGGCGGCCCAAAAACTGTGTCAGAGAGTTCTGAATGTCCCAAAAACATTTGCAGTCTGAAAAGGGCATTAACCCGCATGCTAGACCCCTGAAATTTCCCAAAATATTTTGGCCACGAAAAATTCATCTTACACCCCTGAAAATTCAGAAAATGTTGGCAGCACAAAAAAGGCCTTAAAATACATATTAGGCCTCTAAAAATGTAGAAAACTTTGGAGGCCCAAAAAAGGGGTTTACAGGCATCCTAGACCCCATAAAGTCCAGAAAATGTTGGTGACCCGAAAACAGTGTCAGAGAGCTCTGAATGTCCCAAAAATATTTGCAGTCTGAAAAGGGCATTAACCCGCATGCTAGACCCCTGAAATTTCCCAAAATATTTTGGCGACGAAAAATTCATCCTACACCCCTGAAAATTCAGAAAATATTGGCAGCACAAAAAAGGCCTTAAAATACATATTATGCATCCAAAAATGTAGAAAACTTTGGTTGCCCAAAAAAGGGGTTTACAGGCATCCTAGAACCCCTAAAGTCCAGAAAATGTTGGCGGCCCAAAAAACGGTGTCAGAGAGCTCTGAATGTCCCAAAAACATTTGCAGTCTGAAAAGGGCATTAACCCGCATGCTAGACCCCTGAACTTCCCCAAAATATTTTGGCCATGAAAAATTCATCCTACACCCCTGAAAATTCAGAAAATGTTGGCAACACAAAAAAAAGCCTTAAAACACATATTAGGCCTCCAAAAATGTAGAAAACTTTGGAGGCCCAAAAAAGGGGTTTACAGGCATCCTAGACCCCCTAAAGTCCAGAAAATGTTGGTAGGCCAAAAACTGTGTCAGAGAGCTCTGAATGTCCCAAAAACTTTTGCAGCCTGAAAAGGGCATTAACCCACATCCTAATCCCCTGAAATTCCCAAAAACATTTTTGGCCCGAAAAATGCATCCTACACCCTTGAAAGTCCAGAAAATGTTGGCAGCCCCAAAAAGGCCTTAAAATGCATCTTATTCCTGCAAAAATCTGGATAACTTTGGAGGCCCAAAAAAGGGGTTTACATCCTAGACCTCATAAAGTCCAGAAAATGTTGGTAGGCCAAAAACTCTGTCAGAGAGCTCTGAATGTCCCAAAAACATTTGCAGCCTGAAAAGGGCATTAACCCACATCCTAGACCCTTGAAATTCCTAAAAACATTTATAGCCCGAAAAATGCATCCTACACCCCTTAAAGTTCAGAAAATGTTGGCAGCCCAAAAAATGCCTTAAAATGCATCTTAATCCTGCAATAATCTTTAAAACTTTGGAGGCCCAAAAAAGGGGTTTTCAGGCATCCTAGACCCCATAAAGTCCAGAAAATGTTGGTGGCCCATAAACTGTGTCAGAGAGCTCTGAATGTCCCAAAAACATTTGCAGTCTGAAAAGGGCATTAACCCGCATGCTAGACCCCTGAAATTCCCCAAAATATTTTGGCCACTAAAAATTCATCCTACACCCCTGAAAATTCAGAAAATGTTGGCAACACAAAAAAAGCCTTAAAATACATATTAGGCCTCCAAAAATGTAGAAAACTTTGGAGGCCCAAAAAAGGGGTTTACAGGCATCCTAGACCCCCTAAAGTCCAGAAAATGTTGGTAGGCAAAAAACTGTGTCAGAGAGCTCTGAATGTCCCAAAAACATTTGCAGCCTGAAAAGGGCATTAACCCACATCCTAAACCCCTGAAATTCCCAAAAACATGTTTGGCCCGAAAAATGCATCCTACACCCCTGAAAGTTCAGAAAATGTTGGCAGCCCCAAAAAGGCCTTAAAATGCATCTTATTCCTGTAAAAATCTTGATAACTTTGGAGGCCCAAAAAAGGGGTTTACATCCTAGACCTCATAAAGTCCAGAAAATGTTGGTGACCCGAAAACAGTGTCAGAGAGCTCTGAATGTCCCAAAAATATTTGCAGCCTGAAAAGGGCATTAATCCGCATCCTGGCCCCCTGAAATTCCCCAAAATATTTTTGGCCCAAAAAATGCATCCTACACCCCTGAAAATTCAGAAAATGTTGGCAGCACAAAACAGGCCTTAAAGTATATATTAGGCCTGCAAAAATGTCGAAAACTTTGGAGGCCCAAAAAAGGGGTTTACAGGCATCCTAGACCCCCTAAAGTCCAGAAAATGTTGGCGGCCCAAAAACTGTGTCAGAGAGCTCTGAATTTCCCAAAAACATTTGCAGTCTGAAAAGGGCATTAACCCGCAAGCTAGACCCCTGAAATTCCCCAAAATATTTTGGCCACGAAAAATTCATCCTACACCCCTGAAAATTCAGAAAATGTTGGCAGCACAAAAAAGGCTTTAAATACATATTAGGCCTGCAAAAATGAAGAAAACTTTGGAGGTCCAAAAAAGGAGTTTACAGGCATCCTAGACCCCCTAAAGTCCAGAAAATGTTGGTGGCCCAAAAACAGTGTCAGAGAGCTCTGAATGTCCTAAAAATATTTGCAGCCTGAAAAGGGCATTAACCCGCATCGTAGACCCCTGAAATTCCTAAAAACATTTATGGCCCGAAAAATGCATCCTACACCCCTTAAAGTTCAGAAAATGTTGGCAGCCCAAAAAATGCCTTAAAATGCATCTTAATCCTGCAATAATCTTTAAAACTTTGGAGGCCCAAAAAAGGGGTTTTCAGGCATCCTAGACCCCATAAAGTCCAGAAAATGTTGGTGGCCCATAAACTGTGTCAGAGAGCTCTGAATTTCCCAAAAACATTTGCAGTCTGAAAAGGGCATTAACCCGCAAGCTAGACCCCTGAAATTCCCCAAAATATTTTGGCCATGAAAAATTCATCCTACACCCCTGAAAATTCAGAAAATGTTGGCAGCACAAAAAAGGCCTTAAAATATATATCAGTCCTCCAAAAATGTAGAAAACTTTAGAGGCCCAAAAAAGAGGTTTACAGGCATCCTAGACCCCCTAAAGTCCAGAAGATGTTGGTAGGCAAAAAACTGTGTCAGAGAGCTCTGAATGTCCCAAAAACATTTGCAGCCTGAAAAGGGCATTAACCCACTTCCTAAATCCCTGAAATTCCCAAAAACATGTTTGTCCCGAAAAATGCATCCTACACCCCTGAAAGTTCAGAAAATGTTGGCAGCCCCAAAAAGGCCTTAAAATGCATCTTATTCCTGTAAAAATCTTGATAACTTTGGAGGCCCAAAAAAGGGGTTTACATCCTAGACCTCATAAAGTCCAGAAAATGTTGGTGACCCGAAAACAGTGTCAGAGAGCTCTGAATGTCCCAAAAATATTTGCAGCCTGAAAAGGGCATTAATCCGCATCCTGGCCCCCTGAAATTCCCCAAAATATTTTTGGCCCAAAAAATGCATCCTACACCCCTGAAAATTCAGAAAATGTTGGCAGCGCAAAACAGGCCTTAAAGTATATATTAGGCCTGCAAAAATGTAGAAAACTTTGGAGGCCCAAAAAAGGGGTTTACAGGCATCCTAGACCCCCTAAAGTCCAGAAAATTTTGGCGGCCCAAAAACTGTGTCAGAGAGCTCTGAATGTCCCAAAAACATTTGCAGCCTGAAAAGGGTATTAACCCACATCCTAAACCCCTGAAATTCCCAAAAACATGTTTGGCCCGAAAAATGCATCCTACACCCCTGAAAGTTCAGAAAATGTTGGCAGCCCCAAAAAGGCCTTAAAATGCATCTTATTCCTGCAAAAATCTTGATAACTTTCGAGGCCCAAAAAAGGGGTTTACATCCTAGACCCCATAAAGTCCAGAAAATGTTGGTGACCTGAAAACAGTGTCAGAGAGCTCTGAATGTCCCAAAAATATTTGCAGCCTGAAAAGGGCATTAATCCGCATCCTGGCCCCCTGAAATTCCCCAAAATATTTTTGGCCCAAAAAATGCATCCTACATCCCTGAAGTTCAGAAAATGTTGGCAGCACAAAACAGGCCTTAAAATACATATTAGGCCTGCAGAAATGTAGAAAACTTTGGTTGCCCAAAAAAGGGGTTTACAGGCATCCTAGAACCCCTAAAGTCCAGAAAATGTTGGCGGCCCAAAAAACGGTGTCAGAGAGCTCTGAATGTCCCAAAAACATTTGCAGTCTGAAAAGGGCATTAACCCGCATGCTAGACCCCTGAACTTCCCCAAAATATTTTGGCCATGAATAATTCATCCTACAACCCTGAAAATTCAGAAAATGTTGGCAACACAAAAAAGGCCTTAAAATACATATTAGGCCTCCAAAAATGTAGAAAATTTGGAGGCCCAAAAAAGGGGTTTACAGGCATCCTAGACCCCCTAAAGTCCAGAAAATGTTGGTAGGCCAAAAACTGTGTCAGAGAGCTCTGAATGTCCCAAAAACGTTTGCAGCCTGAAAAGGGCATTAACCCACATCCTAAACCCCTGAAATTCCCAAAAACATTTTTGGCCCAAAAAATGAATCCTACACCCCTTAAAGTTCAGAAAATATTGGCAGCCGCAAAAAGGCCTTAAAATGCATCTTATTCCTGCAAAAATCTTGATAACTTTGGATGCCCAAAAAAGGCGTTTACATCCTAGACCCCATAAAGTCCAGAAAATGTTGGTGACCCGAAAACAGTGTCAGAGAGCTCTGAATGTCCCAAAAATATTTGCAGCTTGAAAAGGGCATTAATCCGCAATCTGGCCCCCTGAAATTCCCCAAAATATTTTTGGCCCGAAAAATGCATCCTACATCCCTGAAGTCCAGAAAATGTTCGCAGCACAAAACAGGCCTTAAAATACATATTAGGCCTGCAAAAATGTAGAAAACTTTGGAGGCCCAAAAAAGGGGTTTACAGGCATCCTAGACCCCATAAAGTCCAGAAAATGTTGGTGACCCGAAAACAGTGTCAGAGAGCTCTGAATGTCCCAAAAATATTTGCAGTCTGAAAAGGGCATTAACCCGCATGCTAGACCCCTGAAATTTCCCAAAATATTTTGGCCACGAAAAATTCATCCTACACCCCTGAAAATTCAGAAAATATTGGCAGCACAAAAAAGGCCTTAAAATACATATTATGCATCCAAAAATGTAGAAAACTTTGGTTGCCCAAAAAAGGGGTTTACAGGCATCCTAGAACCCCTAAAGTCCAGAAAATGTTGGCGGCCCAAAAAACAGTGTCCGAGAGCTCTGAATGTCCCAAAAACATTTGCAGTCTGAAAAGGGCATTAACCCAAATGCTAGACCCCTGAACTTCCCCAAAATATTTTGGCCATGAAAAATTCATCCTACACCCCTGAAAATTCAGAAAATGTTGGCAACACAAAAAAAAGCCTTAAAATACATATTAGGCCTCCAAAAATGTAGAAAACTTTGGAGGCCCAAAAAAGGGGTTTACAGGCATCCTAGACCCCCTAAAGTCCAGAAAATGTTGGTAGGCCAAAAACTGTGTCAGAGAGCTCTGAATGTCCCAAAAACGTTTGCAGCCTGAAAAGGGCATTAACCCACATCCTAATCCCCTGAAATTCCCAAAAACATTTTTTGCCCGAAAAATGCATCCTACACCCTTGAAAGTCCAGAAAATGTTGGCAGCCCCAAAAAGGCCTTAAAATGCATCTTATTCCTGCAAAAATCTTGATAACTTTGGAGGCCCAAAAAAGGGGTTTACATCCTAGACCTCATAAAGTCCAGAAAATGTTGGTAGGCCAAAAACTGTGTCAGAGAGCTCTGAATGTCCCAAAAACATTTGCAGCCTGAAAAGGGCATTAACCCACATCCTAGACCCTTGAAATTCCTAAAAACATTTATAGCCCGAAAAATGCATCCTACACCCCTTAAAGTTCAGAAAATGTTGGCAGCCCAAAAAATGCCTTAAAATGCATCTTAATCCTGCAATAATCTTTAAAACTTTGGAGGCCCAAAAAAGGGGTTTTCAGGCATCCTAGACCCCAAAAAGTCCAGAAAATGTTGGTGGCCCATAAACTGTGTCAGAGAGCTCTGAATGTCCCAAAAACATTTGCAGTCTGAAAAGGGCATTAACCCGCATGCTAGACCCCTGAAATTCCCCAAAATATTTTGGCCACGAAAAATTCATCCTACACCCCTGAAAATTCAGAAAATGTTGGCAGCACAAAAAAGGCCTTAAAATACATATTAGTCCTCCAAAAATGTAGAAAACTTTAGAGGCCCAAAAAAGGGGTTTACAGGCATCCTAGACCCCCTAAAGTCCAGAAAATGTTGGTAGGCCAAAAACTGTGTCAGAGAGCTCTGAATGTCCAAAAAACATTTGCAGCCTGAAAAGGGCATTAACCCACATCCTAAACCCCTGAAATTCCCAAAAACATGTTTGGCCCGAAAAATGCATCCTACACCCCTGAAAGTTCAGAAAATGTTGGCAGCCCCAAAAAGGCCTTAAAATGCATCTTATTCCTGTAAAAATCTTGATAACTTTGGAGGCCCAAAAAAGGGGTTTACATCCTAGACCTCATAAAGTCCAGAAAATGTTGGTGACCCGAAAACAGTGTCAGAGAGCTCTGAATGTCCCAAAAATATTTGCAGCCTGAAAAGGGCATTAATCCGCATCCTGGCCCCCTGAAATTCCCCAAAATATTTTTGGCCCAAAAAATGCATCCTACACCCCTGAAAATTCAGAAAATGTTGGCAGCACAAAACAGGCCTTAAAGTATATAATAGGCCTGCAAAAATGTCGAAAACTTTGGAGGCCCAAAAAAGGGGTTTACAGGCATCCTAGACCCCCTAAAGTCCAGAAAATGTTGGCGGCCCAAAAACTGTGTCAGAGAACTCTGAATTTCCCAAAAACATTTGCAGTCTGAAAAGGGCATTAACCCGCAAGCTAGACCCCTGAAATTCCCCAAAATATTTTGGCCACGAAAAATTCATCCTACACCCCTGAAAATTCAGAAAATGTTGGCAGCACAAAAAAGGCCTTAAAATACATATTAGGCCTGCAAAAATGTAGAAAACTTTGGAGGTCCAAAAAAGGGGTTTACAGGCATCCTAGACCCCCTAAAGTCCAGAAAATGTTGGTGGCCCAAAAACAGTGTCAGAGAGCTCTGAATGTCCCAAAAATATTTGCAGCCTGAAAAGGGCATTAACCCGCATCGTAGACCCCTGAAATTCCTAAAAACATTTATGGCCCGAAAAATGCATCCTACACCCCTTAAAGTTCAGAAAATGTTGGCAGCCCAAAAAATGCCTTAAAATGCATCTTAATCCTGCAATAATCTTTAAAACTTTGGAGGCCCAAAAAAGGGGTTTTCAGGCATCCTAGACCCCATAAAGTCCAGAAAATGTTGGTGGCCCATAAACTGTGATAGAGAGCTCTGAATGTCCCAAAAACATTTGCAGTCTGAAAAGGGCATTAACCCGCATGCTAGACCCCTGAAATTCCCCAAAATATTTTGGCCACGTAAAATTCATCCTACACCCCTGAAAATTCAGAAAATGTTGGCAGCACAAAAAAGGCCTTAAAATATATATTAGTCCTCCAAAAATGTAGAAAACTTTAGAGGCCCAAAAAAGAGGTTTACAGGTATCCTAGACCCCCTAAAGTCCAGAAAATGTTGGTAGGCATAAAACTGTGTCAGAGAGCTCTGAATGTCCCAAAAACATTTGCAGCCTGAAAAGGGCATTAACCCACTTCCTAAACCCCTGAAATTCCCAAAAACATGTTTGGCCCGAAAAATGCATCCTACACCCCTGAAAGTTCAGAAAATGTTGGCAGCCCCAAAAAGGCCTTAAAATGCATCTTATTCCTGTAAAAATCTTGATAACTTTGGAGGCCCAAAAAAGGGGTTTACAGGCATCCTAGACCCCCTAAAGTCCAGAAAATGTTGGCGGCCCAAAAACTGTGTCAGAGAGCTCTGAATGTCCCAAAAACATGTGCAGCCTGAAAAGGGCATTAACCCACATCCTAAACCCCTGAAATTCCCAAAAACATGTTTGGCCCGAAAAATGCATCCTACACCCCTGAAAGTTCAGAAAATGTTGGCAGCCCCAAAAAGGCCTTAAAATGCATCTTATTCCTGCAAAAATCTTGATAACTTTCGAGGCCCAAAAAAGGGGTTTACATCCTAGACCCCATAAAGTCCAGAAAATGTTGGTGACCTGAAAACGGTGTCAGAGAGCTCTGAATGTCCCAAAAACATTTGCAGTCTGAAAAGGGCATTAACCCGCATGCTAGACCCCTGAACTTCCCCAAAATATTTTGGCCATGAAAAATTCATCCTACAACCCTGAAAATTCAGAAAATGTTGGCAACACAAAAAAAGGCCTTAAAATACATATTAGGCCTCCAAAAATGTAGAAAACTTTGGAGGCCCAAAAAAGGGGTTTACAGGCATCCTAGACCCCCTAAAGTCCAGAAAATGTTGGTAGGCCAAAAACTGTGTCAGAGAGCTCTGAATGTCCCAAAAACGTTTGCAGCCTGAAAAGGGCATTAACCCACATCCTAAACCCCTGAAATTCCCAAAAACATTTTTGGCCCAAAAAATGAATCCTTCACCCCTTAAAGTTCAGAAAATATTGGCAGCCGCAAAAAGGCCTTAAAATGCATCTTATTCCTGCAAAAATCTTGATAACTTTGGAGGCCCAAAAAAGGGGTTTACATCCTAGACCCCATAAAGTCCAGAAAATGTTGGTGACCCGAAAACAGTGTCAGAGAGCTCTGAATGTCCCAAAAATATTTGCAGCCTGAAAAGGGCATTAATCCGCAATCTGGCCCCCTGAAATTCCCCAAAATATTTTTGGCCCGAAAAATGCATCCTACATGCCTGAAGTCCAGAAAATGTTGGCAGCACAAAACAGGCCTTAAAATACATATTAGGCCTGCAAAAATGTAGAAAACTTTGGAGGCCCAAAAAAGGGGTTTACAGACATCCTAGACCCCATAAAGTCCAGAAAATGTTGGTGACCCGAAAACAGTGTCAGAGAGCTCTGAATGTCCCAAAAATATTTGCAGTCTGAAAAGGGCATTAACCCGCATGCTAGACCCCTGAAATTTCCCAAAATATTTTGGCCACGAAAAATTCATCCTACACCCGTGAAAATTCAGAAAATATTGGCAGCACAAAAAAGGCCTTAAAATACATATTATGCATCCAAAAATGTAGAAAACTTTGGAGGCCCAAAAAAGGGGTTTACAGGCATCCTAGACCCCCTAAAGTCCAGAAAATGTTGGTAGGCCAAAAACTGTGTCAGAGAGCTCTGAATGTCCCGAAAACATTTGCAGCCTGAAAAGGGCATTAACCCACATCCTAAACCCCTGAAATTCGCAAAAACATTTTTGGCCCAAAAAATGCATCCTACACCCCTGAAAGTTCAGAAAATGTTGGCAGCCCCAAAAAGGCCTTAAAATGCATCTTATTCCTGCAAAAATCTTGATAACTTTCGAGGCCCCCGGGGGCGTGGCTAACCGCCATGTAGAGTGGACGCATCTTCGGTGAGCTCCGCTCGATGAGCATCGATAAGCTGCCATACGGGACACCGAAGTCTCATCCGAGCCCGCCGGGGCATCACGAGTATTGCTGAAGCCTGGAGGAGGCTCCGAGACCCCCCACACACGAAGGTTGCAGTCCGTGAGACCCGAACGCGGCTGCGAAAAAAACCGCGTAACACGAAGCCAAGATGGCGGCCTCCCCTTGCTGAGCCCAGAGAGGCCTGCGCTGGCCCGGAGACCCGCAGAGGCGGCGAACCTTCACAGCGCCTGAAGCGGAGGAGTATCGAAGAGCGGTTGAGGAGCCCCGCGGGAAGCGGATGCAGCAGAGGCACTGCCTGCGCCGCTGGGGCGCACCGACGGCTGAAGAGGCCCGCAGCAGAGACCAGTGGAGTTCGGGGGACCGGACGCTGGCTGCCCCACACCCGGACTAGCCCCGCCGGAGGGGTTCATCGGCGCTGCCTGCCCTGCCGGGCCCGCGCCATCGCCCGGAGCAGCTGGGGGCATCCGCTGATCCCGCGCAGTGACCGGCGAGATTGAAGACCGGACTGGCCCTGCCCGCTGAGGTGAGGGAGGAGAGTGGAGGACCGGTCTGGGTGCAGACGCCTGCTCCTGGACTTGTCCCACCGGAGGACCCACTGGGGCCGTCTGCCCTCCGAGCTGACGACCCGCCCGGCGGCCCGGGGGTGGAATCGGAGGCGAGCGGGCCCGACCGGAGACCGGGGGCGGTCTGGCCAAAGGGGGATTTCCCCCCCTTTTCTGGGGGCCTGGCCCCTCCACCTGCCTGGGGACCCGAGTGAGACCGCGGCCGCTGACCGGAGAGGAGGGGGTCGACTGGGACATATCCTCATCGCCAGACATTAGGAAAGAAGCCCCCCCACACGTGGCAGAACGCTGCCCCGGGCCAGGCCAAACACCGCACCCCTCCCCGCGCAATACATCTATATTTCAGACGGGAGCTGGCGACTGTCCCCCCGCGGTGCAGAACCGCACACCAACCGGGAACTGGGCGCACCTATCGCCCTCACATATTGAGGCCGAGACCACACCCAGGGCCACGTCCTGAGGCCTCTACCGCGGAACCCGCCCCGGAGCCTGAAGCCCACAAACCACAGGAATGTCTGGCCAGGATAGATCATCGGGAAGGGGAGCTAAGTCCAAGCAGCGACAGACCACCCTGGACGCTTATACAGCCAACGAATCCCCTGACCCCGGGTGCCCGGGCACGGCGGCGGCTGGTGAGGGGACAGACCCTACTGGAGCACCAACCGAACCCAGCAACACCCAACTTCTGTAGGCTATCACGTTATTCCAGGCGACAATGGTAAACAAAATTGATGCGGTGGCCATAGACCTGGGCCTCCTACGCCAGGACGTCCGCTCCCTGGCGGGCAGGACCGAGGCACTTGAGACCCAGGTACGAGAAAACACCGACGCGAAAACCCAGCTCCTGCACGACGTGGATGGCCTGCGGCAGAGGGTCAAGAACCTGGAGGACAGGGCTGAGGAGGCGGAGGGGAGGGCTCGCCGGAATAACATCCGACTGCTTGGCGTACCTGAGGGCATCGAGGGCCCAGACCCCACCAACTACGTAGAGAACCTCCTGCTACAGGAGATTGGAGCAGAGAAGCTATCACAGGGTTTCTCCATCGAAAGGGCACATAGATCTCTCGCTAAGAGACCCCCACCAGGCGGCCCACCTAGGGCTATGATAGCTAAAGTATTAAACTACAGAGACCGAGAGATCATTCTAGCATTTTCGCGCTCTGGGGGCCAGATCCTGAGGAACTCTGCCAAGATAGCGATCTACCCTGATTATACCTTCAAAGTACAGATGGACAGAGCTCAGTTCATACACACCAAGGCTAGATTGAAAGCTGCCGGAGTGAAGTACATGCTTCTGTACCCTTCTAGGTTGAAGGTGATATATAAAAATAGAACCCTGCTATTTGACACCCCGGCGCTGGCTCGGGACTGGATGGACGAGCAGCAATTACCGGACATCGAAGATAAAAGACGCAAGCCGCATGGAACCACTCTCCACGACTTCAGAGGAACGGCTCTTACCCCAAGCGTGCAGCAACATAAATCGAGCCCTTTGAGCAGCTGAATTGATCTTAATACGCGGAACACCGAAGCAACAGCTCCCTCAAACCCCAGGAGTCTTCTTTTCTCTTCTCAGGGTACAATTACCCGCCCGTAGGGCACCCGAAGACCATGCTTGGTCCCAAGGAGCGGAAACGGGACAGTCATGACGGGGATCCCCCCGTTGGACCAGTTCTATGTTGGGGAAGTTTATCAGGGGGGAGGGAGATACTGGGGAGTTACACCCACGTTCGGACTTTTGAACAAGAAATACCGAGACCTCAGAATGACCTCACTACAGATGCACCTTTAATAGGACCCCGATTGAGTCAGTGGGGGAACATTGGGCACGACCACGCTCATGGCTGAAACGATAAAAATAATGACGTGGAACGTCAGAGGCATGAACAGTTACGTAAAACAACGCCGGATCCACACATACCTGCGTCGCTGCAAGGTCGGGATCGCTATGCTCCAAGAGACACACCTAATGGAGGAGAAACTGAAGGCGCTAGCCAAAACATGGCGAGGGACCATGATCGGATCCGCCTATTCCTCATACGCAAGAGGGGTCCTGATTTGGATCGACCCGGCTGTCCCCTTCAGGATAACAAGCACCAAGACGGATGACGAGGGCAGGATGGCAGTTGTGCAAGGTACGATAGAGGGGAAAGACCTGTGCCTGGTTAGCACTTATGCACCCAATCACGATGCCACTCCCTTCTTCCACTCCCTTTATCCCAGACTAGGCCCATATGTAAATTGTGCTGTGATTTGGGGCGGCGACCACAATTGCACCCTTGACCCTCTCAAAGACAGATCCGATGCCAGACACTCCCGCCCATCTCCCCCAGCCAAGATATTGTCCAAACTAATGACCCAACTGTCACTCTGTGATCTGTGGAGGGAACTAGACCCAGAGCGACGAGAATACTCCTTCTTCTCCCCACAGCATAAAGTCCACACCAGGCTGGACTACATGCTGGTCAGTCAAGAGCAGCAAGCCACCTTTCGTGATGCACAGTATTTACCTAGAGTACTATCAGACCATTCCCCCTTGATAGTCACATGGGAGGTATATCCGCCCAGACCCCCGGTCCCCACGTGGAGACTGCGAGCCGAGGCCCTGCTGGATGCTGCCTTCCGGGATCACATCCAAGACAGCACAGACGAATACTGGCAAGACAATCTAGGCAGTGTAGATTGTATTGGCACCGCATGGGAGGCATATAAAGTGGTCATGAGAGGGGACATGATAGCATCGGGGGGAGGGGCCCTGAGATCCATTGTGAACTCCCTGGTGGACGCAGAAAAGATGCTGGGGGAGCGGGAGAACAGGGTAGACGTGACCCCCGAGAGTCTACAGGAAATAATTAAACTGCGACAAGCCTGTCTATCCCACTGGGAGATGCTGGGGAAATTAAATTTCGCCAAACATAAAGAGAGGTCACACGCCCTGGGAGATAAACCCGGCAAACTCTTAGCTTGGCTATACAAAAGGGAGACCCCTAGCACCCCCATTTGCCACATACGCAAACCCGACGGCACCACCGCGTACACGCAAGCAGAGATTAACCGAGTTTTTTCTGAGTTCTACCGGGACCTCTATTCCCAGACCCCTCCCTCATCCGACACTGGGATCGACGACGCCCTAGACTGCATTAAGTTACCCAGGTTAGACCCACAACTGGCCGAAGCCCTCGACGAACCGATTACCCCTGATGACGTGAAGGCAATAATTAGATCACTTCCCTCCGGAAAGGTGCCGGGCGTGGATGGCCTCCCTGGGGAATTCTATAAGACATATGAGGAGACCCTCGCCCCCCTGCTTGCACAAGTATATAACGAGGCTTTCGAGCGGGGCTCTCTCCCGAACTCCATGAGTGAAGCAATAATAATCCCCATACTAAAGCCTGGTAAAGATGGGACAGATTGCGGGTCGTATAGACCTCTCTCTATGTTAAACGTAGACAGCAAAATACTGTCAGCTCTGCTTGCCAATAGACTACGCAGAGTGATTCCCCTTCTAATCCATCAGGACCAAACGGGCTACGTGCCCGGGCGTTCTATCACTGAAAACCTACGTAGATTACACCACATCATATATAGTACCGAGGGGAAATCCCAGAAATACGCCGTAGCATCACTTGACGCCACCAAGGCTTTCGATTCGGTTAGATGGGAATGGTTGTATGCCACCATGACCAGGATGGGGATCGGACCCGCCTTCCTTAAATGGACTCAATTGATCTACACCAATCCCACTGCCAGGGTGCGCACCAACAGGACTTATTCTGACAAATGGCCCCTTCACAGAGGCACACGACAGGGATGCCCCCTATCCCCCTTGCTCTATATCATAGCTGCAGAGCCGGTGGCCGCATATCTCTGACAGGAATTTGGCGACGGAGGCATTGAGCTAGACGGGGTGTCACATCTTATCTCCATGTATGCAGACGACATGCTGCTCTACCTACATGACCCCGAGCTCCGTCTGCCCTACATCCTGGAGACATTGGATTGCTTCCACACACACACAGGCATACAGATTAATAGGGATAAGTCCTGCCTCTACCCCCTCGCTGCACTGCATAGCGGGGAGTACGGATCCCTGCCCCCTCTAGACCTCCAGTGGCAAGTAACATCCTTTAAATACCTTGGCGTTACCATACACCGTAACCCGAGCACTGAACACATTCTTAACACGGTTAGGGCAAAGGACGCTCTCGCAAAATCCATGGAGTTTTGGGGGAAGCTCCCTCTCTCTGTAGCTGGGCGGGCGGGACTCCTCAAAATGGTAGCGCTTCCACGCCTACTACACTGTTTTACTAACGTCCCCTTCAACATCCCCCCCACTTTTTTTAGAGACCTAAACAAGCTCTGTAGAGGATTCTTGTGGCAGGGGGGCAGGCACAGAGTGGCACTAGACATTCTCCAAAGACCCTATGAGAAGGGGGGATTGAAAGTCCCCAATTTCGAACTGTATTATCTGGCTAGTCAACTGAGGCACGTAACGCACTGGATGGCGGATGAAGCCACCACTGATACCCGACTCCTCCAACCGGCCCTGCCGCGATTGCTACTTCGAGACCTCCTTTGGGTCGAGAAAGGGGCTCTACAGCATCACCCTTACCTAGCCAAACTTGGAACTCAGCTCTGGAGGCGAGCCTGCAAGGCAGTGGGGGTAACAGACCCATATTCCCCGCAGATCCCCATTGCGGCCGTCATGGTGAAAACTTCATGGGGTCATGTAGACACGCGCACTCAGTGGGAACCCTATGGGGTGGCGGTACTCGGAGACCTCACCCACGAACAGGAGCTCATGACGTTTACTGACCTCAGCGAGTCCACGGGCCTGCCCACGGGCCAGTTCTTGCTCCACAGAGCAGTAATGAAGGCCCTGATGAAGAGATGGCCGGAGGCCGTCAACCAACTCACGCAGAACGAAGCCATCGAATCATTACTGGACACTGCCGAAGGAGGCCATGAAACCTCCAGAATATATGAAGCCCTGCTGCAGAGCACGACAAAGGACACACTGAAATGCAAAAGCAGATGGGAGAGTGAAATGGGCCTCGAATTTGAGGACAAAGCATGGGAGGAAATAACCCATTACCATAAAAGAGTCTCCAGAAATGCTCGCCTCCAACTTATTCAATTGTACATCACCAACAGAGCCTACCTCACGCCCCAAGCCATATCAAAGTTCAAGGGAGCCACGATTCAGACTTGTCCCAAATGCCACGAGCCAGGGGCGGGTATGACCCACATGTTCTGGAGCTGCCCGATAGTCCAGAGGTTCTGGGCCCGAGTACAAGAAAAAGTAGCGACTGCTGAAATCGAGGTGATGATCCATGAACCAGCAGCCTGCATATTGGGGAGTTACAAGCGAAACAGCAAGAATAAGCCCCTAAACAGACTCACTGACTTGATATACATAACAGCAAAAAGGCGCATAGCCATGGGTTGGAAGAGCGCAGGAGGGCCAAGCGAAGCCCTTTGGTGGGACGACCTCAAGAGAGGGATAGCTGCCGAGACTGCGGCTTGGGAAACGGCGATCCAAACACAAAGGCTGGACTCCAGCGCAGACTTACTCCGATGGGTGGCGCTAACGGTGCCACTTCTCCACCCAGTAACGCAGGACGGCGCCTCGAACAGCACTGCCAGTCCTGGCCCGGCTCGTGCCTAAGGATATCTGGGGACTTCACTGCGGTCTCGGTGGGAGGGGGGTGGGGCGGGAAAGTTGGGTACGTTAAGACATGTTGTTTTTGATCCACACATATTGCATTGTCTAACCACTGTTTATATGTGTTGAAAAACCAATAAAGAAATTAAAAAAAAAAAAAAAAAAACTTTCGAGGCCCAAAAAAGGGGTTTACATCCTAGACCCCATAAAGTCCAGAAAATGTTGGTGACCTGAAAACAGTGTCAGAGAGCTCTGAATGTCCCAAAAATATTTGCAGTCTGAAAAGGGCATTGACCCGCATGCTAGACCCCTGAAATTCCCCAAAATATTTTGGTCACGAAAAATTCATCCTACACCCCTGAAAATTCAGAAAATGTTGGCAGCACAAAAACGGCCTTAAAATACACATTAGGCCTGCAAAAATGTAGAAAACTTTGGAGGACCAAAAAAGGGGTTTACAGGCATCCTAGACCCCCTAAAGTCCAGAAAATGTTGGTGGCCCAAAAACTGTGTCAGAGAGCTCTGAATGGCCCAAAAACGGTTGCAGCCTGGAAAGGGAATTAACCCACATCCTAAACCCCTGAAATTCCCAAAAACATTTTTGGCCCGAAAAATGCATCCAGCACCCCTGAAAGTTCAGGAAATGTTGGCAGCCCCAAAAAGGCCTTAAAATGCATCTTATTCCTGCAAAAATCTTGATAACTTTGGAGGCCCAAAAAAGGGGTTTACATCCTAGACCCCATAAAGTCCAGAAAATGTTGGTGACCCGAAAACAGTGTCAGAGAGCTCTGAATGTCCCAGAAATATTTGCTGCCTGAAAAGGGCATTAACCCGCATCCTAAACCCCTGAAATTCCCAAAAACATTTTTGGCCCGAAAAATGCATCCTACACCCCTGAAAGTTCAGAAAATGTTGGCAGCCCCGAAAAGGACTTAAAATGCATCTTATTCCTGCAAAAATCTTGATAACTTTGGAGGCCCAAAAAAGGGGTTTACATGCTAGACCCCATAAAGTCCAGAAAATGTTGGTGACCCGAAAACAGTGTCAGAGAGCTCTGAATGTCCCAAAAATAGTTGCAGCCTGAAAAGGGCATTAATCCGCATCCTGGCCCCCTGAAATTCCCCAAAATATTTTTGGCCCGAAAAATGCATCCTACATCCCTGAAGTTCAGAAAATGTTGGCAGCACAAAACAGGCCTTAAAATACATATTAGGCCTGCAAAAATGTAGAAAACTTTGGAGGCCCAAAAAAGGGGTTTACAGGCATCCTAGACCCACTAAAGTCCAGAAAATGTTGGCAGCCCAAAAACTGTGTCAGAGAGCTCTGAATGTCCCAAAAACATTTGCAATCTGAAAAGGGCATTAACCCGCATGCTAGACCCGTGAAATTCCCCAAAATATTTTGGCCACAAAAAATTCATCCTACACCCCTGAAAATTCAGAAAATGTTGGCAGCACAAAAAAGGCCTTAAAATACATATTAGGCAAATGTAGAAAACTTTGGAGGCCCAAAAAAGGGGTTTACAGGCATCCTAGACCCCCTAAAGTCCAGAAAATGTTGGCGGCCCAAAAAACGGTGTCAGAGAGCTCTGAATGTCCCAAAAACGTTTGCAGCCTGAAAAGGGCATTAACCCACATCCTAAACCTCTGAAATTCCCAAAAACATTTTTGGCCCGAAAAATGAATCCTACACCCCTTAAAGTTCAGAAAATATTGGCAGCCGCAAAAAGGCCTTAAAATGTATATTAGGCCTCTAAAAATGTAGAAAACTTTGGATTCCCAAAAAAGGGGTTTACAGGCATCCTAGACCCCCTAAAGTCCAGAAAATGTTGGTAGGCCAACAACTGTGTCAGAGAGCTCTGAATGTCCCAAAAACGTTTGCAGCCTGAAAAGGGCATTAACCCACATCCTAAACCCCTGAAATTCCCAAAAACATTTTTGGCCCGAAAAATGCATCCTACACCCCTGAAAGTTCCGAAAATGTTGGCAGCCCCAAAAAGGCCTTAAAATGCATCTTATTCCTGCAAAAATCTTGATAACTTTGGAGGCCCAAAAAAGAGGCCTTTTTGAAAGTATTCTAAGAACACTGGTAATGTCCGCGGACATTAAAAGTTTCCATAGGCCATAGTTGAAATGTTTTACTCTATGGGTGTGATATGCTGCGGTGGAGATGGAGACGGGTGCAGCATCATCATCATCATCTAGACCCCATAAAGTCCAGAAAATGTTGGTGACCTGAAAACAGTGTCATAGAGCTCTGAATGTCCCAAAAATATTTGCAGCCTGAAAAGGGCATTAATCCGCATCCTGGCCCACTGAAATTCCCCAAAATATTTTTGGCCCAAAAAATGCATCCTATATCCCTGAAGTTCAGAAAATGTTGGCAGCACAAAACAGGCCTTAAAATACACATTAGGCCTGCAAAAATGTAGAAAACTTTGGAGGCCCAAAAAAGGGGTTTACAGGCATCCCAGACCCCCTAAAGTCCAGAAAATGTTGGCGGCCCAAAAACTGTGTCAGAGAGTTCTGAATGTCCCAAAAACATTTGCAGTCTGAAAAGGGCATTAACCCGCATGCTAGACCCCTGAAATTTCCCAAAATATTTTGGCCACGAAAAATTCATCCTACACCCCTGAAAATTCAGAAAATGTTGGCAGCACAAAAAAGGCCTTAAAATACATATTAGGCCTCCAAAAATGTAGAAAACTTTGGAGGCCCAAAAAAGGGGTTTACAGGCATCCTAGACCCCCTAAAGTCCAGAAAATGTTGGTGGCCCAAAAACTGTGTCAGAGAGCTCTGAATGGCCCAAAAACGCTTGCAGCCTGAAAAGGGCATTAACCCGCATCCTAAACCCCTGAAATTCCCAAAAACATTTTTGGCCCGAAAAATGCATCCTACACCCCTGAAAGTTCTGAAAATGTTGGCAGCCCCAAAAAGGCCTTAAAATGCATCTTATTCCTGCAAAAATCTTGATAACTTTGGAGGCCCAAAAAAGAGGCCTTTTTGAAAGTATTCTAAGAACACTGGTAATGTCCACGGACATTAAAAGTTTCCATAGGCCATAGTTGAAATGTTTTACTCTATGGGTGTGATATGCTGCGGTGGAGATGGAGACGGGTGCAGCATCATCATCGTCATCTAGACCCCATAAAGTCCAGAAAATGTTGGTGACCCGAAAACAGTGTCAGAGAGCTCTGAATGTCCCAAAAATAGTTGCAGCCTGAAAAGGGCATTAATCCGCATCCTGGCCCCCTGAAATTCCCCAAAATATTTTTGGCCCGAAAAATGCATCCTACATCCCTGAAGTTCAGAAAATGTTGGCAGCACAAAACAGGCCTTAAAATACATATTAGGCCTGCAAAAATGTAGAAAACTTTGGAGGCCCAAAAAAGGGGTTTACAGGCATCCTGGACCCACTAAAGTCCAGAAAATGTTGGCGGCCCAAAAACTGTGTCAGAGAGCTCTGAATGTCCCAAAAACATTTGCAATCTGAAAAGGGCATTAACCCGCATGCTAGACCCCTGAAATTCCCCAAAATATTTTGGCCACGAAAAATTCATCCTACACCCCTGAAAATTCAGAAAATGTTGGCAGCACAAAAAAGGCCTTAAAATACATATTAGGCCTGCAAAAATGTAGAAAACTTTGGAGGCCCAAAAAAGGGGTTTACAGGCATCCTAGACCACATAAAGTCCAGAAAATGTTGGTGGCCCAAAAACTGTGTCAGAGAGCTCTGAATGGCCCAAAAACGCTTGCAGCCTGAAAAGGGCATTAACCCGCATCCTAGACCCCTGAAATTCCTAAAAACATTCATGGCCCGAAAAATGCATCCTACACCCCTTAAAGTTCAGAAACTGTTGGCAGCCCAAAAAATGCCTTAAAATGCATCTTATTTCTGCAATAATCTTTAAAACTTTGGAGGCCCAAAAAAGGGGTTTGCAGGCACCCTAGACCCCATAAAGTCCAGAAAATGTTGGTGACCCGAAAACAGTGTCAGAGAGCTCTGAATGTCCCAAAAATATTTGCAGTCTGAAAAGGACATTAACCCGCATGCTAGACCCCTGAAATTTCCCAAAATATTTTGGCCACGAAAAATTCATCCTACACCCCTGAAAATTCAGAAAATATTGGCAGCACAAAAAAGGCCTTAAAATACATATTAGGCCTCCAAAAATGTAGAAAACTTTGGAGGCCCAAAAAAGGGGTTTACAGGCATCCTAGTCCCCCTAAAGTCCAGAAAATGTTGGTAGGCCAAAAACTGTGTCAGAGAGCTCTGAATGTCCCAAAAACGTTTGCAGCCTGAAAAGGGCATTAACCCACATCCTAACCCCCTGAAATTCCCAAAAACATTCTTGGCCCGAAAAATGCATCCTACACCCCTGAAAGTTCAGAAAATGTTGGCAGCCCCAAAAAGGCCTTAAAATGCATCTTATTCCTGCAAAAATCTTGATAACTTTCGAGGCCCAAAAAAGGGGTTTACATCCTAGACCCCATAAAGTCCAGAAAATGTTGGTGACCTGAAAACAGTGTCAGAGAGCTCTGAATGTCCCAAAAATATTTGCAGCCTGAAAAGGGCATTAATCCGCATCCTGGCCCCCTGAAATTCCCCAAAATATTTTTGGCCTAAAAAATGCATCCTACATCCCTGAAGTTCAGAAAATGTTGGCAGCACAAAACAGGCCTTAAAATACATATTAGGCCTGCAAAAATGTAGAAAACTTTGGTTGCCCAAAAAAGGGGTTTACAGGCATCCTAGACCCCCTAAAGTCCAGAAAATGTTGGCGGCCCAAAAAACGGTGTCAGAGAGCTCTGAATGTCCCAAAAACGTTTGCAGCCTGAAAAGGGCATTAACCCACATCCTAAACCCCTGAAATTCCCAAAAACATTTTTGGCCCGAAAAATGCATCCTACACCCCTGAAAGTTCAGAAAATGTTGGCAGCCCCAAAAAGGCCTTAAAATGCATCTTATTCCTGTAAAAATCTTGATAACTTTGGAGGCCCAAAAAAGGGGTTTACAGGCATCCTAGACCCCCTAAAGTCCAGAAAATGTTGGCGGCCCAAAAACTGTCAGAGAGCTCTGAATGTCCCAAAAACATGTGCAGCCTGAAAAGGGCATTAACCCACATCCTAAACCCCTGAAATTCCCAAAAACATGTTTGGCCCGAAAAATGCATCCTACACCCCTGAAAGTTCAGAAAATGTTGGCAGCCCCAAAAAGGCCTTAAAATGCATCTTATTCCTGCAAAAATCTTGATAAATTTGGAGGCCCAAAAAAGGGGTTTACATCCTAGACCCCATAAAGTCCAGAAAATGTTGGTGACCTGAAAACAGTGTCAGAGAGCTCTGAATGTCCCAAAAATATTTGCAGCCTGAAAAGGGCATTAATCCGCATCCTGGCCCCCTGAAATTCCCCAAAATATTTTTGGCCCAAAAAATGCATCCTACATCCCTGAAGTTCAGAAAATGTTGGCAGCACAAAACAGGCCTTAAAATACATATTAGGCCTGCAAAAATGTAGAAAACTTTGGTTGCCCAAAAAAGGGGTTTACAGGCATCCTAGACCCCCTAAAGTCCAGAAAATGTTGGCGGCCCAAAAAACGGTGTCAGAGAGCTCTGAATGTCCCAAAAACATTTGCAGTCTGAAAAGGGCATTAACCCGAATGCTAGACCCCTGAACTTCCCCAAAATATTTTGGCCATGAAAAATTCATCCTACAACCCTGAAAATTCAGAAAATGTTGGCAACACAAAAAAAGGCCTTAAAATACATATTAGGCCTCCAAAAATGTAGAAAACTTTGGAGGCCCAAAAAAGGGGTTTACAGGCATCCTAGACCCCCTAAAGTCCAGAAAATGTTGGTAGGCCAAAAACTGTGTCAGAGAGCTCTGAATGTCCCAAAAACGTTTGCAGCCTGAAAAGGGCATTAACCCACATCCTAAACCCCTGAAATTCCCAAAAACATTTTTGGCCCAAAAAATGAATCCTACACCCCTTAAAGTTCAGAAAATATTGGCAGCCGCAAAAAGGCCTTAAAATGCATCTTATTCCTGCAAAAATCTTGATAACTTTGGAGGCCCAAAAAAGGGGTTTACATCCTAGACCCCATAAAGTCCAGAAAATGTTGGTGACCCGAAAACAGTGTCAGAGAGCTCTGAATGTCCCAAAAATATTTGCAGCCTGAAAAGGGCATTAATCCGCAATCTGGCCCCCTGAAATTCCCCAAAATATTTTTGGCCCGAAAAATGCATCCTACATCCCTGAAGTCCAGAAAATGTTGGCAGCACAAAACAGGCCTTAAAATACATATTAGGCCTGCAAAAATGTAGAAAACTTTGGAGGCCCAAAAAAGGGGTTTACAGACATCCTAGACCCCATAAAGTCCAGAAAATGTTGGTGACCCGAAAACAGTGTCAGAGAGCTCTGAATGTCCCAAAAATATTTGCAGTCTGAAAAGGGCATTAACTCGCATGCTAGACCCCTGAAATTTCCCAAAATATTTTGGCCACGAAAAATTCATCCTACACCCGTGAAAATTCAGAAAATATTGGCAGCACAAAAAAGGCCTTAAAATACATATTATGCATCCAAAAATGTAGAAAACTTTGGAGGCCCAAAAAAGGTGTTTACAGGCATCCTAGACCCCCTAAAGTCCAGAAAATGTTGGTAGGCCAAAAACTGTGTCAGAGAGCTCTGAATGTCCCGAAAACGTTTGCAGCCTGAAAAGGGCATTAACCCACATCCTAAACCCCTGAAATTCGCAAAAACATTTTTGGCCCAAAAAATGCATCCTACACCCCTGAAAGTTCAGAAAATGTTGGCAGCCCCAAAAAGGCCTTAAAATGCATCTTATTCCTGCAAAAATCTTGATAACTTTCGAGGCCCCCGGGGGCGTGGCTAACCGCCATGTAGAGTGGACGCATCTTCGGTGAGCTCCGCTCGATGAGCATCGATAAGCTGCCATATGGGACACCGAAGTCTCATCCGAGCCCGCCGGGGCATCACGGGTATTGCTGAAGCCTGGAGGAGGCTCCGAGACCCCCCACACACGAAGGTTGCAGTCCGTGAGACCCGAACGCGGCTGCGAAAAAAAACGCGTAACACGAAGCCAAGATGGCGGCCTCCCCTTGCTGAGCCCAGAGAGGCCTGCGCTGGCCCGGAGACCCGCAGAGGCGGCGAACCTTCACAGCGCCTGAAGCGGAGGAGTATCGAAGAGCGGTTGAGGAGCCCCGCGGGAAGCGGATGCAGCAGAGGCACTGCCTGCGCCGCTGGGGCACACCGACGGCTGAAGAGGCCCGCAGCGGAGACCAGTGGAGTTCGGGGGACCGGACGCTGGCTGCCCCACACCCGGACTAGCCCCGCCGGAGGGGTTCATCGGCGCTGCCTGCCCTGCCGGGCCCGCGCCATCGGCCGGAGCAGCTGGGGGCATCCGCTGATCCCGCGCAGTGACCGGCGAGATTGAAGACCGGACTGGCCCTGCCCGCTGAGGTGAGGGAGGAGAGTGGAGGACCGGTCTGGGTGCAGACGCCTGCTCCTGGACTTGTCCCACCGGAGGACCCACTGGGGCCGTCTGCCCTCCGAGCTGACGACCCGCCCGGCGGCCCGGGGGTGGAATCGGAGGCGAGCGGGCCCGACCGGAGACCGGGGGCGGTCTGGCCAAAGGGGGATTTCCCCCCCCTTTTCTGGGGGCCTGGCCCCTCCACCTGCCTGGGGACACGAGTGAGACCGCGGCCGCTGACCGGAGAGGAGGGGGTCGACTGGGACATATCCTCATCGCCAGACATTAGGAAAGAAGCCCCCCCACACGTGGCAGAACGCTGCCCCGGGCCAGGACAAACACCGCACCCCTCCCCGCGCAATACATCTATATTTCAGACGGGAGCTGGCGACTGGCCCCCCGCGGTGCAGAACCGCACACCAACCGGGAACTGGGCGCACCTATCGCCCTCACATATTGAGGCCGAGACCACACCCAGGGCCACGTCCTGAGGCCTCTACCGCGGAACCCGTCCCGGAGCCTGAAGCCCACAAACCACAGGAATGTCTGGCCAGGATAGATCATCGGGAAGGGGAGCTAAGTCCAAGCAGCGACAGACCACCCTGGACGCTTATACAGCCAACGAATCCCCTGACCCCGGGTGCCCGGGCACGGCGGCGGCTGGTGAGGGGACAGACCCTACTGGAGCACCAACCGAACCCAGCAACACCCAACTTCTGGAGGCTATCACGTTATTCCAGGCGACAATGGTAAACAAAATTGATGCGGTGGCCATAGACCTGGGCCTCCTACGCCAGGACGTCCGCTCCCTGGCGGGCAGGACCGAGGCACTTGAGACCCAGGTACGAGAAAACACCGAAGCGAAAACCCAGCTCCTGCACGACGTGGATGGCCTGCGGCAGAGGGTCAAGAACCTGGAGGACAGGGCTGAGGAGGCGGAGGGGAGGGCTCGTCGGAATAACATCCGACTGCTTGGCGTACCTGAGGGCATCGAGGGCCCAGACCCCACCAACTACGTAGAGAACCTCCTGCTACAGGAGATTGGAGCAGAGAAGCTATCACAGGGTTTCTCCATCGAAAGGGCACATAGATCTCTCGCTAAGAGACCCCCACCAGGCGGCCCACCTAGGCCTATGATAGCTAAAGTATTAAACTACAGAGACCGAGAGATCATTCTAGCATTTTCGCGCTCTGGGGGCAAGATCCTGAGGAACTCTGCCAAGATAGCGATCTACCCTGATTATACCTTCAAAGTACAGATGGACAGAGCTCAGTTCATACACACCAAGGCTAGATTGAAAGCTGCCGGAGTGAAGTACATGTTTCTGTACCCTTCTAGGTTGAAGGTTATATATAAAAATAGAACCCTGCTATTTGACACCCCGGCGCTGGCTCGGGACTGGATGGACGAGCAGCAATTACCGGACATCGAAGATAAAAGCCGCAAGCCGCATTGAACCACTCTCCACGACTTCAGAGGAACGGCTCTTACCCCAAGCGCGCAGCAACATAAATCGAGCCCTTTGAGCAGCTGAATTGATCTTAATACGCGGAACACCGAAGCAACAGCTCCCTCAACCCCCAGGAGTCTTCTTTTCTCTTCTCAGGGTACAATTACCCGCCCGTAGGGCACCCGAAGACCATGCTTGGTCCCAAGGAGCGGAAACGGGACAGTCATGACGGGGATCCCCCCGTTGGACCAGTTCTATGTTGGGGAAGTTTATCAGGGGGGAGGGAGATACTGGGGAGTTACACCCACGTTGGGACTTTTGAACAAGAAATACCGAGACCTCAGAATGACCTCACTACAGATGCACCTTTAATAGGACCCCGATTGAGTCAGTGGGGGAACATTGGGCACGACCACGCTCATGGCTGAAACGATAAAAATAATGACGTGGAACGTCAGAGGCATGAACAGTTACGTAAAACAACGCCGGATCCACACATACCTGCGTCGCTGCAAGGTCGGGATCGCTATGCTCCAAGAGACACACCTAATGGAGGAGAAACTGAAGGCGCTAGCCAAAACATGGCGAGGGACCATGATCGGATCCGCCTATTCCTCATACGCAAGAGGGGTCCTGATTTGGATCGACCCGGCTGTCCCCTTCAGGATAACAAGCACCAAGACGGATGACGAGGGCAGGATGGCAGTTGTGCAAGGTACGATAGAGGGGAAAGACCTGTGCCTGGTTAGCACTTATGCACCCAATCACGATGCCACTCCCTTCTTCCACTCCCTTTATCCCAGACTAGGCCCATATGTAAATTGTGCTGTGATTTGGGGCGGCGACCACAATTGCACCCTTGACCCTCTCAAAGACAGATCCGATGCCAGACACTCCCGCCCATCCCCCCCAGCCAAGATATTGTCCAAACTAATGACCCAACTGTCACTCTGTGATCTGTGGAGGGAACTAGACCCAGAGCGACGAGAATACTCCTTCTTCTCCCCACCGCATAAAGTCCACACCAGGCTGGACTACATGCTGGTCAGTCAAGAGCAGCAAGCCACCTTTCGTGATGCACAGTATTTACCTAGAGTACTATCAGACCATTCCCCCTTGATAGTCACATGGGAGGTATATCCGCCCAGACCCCCGGTCCCCACGTGGAGACTGCGAGCCGAGGCCCTGCTGGATGCTGCCTTCCGGGATCACATCCAAGACAGCACAGACGAATACTGGCAAGACAATCTAGGCAGTGTAGATTGTGTTGGCACCGCATGGGAGGCATATAAAGTGGTCATGAGAGGGGACATGATAGCATCGGGGGGAGGGGCCCTGAGATCCATTGTGAACTCCCTGGTGGACGCAGAAAAGATGCTGGGGGAGCGGGAGAACAGGGTAGACGTGACCCCCGAGAGTCTACAGGAAATAATTAAACTGCGACAAGCCTGTCTATCCCACTGGGAGATGCTGGGGAAATTAAATTTCGCCAAACATAAAGAGAGGTCACACGCCCTGGGAGATAAACCCGGCAAACTCTTAGCTTGGCTATACAAAAGGGAGACCCCTAGCACCCCCATTTGCCACATACGCAAACCCGACGGCACCACCGCGTACACGCAAGCAGAGATTAACCGAGTTTTTTCTGAGTTCTACCGGGACCTCTATTCCCAGACCCCTCCCTCATCCGACACTGGGATCGACGACGCCCTAGACTGCATTAAGTTACCCAGGTTAGACCCACAACTGGCCGAAGCCCTCGACGAACCGATTACCCCTGATGACGTGAAGGCAATAATTAGATCACTTCCCTCCGGAAAGGTGCCGGGCGTGGATGGCCTCCCTGGGGAATTCTATAAGACATATGAGGAGACCCTCGCCCCCCTGCTTGCACAAGTATATAACGAGGCTTTCGAGCGGGGCTCTCTCCCGAACTCCATGAGTGAAGCAATAATAATCCCCATACTAAAGCCTGGTAAAGATGGGACAGATTGCGGGTCGTATAGACCTCTCTCTATGTTAAACGTAGACAGCAAAATACTGTCAGCTCTGCTTGCCAATAGACTACGCAGAGTGATTCCCCTTCTAATCCATCAGGACCAAACGGGCTACGTGCCCGGGCGTTCTATCACTGAAAACCTACGTAGATTACACCACATCATATATAGTACCGAGGGGAAATCCCAGAAATACGCCGTAGCATCACTTGACGCCACCAAGGCTTTCGATTCGGTTAGATGGGAATGGTTGTATGCCACCATGACCAGGATGGGGATCGGACCCGCCTTCCTTAAATGGACTAAATTGATCTACACCAATCCCACTGCCAGGGTGCGCACCAACAGGACTTATTCTGACAAATGGCCCCTTCACAGAGGCACACGACAGGGATGCCCCCTATCCCCCTTGCTCTATATCATAGCTGCAGAGCCGGTGGCCGCATATCTCCGACAGGAATTTGGCGACGGAGGCATTGAGCTAGACGGGGTGTCACATCTTATCTCCATGTATGCAGACGACATGCTGCTCTACCTACATGACCCCGAGCTCCGTCTGCCCTACATCCTGGAGACATTGGATTGCTTCCACACACACACAGGCATACAGATTAATAGGGATAAGTCCTGCCTCTACCCCCTCGCTGCACTGCATAGCGGGGAGTACGGATCCCTGCCCCCTCTAGACCTCCAGTGGCAAGTAACATCCTTTAAATACCTTGGCGTTACCATACACCGTAACCCGAGCACTGAACACATTCTTAACACGGTTAGGGCAAAGGACGCTCTCGCAAAATCCATGGAGTTTTGGGGGAAGCTCCCTCTCTCTGTAGCTGGGCGGGCGGGACTCCTCAAAATGGTAGCGCTTCCACGCCTACTACACTGTTTTACTAACGTCCCCTTCAACATCCCCCCCACTTTTTTTAGAGACCTAAACAAGCTCTGTAGAGGATTCTTGTGGCAGGGGGGCAGACACAGAGTGGCACTAGACATTCTCCAAAGACCCTATGAGAAGGGGGGATTGAAAGTCCCCAATTTCGAACTGTATTATCTGGCTAGTCAACTGAGGCACGTAACGCACTGGATGGCGGATGAAGCCACCACTGATACCCGACTCCTCCAACCGGCCCTGCCGCGATTGCTACTTCGAGACCTCCTTTGGGTCGAGAAAGGGGCTCTACAGCATCACCCTTACCTAGCCAAACTTGGAACTCAGCTCTGGAGGCGAGCCTGCAAGGCAGTGGGGGTAACAGACCCATATTCCCCGCAGATCCCCATTGCGGCCGTCATGGTGAAAACTTCATGGGGTCATGTAGACACGCGCACTCAGTGGGAACCCTATGGGGTGGCGGTACTCGGAGACCTCACCCACGAACAGGAGCTCATGACGTTTACTGACCTCAGCGAGTCCACGGGCCTGCCCACGGGCCAGTTCTTGCTCCACAGAGCAGTAATGAAGGCCCTGATGAAGAGATGGCCGGAGGCCGTCAACCAACTCACGCAGAACGAAGCCATCGAATCATTACTGGACACTGCCGAAGGAGGCCATGAAACCTCCAGAATATATGAAGCCCTGCTGCAGAGCACGACAAAGGACACACTGAAATGCAAAAGCAGATGGGAGAGTGAAATGGGCCTCGAATTTGAGGACAAAGCATGGGAGGAAATAACCCATTACCATAAAAGAGTCTCCAGAAATGCTCGCCTCCAACTTATTCAATTGTACATCACCAACAGAGCCTACCTCACGCCCCAAGCCATATCAAAGTTCAAGGGAGCCACGATTCAGACTTGTCCCAAATGCCACGAGCCAGGGGCGGGTATGACCCACATGTTCTGGAGCTGCCCGATAGTCCAGAGGTTCTGGGCCCGAGTACAAGAAAAAGTAGCGACTGCTGAAATCGAGGTGATGATCCATGAACCAGCAGCCTGCATATTGGGGAGTTACAAGCGAAACAGCAAGAATAAGCCCCTAAACAGACTCACTGACTTGATATACATAACAGCAAAAAGGCGCATAGCCATGGGTTGGAAGAGCGCAGGAGGGCCAAGCGAAGCCCTTTGGTGGGACGACCTCAAGAGAGGGATAGCTGCCGAGACTGCGGCTTGGGAAAAGGCGATCCAAACACAAAGGCTGGACTCCAGCGCAGACTTACTCCGATGGGTGGCGCTAACGGTGCCACTTCTCCACCCAATAACGCTGGACGATGCCTCGAACAGCACTGCCAGTCCTGGCCCGGCTCGTGCCTAAGGATATCTGGGGACTTCACTGCGGTCTCGGTGGGAGGGGGGTGGGGCGGGAAAGTTGGGTACGTTAAGACATGTTGTTTTTGATCCACACATATTGCATTGTCTAACCACTGTTTATATGTGTTGAAAAACCAATAAAGAAATTTAAAAAAAAAAAAAAAAAAACTTTCGAGGCCCAAAAAAGGGGTTTACATCCTAGACCCCATAAAGTCCAGAAAATGTTGGTGACCTGAAAACAGTGTCATAGAGCTCTGAATGTCCCAAAAATATTTGCAGCCTGAAAAGGGCATTAATCCGCATCCTAGCCCACTGAAATTCCCCAAAATATTTTTGGCCCAAAAAATGCATCCTATATCCCTGAAGTTCAGAAAATGTTGGCAGCCCCAAAAAGGCCTTAAAATGCATCTTATTCCTGCAAAAATCTTGATAACTTTGGAGGCCCAAAAAAGAAGCCTTTTTGAAAGTATTCTAAGAACACTGGTAATGTCCACGGACATTAAAAGTTTCCATAGGCCATAGTTGAAATGTTTTACTCTATGGGTGTGATATGCTGCGGTGGAGATGGAGACGGGTGCAGCATCATCATCGTCATCTAGACCCCATAAAGTCCAGAAAATGTTGGTGACCCGAAAACAGTGTCAGAGAGCTCTGAATGTCCCAAAAATAGTTGCAGCCTGAAAAGGGCATTAATCCGCATCCTGGCCCCCTGAAATTCCCCAAAATATTTTTGGCCCGAAAAATGCATCCTACATCCCTGAAGTTCAGAAAATGTTGGCAGCACAAAACAGGCCTTAAAATACATATTAGGCCTGCAAAAATGTAGAAAACTTTGGAGGCCCAAAAAAGGGGTTTACAGGCATCCTAGACCCACTAAAGTCCAGAAAATGTTGGCGGCCCAAAAACTGTGTCAGAGAGCTCTGAATGTCCCAAAAACATTTGCAATCTGAAAAGGGCATTAACCCGCATGCTAGACCCCTAAAATTCCCCAAAATATTTTGGCCACGAAAAATTCATCCTACACCCCTGAAAATTCAGAAAATGTTGGCAGCACAAAAAAGGCCTTAAAATACATATTAGGCCTGCAAAAATGTAGAAAACTTTGGAGGCCCAAAAAAGGGGTTTACAGGCATCCTAGACCACATAAAGTCCAGAAAATGTTGGTGGCCCAAAAACTGTGTCAGAGAGCTCTGAATGGCCCAAAAACGCTTGCAGCCTGAAAAGGGCATTAACCCGCATCCTAGACCCCTGAAATTCCTAAAAACATTCATGGCCCGAAAAATGCATCCTACACCCCTTAAAGTTCAGAAACTGTTGGCAGCCCAAAAAATGCCTTAAAATGCATCTTATTTCTGCAATAATCTTTAAAACTTTGGAGGCCCAAAAAAGGGGTTTGCAGGCATCCTAGACCCCATAAAGTCCAGAAAATGTTGGTGACCCGAAAACAGTGTCAGAGAGCTCTGAATGTCCCAAAAATATTTGCAGTCTGAAAAGGACATTAACCCGCATGCTAGACCCCTGAAATTTCCCAAAATATTTTGGCCACGAAAAATTCATCCTACACCCCTGAAAATTCAGAAAATATTGGCAGCACAAAAAAGGCCTTAAAATACATATTAGGCCTCCAAAAATGTAGAAAACTTTGGAGGCCCAAAAAAGGGGTTTACAGGCATCCTAGTCCCCCTAAAGTCCAGAAAATGTTGGTAGGCCAAAAACTGTGTCAGAGAGCTCTGAATGTCCCAAAAACGTTTGCAGCCTGAAAAGGGCATTAACCCACATCCTAACCCCCTGAAATTCCCAAAAACATTCTTGGCCCGAAAAATGCATCCTACACCCCTGAAAGTTCAGAAAATGTTGGCAGCCCCAAAAAGGCCTTAAAATGCATCTTATTCCTGCAAAAATCTTGATAACTTTCGAGGCCCAAAAAAGGGGTTTACATCCTAGACCCCATAAAGTCCAGAAAATGTTGGTGACCTGAAAACAGTGTCAGAGAGCTCTGAATGTCCCAAAAATATTTGCAGCCTGAAAAGGGCATTAATCTGCATCCTGGCCCCCTGAAATTCCCCAAAATATTTTTGGCCCGAAAAATGCATCCTACATCCCTGAAGTTCAGAAAATGTTGGCAGCACAAAACAGGCCTTAAAATACATATTAGGCCTGCAAAAATGTAGAAAACTTTGGAGGCCCAAAAAAGGGGTTTACAGGCATCCTAGACCCACTAAAGTCCAGAAAATGATGGCAGCCCAAAAAACTGTGTCAGAGAGCTCTGAATGTCCCAAAAACATTTGCAATCTGAAAAGGGCATTAACCCGCATGCTAGACCCGTGAAATTCCCCAAAATATTTTGGCCACGAAAAATTCATCCTACACCCCTGAAAATTCAGAAAATGTTGGCAGCACAAAAAAGGCCTTAAAATACATATTAGGCCTGCAAAAATGTAGAAAACTTTGGAGGCCCAAAAAAGGGGTTTACAAGCATCCTAGACCACATAAAGTCCAGAAAATGTTGGTGACCCGAAAACAGTGTCAGAGAGCTCTGAATGTCCCAAAAATATTTGCAGTCTGAAAAGGGCATTAACCCGCATGCTAGACCCCTGAACTTCCCCAAAATATTTTGGCCATGAAAAATTCATCCTACACCCCTGAAAATTCAGAAAATGTTGGCAACACAAAAAAGGCCTTAAAATACATATTAGGCCTCCAAAAATGTAGAAAACTCTGGAGGCCCAAAAAGGGGTTTACAGGCATCCTAGAACCCCTAAAGTCCAGAAAATGTTGGTAGGCCAAAAACTGTGTCAGAGAGCTCTGAATGTCCCAAAAACGTTTGCAGCCTGAAAAGGGCATTAACCCACATCCTAAACCCCTGAAATTCCCAAAAACATTTTTGGCCCGAAAAATGAATCCTACACCCCTTAAAGTTCAGAAAATATTGGCAGCCGCAAAAAGGCCTTAAAATGCATCTTATTCCTGCAAAAATCTTGATAACTTTGGAGGCCCAAAAAAGGGGTTTACATCCTAGACCCCATAAAGTCCAGAAAATGTTGGTGACCCGAAAACAGTGTCAGAGAGCTCTGAATGTCCCAAAAATATTTGCATCTGAAAATGGCATTAATCCGCATCCTGGCCCCCTGAAATTCCCCAAAGTATTTTTGGCCCGAAAAATGCATCCTACATCCCTGAAGTTCAGAAAATGTTGGCAGCACAAAACAGGCCTTAAAATACATATTAGGCCTGCAAAAATGTAGAAAACTTTGGAGGCCCAAAAAAGGGGTTTACAGGCATCCTAGACCCACTAAAGTCCAGAAAATGTTGGCGGCCCAAAAACTGTGTCAGAGAGCTCTGAATGTCCCAAACACATTTGCAGTCTGAAAAGGACATTAACTCGCATGCTAGACCCCTGAAATTCCCCAAAATATTTTGGCCACGAAAAATTCATCCTACACCCCTGAAAATTCAGAAAATGTTGGCAGCACAAAAAAGGCCTTAAAATACATATTAGGCCTCTAAAAATGTAGAAAACTTTGGAGGCCCAAAAAAGGGGTTTACAGGCATCCTAGACCCCCTAAAGTCCAGAAAATGTTGGTAGGCCAACAACTGTGTCAGAGAGCTCTGAATGTCCCAAAAACGTTTGCAGCCTGAAAAGGGCATTAACCCACATCCTAAACCCCTGAAATTCCCAAAAACATTTGTGGGCCGAAAAATGCATCCTACACCCCTGAAAGTTCTGAAAATGTTGGCAGCCCCAAAAAGGCCTTAAAATGCATCTTATTCCTGCAAAAATCTTGATAACTTTGGAGGCCCAAAAAAGAGGCCTTTTTGAAAGTATTCTAAGAACACTGGTAATGTCCACGGACATTAAAAGTTTCCATAGGCCATAGTTGAAATGTTTTACTCTATGGGTGTGATATGCTGTCTTGATATTGGGCAAAATCTTCCTCGGGGCCAGCCCTTTGAGAGCAAAAATACCCAATTCAGCCCAAAATACAGGTTCTATTGTGCTGAGCAGTGATCTCATGCAAGTGACAAATGACACCCTCAAAGTGTTATTAGCATATTTATTCTAAGCAGTGAATTTCATATACATTTGGGATTCAAGTTACAGAATATTAGAAAGCATAACACTTAGAGCAATGCAAAATATAGTGAAACATGGAACTTAGATAAACATAGAGAAACATAGAGAAATATAGAGAAACATAGAGAAACACAGTCTTACGTCCCTTAATCTCAGCCCTGGGAGACCTGGGTTTCTCATAGAAAAACAAGGCTGGAGGACACCGTGAGAGCCAATTCCGGGCACCTGACTGTACACGAATCAAGTCCACAGGCGATCTCCCCCTGATCCATGTGTGCATGGATATTTTATAACTTCTTGCTGTCAGTCACCATGACGCACAGTTCCAGAACTTTCCCTGTGCAACTGGCTCATGGAAAAAACCCAGCTCTCTCTGAGATGCTCCCTGCTCGCTCCTACCCCCTCCCTTGTTCCCATCTGCGCTGGCTGAGGAATGTCTTATCAGTACCTTCCCAGAGAAAAGGAAGATTAGCTTGGAGCCAGGGCCAACGTTAGTGAGGCTGAATATTCTAAGGGAAGCAGGGATGTATTAACCCCATCTGCAAGCTCTAAAAGGCATGCACTCATAGCTTAGTGTTTATAGCGCTTAAGACTGGCTATCTAAGCGCTATATAGGTGCCATGATGTTCCAAACACTCCAAAAACCTATTAGCTACATAGCTGGGGGCCCTCCCTGCCTGTCTATCATATTCCTTGTAGCTCACTACTGCATAATGGAAGTGCTACAACAGACTACTGTCAGCATTTTTAGCACATACTTTGAATACACTATTGGCTTTCAGCGGCTAATGCTGTCATCTAAAGCCCTGATTGGCAAGGTTGCAATTTCGTGTATCACTACATTCCACCCCTATTCAACGTTTGTGCGACAAATGCTGACTAATACCTATCAACATAGTATTTAGTGCAGTGATAAAGACCTAGGGGCTTTGCAAGAGGTTTAAGCAAACTATCTTCTAGCGGTTAGTTAGCGTGGCATGCAAGGTAAAACACTACCTAAACAAAAATGTACACAAAGTGAACAGTGACATATACCCTTGCCAGAACCTGGCCTACACAAAAATACCTACGCCAAGTGAACATGGACATTTACTCTAGCCAAAACCTGGCCTACACAAAAATACCTAAATCAATTTTGTATAACTGATTGTCAGTTAAAAAGCAGCATGCAGTTAAAATGTCAAGGCAATTCAGTGTAGTCTAATCTACAATGCACTATTGCATTTATGTATGGTTACCAATTCTAAAACCTGGCAGCCTTTCACCCTAAGGGCCTACCCTCCCCCTGATCCCAGGGCATTCAAGCGTGACTATGGGCTGTGTGACTAGACACTTCCCCCAGGTAGGTGGAACCCAACCAGAAACCATCTAATTTCTTGAACAAGGTGAACCCATGGGCACCAGGTTGTCTAAATAAAAACAATTCTACTAATTTACATCAAAGCATGGCATGTGTTATTCATGCAATCAAAAGCAAGCAATTCAATCCATATGTATGCTGGTAACTGTAGCTCTGCGTGCCAGTGTGTGGAGGATGGTCGCCCCCACCCAGTAAAAAGCCAACACCTGCTGATTTAACAATGTTTGCCATACAATGCATTGTGTGTATTTAGCAGTCTTGTTGACCTGCCCTATGGCAGACAAAAATGTCTACATGTCTAAAATTCTATCATCTTCAATTGGCTGTCAATACTTGTAGCAGTGCTGGGCATATCAATGGGCCCCACTAGGCCAGAAGTTCTATAGCAGAGCTGGCATCAGAACCCATAGTGGCCAGCTTATAGTGCACAGTTTCTATGTCACAAGCATATAAAGCTCCTGCAATTAATGAATCTAGCTCCCTAGCTACACGCACTCTAGTGATGGGCCATAGAAATGGACTCCATTTGTAGCAGCTTGGTAGTACTAAGGAAACATTGCCTCATGATAAATCTATGTCTAAGTGTAGCACTGTAATAATGAAGGTGTGCATTACCAGTCTACAATTTACATGTTGTCTTACTACTGGAAAATCTAACAGGTTCACAGTGTCTACCTTCTGTGACTTGGAGAATACCCTTCTTCAAGTGGGATATCTACCATATACAATATTAACTTTAGCCACAAACACCATACTACTATCCGGCAGTGGCTGTTTCATCACACCATGGAAAAAATTCATTTAGTCAAGTTATAGTTCATTAAATCTTGGCGAGAACACTCGCTGCAGTTCTTGGTCAGAAAAACATCACATTAGACAAATTAAACAAATGGTATCCATTCAGTGACAAAAGATGCCTGACAATGTGCCAGGCCAGTACTCTAGCAATTCCATGTGGATACTCATTTGCAGCGCTTTTCCAAAGAATTATTCCAAATGTTTACAATCAAAAGGTGACTCTTTGCATTAGTGTGCTGGAGACAGCTGTCCCCACAAAAACATGAAACTGGTTGGTTTAACAAAAAACCGTGTCACACTCTGTGTCATAAAATCAAACATCAAGTCAGTCATGGTTTCATTTACCTGCCTTAAGCTGGCTGTAAAAGTATCCAGTGTTTCAAAGATTACCATTTCAAATTATAGCTCATACACTTGGCAGCATTACTTCAATTAAGAATCTTAACCTACGCACAGGTGACTTTGATGTGCGCACCCATCTTATCTCAAAATAAATTACGCTCCTGCTTGCATAATTCTGCTGCCCCAACAGTTCATAAATCATTCTCCTGCCTACGTGCAATGTAGAATATTTTTTTTTTTCCAAAAAACAAAACATCTCTGGTTAAAGCCATTCAGTTGGAAGAGTAAAACCATTTGGTTTTTTCAGATTCATCTCAACAGTGCATTTAGAAACCATTTTTCAATGTGTTAGCATTCAATTGCTGTGTCACACAGCTGTATGTGGTGCCTGATGTTACAGTCCACAATTCATTGTCCATAGTCCTTTAAACAAGAAAGGGCAAAACATGTCATTTAAATGTGTAGCATCAAATACTTGATAATTAGCCAAGTCTGCATCGTGCCAGTTCAGCAAAGTTATTACTCTGTTGGACACTATTCGCAGGTTACAGCATTGAGTGCGGTGCAGGGCACGTTAAAGTTGAAATAGCATGTCGCAGTGGCTCGCTTTCTCTGAGAATGCGTCTGACCCTTCTTTGATCAGTGTCACCCACAAACTGCACATTATCTTCCTATATTATGAAATGTCTTGTCGTGCTTTGCCTAGGCAAAATACAAACAGAAATGTTAGGATGTCATCAAAACTTCAATATCAGCGTTATCCACCCCTTCCCATAATACCACCCCCATCTTCAAAAAGTCTCATCAGGTAACTACACACTTTGTCATTGCTACTGCAATTATTTATCACCTTTCTGCATGTTTCTGGGGGCTTATTTACACTCAACCATACGGGGTGTAACTGCCTAATCACAAACTCATTTGTGCAATGCAATCATAGCTGGTCAATGGTACCTCAGACTGATCTGTGCTTTTACAAAGCCATATAGTAAGTACCCAGGTCGCACAATGCTTTTCTTTTTTCACCAAAGCGAGCACCAATGCCAGGCGCCAACTTGCTTCCAGTGTCCCATGATCTTGGTTTAGGTTGCCCTGCTGGCATCACTCCATTTTTCAAAGGTAAAGTCTTTCAGTATTTATCTTTCTTTTCTTAGCAGTGTCTTTTCAAGCCTCTGGTTTTTTCACTTGTCATTTTTTTTTTCAAAGGGCGTTTGCTGTTTTTGAACCACCCCTTTGAGTGCGATAGTCTGAGTCAGTTTTTTTGTTGCTTCAACAAATCATTCATTCTTGCACTAAGCCGTGTGGCTTCTGGATCATGGCTAATGTGCAGTGTTCATGTTGTACTTCAAAGCCCCGCTCTGCATGTTGTCTCTTGCAAAACGGCTAAGCACTTTTGTCAGTTTTGCTTCCATCTGGAAGGCCATAATGTCTTTGTCAGTTACTCCATCCCCTGGCAATGTAGCTTGCAGTTTGCCAGATGTGTATTTTCTCTTCTCAAAGCGCCTAGAGGTTTCTTCTCCAGTGCACAGCGCTTTACTTCAGTTCACATCACATGGAGCATTGGAATGCAGCTTGCACAGCAATAGCGCTTTACTTCACTTCACATCACATCACATGGGAATGCGGTTTGCACAGTAATATCTGTTGGAATGGGCAGCTGTCTTTTCTTGGCCCATTCACAGATGCATAGGTAAATGTTCAGATGTGATGTGCCCGTCTGCCATCCTGCATGAAGCCTTTGCTCCGTACCACAGTTTACTAGGCAAATTCTTTACTTTTTGAACAGCTCTCTGTTTTTGCTCCCCCTTCCTCAGGAATGCAGGCATGTTTATCTTTCGTGTGCACCTGGCAGCGCCATTAGCACGCAGCTTATCTCTTTTGCCTATAACTCTTATACTGTGGCGGCTTCACTCTTTCAGACAATTCATCCAGATTAACTCTTTCTTGTACTGTTTCTGCTTTTGTTTGCCTTCACGCACCTCGCCCAAGACAGCTTCAAGGCACAAGCTCTGCACACACAGCAAGACTCTTGTTTTCAAAAGCGGCACTTTTCTTGTCCTTTTCTACTCCATGTAATTTTGCAAAATGTCAAAGCGTCTTTTTTTTCCTTGTAATGTGCGATCTTTCAAGAGAACTCACAACCCATTAAATCTTTGTGCTATCTTATCACACACAGATGTTTCATTCTGTTGTACCATTGCCAAACTATAACCACTCAGTTCAGTGCATTTAAAAAATAAAAATGCCATATTTAGTGCAGCTCCCTGCACGTTTTTTTTTCTGCAAGAACAACCCACACTCTATTGCTTGTGGGCTGTTTAATGTGTCAACAACATTTTTCCCCATGTATCACAGTCAACAGGTCACTATTTTCAAAGCATACATCACTTTTGAGGCAACAGCACAAATCCATGGCATAGCATGGGGACAGTCAAAAATACTCCAGGGGCAATTTAGAAAAAATATAAATTGTTTTTCCCCCCAACCATTGCAAGCTGGTTCTGCAATTTCAAATCAGTACACAAAAATCGAAAATCCAAATAACATTCACTCACTTTCCTTTTAAGTGAGTCTCTCACCCAATAAAAGCATGGCACAGCCTAAAATGCAATATAACCATTTTAGTGTGTTTCCTTTAAACAGAATTTGCCACCATTAGCACATGGAATTTTACAGTTGCCAAAAGAAAGAAAAAAAAACTCTTTAGGCTCTCAGCACAGATGTTACTCATTCTCCTAAGCATGGCTCATTCCCCTTCCTCATTATTCAGGAATGCCAACCCTTCAAAAGCATACATCAAAAAAGACGAACCTTCGCCTCCGAACATTACAGCCCCCACTCGCTAGCACACTGGGGCTGAGTCAATGGTTAAATCACTATTCACAATTTGCATGTCAAATCCCTGCAATTATTTTTTTTTTTATTCCTGCCCTCATGACAGAATAGAGATGAGAACTCCGTCTCATTATGCATTCCAAATTACAACTTTAAACTTGGGAAACCACATGATAAAATTCTTTTCTAATTGAGCATACATCTTTCTTAACCATTCATCGGAGTGCTTTAAACAAAGCCATTTCCCGCTCGTTTATTGCCATGTACTCCCTGGCACCAATCCCATGCAACTGAAGGGAGTCTTAACCACACAAGCTATCGGCCACGGCAAGCCGACACAACATTGCTGCCTTTTGAAGTCTCAGAGCTGCAGTGAGACCATCAAGGAAATGCGACAGCCTGCTCCCCACTCTACACTGTGTTCTCTCACACCATTTGTCATGTCAGCATGGCACTGCTCTTCACAATCCCACCGCTGCCACCAAATGTCTTGATATTGGGCAAAATCTTCCTCGGGGCCAGCCCTTTGAGAGCAAAAATACCCAATTCAGCCCAAAATACAGGTTCTATTGTGCTGAGCAGTGATCTCATGCAAGTGACAAATGACACCCTCAAAGTGTTATTAGCATATTTATTCTAAGCAGTGAATTTCATATACATTTGGGATTCAAGTTACAGAATATTAGAAAGCATAACACTTAGAGCAATGCAAAATATAGTGAAACATGGAACTTAGATAAACATAGAGAAACATAGAGAAATATAGAGAAACATAGAGAAACACAGTCTTACGTCCCTTAATCTCAGCCCTGGGAGACCTGGGTTTCTCATAGAAAAACAAGGCTGGAGGACACCGTGAGAGCCAATTCCGGGCACCTGACTGTACACGAATCAAGTCCACAGGCGATCTCCCCCTGATCCATGTGTGCATGGATATTTTATAACTTCTTGCTGTCAGTCACCATGACGCACAGTTCCAGAACTTTCCCTGTGCAACTGGCTCATGGAAAAAACCCAGCTCTCTCTGAGATGCTCCCTGCTCGCTCCTACCCCCTCCCTTGTTCCCATCTGCGCTGGCTGAGGAATGTCTTATCAGTACCTTCCCAGAGAAAAGGAAGATTAGCTTGGAGCCAGGGCCAACGTTAGTGAGGCTGAATATTCTAAGGGAAGCAGGGATGTATTAACCCCATCTGCAAGCTCTAAAAGGCATGCACTCATAGCTTAGTGTTTATAGCGCTTAAGACTGGCTATCTAAGCGCTATATAGGTGCATTGATGTTCCAAACACTCCAAAAACCTATTAGCTACATAGCTGGGGGCCCTCCCTGCCTGTCTATCATATTCCTTGTAGCTCACTACTGCATAATGGAAGTGCTACAACAGACTACTGTCAGCATTTTTAGCACATACTTTGAATACACTATTGGCTTTCAGCGGCTAATGCTGTCATCTAAAGCCCTGATTGGCAAGGTTGCAATTTCGTGTATCACTACATATGCTGCGGTGGAGATGGAGACGGGTGCAGCATCATCATCGTCATCTAGACCCCATAAAGTCCAGAAAATGTTGGTGACCCGAAAACAGTGTCAGAGAGCTGTGAATGTCCCAAAAATAGTTGCAGCCTGAAAAGGGCATTAATCCGCATCCTGGCCCCCTGAAATTCCCCAAAATATTTTTGGCCCGAAAAATGCATCCTACATCCCTGAAGTTCAGAAAATGTTGGCAGCACAAAACAGGCCTTAAAATACATATTAGGCCTGCAAAAATGTAGAAAACTTTGGAGGCCCAAAAAAGGGGTTTACAGGCATCCTAGACCCACTAAAGTCCAGAAAATGTTGGCGGCCCAAAAACTGTGTCAGAGAGCTCTGAATGTCCCAAAAACATTTGCAATCTGAAAAGGGCATTAACCCGCATGCTAGACCCCTGAAATTCCCCAAAATATTTTGGCCACGAAAAATTCATCCTACACCCCTGAAAATTCAGAAAATGTTGGCAGCACAAAAAAGGCCTTAAAATACATATTAGGCCTGCCAAAATGTAGAAAACTTTGGAGGCCCAAAAAAGGGGTTTACAGGCATCCTAGACCACATAAAGTCCAGAAAATGTTGGTGGCCCAAAAACTGTGTCAGAGAGCTCTGAATGGCCCAAAAACGCTTGCAGCCTGAAAAGGGCATTAACCCGCATCCTAGACCCCTGAAATTCCTAAAAACATTCATGGCCCGAAAAATGCATCCTACACCCCTTAAAGTTCAGAAACTGTTGGCAGCCCAAAAAATGCCTTAAAATGCATCTTATTTCTGCAATAATCTTTAAAACTTTGGAGGCCCAAAAAAGGGGTTTGCAGGCATCCTAGACCCCATAAAGTCCAGAAAATGTTGGTGACCCGAAAACAGTGTCAGAGAGCTCTGACTGTCCCAAAAATATTTGCAGTCTGAAAAGGACATTAACCCGCATGCTAGACCCCTGAAATTTCCCAAAATATTTTGGCCACGAAAAATTCATCCTACACCCCTGAAAGTTCAGAAAATGTTGGCAGCCCCAAAAAGGCCTTAAAATGCATCTTATTCCTGCAAAAATCTTGATAACTTTCGAGGCCCAAAAAAGGGGTTTACATCCTAGACCCCATAAAGTCCAGAAAATGTTGGTGACCCGAAAACAGTGTCAGAGAGCTCTGAATGTCCCAAAAATATTTGCAGCCTGAAAAGGGCATTAATCTGCATCCTGGCCCCCTGAAATTCCCCAAAATATTTTTGGCCTGAAAAATGCATCCTACATCCCAGAAGTTCAGAAAATGTTGGCAGCACAAAACAGGCCTTAAAATACACATTAGGCCTGCAAAAATGTAGAAAACTTTGGAGGCCCAAAAAAGGGGTTTACAGGCATCCTAGACCCCCTAAAGTCCAGAAAATGTTGGCGGCCCAAAAACTGTGTCAGAGAGTTCTGAATGTCCCAAAAACATTCGCAATCTGAAAAGGGCATTAACCCGCAAGCTAGACCCGTGAAATTCCCCAAAATATTTTGGCCATAAAAAATTCATCCTACACCCCTGAAAATTCAGAAAATATTGGCAGCACAAAAAAGGCCTTAAAATACATATTAGGCAAATGTAGAAAACTTTGGAGGCCCAAAAAAGGGGTTTACAGGCATCCTAGACCCCCTAAAGTCCAGAAAATGTTGGCGGCCCAAAAAACGGTGTCAGAGAGCTCTGAATGTCCCAAAAACGTTTGCAGCCTGAAAAGGGCATTAACCCACATCCTAAACCTCTGAAATTCCCAAAAACATTTTTGGCCCGAAAAATGAATCCTACACCCCTTAAAGTTCAGAAAATATTGGCAGCCGCAAAAAGGCCTTAAAATGTATATTAGGCCTCTAAAAATGTAGAAAACTTTGGATTCCCAAAAAAGGGGTTTACAGGCATCCTAGACCCCCTAAAGTCCAGAAAATGTTGGTAGGCCAACAACTGTGTCAGAGAGCTCTGAATGTCCCAAAAACGTTTGCAGCCTGAAAAGGGCATTAACCCACATCCTAAACCCCTGAAATTCCCAAAAACATTTTTGGCCCGAAAAATGCATCCTACACCCCTGAAAGTTCCGAAAATGTTGGCAGCCCCAAAAAGGCCTTAAAATGCATCTTATTCCTGCAAAAATCTTGATAACTTTGGAGGCCCAAAAAAGGGGCCTTTTTGAAAGTATTCTAAGAACACTGGTAATGTCCGCGGACATTAAAAGTTTCCATAGGCCATAGTTGAAATGTTTTACTCTATGGGTGTGATATGCTGCGGTGGAGATGGAGACGGGTGCAGCATCATCATCATCATCTAGACCCCATAAAGTCCAGAAAATGTTGGTGACCTGAAAACAGTGTCATAGAGCTCTGAATGTCCCAAAAATATTTGCAGCCTGAAAAGGGCATTAATCCGCATCCTGGCCCACTGAAATTCCCCAAAATATTTTTGGCCCAAAAAATGCATCCTATATCCCTGAAGTTCAGAAAATGTTGGCAGCACAAAACAGGCCTTAAAATACACATTAGGCCTGCAAAAATGTAGAAAACTTTGGAGGCCCAAAAAAGGGGTTTACAGGCATCCCAGACCCCCTAAAGTCCAGAAAATGTTGGCGGCCCAAAAACTGTGTCAGAGAGTTCTGAATGTCCCAAAAACATTTGCAGTCTGAAAAGGGCATTAACCCGCATGCTAGACCCCTGAAATTTCCCAAAATATTTTGGCCACGAAAAATTCATCCTACACCCCTGAAAATTCAGAAAATGTTGGCAGCACAAAAAAGGCCTTAAAATACATATTAGGCCTCCAAAAATGTAGAAAACTTTGGAGGCCCAAAAAAGGGGTTTACAGGCATCCTAGACCCCCTAAAGTCCAGAAAATGTTGGTGGCCCAAAAACTGTGTCAGAGAGCTCTGAATGGCCCAAAAACGCTTGCAGCCTGAAAAGGGCATTAACCCGCATCCTAAACCCCTGAAATTCCCAAAAACATTTTTGGCCCGAAAAATGCATCCTACACCCCTGAAAGTTCAGAAAATGTTGGCAGCCCCGAAAAGGCCTTAAAATGCATCTTATTCCTGCAAAAATCTTGATAACTTTGGAGGCCCAAAAAAGGGGTTTACATGCTAGACCCCATAAAGTCCAGAAAATGTTGGTGACCCGAAAACAGTGTCAGAGAGCTCTGAATGTCCCAAAAATAGTTGCAGCCTGAAAAGGGCATTAATCTGCATCCTGGCCCCCTGAAATTCCCCAAAATATTTTTGGCCCGAAAAATGCATCCTACATCCCTGAAGTTCAGAAAATGTTGGCAGCACAAAACAGGCCTTAAAATACATATTAGGCCTGCAAAAATGTAGAAAACTTTGGAGGCCCAAAAAAGGGGTTTACAGGCATCCTAGACCCACTAAAGTCCAGAAAATGATGGCAGCCCAAAAAACTGTGTCAGAGAGCTCTGAATGTCCCAAAAACATTTGCAATCTGAAAAGGGCATTAACCCGCATGCTAGACCCGTGAAATTCCCCAAAATATTTTGGCCACGAAAAATTCATCCTACACCCCTGAAAATTCAGAAAATGTTGGCAGCACAAAAAAGGCCTTAAAATACATATTAGGCCTGCAAAAATGTAGAAAACTTTGGAGGCCCAAAAAAGGGGTTTACAAGCATCCTAGACCACATAAAGTCCAGAAAATGTTGGTGACCCGAAAACAGTGTCAGAGAGCTCTGAATGTCCCAAAAATATTTGCAGTCTGAAAAGGGCATTAACCCGCATGCTAGACCCCTGAACTTCCCCAAAATATTTTGGCCATGAAAAATTCATCCTACACCCCTGAAAATTCAGAAAATGTTGGCAACACAAAAAAAGGCCTTAAAATACATATTAGGCCTCCAAAAATGTAGAAAACTCTGGAGGCCCAAAAAGGGGTTTACAGGCATCCTAGAACCCCTAAAGTCCAGAAAATGTTGGTAGGCCAAAAACTGTGTCAGAAAGCTCTGAATGTCCCAAAAACGTTTGCAGCCTGAAAAGGGCATTAACCCACATCCTAAACCCCTGAAATTCCCAAAAACATTTTTGGCCCGAAAAATGAATCCTACACCCCTTAAAGTTCAGAAAATATTGGCAGCCGCAAAAAGGCCTTAAAATGCATCTTATTCCTGCAAAAATCTTGATAACTTTGGAGGCCCAAAAAAGGGGTTTACATCCTAGACCCCATAAAGTCCAGAAAATGTTAGTGACCCGAAAACAGTGTCAGAGAGCTCTGAATGTCCCAAAAATATTTGCATCTGAAAAGGGCATTAATCCGCATCCTGGCCCCCTGAAATTCCCCAAAATATTTTTGGCCCGAAAAATGCATCCTACATCCCTGAAGTTCAGAAAATGTTGGCAGCACAAAACAGGCCTTAAAATACATATTAGGCCTGCAAAAATGTAGAAAACTTTGGAGGCCCAAAAAAGGGGTTTACAGGCATCCTAGACCCACTAAAGTCCAGAAAATGTTGGCGGCCCAAAAACTGTGTCAGAGAGCTCTGAATGTCCCAAAAACATTTGCAGTCTGAAAAGGACATTAACTCGCATGCTAGACCCCTGAAATTCCCCAAAATATTTTGGCCACGAAAAATTCATCCTACACCCCTGAAAATTCAGAAAATGTTGGCAGCACAAAAAAGGCCTTAAAATACATATTAGGCCTCTAAAAATGTAGAAAACTTTGGAGGCCCAAAAAAGGGGTTTACAGGCATCCTAGACCCCCTAAAGTCCAGAAAATGTTGGTAGGCCAACAACTGTGTCAGAGAGCTCTGAATGTCCCAAAAACGTTTGCAGCCTGAAAAGGGCATTAACCCACATCCTAAACCCCTGAAATTCCCAAAAACATTTTTGGGCCGAAAAATGCATCCTACATCCCTGAAAGTTCTGAAAATGTTGGCAGCCCCAAAAAGGCCTTAAAATGCATCTTATTCCTGCAAAAATCTTGATAACTTTGGAGGCCCAAAAAAGAGGCCTTTTTGAAAGTATTCTAAGAACACTGGTAATGTCCACGGACATTAAAAGTTTCCATAGGCCATAGTTGAAATGTTTTTCTCTATGGGTGTGATATGCTGCGGTGGAGATGGAGACGGGTGCAGCATCATCATCGTCATCTAGACCCCATAAAGTCCAGAAAATGTTGGTGACCCGAAAACAGTGTCAGAGAGCTCTGAATGTCCCAAAAATAGTTGCAGCCTGAAAAGGGCATTAATCCGCATCCTGGTCCCCTGAAATTCCCCAAAATATTTTTGGCCCAAAAAATGCATCCTACATCCCTGAAGTTCACAAAATGTTGGCAGCACAAAACAGGCCTTAAAATACATATTAGGCCTGCAAAAATGTAGAAAACTTTGAAGGCCCAAAAAAAGGGGTTTACAGGCATCCTAGACCCCCTAAAGTCCAGAAAATGTTGGCAGCCCAAAAACTGTATCAGAGAGCTCTGAATGTCCCAAAAACATTTACAGTCTGAAAAGGGCATTAACCCGCATGCTAGACCCCTGAAATTTCCCAAAATATTTTGGCCACGAAAAATTCATCCTACACCCCTGAAAATTCAGAAAATGTTGGCAGCACAAAAAAGGCCTTAAAATACATATTAGGCATCCAAAAATGTAGAAAACTTTGGAGGCCCAAAAAAGGGGTTTACAGGCATCCTTGACCCCCTAAAGTCCAGAAAATGTTGGTGGCCCAAAAACTGTGTCAGAGAGCTCTGAATGGCCCAAAAACGCTTGCAGCCTGAAAAGGGCATTAACCCGCATCCTAAACCCCTGAAATTCCCAAAAACATTTTTGGCCCGAAAAATGCATCCTACACCCCTGAAAGTTCAGAAAATGTTGGCAGCCCCGAAAAGGCCTTAAAATGCATCTTATTCCTGCAAAAATCTTGATAACTTTGGAGGCCCAAAAAAGAGGTTTACATGCTAGACCCCATAAAGTCCAGAAAATGTTGGTGACCCGAAAACAGTGTCAGAGAGCTGTGAATGTCCCAAAAATAGTTGCAGCCTGAAAAGGGCATTAATCCGCATCCTGGCCCCCTGAAATTCCCCAAAATATTTTTGGCCCGAAAAATGCATCCTACATCCCTGAAGTTCAGAAAATGTTGGCAGCACAAAACAGGCCTTAAAATACATATTAGGCCTGCAAAAATGTAGAAAACTTTGGAGGCCCAAAAAAGGGGTTTACAGGCATCCTAGACCCACTGAAGTCCAGAAAATGTTGGCGGCCCAAAAACTGTGTCAGAGAGCTCTGAATGTCCCAAAAACATTTGCAATCTGAAAAGGGCATTAACCCGCATGCTAGACCCCTGAAATTCCCCAAAATATTTTGGCCACGAAAAATTCATCCTACACCCCTGAAAATTCAGAAAATGTTGGCAGCACAAAAAAGGCCTTAAAATACATATTAGGCCTGCAAAAATGTAGAAAACTTTGGAGGCCCAAAAAAGGGGTTTACAGGCATCCTAGACCCACTAAAGTCCAGAAAATGTTGGCGGCCCAAAAACTGTGTCAGAGAGCTCTGAATGTCCCAAACACATTTGCAGTCTGAAAAGGGCATTAACTCGCATGCTAGACCCCTGAAATTCCCCAAAATATTTTGGCCACGAAAAATTCATCCTACACCCCTGAAAATTCAGAAAATGTTGGCAGCACAAAAAAGGCCTTAAAATACATATTAGGCCTCTAAAAATGTAGAAAACTTTGGAGGCCCAAAAAAGGGGTTTACAGGCATCCTAGACCCCCTAAAGTCCAGAAAATGTTGGTAGGCCAAAAACTGTGTCAGAGAGCTCTGAATGTCCCAAAAACGTTTGCAGCCTGAAAAGGGCATTAACCCACATCCTAAACCCCTGAAATTCGCAAAAACATTTTTGGCCCAAAAAATGCATCCTACACCCCTGAAAGTTCAGAAAATGTTGGCAGCCCCAAAAAGGCCTTAAAATGCATCTTATTCCTGCAAAAATCTTGATAACTTTCGAGGCCCCAAAAAGGGGTTTACATCCTAGACCCCATAAAGTCCAGAAAATGTTGGTGACCTGAAAACAGTATCAGAGAGCTCTGAATGTCCCAAAAATATTTGCAGCCTGAAAAAGCAATTAATCCGCATCCTGGCCCCCTGAAATTCCCCAAAATACTTTTGGCCCAAAAAATGCATCCTACATCCCTGAAGTTCAGAAAATGTTGGCAGCACAAAACAGGCCTTAAAATACATATTAGGCCTGCAAAAATGTAGAAAACTTTGGTTGCCCAAAAAAGGGGTTTACAGGCATCCTAGACCCCCTAAAGTCCAGAAAATGTTGGTGGCCCAAAAAACGGTGTCAGAGAGCTCTGAATGTCCCAAAAACATTTGCAGTCTGAAAAGGGCATTAACCCGCATGCTAGACCCCTGAACTTCCCCAAAATATTTTGGCCATGAAAAATTCATCCTACACCCCTGAAAATTCAGAAAATGTTGGCAACACAAAAAAAGGCCTTAAAATACATATTAGGCCACCAAAAATGTAGAAAACTCTGGAGGCCCAAAAAAGGGGTTTACAGGCATCCTAGACCCCCTAAAGTCCAGAAAATGTTGGTAGGCCAAAAACTGTGTCAGAGAGCTCTGAATGTCCCAAAAACATTTGCAGCCTGAAAAGGGCATTAACCCACATCCTAAACCCCTGAAATTCCCAAAAACATTTTTGGCCCGAAAAATGAATCCTACACCCCTTAAAGTTCAGAAAATATTGGCAGCCGCAAAAAGGCCTTAAAATGCATCTTATTCCTGCAAAAATCTTGATAACTTTGGAGGCCCAAAAAAGGGGTTTACATCCTAGACCCCATAAAGTCCAGAAAATGTTGGTGACCCGAAAACAGTGTCACAGAGCTCTGAATGTCCCAAAAATATTTGCATCTGAAAAGGGCATTAATCCGCATCCTGGCCCCCTGAAATTCCCCAAAATATTTTTGGCCCGAAAAATGCATCCTACATCCCTGAAGTTCAGAAAATGTTGGCAGCACAAAACAGGCCTTAAAATACATATTAGGCCTGCAAAAATGTAGAAAACTTTGGAGGCCCAAAAAAGGGGTTTACAGGCATCCTAGACCCACTAAAGTCCAGAAAATGTTGGTGGCCCAAAAACTGTGTCAGAGAGCTCTGAATGTCCCAAACACATTTGCAGTCTGAAAAGGGCATTAACTTGCATGCTAGACCCCTGAAATTCCCCAAAATATTTTGGCCACGAAAGATTCATCCTACACCCCTGAAAATTCAGAAAATGTTGGCAGCACAAAAAAGGCCTTAAAATACATATTAGGCCTCTAAAAATGTAGAAAACTTTGGAGGCCCAAAAAAGGGGTTTACAGGCATCCTAGACCCCCTAAAGTCCAGAAAATGTTGGTAGGCCAACAACTGTGTCAGAGAGCTCTGAATGTCCCAAAAATGTTTGCAGCCTGAAAAGGGCATTAACCCACATCCTAAACCCCTGAAATTCCCAAAAACATTTTTGGCCCGAAAAATGCATCCTACACCCCTGAAAGTTCCGAAAATGTTGGCAGCCCCAAAAAGGCCTTAAAATGCATCTTATTCCTGCAAAAATCTTGATAACTTTGGAGGCCCAAAAAAGAGGCCTTTTTGAAAGTATTCTAAGAACACTGGTAATGTCCGCGGACATTAAAAGTTTCCATAGGCCATAGTTGAAATGTTTTACTCTATGGGTGTGATATGCTGCGGTGGAGATGGAGACGGGTGCAGCATCATCATCGTCATCTAGACCCCATAAAGTCCAGAAAATGTTGGTGACCCGAAAACAGTGTCAGAGAGCTCTGAATGTCCCAAAAATAGTTGCAGCCTGAAAAGGGCATTAATCCGCATCCTGGCCCCCTGAAATTCCCCAAAATATTTTTGGCCCGAAAAATGCATCCTACATCCCTGAAGTTCAGAAAATGTTGGCAGCACAAAACAGGCCTTAAAATACATATTAGGCCTGCAAAAATGTAGAAAACTTTGGAGGCCCAAAAAAGGGGTTTACAGGCATCCTAGACCCACTAAAGTCCAGAAAATGTTGGCGGCCCAAAAACTGTGTCAGAGAGCTCTGAATGTCCCAAAAACATTTGCAATCTGAAAAGGGCATTAACCCGCATGCTAGACCCCTGAAATTCCCCAAAATATTTTGGCCACGAAAAATTCATCCTACACCCCTGAAAATTCAGAAAATGTTGGCAGCACAAAAAAGGCCTTAAAATACATATTAGGCCTGCAAAAATGTAGAAAACTTTGGAGGCCCAAAAAAGGGGTTTACAGGCATCCTAGACCACATAAAGTCCAGAAAATGTTGGTGGCCCAAAAACTGTGTCAGAGAGCTCTGAATGGCCCAAAAACGCTTGCAGCCTGAAAAGGGCATTAACCCGCATCCTAGACCCCTGAAATTCCTAAAAACATTCATGGCCCGAAAAATGCATCCTACACCCCTGAAAGTTCAGAAAATGTTGGCAGCCCCAAAAAGGCCTTAAAATGCATCTTATTCCTGCAAAAATCTTGATAACTTTCGAGGCCCAAAAAAGGGGTTTACATCCTAGACCCCATAAAGTCCAGAAAATGTTGGTGACCCGAAAACAGTGTCAGAGAGCTCTGAATGTCCCAAAAATATTTGCAGTCTGAAAAGGACATTAACCCGCATGCTAGACCCCTGAAATTTCCCAAAATATTTTGGCCACGAAAAATTCATCCTACACCCCTGAAAATTCAGAAAATATTGGCAGCACAAAAAAGGCCTTAAAATACATATTAGGCCTCCAAAAATGTAGAAAACTTTGGAGGCCCAAAAAAGGGGTTTACAGGCATCCTAGACCCCCTAAAGTCCAGAAAATGTTGGTAGGCCAAAAACTGTGTCAGAGAGCTCTGAATGTCCCAAAAACGTTTGCAGCCTGAAAAGGGCATTAACCCACATCCTAACCCCCTGAAATTCCCAAAAACATTCTTGGCCCGAAAAATGCATCCTACACCCCTGAAAGTTCAGAAAATGTTGGCAGCCCCAAAAAGGCCTTAAAATGCATCTTATTCCTGCAAAAATCTTGATAACTTTCGAGGCCCAAAAAAGGGGTTTACATCCTAGACCCCATAAAGTCCAGAAAATGTTGGTGACCTGAAAACAGTGTCAGAGAGCTCTGAATGTCCCAAAAATATTTGCAGCCTGAAAAGGGCATTAATCCGCATTCTGGCCCCCTGAAATTCCCCAAAATATTTTTGGCCCAAAAAATGCATCCTACATCCCTGAAGTTCAGAAAATGTTGGCAGCACAAAACAGGCCTTAAAATACATATTAGGCCTGCAAAAATGTAGAAAACTTTGGTTGCCCAAAAAAGGGGTTTACAGGCATCCTAGACCCCCTAAAGTCCAGAAAATGTTGGCGGCCCAAAAAACGGTGTCAGAGAGCTCTGAATGTCCCAAAAACGTTTGCAGCCTGAAAATGGCATTAACCCACATCCTAAACCCCTGAAATTCCCAAAAACATTTTTGGCCCGAAAAATGAATCCTACACCCCTTAAAGTTCAGAAAATATTGGCAGCCGCAAAAAGGCCTTAAAATGGATCTTATTCCTCCAAAAATCTTGATAACTTTGGAGGCCCAAAAAAGGGGTTTACATCCTAGACCCCATAAAGTCCAGAAAATGTTGGTGACCCGAAAACAGTGTCAGAGAGCTCTGAATGTCCCAAAAATATTTGCAGCCTGAAAAGGACATTAATCCGCATCCTGGCCCCCTGAAATTCCCCAAAATATTTTTGGCCCAAAAAATGCATCCTACATCCCTGAAGTTCAGAAAATGTTGGCAGCACAAAACAGGCCTTAAAATACATATTAGGCCTGCAAAAATGTAGAAAACTTTGGTTGCCCAAAAAAGGGGTTTACAGGCATCCTAGACCCCCTAAAGTCCAGAAAATGTTGGCGGCCCAAAAAACGGTGTCAGAGAGCTCTGAATGTCCCAAAAACGTTTGCAGCCTGAAAGGGGCATTAACCCACATCCTAAACCCCTGAAATTCCCAAAAACATTTTTGGCCCGAAAAATGAATCCTACACCCCTTAAAGTTCAGAAAATATTGGCAGCCGCAAAAAGGCCTTAAAATGCATCTTATTCCTCCAAAAATCTTGATAACTTTGGAGGCCCAAAAAAGGGGTTTACATCCTAGACCCCATAAAGTCCAGAAAATGTTGGTGACCCGAAAACAGTGTCAGAGAGCTCTGAATGTCCCAAAAATATTTGCAGCCTGAAAAGGGCATTAATCCGCATCCTGGCCCCCTGAAATTCCCCAAAATATTTTTGGCCCGAAAAATGCATCCTACATCCCTGAAGTTCAGAAAATGTTGGCAGCACAAAACAGGCCTTAAAATACACATTAGGCCTGCAAAAATGTAGAAAACTTTGGAGGCCCAAAAAAGGGGTTTACAGGCATCCTAGACCCCCTAAAGTTCAGAAAATGTTGGCGGCCCAAAAACTGTGTCAGAGAGTTCTGAATGTCCCAAAAACATTTGCAGTCTGAAAAGGGCATTAACCCGCATGCTAGACCCCTGAACTTCCCCAAAATATTTTGGCCATGAAAAATTCATCCTACACCCCTGAAAATTCAGAAAATGTTGGCAACACAAAAAAAGGCCTTAAAATACATATTAGGCCTCCAAAAATGTAGAAAACTCTGGAGGCCCAAAAAAGGGGTTTACAGGCATCCTAGAACCCCTAAAGTCCAGAAAATGTTGGTAGGCCAAAAACTGTGTCAGAGAGCTCTGAATGTCCCAAAAACATTTGCAGCCTGAAAAGGGCATTAACCCACATCCTAAACCCCTGAAATTCCCAAAAACATTTTTGGCCCGAAAAATGCATCCTACATCCCTGAAAGTTCAGAAAATGTTGGCAGCCCCGAAAAGGCCTTAAAATGCATCTTATTCCTGCAAAAATCTTGATAACTTTGGAGGCCCAAAAAAGGGGTTTACATGCTAGACCCCATAAAGTCCAGAAAATGTTGGTGACCCGAAAACAGTGTCAGAGAGCTCTGAATGTCCCAAAAATAGTTGCAGCCTGAAAAGGGCATTAATCCGCATCCTGGCCCCCTGAAATTCCCCAAAATATTTTTGGCCCGAAAAATGCATCCTACATCCCTGAAGTTCAGAAAATGTTGGCAGCACAAAACAGGCCTTAAAATACATATTAGGCCTGCAAAAATGTAGAAAACTTTGGAGGCCCAAAAAAGGGGTTTACAGGCATCCTAGACCCACTAAAGTCCAGAAAATGTTGGCGGCCCAAAAACTGTGTCAGAGAGCTCTGAATGTCCCAAAAACATTTGCAATCTGAAAAGGGCATTAACCCGCATGCTAGACCCCTGAAATTCCCCAAAATATTTTGGCCACGAAAAATTCATCCTACACCCCTGAAAATTCAGAAAATGTTGGCAGCACAAAAAAGGCCTTAAAATACATATTAGGCCTGCAAAAATGTAGAAAACTTTGGAGGCCCAAAAAAGGGGTTTACAGGCATCCTAGACCACATAAAGTCCAGAAAATGTTGGTGGCCCAAAAACTGTGTCAGAGAGCTCTGAATGGCCCAAAAACGCTTGCAGCCTGAAAAGGGCATTAACCCGCATCCTAGACCCCTGAAATTCCTAAAAACATTCATGGCCCGAAAAATGCATCCTACACCCCTTAAAGTTCAGAAACTGTTGGCAGCCCAAAAAATGCCTTAAAATGCATCTTATTTCTGCAAATATCTTTAAAACTTTGGAGGCCCAAAAAAGGGTTTTGCAGGCATCCTAGACCCCATAAAGTCCAGAAAATGTTGGTGACCCGAAAACAGTGTCAGAGAGCTCTGAATGTCCCAAAAATATTTGCAGTCTGAAAAGGGCATTAACCCGCATGCTAGACCCCTGAAATTTCCCAAAATATTTTGGCCACAAAAAATTAATCCTACACCCCTGAAAATTCAGAAAATATTGGCAGCACAAAAAAGGCCTTAAAATACATATTAGGCCTCCAAAAATGTAGAAAACTTTGGAGGCCCAAAAAAGGGGTTTACAGGCATCCTAGACCCCCTATAGTCCAGAAAATGTTGGTAGGCCAAAAACTGTGTCAGAGAGCTCTGAATGTCCCAAAAACGTTTGCAGCCTGAAAAGGGCATTAACCCACATCCTAAACCCCTGAAATTCACAAAAACATTTTTGGCCCAAAAAATGCATCATACACCCCTGAAAGTTCAGAAAATGTTGGCAGCCCCAAAAAGGCCTTAAAATGCATCTTATTCCTGCAAAAATCTTGATAACTTTCGAGGCCCCAAAAAGGGGTTTACATCCTAGACCCCATAAAGTCCAGAAAATGTTGGTGACCCGAAAACAGTGTCACAGAGCTCTGAATGTCCCAAAAATATTTGCATCTGAAAAGGGCATTAATCCGCATCCTGGCCCCCTGAAATTCCCCAAAATATTTTTGGCCCGAAAAATGCATCCTACATCCCTGAAGTTCAGAAAATGTTGGCAGCACAAAACAGGCCTTAAAATACATATTAGGCCTGCAAAAATGTAGAAAACTTTGGAGGCCCAAAAAAGGGGTTTACAGGCATCCTAGACCCACTAAAGTCCAGAAAATGTTGGTGGCCCAAAAACTGTGTCAGAGAGCTCTGAATGTCCCAAACACATTTGCAGTCTGAAAAGGGCATTAACTTGCATGCTAGACCCCTGAAATTCCCCAAAATATTTTGGCCACGAAAGATTCATCCTACACCCCTGAAAATTCAGAAAATGTTGGCAGCACAAAAAAGGCCTTAAAATACATATTAGGCCTCTAAAAATGTAGAAAACTTTGGAGGCCCAAAAAAGGGGTTTACAGGCATCCTAGACCCCCTAAAGTCCAGAAAATGTTGGTAGGCCAACAACTGTGTCAGAGAGCTCTGAATGTCCCAAAAATGTTTGCAGCCTGAAAAGGGCATTAACCCACATCCTAAACCCCTGAAATTCCCAAAAACATTTTTGCCCCGAAAAATGCATCCTACACCCCTGAAAGTTCCGAAAATGTTGGCAGCCCCGAAAAGGCCTTAAAATGCATCTTATTCCTGCAAAAATCTTGATAACTTTGGAGGCCCAAAAAAGGGGTTTACATGCTAGACCCCATAAAGTCCAGAAAATGTTGGTGACCCGAAAACAGTGTCAGAGAGCTCTGAATGTCCCAAAAATAGTTGCAGCCTGAAAAGGGCATTAATCCGCATCCTGGCCCCCTGAAATTCCCCAAAATATTTTTGGCCCGAAAAATGCATCCTACATCCCTGAAGTTCAGAAAATGTTGGCAGCACAAAACAGGCCTTAAAATACATATTAGGCCTGCAAAAATGTAGAAAACTTTGGAGGCCCAAAAAAGGGGTTTACAGGCATCCTAGACCCACTAAAGTCCAGAAAATGTTGGCGGCCCAAAAACTGTGTCAGAGAGCTCTGAATGTCCCAAAAACATTTGCAATCTGAAAAGGGCATTAACCCGCATGCTAGACCCCTGAAATTCCCCAAAATATTTTGGCCACGAAAAATTCATCCTACACCCCTGAAAATTCAGAAAATGTTGGCAGCACAAAAAAGGCCTTAAAATACATATTAGGCCTGCAAAAATGTAGAAAACTTTGGAGGCCCAAAAAAGGGGTTTACAGGCATCCTAGACCACATAAAGTCCAGAAAATGTTGGTGGCCCAAAAACTGTGTCAGAGAGCTCTGAATGGCCCAAAAACGCTTGCAGCCTGAAAAGGGCATTAACCCGCATCCTAGACCCCTGAAATTCCTAAAAACATTCATGGCCCGAAAAATGCATCCTACACCCCTTAAAGTTCAGAAACTGTTGGCAGCCCAAAAAATGCCTTAAAATGCATCTTATTTCTGCAAATATCTTTAAAGCTTTGGAGGCCCAAAAAAGGGTTTTGCAGGCATCCTAGACCCCATAAAGTCCAGAAAATGTTGGTGACCCGAAAACAGTGTCAGAGAGCTCTGAATGTCCCAAAAATATTTGCAGTCTGAAAAGGGCATTAACCCGCATGCTAGACCCCTGAAATTTCCCAAAATATTTTGGCCACGAAAAATTCATCCTACACCCCTGAAAATTCAGAAAATATTGGCAGCACAAAAAAGGCCTTAAAATACATATTAGGCCTCCAAAAATGTAGAAAACTTTGGAGGCCCAAAAAAGGGGTTTACAGGCATCCTAGACCCCCTATAGTCCAGAAAATGTTGGTAGGCCAAAAACTGTGTCAGAGAGCTCTGAATGTCCCAAATACGTTTGCAGCTTGAAAAGGGCATTAACCCACATCCTAAACCCCTGAAATTCCCAAAAACATTTTTGGCCCGAAAAATGAATCCTACACCCCTTAAAGTTCAGAAAATATTGGCAGCCGCAAAAAGGCCTTAAAATGCATCTTATTCCTGCAAAAATCTTGATAACTTTGGAGGCCCAAAAAAGGGGTTTACATCCTAGACCCCATAAAGTCCAGAAAATGTTGGTGACCCGAAAACAGTGTCAGAGAGCTCTGAATGTCCCAAAAATATTTGCATCTGAAAAGGGCATTAATCCGCATCCTGGCCCCCTGAAATTCCCCAAAATATTTTGGCCCGAAAAATGCATCCTACATCCCTGAAGTTCAGAAAATGTTGGCAGCACAAAACAGGCCTTAAAATACATATTAGGCCTGCAAAAATGTAGACAACTTTGGAGGCCCAAAAAAGGGGTTTACAGGCATCCTAGACCCACTAAAGTCCAGAAAATGTTGGCGGCCCAAAAACTGTGTCAGAGAGCTCTGAATGTCCCAAACACATTTGCAGTCTGAAAAGGGCATTAACTCGCATGCTAGACCCCTGAAATTCCCCAAAATATTTTGGCCACGAAAAATTCATCCTACACCCCTGAAAATTCAGAAAATGTTGGCAGCACAAAAAAGGCCTTAAAATACATATTAGGCCTCTAAAAATGTAGAAAACTTTGGAGGCCCAAAAAAGGGGTTTACAGGCATCCTAGACCCCCTAAAGTCCAGAAAATGTTGGTAGGCCAAAAACTGTGTCAGAGAGCTCTGAATGTCCCAAAAACGTTTGCAGCCTGAAAAGGGCATTAACCCACATCCTAAACCCCTGAAATTCGCAAAAACATTTTTGGCCCAAAAAATGCATCCTACACCCCTGAAAGTTCAGAAAATGTTGGCAGCCCCAAAAAGGCCTTAAAATGCATCTTATTCCTGCAAAAATCTTGATAACTTTCGAGGCCCCAAAAAGGGGTTTACATCCTAGACCCCATAAAGTCCAGAAAATGTTGGTGACCTGAAAACAGTGTCAGAGAGCTCTGAATGTCCCAAAAATATTTGCAGCCTGAAAAAGCAATTAATCCGCATCCTGGCCCCCTGAAATTCCCCAAAATACTTTTGGCCCAAAAAATGCATCCTACATCCCTGAAGTTCAGAAAATGTTGGCAGCACAAAACAGGCCTTAAAATACATATTAGGCCTGCAAAAATGTAGAAAACTTTGGTTGCCCAAAAAAGGGGTTTACAGGCATCCTAGACCCCCTAAAGTCCAGAAAATGTTGGTGGCCCAAAAAACGGTGTCAGAGAGCTCTGAATGTCCCAAAAACATTTGCAGTCTGAAAAGGGCATTAACCCGCATGCTAGACCCCTGAACTTCCCCAAAATATTTTGGCCATGAAAAATTCATCCTACACCCCTGAAAATTCAGAAAATGTTGGCAACACAAAAAAAGGCCTTAAAATACATATTAGGCCACCAAAAATGTAGAAAACTCTGGAGGCCCAAAAAAGGGGTTTACAGGCATCCTAGACCCCCTAAAGTCCAGAAAATGTTGGTAGGCCAAAAACTGTGTCAGAGAGCTCTGAATGTCCCAAAAACATTTGCAGCCTGAAAAGGGCATTAACCCACATCCTAAACCCCTGAAATTCCCAAAAACATTTTTGGCCCGAAAAATGAATCCTACACCCCTGAAGTTCAGAAAATGTTGGCAGCACAAAACAGGCCTTAAAATACATATTAGGCCTGCAAAAATGTAGAAAACTTTGGAGGCCCAAAAAAGGGGTTTACAGGCATCCTAGACCCACTAAAGTCCAGAAAATGTTGGCGGCCCAAAAACTGTGTCAGAGAGCTCTGAATGTCCCAAAAACATTTGCAATCTGAAAAGGGCATTAACCCGCATGCTAGACCCCTGAAATTCCCCAAAATATTTTGGCCACGAAAAATTCATCCTACACCCCTGAAAATTCAGAAAATGTTGGCAGCACAAAAAAGGCCTTAAAATACATATTAGGCCTGCAAAAATGTAGAAAACTTTGGAGGCCCAAAAAAGGGGTTTACAGGCATCCTAGACCACATAAAGTCCAGAAAATGTTGGTGGCCCAAAAACTGTGTCAGAGAGCTCTGAATGGCCCAAAAAAGCTTGCAGCCTGAAAAGGGCATTAACCCGCATCCTAGACCCCTGAAATTCCTAAAAACATTCATGGCCCGAAAAATGCATCCTACACCCCTGAAAGTTCAGAAAATGTTGGCAGCCCCAAAAAGGCCTTAAAATGCATCTTATTCCTGCAAAAATCTTGATAACTTTCGAGGCCCAAAAAAGGGGTTTACATCCTAGACCCCATAAAGTCCAGAAAATGTTGGTGACCCGAAAACAGTGTCAGAGAGCTCTGAATGTCCCAAAAATATTTGCAGTCTGAAAAGGACATTAACCCGCATGCTAGACCCCTGAAATTTCCCAAAATATTTTGGCCACGAAAAATTCATCCTACACCCCTGAAAATTCAGAAAATATTGGCAGCACAAAAAAGGCCTTAAAATACATATTAGGCCTCCAAAAATGTAGAAAACTTTGGAGGCCCAAAAAAGGGGTTTACAGGCATCCTAGACCCCCTAAAGTCCAGAAAATGTTGGTAGGCCAAAAACTGTGTCAGAGAGCTCTGAATGTCCCAAAAACGTTTGCAGCCTGAAAAGGGCATTAACCCACATCCTAACCCCCTGAAATTCCCAAAAACATTCTTGGCCCGAAAAATGCATCCTACACCCCTGAAAGTTCAGAAAATGTTGGCAGCCCCAAAAAGGCCTTAAAATGCATCTTATTCCTGCAAAAATCTTGATATCTTTCGAGGCCCAAAAAAGGGGTTTACATCCTAGACCCCATAAAGTCCAGAAAATGTTGGTGACCTGAAAACAGTGTCAGAGAGCTCTGAATGTCCCAAAAATATTTGCAGCCTGAAAAGGGCATTAATCCGCATTCTGGCCCCCTGAAATTCCCCAAAATATTTTTGGCCCAAAAAATGCATCCTACATCCCTGAAGTTCAGAAAATGTTGGCAGCACAAAACAGGCCTTAAAATACATATTAGGCCTGCAAAAATGTAGAAAACTTTGGTTGCCCAAAAAAGGGGTTTACAGGCATCCTAGACCCCCTAAAGTCCAGAAAATGTTGGCGGCCCAAAAAACGGTGTCAGAGAGCTCTGAATGTCCCAAAAACGTTTGCAGCCTGAAAATGGCATTAACCCACATCCTAAACCCCTGAAATTCCCAAAAACATTTTTGGCCCGAAAAATGAATCCTACACCCCTTAAAGTTCAGAAAATATTGGCAGCCGCAAAAAGGCCTTAAAATGCATCTTATTCCTCCAAAAATCTTGATAACTTTGGAGGCCCAAAAAAGGGGTTTACATCCTAGACCCCATAAAGTCCAGAAAATGTTGGTGACCCGAAAACAGTGTCAGAGAGCTCTGAATGTCCCAAAAATATTTGCAGCCTGAAAAGGACATTAATCCGCATCCTGGCCCCCTGAAATTCCCCAAAATATTTTTGGCCCAAAAAATGCATCCTACATCCCTGAAGTTCAGAAAATGTTGGCAGCACAAAACAGGCCTTAAAATACATATTAGGCCTGCAAAAATGTAGAAAACTTTGGTTGCCCAAAAAAGGGGTTTACAGGCATCCTAGACCCCCTAAAGTCCAGAAAATGTTGGCGGCCCAAAAAACGGTGTCAGAGAGCTCTGAATGTCCCAAAAACGTTTGCAGCCTGAAAAGGGCATTAACCCACATCCTAAACCCCTGAAATTCCCAAAAACATTTTTGGCCCGAAAAATGAATCCTACACCCCTTAAAGTTCAGAAAATATTGGCAGCCGCAAAAAGGCCTTAAAATGCATCTTATTCCTCCAAAAATCTTGATAACTTTGGAGGCCCAAAAAAGGGGTTTACATCCTAGACCCCATAAAGTCCAGAAAATGTTGGTGACCCGAAAACAGTGTCAGAGAGCTCTGAATGTCCCAAAAATATTTGCTGCCTGAAAAGGGCATTAATCCGCATCCTGGCCCCCTGAAATTCCCCAAAATATTTTTGCCCCGAAAAATGCATCCTACATCCCTGAAGTTCAGAAAATGTTGGCAGCACAAAACAGGCCTTAAAATACACATTAGGCCTGCAAAAATGTAGAAAAATTTGGAGGCCCAAAAAAGGGGTTTACAGGCATCCTAGACCCCCTAAAGTCCAGAAAATGTTGGCGGCCCATAAACTGTGTCAGAGAGTTCTGAATGTCCCAAAAACATTTGCAGTCTGAAAAGGGCATTAACCCGCATGCTAGACCCCTGAACTTCCCCAAAATATTTTGGCCATGAAAAATTCATCCTACACCCCTGAAAATTCAGAAAATGTTGGCAACACAAAAAAAGGCCTTAAAATACATATTAGGCCTCCAAAAATGTAGAAAACTCTGGAGGCCCAAAAAAGGGGTTTACAGGCATCCTAGAACCCCTAAAGTCCAGAAAATGTTGGTAGGCCAAAAACTGTGTCAGAGAGCTCTGAATGTCCCAAAAACGTTTGCAGCCTGAAAAGGGCATTAACCCACATCCTAAACCCCTGAAATTCCCAAAAACATTTTTGGCCCGAAAAATGCATCCTACACACCTGAAAGTTCCGAAAATGTTGGCAGCCCCAAAAAGGCCTTAAAATGCATCTTATTCCTGCAAAAATCTTGATAACTTTGGAGACCCAAAAAAGGGGCCTTTTTGAAAGTATTCTAAGAACACTGGTAATGTCCGCGGACATTAAAAGTTTCCATAGGCCATAGTTGAAATGTTTTACTCTATGGGTGTGATATGCTGCGGTGGAGATGGAGACGGGTGCAGCATCATCATCGTCATCTAGACCCCATAAAGTCCAGAAAATGTTGGTGACCCGAAAACAGTGTCAGAGAGCTCTGAATGTCCCAAAAATATTTGCAGCCTGAAAAGGGCATTAATCCGCATCCTGGTCCCCTGAAATTCCCCAAAATATTTTTGGCCCAAAAAATGCATCCTACATCCCTGAAGTTCACAAAATGTTGGCAGCACAAAACAGGCCTTAAAATACATATTAGGCCTGCAAAAATGTAGAAAACTTTGAAGGCCCAAAAAAGGGGTTTACAGGCATCCTAGACCCCCTAAAGTCCAGAAAATGTTGGCAGCCCAAAAACTGTATCAGAGAGCTCTGAATGTCCCAAAAACATTTGCAGTCTGAAAAGGGCATTAACCCGCATGCTAGACCCCTGAAATTTCCCAAAATATTTTGGCCACGAAAAATTCATCCTACACCCCTGAAAATTCAGAAAATGTTGGCAGCACAAAAAGGGCCTTAAAATACATATTAGGCATCCAAAAATGTAGAAAACTTTGGAGGCCCAAAAAAGGGGTTTACAGGCATCCTTGACCCCCTAAAGTCCAGAAAATGATGGTGGCACAAAAACTGTGTCAGAGAGCTCTGAATGGCCCAAAAACGCTTGCAGCCTGAAAAGGGCATTAACCCGCATCCTAAACCCCTGAATTTCCCAAAAACATTTTTGGCCCGAAAAATGCATCCTACACCCCTGAAAGTTCAGAAAATGTTGGCAGCCCCGAAAAGGCCTTAAAATGCATCTTATTCCTGCAAAAATCTTGATAACTTTGGAGGCCCAAAAAAGGGGTTTACATGCTAGACCCCATAAAGTCCAGAAAATGTTGGTGACCCGAAAACAGTGTCAGAGAGCTCTGAATGTCCCAAAAATAGTTGCAGCCTGAAAAGGGCATTAACCCGCATCCTAGACCCCTGAAATTCCTAAAAACATTCATGGCCCGAAAAATGCATCCTACACCCCTTAAAGTTCAGAAACTGTTGGCAGCCCAAAAAATGCCTTAAAATGCATCTTATTTCTGCAAATATCTTTAAAACTTTGGAGGCCCAAAAAAGGGTTTTGCAGGCATCCTAGACCCCATAAAGTCCAGAAAATGTTGGTGACCCGAAAACAGTGTCAGAGAGCTCTGAATGTCCCAAAAATATTTGCAGTCTGAAAAGGGCATTAACCCGCATGCTAGACCCCTGAAATTTCCCAAAATATTTTGGCCACGAAAAATTCATCCTACACCCCTGAAAATTCAGAAAATATTGGCAGCACAAAAAAGGCCTTAAAATACATATTAGGCCTCCAAAAATGTAGAAAACTTTGGAGGCCCAAAAAAGGGGTTTACAGGCATCCTAGACCCCCTATAGTCCAGAAAATGTTGGTAAGCCAAAAACTGTGTCAGAGAGCTCTGAATGTCCCAAATACGTTTGCAGCCTGAAAAGGGCATTAACCCACATCCTAAACCCCTGAAATTCCCAAAAACATTTTTGGCCCGAAAAATGAATCCTACACCCCTTAAAGTTCAGAAAATATTGGCAGCCGCAAAAAGGCCTTAAAATGCATCTTATTCCTGCAAAAATCTTGATAGCTTTGGAGGCCCAAAAAAGGGGTTTACATCCTAGACCCCATAAAGTCCAGAAAATGTTGGTGACCCGAAAACAGTGTCAGAGAGCTCTGAATGTCCCAAAAATATTTGCATCTGAAAAGGGCATTAATCCGCATCCTGGCCCCCTGAAATTCCCCAAAATATTTTGGCCCGAAAAATGCATCCTACATCCCTGAAGTTCAGAAAATGTTGGCAGCACAAAACAGGCCTTAAAATACATATTAGGCCTGCAAAAATGTAGACAACTTTGGAGGCCCAAAAAAGGGGTTTACAGGCATCCTAGACCCACTAAAGTCCAGAAAATGTTGGCGGCCCAAAAACTGTGTCAGAGAGCTCTGAATGTCCCAAACACATTTGCAGTCTGAAAAGGGCATTAACTCGCATGCTAGACCCCTGAAATTCCCCAAAATATTTTGGCCACGAAAAATTCATCCTACACCCCTGAAAATTCAGAAAATGTTGGCAGCACAAAAAAGGCCTTAAAATACATATTAGGCCTCTAAAAATGTAGAAAACTTTGGAGGCCCAAAAAAGGGGTTTACAGGCATCCTAGACGCTCTAAAGTCCAGAAAATGTTGGTAGGCCAACAACTGTGTCAGAGAGCTCTGAATGTCCCAAAAATGTTTGCAGCCTGAAAAGGGCATTAACCCACATCCTAAACCCCTGAAATTCCCAAAAACATTTTTGGCCCGAAAAATGCATCCTACACCCCTGAAAGTTCCGGAAATGTTGGCAGCCCCAAAAAGGCCTTAAAATGCATCTTATTCCTGCAAAAATCTTGATAACTTTGGAGGCCCAAAAAAGAGGCCTTTTTGAAAGTATTCTAAGAACACTGGTAATGTCCGCGGACATTAAAAGTTTCCATAGGCCATAGTTGAAATGTTTTACTCTATGGGTGTGATATGCTGCGGTGGAGATGGAGACGGGTGCAGCATCATCATCGTCATCTAGACCCCATAAAGTCCAGAAAATGTTGGTGACCCGAAAACAGTGTCAGAGAGCTCTGAATGTCCCAAAAATAGTTGCAGCCTGAAAAGGGCATTAATTCGCATCCTGGCCCCCTGAAATTCCCCAAAATATTTTTGGCCCGAAAAATGCATCCTACATCCCTGAAGTTCAGAAAATGTTGGCAGCACAAAACAGGCCTTAAAATACATATTAGGCCTGCAAAAATGTAGAAAACTTTGGAGGCCCAAAAAAGGGGTTTACAGACATCCTAGACCCACTAAAGTCCAGAAAATGTTGGCGGCCCAAAAACTGTGTCAGAGAGCTCTGAATGTCCCAAAAACATTTGCAATCTGAAAAGGGCATTAACCCGCATGCTAGACCCCTGAAATTCCCCAAAATATTTTGGCCACGAAAAATTCATCCTACACCCCAGAAAATTCAGAAAATGTTGGCAGCACAAAAAAGGCCTTAAAATACATATTAGGCCTGCAAAAATGTAGAAAACTTTGGAGGCCCAAAAAAGGGGTTTACAGGCATCCTAGACCACATAAAGTCCAGAAAATGTTGGTGGCCCAAAAACTGTGTCAGAGAGCTCTGAATGGCCCAAAAACGCTTGCAGCCTGAAAAGGGCATTAACCCGCATCCTAGACCCCTGAAATTCCTAAAAACATTCATGGCCCGAAAAATGCATCCTACACCCCTGAAAGTTCAGAAAATGTTGGCAGCCCCAAAAAGGCCTTAAAATGCATCTTATTCCTGCAAAAATCTTGATAACTTTCGAGGCCCAAAAAAGGGGTTTACATCCTAGACCCCATAAAGTCCAGAAAATGTTGGTGACCCGAAAACAGTGTCAGAGAGCTCTGAATGTCCCAAAAATATTTGCAGTCTGAAAAGGACATTAACCCGCATGCTAGACCCCTGAAATTTCCCAAAATATTTTGGCCACGAAAAATTCATCCTACACCCCTGAAAATTCAGAAAATATTGGCAGCACAAAACAGGCCTTAAAATACATATTAGGCCTGCAAAAATGTAGAAAACTTTGGAGGCCCAAAAAAGGGGTTTACAGACATCCTAGACCCACTAAAGTCCAGAAAATGTTGGCGGCCCAAAAACTGTGTCAGAGAGCTCTGAATGTCCCAAAAACATTTGCAATCTGAAAAGGGCATTAACCCGCATGCTAGACCCCTGAAATTCCCCAAAATATTTTGGCCACGAAAAATTCATCCTACACCCCAGAAAATTCAGAAAATGTTGGCAGCACAAAAAAGGCCTTAAAATACATATTAGGCCTGCAAAAATGTAGAAAACTTTGGAGGCCGAAAAAAGGGGTTTACAGGCATCCTAGACCACATAAAGTCCAGAAAATGTTGGTGGCCCAAAAACTGTGTCAGAGAGCTCTGAATGGCCCAAAAACGCTTGCAGCCTGAAAAGGGCATTAACCCGCATCCTAGACCCCTGAAATTCCTAAAAACATTCATGGCCCGAAAAATGCATCCTACACCCCTGAAAGTTCAGAAAATGTTGGCAGCCCCAAAAAGGCCTTAAAATGCATCTTATTCCTGCAAAAATCTTGATAACTTTCGAGGCCCAAAAAAGGGGTTTACATCCTAGACCCCATAAAGTCCAGAAAATGTTGGTGACCCGAAAACAGTGTCAGATAGCTCTGAATGTCCCAAAAATATTTGCAGTCTGAAAAGGACATTAACCCGCATGCTAGACCCCTGAAATTTCCCAAAATATTTTGGCCACGAAAAATTCATCCTACACCCCTGAAAATTCAGAAAATATTGGCAGCACAAAAAAGGCCTTAAAATACATATTAGGCCTCCAAAAATGTAGAAAACTTTGGAGGCCCAAAAAAGGGGTTTACAGGCATCCTAGACCCCCTAAAGTCCAGAAAATGTTGGTAGGCCAAAAACTGTGTCAGAGAGCTCTGAATGTCCCAAAAACGTTTGCAGCCTGAAAAGGGCATTAACCCACATCCTAACCCCCTGAAATTCCCAAAAACATTCTTGGCCCGAAAAATGCATCCTACACCCCTGAAAGTTCAGAAAATGTTGGCAGCCCCAAAAAGGCCTTAAAATGCATCTTATTCCTGCAAAAATCTTGATAACTTTCGAGGCCCAAAAAAGGGGTTTACATCCTAGACCCCATAAAGTCCAGAAAATGTTGGTGACCTGAAAACAGTGTCAGAGAGCTCTGAATGTCCCAAAAATATTTGCAGCCTGAAAAGGGCATTAATCCGCATTCTGGCCCCCTGAAATTCCCCAAAATATTTTTGGCCCAAAAAATGCATCCTACATCCCTGAAGTTCAGAAAATGTTGGCAGCACAAAACAGGCCTTAAAATACATATTAGGCCTGCAAAAATGTAGAAAACTTTGGTTGCCCAAAAAAGGGGTTTACAGGCATCCTAGACCCCCTAAAGTCCAGAAAATGTTGGCGGCCCAAAAAACGGTGTCAGAGAGCTCTGAATGTCCCAAAAACGTTTGCAGCCTGAAAATGGCATTAACCCACATCCTAAACCCCTGAAATTCCCAAAAACATTTTTGGCCCGAAAAATGAATCCTACACCCCTTAAAGTTCAGAAAATATTGGCAGCCGCAAAAAGGCCTTAAAATGGATCTTATTCCTCCAAAAATCTTGATAACTTTGGAGGCCCAAAAAAGGGGTTTACATCCTAGACCCCATAAAGTCCAGAAAATGTTGGTGACCCGAAAACAGTGTCAGAGAGCTCTGAATGTCCCAAAAATATTTGCAGCCTGAAAAGGACATTAATCCGCATCCTGGCCCCCTGAAATTCCCCAAAATATTTTTGGCCCAAAAAATGCATCCTACATCCCTGAAGTTCAGAAAATGTTGGCAGCACAAAACAGGCCTTAAAATACATATTAGGCCTGCAAAAATGTAGAAAACTTTGGTTGCCCAAAAAAGGGGTTTACAGGCATCCTAGACCCCCTAAAGTCCAGAAAATGTTGGCGGCCCAAAAAACGGTGTCAGAGAGCTCTGAATGTCCCAAAAACGTTTGCAGCCTGAAAAGGGCATTAACCCACATCCTAAACCCCTGAAATTCCCAAAAACATCTTTGGCCCGAAAAATGAATCCTACACCCCTTAAAGTTCAGAAAATATTGGCAGCCGCAAAAAGGCCTTAAAATGCATCTTATTCCTCCAAAAATCTTGATAACTTTGGAGGCCCAAAAAAGGGGTTTACATCCTAGACCCCATAAAGTCCAGAAAATGTTGGTGACCCGAAAACAGTGTCAGAGAGCTCTGAATGTCCCAAAAATATTTGCAGCCTGAAAAGGGCATTAATCCGCATCCTGGCCCCCTGAAATTCCCCAAAATATTTTTGGCCCGAAAAATGCATCCTACATCCCTGAAGTTCAGAAAATGTTGGCAGCACAAAACAGGCCTTAAAATACACATTAGGCCTGCAAAAATGTAGAAAACTTTGGAGGCCCAAAAAAGGGGTTTACAGGCATCCTAGACCCACTAAAGTCCAGAAAATGTTGGCGGCCCAAAAACTGTGTCAGAGAGCTCTGAATGTCCCAAACACATTTGCAGTCTGAAAAGGGCATTAACTTGCATGCTAGACCCCTGAAATTCCCCAAAATATTTTGGCCATGAAAAATTCATCCTACACCCCTGAAAATTCAGAAAATGTTGGCAACACAAAAAAAGGCCTTAAAATACATATTAGGCCTCCAAAAATGTAGAAAACTCTGGAGGCCCAAAAAAGGGGTTTACAGGCATCCTAGAACCCCTAAAGTCCAGAAAATGTTGGTAGGCCAAAAACTGTGTCAGAGAGCTCTGAATGTCCCAAAAACGTTTGCAGCCTGAAAAGGGCATTAACCCACATCCTAAACCCCTGAAATTCCCAAAAACATTTTTGGCCCGAAAAATGCATCCTACACCCCTGAAAGTTCAGAAAATGTTGGCAGCCCCGAAAAGGCCTTAAAATGCATCTTATTCCTGCAAAAATCTTGATAACTTTGGAGGCCCAAAAAAGGGGTTTACATGCTAGACCCCATAAAGTCCAGAAAATGTTGGTGACCCGAAAACAGTGTCAGAGAGCTCTGAATGTCCCAAAAATAGTTGCAGCCTGAAAAGGGCATTAATCCGCATCCTGGCCCCCTGAAATTCCCCAAAATATTTTTGGCCCGAAAAATGCATCCTACATCCCTGAAGTTCAGAAAATGTTGGCAGCACAAAACAGGCCTTAAAATACATATTAGGCCTGCAAAAATGTAGAAAACTTTGGAGGCCCAAAAAAGGGGTTTACAGGCATCCTAGACCCACTAAAGTCCAGAAAATGTTGGCGGCCCAAAAACTGTGTCAGAGAGCTCTGAATGTCCCAAAAACATTTGCAATCTGAAAAGGGCATTAACCCGCATGCTAGACCCCTGAAATTCCCCAAAATATTTTGGCCACGAAAAATTCATCCTACACCCCTGAAAATTCAGAAAATGTTGGCAGCACAAAAAAGGCCTTAAAATACATATTAGGCCTCCAAAAATGTAGAAAACTTTGGAGGCCCAAAAAAGGGGTTTACAGGCATCCTAGACCCCCTAAAGTCCAGAAAATGTTGGTAGGCCAAAAACTGTGTCAGAGAGCTCTGAATGTCCCAAAAACGTTTGCAGCCTGAAAAGGGCATTAACCCACATCCTAACCCCCTGAAATTCCCAAAAACATTCTTGGCCCGAAAAATGCATCCTACACCCCTGAAAGTTCAGAAAATGTTGGCAGCCCCAAAAAGGCCTTAAAATGCATCTTATTCCTGCAAAAATCTTGATAACTTTGGTGGCCCAAAAAAGGGGTTTACATCCTAGACCCCATAAAGTCCAGAAAATGTTGGTGACCCGAAAACAGTGTCAGAGAGCTCTGAATGTCCCAAAAATATTTGCAGCCTGAAAAGGACATTAATCCGCATCCTGGCCCCCTGAAATTCCCCAAAATATTTTTGGCCCAAAAAATGCATCCTACATCCCTGAAGTTCAGAAAATGTTGGCAGCACAAAACAGGCCTTAAAATACATATTAGGCCTGCAAAAATGTAGAAAACTTTGGTTGCCCAAAAAAGGGGTTTACAGGCATCCTAGACCCCCTAAAGTCCAGAAAATGTTGGTGGCCCAAAAAACGGTGTCAGAGAGCTCTGAATGTCCCAAAAACATTTGCAGTCTGAAAAGGGCATTAACCCGCATGCTAGACCCCTGAACTTCCCCAAAATATTTTGGCCATGAAAAATTCATCCTACACCCCTGAAAATTCAGAAAATGTTGGCAACACAAAAAAAGGCCTTAAAATACATATTAGGCCACCAAAAATGTAGAAAACTCTGGAGGCCCAAAAAAGGGGTTTACAGGCATCCTAGACCCCCTAAAGTCCAGAAAATGTTGGTAGGCCAAAAACTGTGTCAGAGAGCTCTGAATGTCCCAAAAACATTTACAGCCTGAAAAGGGCATTAACCCACATCCTAAACCCCTGAAATTCCCAAAAACATTTTTGGCCCGAAAAATGCATCCTACACCCCTGAAAGTTCCGAAAATGTTGGCAGCCCCAAAAAGGCCTTAAAATGCATCTTATTCCTGCAAAAATCTTGATAACTTTGGAGGCCCAAAAAAGAGGCCTTTTTGAAAGTATTCTAAGAACACTGGTAATGTCCGCGGACATTAAAAGTTTCCATAGGCCATAGTTGAAATGTTTTACTCTATGGGTGTGATATGCTGCGGTGGAGATGGAGACGGGTGCAGCATCATCATCGTCATCTAGACCCCATAAAGTCCAGAAAATGTTGGTGACCCGAAAACAGTGTCAGAGAGCTCTGAATGTCCCAAAAATAGTTGCAGCCTGAAAAGGGCATTAATCCGCATCCTGGCCCCCTGAAATTCCCCAAAATATTTTTGGCCCGAAAAATGCATCCTACATCCCTGAAGTTCAGAAAATGTTGGCAGCACAAAACAGGCCTTAAAATACATATTAGGCCTGCAAAAATGTAGAAAACTTTGGAGGCCCAAAAAAGGGGTTTACAGGCATCCTAGACCCACTAAAGTCCAGAAAATGTTGGCGGCCCAAAAACTGTGTCAGAGAGCTCTGAATGTCCCAAAAACATTTGCAATCTGAAAAGGGCATTAACCCGCATGCTAGACCCCTGAAATTCCCCAAAATATTTTGGCCACGAAAAATTCATCCTACACCCCTGAAAATTCAGAAAATGTTGGCAGCACAAAAAAGGCCTTAAAATACATATTAGGCCTGCAAAAATGTAGAAAACTTTGGAGGCCCAAAAAAGGGGTTTACAGGCATCCTAGACCACATAAAGTCCAGAAAATGTTGGTGGCCCAAAAACTGTGTCAGAGAGCTCTGAATGGCCCAAAAACGCTTGCAGCCTGAAAAGGGCATTAACCCGCATCCTAGACCCCTGAAATTCCTAAAAACATTCATGGCCCGAAAAATGCATCCTACACCCCTTAAAGTTCAGAAACTGTTGGCAGCCCAAAAAATGCCTTAAAATGCATCTTATTTCTGCAAATATCTTTAAAACTTTGGCGGCCCAAAAAAGGGTTTTGCAGGCATCCTAGACCCCATAAAGTCCAGAAAATGTTGGTGACCCGAAAACAGTGTCAGAGAGCTCTGAATGTCCCAAAAATATTTGCAGTCTGAAAAGGGCATTAACCCGCATGCTAGACCCCTGAAATTCCCAAAATATTTTGGCCACGAAAAATTCATCCTACACCCCTGAAAATTCAGAAAATATTGGCAGCACAAAAAAGGCCTTAAAATACATATTAGGCCTCCAAAAATGTAGAAAACTTTGGAGGCCCAAAAAAGGGGTTTACAGGCATCCTAGACCCCCTATAGTCCAGAAAATGTTGGTAAGCCAAAAACTGTGTCAGAGAGCTCTGAATGTCCCAAATACGTTTGCAGCCTGAAAAGGGCATTAACCCACATCCTAAACCCCTGAAATTCCCAAAAACATTTTTGGCCCGAAAAATGAATCCTACACCCCTTAAAGTTCAGAAAATATTGGCAGCCGCAAAAAGGCCTTAAAATGCATCTTATTCCTGCAAAAATCTTGATAGCTTTGGAGGCCCAAAAAAGGGGTTTACATCCTAGACCCCATAAAGTCCAGAAAATGTTGGTGACCCGAAAACAGTGTCAGAGAGCTCTGAATGTCCCAAAAATATTTGCATCTGAAAAGGGCATTAATCCGCATCCTGGCCCCCTGAAATTCCCCAAAATATTTTGGCCCGAAAAATGCATCCTACATCCCTGAAGTTCAGAAAATGTTGGCAGCACAAAACAGGCCTTAAAATACATATTAGGCCTGCAAAAATGTAGACAACTTTGGAGGCCCAAAAAAGGGGTTTACAGGCATCCTAGACCCACTAAAGTCCAGAAAATGTTGGCGGCCCAAAAACTGTGTCAGAGAGCTCTGAATGTCCCAAACACATTTGCAGTCTGAAAAGGGCATTAACTCGCATGCTAGACCCCTGAAATTCCCCAAAATATTTTGGCCACGAAAAATTCATCCTACACCCCTGAAAATTCAGAAAATGTTGGCAGCACAAAAAAGGCCTTAAAATACATATTAGGCCTCTAAAAATGTAGAAAACTTTGGAGGCCCAAAAAAGGGGTTTACAGGCATCCTAGACGCTCTAAAGTCCAGAAAATGTTGGTAGGCCAACAACTGTGTCAGAGAGCTCTGAATGTCCCAAAAATGTTTGCAGCCTGAAAAGGGCATTAACCCACATCCTAAACCCCTGAAATTCCCAAAAACATTTTTGGCCCGAAAAATGCATCCTACACCCCTGAAAGTTCCGAAAATGTTGGCAGCCCCAAAAAGGCCTTAAAATGCATCTTATTCCTGCAAAAATCTTGATAACTTTGGAGGCCCAAAAAAGAGGCCTTTTTGAAAGTATTCTAAGAACACTGGTAATGTCCGCGGACATTAAAAGTTTCCATAGGCCATAGTTGAAATGTTTTACTCTATGGGTGTGATATGCTGCGGTGGAGATGGAGACGGGTGCAGCATCATCATCGTCATCTAGACCCCATAAAGTCCAGAAAATGTTGGTGACCCGAAAACAGTGTCAGAGAGCTCTGAATGTCCCAAAAATAGTTGCAGCCTGAAAAGGGCATTAATTCGCATCCTGGCCCCCTGAAATTCCCCAAAATATTTTTGGCCCGAAAAATGCATCCTACATCCCTGAAGTTCAGAAAATGTTGGCAGCACAAAACAGGCCTTAAAATACATATTAGGCCTGCAAAAATGTAGAAAACTTTGGAGGCCCAAAAAAGGGGTTTACAGACATCCTAGACCCACTAAAGTCCAGAAAATGTTGGCGGCCCAAAAACTGTGTCAGAGAGCTCTGAATGTCCCAAAAACATTTGCAATCTGAAAAGGGCATTAACCCGCATGCTAGACCCCTGAAATTCCCCAAAATATTTTGGCCACGAAAAATTCATCCTACACCCCAGAAAATTCAGAAAATGTTGGCAGCACAAAAAAGGCCTTAAAATACATATTAGGCCTGCAAAAATGTAGAAAACTTTGGAGGCCCAAAAAAGGGGTTTACAGGCATCCTAGACCACATAAAGTCCAGAAAATGTTGGTGGCCCAAAAACTGTGTCAGAGAGCTCTGAATGGCCCAAAAACGCTTGCAGCCTGAAAAGGGCATTAACCCGCATCCTAGACCCCTGAAATTCCTAAAAACATTCATGGCCCGAAAAATGCATCCTACACCCCTGAAAGTTCAGAAAATGTTGGCAGCCCCAAAAAGGCCTTAAAATGCATCTTATTCCTGCAAAAATCTTGATAACTTTCGAGGCCCAAAAAAGGGGTTTACATCCTAGACCCCATAAAGTCCAGAAAATGTTGGTGACCCGAAAACAGTGTCAGAGAGCTCTGAATGTCCCAAAAATATTTGCAGTCTGAAAAGGACATTAACCCGCATGCTAGACCCCTGAAATTTCCCAAAATATTTTGGCCACGAAAAATTCATCCTACACCCCTGAAAATTCAGAAAATATTGGCAGCACAAAACAGGCCTTAAAATACATATTAGGCCTGCAAAAATGTAGAAAACTTTGGAGGCCCAAAAAAGGGGTTTACAGACATCCTAGACCCACTAAAGTCCAGAAAATGTTGGCGGCCCAAAAACTGTGTCAGAGAGCTCTGAATGTCCCAAAAACATTTGCAATCTGAAAAGGGCATTAACCCGCATGCTAGACCCCTGAAATTCCCCAAAATATTTTGGCCACGAAAAATTCATCCTACACCCCAGAAAATTCAGAAAATGTTGGCAGCACAAAAAAGGCCTTAAAATACATATTAGGCCTGCAAAAATGTAGAAAACTTTGGAGGCCGAAAAAAGGGGTTTACAGGCATCCTAGACCACATAAAGTCCAGAAAATGTTGGTGGCCCAAAAACTGTGTCAGAGAGCTCTGAATGGCCCAAAAACGCTTGCAGCCTGAAAAGGGCATTAACCCGCATCCTAGACCCCTGAAATTCCTAAAAACATTCATGGCCCGAAAAATGCATCCTACACCCCTGAAAGTTCAGAAAATGTTGGCAGCCCCAAAAAGGCCTTAAAATGCATCTTATTCCTGCAAAAATCTTGATAACTTTCGAGGCCCAAAAAAGGGGTTTACATCCTAGACCCCATAAAGTCCAGAAAATGTTGGTGACCCGAAAACAGTGTCAGATAGCTCTGAATGTCCCAAAAATATTTGCAGTCTGAAAAGGACATTAACCCGCATGCTAGACCCCTGAAATTTCCCAAAATATTTTGGCCACGAAAAATTCATCCTACACCCCTGAAAATTCAGAAAATATTGGCAGCACAAAAAAGGCCTTAAAATACATATTAGGCCTCCAAAAATGTAGAAAACTTTGGAGGCCCAAAAAAGGGGTTTACAGGCATCCTAGACCCCCTAAAGTCCAGAAAATGTTGGTAGGCCAAAAACTGTGTCAGAGAGCTCTGAATGTCCCAAAAACGTTTGCAGCCTGAAAAGGGCATTAACCCACATCCTAACCCCCTGAAATTCCCAAAAACATTCTTGGCCCGAAAAATGCATCCTACACCCCTGAAAGTTCAGAAAATGTTGGCAGCCCCAAAAAGGCCTTAAAATGCATCTTATTCCTGCAAAAATCTTGATAACTTTCGAGGCCCAAAAAAGGGGTTTACATCCTAGACCCCATAAAGTCCAGAAAATGTTGGTGACCTGAAAACAGTGTCAGAGAGCTCTGAATGTCCCAAAAATATTTGCAGCCTGAAAAGGGCATTAATCCGCATTCTGGCCCCCTGAAATTCCCCAAAATATTTTTGGCCCAAAAAATGCATCCTACATCCCTGAAGTTCAGAAAATGTTGGCAGCACAAAACAGGCCTTAAAATACATATTAGGCCTGCAAAAATGTAGAAAACTTTGGTTGCCCAAAAAAGGGGTTTACAGGCATCCTAGACCCCCTAAAGTCCAGAAAATGTTGGCGGCCCAAAAAACGGTGTCAGAGAGCTCTGAATGTCCCAAAAACGTTTGCAGCCTGAAAATGGCATTAACCCACATCCTAAACCCCTGAAATTCCCAAAAACATTTTTGGCCCGAAAAATGAATCCTACACCCCTTAAAGTTCAGAAAATATTGGCAGCCGCAAAAAGGCCTTAAAATGGATCTTATTCCTCCAAAAATCTTGATAACTTTGGAGGCCCAAAAAAGGGGTTTACATCCTAGACCCCATAAAGTCCAGAAAATGTTGGTGACCCGAAAACAGTGTCAGAGAGCTCTGAATGTCCCAAAAATATTTGCAGCCTGAAAAGGACATTAATCCGCATCCTGGCCCCCTGAAATTCCCCAAAATATTTTTGGCCCAAAAAATGCATCCTACATCCCTGAAGTTCAGAAAATGTTGGCAGCACAAAACAGGCCTTAAAATACATATTAGGCCTGCAAAAATGTAGAAAACTTTGGTTGCCCAAAAAAGGGGTTTACAGGCATCCTAGACCCCCTAAAGTCCAGAAAATGTTGGCGGCCCAAAAAACGGTGTCAGAGAGCTCTGAATGTCCCAAAAACGTTTGCAGCCTGAAAAGGGCATTAACCCACATCCTAAACCCCTGAAATTCCCAAAAACATCTTTGGCCCGAAAAATGAATCCTACACCCCTTAAAGTTCAGAAAATATTGGCAGCCGCAAAAAGGCCTTAAAATGCATCTTATTCCTCCAAAAATCTTGATAACTTTGGAGGCCCAAAAAAGGGGTTTACATCCTAGACCCCATAAAGTCCAGAAAATGTTGGTGACCCGAAAACAGTGTCAGAGAGCTCTGAATGTCCCAAAAATATTTGCAGCCTGAAAAGGGCATTAATCCGCATCCTGGCCCCCTGAAATTCCCCAAAATATTTTTGGCCCGAAAAATGCATCCTACATCCCTGAAGTTCAGAAAATGTTGGCAGCACAAAACAGGCCTTAAAATACACATTAGGCCTGCAAAAATGTAGAAAACTTTGGAGGCCCAAAAAAGGGGTTTACAGGCATCCTAGACCCACTAAAGTCCAGAAAATGTTGGCGGCCCAAAAACTGTGTCAGAGAGCTCTGAATGTCCCAAACACATTTGCAGTCTGAAAAGGGCATTAACTTGCATGCTAGACCCCTGAAATTCCCCAAAATATTTTGGCCATGAAAAATTCATCCTACACCCCTGAAAATTCAGAAAATGTTGGCAACACAAAAAAAGGCCTTAAAATACATATTAGGCCTCCAAAAATGTAGAAAACTCTGGAGGCCCAAAAAAGGGGTTTACAGGCATCCTAGAACCCCTAAAGTCCAGAAAATGTTGGTAGGCCAAAAACTGTGTCAGAGAGCTCTGAATGTCCCAAAAACGTTTGCAGCCTGAAAAGGGCATTAACCCACATCCTAAACCCCTGAAATTCCCAAAAACATTTTTGGCCCGAAAAATGCATCCTACACCCCTGAAAGTTCAGAAAATGTTGGCAGCCCCGAAAAGGCCTTAAAATGCATCTTATTCCTGCAAAAATCTTGATAACTTTGGAGGCCCAAAAAAGGGGTTTACATGCTAGACCCCATAAAGTCCAGAAAATGTTGGTGACCCGAAAACAGTGTCAGAGAGCTCTGAATGTCCCAAAAATAGTTGCAGCCTGAAAAGGGCATTAATCCGCATCCTGGCCCCCTGAAATTCCCCAAAATATTTTTGGCCCGAAAAATGCATCCTACATCCCTGAAGTTCAGAAAATGTTGGCAGCACAAAACAGGCCTTAAAATACATATTAGGCCTGCAAAAATGTAGAAAACTTTGGAGGCCCAAAAAAGGGGTTTACAGGCATCCTAGACCCACTAAAGTCCAGAAAATGTTGGCGGCCCAAAAACTGTGTCAGAGAGCTCTGAATGTCCCAAAAACATTTGCAATCTGAAAAGGGCATTAACCCGCATGCTAGACCCCTGAAATTCCCCAAAATATTTTGGCCACGAAAAATTCATCCTACACCCCTGAAAATTCAGAAAATGTTGGCAGCACAAAAAAGGCCTTAAAATACATATTAGGCCTCCAAAAATGTAGAAAACTTTGGAGGCCCAAAAAAGGGGTTTACAGGCATCCTAGACCCCCTAAAGTCCAGAAAATGTTGGTAGGCCAAAAACTGTGTCAGAGAGCTCTGAATGTCCCAAAAACGTTTGCAGCCTGAAAAGGGCATTAACCCACATCCTAACCCCCTGAAATTCCCAAAAACATTCTTGGCCCGAAAAATGCATCCTACACCCCTGAAAGTTCAGAAAATGTTGGCAGCCCCAAAAAGGCCTTAAAATGCATCTTATTCCTGCAAAAATCTTGATAACTTTGGTGGCCCAAAAAAGGGGTTTACATCCTAGACCCCATAAAGTCCAGAAAATGTTGGTGACCCGAAAACAGTGTCAGAGAGCTCTGAATGTCCCAAAAATATTTGCAGCCTGAAAAGGACATTAATCCGCATCCTGGCCCCCTGAAATTCCCCAAAATATTTTTGGCCCAAAAAATGCATCCTACATCCCTGAAGTTCAGAAAATGTTGGCAGCACAAAACAGGCCTTAAAATACATATTAGGCCTGCAAAAATGTAGAAAACTTTGGTTGCCCAAAAAAGGGGTTTACAGGCATCCTAGACCCCCTAAAGTCCAGAAAATGTTGGTGGCCCAAAAAACGGTGTCAGAGAGCTCTGAATGTCCCAAAAACATTTGCAGTCTGAAAAGGGCATTAACCCGCATGCTAGACCCCTGAACTTCCCCAAAATATTTTGGCCATGAAAAATTCATCCTACACCCCTGAAAATTCAGAAAATGTTGGCAACACAAAAAAAGGCCTTAAAATACATATTAGGCCACCAAAAATGTAGAAAACTCTGGAGGCCCAAAAAAGGGGTTTACAGGCATCCTAGACCCCCTAAAGTCCAGAAAATGTTGGTAGGCCAAAAACTGTGTCAGAGAGCTCTGAATGTCCCAAAAACATTTGCAGCCTGAAAAGGGCATTAACCCACATCCTAAACCCCTGAAATTCCCAAAAACATTTTTGGCCCGAAAAATGCATCCTACACCCCTGAAAGTTCCGAAAATGTTGGCAGCCCCAAAAAGGCCTTAAAATGCATCTTATTCCTGCAAAAATCTTGATAACTTTGGAGGCCCAAAAAAGAGGCCTTTTTGAAAGTATTCTAAGAACACTGGTAATGTCCGCGGACATTAAAAGTTTCCATAGGCCATAGTTGAAATGTTTTACTCTATGGGTGTGATATGCTGCGGTGGAGATGGAGACGGGTGCAGCATCATCATCGTCATCTAGACCCCATAAAGTCCAGAAAATGTTGGTGACCCGAAAACAGTGTCAGAGAGCTCTGAATGTCCCAAAAATAGTTGCAGCCTGAAAAGGGCATTAATCCGCATCCTGGCCCCCTGAAATTCCCCAAAATATTTTTGGCCCGAAAAATGCATCCTACATCCCTGAAGTTCAGAAAATGTTGGCAGCACAAAACAGGCCTTAAAATACATATTAGGCCTGCAAAAATGTAGAAAACTTTGGAGGCCCAAAAAAGGGGTTTACAGGCATCCTAGACCCACTAAAGTCCAGAAAATGTTGGCGGCCCAAAAACTGTGTCAGAGAGCTCTGAATGTCCCAAAAACATTTGCAATCTGAAAAGGGCATTAACCCGCATGCTAGACCCCTGAAATTCCCCAAAATATTTTGGCCACGAAAAATTCATCCTACACCCCTGAAAATTCAGAAAATGTTGGCAGCACAAAAAAGGCCTTAAAATACATATTAGGCCTGCAAAAATGTAGAAAACTTTGGAGGCCCAAAAAAGGGGTTTACAGGCATCCTAGACCACATAAAGTCAAGAAAATGTTGGTGGCCCAAAAACTGTGTCAGAGAGCTCTGAATGGCCCAAAAACGCTTGCAGCCTGAAAAGGGCATTAACCCGCATCCTAGACCCCTGAAATTCCTAAAAACATTCATGGCCCGAAAAATGCATCCTACACCCCTTAAAGTTCAGAAACTGTTGGCAGCCCAAAAAATGCCTTAAAATGCATCTTATTTCTGCAAATATCTTTAAAACTTTGGAGGCCCAAAAAAGGGTTTTGCAGGCATCCTAGACCCCATAAAGTCCAGAAAATGTTGGTGACCCGAAAACAGTGTCAGAGAGCTCTGAATGTCCCAAAAATATTTGCAGTCTGAAAAGGGCATTAACCCGCATGCTAGACCCCTGAAATTTCCCAAAATATTTTGGCCACGAAAAATTCATCCTACACCCCTGAAAATTCAGAAAATATTGGCAGCACAAAAAAGGCCTTAAAATACATATTAGGCCTCCAAAAATGTAGAAAACTTTGGAGGCCCAAAAAAGGGGTTTACAGGCATCCTAGACCCCCTATAGTCCAGAAAATGTTGGTAAGCCAAAAACTGTGTCAGAGAGCTCTGAATGTCCCAAATACGTTTGCAGCCTGAAAAGGGCATTAACCCACATCCTAAACCCCTGAAATTCCCAAAAACATTTTTGGCCCGAAAAATGAATCCTACACCCCTTAAAGTTCAGAAAATATTGGCAGCCGCAAAAAGGCCTTAAAATGCATCTTATTCCTGCAAAAATCTTGATAGCTTTGGAGGCCCAAAAAAGGGGTTTACATCCTAGACCCCATAAAGTCCAGAAAATGTTGGTGACCCGAAAACAGTGTCAGAGAGCTCTGAATGTCCCAAAAATATTTGCATCTGAAAAGGGCATTAATCCGCATCCTGGCCCCCTGAAATTCCCCAAAATATTTTGGCCCGAAAAATGCATCCTACATCCCTGAAGTTCAGAAAATGTTGGCAGCACAAAACAGGCCTTAAAATACATATTAGGCCTGCAAAAATGTAGACAACTTTGGAGGCCCAAAAAAGGGGTTTACAGGCATCCTAGACCCACTAAAGTCCAGAAAATGTTGGCGGCCCAAAAACTGTGTCAGAGAGCTCTGAATGTCCCAAACACATTTGCAGTCTGAAAAGGGCATTAACTCGCATGCTAGACCCCTGAAATTCCCCAAAATATTTTGGCCACGAAAAATTCATCCTACACCCCTGAAAATTCAGAAAATGTTGGCAGCACAAAAAAGGCCTTAAAATACATATTAGGCCTCTAAAAATGTAGAAAACTTTGGAGGCCCAAAAAAGGGGTTTACAGGCATCCTAGACGCTCTAAAGTCCAGAAAATGTTGGTAGGCCAACAACTGTGTCAGAGAGCTCTGAATGTCCCAAAAATGTTTGCAGCCTGAAAAGGGCATTAACCCACATCCTAAACCCCTGAAATTCCCAAAAACATTTTTGGCCCGAAAAATGCATCCTACACCCCTGAAAGTTCCGAAAATGTTGGCAGCCCCAAAAAGGCCTTAAAATGCATCTTATTCCTGCAAAAATCTTGATAACTTTGGAGGCCCAAAAAAGAGGCCTTTTTGAAAGTATTCTAAGAACACTGGTAATGTCCGCGGACATTAAAAGTTTCCATAGGCCATAGTTGAAATGTTTTACTCTATGGGTGTGATATGCTGCGGTGGAGATGGAGACGGGTGCAGCATCATCATCGTCATCTAGACCCCATAAAGTCCAGAAAATGTTGGTGACCCGAAAACAGTGTCAGAGAGCTCTGAATGTCCCAAAAATAGTTGCAGCCTGAAAAGGGCATTAATTCGCATCCTGGCCCCCTGAAATTCCCCAAAATATTTTTGGCCCGAAAAATGCATCCTACATCCCTGAAGTTCAGAAAATGTTGGCAGCACAAAACAGGCCTTAAAATACATATTAGGCCTGCAAAAATGTAGAAAACTTTGGAGGCCCAAAAAAGGGGTTTACAGACATCCTAGACCCACTAAAGTCCAGAAAATGTTGGCGGCCCAAAAACTGTGTCAGAGAGCTCTGAATGTCCCAAAAACATTTGCAATCTGAAAAGGGCATTAACCCGCATGCTAGACCCCTGAAATTCCCCAAAATATTTTGGCCACGAAAAATTCATCCTACACCCCAGAAAATTCAGAAAATGTTGGCAGCACAAAAAAGGCCTTAAAATACATATTAGGCCTGCAAAAATGTAGAAAACTTTGGAGGCCCAAAAAAGGGGTTTACAGGCATCCTAGACCACATAAAGTCCAGAAAATGTTGGTGGCCCAAAAACTGTGTCAGAGAGCTCTGAATGGCCCAAAAACGCTTGCAGCCTGAAAAGGGCATTAACCCGCATCCTAGACCCCTGAAATTCCTAAAAACATTCATGGCCCGAAAAATGCATCCTACACCCCTGAAAGTTCAGAAAATGTTGGCAGCCCCAAAAAGGCCTTAAAATGCATCTTATTCCTGCAAAAATCTTGATAACTTTCGAGGCCCAAAAAAGGGGTTTACATCCTAGACCCCATAAAGTCCAGAAAATGTTGGTGACCCGAAAACAGTGTCAGAGAGCTCTGAATGTCCCAAAAATATTTGCAGTCTGAAAAGGACATTAACCCGCATGCTAGACCCCTGAAATTTCCCAAAATATTTTGGCCACGAAAAATTCATCCTACACCCCTGAAAATTCAGAAAATATTGGCAGCACAAAACAGGCCTTAAAATACATATTAGGCCTGCAAAAATGTAGAAAACTTTGGAGGCCCAAAAAAGGGGTTTACAGACATCCTAGACCCACTAAAGTCCAGAAAATGTTGGCGGCCCAAAAACTGTGTCAGAGAGCTCTGAATGTCCCAAAAACATTTGCAATCTGAAAAGGGCATTAACCCGCATGCTAGACCCCTGAAATTCCCCAAAATATTTTGGCCACGAAAAATTCATCCTACACCCCAGAAAATTCAGAAAATGTTGGCAGCACAAAAAAGGCCTTAAAATACATATTAGGCCTGCAAAAATGTAGAAAACTTTGGAGGCCGAAAAAAGGGGTTTACAGGCATCCTAGACCACATAAAGTCCAGAAAATGTTGGTGGCCCAAAAACTGTGTCAGAGAGCTCTGAATGGCCCAAAAACGCTTGCAGCCTGAAAAGGGCATTAACCCGCATCCTAGACCCCTGAAATTCCTAAAAACATTCATGGCCCGAAAAATGCATCCTACACCCCTGAAAGTTCAGAAAATGTTGGCAGCCCCAAAAAGGCCTTAAAATGCATCTTATTCCTGCAAAAATCTTGATAACTTTCGAGGCCCAAAAAAGGGGTTTACATCCTAGACCCCATAAAGTCCAGAAAATGTTGGTGACCCGAAAACAGTGTCAGATAGCTCTGAATGTCCCAAAAATATTTGCAGTCTGAAAAGGACATTAACCCGCATGCTAGACCCCTGAAATTTCCCAAAATATTTTGGCCACGAAAAATTCATCCTACACCCCTGAAAATTCAGAAAATATTGGCAGCACAAAAAAGGCCTTAAAATACATATTAGGCCTCCAAAAATGTAGAAAACTTTGGAGGCCCAAAAAAGGGGTTTACAGGCATCCTAGACCCCCTAAAGTCCAGAAAATGTTGGTAGGCCAAAAACTGTGTCAGAGAGCTCTGAATGTCCCAAAAACGTTTGCAGCCTGAAAAGGGCATTAACCCACATCCTAGCCCCCTGAAATTCCCAAAAACATTCTTGGCCCGAAAAATGCATCCTACACCCCTGAAAGTTCAGAAAATGTTGGCAGCCCCAAAAAGGCCTTAAAATGCATCTTATTCCTGCAAAAATCTTGATAACTTTCGAGGCCCAAAAAAGGGGTTTACATCCTAGACCCCATAAAGTCCAGAAAATGTTGGTGACCTGAAAACAGTGTCAGAGAGCTCTGAATGTCCCAAAAATATTTGCAGCCTGAAAAGGGCATTAATCCGCATTCTGGCCCCCTGAAATTCCCCAAAATATTTTTGGCCCAAAAAATGCATCCTACATCCCTGAAGTTCAGAAAATGTTGGCAGCACAAAACAGGCCTTAAAATACATATTAGGCCTGCAAAAATGTAGAAAACTTTGGTTGCCCAAAAAAGGGGTTTACAGGCATCCTAGACCCCCTAAAGTCCAGAAAATGTTGGCGGCCCAAAAAACGGTGTCAGAGAGCTCTGAATGTCCCAAAAACGTTTGCAGCCTGAAAATGGCATTAACCCACATCCTAAACCCCTGAAATTCCCAAAAACATTTTTGGCCCGAAAAATGAATCCTACACCCCTTAAAGTTCAGAAAATATTGGCAGCCGCAAAAAGGCCTTAAAATGGATCTTATTCCTCCAAAAATCTTGATAACTTTGGAGGCCCAAAAAAGGGGTTTACATCCTAGACCCCATAAAGTCCAGAAAATGTTGGTGACCCGAAAACAGTGTCAGAGAGCTCTGAATGTCCCAAAAATATTTGCAGCCTGAAAAGGACATTAATCCGCATCCTGGCCCCCTGAAATTCCCCAAAATATTTTTGGCCCAAAAAATGCATCCTACATCCCTGAAGTTCAGAAAATGTTGGCAGCACAAAACAGGCCTTAAAATACATATTAGGCCTGCAAAAATGTAGAAAACTTTGGTTGCCCAAAAAAGGGGTTTACAGGCATCCTAGACCCCCTAAAGTCCAGAAAATGTTGGCGGCCCAAAAAACGGTGTCAGAGAGCTCTGAATGTCCCAAAAACGTTTGCAGCCTGAAAAGGGCATTAACCCACATCCTAAACCCCTGAAATTCCCAAAAACATCTTTGGCCCGAAAAATGAATCCTACACCCCTTAAAGTTCAGAAAATATTGGCAGCCGCAAAAAGGCCTTAAAATGCATCTTATTCCTCCAAAAATCTTGATAACTTTGGAGGCCCAAAAAAGGGGTTTACATCCTAGACCCCATAAAGTCCAGAAAATGTTGGTGACCCGAAAACAGTGTCAGAGAGCTCTGAATGTCCCAAAAATATTTGCAGCCTGAAAAGGGCATTAATCCGCATCCTGGCCCCCTGAAATTCCCCAAAATATTTTTGGCCCGAAAAATGCATCCTACATCCCTGAAGTTCAGAAAATGTTGGCAGCACAAAACAGGCCTTAAAATACACATTAGGCCTGCAAAAATGTAGAAAACTTTGGAGGCCCAAAAAAGGGGTTTACAGGCATCCTAGACCCACTAAAGTCCAGAAAATGTTGGCGGCCCAAAAACTGTGTCAGAGAGCTCTGAATGTCCCAAACACATTTGCAGTCTGAAAAGGGCATTAACTTGCATGCTAGACCCCTGAAATTCCCCAAAATATTTTGGCCATGAAAAATTCATCCTACACCCCTGAAAATTCAGAAAATGTTGGCAACACAAAAAAAGGCCTTAAAATACATATTAGGCCTCCAAAAATGTAGAAAACTCTGGAGGCCCAAAAAAGGGGTTTACAGGCATCCTAGAACCCCTAAAGTCCAGAAAATGTTGGTAGGCCAAAAACTGTGTCAGAGAGCTCTGAATGTCCCAAAAACGTTTGCAGCCTGAAAAGGGCATTAACCCACATCCTAAAACCCTGAAATTCCCAAAAACATTTTTGGCCCGAAAAATGCATCCTACACCCCTGAAAGTTCAGAAAATGTTGGCAGCCCCGAAAAGGCCTTAAAATGCATCTTATTCCTGCAAAAATCTTGATAACTTTGGAGGCCCAAAAAAGGGGTTTACATGCTAGACCCCATAAAGTCCAGAAAATGTTGGTGACCCGAAAACAGTGTCAGAGAGCTCTGAATGTCCCAAAAATAGTTGCAGCCTGAAAAGGGCATTAATCCGCATCCTGGCCCCCTGAAATTCCCCAAAATATTTTTGGCCCGAAAAATGCATCCTACATCCCTGAAGTTCAGAAAATGTTGGCAGCACAAAACAGGCCTTAAAATACATATTAGGCCTGCAAAAATGTAGAAAACTTTGGAGGCCCAAAAAAGGGGTTTACAGGCATCCTAGACCCACTAAAGTCCAGAAAATGTTGGCGGCCCAAAAACTGTGTCAGAGAGCTCTGAATGTCCCAAAAACATTTGCAATCTGAAAAGGGCATTAACCCGCATGCTAGACCCCTGAAATTCCCCAAAATATTTTGGCCACGAAAAATTCATCCTACACCCCTGAAAATTCAGAAAATGTTGGCAGCACAAAAAAGGCCTTAAAATACATATTAGGCCTCCAAAAATGTAGAAAACTTTGGAGGCCCAAAAAAGGGGTTTACAGGCATCCTAGACCCCCTAAAGTCCAGAAAATGTTGGTAGGCCAAAAACTGTGTCAGAGAGCTCTGAATGTCCCAAAAACGTTTGCAGCCTGAAAAGGGCATTAACCCACATCCTAACCCCCTGAAATTCCCAAAAACATTCTTGGCCCGAAAAATGCATCCTACACCCCTGAAAGTTCAGAAAATGTTGGCAGCCCCAAAAAGGCCTTAAAATGCATCTTATTCCTGCAAAAATCTTGATAACTTTGGTGGCCCAAAAAAGGGGTTTACATCCTAGACCCCATAAAGTCCAGAAAATGTTGGTGACCCGAAAACAGTGTCAGAGAGCTCTGAATGTCCCAAAAATATTTGCAGCCTGAAAAGGACATTAATCCGCATCCTGGCCCCCTGAAATTCCCCAAAATATTTTTGGCCCAAAAAATGCATCCTACATCCCTGAAGTTCAGAAAATGTTGGCAGCACAAAACAGGCCTTAAAATACATATTAGGCCTGCAAAAATGTAGAAAACTTTGGTTGCCCAAAAAAGGGGTTTACAGGCATCCTAGACCCCCTAAAGTCCAGAAAATGTTGGTGGCCCAAAAAACGGTGTCAGAGAGCTCTGAATGTCCCAAAAATATTTGCAGCCTGAAAAGGACATTAATCCGCATCCTGGCCCCCTGAAATTCCCCAAAATATTTTTGGCCCACAAAATGCATCCTACATCCCTGAAGTTCAGAAAATGTTGGCAGCACAAAACAGGCCTTAAAATACATATTAGGCCTGCAAAAATGTAGAAAACTTTGGTTGCCCAAAAAAGGGGTTTACAGGCATCCTAGACCCCCTAAAGTCCAGAAAATGTTGGCGGCCCAAAAAACGGTGTCAGAGAGCTCTGAATGTCCCAAAAACGTTTGCAGCCTGAAAAGGGCATTAACCCACATCCTAAACCCCTGAAATTCCCAAAAACATTTTTGGCCCGAAAAATGAATCCTACACCCCTTAAAGTTCAGAAAATATTGGCAGCCGCAAAAAGGCCTTAAAATGCATCTTATTCCTCCAAAAATCTTGATAACTTTGGAGGCCCAAAAAAGGGGTTTACATCCTAGACCCCATAAAGTCCAGAAAATGTTGGTGACCTGAAAACAGTGTCAGAGAGCTCTGAATGTCCCAAAACTATTTGCAGCCTAAAAAGGGCATTAATCCGCACCCTAGCCCCCTGAAATTCCCCAAAATATTTTTGGCCCAAAAAATGCATCCTACATCCCTGAAGTTCAGAAAATGTTGGCAGCACAAAACAGGCCTTAAAATACATATTAGGCCTGCAAAAATGTAGAAAATTTTGGAGGCCCAAAAAAGGGGTTTACAGGCATCCTAGACCCCCTAAAGTCCAGAAAATGTTGGCGGCCCAAAAACTGTGTCAGAGAGCTCTGAATGTCCCAAAAACATTTGCAGTCTGAAAAGGGCATTAACCCGCATGCTAGACCCCTGAAATTTCCCAAAATATTTTGGCCATGAAAAATTCATCCTACACCCCTGAAAATTCAGAAAATGTTGGCTGCACAAAAAAGACCTTAAAATACATATTAGGCCTCCAAAAATGTAGAAAACTTTGGAGGCCCAAAAAAGGGGTTTACAGGCATCCTAGACCCCCCTAAAGTCCAGAAAATGTTGGTAGGCCAAAAACTGTGTCAGAGAGCTCTGAATGTCCCAAAAACATTTGCAGCCTGAAAAGGGCATTAACCCACATCCTAAACCCCTGAAATTCCCAAAAACATTTTTGGCCCGAAAAATGCATCCTACACCCCTGAAAGTTCTGAAAATGTTGGCAGCCCCAAAAAGGATTTAAAATGCATCTTATTCCTGCAAAAATCTTGATAACTTTGGAGGCCCAAAAAAGGGGTTTACATCCTAGACCCCATAAAGTCCAGAAAATGTTGGTGACCCGAAAACAGTGTCAGAGAGCTCTGAATGTCCCAAAAATATGTGCAGCCTGAAAAGGGCATTAATCCGCATCCTGGCCCCCTGAAATTCCCCAAAATATTTTTGGCCCAAAAAATGCATCCTACATCCCTGAAGTTCAGAAAATGTTGGCAGCACAAAACAGGCCTTAAAATACATATTGGGCCTGCAAAAATGTAGAAAACTTTGGAGGCCCAAAAAAGGGGTTTACAGGCATCCTAGACCCCCTAAAGTCCAGAAAATGTTGGCGGCCCAAAAACTGTGTCAGAGAACTCTGAATGTCCCAAAAACGCTTGCAGCCTGAAAAGGGCATTAACCCGCATCCTGGTCCCCTGAAATTTCCCAAAATATTTTGGCCACGAAAAATTCATCCTACACCCCTGAAAATTCAGAAAATGTTGGCAGCACAAAAAAGGCCTTAAAATACATATTAGGCCTCCAAAAATGTAGAAAACCTTGGAGGCCCAAAAAAGGGGTATACAGGCATCCTAGACCCCCTAAAGTCCAGAAAATGTTGGCGGCCCAAAAACTGTGTCAGAGAGCTCTGAATGGCCCAAAAACGCTTGCAGCCTGAAAAGGGCATTAACCCGCATCCTAGACCCCTGAAATTCCCCAAAATATTTTGGCCACAAAAAATTCATCCTACACCCCTTAAAGTTCAGAAAATGTTGGCAGCCCAAAAAATGCCTTAAAATGCATCTTATTCCTGCAATAATCTTTAAAACTTTGGAGGCCCAAAAAAGGGGTTTTCAGGCATCCTAGACCCCATAAAGTCCAGAAAATGTTGGCGGCCCAAAAACTGTGTCAGAGAGCTCTGAATGTCCCAAAAACATTTGCAGTCTGAAAAGGGCATTAACCCGCATGCTAGACCCCTGAAATTCCCCAAAATATTTTGGCCACAAAAAATTCATCCTACACCCCTGAAAATTCAGAAAATGTTGGCAGCACAAAAAAGGCCTTAAAATACATATTAGGCCTCCAAAAATGTAGAAAACTTTGGAGGCCCAAAAAAGGGGTTTACAGGCATCCTAGACCCCCTAAAGTCCAGAAAATGTTGGTAGGCCAAAAACTGTGTCAGAGACCTCTGAATGTCCCAAAAACGTTTGCAGCCTGAAAAGGGCATTAACCCACATCCTAAACCCCTGAAATTCCCAAAAACATTTTTGGCCTGAAAAATGCATCCTACACCCCTGAAAGTTCAGAAAATGTTGGCAGCCCCAAAAAGGCCTTAAAATGCATCTTATTCCTGCAAAAATCTTGATAACTTTGGAGGCCCAAAAAAGGGGTTTACATCCTAGACCCCATAAAGTCCAGAAAATGTTGGTGACCCGAAAACAGTGTCAGAGAGCTCTGAATGTCCCAAAAATATTTGCAGCCTGAAAAGGGCATTAACCCGCATGCTAGACCCCTGAAATTCCCCAAAATATTTTGGCCACAAAAAATTCATCCTACACCCCTGAAAATTCAGAAAATGTTGGCAGCACAAAAAGGCCTTAAAATACATATTAGGCCTCCAAAAATGTAGAAAACTGTGGAGGCCCAAAAAAGGGGTTTACAGGCATCCTAGACCCCCTAAAGTCCAGAAAATGTTGGTGGCCCAAAAATTGTGTCAGAGAGCTCTGAATGGCCCAAAAACGCTTGCAGCCTGAAAAGGGCATTAACCCGCATACTAGACCCCTGAAATTCCTAAAAACATTTATCACCCGAAAAATGCATCCTACACCCCTTAAAGTTCAGAAAATGTTGGCAGCCCAAAAAATGCCTTAAAATGCATCTTATTCCTGCAATAATCTTTAAAACTTTGGAGGCCCAAAAAAGGGGTTTACAGGCATCCTAGACCCCCTAAAGTCCAGAAAATGTTGGTAGGCCAAAAACTGTGTCAGAGAGCTCTGAATGTCCCAAAACATTTGCAGTCTGAAAAGGGCATTAACCCGCATGCTAGACCCCTGAAATTCCCCAAAATATTTTGGCCACGAAAAATTCATCCTACACCCCTGAAAATTCAGAAAATGTTGGCAGCACAAAAAAGGCCTTAAAATACATATTAGGCCTCCAAAAATGTAGACAACTGTGGAGGCCCAAAAAAGGGGTTTACAGGCATCCTAGACCCCCTAAAGTCCAGAAAATGTTGGTGGCCCAAAAACTGTGTCAGAGAGCTCTGAATGGCCCAAAAACGCTTGCAGCCTGAAAAGGGCATTAACCCGCATCCTAGACCCCTGAAATTCCTAAAAACATTTATCGCCCGAAAAATGCATCCTACACCCCTTAAAGTTCAGAAAATGTTGTCAGCCCAAAAAATGCCTTAAAATGCATCTTATTCCTGCAATAATCTTTAAAACTTTGGAGGCCCAAAAAAGAGGTTTACAGGCATCCTAAACCCCCTAAAGTCCAGAAAATGTTGGTAGGCCAAAAACTGTGTCAGAGAGCTCTGAATGTCCCAAAAACATTTGCAGCCTGAAAAGGGCATTAACCCACATCCTAAACCCCTGAAATTCCCAAAAACATTTTTGGCCCGAAAAATGCATCCTACACCCCTGAAAGTTCTGAAAATGTTGGCAGCCCCAAAAAGGATTTAAAATGCATCTTATTCCTGCAAAAATCTTGATAACTTTGGAGGCCCAAAAAAGGGGTTTACATCCTAGACCCCATAAAGTCCAGAAAATGTTGGTGACCCGAAAACAGTGTCAGAGAGCTCTGAATGTCCCAAAAATATGTGCAACCTGAAAAGGGCATTAATCCGCATCCTGGCCCCCTGAAATTCCCCAAAATATTTTTGGCCCAAAAAATGCATCCTACATCCCTGAAGTTCAGAAAATGTTGGCAGCACAAAACAGGCCTTAAAATACATATTGGGCATGCAAAAATGTAGAAAACTTTGGAGGCCCAAAAAAGGGGTTTACAGGCATCCTAGACCCCCTAAAGTCCAGAAAATGTTGGCGGCCCAAAAACTGTGTCAGATAGCTCTGAATGTCCCAAAAACGCTTGCAGCCTGAAAAGGGCATTAACCCGCATCCTGGTCCCCTGAAATTTCCCAAAATATTTTGGCCACGAAAAATTCATCCTACACCACTGAAAATTCAGAAAATGTTGGCAGCACAAAAAAGGCCTTAAAATACATATTAGGCCTCCAAAAATGTAGAAAACCTTGGAGGCCCAAAAAAGGGGTATACAGGCATCCTAGACCCCCTAAAGTCCAGAAAATGTTGGCGGCCCAAAAACTGTGTCAGAGAGCTCTGAATGGCCCAAAAACGCTTGCAGCCTGAAAAGGGCATTAACCCGCATCCTAGACCCCTGAAATTCCTAAAAACATTTATGGCCCGAAAAATGCATCCTATACCCCTTAAAGTTCAGAAAATGTTGGCAGCCCAAAAAATGCCTTAAAATGCATCTTATTCCTGCAATAATCTTTAAAACTTTGGAGGCCCAAAAAAGGGGTTTTCAGGCATCCTAGACCCCATAAAGTCCAGAAAATGTTGGCGGCCCAAAAACTGTGTCAGAGAGCTCTGAATGTCCCAAAAACATTTGCAGTCTGAAAAGGGCATTAACCCGCATGCTAGACCCCTGAAATTCCCCAAAATATTTTGGCCACGAAAAATTCATCCTACACCCCTGAAAATTCAGAAAATGTTGGCAGCACAGAAAAGGCCTTAAAATACATATTAGGCCTCCAAAAATGTAGAAAACTTTGGAGGCCCAAAAAAGGGGTTTACAGGCATCCTAGACCCCCTAAAGTCCAGAAAATGTTGGTAGGCCAAAAACTGTGTCAGAGACCTCTGAATGTCCCAAAAACGTTTGCAGCCTGAAAAGGGCATTAACCCACATCCTAAACCCCTGAAATTCCCAAAAACATTTTTGGCCTGAAAAATGCATCCTACACCCCTGAAAGTTCAGAAAATGTTGGCAGCCCCAAAAAGGCCTTAAAATGCATCTTATTCCTGCAAAAATCTTGATAAATTTGGAGGCCCAAAAAAGGGGTTTACATCCTAGACCCCATAAAGTCCAGAAAATGTTGGTGACCCGAAAACAGTGTCAGAGAGCTCTGAATATCCCAAAAATATTTGCAGTCTGAAAAGGGCATTAATCCGCATCCTGGCCCCCTGAAATTCCCCAAAATATTTTTGGCCCAAAAAATGCATCCTACATCCCTGAAGTTCAGAAAACGTTGGCAGCAGAAAACAGGCCTTAAAATACATATTAGGCCTGCAAAAATGTAGAAAACATTGGAGGCCCAAAAAAGGGGTTTACAGGCATCCTAGACCCCCTAAAGTCCAGAAAATGTTGGTAGGCCAAAAACTGTGTCAGAGAGCTCTGAATGTCCCAAAAACATTTGCAGCCTGAAAAGGGCATTAACCCACATCCTAAACCCCTGAAATTCCCAAAAACATTTTTGGCCCGAAAAATGCATCCTACACCCCTGAAAGTTCTGAAAATGTTGGCAGCCCCAAAAAGGATTTAAAATGCATCTTATTCCTGCAAAAATCTTGATAACTTTGGAGGCCCAAAAAAGGGGTTTACATCCTAGACCCCATAAAGTCCAGAAAATGTTGGCGGCCCAAAAACTGTGTCAGAGAGCTCTGAATGTCCCAAAAACGCTTGCAGCCTGAAAAGGGCATTAACCCGCATCCTGGTCCCCTGAAATTTCCCAAAATATTTTGGCCACGAAAAATGCATCCTACACCCCTTAAAGTTCAGAAAATGTTGGCAGCCCAAAAAATGCCTTAAAATGCATCTTATTCCTGCAATAATCTTTAAAACTTTGGAGGCCCAAAAAAGGGGTTTTCAGGCATCCTAGACCCCATAAAGTCCAGAAAATGTTGGCGGCCCAAAAACTGTGTCAGAGAGCTCTGAATGTCCCAAAAACATTTGCAGTCTGAAAAGGGTATTAACCCGCATGCTAGACCCCTGAAATTCCCCAAAATATTTTGGCCACAAAAAATTCATCCTACACCCCTGAAAATTCAGAAAATGTTGGCAGCACAAAAAAGGCCTTAAAATACATATTAGGCCTCCAAAAATGTAGAAAAATTTGGAGGCCCAAAAAAGGGGTTTACAGGCATCCTAGACCCCCTAAAGTCCAGAAAATGTTGGTAGGCCAAAAACTGTGTCAGAGACCTCTGAATGTCCCAAAAACGTTTGCAGCCTGAAAAGGGCATTAACCCACATCCTAAACCCCTGAAATTCCCAAAAACATTTTTGGCCTGAAAAATGCATCCTACACCCCTGAAAGTTCAGAAAATGTTGGCAGCCCCAAAAAGGCCTTAAAATGCATCTTATTCCTGCAAAAATCTTGATAAATTTGGAGGCCCAAAAAAGGGGTTTACATCCTAGACCCCATAAAGTCCAGAAAATGTTGGTGACCCGAAAACAGTGTCAGAGAGCTCTGAATATCCCAAAAATATTTGCAGTCTGAAAAGGGCATTAATCCGCATCCTGGCCCCCTGAAATTCCCCAAAATATTTTTGGCCCAAAAAATGCATCCTACATCCATGAAGTTCAGAAAACGTTGGCAGCAGAAAACAGGCCTTAAAATACATATTAGGCCTGCAAAAATGTAGAAAACTTTGGAGGCCCAAAAAAGGGGTTTACAGGCATCCTACACCCCCTAAAGTCCAGAAAATGTTGGCAGGCCAAAAACTGTGTCAGGGAGCTCTGAATGTCCCAAAAACGTGTGCAGCCTGAAAAGGGCATTAACCCACATCCTAAACCCCTGAAATTCCCAAAAACATTTTTAGCCTGAAAAATGCATCCTACACCCCTGAAAGTTCAGAAAATGTTGGCAGCCCCAAAAAGGCCTTAAAATGCATCTTATTCCTGCAAAAATCTTGATAGCTTTGGAGGCCCAAAAAAGGGGTTTACATCCTAGACCCCATAAAGTCCAGAAAACGTTGGTGACCCGAAAACAGTGTCAGAGAGCTCTGAATGTCCCAAAAATGTTTGCAGCCTGAAAAGGGCATTAATCCGCATCCTGGCCCCCTGAAATTCCCCAAAATATTTTTGGCCCAAAAAATGCATCCTACATCCCTGAAAATTCAGAAAATGTTGGCAGCACAAAAAAGGCCTTAAAATACATATTAGGCCTGCAAAAATGTAGAAAACTTTGGAGGCCCAAAAAAGGGGTTTACAGGCCTCCTAGACCAAATAAAGTCCAGAAAATGTTGGTGGCCCAAAAACTGTGTCAGAGAGCTCTGAATGGCCCAAAAACGCTTGCAGCCTGAAAACGGCATTAACCTGCATCCTAGACCCCTGAAATTCCTAAAAACATTTATGGCCCGAAAAATGCATCCTACACCCCTTAAAGTTCAGAAACTGTTGGCAGCCCAAAAAATGCCTTAAAATGCATCTTATTCCTGCAATAATCTTTAAAACTTTGGAGGCCCAAAAAAGGGGTTTGCAGGCATGCTAGACCCCATAAAGTCCAGAAAATGTTGGTGACCCGAAAACGGTGTCAGAGAGCTCTGAATGTCCCAAAAATATTTGCAGCCTGAAAAGGGCATTAATCCACATCCTGGCCCCCTGAAATTCCCCAAAATATTTTTGGCCCAAAAAATGCATCCTACATCCCTGAAGTTCAGAAAATGTTGGCAGCACAAAACAGGCCTTAAAATACATATTAGGCCTGCAAAAATGTAGAAAACTTTGGAGGCCTAAAAAAAGGGGTTAACAGGCATCCTAGACCCCCTAAAGTCCAGAAAATGTTGGCGGCCCAAAAACTGTGTCAGAGAGCTCTGAATGTCCCAAAAACATTTGCAGTCTGAAAAGGGCATTAACCCGCATGCTAGACCCCTGAATTTTCCCAAAATATTTTGGCCACAAAAATTCATCCTACACCCCTGAAAATTCAGAAAATGTTGGCAGCACAGAAAAGGCCTTAAAATACATATTAGGCAAATGTAGAAAACTTTGGAGGCCCAAAAAAGGGGTTTACAGGCATCCTAGACCCCCTAAAGTCCAGAAAATGTTGGTGGCCCAAAAACTGTGTCAGAGAGCTCTGAATGTCCCAAAAACATTTGCAGTCTGAAAAGGGCATTAACCCGCATGCTAGACCCCTGAATTTTCCCAAAATATTTTGGCCACAAAAATTCATCCTACACCCCTGAAAATTCAGAAAATGTTGGCAGCACAGAAAAGGCCTTAAAATACATATTAGGCAAATGTAGAAAACTTTGGAGGCCCAAAAAAGGGGTTTACAGGCATCCTAGACCCCCTAAAGTCCAGAAAATGTTGGTAGGCGGCCAAAAACTGTTTCAGAGAGCGCTGAATGTCCCAAAAACGTTTGCAGCCTGAAAAGGGCATTAACCCGCATGCTAGACCCCTGAAATTCCCCAAAATATTTTGGCCACGAAAAATTCATCCTACACCCCTGAAAATTCAGAAAATGTTGGCAGCACAAAACAGGCCTTAAAATACATATTAGGCCTGCAAAAATGTAGAAAACTTTGGAGGCCCAAAAAAGGGGTTTACAGGCATTCTAGACCCCCTAAAGTCCAGAAAATGTTGGTGGCCCAAAAACTGTGTCAGAGACCTCTGAATGGCCCAAAAACATTTGCAGCCTGAAAAGGGCATTAACCCGCATCCTAGACCCCTGAAATTCCTAAAAACATTTATGGCCCGAAAAATGCATCCTACACCCCTTAAAGTTCAGAAAATGTTGGCAGCCCAAAAAATGCCTTAAAATGCATCTTATTCCTGCAATAATCTTTAAAACTTTGGAGGCCCAAAAAAGGGGTTTTCAGGCATCCTAGACCCCATAAAGTCCAGAAAATGTTGGCGGCCCAAAAACTGTGTCAGAGAGCTCTGAATGTCCCAAAAACATTTGCAGTCTGAAAAGGGTATTAACCCGCATGCTAGACCCCTGAAATTCCCCAAAATATTTTGGCCACAAAAAATTCATCCTACACCCCTGAAAATTCAGAAAATGTTGGCAGCACAAAAAAGGCCTTAAAATACATATTAGGCCTCCAAAAATGTAGAAAACTTTGGAGGCCCAAAAAAGGGGTTTACAGGCATCCTAGACCCCCTAAAGTCCAGAAAATGTTGGTAGGCCAAAAACTGTGTCAGAGACCTCTGAATGTCCCAAAAACGGTTGCAGCCTGAAAAGGGCATTAACCCACATCCTAAACCCCTGAAATTCCCAAAAACATTTTTGGGCTGAAAAATGCATCCTACACCCCTGAAAGTTCAGAAAATGTTGGCAGCCCCAAAAAGGCCTTAAAATGCATCTTATTCCTGCAAAAATCTTGATAAATTTGGAGGCCCAAAAAAGGGGTTTACATCCTAGACCCCATAAAGTCCAGAAAATGTTGGTGACCCGAAAACAGTGTCAGAGAGCTCTGAATATCCCAAAAATATTTGCAGTCTGAAAAGGGCATTAATCCGCATCCTGGCCCCCTGAAATTCCCCAAAATATTTTTGGCCCAAAAAATGCATCCTACATCCCTGAAGTTCAGAAAACGTTGGCAGCAGAAAACAGGCCTTAAAATACATATTAGGCCTGCAAAAATGTAGAAAACTTTGGAGGCCCAAAAAAGGGGTTTACAGGCCTCCTAGACCAAATAAAGTCCAGAAAATGTTGGTGGCCCAAAAACTGTGTCAGAGAGCTCTGAATGGCACAAAAACGCTTGCAGCCTGAAAACAGCATTAACCCGCATCCTAGACCCCTGAAATTCCTAAAAACATTTATGGCCCGAAAAATGCATCCTACACCCCTTAAAGTTCAGAAACTGTTGGCAGCCCAAAAAATGCCTTAAAATGCATCTTATTCCTGCAATAATCTTTAAAACTTTGGAGGCCCAAAAAAGGGGTTTGCAGGCATGCTAGACCCCATAAAGTCCAGAAAATGTTGGTGACCCGAAAACGGTGTCAGAGAGCTCTGAATGTCCCAAAAATATTTGCAGCCTGAAAAGGGCATTAATCCACATCCTGGCCCCCTGAAATTCCCCAAAATATTTTTGGCCCAAAAAATGCATCCTACATCCCTGAAGTTCAGAAAATGTTGGCAGCACAAAACAGGCCTTAAAATACATATTAGGCCTGCAAAAATGTAGAAAACTTTGGAGGCCTAAAAAAAGGGGTTAACAGGCATCCTAGACCCCCTAAAGTCCAGAAAATGTTGGCGGCCCAAAAACTGTGTCAGAGAGCTCTGAATGTCCCAAAAACATTTGCAGTCTGAAAAGGGCATTAACCCGCATGCTAGACCCCTGAATTTTCCCAAAATATTTTGGCCACAAAAATTCATCCTACACCCCTGAAAATTCAGAAAATGTTGGCAGCACAGAAAAGGCCTTAAAATACATATTAGGCAAATGTAGAAAACTTTGGAGGCCCAAAAAAGGGGTTTACAGGCATCCTAGACCCCCTAAAGTCCAGAAAATGTTGGTAGGCGGCCAAAAACTGTTTCAGAGAGCGCTGAATGTCCCAAAAACGTGTGCAGCCTGAAAAGGGCATTAACCCACATCCTAAACCCCTGAAATTCCCAAAAACATTTTTGGCCCGAAAAATGCATCCTACACCCCTGAAAGTTCAGAAAATGTTGGCAGCCCCAAAAAGGCCTTAAAATGCATCTTATTCCTGCAAAAATCTTGATAACTTTGGAGGCCCAAAAAAGGGGTTTACATCCTAGACCCCATAAAGTCCAGAAAATGTTGGTGACCCGAAAACAGTGTCAGAGAGCTCTGAATGTCCCAAAAATATTTGCAGCCTGAAAAGGGCATTAATCCGCATCCTGGCCCCCTGAAATTCCCCAAAATATTTTTGGCCCAAAAAATGCATCCTACATCCCTGAAGTTCAGAAAATGTTGGCAGCACAAAACAGGCCTTAAAATACATATTAGGCCTGCAAAAATGTAGAAAACTTTGGAGGCCCAAAAAAGGGGTTTACAGGCATCCTAGACCCCCTAAAGTCCAGAAAATGTTGGCGGCCCAGAAACTGTGCCAGAGAGCTCTGAATGTCCCAAAAACATTTGCAGTCTGAAAAGGGCATTAACCCGCATGCTAGACCCCTGAAATTCCCCAAAATATTTTGGCCGCGAAAAATTCATCCTACACCCCTGAAAATTCAGAAAATATTGGCAGCACAAAAAAGGCCTTAAAATACATATTAGGCCTCCAAAAATGTAGAAAACTTTGGAGGCCCAAAAAAGGGGTTTACAGGCATCCTAGACCCCCTAAAGTCCAGAAAATGTTGGTAGGCCAAAAACTGTGTCAGAGAGCTCTGAATGTCCCAAAAACATTTGCAGCCTGAAACGGGCATTAACCCACATCCTAAACCCCTGAAATTCCCAAAAACATTTTTGGCCCGAAAAATGCATCCTACACCCCTGAAAGTTCAGAAAATGTTGGCAGCCCCAAAAAGGCCTTAAAATGCATCTTATTCCTGCAAAAATCTTGATAAATTTGGAGGCCCAAAAAAGGGGTTTACATCCTAGACCCCATAAAGTCCAGAAAATGTTGGTGACCCGAAAACAGTGTCAGAGAGCTCTGAATATCCCAAAAATATTTTCAGTCTGAAAAGGGCATTAATCCGCATCCTGGCCCCCTGAAATTCCCCAAAATATTTTTGGCCCAAAAATGCATCCTACATCCCTGAAGTTCAGAAAACGTTGGCAGCAGAAAACAGGCCTTAAAATAAATATTAGGCCTGCAAAAATGTAGAAAACTTTGGAGGCCCAAAAAACGGGTTTACAGGCATCCTAGACCCCCTAAAGTCCAGAAAATGTTGGCGGCCCAAAAACTGTGTCAGAGAGCTCTGAATGTCCCAAAAACATTTGCAGTCTGAAAAGGGCATTAACCCGCATGCTAGACCCCTGAAATTCCCCAAAATATTTTGGCCACGAAAAATTCATCCTACACCCCTGAAAATTCAGAAAATGTTGGCAGCACAAAAAAGGCCTTAAAATACATATTAGGCCTGCAAAAATGTAGAAAACTTTGGAGGCCCAAAAAAGGGGTTTACAGGCCTCCTAGACCACATAAAGTCCAGAAAATGTTGGTGGCCCAAAAACTGTGTCAGAGAGCTCTGAATGGCCCAAAAACGCTTGCAGCCTAAAAACGGCATTAACCCGCATCCTAGACCCCTGAAATTCCTAAAAACATTTATGGCCCGAAAAATGCATCCTACACCCCTTAAAGTTCAGAAACTGTTGGCAGCCCAAAAAATGCCTTAAAATGCATCTTATTCCTGCAATAATCTTTAAAACTTTGGAGGCCCAAAAAAGGGGTTTGCAGGCATGCTAGACCCCATAAAGTCCAGAAAATGTTGGTGACCCGAAAACGGTGTCAGAGAGCTCTGAATGTCCCAAAAATATTTGCAGCCTGAAAAGGGCATTAATCCACATCCTGGCCCCCTGAAATTCCCCAAAATATTTTTGGCCCAAAAAATGCATCCTACATCCCTGAAGTTCAGAAAATGTTGGCAGCACAAAACAGGCCTTAAAATACATATTAGGCCTGCAAAAATGTAGAAAACTTTGGAGGCCTAAAAAAAGGGGTTAACAGGCATCCTAGACCCCCTAAAGTCCAGAAAATGTTGGCGGCCCGAAAACTGTGTCAGAGAGCTCTGAATGTCCCAAAAACATTTGCAGTCTGAAAAGGGCATTAACCCGCATGCTAGACCCCTGAATTTTCCCAAAATATTTTGGCCACAAAAATTCATCCTACACCCCTGAAAATTCAGAAAATGTTGGCAGCACAGAAAAGGCCTTAAAATACATATTAGGCAAATGTAGAAAACTTTGGAGGCCCAAAAAAGGGGTTTACAGGCATCCTAGACCCCCTAAAGTCCAGAAAATGTTGGTGGCCCAAAAACTGTGTCAGAGAGCTCTGAATGTCCCAAAAACATTTGCAGTCTGAAAAGGGCATTAACCCGCATGCTAGACCCCTGAATTTTCCCAAAATATTTTGGCCACAAAAATTCATCCTACACCCCTGAAAATTCAGAAAATGTTGGCAGCACAGAAAAGGCCTTAAAATACATATTAGACAAATGTAGAAAACTTTGGAGGCCCAAAAAAGGGGTTTACAGGCATCCTAGACCCCCTAAAGTCCAGAAAATGTTGGTAGGCGGCCAAAAACTGTTTCAGAGAGCGCTGAATGTCCCAAAAACGTTTGCAGCCTGAAAAGGGCATTAACCCACATCCTAAACCCCTGAAATTCCCAAAAACATTTTTGGCCCGAAAAATGCATCCTACACCCCTGAAAGTTCAGAAAATGTTGGCAGCCCCAAAAAGGCCTTAAAATGCATCTTATTCCTGCAAGAATCTTGATAACTTTGGAGGCCCAAAAAAGGGGTTTACATCCTAGACCCCATAAAGTCCAGAAAATGTTGGTGACCCGAAAACAGTGTCAGAGAGCTCTGAATGTCCCAAAAATATTTGCAGCCTGAAAAGGGCATTAATCCGCATCCTGGCCCCCTGAAATTCCCCAAAATATTTTTGGCCCAAAAATGCAACCTATATCCCTGAAGTTCAGAAAATGTTGGCAGCACAAAACAGGCCTTAAAATACATATTAGGCCTGCAAAAATGTAGAAAACTTTGGAGGCCCAAAAAAGGGGTTTACAGGCATTCTAGACCCCCTAAAGTCCAGAAAATGTTGGTGGCCCAAAAACTGTGTCAGAGACCTCTGAATGGCCCAAAAACATTTGCAGCCTGAAAAGGGCATTAACCCGCATCCTAGACCCCTGAAATTCCTAAAAACATTTATGGCCCGAAAAATGCATCCTACACCCCTTAAAGTTCAGAAAATGTTGGCAGCCCAAAAAATGCCTTAAAATGCATCTTATTCCTGCAATAATCTTTAAAACTTTGGAGGCCCAAAAAAGGGGTTTGCAGGCATGCTAGACCCCATAAAGTCCAGAAAATATTGGTGACCCGAAAACAGTGTCAGAGAGCTCTGAATGTCCCAAAAATATTTGCAGCCTGAAAAGGGCATTAATCCGCATCCTGGCCCCCTGAAATTCCCCAAAATATTTTTGGCCCAAAAAATGCATCCTACATCCCTGAAGTTCAGAAATTGTTGGCAGCACAAAACAGGCCTTAAAATACATATTAGGCCTGCAAAAATGTAGAAAACTTTGGAGGCCTCAAAAAAGGGATTAACAGGCATCCTAGACCCCCTAAAGTCCAGAAAATGTTGGCAGCCCAAAATCTGTGTCAGAGAGCTCTGAATGTCCCAAAAACATTTGCAGTCTGAACAGGGCATTAACCCGCATGCTAGACCCCTGAATTTTCCCAAAATATTTTGGCCACAAAAATTCATCCTACACTCCTGAAAATTCAGAAAATGTTGGCAGCACAGAAAAGGCCTTAAAAAACATATTAGGCAAATGTAGAAAACTTTGGAGGCCCAAAAAAGGGGTTTACAGGCATCCTAGACCCCATAAAGTCCAGAAAATGTTGGCGGCCCAAAAACTGTGTCAGAGAGCTCTGAATGTCCCAAAAACATTTGCAGTCTGAAAAGGGTATTAACCCGCATGCTAGACCCCTGAAATTCCCCAAAATATTTTGGCCACAAAAAATTCATCCTACACCCCTGAAAATTCAGAAAATGTTGGCAGCACAAAAAAGGCCTTAAAATACATATTAGGCCTCCAAAAATGTAGAAAACTTTGGAGGCCCAAAAAAGGGGTTTACAGGCATCCTAGACCCCCTAAAGTCCAGAAAATGTTGGTAGGCCAAAAACTGTGTCAGAGACCTCTGAATGTCCCAAAAACGGTTGCAGCCTGAAAAGGGCATTAACCCACATCCTAAACCCCTGAAATTCCCAAAAACATTTTTGGGCTGAAAAATGCATCCTACACCCCTGAAAGTTCAGAAAATGTTGGCAGCCCCAAAAAGGCCTTAAAATGCATCTTATTCCTGCAAAAATCTTGATAAATTTGGAGGCCCAAAAAAGGGGTTTACATCCTAGACCCCATAAAGTCCAGAAAATGTTGGTGACCCGAAAACAGTGTCAGAGAGCTCTGAATATCCCAAAAATATTTGCAGTCTGAAAAGGGCATTAATCCGCATCCTGGCCCCCTGAAATTCCCCAAAATATTTTTGGCCCAAAAAATGCATCCTACATCCCTGAAGTTCAGAAAACGTTGGCAGCAGAAAACAGGCCTTAAAATACATATTAGGCCTGCAAAAATGTAGAAAACTTTGGAGGCCCAAAAAAGGGGTTTACAGGCCTCCTAGACCAAATAAAGTCCAGAAAATGTTGGTGGCCCAAAAACTGTGTCAGAGAGCTCTGAATGGCACAAAAACGCTTGCAGCCTGAAAACGGCATTAACCCGCATCCTAGACCCCTGAAATTCCTAAAAACATTTATGGCCCGAAAAATGCATCCTACACCCCTTAAAGTTCAGAAACTGTTGGCAGCCCAAAAAATGCCTTAAAATGCATCTTATTCCTGCAATAATCTTTAAAACTTTGGAGGCCCAAAAAAGGGGTTTGCAGGCATGCTAGACCCCATAAAGTCCAGAAAATGTTGGTGACCCGAAAACGGTGTCAGAGAGCTCTGAATGTCCCAAAAATATTTGCAGCCTGAAAAGGGCATTAATCCACATCCTGGCCCCCTGAAATTCCCCAAAATATTTTTGGCCCAAAAAATGCATCCTACATCCCTGAAGTTCAGAAAATGTTGGCAGCACAAAACAGGCCTTAAAATACATATTAGGCCTGCAAAAATGTAGAAAACTTTGGAGGCCTAAAAAAAGGGGTTAACAGGCATCCTAGACCCCCTAAAGTCCAGAAAATGTTGGCGGCCCAAAAACTGTGTCAGAGAGCTCTGAATGTCCCAAAAACATTTGCAGTCTGAAAAGGGCATTAACCCGCATGCTAGACCCCTGAATTTTCCCAAAATATTTTGGCCACAAAAATTCATCCTACACCCCTGAAAATTCAGAAAATGTTGGCAGCACAGAAAAGGCCTTAAAATACATATTAGGCAAATGTAGAAAACTTTGGAGGCCCAAAAAAGGGGTTTACAGGCATCCTAGACCCCCTAAAGTCCAGAAAATGTTGGTAGGCGGCCAAAAACTGTTTCAGAGAGCGCTGAATGTCCCAAAAACGTGTGCAGCCTGAAAAGGGCATTAACCCACATCCTAAACCCCTGAAATTCCCAAAAACATTTTTGGCCCGAAAAATGCATCCTACACCCCTGAAAGTTCAGAAAATGTTGGCAGCCCCAAAAAGGCCTTAAAATGCATCTTATTCCTGCAAAAATCTTGATAACTTTGGAGGCCCAAAAAAGGGGTTTACATCCTAGACCCCATAAAGTCCAGAAAATGTTGGTGACCCGAAAACAGTGTCAGAGAGCTCTGAATGTCCCAAAAATATTTGCAGCCTGAAAAGGGCATTAATCCGCATCCTGGCCCCCTGAAATTCCCCAAAATATTTTTGGCCCAAAAAATGCATCCTACATCCCTGAAGTTCAGAAAATGTTGGCAGCACAAAACAGGCCTTAAAATACATATTAGGCCTGCAAAAATGTAGAAAACTTTGGAGGCCCAAAAAAGGGGTTTACAGGCATCCTAGACCCCCTAAAGTCCAGAAAATGTTGGCGGCCCAGAAACTGTGCCAGAGAGCTCTGAATGTCCCAAAAACATTTGCAGTCTGAAAAGGGCATTAACCCGCATGCTAGACCCCTGAAATTCCCCAAAATATTTTGGCCGCGAAAAATTCATCCTACACCCCTGAAAATTCAGAAAATATTGGCAGCACAAAAAAGGCCTTAAAATACATATTAGGCCTCCAAAAATGTAGAAAACTTTGGAGGCCCAAAAAAGGGGTTTACAGGCATCCTAGACCCCCTAAAGTCCAGAAAATGTTGGTAGGCCAAAAACTGTGTCAGAGAGCTCTGAATGTCCCAAAAACATTTGCAGCCTGAAACGGGCATTAACCCACATCCTAAACCCCTGAAATTCCCAAAAACATTTTTGGCCCGAAAAATGCATCCTACACCCCTGAAAGTTCAGAAAATGTTGGCAGCCCCAAAAAGGCCTTAAAATGCATCTTATTCCTGCAAAAATCTTGATAAATTTGGAGGCCCAAAAAAGGGGTTTACATCCTAGACCCCATAAAGTCCAGAAAATGTTGGTGACCCGAAAACAGTGTCAGAGAGCTCTGAATATCCCAAAAATATTTTCAGTCTGAAAAGGGCATTAATCCGCATCCTGGCCCCCTGAAATTCCCCAAAATATTTTTGGCCCAAAAATGCATCCTACATCCCTGAAGTTCAGAAAACGTTGGCAGCAGAAAACAGGCCTTAAAATAAATATTAGGCCTGCAAAAATGTAGAAAACTTTGGAGGCCCAAAAAACGGGTTTACAGGCATCCTAGACCCCCTAAAGTCCAGAAAATGTTGGCGGCCCAAAAACTGTGTCAGAGAGCTCTGAATGTCCCAAAAACATTTGCAGTCTGAAAAGGGCATTAACCCGCATGCTAGACCCCTGAAATTCCCCAAAATATTTTGGCCACGAAAAATTCATCCTACACCCCTGAAAATTCAGAAAATGTTGGCAGCACAAAAAAGGCCTTAAAATACATATTAGGCCTGCAAAAATGTAGAAAACTTTGGAGGCCCAAAAAAGGGGTTTACAGGCCTCCTAGACCACATAAAGTCCAGAAAATGTTGGTGGCCCAAAAACTGTGTCAGAGAGCTCTGAATGGCCCAAAAACGCTTGCAGCCTAAAAACGGCATTAACCCGCATCCTAGACCCCTGCAATTCCTAAAAACATTTATGGCCCGAAAAATGCATCCTACACCCCTTAAAGTTCAGAAACTGTTGGCAGCCCAAAAAATGCCTTAAAATGCATCTTATTCCTGCAATAATCTTTAAAACTTTGGAGGCCCAAAAAAGGGGTTTGCAGGCATGCTAGACCCCATAAAGTCCAGAAAATGTTGGTGACCCGAAAACGGTGTCAGAGAGCTCTGAATGTCCCAAAAATATTTGCAGCCTGAAAAGGGCATTAATCCACATCCTGGCCCCCTGAAATTCCCCAAAATATTTTTGGCCCAAAAAATGCATCCTACATCCCTGAAGTTCAGAAAATGTTGGCAGCACAAAACAGGCCTTAAAATACATATTAGGCCTGCAAAAATGTAGAAAACTTTGGAGGCCTAAAAAAAGGGGTTAACAGGCATCCTAGACCCCCTAAAGTCCAGAAAATGTTGGCGGCCCGAAAACTGTGTCAGAGAGCTCTGAATGTCCCAAAAACATTTGCAGTCTGAAAAGGGCATTAACCCGCATGCTAGACCCCTGAATTTTCCCAAAATATTTTGGCCACAAAAATTCATCCTACACCCCTGAAAATTCAGAAAATGTTGGCAGCACAGAAAAGGCCTTAAAATACATATTAGGCAAATGTAGAAAACTTTGGAGGCCCAAAAAAGGGGTTTACAGGCATCCTAGACCCCCTAAAGTCCAGAAAATGTTGGTGGCCCAAAAACTGTGTCAGAGAGCTCTGAATGTCCCAAAAACATTTGCAGTCTGAAAAGGGCATTAACCCGCATGCTAGACCCCTGAATTTTCCCAAAATATTTTGGCCACAAAAATTCATCCTACACCCCTGAAAATTCAGAAAATGTTGGCAGCACAGAAAAGGCCTTAAAATACATATTAGGCAAATGTAGAAAACTTTGGAGGCCCAAAAAAGGGGTTTACAGGCATCCTAGACCCCCTAAAGTCCAGAAAATGTTGGTAGGCGGCCAAAAACTGTTTCAGAGAGCGCTGAATGTCCCAAAAACGTTTGCAGCCTGAAAAGGGCATTAACCCACATCCTAAACCCCTGAAATTCCCAAAAACATTTTTGGCCCGAAAAATGCATCCTACACCCCTGAAAGTTCAGAAAATGTTGGCAGCCCCAAAAAGGCCTTAAAATGCATCTTATTCCTGCAAGAATCTTGATAACTTTGGAGGCCCAAAAAAGGGGTTTACATCCTAGACCCCATAAAGTCCAGAAAATGTTGGTGACCCGAAAACAGTGTCAGAGAGCTCTGAATGTCCCAAAAATATTTGCAGCCTGAAAAGGGCATTAATCCGCATCCTGGCCCCCTGAAATTCCCCAAAATATTTTTGGCCCAAAAATGCAACCTATATCCCTGAAGTTCAGAAAATGTTGGCAGCACAAAACAGGCCTTAAAATACATATTAGGCCTGCAAAAATGTAGAAAACTTTGGAGGCCCAAAAAAGGGGTTTACAGGCATTCTAGACCCCCTAAAGTCCAGAAAATGTTGGTGGCCCAAAAACTGTGTCAGAGACCTCTGAATGGCCCAAAAACATTTGCAGCCTGAAAAGGGCATTAACCCGCATCCTAGACCCCTGAAATTCCTAAAAACATTTATGGCCCGAAAAATGCATCCTACACCCCTTAAAGTTCAGAAAATGTTGGCAGCCCAAAAAATGCCTTAAAATGCATCTTATTCCTGCAATAATCTTTAAAACTTTGGAGGCCCAAAAAAGGGGTTTGCAGGCATGCTAGACCCCATAAAGTCCAGAAAATATTGGTGACCCGAAAACAGTGTCAGAGAGCTCTGAATGTCCCAAAAATATTTGCAGCCTGAAAAGGGCATTAATCCGCATCCTGGCCCCCTGAAATTCCCCAAAATATTTTTGGCCCAAAAAATGCATCCTACATCCCTGAAGTTCAGAAATTGTTGGCAGCACAAAACAGGCCTTAAAATACATATTAGGCCTGCAAAAATGTAGAAAACTTTGGAGGCCTCAAAAAAGGGATTAACAGGCATCCTAGACCCCCTAAAGTCCAGAAAATGTTGGCAGCCCAAAATCTGTGTCAGAGAGCTCTGAATGTCCCAAAAACATTTGCAGTCTGAACAGGGCATTAACCCGCATGCTAGACCCCTGAATTTTCCCAAAATATTTTGGCCACAAAAATTCATCCTACACTCCTGAAAATTCAGAAAATGTTGGCAGCACAGAAAAGGCCTTAAAAAACATATTAGGCAAATGTAGAAAACTTTGGAGGCCCAAAAAAGGGGTTTACAGGCATCCTAGACCCCCTTAAGTCCAGAAAATGTTGGTGGCCCAAAAACTGTGTCAGAGAGCTCTGAATGTCCCAAAAACATTTGCAGTCTGAAAAGGGCATTAACCCGCATGCTAGACCCCTGAATTTTCCCAAAATATTTTGGCCACAAAAATTCATCCTACACCCCTGAAAATTCAGAAAATGTTGGCAGCACAGAAAAGGCCTTAAAATACATATTAGGCCTGCAAAAATGCAGAAAACTTTGGAGGCCCAAAAAAGGGGTTTACAGGCATTCTAGACCCCCTAAAGTCCAGAAAATGTTGGTGGCCCAAAAACTGTGTCAGAGACCTCTGAATGGCCCAAAAACATTTGCAGCCTGAAAAGGGCATTAACCCGCATCCTAGACCCCTGAAATTCCTAAAAACATTTATGGCCCGAAAAATGCATCCTACACCACTTAAAGTTCAGAAAATGTTGGCAGCCCAAAAAATGCCTTAAAATGCATCTTATTCCTGCAATAATCTTTAAAACTTTGGAGGCCCAAAAAAGGGGTTTGCAGGCATGCTAGACCCCATAAAGTCCAGAAAATATTGGTGACCCGAAAACAGTGTCAGAGAGCTCTGAATGTCCCAAAAATATTTGCAGCCTGAAAAGGGCATTAATCCGCATCCTGGCCCCCTGAAATTCCCCAAAATATTTTTGGCCCAAAAAATGCATCCTACATCCCTGAAGTTCAGAAATTGTTGGAAGCACAAAACAGGCCTTAAAATACATATTAGGCCTGCAAAAATGTAGAAAACTTTGGAGGCCTCAAAAAAGGGGTTAACAGGCATCCTAGACCCCCTAAAGTCCAGAAAATGTTGGCAGCCCAAAAACTGTGTCAGAGAGCTCTGAATGTCCCAAAAACATTTGCAGTCTGAACAGGGCATTAACCCGCATGCTAGACCCCTGAATTTTCCCAAAATATTTTGGCCACAAAAATTCATCCTACACTCCTGAAAATTCAGAAAATGTTGGCAGCACAGAAAAGGCCTTAAAAAACATATTAGACAAATGTAGAAAACTTTGGAGGCCCAAAACAGGGTTTTACAGGCATCCTAGACCCCCTTAAGTCCAGAAAATGTTGGTGGCCCAAAAACTGTGTCAGAGAGCTCTGAATGTCCCAAAAACATTTGCAGTCTGAAAAGGGCATTAACCCGCATGCTAACCCCTGAATTTTCCCAAAATATTTTGGCCACAAAAATTCATCCTACACCCCTGAAAATTCAGAAAATGTTGGCAGCACAGAAAAGGCCTTAAAATACATATTAGGCAAATGTAGAAAACTTTGGAGGTCCAAAAAAGGGGTTTACAGGCATCCTAGACCCCCTAAAGTCCAGAAAATGTTGGTAGGCGGCCAAAAACTGTTTCAGAGAGCGCTGAATGTCCCAAAAACGTTTGCAGCCTGAAAAGGGCATTAACCCACATCCTAAACCCCTGAAATTCCCAAAAACATTTTTGGCCCGAAAAATGCATCCTACACCCCTGAAAGTTCAGAAAATGTTGGCAACCCCAAAAAGGCCTTAAAATGCATCTTATTCCTGCAAAAATCTTGATAACTTTGGAGGCCCAAAAAAGGGGTTTACATCCTAGACCCCATAAAGTCCAGAAAATGTTGGTGACCCGAAAACAGTGTCAGAGAGCTCTGAATGTCCCAAAAATATTTGCAGCCTGAAAAGGGCATTAATCCGCATCCTGGCCCCCTGAAATTCCCCAAAATATTTTTGGCCCAAAAATGCAACCTATATCCCTGAAGTTCAGAAAATGTTGGCAGCACAAAACAGGCCTTAAAATATATATTAGGCCTGCAAAAATGTAGAAAACTTTGGAGGCCCAAAAAAGGGGTTTACAGGCATTCTAGACCCCCTAAAGTCCAGAAAATGTTGGTGGCCCAAAAACTGTGTCAGAGACCTCTGAATGGCCCAAAAACATTTGCAGCCTGAAAAGGGCATTAACCCGCATCCTAGACCCCTGAAATTCCTAAAAACATTTATGGCCCGAAAAATGCATCCTACACCCCTTAAAGTTCAGAAAATGTTGGCAGCCCAAAAAATGCCTTAAAATGCATCTTATTCCTGCAATAATCTTTAAAACTTTGGAGGCCCAAAAAAGGGGTTTGCAGGCATGCTAGACCCCATAAAGTCCAGAAAATATTGGTGACCCGAAAACAGTGTCAGAGAGCTCTGAATGTCCCAAAAATATTTGCAGCCTGAAAAGGGCATTAATCCGCATCCTGGCCCCCTGAAATTCCCCAAAATATTTTTGGCCCAAAAAATGCATCCTACATCCCTGAAGTTCAGAAATTGTTGGCAGCACAAAACAGGCCTTAAAATACATATTAGGCCTGCAAAAATGTAGAAAACTTTGGAGGCCTCAAAAAAGGGGTTAACAGGCATCCTAGACCCCCTAAAGTCCAGAAAATGTTGGCAGCCCAAAATCTGTGTCAGAGAGCTCTGAATGTCCCAAAAACATTTGCAGTCTGAACAGGGCATTAACCCGCATGCTAGACCCCTGAATTTTCCCAAAATATTTTGGCCACAAAAATTCATCCTACACTCCTGAAAATTCAGAAAATGTTGGCAGCACAGAAAAGGACTTAAAAAACATATTAGGCAAATGTAGAAAACTTTGGAGGCCCAAAAAAGGGGTTTACAGGCATCCTAGACCCCCTTAAGTCCAGAAAATGTTGGTGGCCCAAAAACTGTGTCAGAGAGCTCTGAATGTCCCAAAAACATTTGCAGTCTGAAAAGGGCATTAACCCGCATGCTAGACCCCTGAATTTTCCCAAAATATTTTGGCCACAAAAATTCATCCTACACCCCTGAAAATTCAGAAAATGTTGGCAGCACAGAAAAGGCCTTAAAATACATATTAGGCCTGCAAAAATGCAGAAAACTTTGGAGGCCCAAAAAAGGGGTTTACAGGCATTCTAGACCCCCTAAAGTCCAGAAAATGTTGGTGGCCCAAAAACTGTGTCAGAGACCTCTGAATGGCCCAAAAACATTTGCAGCCTGAAAAGGGCATTAACCCGCATCCTAGACCCCTGAAATTCCTAAAAACATTTATGGCCCGAAAAATGCATCCTACACCACTTAAAGTTCAGAAAATGTTGGCAGCCCAAAAAATGCCTTAAAATGCATCTTATTCCTGCAATAATCTTTAAAACTTTGGAGGCCCAAAAAAGGGGTTTGCAGGCATGCTAGACCCCATAAAGTCCAGAAAATATTGGTGACCCGAAAACAGTGTCAGAGAGCTCTGAATGTCCCAAAAATATTTGCAGCCTGAAAAGGGCATTAATCCGCATCCTGGCCCCCTGAAATTCCCCAAAATATTTTTGGCCCAAAAAATGCATCCTACATCCCTGAAGTTCAGAAATTGTTGGAAGCACAAAACAGGCCTTAAAATACATATTAGGCCTGCAAAAATGTAGAAAACTTTGGAGGCCTCAAAAAAGGGGTTAACAGGCATCCTAGACCCCCTAAAGTCCAGAAAATGTTGGCAGCCCAAAAACTGTGTCAGAGAGCTCTGAATGTCCCAAAAACATTTGCAGTCTGAACAGGGCATTAACCCGCATGCTAGACCCCTGAATTTTCCCAAAATATTTTGGCCACAAAAATTCATCCTACACTCCTGAAAATTCAGAAAATGTTGGCAGCACAGAAAAGGCCTTAAAAAACATATTAGACAAATGTAGAAAACTTTGGAGGCCCAAAAAAGGGGTTTACAGGCATCCTAGACCCCCTTAAGTCCAGAAAATGTTGGTGGCCCAAAAACTGTGTCAGAGAGCTCTGAATGTCCCAAAAACATTTGCAGTCTGAAAAGGGCATTAACCCGCATGCTAACCCCTGAATTTTCCCAAAATATTTTGGCCACAAAAATTCATCCTACACCCCTGAAAATTCAGAAAATGTTGGCAGCACAGAAAAGGCCTTAAAATACATATTAGGCAAATGTAGAAAACTTTGGAGGTCCAAAAAAGGGGTTTACAGGCATCCTAGACCCCCTAAAGTCCAGAAAATGTTGGTAGGCGGCCAAAAACTGTTTCAGAGAGCGCTGAATGTCCCAAAAACGTTTGCAGCCTGAAAAGGGCATTAACCCACATCCTAAACCCCTGAAATTCCCAAAAACATTTTTGGCCCGAAAAATGCATCCTACACCCCTGAAAGTTCAGAAAATGTTGGCAACCCCAAAAAGGCCTTAAAATGCATCTTATTCCTGCAAAAATCTTGATAACTTTGGAGGCCCAAAAAAGGGGTTTACATCCTAGACCCCATAAAGTCCAGAAAATGTTGGTGACCCGAAAACAGTGTCAGAGAGCTCTGAATGTCCCAAAAATATTTGCAGCCTGAAAAGGGCATTAATCCGCATCCTGGCCCCCTGAAATTCCCCAAAATATTTTTGGCCCAAAAATGCAACCTATATCCCTGAAGTTCAGAAAATGTTGGCAGCACAAAACAGGCCTTAAAATATATATTAGGCCTGCAAAAATGTAGAAAACTTTGGAGGCCCAAAAAAGGGGTTTACAGGCATTCTAGACCCCCTAAAGTCCAGAAAATGTTGGTGGCCCAAAAACTGTGTCAGAGACCTCTGAATGGCCCAAAAACATTTGCAGCCTGAAAAGGGCATTAACCCGCATCCTAGACCCCTGAAATTCCTAAAAACATTTATGGCCCGAAAAATGCATCCTACACCCCTTTAAGTTCAGAAAATGTTGGCAGCCCAAAAAATGCCTTAAAATGCATCTTATTCCTGCAATAATCTTTAAATCTTTGGAGGCCCAAAAAAGAGGTTTGCAGGAATCCTAGACCCCATAAAGTCAAGAAAATGTTGGTGGCCCATAAACTGTATCAGAGTGCTCTGAATGTCCCAAAAACATTTGCAGTCTGAAAAGGGCAATAACCCGCATCCTAGACCCCTGAAATTCCTAAAAACATTTATGGCCTGAAAAATGCATCCTACACCCCTGAAAGTTCAGAAAATGTTGGTGGCCCAAAAACTGTGTCAGAGAGCTGTGAATGGCCCAAAAACGCTTGCAGCCTGAAAAGGGCATTAACCCGCATCCTAGACCCCTGAAATTCCTAAAACATTTATGGCCCGAAAAAAACATCCTACACCCCTTAAAGTTCAGAAAATGTTGGCAGCCCAAAAAATGCCTTAAAATGCATCTTATTCCTGCAATAATCTTTAAAACTTTGGAGGCCCAAAAAAGGGGCTTACAGGCATACTAGACCCCCTAAAGTCCAGAAAATGTTGGTGGCCCATAAACTGTATCAGAGAACTCTGAATTTCCCAAAACCATTTGCAGTCTGAAAAGGGCATTAACCCGTATGCTAGACCCCTGAAATTCCCCAAAATATTTTGGGCATGGAAAATGCATCCCACACCCCTGAAAGTTTAGAAATGTTGGCAGCACAAAAAAAGGCCTTAAAATACATATTAGGCCGCCAAAAATGTAGAAAACTTTGGAGGCCCAAAAAAGGGGTTTATAGGCATCCTAGACCCACGCTCTGAATGGCCCAAAAACGCTTGCAGCCTGAAAAGGGCATTAACCTGCATCCTAGACCCCTGAAATTCCTAAAAACAATTATGGCCCGAAAAATGCATCCTACACCCCTTAAAGTTCAGAAAATGTTGGCAGCCCAAAAAATGCCTAAAAATGCATCTTATTCCTGCAATAATATTTAAAACTTTGGAGGCCCAAAAAAGGGGTTTGCAGGCATACTAGACCCCCTAAAGTCCAGAAAATGTTGGTGGCCCATAAACTGTGTCAGAGAGCTCTGAATGTCCCAAAAACATTTGCAGTCTGAAAAGGGTATTAACCCGCATGCTAGACCCCTGAAATTTCCCAAAATATTTTGGCCACGAAAAATTCATCCTACACCGCTGAAAATTCAGAAAATATTGGCAGCACAAAAAAGGCCTTAAAATACATATTAGGCCTCAAAAAATGTAGAAAACTTTGGAGGCCCAAAAAAAGGGTTTACAGGCATCCTAGACCCCCTAAAGTCCAGAAAATGTTGGTAGGCCAAAAACTGTGTCAGAGAGCTCTGAATGTCCCAAAAACGTGTGCAGCCTGAAAAGGGCATTAACCCACATCCTAAACCCCTGAAATTCCCCAAAACATTTTTGGCCCGAAAAATGCATCCTACACCCCTGAAAGTTCAGAAAATGTTGGCAGCCCCAAAAAGGCCTTAAAATGCATCTTATTCCTGCAAAAATCTTGATAACTTTGGAGGCCCAAAAAAGGGGTTTACATCCTAGACCCCATAAAGTCCAGAAAATGTTGGTGACCCGAAAACAGTGTCAGAGAGCTCTGAATGTCCCAAAAATATTTGCAGCCTGAAAAGGGCATTAATCCGCATCCTGGCCCCCTGAAATTCCCCAAAATATTTTTGGCACAAAAAATGCAACCTATATCCCTGAAGTTCAGAAAATGTTGGCAGCACAAAACAGGCCTTAAAATACATATTAGGCCTGCAAAAATGTAGAAAACTTTGGAGACCCAAAAAAGGGGTTTACAGGCATCCTAGACCCACTAAAGTCCAGAAAATGTGGGCGGCCCAAAAACTGTGTCAGAGAGCTCTGAATGTCCCAAAAACATTTGCAGTCTGAAAAGGGCATTAACCCGCATGCTAGACCCCTGAAATTCCCCAAAATATTTTGGCCACGAAAAATTCATCCTACACCCCTGAAAATTCAGAAAATGTTGGCAGCACAAAAAAGACCTTAAAATACATATTAGGCCTGCAAAAATGTAGAAAACTTTGGAGGCCCAAAAAAGGGGTTTACAGGCATTCTAGACCCGCTAAAGTCCAGCAAATGTTGGTGGCCCAAAAACTGTGTCAGAGACCTCTGAATGGCCCAAAAACTTTTGCAGCCTGAAAAGGGCATTAACCCGCATCCTAGGCCCCTGAAATTCCTAAAAACATTTATGGCCCGAAAAATGCATCCTACACCCCTTTAAGTTCAGAAAATGTTGGCAGCCCAAAAAATGCCTTAAAATGCATCTTATTCCTGCAATAATCTTTAAATCTTTGGAGGCCCAAAAAAGAGGTTTGCAGGCATCCTAGACCCCCTAAAGTTCAGAAAATGTTGGTGGCCCATAAACTGTATCAGAGTGCTCTGAATGTCCCAAAAACATTTGCAGTCTGAAAAGGGCATTAACCCGCATCCTAGACCCCTGAAATTCCTAAAAACATTTATGGCCCGAAAAATGCATCCTACACCCCTGAAAGTTCAGAAAATGTTGGCAGCCCAAAAAAAGCCCTTAAAATGCATCTTATTCCTGCAAAAATCTTGATAACTTTGGAGGCCCAAAAAAAGGGTTTACAGGCATACTAGACCCCCTAAAGTCCAGCAAATGTTGGTGGCCCAAAAACTGTGTTTGAGAGCTCTGAATGTCCCAAAAACATTTGCAGTCTGAAAAGGGCATTAACCCGCATGCTAGACCCCTGAAATTCCCCAAAATATTTTGGCCACAAAAAATTCATCCTACACCCCTGAAAATTCAGAAAATGTTTGCAGCACAAAAAAGGCCTTAAAATACATATTAGACCTGCAAAAATGTAGAAAACTTTGGAGGCCCAAAAAAGTGGTTTACAGGCATCCTAGACCCCCTAAAGTCCAGAAAATGTTGGTGGCCCAAAAACTGTGTCAGAGAGCTGTGAATGGCCCAAAAACGCTTGCAGCCTGCAAAGGGCATTAACCCGCATGCTAGACCCCTGAAATTCCTAAAACATTTATGGCCCGAAAAAAACATCCTACACCCCTTAAAGTTCAGAAAATGTTGGCAGCCCAAAAAATGCCTTAAAATGCATCTTATTCCTGCAATAATCTTTAAAACTTTGGAGGCCCAAAAAAGGGGCTTACAGGCATACTAGACCCCCTAAAGTCCAGAAAATGTTGGTGGCCCATAAACTGTATCAGAGAGCTCTGAATTTCCCAAAACCATTTGCAGTCTGAAAAGGGCATTAACCCGTATGCTAGACCCCTGAAATTCCCCAAAATATTTTGGGCATGGAAAATGCATCCCACACCCCTGAAAGTTTAGAAAATATTGGCAGCACAAAAAAAGGCCTTAAAATACATATTAGGCCGCCAAAAATGTAGAAAACTTTGGAGGCCCAAAAAAGGGGTTTACAGGCATCCTAGACCCACTAAAGTCCAGAAAATGTTGGTGGCCCAAAAACTGTGTCAGAGAGCTCTGAATGGCCCAAAAACGCTTGCAGCCTGAAAAGGGCATTAACCCGCATCCTAGACCCCTGAAATTCCTAAAAACATTTATGGCCCGAAAAATGCATCCTACACCCCTTAAAGTTCAGAAAATGTTGGCAGCCCAAAAAATGCCTTAAAATGCATCTTATTCCTGCAATAATCTTTAAAACTTTGGAGGCCCAAAAAAGGGGTTTACAGGCATCCTAGACCCACTAAAGTCCAGAAAATGTTGGTGGCCCAAAAACTGTGTCAGAGAGCTCTGAATGTCCCAAAAACATTTGCAGTCTGAAAAGGGCATTAACCCGCATGCTAGACCCCTGAAATTTTCCAAAATATTTTGGCCACGAAAAATTCATCCTACACCGCTGAAAATTCAGAAAATATTGGCAGCACAAAAAAGGCCTTAAAATACATATTAGGCCTCAAAAAATGTAGAAAACTTTGGAGGCCCAAAAAAGGGGTTTACAGGCATCCTAGACCCCCTAAAGTCCAGAAAATGTTGGTAGGCCAAAAACTGTGTCAGAGAGCTCTGAATGTCCCAAAAACGTGTGCAGCCTGAGAAGGGCATTAACCCACATCCTAAACCCCTGAAATTCCCAAAAACATTTTTGGCCCGAAAAATGCATCCTACACCCCTGAAAGTTCAGAAAATGTTGGCAGCCCCAAAAAGGCCTTAAAATGCATCTTATTCCTGCAAAAACCTTGATAACTTTGGAGGCCCAAAAAAGGGGTTTACATCCTAGACCCCATAAAGTCCAGAAAATGTTGGTGACCCGAAAACAGTGTCAGAGAGCTCTGAATGGCCCAAAAATGTTTGCAGCCTGAAAAGGGCATTAATCCGCATCCTGGCCCCCTGAAATTCCCCAAAATATTTTGGCCACGAAAAATTCATCCTACACCCCTGAAAATTCAGAAAATGTTGGCAGCACAAAAAAGGCCTTAAAATACATATTAGGCAAATGTAGAAAACTTTGGAGGCCCAAAAAAGGTTTTACAAGCATCCTAGACCCCCTAAAGTCCAGAAAATGTTGGTAGGCCAAAAACTGTGTCAGAGAGCTCTGAATGTCCCAAAAATGTTTGCAGCCTGAAAAGGGCATTAACCCACATCCTAAACCCCTGAAATTCCCAAAAACATTTTTGGCCCGAAAAATGCATCCTACACCCCTGAAAGTTCAGAAAATGTTGGCAGCCCCAAAAAGACCTTAAAATGCATCTTATTCCTGCAAAAATCTTGATAACTTTGGAGGCCCAAAAAAGGGGTTTACAGGCATCCTAGACCCACTAAAGTCCAGAAAATGTGGGCGGCCCAAAAACTGTGTCAGAGAGCTCTGAATGTCCCAAAAACATTTGCAGTCTGAAAAGGGCATTAACCCGCATGCTAGACCCCTGAAATTCCCCAAAATATTTTGGCCACGAAAAATTCATCCTACACCCCTGAAAATTCAGAAATTGTTGGCAGCACAAAACAGGCCTTAAAATACATATTAGGCCTCCAAAAATGTAGAAAACTTTGGAGGCCCAAAAAAGGGGTTTACAGGCATCCTAGACCACATAAAGTCCAGAAAATGTTGGTGGCCCAAAAACTGTGTCAGAGAGCTCTGAATGGCCCAAAAACGCTTGCAGCCTCAAAACGGCATTAACCCGCATCCTAGACCCCTGCAATTCCTAAAAACATTTATGGCCCGAAAAATGCATCCTACACCCCTTAAAGTTCAGAAACTGTTGGCAGCCCAAAAAATGCCTTAAAATGCATCTTATTCCTGCAATAATCTTTAAAACTTTGGAGGCCCAAAAAAGGGGTTTGCAGGCATCCTAGACCCCATAAAGTCCAGAAAATGTTGGTGACCCGAAAACAGTGTCAGAGAGCTCTGAATGTCCCAAAAATATTTGCAGCCTGAAAAGGGCATTAATCCGCATCCTGGCCCCCTGAAATTCCCCAAAATATTTTTGGCCCAAAAAATGCATCCTACATCCCTGAAGTTCAGAAAATGTTGGCAGCACAAAACAGGCCTTAAAATACATATTAGGCTTGCAAAAATGTAGAAAACTTTGGAGGCCCAAAAAAGGGGTTTACAGGCATCCTAGACCCCCTAAAGTCCAGAAAATGTTGGCGACCCAAAAACTGTGTCAGAGAGCTCTGAATGTCCCAAAAACATTTGCAGTCTGAAAAGGGCATTAAGCTGAATGCTAGACCCCTAAAATTCCCCAAAATATTTTGGCCACGAAAAATTCATCCTACACCCCTGAAAATTCAGAAAATGTTGGCAGCACAAAAAAGGCCTTAAAATACATATTAGGCCTCCAAAAATGTAGAAAACTTTGGAGGCCCAAAAAAGGGGTTTACAGGCATCCTAGACCACATAAAGTCCAGAAAATGTTGGTGGCCCAAAAACTGTGTCAGAGAGCTCTGAATGGCCCAAAAACGCTTGCAGCCTCAAAACGGCATTAACCCGCATCCTAGACCCCTGAAATTCCTAAAAACATTTATGGCCCGAAAAATGCATCCTACACCCCTTAAAGTTCAGAAACTGTTGGCAGCCCAAAAAATGCCTTAAAATGCATCTTATTCCTGCAATAATCTTTAAAACTTTGGAGGCCCAAAAAAGGGGTTTGCAGGCATCCTAGATCCCATAAAGTCCAGAAAATGTTGGTGACCCGAAAACAGTGTCAGAGAGCTCTGAATGTCCCAAAAATATTTGCAGCCTGAAAAGGGCATTAATCCGCATCCTGGCCCCCTGAAATTCCCCAAAATATTTTTGGCCCAAAAAATGCATCCTACATCCCTGAAGTTCAGAAAATGTTGGCAGCACAAAACAGGCCTTAAAATACATATTAGGCTTGCAAAAATGTAGAAAACTTTGGAGGCCCAAAAAAGGGGTTTACAGGCATCCTAGACCCCCTAAAGTCCAGAAAATGTTGGTGACCTGAAAACACTGTCAGAGAGCTCTGAATGTCCCAAAAATATTTGCAGCCTGAAAAGGCCATTAATCCGCATCCTGGCCCCCTGAAATTCCCCAAAATATTTTTGGCCCGAAAAATACATCCTACATCCCTGAAGTTCAGAAAATGTTGGCAGCACAAAACAGGCCTTAAAATACATATTAGGCCAATGTAGAAAACTTTGGAGGCCCAAAAAAGGGGTTTACAGGCATCCTAGACCCCCTAAAGTCCAGAAAATGTTGGTAGGCCAAAAACTGTGTCAGAGAGCTCTGAATGTCCCAAAAACATTTGCAGCCTGAAAAGGGCATTAACCCACATCCTAAACCCCTGAAATTCTCAAAAACATTTTTGGCCCGAAAAATGCATCCTACACCCCTGAAAGTTCAGAAAATGTTGGCAGCCCCAAAAAGGCCTTAAAATGCATCTTATTCCTGCAAAAATCTTGATAACTTTGGAGGCCCAAAAAAGAAGTTTACATCCTAGACCCCATAAAGTCCAGAAAATGTTGGTGACCCGAAAACAGTGTCAGAGAGCTCTGAATGTCCCAAAAATATTTGCAGCCTGAAAAGGGCATTAATCCGCATCCTGGCCCCCTGAAATTCCCCAAAATATTTTTGGCCCAAAAAAGCAACCTATATCCCTGAAGTTCAGAAAATGTTGGCAGCACAAAACAGGCCTTAAAATACATATTAGGCCTGCAAAAATGTAGAAAACTTTGGAGGCCCAAAAAAGGGGTTTACAGGCATCCTAGACCCACTAAAGTCCAGAAAATGTTGGCGGCCCAAAAACTGTGTCAGAGAGCTCTGAATGGCCCAAAAACATTTGCAGTCTGAAAAATGGCATTAACCCGCATGCTAGACCCTTGAAATTCCCTAAAATATTTTGGCCACGAAAAATTCATCCTACACCCCTGAAAATTCAGAAAATGTTGGCAGCACAAAAAAGGCCTTAAAATACATATTAGGCCTGCAAAAATGTAGAAAACCTTGGAGGACCAAAAAAGGGGTTTACAGGCATCCTAGACCCCCTAAAGTCCAGAAAATGTTGGTGGCCCAAAAACTGTTTCAGAGAGCTCTGAATGGCCCAAAAACGCTTGCAGCCTGAAAAGGGCATTAACCCGCATCCTAAACCCCTGAAATTCCCAAAAACATTTTTGGCCCGAAAAATGCATCCTACACCCCTGAAAGTTCAGAAAATGTTGACAGCCCCAAAAAGGCCTTAAAATGCATCTTATTCCTGCAAAAATCTTGATAACTTTGGAGGCCCAAAAAAGGGGTTTACATCCTAGACCCCATAAAGTCAAGAAAATGTTGGTGACCCGAAAACAGTGTCAGAGAGCTCTGAATGTCCCAAAAATATTTGCAGCCTGAAAAGGGCATTAATCCGCATCCTGGCCCCCTGAAATTCCCCAAAATATTTTTGGCCCAAAAAATGCAACCTATATCCCTGAAGTTCAGAAAATGTTGGCAGCACAAAACAGGCCTTAAAATACATTTTAGGCCTGCAAAAATGTAGAAAACCTTGGAGGCCCAAAAAAGGGGTTTACAGGCATCCTAGACCCACTAAAGTCCAGAAAATGTTGGCGGCCCAAAAACTGTGTCAGAGAGCTCTGAATGTCCCAAAAGCATTTGCAGTCTGAAAAGGGCATTAACCCGCATGCTAGACCCCTGAAATTCCCCAAAATATTTTGGCCACGAAAAATTCATCCTACACCCCTGAAAATTCAGAAAATGTTGGCAGCACAAAAAAGACCTTAAAATACATATTAGGCCTGCAAAAATGTAGAAAACTTTGGAGGCCCAAAAAAGGGGTTTACAGGCATTCTAGACCCGCTAAAGTCCAGCAAATGTTGGTGGCCCAAAAACTGTGTCAGAGACCTCTGAATGGCCCAAAAACTTTTGCAGCCTGAAAAGGGCATTAACCCGCATCCTAGGCCCCTGAAATTCCTAAAAACATTTATGGCCCGAAAAATGCATCCTACACCCCTTTAAGTTCAGAAAATGTTGGCAGCCCAAAAAATGCCTTAAAATGCATCTTATTCCTGCAATAATCTTTAAATCTTTGGAGGCCCAAAAAAGAGGTTTGCAGGCATCCTAGACCCCCTAAAGTCCAGAAAATGTTGGTGGCCCATAAACTGTATCAGAGTGCTCTGAATGTCCCAAAAACATTTGCAGTCTGAAAAGGGCATTAACCCGCATCCTAGACCCCTGAAATTCCTAAAAACATTTATGGCCCGAAAAATGCATCCTACACCCCTGAAAGTTCAGAAAATGTTGGCAGCCCAAAAAAAGCCCTTAAAATGCATCTTATTCCTGCAAAAATCTTGATAACTTTGGAGGCCCAAAAAAAGGGTTTACAGGCATACTAGACCCCCTAAAGTCCAGCAAATGTTGGTGGCCCAAAAACTGTGTTTGAGAGCTCTGAATGTCCCAAAAACATTTGCAGTCTGAAAAGGGCATTAACCCGCATGCTAGACCCCTGAAATTCCCCAAAATATTTTGGCCACAAAAAATTCATCCTACACCCCTGAAAATTCAGAAAATGTTTGCAGCACAAAAAAGGCCTTAAAATACATATTAGGCCTGCAAAAATGTAGAAAACTTTGGAGGCCCAAAAAAGTGGTTTACAGGCATCCTAGACCCCCTAAAGTCCAGAAAATGTTGGTGGCCCAAAAACTGTGTCAGAGAGCTGTGAATGGCCCAAAAACGCTTGCAGCCTGCAAAGGGCATTAACCCGCATGCTAGACCCCTGAAATTCCTAAAACATTTATGGCCCGAAAAAAACATCCTACACCCCTTAAAGTTCAGAAAATGTTGGCAGCCCAAAAAATGCCTTAAAATGCATCTTATTCCTGCAATAATCTTTAAAAATTTGGAGGCCCAAAAAAGGGGCTTACAGGCATACTAGACCCCCTAAAGTCCAGAAAATGTTGGTGGCCCATAAACTGTATCAGAGAGCTCTGAATTTCCCAAAACCATTTGCAGTCTGAAAAGGGCATTAACCCGTATGCTAGACCCCTGAAATTCCCCAAAATATTTTGGGCATGGAAAATGCATCCCACACCCCTGAAAGTTTAGAAAATATTGGCAGCACAAAAAAAGGCCTTAAAATACATATTAGGCCGCCAAAAATGTAGAAAACTTTGGAGGCCCAAAAAAGGGGTTTACAGGCATCCTAGACCCACTAAAGTCCAGAAAATGTTGGTGGCCCAAAAACTGTGTCAGAGAGCTCTGAATGGCCCAAAAACGCTTGCAGCCTGAAAAGGGCATTAACCCGCATCCTAGACCCCTGAAATTCCTAAAAACATTTATGGCCCGAAAAATGCATCCTACACCCCTTAAAGTTCAGAAAATGTTGGCAGCCCAAAAAATGCCTTAAAATGCATCTTATTCCTGCAATAATCTTTAAAACTTTGGAGGCCCAAAAAAGGGGTTTACAGGCATCCTAGACCCACTAAAGTCCAGAAAATGTTGGTGGCCCAAAAACTGTGTCAGAGAGCTCTGAATGTCCCAAAAACATTTGCAGTCTGAAAAGGGCATTAACCCGCATGCTAGACCCCTGAAATTTTCCAAAATATTTTGGCCACGAAAAATTCATCCTACACCGCTGAAAATTCAGAAAATATTGGCAGCACAAAAAAGGCCTTAAAATACATATTAGGCCTCAAAAAATGTAGAAAACTTTGGAGGCCCAAAAAAGGGGTTTACAGGCATCCTAGACCCCGTAAAGTCCAGAAAATGTTGGTAGGCCAAAAACTGTGTCAGAGAGCTCTGAATGTCCCAAAAACGTGTGCAGCCTGAAAAGGGCATTAACCCACACCCTAAACCCCTGAAATTCCCAAAAACATTTTTGGCCCGAAAAATGCATCCTACACCCCTGAAAGTTCAGAAAATGTTGGCAGCCCCAAAAAGGCCTTAAAATGCATCTTATTCCTGCAAAAACCTTGATAACTTTGGAGGCCCAAAAAAGGGGTTTACATCCTAGACCCCATAAAGTCCAGAAAATGTTGGTGACCCGAAAACAGTGTCAGAGAGCTCTGAATGTCCCAAAAACATTTGCAGTCTGAAAAGGGCATTAACCCGCATGCTAGACCCCTGAAATTCCCCAAAATATTTTGGCCACGAAAAATTCATCCTACACCCCTGAAAATTCAGAAAATGTTGGCAGCACAAAAAAGGCCTTAAAATACATATTAGGCAAATGTAGAAAACTTTGGAGGCCCAAAAAAGGTTTTACAGGCATCCTAGACCCCCTAAAGTCCAGAAAATGTTGGTAGGCCAAAAACTGTGTCAGAGAGCTCTGAATGTCCCAAAAGTGTTTGCAGCCTGAAAAGGGCATTAACCCACATCCTAAACCCCTGAAATTCCCAAAAACATTTTTGGCCCGAAAAATGCATCCTACACCCCTGAAAGTTCAGAAAATGTTGGCAGCCCCAAAAAGACCTTAAAATGCATCTTATTCCTGCAAAAATCTTGATAACTTTGGAGGCCCAAAAAAGGGGTTTACAGGCATCCTAGACCCACTAAAGTCCAGAAAATGTGGGCGGCCCAAAAACTGTGTCAGAGAGCTCTGAATGTCCCAAAAACATTTGCAGTCTGAAAAGGGCATTATCCCGCATGCTAGACCCCTGAAATTCACCAAAATATTTTGGCCACGAAAAATTCATCCTACACCCCTGAAAATTCAGAAATTGTTGGCAGCACAAAAACGGCCTTAAAATACATATTAGGCCTCCAAAAATGTAGAAAACTGTGGAGGCCCAAAAAAGGGGTTTACAGGCATCCTAGACCACATAAAGTCCAGAAAATGTTGGTGGCCCAAAAACTGTGTCAGAGAGCTCTGAATGGCCCAAAAACGCTTGCAGCCTCAAAACGGCATTAACCCGCATCCTAGACCCCTGCAATTCCTAAAAACATTTATGGCCCGAAAAATGCATCCTACACCCCTTAAAGTTCAGAAACTGTTGGCAGCCCAAAAAATGCCTTAAAATGCATCTTATTCCTGCAATAATCTTTAAAACTTTGGAGGCCCAAAAAAGGGGTTTGCAGGCATCCTAGACCCCATAAAGTCCAGAAAATGTTGGTGACCCGAAAACAGTGTCAGAGAGCTCTGAATGTCCAAAAAATATTTGCAGCCTGAAAAGGGCATTAATCCGCATCCTGGCCCCCTGAAATTCCCCAAAATATTTTTGGCCCAAAAAATGCATCCTACATCCCTGAAGTTCAGAAAATGTTGGCAGCACAAAACAGGCCTTAAAATACATATTAGGCTTGCAAAAATGTAGAAAACTTTGGAGGCCCAAAAAAGGGGTTTACAGGCATCCTAGACCCCCTAAAGTCCAGAAAATGTTGGCGACCCAAAAACTGTGTCAGAGAGCTCTGAATGTCCCAAAAACATTTGCAGTCTGAAAAGGGCATTAAGCTGCATGCTAGACCCCTGAAATTCCCCAAAATATTTTGGCCACGAAAAATTCATCCTACACCCCTGAAAATTCAGAAAATGTTGGCAGCACAAAAAAGGCCTTAAAATACATATTAGGCCTCCAAAAATGTAGAAAACTTTGGAGGCCCAAAAAAGTGGTTTACAGGCATCCTAGACCACATAAAGTCCAGAAAATGTTGGTGGCCCAAAAACTGTGTCAGAGAGCTCTGAATGGCCCAAAAACGCTTGCAGCCTCAAAACGGCATTAACCCGCATCCTAGACCCCTGAAATTCCTAAAAACATTTATGGCCCGAAAAATGCATCCTACACCCCTTAAAGTTCAGAAACTGTTGGCAGCCCAAAAAATGCCTTAAAATGCATCTTATTCCTGCAATAATCTTTAAAACTTTGGAGGCCCAAAAAAGGGGTTTGCAGGCATCCTAGATCCCATAAAGTCCAGAAAATGTTGGTGACCCGAAAACAGTGTCAGAGAGCTCTGAATGTCCCAAAAATATTTGCAGCCTGAAAAGGGCATTAATCCGCATCCTGGCCCCCTGAAATTCCCCAAAATATTTTTGGCCCAAAAAATGCATCCTACATCCCTGAAGTTCAGAAAATGTTGGCAGCACAAAACAGGCCTTAAAATACATATTAGGCTTGCAAAAATGTAGAAAACTTTGGAGGCCCAAAAAAGGGGTTTACAGGCATCCTAGACCCCCTAAAGTCCAGAAAATGTTGGTGACCTGAAAACACTGTCAGAGAGCTCTGAATGTCCCAAAAATATTTGCAGCCTGAAAAGGCCATTAATCCGCATCCTGGCCCCCTGAAATTCCCCAAAATATTTTTGGCCCGAAAAATACATCCTACATCCCTGAAGTTCAGAAAATGTTGGCAGCACAAAACAGGCCTTAAAATACATATTAGGCCAATGTAGAAAACTTTGGAGGCCCAAAAAAGGGGTTTACAGGCATCCTAGACCCCCTAAAGTCCAGAAAATGTTGGTAGGCCAAAAACTGTGTCAGAGAGCTCTGAATGTCCCAAAAACATTTGCAGTCTGAAAAGGGCATTATCCCGCATGCTAGACCCCTGAAATTCACCAAAATATTTTGGCCACGAAAAATTCATCCTACACCCCTGAAAATTCAGAAATTGTTGGCAGCACAAAAAAGGCCTTAAAATACATATTAGGCCTCCAAAAATGTAGAAAACTGTGGAGGCCCAAAAAAGGGGTTTACAGGCATCCTAGACCACATAAAGTCCAGAAAATGTTGGTGGCCCAAAAACTGTGTCAGAGAGCTCTGAATGGCCCAAAAACGCTTGCAGCCTCAAAACGGCATTAACCCGCATCCTAGACCCCTGCAATTCCTAAAAACATTTATGGCCCGAAAAATGCATCCTACACCCCTTAAAGTTCAGAAACTGTTGGCAGCCCAAAAAATGCCTTAAAATGCATCTTATTCCTGCAATAATCTTTAAAACTTTGGAGGCCCAAAAAGGGGGTTTGCAGGCATCCTAGACCCCATAAAGTCCAGAAAATGTTGGTGACCCGAAAACAGTGTCAGAGAGCTCTGAATGTCCCAAAAATATTTGCAGCCTGAAAAGGGCATTAATCCGCATCCTGGCCCCCTGAAATTCCCCAAAATATTTTTGGCCCAAAAAATGCATCCTACATCCCTGAAGTTCAGAAAATGTTGGCAGCACAAAACAGGCCTTAAAATACATATTAGGCTTGCAAAAATGTAGAAAACTTTGGAGGCCCAAAAAAGGGGTTTACAGGCATCCTAGACCCCCTAAAGTCCAGAAAATGTTGGCGACCCAAAAACTGTGTCAGAGAGCTCTGAATGTCCCAAAAACATTTGCAGTCTGAAAAGGGCATTAAGCTGCATGCTAGACCCCTGAAATTCCCCAAAATATTTTGGCCACGAAAAATTCATCCTACACCCCTGAAAATTCAGAAAATGTTGGCAGCACAAAAAAGGCCTTAAAATACATATTAGGCCTCCAAAAATGTAGAAAACTTTGGAGGCCCAAAAAAGTGGTTTACAGGCATCCTAGACCACATAAAGTCCAGAAAATGTTGGTGGCCCAAAAACTGTGTCAGAGAGCTCTGAATGGCCCAAAAACGCTTGCAGCCTCAAAACGGCATTAACCCGCATCCTAGACCCCTGAAATTCCTAAAAACATTTATGGCCCGAAAAATGCATCCTACACCCCTTAAAGTTCAGAAACTGTTGGCAGCCCAAAAAATGCCTTAAAATGCATCTTATTCCTGCAATAATCTTTAAAACTTTGGAGGCCCAAAAAAGGGGTTTGCAGGCATCCTAGATCCCATAAAGTCCAGAAAATGTTGGTGACCCGAAAACAGTGTCAGAGAGCTCTGAATGTCCCAAAAATATTTGCAGCCTGAAAAGGGCATTAATCCGCATCCTGGCCCCCTGAAATTCCCCAAAATATTTTTGGCCCAAAAAATGCATCCTACATCCCTGAAGTTCAGAAAATGTTGGCAGCACAAAACAGGCCTTAAAATACATATTAGGCTTGCAAAAATGTAGAAAACTTTGGAGGCCCAAAAAAGGGGTTTACAGGCATCCTAGACCCCCTAAAGTCCAGAAAATGTTGGTGACCTGAAAACACTGTCAGAGAGCTCTGAATGTCCCAAAAATATTTGCAGCCTGAAAAGGCCATTAATCCGCATCCTGGCCCCCTGAAATTCCCCAAAATATTTTTGGCCCGAAAAATACATCCTACATCCCTGAAGTTCAGAAAATGTTGGCAGCACAAAACAGGCCTTAAAATACATATTAGGCCAATGTAGAAAACTTTGGAGGCCCAAAAAAGGGGTTTACAGGCATCCTAGACCCCCTAAAGTCCAGAAAATGTTGGTAGGCCAAAAACTGTGTCAGAGAGCTCTGAATGTCCCAAAAACGTTTGCAGCCTGAAAAGGGCATTAACCCACATCCTAAACCCCTGAAATTCTCAAAAACATTTTTGGCCCGAAAAATGCATCCTACACCCCTGAAAGTTCAGAAAATGTTGGCAGCCCCAAAAAGGCCTTAAAATGCATCTTATTCCTGCAAAAATCTTGATAACTTTGGAGGCCCAAAAAAGAAGTTTACATCCTAGACCCCATAAAGTCCAGAAAATGTTGGTGACCCGAAAACAGTGTCAGAGAGCTCTGAATGTCCCAAAAATATTTGCAGCCTGAAAAGGGCATTAATCCGCATCCTGGCCCCCTGAAATTCCCCAAAATATTTTTGGCCCAAAAAAGCAACCTAAATCCCTGAAGTTCAGAAAATGTTGGCATCACAAAACAGGCCTTAAAATACATATTAGGCTTGCAAAAATGTAGAAAACTTTGGAGGCCCCAAAAAAGGGGTTTACAGGCATCCTAGACCCACTAAAGTCCAGAAAATGTTGGCGGCCCAAAACTGTGTCAGAGAGCTCTGAATGTCCCAGAAACATTTGCAGTCTGAAAAATGGCATTAACCCGCATGCTAGACCCCTGAAATTCCCCAAAATATTTTGGCCACAAAAAATTCATCCTACACCCCTGAAAATTCAGAAAATGTTTGCAGCACAAAAAAGGCCTTAAAATACATATTAGGCCTGCAAAAATGTAGAAAACTTTGGAGGCCCAAAAAAGTGGTTTACAGGCATCCTAGACCCCCTAAAGTCCAGAAAATGTTGGTGGCCCAAAAACTGTGTCAGAGAGCTGTGAATGGCCCAAAAACGCTTGCAGCCTGCAAAGGGCATTAACCCGCATGCTAGACCCCTGAAATTCCTAAAACATTTATGGCCCGAAAAAAACATCCTACACCCCTTAAAGTTCAGAAAATGTTGGCAGCCCAAAAAATGCCTTAAAATGCATCTTATTCCTGCAATAATCTTTAAAAATTTGGAGGCCCAAAAAAGGGGCTTACAGGCATACTAGACCCCCTAAAGTCCAGAAAATGTTGGTGGCCCATAAACTGTATCAGAGAGCTCTGAATTTCCCAAAACCATTTGCAGTCTGAAAAGGGCATTAACCCGTATGCTAGACCCCTGAAATTCCCCAAAATATTTTGGGCATGGAAAATGCATCCCACACCCCTGAAAGTTTAGAAAATATTGGCAGCACAAAAAAAGGCCTTAAAATACATATTAGGCCGCCAAAAATGTAGAAAACTTTGGAGGCCCAAAAAAGGGGTTTACAGGCATCCTAGACCCACTAAAGTCCAGAAAATGTTGGTGGCCCAAAAACTGTGTCAGAGAGCTCTGAATGGCCCAAAAACGCTTGCAGCCTGAAAAGGGCATTAACCCGCATCCTAGACCCCTGAAATTCCTAAAAACATTTATGGCCCGAAAAATGCATCCTACACCCCTTAAAGTTCAGAAAATGTTGGCAGCCCAAAAAATGCCTTAAAATGCATCTTATTCCTGCAATAATCTTTAAAACTTTGGAGGCCCAAAAAAGGGGTTTACAGGCATCCTAGACCCACTAAAGTCCAGAAAATGTTGGTGGCCCAAAAACTGTGTCAGAGAGCTCTGAATGTCCCAAAAACATTTGCAGTCTGAAAAGGGCATTAACCCGCATGCTAGACCCCTGAAATTTTCCAAAATATTTTGGCCACGAAAAATTCATCCTACACCGCTGAAAATTCAGAAAATATTGGCAGCACAAAAAAGGCCTTAAAATACATATTAGGCCTCAAAAAATGTAGAAAACTTTGGAGGCCCAAAAAAGGGGTTTACAGGCATCCTAGACCCCCTAAAGTCCAGAAAATGTTGGTAGGCCAAAAACTGTGTCAGAGAGCTCTGAATGTCCCAAAAACGTGTGCAGCCTGAAAAGGGCATTAACCCACATCCTAAACCCCTGAAATTCCCAAAAACATTTTTGGCCCGAAAAATGCATCCTACACCCCTGAAAGTTCAGAAAATGTTGGCAGCCCCAAAAAGGCCTTAAAATGCATCTTATTCCTGCAAAAACCTTGATAACTTTGGAGGCCCAAAAAAGGGGTTTACATCCTAGACCCCATAAAGTCCAGAAAATGTTGGTGACCCGAAAACAGTGTCAGAGAGCTCTGAATGTCCCAAAAACATTTGCAGTCTGAAAAGGGCATTAACCCGCATGCTAGACCCCTGAAATTCCCCAAAATATTTTGGCCACGAAAAATTCATCCTACACCCCTGAAAATTCAGAAAATGTTGGCAGCACAAAAAAGGCCTTAAAATACATATTAGGCAAATGTAGAAAACTTTGGAGGCCCAAAAAAGGTTTTACAGGCATCCTAGACCCCCTAAAGTCCAGAAAATGTTGGTAGGCCAAAAACTGAGTCAGAGAGCTCTGAATGTCCCAAAAGTGTTTGCAGCCTGAAAAGGGCATTAACCCACATCCTAAACCCCTGAAATTCCCAAAAACATTTTTGGCCCGAAAAATGCATCCTACACCCCTGAAAGTTCAGAAAATGTTGGCAGCCCCAAAAAGACCTTAAAATGCATCTTATTCCTGCAAAAATCTTGATAACTTTGGAGGCCCAAAAAAGGGGTTTACAGGCATCCTAGACCCACTAAAGTCCAGAAAATGTGGGCGGCCCAAAAACTGTGTCAGAGAGCTCTGAATGTCCCAAAAACATTTGCAGTCTGAAAAGGGCATTATCCCGCATGCTAGACCCCTGAAATTCACCAAAATATTTTGGCCACGAAAAATTCATCCTACACCCCTGAAAATTCAGAAATTGTTGGCAGCACAAAAAAGGCCTTAAAATACATATTAGGCCTCCAAAAATGTAGAAAACTGTGGAGGCCCAAAAAAGGGGTTTACAGGCATCCTAGACCACATAAAGTCCAGAAAATGTTGGTGGCCCAAAAACTGTGTCAGAGAGCTCTGAATGGCCCAAAAACGCTTGCAGCCTCAAAACGGCATTAACCCGCATCCTAGACCCCTGCAATTCCTAAAAACATTTATGGCCCGAAAAATGCATCCTACACCCCTTAAAGTTCAGAAACTGTTGGCAGCCCAAAAAATGCCTTAAAATGCATCTTATTCCTGCAATAATCTTTAAAACTTTGGAGGCCCAAAAAAGGGGTTTGCAGGCATCCTAGACCCCATAAAGTCCAGAAAATGTTGGTGACCCGAAAACAGTGTCAGAGAGCTCTGAATGTCCAAAAAATATTTGCAGCCTGAAAAGGGCATTAATCCGCATCCTGGCCCCCTGAAATTCCCCAAAATATTTTTGGCCCAAAAAATGCATCCTACATCCCTGAAGTTCAGAAAATGTTGGCAGCACAAAACAGGCCTTAAAATACATATTAGGCTTGCAAAAATGTAGAAAACTTTGGAGGCCCAAAAAAGGGGTTTACAGGCATCCTAGACCCCCTAAAGTCCAGAAAATGTTGGCGACCCAAAAACTGTGTCAGAGAGCTCTGAATGTCCCAAAAACATTTGCAGTCTGAAAAGGGCATTAAGCTGCATGCTAGACCCCTGAAATTCCCCAAAATATTTTGGCCACGAAAAATTCATCCTACACCCCTGAAAATTCAGAAAATGTTGGCAGCACAAAAAAGGCCTTAAAATACATATTAGGCCTCCAAAAATGTAGAAAACTTTGGAGGCCCAAAAAAGTGGTTTACAGGCATCCTAGACCACATAAAGTCCAGAAAATGTTGGTGGCCCAAAAACTGTGTCAGAGAGCTCTGAATGGCCCAAAAACGCTTGCAGCCTCAAAACGGCATTAACCCGCATCCTAGACCCCTGAAATTCCTAAAAACATTTATGGCCCGAAAAATGCATCCTACACCCCTTAAAGTTCAGAAACTGTTGGCAGCCCAAAAAATGCCTTAAAATGCATCTTATTCCTGCAATAATCTTTAAAACTTTGGAGGCCCAAAAAAGGGGTTTGCAGGCATCCTAGATCCCATAAAGTCCAGAAAATGTTGGTGACCCGAAAACAGTGTCAGAGAGCTCTGAATGTCCCAAAAATATTTGCAGCCTGAAAAGGGCATTAATCCGCATCCTGGCCCCCTGAAATTCCCCAAAATATTTTTGGCCCAAAAAATGCATCCTACATCCCTGAAGTTCAGAAAATGTTGGCAGCACAAAACAGGCCTTAAAATACATATTAGGCTTGCAAAAATGTAGAAAACTTTGGAGGCCCAAAAAAGGGGTTTACAGGCATCCTAGACCCCCTAAAGTCCAGAAAATGTTGGTGACCTGAAAACACTGTCAGAGAGCTCTGAATGTCCCAAAAATATTTGCAGCCTGAAAAGGCCATTAATCCGCATCCTGGCCCCCTGAAATTCCCCAAAATATTTTTGGCCCGAAAAATACATCCTACATCCCTGAAGTTCAGAAAATGTTGGCAGCACAAAACAGGCCTTAAAATACATATTAGGCCAATGTAGAAAACTTTGGAGGCCCAAAAAAGGGGTTTACAGGCATCCTAGACCCCCTAAAGTCCAGAAAATGTTGGTAGGCCAAAAACTGTGTCAGAGAGCTCTGAATGTCCCAAAAACATTTGCAGTCTGAAAAGGGCATTATCCCGCATGCTAGACCCCTGAAATTCACCAAAATATTTTGGCCACGAAAAATTCATCCTACACCCCTGAAAATTCAGAAATTGTTGGCAGCACAAAAAAGGCCTTAAAATACATATTAGGCCTCCAAAAATGTAGAAAACTGTGGAGGCCCAAAAAAGGGGTTTACAGGCATCCTAGACCACATAAAGTCCAGAAAATGTTGGTGGCCCAAAAACTGTGTCAGAGAGCTCTGAATGGCCCAAAAACGCTTGCAGCCTCAAAACGGCATTAACCCGCATCCTAGACCCCTGCAATTCCTAAAAACATTTATGGCCCGAAAAATGCATCCTACACCCCTTAAAGTTCAGAAACTGTTGGCAGCCCAAAAAATGCCTTAAAATGCATCTTATTCCTGCAATAATCTTTAAAACTTTGGAGGCCCAAAAAAGGGGTTTGCAGGCATCCTAGACCCCATAAAGTCCAGAAAATGTTGGTGACCCGAAAACAGTGTCAGAGAGCTCTGAATGTCCCAAAAATATTTGCAGCCTGAAAAGGGCATTAATCCGCATCCTGGCCCCCTGAAATTCCCCAAAATATTTTTGGCCCAAAAAATGCATCCTACATCCCTGAAGTTCAGAAAATGTTGGCAGCACAAAACAGGCCTTAAAATACATATTAGGCTTGCAAAAATGTAGAAAACTTTGGAGGCCCAAAAAAGGGGTTTACAGGCATCCTAGACCCCCTAAAGTCCAGAAAATGTTGGCGACCCAAAAACTGTGTCAGAGAGCTCTGAATGTCCCAAAAACATTTGCAGTCTGAAAAGGGCATTAAGCTGCATGCTAGACCCCTGAAATTCCCCAAAATATTTTGGCCACGAAAAATTCATCCTACACCCCTGAAAATTCAGAAAATGTTGGCAGCACAAAAAAGGCCTTAAAATACATATTAGGCCTCCAAAAATGTAGAAAACTTTGGAGGCCCAAAAAAGTGGTTTACAGGCATCCTAGACCACATAAAGTCCAGAAAATGTTGGTGGCCCAAAAACTGTGTCAGAGAGCTCTGAATGGCCCAAAAACGCTTGCAGCCTCAAAACGGCATTAACCCGCATCCTAGACCCCTGAAATTCCTAAAAACATTTATGGCCCGAAAAATGCATCCTACACCCCTTAAAGTTCAGAAACTGTTGGCAGCCCAAAAAATGCCTTAAAATGCATCTTATTCCTGCAATAATCTTTAAAACTTTGGAGGCCCAAAAAAGGGGTTTACAGGCATCCTAGACCCCCTAAAGTCCAGAAAATGTTGGTGACCTGAAAACACTGTCAGAGAGCTCTGAATGTCCCAAAAATATTTGCAGCCTGAAAAGGCCATTAATCCGCATCCTGGCCCCCTGAAATTCCCCAAAATATTTTTGGCCCGAAAAATGCATCCTACACCCCTGAAAGTTCAGAAACTGTTGGCAGCACAAAACAGGCCTTAAAATACATATTAGGCCAATGTAGAAAACTTTGGAGGCCCAAAAAAGGGGTTTACAGGCATCCTAGACCCCCTAAAGTCCAGAAAATGTTGGTAGGCCAAAAACTGTGTCAGAGAGCTCTGAATGTCCCAAAAACGTTTGCAGCCTGAAAAGGGCATTAACCCACATCCTAAACCCCTGAAATTCTCAAAAACATTTTTGGCCCGAAAAATGCATCCTACACCCCTGAAAGTTCAGAAACTGTTGGCAGCCCAAAAAATGCCTTAAAATGCATCTTATTCCTGCAATAATCTTTAAAACTTTGGAGGCCCAAAAAAGGGGCTTACAGGCATACTAGACCCCCTAAAGTCCAGAAAATGTTGGTGGCCCATAAACTGTATCAGAGAGCTCTGAATTTCCCAAAACCATTTGCAGTCTGAAAAGGGCATTAACCCGTATGCTAGACCCCTGAAATTCCCCAAAATATTTTGGGCATGGAAAATGCATCCCACACCCCTGAAAGTTTAGAAAATGTTGGCAGCGCAAAAAAGGCCTTAAAATACATATTAGGCCGCCAAAAATGTAGAAAACTTTGGAGGCCCAAAAAAGGGGTTTACGGGCATCCTAGACCCACTAAAGTCCAGAAAATGTTGGCGGCCCAAAAACTGTGTCAGAGAGCTCTGAATGGCCCAAAAACGCTTGCAGCCTGAAAAGGGCATTAACCCGCATCCTAGACCCCTGAAATTCCTAAAAACATTTATGGCCCGAAAAATGCATCCTGCACCCCTTAAAGTTCAGAAAATGTTGGCAGCCCAAAAAATGCCTTAAAATGCATCTTATTCCTGCAATAATCTTTAAAACTTTGGAGGCCCAAAAAAGGGGTTTGCAGGCATGCTAGACCCCATAAAGTCCAGAAAATGTTGGTGGCCCATAAACTGTGTCAGAGAGCTCTGAATGTCCCAAAAACATTTGCAGTCTGAAAAGGGCATTAACCCGCATGCTAGACCCCTGAAATTTCCCAAAATATTTTGGCCACGAAAAATTCATCCTTCACCGCTGAAAATTCAGAAAATATTGGCAGCACAAAAAAGGCCTTAAAATACATATTAGGCCTCAAAAAATGTAGAAAACTTTGGAGGCCCAAAAAAGGGGTTTACAGTCATCCTAGACCCCCTAAAGTCCAGAAAATGTTGGTAGGCCAAAAACTGTGTCAGATAGCTCTGAATGTCCCAAAAACATTTGCAGTCTGAAAAGGGCATTAACCCGCATGCTAGACCCCTGAAATTTCCCAAAATATTTTGGCCACGAAAAATTCATCCTTCACCGCTGAAAATTCAGAAAATATTGGCAGCACAAAAAAGGCCTTAAAATACATATTAGGCCTCAAAAAATGTAGAAAACTTTGGAGGCCCAAAAAAGGGGTTTACAGTCATCCTAGACCCCCTAAAGTCCAGAAAATGTTGGTAGGCCAAAAACTGTGTCAGATAGCTCTGAATGTCCCAAAAAACGTGTGCAGCCTGAAAAGGGCATTAACCCACATCCTAAACCCCTGAAATTCCCAAAAACATTTTTGGCCCAAAAAATGCATCCTACACCCCTGAAAGTTCAGAAAATGTTGGCAGCCCCAAAAAGGCCTTAAAATGCATCTTATTCCTGCAAAAATCTTGATACCTTTGGAGGCCCAAAAAGGGGTTTACATCCTAGACCCCATAAAGTCCAGAAAATGTTGGTGACCCGAAAACAGTGTCAGAGAGCTCTGAATGTCCCAAAAATGTTTGCAGCATGAAAAGGGCATTAATCCGCATCCTGGCCCCCTGAAATTCCCCAAAATATTTTTGGCCCAAAAAATGCATCCTACATCCCTGTAGTTCAGAAAATGTTGGCAGCACAAAACAGGCCTTAAAATACATATTAGGCCTGCAAAAATCTAGAAAACTTTGGAGGCCCAAAAAAGGGGTTTACAGGCATCCTAGACCCCCTAACGTCCAGAAAATGTTGGCGGCCCAAAAACTGTGTCAGAGAGCTCTGAATGTCCCAAAAACATTTGCAGTCTGAAAAGGGCATTAACCGGCATGCTAGACCCCTGAAATTTCCCAAAATATTTTGGCCATGAAAAATTCATCCTACACCCCTGAAAATTCAGAAAATGTTGGCAGCACAAAAAAGGCCTTAAAATACATATTAGGCCTCCAAAAATGTAGAAAACTTTGGAGGCCCAAAAAAGGGGTTTACAGGCATCCTAGACCCCCTAAAGTCCAGAAAATGTTGGTAGGCCAAAAACTGTGTCAGAGAGCTCTGAATGTCCCAAAAACGATTGCAGCCTGAAAATGGCATTAACCCACATCCTAAACCCCTGAAATTCCCAAAAACATTTTTGGCCCTAAAAATGCATCCTACACCCCTGAAAGTTCAGAAAATGTTGGCAGCCCCAAAAAGGCCTTAAAATGCATCTTATTCCTGCAAAAATCTTTAAAACTTTGGAGGCCCAAAAAAGGGGTTTACATCCTAGACCCCATAAAGTCCAGAAAATGTTGGTGACCTGAAAACACTGTCAGAGAGCTCTGAATGTCCCAACAATATTTGCAGCCTGAAAAGGGCATTAATCCGCATCCTGGCCCCCTGAAATTCCCCAAAATATTTTTGGCCCGAAAAATACATCCTACATCCCTGAAATTCAGAAAATGTTGGCAGCACAAAACAGGCCTTAAAATACATATTAGGCCAATGTAGAAAACTTTGGAGGCCCAAAAAAGGGGTTTACAGGCATCCTAGACCCCCTAAAGTCCAGAAAATGTTGGTGACCTGAAAACACTGTCAGAGAGCTCTGAATGTCCCAAAAATATTTGCAGCCTGAAAAGGGCATTAATCTGCATCCTGGCCCCCTGAAATTCCCCAAAATATTTTTGGCCCGAAAAATACATCCTACATCCCTGAAGTTCAGAAAATGTTGGCAGCACAAAACAGGCCTTAAAATACATATTAGGCCAATGTAGAAAACTTTGGAGGCCCAAAAAAGGGGTTTACAGGCATCCTAGACCCCCTAAAGTCCAGAAAATGTTGGTAGGCCAAAAACTGTGTCAGAGAGCTCTGAATGTCCCAAAAACGTTTGCAGCCTGAAAAGGGCATTAACCCACATCCTAGACCCCTGAAATTCCCAAAAACATTTTTGGCCCGAAAAATGCATCCTACACCCCTGAAAGTTCAGAAAATGTTGGCAGCCCCAAAAAGGCATTAAAATGCATATTAGGCCTGCAAAAATGTAGAAAACTTTGGAGGCCCAAAAAAGGGGTTTACAGGCATCCTAGACCCACTAAACTCCACAAAATGTTGGTGGAACAAAAACTGTGTCAGAGACCTCTGAATGGCCCAAAAACGCTTGCAGCCTGAAAAGGGCATTAACCCGCATCCTAGACCCCTGAAATTCCTAAAAACATTTATGTCCCGAAAAATGCATCCTACACCCCTTAAAGTTCAGAAAATGTTGGCAGCCCAAAAAATGCCTTAAAACTCATCTTATTCGTGCAATAATCTTTAAATCTTTGGAGGCCCAAAAAAGAGGTTTGCAGGCATCCTAGACCCCATAAAGTCCAGAAAATCTTGGTGGCCCATAAACTGTATCAGAGAGCTCTGAATGTCCCAAAAACATTTGCAGTTTGAAAAGGGCATTAACCCACATGCTAGACCCCTGAAATTCCCCAAAATATTTTGGCCACAAAAAATTCATCCTACACCCCTGAAAATACAGAAAATGTTGGCAGCACAAAAAAGGCCTTAAAATACATATTAGGCCTGCAAAAATGTAGAAAACTTTGGAGGCCCAAAAAAGGGGTTTACAGGCATCCTAGACCCCCTAAAGTCCAGAAAATGTCGGTGGCCCATAAACTGTCTCAGAGTGCTCTGAATGTCCCAAAAACATTTGCAGTCTGAAAAGGGCATTAACCCGCATTCTAGACCCCTGAAATTCCTAAAAACATTTATGGCCCGAAAAATGCATCCTACACCCCTGAAAATTCAGAAAATGTTGGCAGCCCAAAAAAAGCCCTTAAAATGCATCTTATTCCTGCAAAAATCTTGATAACTTTGGAGGCCCAAAAAAGGGGTTTACATCCTAGACCCCATAAAGTCCAGAAAATGTTGGTGACCTGAAAACACTGTCAGAGAGCTCTGAATGTCCCAAAAATATTTGCAGCCTGAAAAGGCCATTAATCCGCATCCTGGCCCCCTGAAATTCCCCAAAATATTTTTGGCCCGAAAAATACATCCTACATCCCTGAAGTTCAGAAAATGTTGGCAGCACAAAACAGGCCTTAAAATACATATTAGGCCAATGTAGAAAACTTTGGAGGCCCAAAAAAGGGGTTTACAGGCATCCTAGACCCCCTAAAGTCCAGAAAATGTTGGTAGGCCCAAAACTGTGTCAGAGAGCTCTGAATGTCCCAAAAACATTTGCAGCCTGAAAAGGGCATTAACCCACATCCTAAACCCCTGAAATTCCCAAAAACATTTTTGGCCCGAAAAATGCATCCTACACCCCTGAAAGTTCAGAAAATGTTGGCAGCCCCAAAAAGGCCTTAAAATGCATATTAGGCCTGCAAAAATGTAGAAAACTTTGGAGGCCCAAAAAAGGGGTTTACAGGCATCCTAGACCCACTAAACTCCACAAAATGTTGGTGGAACAAAAACTGTGTCAGAGACCTCTGAATGGCCCAAAAACGCTTGCAGCCTGAAAAGGGCATTAACCCGCATCCAAGACCCCTGAAATTCCTAAAAACATTTATGTCCCGAAAAATGCATCCTACACCCCTTAAAGTTCAGAAAATGTTGGCAGTCCAAAAAATGCCTTAAAACTCATCTTATTCGTGCAATAATCTTTAAATCTTTGGAGGCCCAAAAAAGAGGTTTGCAGGCATCCTAGACCCCATAAAGTCCAGAAAATCTTGGTGGCCCATAAACTGTATCAGAGAGCTCTGAATGTCCCAAAAACATTTGCAGTCTGAAAAGGGCATTAACCCACATGCTAGACCCCTGAAATTCCCCAAAATATTTTGGCCACAAAAAAATCATCCTACACCCCTGAAAATACAGAAAATGTTGGCAGCACAAAAAAGGCCTTAAAATACATATTAGGCCTGCAAAAATGTAGAAAACTTTGGAGGCCCAAAAAAGGGGTTTACAGGCATCCTAGACCCCCTAAAGTCCAGAAAATGTCGGTGGCCCATAAACTGTCTCAGAGTGCTCTGAATGTCCCAAAAACATTTGCAGTCTGAAAAGGGCATTAACCCGCATTCTAGACCCCTGAAATTCCTAAAAACATTTATGGCCCGAAAAATGCATCCTACACCCCTGAAAATTCAGAAAATGTTGGCAGCCCAAAAAAAGCCCTTAAAATGCATCTTATTCCTGCAAAAATCTTGATAACTTTGGAGGCCCAAAAAAGGGGTTTACATCCTAGACCCCATAAAGTCCAGAAAATGTTGGTGACCCGAAAACAGTGTCAGAGAGCTCTGAATGTCCCAAAAATATTTGCAGCCTGAAAAGGGCATTAATCCGCATCCTGGCCCCCTGAAATTCCCCGAAATATTTTTGGCCCAAAAAAGCAACCTATATCCCTGAAGTTCAGAAAATGTTGGCAGCACAAAACAGGCCTTAAAATACATATTAGGCTTGCAAAAATGTAGAAAACTTTGGAGGCCCAAAAAAGGGGTTTACAGGCATCCTAGACCCACTAAAGTCCAGAAAATGTTGGCAGCCCAAAAACTGTGTCAGAGAGCTCTGAATGTCCCAGAAACATTTGCAGTCTGAAAAATGGCATTAACCCGCATCCTGGCCCCCTGAAATTCCCCAAAATATTTTGGCCACGAAAAATTCATCCTACACCCCTGAAAATTCAGAAAATGTTGGCAGCACAAAAAAAGGCCTTAAAATACATATTAGGCCTCCAAAAATGTAGAAAACTTTGGAGGCCCAAAAAAGGGGTTTACAGACATCCTAGACCCCCTAAAGTCCAGAAAATGTTGGTGGCCCAAAAACTGTGTCAGAGAGCTCTGAATGGCCCAACAACGCTTGCAGCCTGAAAAGGGCATTAACCCGCATCCTAAACCCCTGAAATTCCCAAAAACATTTTTGGCCCGAAAAATGCATCCTACACCCCTGAAAGTTCAGAAACTGTTGGCAGCCCAAAAAATGCCTTAAAATGCATCTTATTCCTGCAATAATCTTTAAAACTTTGGAGGCCCAAAAAAGGGGCTTACAGGCATACTAGACCCCCTAAAGTCCAGAAAATGTTGGTGGCCCATAAACTGTATCAGAGAGCTCTGAATTTCCCAAAACCATTTGCAGTCTGAAAAGGGCATTAACCCGTATGCTAGACCCCTGAAATTCCCCAAAATATTTTGGGCATGGAAAATGCATCCCACACCCCTGAAAGTTTAGAAAATGTTGGCAGCGCAAAAAAGGCCTTAAAATACATATTAGGCCGCCAAAAATGTAGAAAACTTTGGAGGCCCAAAAAAGGGGTTTACGGGCATCCTAGACCCACTAAAGTCCAGAAAATGTTGGCGGCCCAAAAACTGTGTCAGAGAGCTCTGAATGGCCCAAAAACGCTTGCAGCCTGAAAAGGGCATTAACCCGCATCCTAGACCCCTGAAATTCCTAAAAACATTTATGGCCCGAAAAATGCATCCTGCACCCCTTAAAGTTCAGAAAATGTTGGCAGCCCAAAAAATGCCTTAAAATGCATCTTATTCCTGCAATAATCTTTAAAACTTTGGAGGCCCAAAAAAGGGGTTTGCAGGCATGCTAGACCCCATAAAGTCCAGAAAATGTTGGTGGCCCATAAACTGTGTCAGAGAGCTCTGAATGTCCCAAAAACATTTGCAGTCTGAAAAGGGCATTAACCCGCATGCTAGACCCCTGAAATTTCCCAAAATATTTTGGCCACGAAAAATTCATCCTTCACCGCTGAAAATTCAGAAAATATTGGCAGCACAAAAAAGGCCTTAAAATACATATTAGGCCTCAAAAAATGTAGAAAACTTTGGAGGCCCAAAAAAGGGGTTTACAGTCATCCTGGACCGCCTAAAGTCCAGAAAATGTTGGTAGGCCAAAAACTGTGTCAGATAGCTCTGAATGTCCCAAAAACGTGTGCAGCCTGAAAAGGGCATTAACCCACATCCTAAACCCCTGAAATTCCCAAAAACATTTTTGGCCCAAAAAATGCATCCTACACCCCTGAAAGTTCAGAAAATGTTGGCAGCCCCAAAAAGGCCTTAAAATGCATCTTATTCCTGCAAAAATCTTGATAACTTTGGAGGCCCAAAAAGGGGTTTACATCCTAGACCCCATAAAGTCCAGAAAATGTTGGTGACCCGAAAACAGTGTCAGAGAGCTCTGAATGTCCCAAAAATGTTTGCAGCATGAAAAGGGCATTAATCCGCATCCTGGCCCCCTGAAATTCCCCAAAATATTTTTGGCCCAAAAAATGCATCCTACATCCCTGTAGTTCAGAAAATGTTGGCAGCACAAAACAGGCCTTAAAATACACATTAGGCCTGCAAAAATCTAGAAAACTTTGGAGGCCCAAAAAAGGGGTTTACAGGCATCCTAGACCCCCTAAAGTCCAGAAAATGTTGGCGGCCCAAAAACTGTGTCAGAGAGCTCTGAATGTCCCAAAAACATTTGCAGTCTGAAAAGGGCATTAACCGGCATGCTAGACCCCTGAAATTTCCCAAAATATTTTGGCCATGAAAAATTCATCCTACACCCCTGAAAATTCAGAAAATGTTGGCAGCACAAAAAAGGCCTTAAAATACATATTAGGCCTCCAAAAATGTAGAAAACTTTGGAGGCCCAAAAAAGGGGTTTACAGGCATCCTAGACCCCCTAAAGTCCAGAAAATGTTGGTAGGCCAAAAACTGTGTCAGAGAGCTCTGAATGTCCCAAAAACGATTGCAGCCTGAAAATGGCATTAACCCACATCCTAAACCCCTGAAATTCCCAAAAACATTTTTGGCCCGAAAAATGCATCCTACACCCCTGAAAGTTCAGAAAATGTTGGCAGCCCCAAAAAGGCCTTAAAATGCATCTTATTCCTGCAAAAATCTTTAAAACTTTGGAGGCCCAAAAAAGGGGTTTACATCCTAGACCCCATAAAGTCCAGAAAATGTTGGTGACCTGAAAACACTGTCAGAGAGCTCTGAATGTCCCAAAAATATTTGCAGCCTGAAAAGGGCATTAATCCGCATCCTGGCCCCCTGAAATTCCCCAAAATATTTTTGGCCCGAAAAATACATCCTACATCCCTGAAATTCAGAAAATGTTGGCAGCACAAAACAGGCCTTAAAATACATATTAGGCCAATGTAGAAAACTTTGGAGGCCCAAAAAAGGGGTTTACAGGCATCCTAGACCCCCTAAAGTCCAGAAAATGTTGGTGACCTGAAAACACTGTCAGAGAGCTCTGAATGTCCCAAAAATATTTGCAGCCTGAAAAGGGCATTAATCCGCATCCTGGCCCCCTGAAATTCCCCAAAATATTTTTGGCCCGAAAAATACATCCTACATCCCTGAAGTTCAGAAAATGTTGGCAGCACAAAACAGGCCTTAAAATACATATTAGGCCAATGTAGAAAACTTTGGAGGCCCAAAAAAGGGGTTTACAGGCATCCTAGACCCCCTAAAGTCCAGAAAATGTTGGTAGGCCAAAAACTGTGTCAGAGAGCTCTGAATGTCCCAAAAACGTTTGCAGCCTGAAAAGGGCATTAACCCACATCCTAGACCCCTGAAATTCCCAAAAACATTTTTGGCCCGAAAAATGCATCCTACACCCCTGAAAGTTCAGAAAATGTTGGCAGCCCCAAAAAGGCATTAAAATGCATATTAGGCCTGCAAAAATGTAGAAAACTTTGGAGGCCCAAAAAAGGGGTTTACAGGCATCCTAGACCCACTAAACTCCACAAAATGTTGGTGGAACAAAAACTGTGTCAGAGACCTCTGAATGGCCCAAAAACGCTTGCAGCCTGAAAAGGGCATTAACCCGCATCCTAGACCCCTGAAATTCCTAAAAATATTTTTGGCCCAAAAAATGCATCCTACATCCCTGTAGTTCAGAAAATGTTGGCAGCACAAAACAGGCCTTAAAATACATATTAGGCCTGCAAAAATCTAGAAAACTTTGGAGGCCCAAAAAAGGGGTTTACAGGCATCCTAGACCCCCTAAAGTCCAGAAAATGTTGGCGGCCCAAAAACTGTGTCAGAGAGCTCTGAATGTCCCAAAAACGATTGCAGCCTGAAAATGGCATTAACCCACATCCTAAACCCCTGAAATTCCCAAAAACATTTTTGGCCCGAAAAATGCATCCTACACCCCTGAAAGTTCAGAAAATGTTGGCAGCCCCAAAAAGGCCTTAAAATGCATCTTATTCCTGCAAAAATCTTTAAAACTTTGGAGGCCCAAAAAAGGGGTTTACATCCTAGACCCCATAAAGTCCAGAAAATGTTGGTGACCTGAAAACACTGTCAGAGAGCTCTGAATGTCCCAAAAATATTTGCAGCCTGAAAAGGGCATTAATCCGCATCCTGGCCCCCTGAAATTCCCCAAAATATTTTTGGCCCGAAAAATACATCCTACATCCCTGAAATTCAGAAAATGTTGGCAGCACAAAACAGGCCTTAAAATACATATTAGGCCAATGTAGAAAACTTTGGAGGCCCAAAAAAGGGGTTTACAGGCATCCTAGACCCCCTAAAGTCCAGAAAATGTTGGTGACCTGAAAACACTGTCAGAGAGCTCTGAATGTCCCAAAAATATTTGCAGCCTGAAAAGGGCATTAATCCGCATCCTGGCCCCCTGAAATTCCCCAAAATATTTTTGGCCCGAAAAATACATCCTACATCCCTGAAGTTCAGAAAATGTTGGCAGCACAAAACAGGCCTTAAAATACATATTAGGCCAATGTAGAAAACTTTGGAGGCCCAAAAAAGGGGTTTACAGGCATCCTAGACCCCCTAAAGTCCAGAAAATGTTGGTAGGCCAAAAACTGTGTCAGAGAGCTCTGAATGTCCCAAAAACGTTTGCAGCCTGAAAAGGGCAATAACCCACATCCTAGACCCCTGAAATTCCCAAAAACATTTTTGGCCCGAAAAATGCATCCTACACCCCTGAAAGTTCAGAAAATGTTGGCAGCCCCAAAAAGGCATTAAAATGCATATTAGGCCTGCAAAAATGTAGAAAACTTTGGAGGCCCAAAAAAGGGGTTTACAGGCATCCTAGACCCACTAAACTCCACAAAATGTTGGTGGAACAAAAACTGTGTCAGAGACCTCTGAATGGCCCAAAAACGCTTGCAGCCTGAAAAGGGCATTAACCCGCATCCTAGACCCCTGAAATTCCTAAAAACATTTATGTCCCGAAAAATGCATCCTACACCCCTTAAAGTTCAGAAAATGTTGGCAGCCCAAAAAATGCCTTAAAACTCATCTTATTCGTGCAATAATCTTTAAATCTTTGGAGGCCCAAAAAAGAGGTTTGCAGGCATCCTAGACCCCATAAAGTCCAGAAAATCTTGGTGGCCCATAAACTGTATCAGAGAGCTCTGAATGTCCCAAAAACATTTGCAGTTTGAAAAGGGCATTAACCCACATGCTAGACCCCTGAAATTCCCCAAAATATTTTGGCCACAAAAAATTCATCCTACACCCCTGAAAATACAGAAAATGTTGGCAGCACAAAAAAGGCCTTAAAATACATATTAGGCCTGCAAAAATGTAGAAAACTTTGGAGGCCCAAAAAAGGGGTTTACAGGCATCCTAGACCCCCTAAAGTCCAGAAAATGTCGGTGGCCCATAAACTGTCTCAGAGTGCTCTGAATGTCCCAAAAACATTTGCAGTCTGAAAAGGGCATTAACCCGCATTCTAGACCCCTGAAATTCCTAAAAACATTTATGGCCCGAAAAATGCATCCTACACCCCTGAAAATTCAGAAAATGTTGGCAGCCCAAAAAAAGCCCTTAAAATGCATCTTATTCCTGCAAAAATCTTGATAACTTTGGAGGCCCAAAAAAGGGGTTTACATCCTAGACCCCATAAAGTCCAGAAAATGTTGGTGACCCGAAAACAGTGTCAGAGAGCTCTGAATGTCCCAAAAATATTTGCAGCCTGAAAAGGGCATTAATCCGCATCCTGGCCCCCTGAAATTCCCCGAAATATTTTTGGCCCAAAAAAGCAACCTATATCCCTGAAGTTCAGAAAATGTTGGCAGCACAAAACAGGCCTTAAAATACATATTAGGCTTGCAAAAATGTAGAAAACTTTGGAGGCCCAAAAAAGGGGTTTACAGGCATCCTAGACCCACTAAAGTCCAGAAAATGTTGGCGGCCCAAAAACTGTGTCAGAGAGCTCTGAATGTCCCAGAAACATTTGCAGTCTGAAAAATGGCATTAACCCGCATGCTAGACCCCTGAAATACCCCAAAATATTTTGGCCACGAAAAATTCATCCTACACCCCTGAAAATTCAGAAAATGTTGGCAGCACAAAAAAAAAGGCCTTAAAATACATACTTGGCCTCCAAAAATGTAGAAAACTTTGGAGGCCCAAAAAAGGGGTTTACAGACATCCTAGACCCCCTAAAGTCCAGAAAATGTTGGTGGCCCAAAAACTGTGTCAGAGAGCTCTGAATGGCCCAACAACGCTTGCAGTCTGAAAAGGGCATTAACCCGCATCCTAAACCCCTGAAATTCCCAAAAACATTTTTGGCCCGAAAAATGCATCCTACACCCCTGAAAGTTCAGAAACTGTTGGCAGCCCAAAAAATGCCTTAAAATGCATCTTATTCCTGCAATAATCTTTAAAACTTTGGAGGCCCAAAAAAGGGGTTTGCAGGCATCCTAGACCCCATAAAGTCCAGAAAATGTTGTTGACCCAAAAACAGTGTCAGAGAGCTCTGAATGTCCCAAAAATATTTGCAGCCTGAAAAGGGCATTAATCGGCATCCTGGCCCCCTGAAATTCCCCAAAATATTTTTGGCCCAAAAAATGCATCCTACATCCCTGAAGTTCAGAAAATGTTGGCAGCACAAAACAGGCCTTAAAATACATATTAGGCCTGCAAAAATGTAGAAAACTTTGGAGGCCCAAAAAAGGGGTTTACAGGCATCCTAGACCCCCTAAAGTCCAGAAAATGTTGGTAGGCCAAAAACTGTGTCAGAGAGCTCTGAATGTCCCAAAAACGTTTGCAGCCTGAAAAGGGCATTAACCCACATCCTAAACCCCTGAAATTCCCAAAAACATTTTTGGCCTGAAAAATGCATCCTACACCCCTGAAAGTTCAGAAAATGTTGGCAGCCCCAAAAAGGCCTTAAAATGCATCTTATTCCTGCAAAAATCTTGATAACTTTGGAGGCCCAAAAAAGGGGTTTACATCCTAGACCCCATAAAGTCCAGAAAATGTTGGTGACCCGAAAACAGTGTCAGAGAGCTCTGAATGTCCCAAAAATATTTGCAGCCTGAAAAGGGCATTAATCCGCATCCTGGCCCCCTGAAATTCCCCAAAATATTTTTGGCCCAAAAAATGCAACCTATATCCCTGAAGTTCAGAAAATGTTGGCAGCACAAAACAGGCCTTAAAATACATATTAGGCCTGCAAAAATGTAGAAAACTTTGGAGGCCCAAAAAAGGGGTTTACAGGCATCCTAGACCCACTAAAGTCCAGAAAATGTTGGCGGCCCAAAAACTGTGTCAGAGAGCTCTGAATGTCCCAAAAACATTTGCAGTCTGAAAAGGGCATTAAGCCGCATGCTAGACCCCTGAAATTCCCCAAAATATTTTGGCCACGAAAAATTCATCCTACACCCCTGAAAATTCAGAAAATGTTGGCAGCACAAAAAAGGCCTTAAAATACATATTAGGCCTCCAAAAATGTAGAAAACTTTGGAGGCCCAAAAAAGGGGTTTACAGGCATCCTAGACCACATAAAGTCCAGAAAATGTTGGCGGCCCAAAAACTGTGTCAGAGAGCTCTGAATGTCCCAAAAACATTTGCAGTCTGAAAAGGGCATTAACCGGCATGCTAGACCCCTGAAATTTCCCAAAATATTTTGGCCATGAAAAATTCATCCTACACCCCTGAAAATTCAGAAAATGTTGGCAGCACAAAAAAGGCCTTAAAATACATATTAGGCCTCCAAAAATGTAGAAAACTTTGGAGGCCCAAAAAAGGGGTTTACAGGCATCCTAGACCCCCTAAAGTCCAGAAAATGTTGGTAGGCCAAAAACTGTGTCAGAGAGCTCTGAATGTCCCAAAAACGATTGCAGCCTGAAAAGGGCATTAACCCACATCCTAAACCCCTGAAATTCCCAAAAACATTTTTGGCCCGAAAAATGCATCCTACACCCCTGAAAGTTCAGAAAATGTTGGCAGCCCCAAAAAGGCCTTAAAATGCATCTTATTCCTGCAAAAATCTTTAAAACTTTGGAGGCCCAAAAAAGGGGTTTACATCCTAGACCCCATAAAGTCCAGAAAATGTTGGTGACCTGAAAACACTGTCAGAGAGCTCTGAATGTCCCAAAAATATTTGCAGCCTGAAAAGGCCATTAATCCGCATCCTGGCCCCCTGAAATTCCCCAAAATATTTTTGGCCCGAAAAATACATCCTACATCCCTGAAGTTCAGAAAATGTTGGCAGCACAAAACAGGGCTTAAAATGCATCTTATTCCTGCAAAAATCTTGATAACTTTGGAGGCCCAAAAAAGGGGTTTACATCCTAGATCCCATAAAGTCCAGAACATGTTGGTGACCCGAATACAGTGTCAGAGAGCTCTGAATGTCCCAAAAATATTTGCAGCCTGAAAAGGGCATTAATCTGCATCCTGGCGACCTGAAATTCCCCAAAATATTTTTGGCCCGAAAAATGCATCCTACATCCCTGAAGTTCAGAAAATGTTGGCAGCCCAAAAAATGCCTTAAAATGCATCTTATTCCTGCAATAATCTTTAAAACTTTGGAGGCCCAGAAAAGGGGCTTACAGGCATACTAGACCCCCTAAAGTCCAGAAAATGTTGGTGGCCCATAAACTGTATCAGAGAGCTCTGAATTTCCCAAAACCATTTGCAGTCTGAAAAGGGCATTAACCCGTATGCTAGACCCCTGAAATTCCCCAAAATATTTTGGGCATGGAAAATGCATCCTACATCCCTGAAAGTTTAGAAAATGTTGGCAGCGCAAAAAAGGCCTTAAAATACATATTAGGCCGCCAAAAATGTAGAAAACTTTGGAGGCCCAAAAAAGGGGTTTACGGGCATCCTAGACCCACTAAAGTCCAGAAAATGTTGGCGGCCCAAAAACTGTGTCAGAGAGCTCTGAATGGCCCAAAAACGCTTGCAGCCTGAAAAGGGCATTAACCCGCATCCTAGACCGCTGAAATTCCTAAAAACATTTATGGCCCGAAAAATGCATCCTACACCCCTGAAAGTTCAGAAAATGTTGGCAGCCCCAAAAAGGCCTTAAAATGCATCTTATTCCTGCAAAAATCTTGATAACTTTGGAGGCCCAAAAAGGGGTTTACATCCTAGACCCCATAAAGTCCAGAAAATGTTGGTGACCCGAAAACAGTGTCAGAGAGCTCTGAATGTCCCAAAAATGTTTGCAGCCTGAAAAGGGCATTAATCCGCATCCTGGCCCCCTGAAATTCCCCAAAATATTTTTGGCCCAAAAAATGCATCCTACATCCCTGAAGTTCAGAAAATGTTGGCAGCACAAAACATGCCTTAAAATACATATTAGGCCTGCAAAAATGTAGAAAACTTTGGAGGCCCAAAAAAGGGGTTTACAGGCATCCTAGACCCCCTAAAGTCCAGAAAATGTTGGTAGGCCCAAAAACTGTGTCAGAGAGCTCTGAATGTCCCAAAAACATTTGCAGTCTGAAAAGGGCATTAAGCCGCATGCTAGACCCCTGAAATTCCCCAAAATATTTTGGCCACAAAAAATTCATCCTACACCCCTGAAAATTCAGAAAATGTTGGCAGCACAAAAAAGGCCTTAAAATACATATTAGGCCTCCAAAAATGTAGAAAACTTTGGAGGCCCAAAAAAGGGGTTTACAGGCATCCTAGACCACATAAAGTCCAGAAAATGTTGGTGGCCCAAAAACTGTGTCAGAGAGCTCTGAATGGCACAAAAACGCTTGCAGCCTCAAAACGGCATTAACCCGCATCCTAGACCCCTGAAATTCCTAAAAACATTTATGGCCCGAAAAATGCATCCTACACCCCTTAAAGTTCAGAAACTGTTGGCAGCACAAAAAAGGCCTTAAAATACATATTAGGCCTCCAAAAATGTAGAAAACTTTGGAGGCCCAAAAAAGGGGTTTACAGGCATCCTAGACCCCATAAAGTCCAGAAAATGTTGGTGACCCGAAAACAGTGTCAGAGAGCTCTGAATGTCCCAAAAATATTTGCAGCCTCAAAACGGCATTAACCCGCATCCTAGACCCCTGAAATTCCTAAAAACATTTATGGCCCGAAAAATGCATCCTACACCCCTTAAAGTTCAGAAAATGTTGGCAGCACAAAACAGGCCTTAAAATACATATTAGGCCTGCAAAAATGTAGAAAACTTTGGAGGCCCAAAAAAGGGGTTTACAGGCATCCTAGACCCACTAAAGTCCAGAAAATGTTGGCGGCCCAAAAACTGCGTCAGAGAGCTCTGAATGTCCCAAAAACATTTGCAGTGTGAAAAGGGCATTAACCGGCATGCTAGACCCCTGAAATTTCCCAAAATATTTTGGCCATGAAAAATTCATCCTACACCCCTGAAAATTCAGAAAATGTTGGCAGCACAAAAAAGGCCTTAAAATACATATTAGGCCTCCAAAAATGTAGAAAACTTTGGAGGCCCAAAAAAGGGGTTTACAGGCATCCTAGACCCCTAAAGTCCAGAAAATGTTGGTAGGCCAAAAACTGTGTCAGAGAGCTCTGAATGTCCCAAAAACGTGTGCAGCCTGAAAAGGGCATTAACCCACATCCTAAACCCCTGAAATTCCCAAAAACATTTTTGGCCCGAAAAATGCATCCTACACCCCTGAAAGTTCAGAAAATGTTGGCAGCCCCAAAAAGGCCTTAAAATGCATCTTATTCCTGCAAAAATCTTGATTACTTTGGAGGCCCAAAAAGGGGTTTACATCCTAGACCCCATAAAGTCCAGAAAATGTTGGTGACCCGAAAACAGTGTCAGAGAGCTCTGAATGTCCCAAAAATGTTTGCAGTCTGAAAAGGGCATTAATCCGCATCCTGGCCCCCTGAAATTCCCCAAAATATTTTTGGCCCAAAAAATGCATCCTACATCCCTGAAGTTCAGAAAATGTTGGCAGCACAAAACAGGCCTTAAAATACATATTAGGCCTGCAAAAATGTAGAAAACTTTGGAGGCCCAAAAAAGGGGTTTACAGGCATCCTAGACCCCCTAAAGTCCAGAAAATGTTGGTAGGCCCAAAAACTGTGTCAGAGAGCTCTGAATGTCCCAAAAACATTTGCAGTCTGAAAAGGGCATTAAGCCGCATGCTAGACCCCTGAAATTCCCCAAAATATTTTGGCCACGAAAAATTCATCCTACACCCCTGAAAATTCAGAAAATGTTGGCAGCACAAAAAAGGCCATAAAATACATATTAGGCCTCCAAAAATGTAGAAAACTTTGGAGGCCCAAAAAAGGGGTTTACAGGCATCCTAGACCCCCTAAAGTCCAGAAAATGTTGGTAGGCCAAAAACTGTGTCAGAGAGCTCTGAATGTCCCAAAAACGTGTGCAGCCTGAAAAGGGCATTAACCCACATCCTAAACCCCTGAAATTCCCAAAAACATTTTTGGCCCGAAAAATGCATCCTACACCCCTGAAAGTTCAGAAAATGTTGGCAGCCCCAAAAAGGCCTTAAAATGCATCTTATTACTGCAAAAATCTTGATTACTTTGGAGGCCCAAAAAGGGGTTTACATCCTAGACCCCATAAAGTCCAGAAAATGTTGGTGACCCGAAAACAGTGTCAGAGAGCTCTGAATGTCCCAAAAATGTTTGCAGTCTGAAAAGGGCATTAATCCGCATCCTGGCCCCCTGAAATTCCCCAAAATATTTTTGGCCCAAAAAATGCATCCTACATCCCTGAAGTTCAGAAAATGTTGGCAGCACAAAACAGGCCTTAAAATACGTATTAGGCCTGCAAAAATGTAGAAAACTTTGGAGGCCCAAAAAAGGGGTTTACAGGCATCCTAGACCCCCTAAAGTCCAGAAAATGTTGGTAGGCCCAAAAACTGTGTCAGAGAGCTCTGAATGTCCCAAAAACATTTGCAGTCTGAAAAGGGCATTAAGCCGCATGCTAGACCCCTGAAATTCCCCAAAATATTTTGGCCACGAAAAATTCATCCTACACCCCTGAAAATTCAGAAAATGTTGGCAGCACAAAAAAGGCCTTAAAATACATATTAGGCCTCCAAAAATGTAGAAAACTTTGGAGGCCCAAAAAAGGGGTTTACAGGCATCCTAGACCACATAAAGTCCAGAAAATGTTGGTGGCCCAAAAACTGTGTCAGAGAGCTCTGAATGGCACAAAAACGCTTGCAGCCTCAAAACGGCATTAACCCGCATCCTAGACCCCTGAAATTCCTAAAAACATTTATGGCCCGAAAAATGCATCCTACACCCCTTAAAGTTCAGAAACTGTTGGCAGCCCAAAAAATGCCTTAAAATGCATCTTATTCCTGCAATAATCTTTAAAACTTTTGAGGCCCAAAAAAGGGGTTTGCAGGCATCCTAGACCCCATAAAGTCCAGAAAATGTTGGTGACCCGAAAACAGTGTCAGAGAGCTCTGAATGTCCCAAAAATATTTGCAGCCTGAAAAGGGCATTAATCCGCATCCTGGCCCCCTGAAATTCCCCAAAATATTTTTGGCCCAAAAAATCCATCCTACATCCCTGAAGTTCAGAAAATGTTGGCAGCACAAAACAGGCCTTAAAATACATATTAGGCCTGCAAAAATCTAGAAAACTTTGGAGGCCCAAAAAAGGGGTTTACAGGCATCCTAGACCCCCTAAAGTCCAGAAAATGTTGGCGGCCCAAAAACTGTGTCAGAGAGCTCTGAATGTCCCAAAAACATTTGCAGTCTGAAAAGGGCATTAACCGGCATGCTAGACCCCTGAAATTTCCCAAAATATTTTGGCCATGAAAAATTCATCCTACACCCCTGAAAATTCAGAAAATGTTGGCAGCACAAAAAAGGCCTTAAAATACATATTAGGCCTCCAAAAATGTAGAAAACTTTGGAGGCCCAAAAAAGGGGTTTACAGGCATCCTAGACCCCCTAAAGTCCAGAAAATGTTGGTAGGCCAAAAACTGTGTCAGAGAGCTCTGAATGTCCCAAAAACGATTGCAGCCTGAAAAGGGCATTAACCCACATCCTAAACCCCTGAAATTCCCAAAAACATTTTTGGCCCTAAAAATGCATCCTACACCCCTGAAAGTTCAGAAAATGTTGGCAGCCCCAAAAAGGCCTTAAAATGCATCTTATTCCTGCAAAAATCTTTAAAACTTTGGAGGCCCAAAAAAGGGGTTTACATCCTAGACCCCATAAAGTCCAGAAAATGTTGGTGACCCGAAAACAGTGTCAGAGAGCTCTGAATGTCCCAAAAATGTTTGCAGCCTGAAAAGGGCATTAATCCGCATCCTGGCCCCCTGAAATTCCCCAAAATATTTTTGGCCCAAAAAATGCATCCTACATCCCTGAAGTTCAGAAAATGTTGGCAGCACAAAACATGCCTTAAAATACATATTAGGCCTGCAAAAATGTAGAAAACTTTGGAGGCCCAAAAAAGGGGTTTACAGGCATCCTAGACCCCCTAAAGTCCAGAAAATGTTGGTAGGCCCAAAAACTGTGTCAGAGAGCTCTGAATGTCCCAAAAACATTTGCAGTCTGAAAAGGGCATTAAGCCGCATGCTAGACCCCTGAAATTCCCCAAAATATTTTGGCCACAAAAAATTCATCCTACACCCCTGAAAATTCAGAAAATGTTGGCAGCACAAAAAAGGCCTTAAAATACATATTAGGCCTCCAAAAATGTAGAAAACTTTGGAGGCCCAAAAAAGGGGTTTACAGGCATCCTAGACCACATAAAGTCCAGAAAATGTTGGTGGCCCAAAAACTGTGTCAGAGAGCTCTGAATGGCACAAAAACGCTTGCAGCCTCAAAACGGCATTAACCCGCATCCTAGACCCCTGAAATTCCTAAAAACATTTATGGCCCGAAAAATGCATCCTACACCCCTTAAAGTTCAGAAACTGTTGGCAGCACAAAAAAGGCCTTAAAATACATATTAGGCCTCCAAAAATGTAGAAAACTTTGGAGGCCCAAAAAAGGGGTTTACAGGCATCCTAGACCCCATAAAGTCCAGAAAATGTTGGTGACCCGAAAACAGTGTCAGAGAGCTCTGAATGTCCCAAAAATATTTGCAGCCTCAAAACGGCATTAACCCGCATCCTAGACCCCTGAAATTCCTAAAAACATTTATGGCCCGAAAAATGCATCCTACACCCCTTAAAGTTCAGAAAATGTTGGCAGCACAAAACAGGCCTTAAAATACATATTAGGCCTGCAAAAATGTAGAAAACTTTGGAGGCCCAAAAAAGGGGTTTACAGGCATCCTAGACCCACTAAAGTCCAGAAAATGTTGGCGGCCCAAAAACTGCGTCAGAGAGCTCTGAATGTCCCAAAAACATTTGCAGTGTGAAAAGGGCATTAACCGGCATGCTAGACCCCTGAAATTTCCCAAAATATTTTGGCCATGAAAAATTCATCCTACACCCCTGAAAATTCAGAAAATGTTGGCAGCACAAAAAAGGCCTTAAAATACATATTAGGCCTCCAAAAATGTAGAAAACTTTGGAGGCCCAAAAAAGGGGTTTACAGGCATCCTAGACCCCTAAAGTCCAGAAAATGTTGGTAGGCCAAAAACTGTGTCAGAGAGCTCTGAATGTCCCAAAAACGTGTGCAGCCTGAAAAGGGCATTAACCCACATCCTAAACCCCTGAAATTCCCAAAAACATTTTTGGCCCGAAAAATGCATCCTACACCCCTGAAAGTTCAGAAAATGTTGGCAGCCCCAAAAAGGCCTTAAAATGCATCTTATTCCTGCAAAAATCTTGATTACTTTGGAGGCCCAAAAAGGGGTTTACATCCTAGACCCCATAAAGTCCAGAAAATGTTGGTGACCCGAAAACAGTGTCAGAGAGCTCTGAATGTCCCAAAAATGTTTGCAGTCTGAAAAGGGCATTAATCCGCATCCTGGCCCCCTGAAATTCCCCAAAATATTTTTGGCCCAAAAAATGCATCCTACATCCCTGAAGTTCAGAAAATGTTGGCAGCACAAAACAGGCCTTAAAATACATATTAGGCCTGCAAAAATGTAGAAAACTTTGGAGGCCCAAAAAAGGGGTTTACAGGCATCCTAGACCCCCTAAAGTCCAGAAAATGTTGGTAGGCCCAAAAACTGTGTCAGAGAGCTCTGAATGTCCCAAAAACATTTGCAGTCTGAAAAGGGCATTAAGCCGCATGCTAGACCCCTGAAATTCCCCAAAATATTTTGGCCACGAAAAATTCATCCTACACCCCTGAAAATTCAGAAAATGTTGGCAGCACAAAAAAGGCCTTAAAATACATATTAGGCCTCCAAAAATGTAGAAAATTTTGGAGGCCCAAAAAAGGGGTTTACAGGCATCCTAGACCCCCTAAAGTCCAGAAAATGTTGGTAGGCCAAAAACTGTGTCAGAGAGCTCTGAATGTCCCAAAAACGTGTGCAGCCTGAAAAGGGCATTAACCCACATCCTAAACCCCTGAAATTCCCAAAAACATTTTTGGCCCGAAAAATGCATCCTACACCCCTGAAAGTTCAGAAAATGTTGGCAGCCCCAAAAAGGCCTTAAAATGCATCTTATTACTGCAAAAATCTTGATTACTTTGGAGGCCCAAAAAGGGGTTTACATCCTAGACCCCATAAAGTCCAGAAAATGTTGGTGACCCGAAAACAGTGTCAGAGAGCTCTGAATGTCCCAAAAATGTTTGCAGTCTGAAAAGGGCATTAATCCGCATCCTGGCCCCCTGAAATTCCCCAAAATATTTTTGGCCCAAAAAATGCATCCTACATCCCTGAAGTTCAGAAAATGTTGGCAGCACAAAACAGGCCTTAAAATACGTATTAGGCCTGCAAAAATGTAGAAAACTTTGGAGGCCCAAAAAAGGGGTTTACAGGCATCCTAGACCCCCTAAAGTCCAGAAAATGTTGGTAGGCCCAAAAACTGTGTCAGAGAGCTCTGAATGTCCCAAAAACATTTGCAGTCTGAAAAGGGCATTAAGCCGCATGCTAGACCCCTGAAATTCCCCAAAATATTTTGGCCACGAAAAATTCATCCTACACCCCTGAAAATTCAGAAAATGTTGGCAGCACAAAAAAGGCCTTAAAATACATATTAGGCCTCCAAAAATGTAGAAAACTTTGGAGGCCCAAAAAAGGGGTTTACAGGCATCCTAGACCACATAAAGTCCAGAAAATGTTGGTGGCCCAAAAACTGTGTCAGAGAGCTCTGAATGGCACAAAAACGCTTGCAGCCTCAAAACGGCATTAACCCGCATCCTAGACCCCTGAAATTCCTAAAAACATTTATGGCCCGAAAAATGCATCCTACACCCCTTAAAGTTCAGAAACTGTTGGCAGCCCAAAAAATGCCTTAAAATGCATCTTATTCCTGCAATAATCTTTAAAACTTTTGAGGCCCAAAAAAGGGGTTTGCAGGCATCCTAGACCCCATAAAGTCCAGAAAATGTTGGCGACCCGAAAACAGTGTCAGAGAGCTCTGAATGTCCCAAAAATATTTGCAGCCTGAAAAGGGCATTAATCCGCATCCTGGCCCCCTGAAATTCCCCAAAATATTTTTGGCCCAAAAAATCCATCCTACATCCCTGAAGTTCAGAAAATGTTGGCAGCACAAAACAGGCCTTAAAATACATATTAGGCCTGCAAAAATCTAGAAAACTTTGGAGGCCCAAAAAAGGGGTTTACAGGCATCCTAGACCCCCTAAAGTCCAGAAAATGTTGGCGGCCCAAAAACTGTGTCAGAGAGCTCTGAATGTCCCAAAAACATTTGCAGTCTGAAAAGGGCATTAACCGGCATGCTAGACCCCTGAAATTTCCCAAAATATTTTGGCCATGAAAAATTCATCCTACACCCCTGAAAATTCAGAAAATGTTGGCAGCACAAAAAAGGCCTTAAAATACATATTAGGCCTCCAAAAATGTAGAAAACTTTGGAGGCCCAAAAAAGGGGTTTACAGGCATCCTAGACCCCCTAAAGTCCAGAAAATGTTGGTAGGCCAAAAACTGTGTCAGAGAGCTCTGAATGTCCCAAAAACGATTGCAGCCTGAAAAGGGCATTAACCCACATCCTAAACCCCTGAAATTCCCAAAAACATTTTTGGCCCTAAAAATGCATCCTACACCCCTGAAAGTTCAGAAAATGTTGGCAGCCCCAAAAAGGCCTTAAAATGCATCTTATTCCTGCAAAAATCTTTAAAACTTTGGAGGCCCAAAAAAGGGGTTTACATCCTAGACCCCATAAAGTCCAGAAAATGTTGGTGACCTGAAAACACTGTCAGAGAGCTCTGAATGTCCCAAAAATATTTGCAGACTGAAAAGGCCATTAATCCGCATCCTGGCCCCCTGAAATTCCCCAAAATATTTTTGGCCCGAAAAATACATCCTACATCCCTGAAGTTCAGAAAATGTTGGCAGCACAAAAAAGGCCTTAAAATACATATTAGGCCTCCAAAAATGTAGAAAACTTTGGAGGCCCAAAAAAGGGGTTTACAGGCATCCTAGACCCCCTAAAGTCCAGAAAATGTTGGTAGGCCCAAAAACTGTGTCAGAGAGCTCTGAATGTCCCAAAAACATTTGCAGTCTGAAAAGGGCATTAAGCCGCATGCTAGACCCCTGAAATTCCCCAAAATATTTTGGCCACAAAAAATTCATCCTACACCCCTGAAAATTCAGAAAATGTTGGCAGCACAAAAAAGGCCTTAAAATACATATTAGGCCTCCAAAAATGTAGAAAACTTTGGAGGCCCAAAAAAGGGGTTTACAGGCATCCTAGACCACATAAAGTCCAGAAAATGTTGGTGGCCCAAAAACTGTGTCAGAGAGCTCTGAATGGCACAAAAACGCTTGCAGCCTCAAAACGGCATTAACCCGCATCCTAGACCCCTGAAATTCCTAAAAACATTTATGGCCCGAAAAATGCATCCTACACCCCTTAAAGTTCAGAAACTGTTGGCAGCACAAAAAAGGCCTTAAAATACATATTAGGCCTCCAAAAATGTAGAAAACTTTGGAGGCCCAAAAAAGGGGTTTACAGGCATCCTAGACCCCATAAAGTCCAGAAAATGTTGGTGACCCGAAAACAGTGTCAGAGAGCTCTGAATGTCCCAAAAATATTTGCAGCCTCAAAACGGCATTAACCCGCATCCTAGACCCCTGAAATTCCTAAAAACATTTATGGCCCGAAAAATGCATCCTACACCCCTTAAAGTTCAGAAAATGTTGGCAGCACAAAACAGGCCTTAAAATACATATTAGGCCTGCAAAAATGTAGAAAACTTTGGAGGCCCAAAAAAGGGGTTTACAGGCATCCTAGACCCACTAAAGTCCAGAAAATGTTGGCGGCCCAAAAACTGCGCCAGAGAGCTCTGAATGTCCCAAAAACATTTGCAGTGTGAAAAGGGCATTAACCGGCATGCTAGACCCCTGAAATTTCCCAAAATATTTTGGCCATGAAAAATTCATCCTACACCCCTGAAAATTCAGAAAATGTTGGCAGCACAAAAAAGGCCTTAAAATACATATTAGGCCTCCAAAAATGTAGAAAACTTTGGAGGCCCAAAAAAGGGGTTTACAGGCATCCTAGACCCCTAAAGTCCAGAAAATGTTGGTAGGCCAAAAACTGTGTCAGAGAGCTCTGAATGTCCCAAAAACGTGTGCAGCCTGAAAAGGGCATTAACCCACATCCTAAACCCCTGAAATTCCCAAAAACATTTTTGGCCCGAAAAATGCATCCTACACCCCTGAAAGTTCAGAAAATGTTGGCAGCCCCAAAAAGGCCTTAAAATGCATCTTATTCCTGCAAAAATCTTGATTACTTTGGAGGCCCAAAAAGGGGTTTACATCCTAGACCCCATAAAGTCCAGAAAATGTTGGTGACCCGAAAACAGTGTCAGAGAGCTCTGAATGTCCCAAAAATGTTTGCAGTCTGAAAAGGGCATTAATCCGCATCCTGGCCCCCTGAAATTCCCCAAAATATTTTTGGCCCAAAAAATGCATCCTACATCCCTGAAGTTCAGAAAATGTTGGCAGCACAAAACAGGCCTTAAAATACATATTAGGCCTGCAAAAATGTAGAAAACTTTGGAGGCCCAAAAAAGGGGTTTACAGGCATCCTAGACCCCCTAAAGTCCAGAAAATGTTGGTAGGCCCAAAAACTGTGTCAGAGAGCTCTGAATGTCCCAAAAACATTTGCAGTCTGAAAAGGGCATTAAGCCGCATGCTAGACCCCTGAAATTCCCCAAAATATTTTGGCCACGAAAAATTCATCCTACACCCCTGAAAATTCAGAAAATGTTGGCAGCACAAAAAAGGCCTTAAAATACATATTAGGCCTCCAAAAATGTAGAAAACTTTGGAGGCCCAAAAAAGGGGTTTACAGGCATCCTAGACCCCCTAAAGTCCAGAAAATGTTGGTAGGCCAAAAACTGTGTCAGAGAGCTCTGAATGTCCCAAAAACGTGTGCAGCCTGAAAAGGGCATTAACCCACATCCTAAACCCCTGAAATTCCCAAAAACATTTTTGGCCCGAAAAATGCATCCTACACCCCTGAAAGTTCAGAAAATGTTGGCAGCCCCAAAAAGGCCTTAAAATGCATCTTATTACTCCAAAAATCTTGATTACTTTGGAGGCCCAAAAAGGGGTTTACATCCTAGACCCCATAAAGTCCAGAAAATGTTGGTGACCCGAAAACAGTGTCAGAGAGCTCTGAATGTCCCAAAAATGTTTGCAGTCTGAAAAGGGCATTAATCCGCATCCTGGCCCCCTGAAATTCCCCAAAATATTTTTGGCCCAAAAAATGCATCCTACATCCCTGAAGTTCAGAAAATGTTGGCAGCACAAAACAGGCCTTAAAATACGTATTAGGCCTGCAAAAATGTAGAAAACTTTGGAGGCCCAAAAAAGGGGTTTACAGGCATCCTAGACCCCCTAAAGTCCAGAAAATGTTGGTAGGCCCAAAAACTGTGTCAGAGAGCTCTGAATGTCCCAAAAACATTTGCAGTCTGAAAAGGGCATTAAGCCGCATGCTAGACCCCTGAAATTCCCCAAAATATTTTGGCCACGAAAAATTCATCCTACACCCCTGAAAATTCAGAAAATGTTGGCAGCACAAAAAAGGCCTTAAAATACATATTAGGCCTCCAAAAATGTAGAAAACTTTGGAGGCCCAAAAAAGGGGTTTACAGGCATCCTAGACCACATAAAGTCCAGAAAATGTTGGTGGCCCAAAAACTGTGTCAGAGAGCTCTGAATGGCACAAAAACGCTTGCAGCCTCAAAACGGCATTAACCCGCATCCTAGACCCCTGAAATTCCTAAAAACATTTATGGCCCGAAAAATGCATCCTACACCCCTTAAAGTTCAGAAACTGTTGGCAGCCCAAAAAATGCCTTAAAATGCATCTTATTCCTGCAATAATCTTTAAAACTTTGGAGGAACAAAAAAGGGGTTTGCAGGCATCCTAGACCCCATAAAGTCCAGAAAATGTTGGTGACCCGAAAACAGTGTCAGAGAGCTCTGAATGTCCCAAAAATATTTGCAGCCTGAAAAGGGCATTAATCCGCATCCTGGCCCCCTGAAATTCCCCAAAATATTTTTGGCCCAAAAAATCCATCCTACATCCCTGAAGTTCAGAAAATGTTGGCAGCACAAAACAGGCCTTAAAATACATATTAGGCCTGCAAAAATCTAGAAAACTTTGGAGGCCCAAAAAAGGGGTTTACAGGCATCCTAGACCCCCTAAAGTCCAGAAAATGTTGGCGGCCCAAAAACTGTGTCAGAGAGCTCTGAATGTCCCAAAAACATTTGCAGTCTGAAAAGGGCATTAACCGGCATGCTAGACCCCTGAAATTTCCCAAAATATTTTGGCCATGAAAAATTCATCCTACACCCCTGAAAATTCAGAAAATGTTGGCAGCACAAAAAAGGCCTTAAAATACATATTAGGCCTCCAAAAATGTAGAAAACTTTGGAGGCCCAAAAAAGGGGTTTACAGGCATCCTAGACCCCCTAAAGTCCAGAAAATGTTGGTAGGCCAAAAACTGTGTCAGAGAGCTCTGAATGTCCCAAAAACGATTGCAGCCTGAAAAGGGCATTAACCCACATCCTAAACCCCTGAAATTCCCAAAAACATTTTTGGCCCTAAAAATGCATCCTACACCCCTGAAAGTTCAGAAAATGTTGGCAGCCCCAAAAAGGCCTTAAAATGCATCTTATTCCTGCAAAAATCTTTAAAACTTTGGAGGCCCAAAAAAGGGGTTTACATCCTAGACCCCATAAAGTCCAGAAAATGTTGGTGACCTGAAAACACTGTCAGAGAGCTCTGAATGTCCCAAAAATATTTGCAGACTGAAAAGGCCATTAATCCGCATCCTGGCCCCCTGAAATTCCCCAAAATATTTTTGGCCCGAAAAATACATCCTACATCCCTGAAGTTCAGAAAATGTTGGCAGCACAAAAAAGGCCTTAAAATACATATTAGGCCTCCAAAAATGTAGAAAACTTTGGAGGCCCAAAAAAGGGGTTTACAGGCATCCTAGACCCCCTAAAGTCCAGAAAATGTTGGTAGGCCAAAAACTGTGTCAGAGAGCTCTGAATGTCCCAAAAACGATTGCAGCCTGAAAAGGGCATTAACCCACATCCTAAACCCCTGAAATTCCCAAAAACATTTTTGGCCCTAAAAATGCATCCTACACCCCTGAAAGTTCAGAAAATGTTGGCAGCCTCAAAAAGGCCTTAAAATGCATCTTATTCCTGCAAAAATCTTTAAAACTTTGGAGGCCCAAAAAAGGGGTTTACATCCTAGACCCCATAAAGTCCAGAAAATGTTGGTGACCTGAAAACACTGTCAGAGAGCTCTGAATGTCCCAAAAATATTTGCAGCCTGAAAAGGCCATTAATCCGCATCCTGGCCCCCTGAAATTCCCCAAAATATTTTTGGCCCGAAAAATACATCCTACATCCCTGAAGTTCAGAAAATGTTGGCAGCACAAAACAGGCCTTAAAATACATATTAGGCCAATGTAGAAAACTTTGGAGGCCCAAAAAAGGGGTTTACAGGCATCCTAGACCCCCTAAAGTCCAGAAAATGTTGGTAGGCCAAAAACTGTGTCAGAGAGCTCTGAATGTCCCAAAAACATTTGCAGCCTGAAAAGGGCATTAACCCACATCCTAAACCCCTGAAATTCCCAAAAACATTTTTGGCCCGAAAAATGCATCCTACACCCCTGAAAGTTCAGAAAATGTTGGCAGCCCCAAAAAGGCCTTAAAATGCATATTAGGCCTGCAAAAATGTAGAAAACTTTGGAGGCCCAAAAAAGGGGTTTACAGGCATCCTAGACCCACTAAACTCCACAAAATGTTGGTGGAACAAAAACTGTGTCAGAGACCTCTGAATGGCCCAAAAACGCTTGCAGCCTGAAAAGGGCATTAACCCGCATCCAAGACCCCTGAAATTCCTAAAAACATTTATGTCCCGAAAAATGCATCCTACACCCCTTAAAGTTCAGAAAATGTTGGCAGCCCAAAAAATGCCTTAAAACTCATCTTATTCGTGCAATAATCTTTAAATCTTTGGAGGCCCAAAAAAGAGGTTTGCAGGCATCCTAGACCCCATAAAGTCCAGAAAATCTTGGTGGCCCATAAACTGTATCAGAGAGCTCTGAATGTCCCAAAAACATTTGCAGTCTGAAAAGGGCATTAACCCACATGCTAGACCCCTGAAATTCCCCAAAATATTTTGGCCACAAAAAATTCATCCTACACCCCTGAAAATACAGAAAATGTTGGCAGCACAAAAAAGGCCTTAAAATACATATTAGGCCTGCAAAAATGTAGAAAACTTTGGAGGCCCAAAAAAGGGGTTTACAGGCATCCTAGACCCCCTAAAGTCCAGAAAATGTCGGTGGCCCATAAACTGTCTCAGAGTGCTCTGAATGTCCCAAAAACATTTGCAGTCTGAAAAGGGCATTAACCCGCATTCTAGACCCCTGAAATTCCTAAAAACATTTATGGCCCGAAAAATGCATCCTACACCCCTGAAAATTCAGAAAATGTTGGCAGCCCAAAAAAAGCCCTTAAAATGCATCTTATTCCTGCAAAAATCTTGATAACTTTGGAGGCCCAAAAAAGGGGTTTACATCCTAGACCCCATAAAGTCCAGAAAATGTTGGTGACCCGAAAACAGTGTCAGAGAGCTCTGAATGTCCCAAAAATATTTGCAGCCTGAAAAGGGCATTAATCCGCATCCTGGCCCCCTGAAATTCCCCGAAATATTTTTGGCCCAAAAAAGCAACCTATATCCCTGAAGTTCAGAAAATGTTGGCAGCACAAAACAGGCCTTAAAATACATATTAGGCTTGCAAAAATGTAGAAAACTTTGGAGGCCCAAAAAAGGGGTTTACAGGCATCCTAGACCCACTAAAGTCCAGAAAATGTTGGCAGCCCAAAAACTGTGTCAGAGAGCTCTGAATGTCCCAGAAACATTTGCAGTCTGAAAAATGGCATTAACCCGCATGCTAGACCCCTGAAATTCCCCAAAATATTTTGGCCACGAAAAATTCATCCTACACCCCTGAAAATTCAGAAAATGTTGGCAGCACAAAAAAAGGCCTTAAAATACATATTAGGCCTCCAAAAATGTAGAAAACTTTGGAGGCCCAAAAAAGGGGTTTACAGACATCCTAGACCCCCTAAAGTCCAGAAAATGTTGGTGGCCCAAAAACTGTGTCAGAGAGCTCTGAATGGCCCAACAACGCTTGCAGCCTGAAAAGGGCATTAATCCGCATCCTGGCCCCCTGAAATTCCCCAAAATATTTTTGGCCCAAAAAATGCATCCTACATCCCTGTAGTTCAGAAAATGTTGGCAGCACAAAACAGGCCTTAAAATACATATTAGGCCTGCAAAAATCTAGAAAACTTTGGAGGCCCAAAAAAGGGGTTTACAGGCATCCTAGACCCCCTAAAGTCCAGAAAATGTTGGCGGCCCAAAAACTGTGTCAGAGAGCTCTGAATGTCCCAAAAACATTTGCAGTCTGAAAAGGGCATTAACCGGCATGCTAGACCCCTGAAATTTCCCAAAATATTTTGGCCATGAAAAATTCATCCTACACCCCTGAAAATTCAGAAAATGTTGGCAGCACAAAAAAGGCCTTAAAATACATATTAGGCCTCCAAAAATGTAGAAAACTTTGGAGGCCCAAAAAAGGGGTTTACAGGCATCCTAGACCCCCTAAAGTCCAGAAAATGTTGGTAGGCCAAAAACTGTGTCAGAGAGCTCTGAATGTCCCAAAAACGATTGCAGCCTGAAAATGGCATTAACCCACATCCTAAACCCCTGAAATTCCCAAAAACATTTTTGGCCCTAAAAATGCATCCTACACCCCTGAAAGTTCAGAAAATGTTGGCAGCCCCAAAAAGGCCTTAAAATGCATCTTATTCCTGCAAAAATCTTTAAAACTTTGGAGGCCCAAAAAAGGGGTTTACATCCTAGACCCCATAAAGTCCAGAAAATGTTGGTGACCTGAAAACACTGTCAGAGAGCTCTGAATGTCCCAAAAATATTTGCAGCCTGAAAAGGGCATTAATCCGCATCCTGGCCCCCTGAAATTCCCCAAAATATTTTTGGCCCGAAAAATACATCCTACATCCCTGAAATTCAGAAAATGTTGGCAGCACAAAACAGGCCTTAAAATACATATTAGGCCAATGTAGAAAACTTTGGAGGCCCAAAAAAGGGGTTTACAGGCATCCTAGACCCCCTAAAGTCCAGAAAATGTTGGTGACCTGAAAACACTGTCAGAGAGCTCTGAATGTCCCAAAAATATTTGCAGCCTGAAAAGGGCATTAATCCGCATCCTGGCCCCCTGTAATTCCCCAAAATATTTTTGGCCCGAAAAATACATCCTACATCCCTGAAGTTCAGAAAATGTTGGCAGCACAAAACAGGCCTTAAAATACATATTAGGCCAATGTAGAAAACTTTGGAGGCCCAAAAAAGGGGTTTACAGGCATCCTAGACCCCCTAAAGTCCAGAAAATGTTGGTAGGCCAAAAACTGTGTCAGAGAGCTCTGAATGTCCCAAAAACGTTTGCAGCCTGAAAAGGGCATTAACCCACATCCTAGACCCCTGAAATTCCCAAAAACATTTTTGGCCCGAAAAATGCATCCTACACCCCTGAAAGTTCAGAAAATGTTGGCAGCCCCAAAAAGTCATTAAAATGCATATTAGGCCTGCAAAAATGTAGAAAACTTTGGAGGCCCAAAAAAGGGGTTTACAGGCATCCTAGACCCACTAAACTCCACAAAATGTTGGTGGAACAAAAACTGTGTCAGAGACCTCTGAATGGCCCAAAAACGCTTGCAGCCTGAAAAGGGCATTAACCCGCATCCTAGACCCCTGAAATTCCTAAAAACATTTATGTCCCGAAAAATGCATCCTACACCCCTTAAAGTTCAGAAAATGTTGGCAGCCCAAAAAATGCCTTAAAACTCATCTTATTCGTGCAATAATCTTTAAATCTTTGGAGGCCCAAAAAAGAGGTTTGCAGGCATCCTAGACCCCATAAAGTCCAGAAAATCTTGGTGGCCCATAAACTGTATCAGAGAGCTCTGAATGTCCCAAAAACATTTGCAGTTTGAAAAGGGCATTAACCCACATGCTAGACCCCTGAAATTCCCCAAAATATTTTGGCCACAAAAAATTCATCCTACACCCCTGAAAATACAGAAAATGTTGGCAGCACAAAAAAGGCCTTAAAATACATATTAGGCCTGCAAAAATGTAGAAAACTTTGGAGGCCCAAAAAAGGGGTTTACAGGCATCCTAGACCCCCTAAAGTCCAGAAAATGTCGGTGGCCCATAAACTGTCTCAGAGTGCTCTGAATGTCCCAAAAACATTTGCAGTCTGAAAAGGGCATTAACCCGCATTCTAGACCCCTGAAATTCCTAAAAACATTTATGGCCCGAAAAATGCATCCTACACCCCTGAAAAATCAGAAAATGTTGGCAGCCCAAAAAAAGCCCTTAAAATGCATCTTATTCCTGCAAAAATCTTGATAACTTTGGAGGCCCAAAAAAGGGGTTTACATCCTAGACCCCATAAAGTCCAGAAAATGTTGGTGACCCGAAAACAGTGTCAGAGAGCTCTGAATGTCCCAAAAATATTTGCAGCCTGAAAAGGGCATTAATCCGCATCCTGGCCCCCTGAAATTCCCCGAAATATTTTTGGCCCAAAAAAGCAACCTATATCCCTGAAGTTCAGAAAATGTTGGCAGCACAAAACAGGCCTTAAAATACATATTAGGCTTGCAAAAATGTAGAAAACTTTGGAGGCCCAAAAAAGGGGTTTACAGGCATCCTAGACCCACTAAAGTCCAGAAAATGTTGGCGGCCCAAAAACTGTGTCAGAGAGCTCTGAATGTCCCAGAAACATTTGCAGTCTGAAAAATGGCATTAACCCGCATGCTAGACCCCTGAAATACCCCAAAATATTTTGGCCACGAAAAATTCATCCTACACCCCTGAAAATTCAGAAAATGTTGGCAGCACAAAAAAAAAGGCCTTAAAATACATACTTGGCCTCCAAAAATGTAGAAAACTTTGGAGGCCCAAAAAAGGGGTTTACAGACATCCTAGACCCCCTAAAGTCCAGAAAATGTTGGTGGCCCAAAAACTGTGTCAGAGAGCTCTGAATGGCCCAACAACGCTTGCAGCCTGAAAAGGGCATTAACCCGCATCCTAAACCCCTGAAATTCCCAAAAACATTTTTGGCCCGAAAAATGCATCCTACACCCCTGAAAGTTCAGAAACTGTTGGCAGCCCAAAAAATGCCTTAAAATGCATTTTATTCCTGCAATAATCTTTAAAACTTTGGAGGCCCAAAAAAGGGGTTTGCAGGCATCCTAGACCCCATAACGTCCAGAAAATGTTGTTGACCCGAAAACAGTGTCAGAGAGCTCTGAATGTCCCAAAAATATTTGCAGCCTGAAAAGGGCATTAATCGGCATCCTGGCCCCCTGAAATTCCCCAAAATATTTTTGGCCCAAAAAATGCATCCTACATCCCTGAAGTTCAGAAAATGTTGGCAGCACAAAACAGGCCTTAAAATACATATTAGGCCTGCAAAAATGTAGAAAACTTTGGAGGCCCAAAAAAGGGGTTTACAGGCATCCTAGACCCCCTAAAGTCCAGAAAATGTTGGTAGGCCAAAAACTGTGTCAGAGAGCTCTGAATGTCCCAAAAACGTTTGCAACCTGAAAAGGGCATTAACCCACATCCTAAACCCCTGAAATTCCCAAAAACATTTTTGGCCCGAAAAATGCATCCTACACCCCTGAAAGTTCAGAAAATGTTGGCAGCCCCAAAAAGGCCTTAAAATGCATCTTATTCCTGCAAAAATCTTGATAACTTTGGAGGCCCAAAAAAGGGGTTTACATCCTAGACCCCATAAAGTCCAGAAAATGTTGGTGACCCGAAAACAGTGTCAGAGAGCTCTGAATGTCCCAAAAATATTTGCAGCCTGAAAAGGGCATTAATCCGCATCCTGGCCCCCTGAAATTCCCCAAAATATTTTTGGCCCAAAAAATGCAACCTATATCCCTGAAGTTCAGAAAATGTTGGCAGCACAAAACAGGCCTTAAAATACATATTAGGCCTGCAAAAATGTAGAAAACTTTGGAGGCCCAAAAAGGGGTTTACAGGCATCCTAGACCCCCTAAAGTCCAGAAAATGTTGGTAGGCCAAAAACTGTGTCAGAGAGCTCTGAATGGCCCAAAAACGCTTGCAGCCTTAAAAGGGCATTAACCCGCATCCTAAACCCCTGAAATTCCCAAAAACATTTTTAGCCCGAAAAATGCATCCTACACCCCTGAAAGTTCAGAAAATGTTGACAGCCCCAAAAGGGCCTTAAAATGCATCTTATTCCTGCAAAAATCTTGATAACTTTGGAGGCCCAAAAAAGGGGTTTACATCCTAGACCCCATAAAGTCCAGAAAATGTTGGTGACCCGAAAACAGTGTCAGAGAGCTCTGAATGTCCCAAAAACATTTGCAGTCTGAAAAGGGCATAAACCCACATGCTAGACCCCTGAAATTCCCCAAAATATTTTGGCCACAAAAAATTCATCCTACACCCCTGAAAATACAGAAAATGTTGGCAGCACAAAAAAGGCCTTAAAATACATATTAGGCCTGCAAAAATGTAGAAAACTTTGGAGGCCCAAAAAAGGGGTTTACAGGCATCCTAGACCCCCTAAAGTCTAGAAAATGTTGGCGGCCCAAAAACTGTGTCAGAGAGCTCTGAATGTCCCAGAAACATTTGCAGTCTGAAAAATGGCATTAACCCGCATGCTAGACCCCTGAAATTCCCCAAAATATTTTGGCCACGAAAAATTCATCCTACACCCCTGAAAATTCAGAAAATGTTGGCAGCACAAAAAAAGGCCTTAAAATACATATTAGGCCTCCAAAAATGTAGAAAACTTTGGAGGCCCAAAAAAGGGGTTTACAGACATCCTAGACCCCCTAAAGTCCAGAAAATGTTGGTGGCCCAAAAACTGTGTCAGAGAGCTCTGAATGGCCCAACAACGCTTGCAGCCTGAAAAGGGCATTAACCCGCATCCTAAACCCCTGAAATTCCCAAAAACATTTTTGGCCCGAAAAATGCATCCTACACCCCTGAAAGTTCAGAAACTGTTGGCAGCCCAAAAAATGCCTTAAAATGCATCTTATTCCTGCAATAATCTTTAAAACTTTGGAGGCCCAAAAAAGGGGCTTACAGGCATACTAGACCCCCTAAAGTCCAGAAAATGTTGGTGGCCCATAAACTGTATCAGAGAGCTCTGAATTTCCCAAAACCATTTGCAGTCTGAAAAGGGCATTAACCCGTATGCTAGACCCCTGAAATTCCCCAAAATATTTTGGGCATGGAAAATGCATCCCACACCCCTGAAAGTTTAGAAAATGTTGGCAGCGCAAAAAAGGCCTTAAAATACATATTAGGCCGCCAAAAATGTAGAAAACTTTGGAGGCCCAAAAAAGGGGTTTACGGGCATCCTAGACCCACTAAAGTCCAGAAAATGTTGGCGGCCCAAAAACTGTGTCAGAGAGCTCTGAATGGCCCAAAAACGCTTGCAGCCTGAAAAGGGCATTAACCCGCATCCTAGACCCCTGAAATTCCTAAAAACATTTATGGCCCGAAAAATGCATCCTACACCCCTTAAAGTTCAGAAAATGTTGGCAGCCCAAAAAATGCCTTAAAATGCATCTTATTCCTGCAATAATCTTTAAAACTTTGGAGGCCCAAAAAAGGGGTTTGCAGGCATGCTAGACCCCATAAAGTCCAGAAAATGTTGGTGGCCCATAAACTGTGTCAGAGAGCTCTGAATGTCCCAAAAACATTTGCAGTCTGAAAAGGGCATTAACCCGCATGCTAGACCCCTGAAATTTCCCAAAATATTTTTGGCCCGAAAAATGCATCCTACACCCCTGAAAGTTCAGAAAATGTTGGCAGCCCCAAAAAGGCCTTAAAATGCATCTTATTCCTGCAAAAATCTTGATTACTTTGGAGGCCCAAAAAGGGGTTTACATCCTAGACCCCATAAAGTCCAGAAAATGTTGGTGACCCGAAAACAGTGTCAGAGAGCTCTGAATGTCCCAAAAATGTTTGCAGTCTGAAAAGGGCATTAATCCGCATCCTGGCCCCCTGAAATTCCCCAAAATATTTTTGGCCCAAAAAATGCATCCTACATCCCTGAAGTTCAGAAAATGTTGGCAGCACAAAACAGGCCTTAAAATACATATTAGGCCTGCAAAAATGTAGAAAACTTTGGAGGCCCAAAAAAGGGGTTTACAGGCATCCTAGACCCCCTAAAGTCCAGAAAATGTTGGTAGGCCCAAAAACTGTGTCAGAGAGCTCTGAATGTCCCAAAAACATTTGCAGTCTGAAAAGGGCATTAAGCCGCATGCTAGACCCCTGAAATTCCCCAAAATATTTTGGCCACGAAAAATTCATCCTACACCCCTGAAAATTCAGAAAATGTTGGCAGCACAAAAAAGGCCTTAAAATACATATTAGGCCTCCAAAAATGTAGAAAACTTTGGAGGCCCAAAAAAGGGGTTTACAGGCATCCTAGACCCCCTAAAGTCCAGAAAATGTTGGTAGGCCAAAAACTGTGTCAGAGAGCTCTGAATGTCCCAAAAACGTGTGCAGCCTGAAAAGGGCATTAACCCACATCCTAAACCCCTGAAATTCCCAAAAACATTTTTGGCCCGAAAAATGCATCCTACACCCCTGAAAGTTCAGAAAATGTTGGCAGCCCCAAAAAGGCCTTAAAATGCATCTTATTCCTGCAAAAATCTTGATTACTTTGGAGGCCCAAAAAGGGGTTTACATCCTAGACCCCATAAAGTCCAGAAAATGTTGGTGACCCGAAAACAGTGTCAGAGAGCTCTGAATGTCCCAAAAATGTTTGCAGTCTGAAAAGGGCATTAATCCGCATCCTGGCCCCCTGAAATTCCCCAAAATATTTTTGGCCCAAAAAATGCATCCTACATCCCTGAAGTTCAGAAAATGTTGGCAGCACAAAACAGGCCTTAAAATACATATTAGGCCTGCACAAATGTAGAAAACTTTGGAGGCCCAAAAAAGGGGTTTACAGGCATCCTAGACCCCCTAAAGTCCAGAAAATGTTGGTAGGCCCAAAAACTGTGTCAGAGAGCTCTGAATGTCCCAAAAACATTTGCAGTCTGAAAAGGGCATTAAGCCGCATGCTAGACCCCTGAAATTCCCCAAAATATTTTGGCCACGAAAAATTCATCCTACACCCCTGAAAATTCAGAAAATGTTGGCAGCACAAAAAAGGCCTTAAAATACATATTAGGCCTCCAAAAATGTAGAAAACTTTGGAGGCCCAAAAAAGGGGTTTACAGGCATCCTAGACCACATAAAGTCCAGAAAATGTTGGTGGCCCAAAAACTGTGTCAGAGAGCTCTGAATGGCACAAAAACGCTTGCAGCCTCAAAACGGCATTAACCCGCATCCTAGACCCCTGAAATTCCTAAAAACATTTATGGCCCGAAAAATGCATCCTACACCCCTTAAAGTTCAGAAACTGTTGGCAGCCCAAAAAATGCCTTAAAATGCATCTTATTCCTGCAATAATCTTTAAAACTTTGGAGGCCCAAAAAAGGGGTTTGCAGGCATCCTAGACCCCATAAAGTCCAGAAAATGTTGGTGACCCGAAAACAGTGTCAGAGAGCTCTGAATGTCCCAAAAATATTTGCAGCCTGAAAAGGGCATTAATCCGCATCCTGGCCCCCTGAAATTCCCCAAAATATTTTTGGCCCAAAAAATCCATCCTACATCCCTGAAGTTCAGAAAATGTTGGCAGCACAAAACAGGCCTTAAAATACATATTAGGCCTGCAAAAATCTAGAAAACTTTGGAGGCCCAAAAAAGGGGTTTACAGGCATCCTAGACCCCCTAAAGTCCAGAAAATGTTGGTAGGCCCAAAAACTGTGTCAGAGAGCTCTGAATGTCCCAAAAACATTTGCAGTCTGAAAAGGGCATTAACCGGCATGCTAGACCCCTGAAATTTCCCAAAATATTTTGGCCATGAAAAATTCATCCTACACCCCTGAAAATTCAGAAAATGTTGGCAGCACAAAAAAGGCCTTAAAATACATATTAGGCCTCCAAAAATGTAGAAAACTTTGGAGGCCCAAAAAAGGGGTTTACAGGCATCCTAGACCCCCTAAAGTCCAGAAAATGTTGGTAGGCCAAAAACTGTGTCAGAGAGCTCTGAATGTCCCAAAAACGATTGCAGCCTGAAAAGGGCATTAACCCACATCCTAAACCCCTGAAATTCCCAAAAACATTTTTGGCCCTAAAAATGCATCCTACACCCCTGAAAGTTCAGAAAATGTTGGCAGCCCCAAAAAGGCCTTAAAATGCATCTTATTCCTGCAAAAATCTTTAAAACTTTGGAGGCCCAAAAAAGGGGTTTACATCCTAGACCCCATAAAGTCCAGAAAATGTTGGTGACCTGAAAACACTGTCAGAGAGCTCTGAATGTCCCAAAAATATTTGCAGCCTGAAAAGGCCATTAATCCGCATCCTGGCCCCCTGAAATTCCCCAAAATATTTTTGGCCCGAAAAATACATCCTACATCCCTGAAGTTCAGAAAATGTTGGCAGCACAAAACAGGCCTTAAAATACATATTAGGCCAATGTAGAAAACTTTGGAGGCCCAAAAAAGGGGTTTACAGGCATCCTAGACCCCCTAAAGTCCAGAAAATGTTGGTAGGCCAAAAACTGTGTCAGAGAGCTCTGAATGTCCCAAAAACGCTTGCAGCCTGAAAAGGGCATTAACCCGCATCCTAGACCCCTGAAATTCCTAAAAACATTTATGTCTCGAAAAATGCATCCTACACCCCTTAAAGTTCAGAAAATGTTGGCAGCCCAAAAAATGCCTTAAAACTCATCTTATTCGTGCAATAATCTTTAAATCTTTGGAGGCCCAAAAAAGAGGTTTGCAGGCATCCTAGACCCCATAAAGTCCAGAAAATCTTGGTGGCCCATAAACTGTATCAGAGAGCTCTGAATGTCCCAAAAACATTTGCAGTCTGAAAAGGGCATTAACCCACATGCTAGACCCCTGAAATTCCCCAAAATATTTTGGCCACAAAAAATTCATCCTACACCCCTGAAAATACAGAAAATGTTGGCAGCACAAAAAAGGCCTTAAAATACATATTAGGCCTGCAAAAATGTAGAAAACTTTGGAGGCCCAAAAAAGGGGTTTACAGGCATCCTAGACCCCCTAAAGTCCAGAAAATGTCGGTGGCCCATAAACTGTCTCAGAGTGCTCTGAATGTCCCAAAAACATTTGCAGTCTGAAAAGGGCATTAACCCGCATTCTAGACCCCTGAAATTCCTAAAAACATTTATGGCCCGAAAAATGCATCCTACACCCCTGAAAATTCAGAAAATGTTGGCAGCCCAAAAAAAGCCCTTAAAATGCATCTTATTCCTGCAAAAATCTTGATAACTTTGGAGGCCCAAAAAAGGGGTTTACATCCTAGACCCCATAAAGTCCAGAAAATGTTGGTGACCCGAAAACAGTGTCAGAGAGCTCTGAATGTCCCAAAAATATTTGCAGCCTCAAAAGGGCATTAATCCGCATCCTGGCCCCCTGAAATTCCCCGTAATATTTTTGGCCCAAAAAAGCAACCTATATCCCTGAAGTTCAGAAAATGTTGGCAGCACAAAACAGGCCTTAAAATACATATTAGGCTTGCAAAAATGTAGAAAACTTTGGAGGCCCAAAAAAGGGGTTTACAGGCATCCTAGACCCACTAAAGTCCAGAAAATGTTGGCAGCCCAAAAACTGTGTCAGAGAGCTCTGAATGTCCCAGAAACATTTGCAGTCTGAAAAATGGCATTAACCCGCATGCTAGACCCCTGAAATTCCCCAAAATATTTTGGCCACGAAAAATTCATCCTACACCCCTGAAAATTCAGAAAATGTTGGCAGCACAAAAAAAGGCCTTAAAATACATATTAGGCCTCCAAAAATGTAGAAAACTTTGGAGGCCCAAAAAAGGGGTTTACGGGCATCCTAGACCCACTAAAGTCCAGAAAATGTTGGCGGCCCAAAAACTGTGTCAGAGAGCTCTGAATGGCCCAAAAACGCTTGCAGCCTGAAAAGGGCATTAACCCGCATCCTAGACCCCTGAAATTCCTAAAAACATTTATGGCCCGAAAAATGCATCCTGCACCCCTTAAAGTTCAGAAAATGTTGGCAGCCCAAAAAATGCCTTAAAATGCATCTTATTCCTGCAATAATCTTTAAAACTTTGGAGGCCCAAAAAAGGGGTTTGCAGGCATGCTAGACCCCATAAAGTCCAGAAAATGTTGGTGGCCCATAAACTGTGTCAGAGAGCTCTGAATTTCCCAAAAACATTTGCAGTCTGAAAAGGGCATTAACCCGCATGCTAGACCCCTGAAATTTCCCAAAATATTTTGGCCACGAAAAATTCATCCTACACCGCTGAAAATTCAGAAAATATTGGCAGCACAAAAAAGGCCTTAAAATACATATTAGGCCTCAAAAAATGTAGAAAACTTTGGAGGCCCAAAAAAGGGGTTTACAGTCATCCTAGACCCCCTAAAGTCCAGAAAATGTTGGTAGGCCAAAAACTGTGTCAGATAGCTCTGAATGTCCCAAAAACGTGTGCAGCCTGAAAAGGACATTAACCCACATCCTAAACCCCTGAAATTCCCAAAAACATTTTTGGCCCAAAAAATGCATCCTACACCCCTGAAAGTTCAGAAAATGTTGGCAGCCCCAAAAAGGCCTTAAAATGCATCTTATTCCTGCAAAAATCTTGATAACTTTGGAGGCCCAAAAAGGGGTTTACATCCTAGACCCCATAAAGTCCAGAAAATGTTGGTGACCCGAAAACAGTGTCAGAGAGCTCTGAATGTCCCAAAAATGTTTGCAGCATGAAAAGGGCATTAATCCGCATCCTGGCCCCCTGAAATTGCCCAAAATATTTTTGGCCCAAAAAATGCATCCTACATCCCTGTAGTTCAGAAAATGTTGGCAGCACAAAACAGGCCTTAAAATACATATTAGGCCTGCAAAAATCTAGAAAACTTTGGAGGCCCAAAAAAGGGGTTTACTGGCATCCTAGACCCCCTAAAGTCCAGAAAATGTTGGCGGCCCAAAAACTGTGTCAGAGAGCTCTGAATGTCCCAAAAACATTTGCAGTCTGAAAAGGGCATTAACCGGCATGCTAGACCCCTGAAATTTCCCAAAATATTTTGGCCATGAAAAATTCATCCTACACCCCTGAAAATTCAGAAAATGTTGGCAGCACAAAAAAGGCCTTAAAATACATATTAGGCCTCCAAAAATGTAGAAAACTTTGGAGGCCCAAAAAAGGGGTTTACAGGCATCCTAGACCCCCTAAAGTCCAGAAAATGTTGGTAGGCCAAAAACTGTGTCAGAGAGCTCTGAATGTCCCAAAAACGATTGCAGCCTGAAAATGGCATTAACCCACATCCTAAACCCCTGAAATTCCCAAAAACATTTTTGGCCCTAAAAATGCATCCTACACCCCTGAAAGTTCAGAAAATGTTGGCAGCCCCAAAAAGGCCTTAAAATGCATCTTATTCCTGCAAAAATCTTTAAAACTTTGGAGGCCCAAAAAAGGGGTTTACATCCTAGACCCCATAAAGTCCAGAAAATGTTGGTGACCTGAAAACACTGTCAGAGAGCTCTGAATGTCCCAAAAATATTTGCAGCCTGAAAAGGGCATTAATCCGCATCCTGGCCCCCTGAAATTCCCCAAAATATTTTTGGCCCGAAAAATACATCCTACATCCCTGAAGTTCAGAAAATGTTGGCAGCACAAAACAGGCCTTAAAATACATATTAGGACAATGTAGAAAACTTTGGAGGCCCAAAAAAGGGGTTTACAGGCATCCTAGACCCCCTAAAGTCCAGAAAATGTTGGTGACCTGAAAACACTGTCAGAGAGCTCTGAATGTCCCAAAAATATTTGCAGCCTGAAAAGGGCATTAATCCGCACCCTGGCCCCCTGAAATTCCCCAAAATATTTTTGGCCCGAAAAATACATCCTACATCCCTGAAGTTCAGAAAATGTTGGCAGCACAAAACAGGCCTTAAAATACATATTAGGCCAATGTAGAAAACTTTGGAGGCCCAAAAAAGGGGTTTACAGGCATCCTAGACCCCCTAAAGTCCAGAAAATGTTGGTAGGCCAAAAACTGTGTCAGAGAGCTCTGAATGTCCCAAAAACGATTGCAGCCTGAAAATGGCATTAACCCACATCCTAAACCCCTGAAATTCCCAAAAACATTTTTGGCCCTAAAAATGCATCCTACACCCCTGAAAGTTCAGAAAATGTTGGCAGCCCCAAAAAGGCCTTAAAATGCATCTTATTCCTGCAAAAATCTTTAAAACTTTGGAGGCCCAAAAAAGGGGTTTACATCCTAGACCCCATAAAGTCCAGAAAATGTTGGTGACCTGAAAACACTGTCAGAGAGCTCTGAATGTCCCAAAAATATTTGCAGCCTGAAAAGGGCATTAATCCGCATCCTGGCCCCCTGAAATTCCCCAAAATATTTTTGGCCCGAAAAATACATCCTACATCCCTGAAGTTCAGAAAATGTTGGCAGCACAAAACAGGCCTTAAAATACATATTAGGCCAATGTAGAAAACTTTGGAGGCCCAAAAAAGGGGTTTACAGGCATCCTAGACCCCCTAAAGTCCAGAAAATGTTGGTGACCTGAAAACACTGTCAGAGAGCTCTGAATGTCCCAAAAATATTTGCAGCCTGAAAAGGGCAATAATCCGCATCCTGGCCCCCTGAAATTCCCCAAAATATTTTTGGCCCGAAAAATACATCCTACATCCCTGAAGTTCAGAAAATGTTGGCAGCACAAAACAGGCCTTAAAATACATATTAGGCCAATGTAGAAAACTTTGGAGGCCCAAAAAAGGGGTTTACAGGCATCCTAGACCCCCTAAAGTCCAGAAAATGTTGGTAGGCCAAAAACTGTGTCAGAGAGCTCTGAATGTCCCAAAAACGTTTGCAGCCTGAAAAGGGCATTAACCCACATCCTAGACCCCTGAAATTCCCAAAAACATTTTTGGCCCGAAAAATGCATCCTACACCCCTGAAAGTTCAGAAAATGTTGGCAGCCCCAAAAAGGCATTAAAATGCATATTAGGCCTGCAAAAATGTAGAAAACTTTGGAGGCCCAAAAAAGGGGTTTACAGGCATCCTAGACCCACTAAACTCCACAAAATGTTGGTGGAACAAAAACTGTGTCAGAGACCTCTGAATGGCCCAAAAACGCTTGCAGCCTGAAAAGGGCATTAACCCGCATCCTAGACCCCTGAAATTCCTAAAAACATTTATGTCCCGAAAAATGCATCCTACACCCCTTAAAGTTCAGAAAATGTTGGCAGCCCAAAAAATGCCTTAAAACTCATCTTATTCGTGCAATAATCTTTAAATCTTTGGAGGCCCAAAAAAGAGGTTTACAGGCATCCTAGACCCCCTAAAGTCCAGAAAATGTTGGTGACCTGAAAACACTGTCAGAGAGCTCTGAATGTCCCAAAAATATTTGCAGCCTGAAAAGGGCATTAATCCGCATCCTGGCCCCCTGAAATTCCCCAAAATATTTTTGGCCCGAAAAATACATCCTACATCCCTGAAGTTCAGAAAATGTTGGCAGCACAAAACAGGCCTTAAAATACATATTAGGCCAATGTAGAAAACTTTGGAGGCCCAAAAAAGGGGTTTACAGGCATCCTAGACCCCCTAAAGTCCAGAAAATGTTGGTAGGCCAAAAACTGTGTCAGAGAGCTCTGAATGTCCCAAAAACGTTTGCAGCCTGAAAAGGGCATTAACCCACATCCTAGACCCCTGAAATTCCCAAAAACATTTTTGGCCCGAAAAATGCATCCTACACCCCTGAAAGTTCAGAAAATGTTGGCAGCCCCAAAAAGGCATTAAAATGCATATTAGGCCTGCAAAAATGTAGAAAACTTTGGAGGCCCAAAAAAGGGGTTTACAGGCATCCTAGACCCACTAAACTCCACAAAATGTTGGTGGAACAAAAACTGTGTCAGAGACCTCTGAATGGCCCAAAAACGCTTGCAGCCTGAAAAGGGCATTAACCCGCATCCTAGACCCCTGAAATTCCTAAAAACATTTATGTCCCGAAAAATGCATCCTACACCCCTTAAAGTTCAGAAAATGTTGGCAGCCCAAAAAATGCCTTAAAACTCATCTTATTCGTGCAATAATCTTTAAATCTTTGGAGGCCCAAAAAAGAGGTTTGCAGGCATCCTAGACCCCATAAAGTCCAGAAAATCTTGGTGGCCCATAAACTGTATCAGAGAGCTCTGAATGTCCCAAAAACATTTGCAGTTTGAAAAGGGCATTAACCCACATGCTAGACCCCTGAAATTCCCCAAAATATTTTGGCCACAAAAAATTCATCCTACACCCCTGAAAATACAGAAAATGTTGGCAGCACAAAAAAGGCCTTAAAATACATATTAGGCCTGCAAAAATGTAGAAAACTTTGGAGGCCCAAAAAAGGGGTTTGCAGGCATCCTAGACCCCATAAAGTCCAGAAAATGTTGTTGACCCGAAAACAGTGTCAGAGAGCTCTGAATGTCCCAAAAATGTTTGCAGCCTGAAAAGGGCATTAATCGGCATCCTCGCCCCCTGAAATTCCCCAAAATATTTTTGGCCCAAAAAATGCATCCTACATCCCTGAAGTTCAGAAAATGTTGGCAGCACAAAACAGGCCTTAAAATACATATTAGGCCTGCAAAAATGTAGAAAACTTTGGAGGCCCAAAAAAGGGGTTTACAGGCATCCTAGACCCCCTAAAGTCCAGAAAATGTTGGTAGGCCAAAAACTGTGTCAGTGAGCTCTGAATGTCCCAAAAACGTTTGCAGCCTGAAAAGGGCATTAACCCACATCCTAAACCCCTGAAATTCCCAAAAACATTTTTGGCCCGAAAAATGCATCCTACACCCCTGAAAGTTCAGAAAATGTTGGCAGCCCCAAAAAGGCCTTAAAATGCATCTTATTCCTGCAAAAATCTTGATAACTTTGGAGGCCCAAAAAAGGGGTTTACATCCTGCCCGGCCAACTATCGCCCAATCTCCATTACTCCCTTCCTGGGCAAACTCCTGGAGAAACTGGCCATCTCCCAGCTTAACCTCCATGCTGAATCTGTTGGTAATCTTCATGACCATCAATCCGGCTTCAGAGCGGCCAGAAGCACGGAAACTGCTCTCCTGAACATCCGTGAGGACCTGCTCCTTAACCTCGATTCCAACACTCCCTGTGTTCTCATTCTGCTCGATCTCTCCTCTGCCTTTGACACTGTCAACCATGCCATCCTGCTCAACCGTCTCCGTGATAACCTGGGTATCACTGGTCAGGCTCTGGCTTGGCTGACCTCTTTCCTTTCCGGTCGACCCTCCCAGGTCCAAATGGGCTCCTTCCTCTCTGACATCTTTTTCTCCACCTGTGGTGTCCCCCAGGGATCCAACCTCTCTCCCTGGCTTTTCAACCAGTATCTGGCACTCCTTGCCCACCGCATCGCCGCTCTCTGCCCCCACTTCCAGTGCTATGCGGACGATACCCAGCTCATTTTCAGGCTACCCTCGGCCTCCTCCTCTCCTTCCCTCATCTCCGACTGTCTGTCTGCTATCCAGGAATGGTGTGCTGCCAATGACCTCTGCCTTAACGCCAGTAAGACTGAGATTCTACTCATCGGCACACCCACTCCCTCCTTCCCTGCAGCTCTCTGGCCGGCCTCCCTTGGCCCCCTTCCCGCCCCTACCTGCAAGGCTAAAAACCTCGGGGTCATCTTCGACTCCACACTCTCCTTCTCTCCTCATATATCTGACGTCTCTAAGAAGTCACACTACCAGCTGCACCTCCTCAGAGGTATTCTTCCCTTCCTCTCCTTCCCCCAGAAGCTCACTGTCTCCCGAGCCCTGGTTCTCTCAAGGCTGGACTACTGTAACAGCCTCTATCTTAATCTGCCTGCCTCCACTCTCCGCCCTCTGCAACTTATCCAGAACAGAACTGCGAGACTTGTCCTTGGCCTCAAGCCCAGGGACCGTATCTCTCCAGGACTGAAATCTCTTCACTGGCTCCCAGTGGCTGCGAGGATTAAGTTCAAAACCCTCTGCATTGTCCACAAGGCCTTCTGGGGCCTGGGGCCTAAATACCTTCAACTCTCTCTTCCTAAATATCTTCCTTCACGAGCCCTTCGCTCATCCGTCTCCAACTCCCTCATGGTCAGCCGCTTCTCGAAGCAACGAGCTGGGGGTAGATCTCTCTCCGCAGCAGGGGCCTCCCTCTGGAACAGCCTTCCTGCCTCCCTGAAACTTGAGGAGAACCATCTCCGGTTCCGGAAGTACCTCAAAACCTTCCTCTTCGCTTCTGCCTTCTCTCTCCCTCTCCCCTGCTAAACCTGCTTACTCCCCACTGAGTTCTGCACTAAACCTGCATCTGGGCCACTCTCAGCGACCTCGGTCCAGGGCCCAGCCACTCTCCACTTGCACTGCCTCCCTGGCTCCCCCTGCACTGTGGGACTGTCACTGTATCCCTACAGCCCCCCTTCCCAGCACTTCTCAGCACTTGCTCTGCACTTACCTTGCACTTGCCACCAGCTGGCCCTTTTTATTTATTATTTTATTACGCTACTTACCTTGTACTGCACTTCCCCCCCACCTCCTCCCCCTGCACTTTCTCCTTTTCCCCTTACCTCTGCACTTGCGCGATCTGAATGACACCTGGCCTAGTAGGATCGTTTGTCTGTTCTTCCCCTTGTTTCCCTCCCTCCCTGCCTCGTCGCGCCTTGAAACACTTGTGTATAGGCGCGTTACAAATACCATATCATATCATATCATATCATAAAGTCCAGAAAATGTTGGTGACCCGAAAACAGTGTCAGAGAGCTCTGAATGTCCCAAAAATATTTGCAGCCTAAAAAGGGCATTAATCCGCATCCTGGCCCCCTGAAATTCCCCAAAATATTTTTGGCCCAAAAAATGCAACCTATATCCCTGAAGTTCAGAAAATGTTGGCAGCACAAAACAGGCCTTAAAATACATATTAGGCCTGCAAAAATGTAGAAAACTTTGGAGGCCCAAAAAAGGGGTTTACAGGCATCCTAGACCCACTAAAGTCCAGAAAATGTTGGCGGCCCAAAAACTGTGTCAGAGAGCTCTGAATGACCCAAAAACGTTTGCAGTCTGAAAAATGGCATTAACCCGCATGCTAGACCCCTGAAATTCCCTAAAATATTTTGGCCACGAAAAATTCATCCTACACCCCTGAAAATTCAGAAAATGTTGGCAGCACAAAAAAAGCCTTAAAATACATATTAGGCCTCCAAAAATGTAGAAAACTTTGGAGGCCCAAAAAAGGGGTTTACAGGCATCCTAGACCCCCTAAAGTCCAGAAAATGTTGGTAGGCCAAAAACTGTGTCAGAGAGCTCTGAATGCCCAAAAACGCTTGCAGCCTGAAAAGGGCATTAACCCGCATCCTAAACCCCTGAAATTCCCAAAAACATTTTTAGCCCGAAAAATGCATCCTACACCCCTGAAAGTTCAGAAAATGTTGACAGCCCCAAAAAGGCCTTAAAATGCATCTTATTCCTGCAAAAATCTTGATAACTTTGGAGGCCCAAAAAAGGGGTTTACATCCTAGACCCCATAAAGTCCAGAAAATGTTGGTGACCCGAAAACAGTGTCAGAGAGCTCTGAATGTCCCAAAAACATTTGCAGTCTGAAAAGGGCATTAACCCACATGCTAGACCCCTGAAATTCCCCAAAATATTTTGGCCACAAAAAATTCATCCTACACCCCTGAAAATACAGAAAATGTTGGCAGCACAAAAAAGGCCTTAAAATACATATTAGGCCTGCAAAAATGTAGAAAACTTTGGAGGCCCAAAAAAGGGGTTTACAGGCATCCTAGACCCCCTAAAGTCTAGAAAATGTTGGCGGCCCAAAAACTGTGTCAGAGAGCTCTGAATGTCCCAGAAACATTTGCAGTCTGAAAAATGGCATTAACCCGCATGCTAGACCCCTGAAATTCCCCAAAATATTTTGGCCACGAAAAATTCATCCTACACCCCTGAAAATTCAGAAAATGTTGGCAGCACAAAAAAAGGCCTTAAAATACATATTAGGCCTCCAAAAATGTAGAAAACTTTGGAGGCCCAAAAAAGGGGTTTACAGACATACTAGACCCCCTAAAGTCCAGAAAATGTTGGTGGCCCAAAAACTGTGTCAGAGAGCTCTGAATGGCCCAACAACGCTTGCAGCCTGAAAAGGGCATTAACCCGCATCCTAAACCCCTGAAATTCCCAAAAACATTTTTGGCCCGAAAAATGCATCCTACACCCCTGAAAGTTCAGAAACTGTTGGCAGCCCAAAAAATGCCTTAAAATGCATCTTATTCCTGCAATAATCTTTAAAACTTTGGAGGCCCAAAAAAGGGGCTTACAGGCATACTAGACCCCCTAAAGTCCAGAAAATGTTGGTGGCCCATAAACTGTATCAGAGAGCTCTGAATTTCCCAAAACCATTTGCAGTCTGAAAAGGGCATTAACCCGTATGCTAGACCCCTGAAATTCCCCAAAATATTTTGGGCATGGAAAATGCATCCCACACCCCTGAAAGTTTAGAAAATGTTGGCAGCGCAAAAAAGGCCTTAAAATACATATTAGGCCGCCAAAAATGTAGAAAACTTTGGAGGCCCAAAAAAGGGGTTTACGGGCATCCTAGACCCACTAAAGTCCAGAAAATGTTGGCGGCCCAAAAACTGTGTCAGAGAGCTCTGAATGGCCCAAAAACGCTTGCAGCCTGAAAAGGGCATTAACCCGCATCCTAGACCCCTGAAATTCCTAAAAACATTTATGGCCCGAAAAATGCATCCTACACCCCTTAAAGTTCAGAAAATGTTGGCAGCCCAAAAAATGCCTTAAAATGCATCTTATTCCTGCAATAATCTTTAAAACTTTGGAGGCCCAAAAAAGGGGTTTGCAGGCATGCTAGACCCCATAAAGTCCAGAAAATGTTGGTGGCCCATAAACTGTGTCAGAGAGCTCTGAATGTCCCAAAAACATTTGCAGTCTGAAAAGGGCATTAACCCGCATGCTAGACCCCTGAAATTTCCCAAAATATTTTGGCCACGAAAAATTCATTCTACACCGCTGAAAATTCAGAAAATATTGGCAGCACAAAAAAGGCCTTAAAATACATATTAGGCCTCAAAAAATGTAGAAAACTTTGGAGGCCCAAAAAAGGGGTTTACAGTCATCCTAGACCCCCTAAAGTCCAGAAAATGTTGGTAGGCCAAAAACTGTGTCAGATAGCTCTGAATGTCCCAAAAACATTTGCAGTCTGAAAAGGGCATTAAGCCGCATGCTAGACCCCTGAAATTCCCCAAAATATTTTGGCCACGAAAAATTCATCCTACACCCCTGAAAATTCAGAAAATGTTGGCAGCACAAAAAAGGCCTTAAAATACATATTAGGCCTCCAAAAATGTAGAAAACTTTGGAGGCCCAAAAAAGGGGTTTACAGGCATCCTAAACCACATAAAGTCCAGAAAATGTTGGTAGGCCCAAAAACTGTGTCAGAGAGCTCTGAATGTCCCAAAAACATTTGCAGTCTGAAAAGGGCATTAAGCCGCATGCTAGACCCCTGAAATTCCCCAAAATATTTTGGCCACGAAAAATTCATCCTACACCCCTGAAAATTCAGAAAATGTTCGCAGCACAAAAAAGGCCTTAAAATACATATTAGGCCTCCAAAAATGTAGAAAACTTTGGAGGCCCAAAAAAGGGGTTTACAGGCATCCTAGACCACATAAAGTCCAGAAAATGTTGGCGGCCCAAAAACTGTGTCAGAGAGCTCTGAATGTCCCAAAAACATTTGCAGTCTGAAAAGGGCATTAACCGGCATGCTAGACCCCTGAAATTTCCCAAAATATTTTGGCCATGAAAAATTCATCCTACACCCCTGAAAATTCAGAAAATGTTGGCAGCACAAAAAAGGCCTTAAAATACATATTAGGCCTCCAAAAATGTAGAAAACTTTGGAGGCCCAAAAAAGGGGTTTACAGGCATCCTAGACCCCCTAAAGTCCAGAAAATGTTGGTAGGCCAAAAACTGTGTCAGAGAGCTCTGAATGTCCCAAAAACGATTGCAGCCTGAAAAGGGCATTAACCCACATCCTAAACCCCTGAAATTCCCAAAAACATTTTTGGCCCGAAAAATGCATCCTACACCCCTGAAAGTTCAGAAAATGTTGACAGCCCCAAAAAGGCCTTAAAATGCATCTTATTCCTGCAAAAATCTTTAAAACTTTGGAGGCCCAAAAAAGGGGTTTACATCCTAGACCCCATAAAGTCCAGAAAATGTTGGTGACCTGAAAACACTGTCAGAGAGCTCTGAATGTCCCAAAAATATTTGCAGCCTGAAAAGGCCATTAATCCGCATCCTGGCCCCCTGAAATTCCCCAAAATATTTTTGGCCCGAAAAATACATCCTACATCCCTGAAGTTCAGAAAATGTTGGCAGCACAAAACAGGGCTTAAAATGCATCTTATTCCTGCAAAAATCTTGATAACTTTGGAGGCCCAAAAAAGGGGTTTACATCCTAGACCCCATAAAGTCCAGAACATGTTGGTGACCCGAATACAGTGTCAGAGAGCTCTGAATGTCCCAAAAATATTTGCAGCCTGAAAAGGGCATTAATCCGCATCCTGGCGACCTGAAATTCCCCAAAATATTTTTGGCCCGAAAAATGCATCCTACATCCCTGAAGTTCAGAAAATGTTGGCAGCCCAAAAAATGCCTTAAAATGCATCTTATTCCTGCAATAATCTTTAAAACTTTGGAGGCCCAGAAAAGGGGCTTACAGGCATACTAGACCCCCTAAAGTCCAGAAAATGTTGGTGGCCCATAAACTGTATCAGAGAGCTCTGAATTTCCCAAAACCATTTGCAGTCTGAAAAGGGCATTAACCCGTATGCTAGACCCCTGAAATTCCCCAAAATATTTTGGGCATGGAAAATGCATCCCACACCCCTGAAAGTTTAGAAAATGTTGGCAGCGCAAAAAAGGCCTTAAAATACATATTAGGCCGCCAAAAATGTAGAAAACTTTGGAGGCCCAAAAAAGGGGTTTACGGGCATCCTAAACCCACTAAAGTCCAGAAAATTTTGGCGGCCCAAAAACTGTGTCAGAGAGCTCTGAATGGCCCAAAAACGCTTGCAGCCTGAAAAGGGCATTAACCCGCATCCTAGACCGCTGAAATTCCTAAAAACATTTATGGCCCGAAAAATGCATCCTACACCCCTGAAAGTTCAGAAAATGTTGGCAGCCCCAAAAAGGCCTTAAAATGCATCTTATTCCTGCAAAAATCTTGATAACTTTGGAGGCCCAAAAAGGGGTTTACATCCTAGACCCCATAAAGTCCAGAAAATGTTGGTGACCCGAAAACAGTGTCAGAGAGCTCTGAATGTCCCAAAAATGTTTGCAGCCTGAAAAGGGCATTAATCCGCATCCTGGCCCCCTGAAATTCCCCAAAATATTTTTGGCCCAAAAAATGCATCCTACATCCCTGAAGTTCAGAAAATGTTGGCAGCACAAAACATGCCTTAAAATACATATTAGGCCTGCAAAAATGTAGAAAACTTTGGAGGCCCAAAAAAGGGGTTTACAGGCATCCTAGACCCCCTAAAGTCCAGAAAATGTTGGTAGGCCCAAAAACTGTGTCAGAGAGCTCTGAATGTCCCAAAAACATTTGCAGTCTGAAAAGGGCATTAAGCCGCATGCTAGACCCCTGAAATTCCCCAAAATATTTTGGCCACGAAAAATTCATCCTACACCCCTGAAAATTCAGAAAATGTTGGCAGCACAAAAAAGGCCTTAAAATACATATTAGGCCTCCAAAAATGTAGAAAACTTTGGAGGCCCAAAAAAGGGGTTTACAGGCATCCTAGACCACATAAAGTCCAGAAAATGTTGGTGGCCCAAAAACTGTGTCAGAGAGCTCTGAATGGCACAAAAACGCTTGCAGCCTCAAAACGGCATTAACCCGCATCCTAGACCCCTGAAATTCCTAAAAACATTTATGGCCCGAAAAATGCATCCTACACCCCTTAAAGTTCAGAAACTGTTGGCAGCACAAAAAAGGCCTTAAAATACATATTAGGCCTCCAAAAATGTAGAAAACTTTGGAGGCCCAAAAAAGGGGTTTACAGGCATCCTAGACCCCATAAAGTCCAGAAAATGTTGGTGACCCGAAAACAGTGTCAGAGAGCTCTGAATGTCCCAAAAATATTTGCAGCCTCAAAACGGCATTAACCCGCATCCTAGACCCCTGAAATTCCTAAAAACATTTATGGCCCGAAAAATGCATCCTACACCCCTTAAAGTTCAGAAAATGTTGGCAGCACAAAACAGGCCTTAAAATACATATTAGGCCTGCAAAAATGTAGAAAACTTTGGAGGCCCAAAAAAGGGGTTTACAGGCATCCTAGACCCACTAAAGTCCAGAAAATGTTGGCGGCCCAAAAACTGTGTCAGAGAGCTCTGAATGTCCCAAAAACATTTGCAGTGTGAAAAGGGCATTAACCGGCATGCTAGACCCCTGAAATTTCCCAAAATATTTTGGCCATGAAAAATTCATCCTACACCCCTGAAAATTCAGAAAATGTTGGCAGCACAAAAAAGGCCTTAAAATACATATTAGGCCTCCAAAAATGTAGAAAACTTTGGAGGCCCAAAAAAGGGGTTTACAGGCATCCTAGACCCCCTAAAGTCCAGAAAATGTTGTTAGGCCAAAAACTGTGTCAGAGAGCTCTGAATGTCCCAAAAACGATTGCAGCCTGAAAAGGGCATTAACCCACATCCTAAACCCCTGAAATTCCCAAAAACATTTTTGGCCCGAAAAATGCATCCTACATCCCTGAAAGTTCAGAAAATGTTGGCAGCCCCAAAAAGGCCTTAACATGCATCTTATTCCTGCAAAAATCTTGATAGCTTTGGAGGCCCAAAAACGGGGTTTACATCCTAGACCCCATAAAGTACAGAAAATGTTGGTGACTCGAAAACAGTGTCAGAGAGCTCTGAATGTCCCAAAAATGTTTGCAGCCTGAAAAGGGCATTAATCCGCATCCTGGCCCCCTCAAATTCCCCAAAATATTTTTGGCCCAAAAAATGCATCCTACATCCCTGAAGTTCAGAAAATGTTGGCAGCACAAAACAGGCCTTAAAATACATATTAGGCCTGCAACAATGTAGAAAACTTTGGAGGCCCAAAAAAGGGGTTTACAGGCATCCTAGACCCCCTAAAGTCCAGAAAATGTTGGCGGCCCAAAAACTGTGTGAGAGAGCTCTGAATGTCCCAAAAACATTTGCAGTCTGAAAAGGGCATTAACCCGCATGCTAGACCCCTGAAATTCCCCAAAATATTTTGGCCACGAAAAATTCATCCTACACCCCTGAAAATTCAGAAAATGTTGGCAGCACAAAAAAAGGCCTTAAAATACATATTAGGCCTCCAAAAATGTAGAAAACTTTGGAGGCCCAAAAAAGGGGTTTACAGGCATCCTAGACCCCCTAAAGTCCAGAAAATGTTGGCGGCCCAAAAACGGTGTCAGAGAGCTCTGAATGTCCCAAAACATTTGCAGTCTGAAAAGGGCATTAACCCGCATACTAGACCCCTGAAATTCCCCAAAATATTTTGGCCATGAAAAATTCATCCTACACCCCTGAAAATTCAGAAAATGTTGGCAACACAAAAAAGGCCTTAAAATACATATTAGGCCTCCAAAAATGTAGAAAACTTTGGAGGCCCAAAAAAGGGGTTTACAGGCATCCTAGACCCCCTAAAGTCCAGAAAATGTTGGCGGCCCAAAAACGGTGTCAGAGAGCTCTGAATGTCCCAAAACATTTGCAGTCTGAAAAGGGCATTAACCCGCATACTAGACCCCTGAAATTCCCCAAAATATTTTGGCCATGAAAAATTCATCCTACACCCCTGAAAATTCAGAAAATGTTGGCAACACAAAAAAGGCCTTAAAATACATATTAGGCCTCCAAAAATGTAGAAAACTTTGGAGGCCCAAAAAAGGGGTTTACAGGCCTCCTAGACCCCCTAAAGTCCAGAAAATGTTGGTAGGCCAAAAACTGTGTCAGAGAGCTCTGAATGTCCCAAAACTGTTTGCAGCCTGAAAAGGGCATTAACCCACATCCTAAACCCCTGAAATTCCCAAAAAAATTGTGGCCCGAAAAAGGAATCCTACACCCCTTAAAGTTCAGAAAATGTTGGCAGCCCCAAAAAGGCCTTAAAATGCATCTTATTCCTGCAAAAATCTTGATAACTTTGGAGGCCCAAAAAGGGGTTTACATCCTAGACCCCTGAAAGTCCAGAAAATGTTGGTGACCCGAAAACAGTGTCAGAGAGCTCTGAATGTCCCAAAAACATTTGCAGCCTGAAAAGGGCATTAATCCGCATCCTGGCCCCCTGAAATTCCCCAAAATATTTTTGGCCCAAAAAATGCATCCTACATCCCTGAAGTTCAGAAAATGTTGGCAGCACAAAACAGGCCTTAAAATATATATTAGGCCTGCAAAAATGTAGAAGACTTTGGAGGCCCAAAAAGGGGTTTACAGGCATCCTAGACCCCCTAAAGTCCAGAAAATGTTGGTGGCCAAAAACTGTGTCAGAGAGCTCTGAATGTCCCAAAAACATTTGCAATCTGAAAAGGGCATTAACCCGCATGCTAGACCCCTGAAATTTCCCAAAATATTTTGGCCACAAAAAATTCATCCTAGACCCCTGAAAATTGAGAAAATGTTGGCAGCACAAAAAAGGCCTTAAAATACATATTAGGCCTCCAAAAATGTAGAAAACTTTGGAGGCCCAAAAAAGGGGTTTACAGGCATCCTAGACCCCCTAAAGTCCAGAAAATGTTGGTAGGCCAAAAACTGTGTCAGAGAGCTCTGAATGTCCCAAAAATATTTGCAGCCTGAAAAGGGCATTAACCCACATCCTAAACCCCTGAAATTCCCAAAAACATTTTTGGCCCGAAAAATGAATCCTACACCCCTTAAAGTTCAGAAAATGTTGGCAGCCCCAAAAAGGCCTTAAAATGCATCTTATTCCTGCAAAAATCTTGATAACTTTGGAGGCCCAAAAAGGGGTTTACATCCTAGACCCCTGAAAGTCCAGAAAATGTTGGTGACCCGAAAACAGTGTCAGAGAGCTCCGAATGTCCCAAAAACATTTGCAGCCTGAAAAGGGCATTAATCCGCATCCTGGCCCCCTGAAATTCCCCAAAATATTTTTGGCCCAGAAAATGCATCCTACATCCCTGAAGTTCAGAAAATGTTGGCAGCACAAAACAGGCCTTAAAATATATATTAGGCCTGCAAAAATGTAGAAGACTTTGGAGGCCCAAAAAGGGGCTTACAGGCATCCTAGACCCCCTAAAGTCCAGAAAATGTTGGTGGCCAAAAACTGTGTCAGAGAGCTCTGAATGTCCCAAAAACATTTGCAGCCTGAAAAGGGCATTAACCCACATCCTAGCCCCCTGAAATTCCCCAAAATATTTTTGGCCCGAAAAATGCATCCTACATCCTTGAAGTTCAGAACATGTTGGCAGCCCAAAAAAGGCCTTAAAATGCATCCTATTCCCGTAAAAATCTTGATAACTTTGGAGGCCCAAAAAAGGGGTTTACATCCTAGACCCCATAAAGTCCAGAAAATGTTGGTGACCTGAAAACAGTGTCAGAGAGCTCTGAATGTCGCAAAAATTTTTGCAGCCTGAAAAGGGCATTAATCCGCATCCTGCCCCCCTGAAATTCCCCAAAATATTTTTGGCCCAAAAAATGCATCCTACATCCCTGAAGTTCAGAAAATGTTGGCAGCACAAAACAGGCCTTAAAATACATATTAGGCCTGCAAAAATGTAGAAGACTTTGGAGGCCCAAAAAAGGGGTTTACAGGCATCCTAGACCCCCTAAAGTCCAGAAAATGTTAGCGGTCCAAAAACTGTGTGAGAGAGCTCTGAATGTCCAAAAAACATTTGCAGTCTGAAAAGGGCATTAACCCGCATGCTAGACCCCTGAAATTCCCCAAAATATTTTGGCCACGAAAAATTCATCCTACACCCCTGAAAATTCAGAAAATGTTGGCAGCACAAAAAAAGGCCTTAAAATACATATTAGGCCTCCAAAAATGTAGAAGACTTTGGAGGCCCAAAAAGGGGTTTACAGGCATCCTAGACCCCCTAAAGTCTAGAAAATGTTGGTGGCCCAAAAACTGTGTCAGAGAGCTCTGAATGTCCCAAAAACGTTTGCAGCCTGAAAAGGGCATTAACCCACATCCTAAACCCCTGAAATTCCCAAAAACATTTTTGGCCCGAAAAATGCATCCTACACCCCTGAAAGTTCAGAAAATGTTGGCAGCCCCAAAAAGGCCTTGACATGCATCTTATTCCTGCAAAAATCTTGAAAACTTTGGAGGCCCAAAAAAGGGGTTTACATCCTAGACCCCATAAAGTACAGAAAATGTTGGTGACTCGAAAACAGTGTCAGAGAGCTCTGAATGTCCCAAAAATGTTTGCAGCCTGAAAAGGGCATTAATCCGCATCCTGGCCCCCTCAAATTCCCCAAAATATTTTTGGCCCAAAAAATGCATCCTACATCCATGAAGTTCAGAAAATGTTGGCAGCACAAAACAGGCCTTAAAATACATATTAGGCCTGCAAAAATGTAGAAAACTTTGGAGGCCCAAAAAAGGGGTTTACAGGCATCCTAGACCCCCTAAAGTCCAGAAAATGTTGGCGGCCCAAAAACTGTGTGAGAGAGCTCTGAATGTCCCAAAAACATTTGCAGTCTGAAAAGGGCATTAACCCGCATGCTAGACCCCTGAAATTCCCCAAAATATTTTGGCCACGAAAAATTCATCCTACACCCCTGAAAATTCAGAAAATGTTGGCAGCACAAAAAAAGGCCTTAAAATACATATTAGGCCTGCAAAAATGTAGAAAACTTTGGAGGCCCAAAAAAGGGGTTTACAGGCATCCTAGACCCCCTAAAGTCCAGAAAATGTTGGCGGCCCAAAAACGGTGTCAGAGAGCTCTGAATGTCCCAAAACATTTGCAGTCTGAAAAGGGCATTAACCCGCATACTAGACCCCTGAAATTTCCCAAAATATTTTGGCCACAAAAAATTCATCCTACACCCCTGAAAATTCAGAAAATGTTGGCAGCACAAAAAAGGCCTTAAAATACATATTAGGCCTCCAAAAATGTAGAAAACTTTGGAGGCCCAAAAAAGGGGTTTACAGGCATCCTAGACCCCCTAAAGTCCAGAAAATGTTGGTAGGCCAAAAACTGTGTCAGAGAGCTCTGAATGTCCCAAAAACATTTGCAGCCTGAAAAGGGCATTAACCTACATCCTAAACCCCTGAAATTCCCAAAAACATTTTTGGCCCGAAAAATGAATGCTACACCCCTTAAAGTTCAAAAAATGTTGGCAGCCCCAAAAAGGCCTTAAAATGCATCTTATTTCTGCAATAATCTTGATAACTTTGGAGGCCCAAAAAAGGGGTTTACAGACATCCTAGACCCCTGAAAGTCCAGAAAATGTTGGTGACCCGAAAACAGTGTCAGAGAGCTCTGAATGTCCCAAAAACATTTGCAGCCTGAAAAGGGCATTAACCCACATCCTAGCCCCCTGAAATTCCCCAAAATATTTTTGGCCCGAAAAATGCATCCTACATCCTTGAAGTTCAGAACATGTTGGCAGCCCAAAAAAGGCCTTAAAATGCATCTTATTCCTGTAAAAATATTGATAACTTTGGAGGCCCAAAAAAGGGGTTTACATCCTAGACCCCATAAAGTCCAGAAAATGTTGGTGACCTGAAAACAGTGTCAGAGAGCTCTGAATGTCGCAAAAATATTTGCAGCCTGAAAAGGGCATTAATCCGCATCCTGGCCCCCTGAAATTCCCCAAAATATTTTTGGCCCAAAAAATGCATCCTACATCCCTGAAGTTCAGAAAATGTTGGCAGCACAAAACAGGCCTTAAAATACATATTAGGCCTGCAAAAATGTAGAAGACTTTGGAGGCCCAAAAAAGGGGTTTACAGGCATCCTAGACCCCCTAAAGTCCAGAAAATGTTAGCGGCCCAAAAACTGTGTGAGAGAGCTCTGAATGTCCAAAAAACATTTGCAGTCTGAAAAGGGCATTAACCCGCATGCTAGACCCCTGAAATTCCCCAAAATATTTTGGCCACTAAAAATTCATCCTACACCCCTGAAAATTCAGAAAATGTTGGCAGCACAAAAAAGGCCTTAAAATACATATTAGGCCTCCAAAAATGTAGAAGACTTTGGAGGCCCAAAAAGGGGTTTACAGGCATCCTAGACCCCCTAAAGTCCAGAAAATGTTGGTGGCCCAAAAACTGTGTCAGAGAGCTCTGAATGTCCCAAAAACGTTTGCAGCCTGAAAAGGGCATTAACCCACATCCTAAACCCCTGAAATTCCCAAAAACATTTTTGGCCCGAAAAATGCATCCTACATCCCTGAAAGTTCAGAAAATGTTGGCAGCCCCAAAAAGGCCTTAACATGCATCTTATTCCTGCAAAAATCTTGATAGCTTTGGAGGCCCAAAAAAGGGGTTTACATCCTAGACCCCATAAAGTACAGAAAATGTTGGTGACTCGAAAACAGTGTCAGAGAGCTCTGAATGTCCCAAAAATGGTTGCAGCCTGAAAAGGGCATTAATCCGCATCCTGGCCCCCTCAAATTCCCCAAAATATTTTTGGCCCAAAAAATGCATCCTACATCCCTGAAGTTCAGAAAATGTTGGCAGCACAAAACAGGCCTTAAAATACATATTAGGCCTGCAAAAATGTAGAAAACTTTGGAGGCCCAAAAAAGGGGTTTACAGGCATCCTAGACCCCCTAAAGTCCAGAAAATGTTGGCGGCCCAAAAACTGTGTGAGAGAGCTCTGAATGTCCCAAAAACATTTGCAGTCTGAAAAGGGCATTAACCCGCATGCTAGACCCCTGAAATTCCCCAAAATATTTTGGCCACGAAAAATTCATCCTACACCCCTTAAAGTTCAGAAAATGTTGGCAGCCCAAAAAATGCCTTAAAATGCATCTTATTCCTGCAATAATCTTTAAAACTTTGGAGGCCCAAAAAAGGGGTTTACAGGCATGCTAGACCCCATAAAGTCCAGAAAATGTTGGTGGTCCATAAACTGTGTCAGAGAGGTCTGAATGTCCCAAAAACATTTGCAGTCTGAAAAGGGCATTAACCCACATGCTAGACCCCTGAAATTTCCCAAAATATTTTGGCCACGAAAAATTAATCCTACACCGCTGAAAATTCAGAAAATATTGGCAGCACAAAAAAGGCCTTAAAATACATATTAGGCCTCAAAAAATGTAGAAAACTTTGGCGGCCCAAAAAAGGGGTTTACAGGCATCCTAGACCCCCTAAAGTCCAGAAAATGTTGGTAGGCCAAAAACTGTGTCAGAGAGCTCTGAATGTCCCAAAAACGTGTGCAGCCTGAAAAGGGCATTAACCCACATCCTAAACCCCTGAAATTCCCAAAAACATTTTTGGCCCGAAAAATGCATCCTACACCCCTGAAAGTTCAGAAAATGTTGGCAGCCCCAAAAAGGCCTTAAAATGAATCTTATTCCTGCAAAAATCTTGATTACTTTGGAGGCCCAAAAAGGGGTTTACATCCTAGACCAAATAAAGTCCAGAAAATGTTGATGACCCGAAAACAGTGTCAGAGAGCTCTGAATGTCCCAAAAATGTTTGCAGTCTGAAAAGGGCATTAATCCGCATCCTGGCCCCCTGAAATTCCCCAAAATATTTTTGGCCCAAAAAATGCATCCTACATCCCTGAAGTTCAGAAAATGTTGGCAGCACAAAACAGGCCTTAAAATACATATTAGGCCTGCAAAAATGTAGAAAACTTTGGAGGCCCAAAAAAGGGGTTTACAGGCATCCTAGACCCCCTAAAGTCCAGAAAATGTTGGTAGGCCCAAAAACTGTGTCAGAGAGCTCTGAATGTCCCAAAAACATTTGCAGTCTGAAAAGGGCATTAAGCCGCATGCTAGACCCCTGAAATTCCCCAAAATATTTTGGCCACGAAAAATTCATCCTACACCCCTGAAAATTCAGAAAATGTTGGCAGCACAAAAAAGGCCTTAAAATACATATTAGGACTCCAAAAATGTAGAAAACTTTGGAGGCCCAAAAAAGGGGTTTACAGGCATCCTAGACCACATAAAGTCCAGAAAATGTTGGTGGCCCAAAAACTGTGTCAGAGAGCTCTGAATGGCACAAAAACGCTTGCAGCCTCAAAACGGCATTAACCCGCATCCTAGACCCCTGAAATTCCTAAAAACATTCATGGCCCGAAAAATGCATCCTACACCCCTTAAAGTTCAGAAACTGTTGGCAGCCCAAAAAATGCCTTAAAATGCATCTTATTCCTGCAATAATCTTTAAAACTTTGGAGGCCCAAAAAAGGGGTTTGCAGGCATCCTAGACCCCCTAAAGTCCAGAAAATGTTGGTGACCCGAAAACAGTGTCAGAGAGCTCTGAATGTCCCAAAAATATTTGCAGCCTGAAAAGGGCATTAATCCGCATCCTGGCCCCCTGAAATTCCCCAAAATATTTTTGGCCCAAAAAATCCATCCTACATCCCTGAAGTTCAGAAAATGTTGGCAGCACAAAACAGGCCTTAAAATACATATTAGGCCTGCAAAAATCTAGAAAACTTTGGAGGCCCAAAAAAGGGGTTTACAGGCATCCTAGACCCCCTAAAGTCCAGAAAATGTTGGTAGGCCAAAAACTGTGTCAGAGAGCTCTGAATGTCCCAAAAACGATTGCAGCCTGAAAAGGGCATTAACCCACATCCTAAACCCCTGAAATTCCCAAAAACATTTTTGGCCCTAAAAATGCATCCTACACCCCTGAAAGTTCAGAAAATGTTGGCAGCCCAAAAATTGCCTTAAAATGCATCTGATTCGTGCAATAATCTTTAAATCTTTGGAGGCCCAAAAAAGAGGTTTGCAGGCATCCTAGACCCCATAAAGTCCAGACAATCTTGGTGGCCCATAAACTGTATCAGAGAGCTCTGAATGTCCCAAAAACATTTGCAGTCTGAAAAGGGCATTAACCCACATGCTAGACCCCTGAAATTCCCCAAAATATTTTGGCCACAAAAAATTCATCCTACACCCCTGAAAATACAGAAAATGTTGGCAGCACAAAAAAGGCCTTAAAATACATATTAGGCCTGCAAAAATGTAGAAAACTTTGGAGGCCCAAAAAAGGGGTTTACAGGCATCCTAGACCCCCTAAAGTCCAGAAAATGTCGGTGGCCCATAAACTGTCTCAGAGTGCTCTGAATGTCCCAAAAACATTTGCAGTCTGAAAAGGGCATTAACCCGCATTCTAGACCCCTGAAATTCCTAAAAACATTTATGGCCCGAAAAATGCATCCTACACCCCTGAAAATTCAGAAAATGTTGGCAGCCCAAAAAAAGCCCTTAAAATGCATCTTATTCCTGCAAAAATCTTGATAACTTTGGAGGCCCATAAAAGGGGTTTACATCCTAGACCCCATAAAGTCCAGAAAATGTTGGTGACCCGAAAACAGTGTCAGAGAGCTCTGAATGTCCCAAAAATATTTGCAGGCTCAAAAGGGCATTAATCCACATCCTGGCCCCCTGAAATTCCCCAAAATATTTTTGGCCCAAAAAAGCAACCTATATCCCTGAAGTTCAGAAAATGTTGGCAGCACAAAACAGGCCTTAAAATACATATTAGGCTTGCAAAAATGTAGAAAACTTTGGAGGCCCAAAAAAGGGGTTTACAGGCATCCTAGACCCACTAAAGTCCAGAAAATGTTGGCGGCCCAAAAACTGTGTCAGAGAGCTCTGAATGTCCCAGAAACATTTGCAGTCTGAAAAATGGCATTAACCCGCATGCTAGACCCCTGAAATACCCCAAAATATTTTGGCCACGAAAAATTCATCCTACACCCCTGAAAATTCAGAAAATGTTGGCAGCACAAAAAAAAGGCCTTAAAATATATATTAGGCCTCCAAAAATGTAGAAAACTTTGGAGGCCCAAAAAAGGGGTTTACAGACATCCTAGACCCCCTAAAGTCCAGAAAATGTTGGTGGCCCAAAAACTGTGTCAGAGAGCTCTGAATGGCCCAAAAACGTTTGCAGCCTGAAAAGGGCATTAACCCACATCCTAAACCCCTGAAATTCCCAAAAACATTTTTGGCCCGAAAAATGCATCCTACATCCCTGAAAGTTCAGAAAATGTTGGCAGCCCCAAAAAGGCCTTAACATGCATCTTATTCCTGCAAAAATCTTGATAGCTTTGGAGGCCCAAAAACGGGGTTTACATCCTAGACCCCATAAAGTACAGAAAATGTTGGTGACTCGAAAACAGTGTCAGAGAGCTCTGAATGTCCCAAAAATGTTTGCAGCCTGAAAAGGGCATTAATCCGCATCCTGGCCCCCTCAAATTCCCCAAAATATTTTTGGCCCAAAAAATGCATCCTACATCCCTGAAGTTCAGAAAATGTTGGCAGCACAAAACAGGCCTTAAAATACATATTAGGCCTGCAAAAATGTAGAAAACTTTGGAGGCCCAAAAAAGGGGTTTACAGGCATCCTAGACCCCCTAAAGTCCAGAAAATGTTGGTGGCCCAAAAACTGTGTCAGAGAGCTCTGAATGGCCCAAAAACGTTTGCAGCCTGAAAAGGGCATTAACCCACATCCTAAACCCCTGAAATTCCCAAAAACATTTTTGGCCCGAAAAATGCATCCTACATCCCTGAAAGTTCTGAAAATGTTGGCAGCCCCAAAAAGGCCTTAACATGCATCTTATTCCTGCAAAAATCTTGATAGCTTTGGAGGCCCAAAAACGGGGTTTACATCCTAGACCCCATAAAGTACAGAAAATGTTGGTGACTCGAAAACAGTGTCAGAGAGCTCTGAATGTCCCAAAAATGTTTGCAGCCTGAAAAGGGCATTAATCCGCATCCTGGCCCCCTCAAATTCCCCAAAATATTTTTGGCCCAAAAAATGCATCCTACATCCCTGAAGTTCAGAAAATGTTGGCAGCACAAAACAGGCCTTAAAATACATATTAGGCCTGCAAAAATGTAGAAAACTTTGGAGGCCCAAAAAAGGGGTTTACAGGCATCCTAGACCCCCTAAAGTCCAGAAAATGTTGGCGGCCCAAAAACTGTGTGAGAGAGCTCTGAATGTCCCAAAAACATTTGCAGTCTGAAAAGGGCATTAACCCGCATGCTAGACCCCTGAAATTCCCCAAAATATTTTGGCCACGAAAAATTCATCCTACACCCCTTAAAGTTCAGAAAATGTTGGCAGCCCAAAAAATGCCTTAAAATGCATCTTATTCCTGCAATAATCTTTAAAACTTTGGAGGCCCAAAAAAGGGGTTTACAGGCATGCTAGACCCCATAAAGTCCAGAAAATGTTGGTGGTCCATAAACTGTGTCAGAGAGCTCTGAATGTCCCAAAAACATTTGCAGTCTGAAAAGGGCATTAACCCACATGCTAGACCCCTGAAATTTCCCAAAATATTTTGGCCACGAAAAATTAATCCTACACCGCTGAAAATTCAGAAAATATTGGCAGCACAAAAAAGGCCTTAAAATACATATTAGGCCTCAAAAAATGTAGAAAACTTTGGCGGCCCAAAAAAGGGGTTTACAGGCATCCTAGACCCCCTAAAGTCCAGAAAATGTTGGTAGGCCAAAAACTGTGTCAGAGAGCTCTGAATGTCCCAAAAACGTGTGCAGCCTGAAAAGGGCATTAACCCACATCCTAAACCCCTGAAATTCCCAAAAACATTTTTGGCCCGAAAAATGCATCCTACACCCCTGAAAGTTCAGAAAATGTTGGCAGCCCCAAAAAGGCCTTAAAATGCATCTTATTCCTGCAAAAATCTTGATTACTTTGGAGGCCCAAAAAGGGGTTTACATCCTAGACCCCATAAAGTCCAGAAAATGTTGGTGACCCGAAAACAGTGTCAGAGAGCTCTGAATGTCCCAAAAATATTTGCAGCCTGAAAAGGGCATTAATCCGCATCCTGGCCCCCTGAAATTCCCCAAAATATTTTTGGCCCAAAAAATCCATCCTACATCCCTGAAGTTCAGAAAATGTTGGCAGCACAAAACAGGCCTTAAAATACATATTAGGCCTGCAAAAATCTAGAAAACTTTGGAGGCCCAAAAAAGGGGTTTACAGGCATCCTAGACCCCCTAAAGTCCAGAAAATGTTGGCGGCCCAAAAACTGTGTCAGAGAGCTCTGAATGTCCCAAAAACATTTGCAGTCTGAAAAGGGCATTAACCGGCATGCTAGACCCCTGAATTTTCCCAAAATATTTTGGCCATGAAAAATTCATCCTACACCCCTGAAAATTCAGAAAATGTTGGCAGCACAAAAAAGGCCTTAAAATACATATTAGGCCTCCAAAAATGTAGAAAACTTTGGAGGCCCAAAAAAGGGGTTTGCAGGCATCCTAGTCCCCATAAAGTCCAGAAAATGTTGGTGACCCGAAAACAGTGTCAGAGAGCTCTGAATGTCCCAAAAATATTTGCAGCCTGAAAAGGGCATTAATCCGCATCCTGGCCCCCTGAAATTCCCCAAAATATTTTTGGCCCAAAAAATCCATCCTACATCCCTGAAGTTCAGAAAATGTTGGCAGCACAAAACAGGCCTTAAAATACATATTAGGCCTGCAAAAATCTAGAAAACTTTGGAGGCCCAAAAAAGGGGTTTACAGGTATCCTAGACCCCCTAAAGTCCAGAAAATGTTGGTAGGCCAAAAACTGTGTCAGAGAGCTCTGAATGTCCCAAAAACGATTGCAGCCTGAAAAGGGCATTAACCCACATCCTAAACCCCTGAAATTCCCAAAAACATTTTTGGCCCTAAAAATGCATCCTACACCCCTGAAAGTTCAGAAAATGTTGGCAGCACAAAACAGGCCTTAAAATACATATTAGGCCTGCAAAAATGTAGAAAACTTTGGAGGCCCAAAAAAGGGGTTTACAGGCATCCTAGACCCACTAAAGTCCAGAAAATGTTGGCGGCCCAAAAACTGCGTCAGAGAGCTCTGAATGTCCCAAAAACATTTGCAGTGTGAAAAGGGCATTAACCGGCATGCTAGACCCCTGAAATTTCCCAAAATATTTTGGCCATGAAAAATTCATCCTACACCCCTGAAAATTCAGAAAATGTTGGCAGCACAAAAAAGGCCTTAAAATACATATTAGGCCTCCAAAAATGTAGAAAACTTTGGAGGCCCAAAAAAGGGGTTTACAGGCATCCTAGACCCCCTAAAGTCCAGAAAATGTTGTTAGGCCAAAAACTGTGTCAGAGAGCTCTGAATGTCCCAAAAACGATTGCAGCCTGAAAAGGGCATTAACCCACATCCTAAACCCCTGAAATTCCCAAAAACATTTTTGGCCCGAAAAATGCATCCTACACCCCTGAAAGTTCAGAAAATGTTGGCAGCCCCAAAAAGGCCTTAAAATGCATCTTATTCCTGCAAAAATCGATAAAACTTTGGAGGCCCAAAAAAGGGGTTTACATCCTAGACCCCATAAAGTCCAGAAAATGTTGGTGACCTGAAAACACTGTCAGAGAGCTCTGAATGTCCCAAAAATATTTGCAGCCTGAAAAGGCCATTAATCCGCATCCTGGCCCCCTGAAATTCCCCAAAATATTTTTGGCCCGAAAAATACATCCTACATCCCTGAAGTTCAGAAAATGTTGGCAGCACAAAACAGGCCTTAAAATACATATTAGGCCAATGTAGAAAACTTTGGAGGCCCAAAAAAGGGGTTTACAGGCATCCTAGACCCCCTAAAGTCCAGAAAATGTTGGTAGGCCAAAAACTGTGTCAGAGACCTCTGAATGTCCCAAAAACGTTTGCAGCCTGAAAAGGGCATTAACCCACATCCTAAACCCCTGAAATTCCCAAAAACATTTTTGGCCCGAAAAATGCATCCTACACCCCTGAAAGTTCAGAAAATGTTGGCAGCCCCAAAAAGGCCTTAAAATGCATATTAGGCCTGCAAAAATGTAGAAAACTTTGGAGGCCCAAAAAAGGGGTTTACAGGCATCCTAGACCCACTAAACTCCACAAAATGTTGGTGGCCCAAAAACTGTGTCAGAGACCTCTGAATGGCCCAAAAACGCTTGCAGCCTGAAAAGGGCATTAACCCGCATCCTAGACCCCTGAAATTCCTAAAAACATTTATGTCCCGAAAAATGCATCCTACACCCCTTAAAGTTCAGAAAATGTTGGCAGCCCAAAAATTGCCTTAAAATGCATCTGATTCGTGCAATAATCTTTAAATCTTTGGAGGCCCAAAAAAGAGGTTTGCAGGCATCCTAGACCCCATAAAGTCCAGACAATCTTGGTGGCCCATAAACTGTATCAGAGAGCTCTGAATGTCCCAAAAACATTTGCAGTCTGAAAAGGGCATTAACCCACATGCTAGACCCCTGAAATTCCCCAAAATATTTTGGCCACAAAAAATTCATCCTACACCCCTGAAAATACAGAAAATGTTGGCAGCACAAAAAAGGCCTTAAAATACATATTAGGCCTGCAAAAATGTAGAAAACTTTGGAGGCCCAAAAAAGGGGTTTACAGGCATCCTAGACCCCCTAAAGTCCAGAAAATGTCGGTGGCCCATAAACTGTCTCAGAGTGCTCTGAATGTCCCAAAAACATTTGCAGTCTGAAAAGGGCATTAACCCGCATTCTAGACCCCTGAAATTCCTAAAAACATTTATGGCCCGAAAAATGCATCCTACACCCCTGAAAATTCAGAAAATGTTGGCAGCCCAAAAAAAGCCCTTAAAATGCATCTTATTCCTGCAAAAATCTTGATAACTTTGGAGGCCCATAAAAGGGGTTTACATCCTAGACCCCATAAAGTCCAGAAAATGTTGGTGACCCGAAAACAGTGTCAGAGAGCTCTGAATGTCCCAAAAATATTTGCAGGCTCAAAAGGGCATTAATCCACATCCTGGCCCCCTGAAATTCCCCAAAATATTTTTGGCCCAAAAAAGCAACCTATATCCCTGAAGTTCAGAAAATGTTGGCAGCACAAAACAGGCCTTTAAATACATATTAGGCTTGCAAAAATGTAGAAAACTTTGGAGGCCCAAAAAAGGGGTTTACAGGCATCCTAGACCCACTAAAGTCCAGAAAATGTTGGCGGCCCAAAAACTGTGTCAGAGAGCTCTGAATGTCCCAGAAACATTTGCAGTCTGAAAAATGGCATTAACCCGCATGCTAGACCCCTGAAATACCCCAAAATATTTTGGCCACGAAAAATTCATCCTACACCCCTGAAAATTCAGAAAATGTTGGCAGCACAAAAAAAAGGCCTTAAAATATATATTAGGCCTCCAAAAATGTAGAAAACTTTGGAGGCCCAAAAAAGGGGTTTACAGACATCCTAGACCCCCTAAAGTCCAGAAAATGTTGGTGGCCCAAAAACTGTGTCAGAGAGCTCTGAATGGCCCAAAAACGTTTGCAGCCTGAAAAGGGCATTAACCCACATCCTAAACCCCTGAAATTCCCAAAAACATTTTTGGCCCGAAAAATGCATCCTACATCCCTGAAAGTTCAGAAAATGTTGGCAGCCCCAAAAAGGCCTTAACATGCATCTTATTCCTGCAAAAATCTTGATAGCTTTGGAGGCCCAAAAACGGGGTTTACATCCTAGACCCCATAAAGTACAGAAAATGTTGGTGACTCGAAAACAGTGTCAGAGAGCTCTGAATGTCCCAAAAATGTTTGCAGCCTGAAAAGGGCATTAATCCGCATCCTGGCCCCCTCAAATTCCCCAAAATATTTTTGGCCCAAAAAATGCATCCTACATCCCTGAAGTTCAGAAAATGTTGGCAGCACAAAACAGGCCTTAAAATACATATTAGGCCTGCAAAAATGTAGAAAACTTTGGAGGCCCAAAAAAGGGGTTTACAGGCATCCTAGACCCCCTAAAGTCCAGAAAATGTTGGTGGCCCAAAAACTGTGTGAGAGAGCTCTGAATGTCCCAAAAACATTTGCAGTCTGAAAAGGGCATTAACCCGCATGCTAGACCCCTGAAATTCCCCAAAATATTTTGGCCACGAAAAATTCATCCTACACCCCTGAAAATTCAGAAAATGTTGGCAGCACAAAAAAAGGCCTTAAAATACATATTAGGCCTCCAAAAATGTAGAAAACTTTGGAGGCCCAAAAAAGGGGTTTACAGGCATCCTAGACCCCCTAAAGTCCAGAAAATGTTGGCGGCCCAAAAAAGGTGTCAGAGAGCTCTGAATGTCCCAAAACATTTGCAGTCTGAAAAGGGCATTAACCCGCATACTAGACCCCTGAAATTCCCCAAAATATTTTGGCCATGAAAAATTCATCCTACACCCCTGAAAATTCAGAAAATGTTGGCAACACAAAAAAGGCCTTAAAATACATATTAGGCCTCCAAAAATGTAGAAAACTTTGGAGGCCCAAAAAAGGGGTTTACAGGCATCCTAGACCCCCTAAAGTCCAGAAAATGTTGGCGGCCCAAAAACGGTGTCAGAGAGCTCTGAATGTCCCAAAACATTTGCAGTCTGAAAAGGGCATTAACCCGCATACTAGACCCCTGAAATTCCCCAAAATATTTTGGCCATGAAAAATTCATCCTACACCCCTGAAAATTCAGAAAATGTTGGCAACACAAAAAAGGCCTTAAAATACATATTAGGCCTCCAAAAATGTAGAAAACTTTGGAGGCCCAAAAAAGGGGTTTACAGGCCTCCTAGACCCCCTAAAGTCCAGAAAATGTTGGTAGGCCAAAAACTGTGTCAGAGAGCTCTGAATGTCCCAAAACTGTTTGCAGCCTGAAAAGGGCATTAACCCACATCCTAAACCCCTGAAATTCCCAAAAAAATTGTGGCCCGAAAAATGAATCCTACACCCCTTAAAGTTCAGAAAATGTTGGCAGCCCCAAAAAGGCCTTAAAATGCATCTTATTCCTGCAAAAATCTTGATAACTTTGGAGGCCCAAAAAGGGGTTTACATCCTAGACCCCTGAAAGTCCAGAAAATGTTGGTGACCCGAAAACAGTGTCAGAGAGCTCTGAATGTCCCAAAAACATTTGCAGCCTGAAAAGGGCATTAATCCGCATCCTGGCCCCCTGAAATTCCCCAAAATATTTTTGGCCCAAAAAATGCATCCTACATCCCTGAAGTTCAGAAAATGTTGGCAGCACAAAACAGGCCTTAAAATATATATTAGGCCTGCAAAAATGTAGAAGACTTTGGAGGCCCAAAAAGGGGTTTACAGGCATCCTAGACCCCCTAAAGTCCAGAAAATGTTGGTGGCCAAAAACTGTGTCAGAGAGCTCTGAATGTCCCAAAAACATTTGCAATCTGAAAAGGGCATTAACCCGCATGCTAGACCCCTGAAATTTCCCAAAATATTTTGGCCACAAAAAATTCATCCTAGACCCCTGAAAATTGAGAAAATGTTGGCAGCACAAAAAAGGCCTTAAAATACATATTAGGCCTCCAAAAATGTAGAAAACTTTGGAGGCCCAAAAAAGGGGTTTACAGGCATCCTAGACCCCCTAAAGTCCAGAAAATGTTGGTAGGCCAAAAACTGTGTCAGAGAGCTCTGAATGTCCCAAAAACATTTGCAGCCTGAAAAGGGCATTAACCCACATCCTAAACCCCTGAAATTCCCAAAAACATTTTTGGCCCGAAAAATGAATCCTACACCCCTTAAAGTTCAGAAAATGTTGGCAGCCCCAAAAAGGCCTTAAAATGCATCTTATTCCTGCAAAAATCTTGATAACTTTGGAGGCCCAAAAAGGGGTTTACATCCTAGACCCCTGAAAGTCCAGAAAATGTTGGTGACCCGAAAACAGTGTCAGAGAGCTCTGAATGTCCCAAAAACATTTGCAGCCTGAAAAGGGCATTAATCCGCATCCTGGCCCCCTGAAATTCCCCAAAATATTTTTGGCCCAGAAAATGCATCCTACATCCCTGAAGTTCAGAAAATGTTGGCAGCACAAAACAGGCCTTAAAATATATATTAGGCCTGCAAAAATGTAGAAGACTTTGGAGGCCCAAAAAGGGGCTTACAGGCATCCTAGACCCCCTAAAGTCCAGAAAATGTTGGTGGCCAAAAACTGTGTCAGAGAGCTCTGAATGTCCCAAAAACATTTGCAGCCTGAAAAGGGCATTAACCCACATCCTAGCCCCCTGAAATTCCCCAAAATATTTTTGGCCCAAAAAATGCATCCTACATCCTTGAAGTTCAGAACATGTTGGCAGCCCAAAAAAGGCCTTAAAATGCATCTTATTCCTGTAAAAATCTTGATAACTTTGGAGGCCCAAAAAAGGGGTTTACATCCTAGACCCCATAAAGTCCAGAAAATGTTGGTGACCTGAAAACAGTGTCAGAGAGCTCTGAATGTCGCAAAAATTTTTGCAGCCTGAAAAGGGCATTAATCCGCATCCTGGCCCCCTGAAATTCCCCAAAATATTTTTGGCCCAAAAAATGCATCCTACATCCCTGAAGTTCAGAAAATGTTGGCAGCACAAAACAGGCCTTAAAATACATATTAGGCCTGCAAAAATGTAGAAGACTTTGGAGGCCCAAAAAAGGGGTTTAGAGGCATCCTAGACCCCCTAAAGTCCAGAAAATGTTGGTAGGCCAAAAACTGTGTGAGAGAGCTCTGAATGTCCCAAAAACATTTGCAGCCTGAAAAGGGCATTAACCCACATCCTAAACCCCTGAAATTCCCAAAAACATTTTTGGCCCGAAAAATGAATCCTACACCCCTTAAAGTTCAGAAAATGTTGGCAGCCCCAAAAAGGCCTTAAAATGCATCTTATTCCTGCAAAAATCTTGATAACTTTGGAGGCCCAAAAAGGGGTTTACATCCTAGACCCCTGAAAGTCCAGAAAATGTTGGTGACCCGAAAACAGTGTCAGAGAGCTCTGAATGTCCCAAAAACATTTGCAGCCTGAAAAGGGCATTAATCCGCATCCTGGCCCCCTGAAATTCCCCAAAATATTTTTGGCCCAGAAAATGCATCCTACATCCCTGAAGTTCAGAAAATGTTGGCAGCACAAAACAGGCCTTAAAATATATATTAGGCCTGCAAAAATGTAGAAGACTTTGGAGGCCCAAAAAGGGGCTTACAGGCATCCTAGACCCCCTAAAGTCCAGAAAAGGTTGGTGGCCAAAAACTGTGTCAGAGAGCTCTGAATGTCCCAAAAACATTTGCAGCCTGAAAAGGGCATTAACCCACATCCTAGCCCCCTGAAATTCCCCAAAATATTTTTGGCCTGAAAAATGCATCCTACATCCTTGAAGTTCAGAACATGTTGGCAGCCCAAAAAAGGCCTTAAAATGCATCTTATTCCTGTAAAAATCTTGATAACTTTGGAGGCCCAAAAAAGGGGTTTACATCCTAGACCCCATAAAGTCCAGAAAATGTTGGTGACCTGAAAACAGTGTCAGAGAGCTCTGAATGTCGCAAAATTTTTTGCAGCCTGAAAAGGGCATTAATCCGCATCCTGGCCCCCTGAAATTCCCCAAAATATTTTTGGCCCAAAAAATGCATCCTACATCCCTGAAGTTCAGAAAATGTTGGCAGCACAAAACAGGCCTTAAAATACATATTAGGCCTGCAAAAATGTAGAAAACTTTGGAGGCCCAAAAAAGGGGTTTACAGGCCTCCTAGACCCCCTAAAGTCCAGAAAATGTTGGTAGGCCAAAAACTGTGTGAGAGAGCTCTGAATGTCCCAAAAACATTTGCAGCCTGAAAAGGGCATTAACCCACATCCTAAACCCCTGAAATTCCCAAAAACATTTTTGGCCCGAAAAATGAATCCTACACCCCTTAAAGTTCAGAAAATGTTGGCAGCCCCAAAAAGGCCTTAAAATGCATCTTATTCCTGCAAAAATCTTGATAACTTTGGAGGCCCAAAAAGGGGTTTACATCCTAGACCCCTGAAAGTCCAGAAAATGTTGGTGACCCGAAAACAGTGTCAGAGAGCTCTGAATGTCCCAAAAACATTTGCAGCCTGAAAAGGGCATTAATCCGCATCCTGGCCCCCTGAAATTCCCCAAAATATTTTTGGCCCAGAAAATGCATCCTACATCCCTGAAGTTCAGAAAATGTTGGCAGCACAAAACAGGCCTTAAAATATATATTAGGCCTGCAAAAATGTAGAAGACTTTGGAGGCCCAAAAAGGGGCTTACAGGCATCCTAGACCCCCTAAAGTCCAGAAAATGTTGGTGGCCAAAAACTGTGTCAGAGAGCTCTGAATGTCCCAAAAACATTTGCAGCCTGAAAAGGGCATTAACCCACATCCTAGCCCCCTGAAATTCCCCAAAATATTTTTGGCCCGAAAAATGCATCCTACATCCTTGAAGTTCAGAACATGTTGGCAGCCCAAAAAAGGCCTTAAAATGCATCTTATTCCTGTAAAAATCTTGATAACTTTGGAGGCCCAAAAAAGGGGTTTACATCCTAGACCCCATAAAGTCCAGAAAATGTTGGTGACCTGAAAACAGTGTCAGAGAGCTCTGAATGTCGCAAAATTTTTTGCAGCCTGAAAAGGGCATTAATCCGCATCCTGGCCCCCTGAAATTCCCCAAAATATTTTTGGCCCAAAAAATGCATCCTACATCCCTGAAGTTCAGAAAATGTTGGCAGCACAAAACAGGCCTTAAAATACATATTAGGCCTGCAAAAATGTAGAAGACTTTGGAGGCCCAAAAAAGGGGTTTACAGGCATCCTAGACCCCCTAAAGTCCAGAAAATGTTAGCGGTCCAAAAACTGTGTGAGAGAGCTCTGAATGTCCAAAAAACATTTGCAGTCTGAAAAGGGCATTAACCCGCATGCTAGACCCCTGAAATTCCCCAAAATATTTTGGCCACGAAAAATTCATCCTACACCCCTGAAAATTCAGAAAATGTTGGCAGCACAAAAAAAGGCCTTAAAATACATATTAGGCCTCCAAAAATGTAGAAGACTTTGGAGGCCCAAAAAGGGGTTTACAGGCATCCTAGACCCCCTAAAGTCCAGAAAATGTTGGTGGCCCAAAAACTGTGTCAGAGAGCTCTGAATGTCCCAAAAACGTTTGCAGCCTGAAAAGGGCATTAACCCACATCCTAAACCCCTGAAATTCCCAAAAACATTTTTGGCCCGAAAAATGCATCCTACACCCCTGAAAGTTCAGAAAATGTTGGCAGCCCCAAAAAGGCCTTAACATGCATCTTATTCCTGCAAAAATCTTGAAAACTTTGGAGGCCCAAAAAAGGGGTTTACATCCTAGACCCCATAAAGTACAGAAAATGTTGGTGACTCGAAAACAGTGTCAGAGAGCTTTGAATGTCCCAAAAATGTTTGCAGCCTGAAAAGGGCATTAATCTGCATCCTGGCCCCCTCAAATTCCCCAAAATATTTTTGGCCCAAAAAATGCATCCTACATCCATGAAGTTCAGAAAATGTTGGCAGCACAAAACAGGCCTTAAAATACATATTAGGCCTGCAAAAATGTAGAAAACTTTGGAGGCCCAAAAAAGGGGTTTACAGGCATCCTAGACCCACTAAAGTCCAGAAAATGTTGGCGGCCCAAAAACTGTGTCAGAGAGCTCTGAATGTCCCAGAAACATTTGCAGTCTGAAAAATGGCATTAACCCGCATGCTAGACCCCTGAAATACCCCAAAATATTTTGGCCACGAAAAATTCATCCTACACCCCTGAAAATTCAGAAAATGTTGGCAGCACAAAAAAAAGGCCTTAAAATATATATTAGGCCTCCAAAAATGTAGAAAACTTTGGAGGCCCAAAAAAGGGGTTTACAGACATCCTAGACCCCCTAAAGTCCAGAAAATGTTGGTGGCCCAAAAACTGTGTCAGAGAGCTCTGAATGGCCCAAAAACGTTTGCAGCCTGAAAAGGGCATTAACCCACATCCTAAACCCCTGAAATTCCCAAAAACATTTTTGGCCCGAAAAATGCATCCTACATCCCTGAAAGTTCAGAAAATGTTGGCAGCCCCAAAAAGGCCTTAACATGCATCTTATTCCTGCAAAAATCTTGATAGCTTTGGAGGCCCAAAAACGGGGTTTACATCCTAGACCCCTGAAAGTCCAGAAAATGTTGGTGACCCGAAAACAGTGTCAGAGAGCTCTGAATGTCCCAAAAACATTTGCAGCCTGAAAAGGGCATTAATCCGCATCCTGGCCCCCTGAAATTCCCCAAAATATTTTTGGCCCAGAAAATGCATCCTACATCCCTGAAGTTCAGAAAATGTTGGCAGCACAAAACAGGCCTTAAAATATATATTAGGCCTGCAAAAATGTAGAAGACTTTGGAGGCCCAAAAAGGGGCTTACAGGCATCCTAGACCCCCTAAAGTCCAGAAAATGTTGGTGGCCAAAAACTGTGTCAGAGAGCTCTGAATGTCCCAAAAACATTTGCAGCCTGAAAAGGGCATTAACCCACATCCTAGCCCCCTGAAATTCCCCAAAATATTTTTGGCCCGAAAAATGCATCCTACATCCTTGAAGTTCAGAACATGTTGGCAGCCCAAAAAAGGCCTTAAAATGCATCTTATTCCTGTAAAAATCTTGATAACTTTGGAGGCCCAAAAAAGGGGTTTACATCCTAGACCCCATAAAGTCCAGAAAATGTTGGTGACCTGAAAACAGTGTCAGAGAGCTCTGAATGTCGCAAAAATTTTTGCAGCCTGAAAAGGGCATTAATCCGCATCCTGGCCCCCTGAAATTCCCCAAAATATTTTTGGCCCAAAAAATGCATCCTACATCCCTGAAGTTCAGAAAATGTTGGCAGCACAAAACAGGCCTTAAAATACATATTAGGCCTGCAAAAATGTAGAAGACTTTGGAGGCCCAAAAAAGGGGTTTACAGGCATCCTAGACCCCCTAAAGTCCAGAAAATGTTAGCGGTCCAAAAACTGTGTGAGAGAGCTCTGAATGTCCAAAAAACATTTGCAGTCTGAAAAGGGCATTAACCCGCATGCTAGACCCCTGAAATTCCCCAAAATATTTTGGCCACGAAAAATTCATCCTACACCCCTGAAAATTCAGAAAATGTTGGCAGCACAAAAAAAGGCCTTAAAATACATATTAGGCCTCCAAAAATGTAGAAGACTTTGGAGGCCCAAAAAGGGGTTTACAGGCATCCTAGACCCCCTAAAGTCCAGAAAATGTTGGTGGCCCAAAAACTGTGTCAGAGAGCTCTGAATGTCCCAAAAACGTTTGCAGCCTGAAAAGGGCATTAACCCACATCCTAAACCCCTGAAATTCCCAAAAACATTTTTGGCCCGAAAAATGCATCCTACACCCCTGAAAGTTCAGAAAATGTTGGCAGCCCCAAAAAGGCCTTAACATGCATCTTATTCCTGCAAAAATCTTGAAAACTTTGGAGGCCCAAAAAAGGGGTTTACATCCTAGACCCCATAAAGTACAGAAAATGTTGGTGACTCGAAAACAGTGTCAGAGAGCTCTGAATGTCCCAAAAATGTTTGCAGCCTGAAAAGGGCATTAATCCGCATCCTGGCCCCCTCAAATTCCCCAAAATATTTTTGACCCAAAAAATGCATCCTACATCCATGAAGTTCAGAAAATGTTGGCAGCACAAAACAGGCCTTAAAATACATATTAGGCCTGCAAAAATGTAGAAAACTTTGGAGGCCCAAAAAAGGGGTTTACAGGCATCCTAGACCCCCTAAAGTCCAGAAAATGTTGGCGGCCCAAAAACTTCTGTGAGAGAGCTCTGAATGTCCCAAAAACATTTGCAGTCTGAAAAGGGCATTAACCCGCATGCTAGACCCCTGAAATTCCCCAAAATATTTTGGCCACGAAAAATTCATCCTACACCCCTGAAAATTCAGAAAATGTTGGCAGCACAAAAAAAGGCCTTAAAATACATATTAGGCCTGCAAAAATGTAGAAAACTTTGGAGGCCCAAAAAAGGGGTTTACAGGCATCCTAGACCCCCTAAAGTCCAGAAAATGTTGGCGGCCCAAAAACGGTGTCAGAGAGCTCTGAATGTCCCAAAACATTTGCAGTCTGAAAAGGGCATTAACCCGCATACTAGACCCCTGAAATTTCCCAAAATATTTTGGCCACAAAAAATTCATCCTACACCCCTGAAAATTCAGAAAATGTTGGCAGCACAAAAAAGGCCTTAAAATACATATTAGGCCTCCAAAAATGTAGAAAACTTTGGAGGCCCAAAAAAGGGGTTTACAGGCATCCTAGACCCCCTAAAGTCCAGAAAATGTTGGTAGGCCAAAAACTGTGTCAGAGAGCTCTGAATGTCCCAAAAACATTTGCAGCCTGAAAAGGGCATTAACCCACATCCTAAACCCCTGAAATTCCCAAAAACAATTTTGGCCCGAAAAATGAATGCTACACCCCTTAAAGTTCAGAAAATGTTGGCAGCCCCAAAAAGGCCTTAAAATGCATCTTATTTCTGCAATAATCTTGATAACTTTGGAGGCCCAAAAAAGGGGTTTACAGACATCCTAGACCCCTGAAAGTCCAGAAAATGTTGGTGACCCGAAAACAGTGTCAGAGAGCTCTGAATGTCCCAAAAACATTTGCAGCCTGAAAAGGGCATTAACCCACATCCTAACCCCCTGAAATTCCCCAAAATATTTTTGGCCCGAAAAATGCATCCTACATCCTTGAAGTTCAGAACATGTTGGCAGCCCAAAAAAGGCCTTAAAATGCATCTTATTCCTGTAAAAATATTGATAACTTTGGAGGCCCAAAAAAGGGGTTTACATCCTAGACCCCATAAAGTCCAGAAAATGTTGGTGGCCCAAAAACTGTGTCAGAGAGCTCTGAATGTCCCAAAAACGTTTGCAGCCTGAAAAGGGCATTAACCCACATCCTAAACCCCTGAAATTCCCAAAAACATTTTTGGCCCGAAAAATGCATCCTACATCCCTGAAAGTTCAGAAAATGTTGGCAGCCCCAAAAAGGCCTTAACATGCATCTTATTCCTGCAAAAATCTTGATAGCTTTGGAGGCCCAAAAAAGTGGTTTACATCCTAGACCCCATAAAGTACAGAAAATGTTGGTGACTCGAAAACAGTGTCAGAGAGCTCTGAATGTCCCAAAAATGGTTGCAGCCTGAAAAGGGCATTAATCCGCATCCTGGCCCCCTCAAATTCCCCAAAATATTTTTGGCCCAAAAAATGCATCCTACATCCCTGAAGTTCAGAAAATGTTGGCAGCACAAAACAGGCCTTAAAATACATATTAGGCCTGCAAAAATGTAGAAAACTTTGGAGGCCCAAAAAAGGGGTTTACAGGCATCCTAGACCCACTAAACTCCACAAAATGTTGGTGGAACATCCCTGAAGTTCAGAAACTGTTGGCAGCCCAAAAAATGCCTTAAAATACATATTAGGCCTGCAAAAATCTAGAAAACTTTGGAGGCCCAAAAAAGGGGTTTACAGGCATCCTAGACCCCCTAAAGTCCAGAAAATGTTGGCGGCCCAAAAACTGTGTCAGAGAGCTCTGAATGTCCCAAAAACATTTGCAGTCTGAAAAGGGCATTAACCGGCATGCTAGACCCCTGAAATTTCCCAAAATATTTTGGCCATGAAAAATTCATCCTACACCCCTGAAAATTCAGAAAATGTTGGCAGCACAAAAAAGGCCTTAAAATACATATTAGGCCTCCAAAAATGTAGAAAACTTTGGAGGCCCAAAAAAGGGGTTTGCAGGCATCCTAGACCCCATAAAGTCCAGAAAATGTTGGTGACCCGAAAACAGTGTCAGAGAGCTCTGAATGTCCCAAAAATATTTGCAGCCTGAAAAGGGCATTAATCCGCATCCTGGCCCCCTGAAATTCCCCAAAATATTTTTGGCCCAAAAAATCCATCCTACATCCCTGAAGTTCAGAAAATGTTGGCAGCACAAAACAGGCCTTAAAATACATATTAGGCCTGCAAAAATCTAGAAAACTTTGGAGGCCCAAAAAAGGGGTTTACAGGCATCCTAGACCCCCTAAAGTCCAGAAAATGTTGGTAGGCCAAAAACTGTGTCAGAGAGCTCTGAATGTCCCAAAAACGATTGCAGCCTGAAAAGGGCATTAACCCACATCCTAAACCCCTGAAATTCCCAAAAACATTTTTGGCCCTAAAAATGCATCCTACACCCCTGAAAGTTCAGAAAATGTTGGCAGCCCCAAAAAGGCCTTAAAATGCATCTTATTCCTGCAAAAATCTTTAAAACTTTGGAGGCCCAAAAAAGGGGTTTACATCCTAGACCCCATAAAGTCCAGAAAATGTTGGTGACCTGAAAACACTGTCAGAGAGCTCTGAATGTCCCAAAAATATTTGCAGCCTGAAAAGGCCATTAATCCGCATCCTGGCCCCCTGAAATTCCCCAAAATATTTTTGGCCCGAAAAATACATCCTACATCCCTGAAGTTCAGAAAATGTTGGCAGCACAAAACAGGCCTTAAAATACATATTAGGCCAATGTAGAAAACTTTGGAGGCCCAAAAAAGGGGTTTACAGGCATCCTAGACCCCCTAAAGTCCAGAAAATGTTGGTAGGCCAAAAACTGTGTCAGAGAGCTCTGAATGTCCCAAAAACGTTTGCAGCCTGAAAAGGGCATTAACCCACATCCTAAACCCCTGAAATTCCCAAAAACATTTTTGGCCCGAAAAATGCATCCTACACCCCTGAAAGTTCAGAAAATGTTGGCAGCCCCAAAAAGGCCTTAAAATGCATCTTATTCCTGCAAAAATCTTGATAACTTTGGAGGCCCAAAAAGGGGTTTACATCCTAGACCCCATAAAGTCCAGAAAATGTTGGTGACCCGAAAACAGTGTCAGAGAGCTCTGAATGTCCCAAAAATGTTTGCAGCCTGAAAAGGGCATTAATCCGCATCCTGGACCCCTGAAATTCCCCAAAATATTTTTGGCCCAAAAAATGCATCCTACATCCCTGAAGTTCAGAAAATGTTGGCAGCACAAAACATGCCTTAAAATACATATTAGGCCTGCAAAAATGTAGAAAACTTTGGAGGCCCAAAAAAGGGGTTTACAGGCATCCTAGATCCCCTAAAGTCCAGAAAATGTTGGTAGGCCCAAAAACTGTGTCAGAGAGCTCTGAATGTCCCAAAAACATTTGCAGTCTGAAAAGGGCATTAAGCCGCATGCTAGAACCCTGAAATTCCCCAAAATATTTTGGCCACGAAAAATTCATCCTACACCCCTGAAAATTCAGAAAATGTTGGCAGCACAAAAAAGGCCTTAAAATACATATTAGGCCTCCAAAAATGTAGAAAACTTTGGAGGCCCAAAAAAGGGGTTTACAGGCATCCTAGACCACATAAAGTCCAGAAAATGTTGGTGGCCCAAAAACTGTGTCAGAGAGCTCTGAATGGCACAAAAACGCTTGCAGCCTCAAAACGGCATTAACCCGCATCCTAGACCCCTGAAATTCCTAAAAACATTTATGGCCCGAAAAATGCATCCTACACCCCTTAAAGTTCAGAAACTGTTGGCAGCACAAAAAAGGCCTTAAAATACATATTAGGCCTCCAAAAATGTAGAAAACTTTGGAGGCCCAAAAAAGGGGTTTACAGGCATCCTAGACCCCATAAAGTCCAGAAAATGTTGGTGACCCGAAAACAGTGTCAGAGAGCTCTGAATGTCCCAAAAATATTTGCAGCCTCAAAACGGCATTAACCCGCATCCTAGACCCCTGAAATTCCTAAAAACATTTATGGCCCGAAAAATGCATCCTACACCCCTTAAAGTTCAGAAAATGTTGGCAGCACAAAACAGGCCTTAAAATACATATTAGGCCTGCAAAAATGTAGAAAACTTTGGAGGCCCAAAAAAGGGGTTTACAGGCATCCTAGACCCACTAAAGTCCAGAAAATGTTGGCGGCCCAAAAACTGCGTCAGAGAGCTCTGAATGTCCCAAAAACATTTGCAGTGTGAAAAGGGCATTAACCGGCATGCTAGACCCCTGAAATTTCCCAAAATATTTTGGCCATGAAAAATTCATCCTACACCCCTGAAAATTCAGAAAATGTTGGCAGCACAAAAAAGGCCTTAAAATACATATTAGGCCTCCAAAAATGTAGAAAACTTTGGAGGCCCAAAAAAGGGGTTTACAGGCATCCTAGACCCCCTAAAGTCCAGAAAATGTTGTTAGGCCAAAAACTGTGTCAGAGAGCTCTGAATGTCCCAGAAACATTTGCAGTCTGAAAAATGGCATTAACCCGCATGCTAGACCCCTGAAATACCCCAAAATATTTTGGCCACGAAAAATTCATCCTACACCCCTGAAAATTCAGAAAATGTTGGCAGCACAAAAAAAAGGCCTTAAAATATATATTAGGCCTCCAAAAATGTAGAAAACTTTGGAGGCCCAAAAAAGGGGTTTGCAGACATCCTAGACCCCCTAAAGTCCAGAAAATGTTGGTGGCCCAAAAACTGTGTCAGAGAGCTCTGAATGGCCCAAAAACGTTTGCAGCCTGAAAAGGGCATTAACCCACATCCTAAACCCCTGAAATTCCCAAAAACATTTTTGGCCCGAAAAATGCATCCTACATCCCTGAAAGTTCAGAAAATGTTGGCAGCCCCAAAAAGGCCTTAACATGCATCTTATTCCTGCAAAAATCTTGATAGCTTTGGAGGCCCAAAAACGGGGTTTACATCCTAGACCCCTAAAAGTCCAGAAAATGTTGGTGACCCGAAAACAGTGTCAGAGAGCTCTGAATGTCCCAAAAACATTTGCAGCCTGAAAAGGGCATTAATCCGCATCCTGGCCCCCTGAAATTCCCCAAAATATTTTTGGCCCAGAAAATGCATCCTACATCCCTGAAGTTCAGAAAATGTTGGCAGCACAAAACAGGCCTTAAAATATATATTAGGCCTGCAAAAATGTAGAAGACTTTGGAGGCCCAAAAAGGGGCTTACAGGCATCCTAGACCCCCTAAAGTCCAGAAAATGTTGGTGGCCAAAAACTGTGTCAGAGAGCTCTGAATGTCCCAAAAACATTTGCAGCCTGAAAAGGGCATTAACCCACATCCTAGCCCCCTGAAATTCCCCAAAATATTTTTGGCCCGAAAAATGCATCCTACATCCTTGAAGTTCAGAACATGTTGGCAGCCCAAAAAAGGCCTTAAAATGCATCTTATTCCTGTAAAAATCTTGATAACTTTGGAGGCCCAAAAAAGGGGTTTACATCCTAGACCCCATAAAGTCCAGAAAATGTTGGTGACCTGAAAACAGTGTCAGAGAGCTCTGAATGTCGCAAAAATTTTTGCAGCCTGAAAAGGGCATTAATCCGCATCCTGGCCCCCTGAAATTCCCCAAAATATTTTTGGCCCAAAAAATGCATCCTACATCCCTGAAGTTCAGAAAATGTTGGCAGCACAAAACAGGCCTTAAAATACATATTAGGCCTGCAAAAATGTAGAAGACTTTGGAGGCCCAAAAAAGGGGTTTACAGGCATCCTAGACCCCCTAAAGTCCAGAAAATGTTAGCGGTCCAAAAACTGTGAGAGAGCTCTGAATGTCCAAAAAACATTTGCAGTCTGAAAAGGGCATTAACCCGCATGCTAGACCCCTGAAATTCCCCAAAATATTTTGGCCACGAAAAATTCATCCTACACCCCTGAAAATTCAGAAAATGTTGGCAGCACAAAAAAAGGCCTTAAAATACATATTAGGCCTCCAAAAATGTAGAAGACTTTGGAGGCCCAAAAAGGGGTTTACAGGCATCCTAGACCCCCTAAAGTCCAGAAAATGTTGGTGGCCCAAAAACTGTGTCAGAGAGCTCTGAATGTCCCAAAAACGTTTGCAGCCTGAAAAGGGCATTAACCCACATCCTAAACCCCTGAAATTCCCAAAAACATTTTTGGCCCGAAAAATGCATCCTACACCCCTGAAAGTTCAGAAAATGTTGGCAGCCCCAAAAAGGCCTTAACATGCATCTTATTCCTGCAAAAATCTTGAAAACTTTGGAGGCCCAAAAAAGGGGTTAACATCCTAGACCCCATAAAGTACAGAAAATGTTGGTGACTCGAAAACAGTGTCAGAGAGCTCTGAATGTCCCAAAAATGTTTGCAGCCTGAAAAGGGCATTAATCCGCATCCTGGCCCCCTCAAATTCCCCAAAATATTTTGGCCACGAAAAATTCATCCTACACCCCTGAAAATTCAGAAAATGTTGGCAGCACAAAAAAAGGCCTTAAAATACATATTAGGCCTGCAAAAATGTAGAAAACTTTGGAGGCCCAAAAAAGGGGTTTACAGGCATCCTAGACCCCCTAAAGTCCAGAAAATGTTGGCGGCCCAAAAACGGTGTCAGAGAGCTCTGAATGTCCCAAAACATTTGCAGTCTGAAAAGGGCATTAACCCGCATACTAGACCCCTGAAATTTCCCAAAATATTTTGGCCACAAAAAATTCATCCTACACCCCTGAAAATTCAGAAAATGTTGGCAGCACAAAAAAGGCCTTAAAATACATATTAGGCCTCCAAAAATGTAGAAAACTTTGGAGGCCCAAAAAAGGGGTTTACAGGCATCCTAGACCCCCTAAAGTCCAGAAAATGTTGGTAGGCCAAAAACTGTGTCAGAGAGCTCTGAATGTCCCAAAAACATTTGCAGCCTGAAAAGGGCATTAACCCACATCCTAAACCCCTGAAATTCCCAAAAACATTTTTGGCCCGAAAAATGAATGCTACACCCCTTAAAGTTCAGAAAATGTTGGCAGCCCCAAAAAGGCCTTAAAATGCATCTTATTTCTGCAATAATCTTGATAACTTTGGAGGCCCAAAAAAGGGGTTTACAGACATCCTAGACCCCTGAAAGTCCAGAAAATGTTGGTGACCCGAAAACAGTGTCAGAGAGCTCTGAATGTCCCAAAAACATTTGCAGCCTGAAAAGGGCATTAACCCACATCCTAGCCCCCTGAAATTCCCCAAAATATTTTTGGCCCGAAAAATGCATCCTACATCCTTGAAGTTCAGAACATGTTGGCAGCCCAAAAAAGGCCTTAAAATGCATCTTATTCCTGTAAAAATATTGATAACTTTGGAGGCCCAAAAAAGGGGTTTACATCCTAGACCCCATAAAGTCCAGAAAATGTTGGTGACCTGAAAACAGTGTCAGAGAGCTCTGAATGTCGCAAAAATATTTGCAGCCTGAAAAGGGCATTAATCCGCATCCTGGCCCCCTGAAATTCCCCAAAATATTTTTGGCACAAAAAATGCATCCTACATCCCTGAAGTTCAGAAAATGTTGGCAGCACAAAACAGGCCTTAAAATACATATTAGGCCTGCAAAAATGTAGAAGACTTTGGAGGCCCAAAAAAGGGGTTTACAGGCATCCTAGACCCCCTAAAGTCCAGAAAATGTTAGCGGCCCAAAAACTGTGTGAGAGAGCTCTGAATGTCCAAAAAACATTTGCAGTCTGAAAATGGCATTAACCCGCATGCTAGACCCCTGAAATTCCCCAAAATATTTTGGCCACGAAAAATTCATCCTACACCCCTGAAAATTCAGAAAATGTTGGCAGCACAAAAAAAGGCCTTAAAATACATATTAGGCCTCCAAAAATGTAGAAGACTTTGGAGGCCCAAAAAGGGGTTTACAGGCATCCTAGACCCCCTAAAGTCCAGAAAATGTTGGTGGCCCAAAAACTGTGTCAGAGAGCTCTGAATGTCCCAAAAACGTTTGCAGCCTGAAAAGGGCATTAACCCACATCCTAAACCCCTGAAATTCCCAAAAACATTTTTGGCCCGAAAAATGCATCCTACATCCCTGAAAGTTCAGAAAATGTTGGCAGCCCCAAAAAGGCCTTAACATGCATCTTATTCCTGCAAAAATCTTGATAGCTTTGGAGGCCCAAAAAAGTGGTTTACATCCTAGACCCCATAAAGTACAGAAAATGTTGGTGACTCGAAAACAGTGTCAGAGAGCTCTGAATGTCCCAAAAATGGTTGCAGCCTGAAAAGGGCATTAATCCGCATCCTGGCCCCCTCAAATTCCCCAAAATATTTTTGGCCCAAAAAATGCATCCTACATCCCTGAAGTTCAGAAAATGTTGGCAGCACAAAACAGGCCTTAAAATACATATTAGGCCTGCAAAAATGTAGAAAACTTTGGAGGCCCAAAAAAGGGGTTTACAGGCATCCTAGACCCACTAAACTCCACAAAATGTTGGTGGAACATCCCTGAAGTTCAGAAATTGTTGGCAGCCCAAAAAATGCCTTAAAATACATATTAGGCCTGCAAAAATCTAGAAAACTTTGGAGGCCCAAAAAAGGGGTTTACAGGCATCCTAGACCCCCTAAAGTCCAGAAAATGTTGGCGGCCCAAAAACTGTGTCAGAGAGCTCTGAATGTCCCAAAAACATTTGCAGTCTGAAAAGGGCATTAACCGGCATGCTAGACCCCTGAAATTTCCCAAAATATTTTGGCCATGAAAAATTCATCCTACACCCCTGAAAATTCAGAAAATGTTGGCAGCACAAAAAAGGCCTTAAAATACATATTAGGCCTCCAAAAATGTAGAAAACTTTGGAGGCCCAAAAAAGGGGTTTGCAGGCATCCTAGACCCCATAAAGTCCAGAAAATGTTGGTGACCCGAAAACAGTGTCAGAGAGCTCTGAATGTCCCAAAAATATTTGCAGCCTGAAAAGGGCATTAATCCGCATCCTGGCCCCCTGAAATTCCCCAAAATATTTTTGGCCCAAAAAATCCATCCTACATCCCTGAAGTTCAGAAAATGTTGGCAGCACAAAACAGGCCTTAAAATACATATTAGGCCTGCAAAAATCTAGAAAACTTTGGAGGCCCAAAAAAGGGGTTTACAGGCATCCTAGACCCCCTAAAGTCCAGAAAATGTTGGTAGGCCAAAAACTGTGTCAGAGAGCTCTGAATGTCCCAAAAACGATTGCAGCCTGAAAAGGGCATTAACCCACATCCTAAACCCCTGAAATTCCCAAAAACATTTTTGGCCCTAAAAATGCATCCTACACCCCTGAAAGTTCAGAAAATGTTGGCAGCCCCAAAAAGGCCTTAAAATGCATCTTATTCCTGCAAAAATCTTTAAAACTTTGGAGGCCCAAAAAAGGGGTTTACATCCTAGACCCCATAAAGTCCAGAAAATGTTGGTGACCTGAAAACACTGTCAGAGAGCTCTGAATGTCCCAAAAATATTTGCAGCCTGAAAAGGCCATTAATCCGCATCCTGGCCCCCTGAAATTCCCCAAAATATTTTTGGCCCGAAAAATACATCCTACATCCCTGAAGTTCAGAAAATGTTGGCAGCACAAAACAGGCCTTAAAATACATATTAGGCCAATGTAGAAAACTTTGGAGGCCCAAAAAAGGGGTTTACAGGCATCCTAGACCCCCTAAAGTCCAGAAAATGTTGGTAGGCCAAAAACTGTGTCAGAGAGCTCTGAATGTCCCAAAAACGTTTGCAGCCTGAAAAGGGCATTAACCCACATCCTAAACCCCTGAAATTCCCAAAAACATTTTTGGCCCGAAAAATGCATCCTACACCCCTGAAAGTTCAGAAAATGTTGGCAGCCCCAAAAAGGCCTTAAAATGCATATTAGGCCTGCAAAAATGTAGAAAACTTTGGAGGCCCAAAAAAGGGGTTTACAGGCATCCTAGACCCACTAAACTCCACAAAATGTTGGTGGAACAAAAACTGTGTCAGAGACCTCTGAATGGCCCAAAAACGCTTGCAGCCTGAAAAGGGCATTAACCCGCATCCTAGACCCCTGAAATTCCTAAAAACATTTATGGCCCGAAAAATGCATCCTACACCCCTGAAAGTTCAGAAAATGTTGGCAGCCCCAAAAAGGCCTTAAAATGCATCTTATTCCTGCAAAAATCTTGATAACTTTGGAGGCCCAAAAAGGGGTTTACATCCTAGACCCAATAAAGTCCAGAAAATGTTGGTGACCCGAAAACAGTGTCAGAGAGCTCTGAATGTCCCAAAAATGTTTGCAGCCTGAAAAGGGCATTAATCCGCATCCTGGACCCCTGAAATTCCCCAAAATATTTTTGGCCCAAAAAATGCATCCTACATCCCTGAAGTTCAGAAAATGTTGGCAGCACAAAACATGCCTTAAAATACATATTAGGCCTGCAAAAATGTAGAAAACTTTGGAGGCCCAAAAAAGGGGTTTACAGGCATCCTAGATCCCCTAAAGTCCAGAAAATGTTGGTAGGCCCAAAAACTGTGTCAGAGAGCTCTGAATGTCCCAAAAACATTTGCAGTCTGAAAAGGGCATTAAGCCGCATGCTAGACCCCTGAAATTCCCCAAAATATTTTGGCCACGAAAAAATTCATCCTACACCCCTGAAAATTCAGAAAATGTTGGCAGCACAAAAAAGGCCTTAAAATACATATTAGGCCTCCAAAAATGTAGAAAACTTTGGAGGCCCAAAAAAAGGGTTTACAGGCATCCTAGACCACATAAAGTCCAGAAAATGTTGGTGGCCCAAAAACTGTGTCAGAGAGCTCTGAATGGCACAAAAACGCTTGCAGCCTCAAAACGGCATTAACCCGCATCCTAGACCCCTGAAATTCCTAAAAACATTTATGGCCCGAAAAATGCATCCTACACCCCTTAAAGTTCAGAAACTGTTGGCAGCACAAAAAAGGCCTTAAAATACATATTAGGCCTCCAAAAATGTAGAAAACTTTGGAGGCCCAAAAAAGGGGTTTACAGGCATCCTAGACCCCATAAAGTCCAGAAAATGTTGGTGACGCGAAAACAGTGTCAGAGAGCTCTGAATGTCCCAAAAATATTTGCAGCCTCAAAACGGCATTAACCCGCATCCTAGACCCCTGAAATTCCTAAAAACATTTATGGCCCGAAAAATGCATCCTACACCCCTTAAAGTTCAGAAAATGTTGGCAGCACAAAACAGGCCTTAAAATACATATTAGGCCTGCAAAAATGTAGAAAACTTTGGAGGCCCAAAAAAGGGGTTTACAGGCATCCTAGACCCACTAAAGTCCAGAAAATGTTGGCGGCCCAAAAACTGCGTCAGAGAGCTCTGAATGTCCCAAAAACATTTGCAGTGTGAAAAGGGCATTAACCGGCATGCTAGACCCCTGAAATTTCCCAAAATATTTTGGCCTTGAAAAATTCATCCTACACCCCTGAAAATTCAGAAAATGTTGGCAGCACAAAAAAGGCCTTAAAATACATATTAGGCCTCCAAAAATGTAGAAAACTTTGGAGGCCCAAAAAAGGGGTTTACAGGCATCCTAGACCCCCTAAAGTCCAGAAAATGTTGTTAGGCCAAAAACTGTGTCAGAGAGCTCTGAATGTCCCAAAAATGATTGCAGCCTGAAAAGGGCATTAACCCACATCCTAAACCCCTGAAATTCCCAAACACATTTTTGGCCCGAAAAATGCATCCTACACCCCTGAAAGTTCAGAAAATGTTGGCAGCCCCAAAAAGGCCTTAAAATGCATCTTATTCCTGCAAAAATCTTTAAAACTTTGGAGGCCCAAAAAAGGGGTTTACAGGCATCCTAGATCCCCTAAAGTCCAGAAAATGTTGGTAGGCCCAAAAACTGTGTCAGAGAGCTCTGAATGTCCCAAAAACATTTGCAGTCTGAAAAGGGCATTAAGCCGCATGCTAGACCCCTGAAATTCCCCAAAATATTTTGGCCACGAAAAAATTCATCCTACACCCCTGAAAATTCAGAAAATGTTGGCAGCACAAAAAAGGCCTTAAAATACATATTAGGCCTCCAAAAATGTAGAAAACTTTGGAGGCCCAAAAAAAGGGTTTACAGGCATCCTAGACCACATAAAGTCCAGAAAATGTTGGTGGCCCAAAAACTGTGTCAGAGAGCTCTGAATGGCACAAAAACGCTTGCAGCCTCAAAACGGCATTAACCCGCATCCTAGACCCCTGAAATTCCTAAAAACATTTATGGCCCGAAAAATGCATCCTACACCCCTTAAAGTTCAGAAACTGTTGGCAGCACAAAAAAGGCCTTAAAATACATATTAGGCCTCCAAAAATGTAGAAAACTTTGGAGGCCCAAAAAAGGGGTTTACAGGCATCCTAGACCCCATAAAGTCCAGAAAATGTTGGTGACGCGAAAACAGTGTCAGAGAGCTCTGAATGTCCCAAAAATATTTGCAGCCTCAAAACGGCATTAACCCGCATCCTAGACCCCTGAAATTCCTAAAAACATTTATGGCCCGAAAAATGCATCCTACACCCCTTAAAGTTCAGAAAATGTTGGCAGCACAAAACAGGCCTTAAAATACATATTAGGCCTGCAAAAATGTAGAAAACTTTGGAGGCCCAAAAAAGGGGTTTACAGGCATCCTAGACCCACTAAAGTCCAGAAAATGTTGGCGGCCCAAAAACTGCGTCAGAGAGCTCTGAATGTCCCAAAAACATTTGCAGTGTGAAAAGGGCATTAACCGGCATGCTAGACCCCTGAAATTTCCCAAAATATTTTGGCCTTGAAAAATTCATCCTACACCCCTGAAAATTCAGAAAATGTTGGCAGCACAAAAAAGGCCTTAAAATACATATTAGGCCTCCAAAAATGTAGAAAACTTTGGAGGCCCAAAAAAGGGGTTTACAGGCATCCTAGACCCCCTAAAGTCCAGAAAATGTTGTTAGGCCAAAAACTGTGTCAGAGAGCTCTGAATGTCCCAAAAATGATTGCAGCCTGAAAAGGGCATTAACCCACATCCTAAACCCCTGAAATTCCCAAACACATTTTTGGCCCGAAAAATGCATCCTACACCCCTGAAAGTTCAGAAAATGTTGGCAGCCCCAAAAAGGCCTTAAAATGCATCTTATTCCTGCAAAAATCTTTAAAACTTTGGAGGCCCAAAAAAGGGGTTTACATCCTAGACCCCATAAAGTCCAGAAAATGTTGGTGACCTGAAAACACTGTCAGAGAGCTCTGAATGTCCCAAAAATATTTGCAGCCTGAAAAGGCCATTAATCCGCATCCTGGCCCCCTGAAATTCCCCAAAATATTTTTGGCCCGAAAAATACATCCTACATCCCTGAAGTTCAGAAAATGTTGGCAGCACAAAACAGGCCTTAAAATACATATTAGGCCAATGTAGAAAACTTTGGAGGCCCAAAAAAGGGGTTTACAGGCATCCTAGACCCCCTAAAGTCCAGAAAATGTTGGTAGGCCAAAAACTGCGTCAGAGAGCTCTGAATGTCCCAAAAACGTTTGCAGCCTGAAAAGGGCATTAACCCACATCCTAAACCCCTGAAATTCCCAAAAACATTTTTGGCCCGAAAAATGCATCCTACACCCCTGAAAGTTCAGAAAATGTTGGCAGCCCCAAAAAGGCCTTAAAATGCATATTAGGCCTGCAAAAATGTAGAAAACTTTGGAGGCCCAAAAAAGGGGTTTACAGGCATCCTAGACCCACTAAACTCCACAAAAAGTTGGTGGCCCAAAAACTGTGTCAGAGACCTCTGAATGGCCCAAAAACGCTTGCAGCCTGAAAAAGGCATTAACCGGCATCCTAGACCCCTGAAATTCCTAAAAACATTTATGTCCCGAAAAATGCATCCTACACCCCTTAAAGTTCAGAAAATGTTGGCAGCCCAAAAAATGCCTTAAAATGCATCTGATTCGTGCAATAATCTTTAAATCTTTGGAGGCCCAAAAAAGAGGTTTGCAGGCATCCTAGACCCCATAAAGTCCAGAAAATCTTGGTGGCCCATAAACTGTATCAGAGAGCTCTGAATGTCCCAAAAACATTTGCAGTCTGAAAAGGGCATTAACCCACATGCTAGACCCCTGAAATTCCCCAAAATATTTTGGCCACAAAAAATTCATCCTACACCCCTGAAAATACAGAAAATGTTGGCAGCACAAAAAAGGCCTTAAAATACATATTAGGCCTGCAAAAATGTAGAAAACTTTGGAGGCCCAAAAAAGGGGTTTACAGGCATCCTAGACCCCCTAAAGTCCAGAAAATGTCGGTGGCCCATAAACTGTCTCAGAGTGCTCTGAATGTCCCAAAAACATTTGCAGTCTGAAAAGGGCATTAACCCGCATTCTAGACCCCTGAAATTCCTAAAAACATTTATGGCCCGAAAAATGCATCCTACACCCCTGAAAATTCAGAAAATGTTGGCAGCCCAAAAAAAGCCCTTAAAATGCATCTTATTCCTGCAAAAATCTTGATAACTTTGGAGGTCCATAAAAGGGGTTTACATCCTAGACCCCATAAAGTCCAGAAAATGTTGGTGACCCGAAAACAGTGTCAGAGAGCTCTGAATGTCCCAAAAATATTTGCAGCCTGAAAAGGGCATTAATCCGCATCCTGGCCCCCTGAAATTCCCCAAAATATTTTTGGCCCAAAAAAGCAACCTATATCCCTGAAGTTCAGAAAATGTTGGCAGCACAAAACAGGCCTTAAAATACATATTAGGCTTGCAAAAATGTAGAAGACTTTGGAGGCCCAAAAAGGGGTTTACAGGCATCCTAGACCCCCTAAAGTCCAGAAAATGTTGGTGGCCAAAAACTGTGTCAGAGAGCTCTGAATGTCCCAAAAACATTTGCAATCTGAAAAGGGCATTAACCCACATGCTAGACCCCTGAAATTTCCCAAAATATTTTGGCCACAAAAAAATCATCCTAGACCCCTGAAAATTGAGAAAATGTTGGCAGCACAAAAAAGGCCTTAAAATACATATTAGGCCTCCAAAAATGTAGAAAACTTTGGAGGCCCAAAAAAGGGGTTTACAGGCACCCTAGACCCCCTAAAGTCCAGAAAATGTTGGTAGGCCAAAAACTGTGTCAGAGAGCTCTGAATGTCCCAAAAACATTTGCAGCCTGAAAAGGGCATTAACCCACATCCTAAACCCCTGAAATTCCCAAAAACATTTTTGGCCCGAAAAATGAATCCTACACCCCTTAAAGTTCAGAAAATGTTGGCAGCCCCAAAAAGGCCTTAAAATGCATCTTATTCCTGCAAAAATCTTGATAACTTTGGAGGCCCAAAAAGGGGTTTACATCCTAGACCCCTGAAAGTCCAGAAAATGTTGGTGACCCGAAAACAGTGTCAGAGAGCTCTGAATGTCCGAAAAACATTTGCAGCCTGAAAAGGGCATTAATCCGCATCGAGGCCCCCTGAAATTCCCCAAAATATTTTTGGCCCAGAAAATGCATCCTACATCCCTGAAGTTCAGAAAATGTTGGCAGCACAAAACAGGCCTTAAAATATATATTAGGCCTGCAAAAATGTAGAAGACTTTGGAGGCCCAAAAAGGGGTTTACAGGCATCCTAGACCCCCTAAAGTCCAGAAAATGTTGGTGGCCAAAAACTGTGTCAGAGAGCTCTGAATGTCCCAAAAACATTTGCAGCCTGAAAAGGGCATTAACCCACATCCTAGCCCCCTGAAATTCCCCAAAATATTTTTGGCCCGAAAAATGCATCCTACATCCTTGAAGTTCAGAACATGTTGGCAGCCCAAAAAAGGCCTTAAAATGCATCTTATTCCTGTAAAAATCTTGATAACTTTGGAGGCCCAAAAAAGGGGTTTACATCCTAGACCCCATAAAGTCCAGAAAATGTTGGTGACCTGAAAACAGTGTCAGAGAGCTCTGAATGTCGCAAAAATTTTTGCAGCCTGAAAAGGGCATTAATCCGCATCCTGGCCCCCTGAAATTCCCCAAAATATTTTTGGCCCAAAAAATGCATCCTACATCCCTGAAGTTCAGAAAATGTTGGCAGCACAAAACAGGCCTTAAAATACATATTAGGCCTGCAAAAATGTAGAAGACTTTGGAGGCCCAAAAAAGGGGTTTACAGGCATCCTAGACCCCCTAAAGTCCAGAAAATGTTAGCGGTCCAAAAACTGTGTGAGAGAGCTCTGAATGTCCAAAAAACATTTGCAGTCTGAAAAGGGCATTAACCCGCATGCTAGACCCCTGAAATTCCCCAAAATATTTTGGCCACGAAAAATTCATCCTACACCCCTGAAAATTCAGAAAATGTTGGCAGCACAAAAAAAGGCCTTAAAATACATATTAGGCCTCCAAAAATGTAGAAGACTTTGGAGGCCCAAAAAGGGGTTTACAGGCATCCTAGACCCCCTAAAGTCCAGAAAATGTCGGTGGCCCATAAACTGTCTCAGAGTGCTCTGAATGTCCCAAAAACATTTGCAGTCTGAAAAGGGCATTAACCCGCATTCTAGACCCCTGAAATTCCTAAAAACATTTATGGCCCGAAAAATGCATCCTACACCCCTGAAAATTCAGAAAATGTTGGCAGCCCAAAAAAAGCCCTTAAAATGCATCTTATTCCTGCAAAAATCTTGATAACTTTGGAGGTCCATAAAAGGGGTTTACATCCTAGACCCCATAAAGTCCAGAAAATGTTGGTGACCCGAAAACAGTGTCAGAGAGCTCTGAATGTCCCAAAAATATTTGCAGCCTGAAAAGGGCATTAATCCGCATCCTGGCCCCCTGAAATTCCCCAAAATATTTTTGGCCCAAAAAAGCAACCTATATCCCTGAAGTTCAGAAAATGTTGGCAGCACAAAACAGGCCTTAAAATACATATTAGGCTTGCAAAAATGTAGAAGACTTTGGAGGCCCAAAAAGGGGTTTACAGGCATCCTAGACCCCCTAAAGTCCAGAAAATGTTGGTGGCCAAAAACTGTGTCAGAGAGCTCTGAATGTCCCAAAAACATTTAAAATCTGAAAAGGGCATTAACCCACATGCTAGACCCCTGAAATTTCCCAAAATATTTTGGCCACAAAAAAATCATCCTAGACCCCTGAAAATTGAGAAAATGTTGGCAGCACAAAAAAGGCCTTAAAATACATATTAGGCCTCCAAAAATGTAGAAAACTTTGGAGGCCCAAAAAAGGGGTTTACAGGCACCCTAGACCCCCTAAAGTCCAGAAAATGTTGGTAGGCCAAAAACTGTGTCAGAGAGCTCTGAATGTCCCAAAAACATTTGCAGCCTGAAAAGGGCATTAACCCACATCCTAAACCCCTGAAATTCCCAAAAACATTTTTGGCCCGAAAAATGAATCCTACACCCCTTAAAGTTCAGAAAATGTTGGCAGCCCCAAAAAGGCCTTAAAATGCATCTTATTCCTGCAAAAATCTTGATAACTTTGGAGGCCCAAAAAGGGGTTTACATCCTAGACCCCTGAAAGTCCAGAAAATGTTGGTGACCCGAAAACAGTGTCAGAGAGCTCTGAATGTCCGAAAAACATTTGCAGCCTGAAAAGGGCATTAATCCGCATCGAGGCCCCCTGAAATTCCCCAAAATATTTTTGGCCCAGAAAATGCATCCTACATCCCTGAAGTTCAGAAAATGTTGGCAGCACAAAACAGGCCTTAAAATATATATTAGGCCTGCAAAAATGTAGAAGACTTTGGAGGCCCAAAAAGGGGTTTACAGGCATCCTAGACCCCCTAAAGTCCAGAAAATGTTGGTGGCCAAAAACTGTGTCAGAGAGCTCTGAATGTCCCAAAAACATTTGCAGCCTGAAAAGGGCATTAACCCACATCCTAGCCCCCTGAAATTCCCCAAAATATTTTTGGCCCGAAAAATGCATCCTACATCCTTGAAGTTCAGAACATGTTGGCAGCCCAAAAAAGGCCTTAAAATGCATCTTATTCCTGTAAAAATCTTGATAACTTTGGAGGCCCAAAAAAGGGGTTTACATCCTAGACCCCATAAAGTACAGAAAATGTTGGTGACTCGAAAACAGTGTCAGAGAGCTCTGAATGTCCCAAAAATGTTTGCAGCCTGAAAAGGGCATTAATCCGCATCCTGGCCCCCTCAAATTCCCCAAAATATTTTGGCCACGAAAAATTCATCCTACACCCCTGAAAATTCAGAAAATGTTGGCAGCACAAAAAAAGGCCTTAAAATACATATTAGGCCTGCAAAAATGTAGAAAACTTTGGAGGCCCAAAAAAGGGGTTTACAGGCATCCTAGACCCCCTAAAGTCCAGAAAATGTTGGCGGCCCAAAAACGGTGTCAGAGAGCTCTGAATGTCCCAAAACATTTGCAGTCTGAAAAGGGCATTAACCCGCATACTAGACCCCTGAAATTTCCCAAAATATTTTGGCCACAAAAAATTCATCCTACACCCCTGAAAATTCAGAAAATGTTGGCAGCACAAAAAAGGCCTTAAAATACATATTAGGCCTCCAAAAATGTAGAAAACTTTGGAGGCCCAAAAAAGGGGTTTACAGGCATCCTAGACCCCCTAAAGTCCAGAAAATGTTGGTAGGCCAAAAACTGTGTCAGAGAGCTCTGAATGTCCCAAAAACATTTGCAGCCTGAAAAGGGCATTAACCCACATCCTAAACCCCTGAAATTCCCAAAAACATTTTTGGCCCGAAAAATGAATGCTACACCCCTTAAAGTTCAGAAAATGTTGGCAGCCCCAAAAAGGCCTTAAAATGCATCTTATTTCTGCAATAATCTTGATAACTTTGGAGGCCCAAAAAAGGGGTTTACAGACATCCTAGACCCCTGAAAGTCCAGAAAATGTTGGTGACCCGAAAACAGTGTCAGAGAGCTCTGAATGTCCCAAAAACATTTGCAGCCTGAAAAGGGCATTAACCCACATCCTAGCCCCCTGAAATTCCCCAAAATATTTTTGGCCCGAAAAATGCATCCTACATCCTTGAAGTTCAGAACATGTTGGCAGCCCAAAAAAGGCCTTAAAATGCATCTTATTCCTGTAAAAATATTGATAACTTTGGAGGCCCAAAAAAGGGGTTTACATCCTAGACCCCATAAAGTCCAGAAAATGTTGGTGACCTGAAAACAGTGTCAGAGAGCTCTGAATGTCGCAAAAATATTTGCAGCCTGAAAAGGGCATTAATCCGCATCCTGGCCCCCTGAAATTCCCCAAAATATTTTTGGCACAAAAAATGCATCCTACATCCCTGAAGTTCAGAAAATGTTGGCAGCACAAAACAGGCCTTAAAATACATATTAGGCCTGCAAAAATGTAGAAGACTTTGGAGGCCCAAAAAAGGGGTTTACAGGCATCCTAGACCCCCTAAAGTCCAGAAAATGTTAGCGGCCCAAAAACTGTGTGAGAGAGCTCTGAATGTCCAAAAAACATTTGCAGTCTGAAAATGGCATTAACCCGCATGCTAGACCCCTGAAATTCCCCAAAATATTTTGGCCACGAAAAATTCATCCTACACCCCTGAAAATTCAGAAAATGTTGGCAGCACAAAAAAAGGCCTTAAAATACATATTAGGCCTCCAAAAATGTAGAAGACTTTGGAGGCCCAAAAAGGGGTTTACAGGCATCCTAGACCCCCTAAAGTCCAGAAAATGTTGGTGGCCCAAAAACTGTGTCAGAGAGCTCTGAATGTCCCAAAAACGTTTGCAGCCTGAAAAGGGCATTAACCCACATCCTAAACCCCTGAAATTCCCAAAAACATTTTTGGCCCGAAAAATGCATCCTACATCCCTGAAAGTTCAGAAAATGTTGGCAGCCCCAAAAAGGCCTTAACATGCATCTTATTCCTGCAAAAATCTTGATAGCTTTGGAGGCCCAAAAAAGTGGTTTACATCCTAGACCCCATAAAGTACAGAAAATGTTGGTGACTCGAAAACAGTGTCAGAGAGCTCTGAATGTCCCAAAAATGGTTGCAGCCTGAAAAGGGCATTAATCCGCATCCTGGCCCCCTCAAATTCCCCAAAATATTTTTGGCCCAAAAAATGCATCCTACATCCCTGAAGTTCAGAAAATGTTGGCAGCACAAAACAGGCCTTAAAATACATATTAGGCCTGCAAAAATGTAGAAAACTTTGGAGGCCCAAAAAAGGGGTTTACAGGCATCCTAGACCCACTAAACTCCACAAAATGTTGGTGGAACATCCCTGAAGTTCAGAAATTGTTGGCAGCCCAAAAAATGCCTTAAAATACATATTAGGCCTGCAAAAATCTAGAAAACTTTGGAGGCCCAAAAAAGGGGTTTACAGGCATCCTAGACCCCCTAAAGTCCAGAAAATGTTGGCGGCCCAAAAACTGTGTCAGAGAGCTCTGAATGTCCCAAAAACATTTGCAGTCTGAAAAGGGCATTAACCGGCATGCTAGACCCCTGAAATTTCCCAAAATATTTTGGCCATGAAAAATTCATCCTACACCCCTGAAAATTCAGAAAATGTTGGCAGCACAAAAAAGGCCTTAAAATACATATTAGGCCTCCAAAAATGTAGAAAACTTTGGAGGCCCAAAAAAGGGGTTTGCAGGCATCCTAGACCCCATAAAGTCCAGAAAATGTTGGTGACCCGAAAACAGTGTCAGAGAGCTCTGAATGTCCCAAAAATATTTGCAGCCTGAAAAGGGCATTAATCCGCATCCTGGCCCCCTGAAATTCCCCAAAATATTTTTGGCCCAAAAAATCCATCCTACATCCCTGAAGTTCAGAAAATGTTGGCAGCACAAAACAGGCCTTAAAATACATATTAGGCCTGCAAAAATCTAGAAAACTTTGGAGGCCCAAAAAAGGGGTTTACAGGCATCCTAGACCCCCTAAAGTCCAGAAAATGTTGGTAGGCCAAAAACTGTGTCAGAGAGCTCTGAATGTCCCAAAAACGATTGCAGCCTGAAAAGGGCATTAACCCACATCCTAAACCCCTGAAATTCCCAAAAACATTTTTGGCCCTAAAAATGCATCCTACACCCCTGAAAGTTCAGAAAATGTTGGCAGCCCCAAAAAGGCCTTAAAATGCATCTTATTCCTGCAAAAATCTTTAAAACTTTGGAGGCCCAAAAAAGGGGTTTACATCCTAGACCCCATAAAGTCCAGAAAATGTTGGTGACCTGAAAACACTGTCAGAGAGCTCTGAATGTCCCAAAAATATTTGCAGCCTGAAAAGGCCATTAATCCGCATCCTGGCCCCCTGAAATTCCCCAAAATATTTTTGGCCCGAAAAATACATCCTACATCCCTGAAGTTCAGAAAATGTTGGCAGCACAAAACAGGCCTTAAAATACATATTAGGCCAATGTAGAAAACTTTGGAGGCCCAAAAAAGGGGTTTACAGGCATCCTAGACCCCCTAAAGTCCAGAAAATGTTGGTAGGCCAAAAACTGTGTCAGAGAGCTCTGAATGTCCCAAAAACGTTTGCAGCCTGAAAAGGGCATTAACCCACATCCTAAACCCCTGAAATTCCCAAAAACATTTTTGGCCCGAAAAATGCATCCTACACCCCTGAAAGTTCAGAAAATGTTGGCAGCCCCAAAAAGGCCTTAAAATGCATATTAGGCCTGCAAAAATGTAGAAAACTTTGGAGGCCCAAAAAAGGGGTTTACAGGCATCCTAGACCCACTAAACTCCACAAAATGTTGGTGGAACAAAAACTGTGTCAGAGACCTCTGAATGGCCCAAAAACGCTTGCAGCCTGAAAAGGGCATTAACCCGCATCCTAGACCCCTGAAATTCCTAAAAACATTTATGGCCCGAAAAATGCATCCTACACCCCTGAAAGTTCAGAAAATGTTGGCAGCCCCAAAAAGGCCTTAAAATGCATCTTATTCCTGCAAAAATCTTGATAACTTTGGAGGCCCAAAAAGGGGTTTACATCCTAGACCCAATAAAGTCCAGAAAATGTTGGTGACCCGAAAACAGTGTCAGAGAGCTCTGAATGTCCCAAAAATGTTTGCAGCCTGAAAAGGGCATTAATCCGCATCCTGGACCCCTGAAATTCCCCAAAATATTTTTGGCCCAAAAAATGCATCCTACATCCCTGAAGTTCAGAAAATGTTGGCAGCACAAAACATGCCTTAAAATACATATTAGGCCTGCAAAAATGTAGAAAACTTTGGAGGCCCAAAAAAGGGGTTTACAGGCATCCTAGATCCCCTAAAGTCCAGAAAATGTTGGTAGGCCCAAAAACTGTGTCAGAGAGCTCTGAATGTCCCAAAAACATTTGCAGTCTGAAAAGGGCATTAAGCCGCATGCTAGACCCCTGAAATTCCCCAAAATATTTTGGCCACGAAAAAATTCATCCTACACCCCTGAAAATTCAGAAAATGTTGGCAGCACAAAAAAGGCCTTAAAATACATATTAGGCCTCCAAAAATGTAGAAAACTTTGGAGGCCCAAAAAAAGGGTTTACAGGCATCCTAGACCACATAAAGTCCAGAAAATGTTGGTGGCCCAAAAACTGTGTCAGAGAGCTCTGAATGGCACAAAAACGCTTGCAGCCTCAAAACGGCATTAACCCGCATCCTAGACCCCTGAAATTCCTAAAAACATTTATGGCCCGAAAAATGCATCCTACACCCCTTAAAGTTCAGAAACTGTTGGCAGCACAAAAAAGGCCTTAAAATACATATTAGGCCTCCAAAAATGTAGAAAACTTTGGAGGCCCAAAAAAGGGGTTTACAGGCATCCTAGACCCCATAAAGTCCAGAAAATGTTGGTGACGCGAAAACAGTGTCAGAGAGCTCTGAATGTCCCAAAAATATTTGCAGCCTCAAAACGGCATTAACCCGCATCCTAGACCCCTGAAATTCCTAAAAACATTTATGGCCCGAAAAATGCATCCTACACCCCTTAAAGTTCAGAAAATGTTGGCAGCACAAAACAGGCCTTAAAATACATATTAGGCCTGCAAAAATGTAGAAAACTTTGGAGGCCCAAAAAAGGGGTTTACAGGCATCCTAGACCCACTAAAGTCCAGAAAATGTTGGCGGCCCAAAAACTGCGTCAGAGAGCTCTGAATGTCCCAAAAACATTTGCAGTGTGAAAAGGGCATTAACCGGCATGCTAGACCCCTGAAATTTCCCAAAATATTTTGGCCTTGAAAAATTCATCCTACACCCCTGAAAATTCAGAAAATGTTGGCAGCACAAAAAAGGCCTTAAAATACATATTAGGCCTCCAAAAATGTAGAAAACTTTGGAGGCCCAAAAAAGGGGTTTACAGGCATCCTAGACCCCCTAAAGTCCAGAAAATGTTGTTAGGCCAAAAACTGTGTCAGAGAGCTCTGAATGTCCCAAAAATGATTGCAGCCTGAAAAGGGCATTAACCCACATCCTAAACCCCTGAAATTCCCAAACACATTTTTGGCCCGAAAAATGCATCCTACACCCCTGAAAGTTCAGAAAATGTTGGCAGCCCCAAAAAGGCCTTAAAATGCATCTTATTCCTGCAAAAATCTTTAAAACTTTGGAGGCCCAAAAAAGGGGTTTACATCCTAGACCCCATAAAGTCCAGAAAATGTTGGTGACCTGAAAACACTGTCAGAGAGCTCTGAATGTCCCAAAAATATTTGCAGCCTGAAAAGGCCATTAATCCGCATCCTGGCCCCCTGAAATTCCCCAAAATATTTTTGGCCCGAAAAATACATCCTACATCCCTGAAGTTCAGAAAATGTTGGCAGCACAAAACAGGCCTTAAAATACATATTAGGCCAATGTAGAAAACTTTGGAGGCCCAAAAAAGGGGTTTACAGGCATCCTAGACCCCCTAAAGTCCAGAAAATGTTGGTAGGCCAAAAACTGCGTCAGAGAGCTCTGAATGTCCCAAAAACGTTTGCAGCCTGAAAAGGGCATTAACCCACATCCTAAACCCCTGAAATTCCCAAAAACATTTTTGGCCCGAAAAATGCATCCTACACCCCTGAAAGTTCAGAAAATGTTGGCAGCCCCAAAAAGGCCTTAAAATGCATATTAGGCCTGCAAAAATGTAGAAAACTTTGGAGGCCCAAAAAAGGGGTTTACAGGCATCCTAGACCCACTAAACTCCACAAAAAGTTGGTGGCCCAAAAACTGTGTCAGAGACCTCTGAATGGCCCAAAAACGCTTGCAGCCTGAAAAAGGCATTAACCGGCATCCTAGACCCCTGAAATTCCTAAAAACATTTATGTCCCGAAAAATGCATCCTACACCCCTTAAAGTTCAGAAAATGTTGGCAGCCCAAAAAATGCCTTAAAATGCATCTGATTCGTGCAATAATCTTTAAATCTTTGGAGGCCCAAAAAAGAGGTTTGCAGGCATCCTAGACCCCATAAAGTCCAGAAAATCTTGGTGGCCCATAAACTGTATCAGAGAGCTCTGAATGTCCCAAAAACATTTGCAGTCTGAAAAGGGCATTAACCCACATGCTAGACCCCTGAAATTCCCCAAAATATTTTGGCCACAAAAAATTCATCCTACACCCCTGAAAATACAGAAAATGTTGGCAGCACAAAAAAGGCCTTAAAATACATATTAGGCCTGCAAAAATGTAGAAAACTTTGGAGGCCCAAAAAAGGGGTTTACAGGCATCCTAGACCCCCTAAAGTCCAGAAAATGTCGGTGGCCCATAAACTGTCTCAGAGTGCTCTGAATGTCCCAAAAACATTTGCAGTCTGAAAAGGGCATTAACCCGCATTCTAGACCCCTGAAATTCCTAAAAACATTTATGGCCCGAAAAATGCATCCTACACCCCTGAAAATTCAGAAAATGTTGGCAGCCCAAAAAAAGCCCTTAAAATGCATCTTATTCCTGCAAAAATCTTGATAACTTTGGAGGTCCATAAAAGGGGTTTACATCCTAGACCCCATAAAGTCCAGAAAATGTTGGTGACCCGAAAACAGTGTCAGAGAGCTCTGAATGTCCCAAAAATATTTGCAGCCTGAAAAGGGCATTAATCCGCATCCTGGCCCCCTGAAATTCCCCAAAATATTTTTGGCCCAAAAAAGCAACCTATATCCCTGAAGTTCAGAAAATGTTGGCAGCACAAAACAGGCCTTAAAATACATATTAGGCTTGCAAAAATGTAGAAGACTTTGGAGGCCCAAAAAGGGGTTTACAGGCATCCTAGACCCCCTAAAGTCCAGAAAATGTTGGTGGCCAAAAACTGTGTCAGAGAGCTCTGAATGTCCCAAAAACATTTGCAATCTGAAAAGGGCATTAACCCACATGCTAGACCCCTGAAATTTCCCAAAATATTTTGGCCACAAAAAAATCATCCTAGACCCCTGAAAATTGAGAAAATGTTGGCAGCACAAAAAAGGCCTTAAAATACATATTAGGCCTCCAAAAATGTAGAAAACTTTGGAGGCCCAAAAAAGGGGTTTACAGGCACCCTAGACCCCCTAAAGTCCAGAAAATGTTGGTAGGCCAAAAACTGTGTCAGAGAGCTCTGAATGTCCCAAAAACATTTGCAGCCTGAAAAGGGCATTAACCCACATCCTAAACCCCTGAAATTCCCAAAAACATTTTTGGCCCGAAAAATGAATCCTACACCCCTTAAAGTTCAGAAAATGTTGGCAGCCCCAAAAAGGCCTTAAAATGCATCTTATTCCTGCAAAAATCTTGATAACTTTGGAGGCCCAAAAAGGGGTTTACATCCTAGACCCCTGAAAGTCCAGAAAATGTTGGTGACCCGAAAACAGTGTCAGAGAGCTCTGAATGTCCGAAAAACATTTGCAGCCTGAAAAGGGCATTAATCCGCATCGAGGCCCCCTGAAATTCCCCAAAATATTTTTGGCCCAGAAAATGCATCCTACATCCCTGAAGTTCAGAAAATGTTGGCAGCACAAAACAGGCCTTAAAATATATATTAGGCCTGCAAAAATGTAGAAGACTTTGGAGGCCCAAAAAGGGGTTTACAGGCATCCTAGACCCCCTAAAGTCCAGAAAATGTTGGTGGCCAAAAACTGTGTCAGAGAGCTCTGAATGTCCCAAAAACATTTGCAGCCTGAAAAGGGCATTAACCCACATCCTAGCCCCCTGAAATTCCCCAAAATATTTTTGGCCCGAAAAATGCATCCTACATCCTTGAAGTTCAGAACATGTTGGCAGCCCAAAAAAGGCCTTAAAATGCATCTTATTCCTGTAAAAATCTTGATAACTTTGGAGGCCCAAAAAAGGGGTTTACATCCTAGACCCCATAAAGTCCAGAAAATGTTGGTGACCTGAAAACAGTGTCAGAGAGCTCTGAATGTCGCAAAAATTTTTGCAGCCTGAAAAGGGCATTAATCCGCATCCTGGCCCCCTGAAATTCCCCAAAATATTTTTGGCCCAAAAAATGCATCCTACATCCCTGAAGTTCAGAAAATGTTGGCAGCACAAAACAGGCCTTAAAATACATATTAGGCCTGCAAAAATGTAGAAGACTTTGGAGGCCCAAAAAAGGGGTTTACAGGCATCCTAGACCCCCTAAAGTCCAGAAAATGTTAGCGGTCCAAAAACTGTGTGAGAGAGCTCTGAATGTCCAAAAAACATTTGCAGTCTGAAAAGGGCATTAACCCGCATGCTAGACCCCTGAAATTCCCCAAAATATTTTGGCCACGAAAAATTCATCCTACACCCCTGAAAATTCAGAAAATGTTGGCAGCACAAAAAAAGGCCTTAAAATACATATTAGGCCTCCAAAAATGTAGAAGACTTTGGAGGCCCAAAAAGGGGTTTACAGGCATCCTAGACCCCCTAAAGTCCAGAAAATGTCGGTGGCCCATAAACTGTCTCAGAGTGCTCTGAATGTCCCAAAAACATTTGCAGTCTGAAAAGGGCATTAACCCGCATTCTAGACCCCTGAAATTCCTAAAAACATTTATGGCCCGAAAAATGCATCCTACACCCCTGAAAATTCAGAAAATGTTGGCAGCCCAAAAAAAGCCCTTAAAATGCATCTTATTCCTGCAAAAATCTTGATAACTTTGGAGGCCCATAAAAGGGGTTTACATCCTAGACCCCATAAAGTCCAGAAAATGTTGGTGACCCGAAAACAGTGTCAGAGAGCTCTGAATGTCCCAAAAATATTTGCAGCCTGAAAAGGGCATTAATCCGCATCCTGGCCCCCTGAAATTCCCCAAAATATTTTTGGCCCAAAAAAGCAACCTATATCCCTGAAGTTCAGAAAATGTTGGCAGCACAAAACAGGCCTTAAAATACATATTAGGCTTGCAAAAATGTAGAAAACTTTGGAGGCCCAAAAAAGGGGTTTACAGGCATCCTAGACCCACTAAAGTCCAGAAAATGTTGGCGGCCCAAAAACTGTGTCAGAGAGCTCTGAATGTCCCAGAAACATTTGCAGTCTGAAAAATGGCATTAACCTGCATGCTAGACCCCTGAAATACCCCAAAATATTTTGGCCACGAAAAATTCATCCTACACCCCTGAAAATTCAGAAAATGTTGGCAGCACAAAAAAAAGGCCTTAAAATATATATTAGGCCTCCAAAAATGTAGAAAACTTTGGAGGCCCAAAAAAGGGGTTTACAGACATCCTAGACCCCCTATAGTCCAGAAAATGTTGGTGGCCCAAAAACTGTGTCAGAGAGCTCTGAATGGCCCAAAAACGTTTGCAGTCTGAAAAGGGCATTAACCCACATCCTAAACCCCTGAAATTCCCAAAAACATATTTGGCCCAAAAAATGCATCCTACATCCCTGAAAGTTCAGAAAATGTTGGCAGCCCCAAAAAGGCCTTAACATGCATCTTATTCCTGCAAAAATCTTGATAGCTTTGGATGCCCAAAAAAGGGGTTTACATCCTAGACCCCATAAAGTACAGAAAATGTTGGTGACTCGAAAACAGTGTCAGAGAGCTCTGAATGTCCCAAAAATGTTTGCAGCCTGAAAAGGGCATTAATCCGCATCCTGGCCCCCTCAAATTCCCCAAAATATTTTTGGCCCAAAAAATGCATCCTACATCCATGAAGTTCAGAAAATGTTGGCAGCACAAAACAGGCCTTAAAATACATATTAGGCCTGCAAAAATGTAGAAAACTTTGGAGGCCCAAAAAAGGGGTTTACAGGCATCCTAGACCCCCTAAAGTCCAGAAAATGTTGGCGGCCCAAAAACTGTGTGAGAGAGCTCTGAATGTCCCAAAAACATTTGCAGTCTGAAAAGGGCATTAACCCGCATGCTAGACCCCTGAAATTCCCCAAAATATTTTGGCCACGAAAAATTCATCCTACACCCCTGAAAATTCAGAAAATGTTGGCAGCACAAAAAAAGGCCTTAAAATACATATTAGGCCTGCAAAAATGTAGAAAACTTTGGAGGCCCAAAAAAGGGGTTTACAGGCATCCTAGACCCCCTAAAGTCCAGAAAATGTTGGCGGCCCAAAAACGGTGTCAGAGAGCTCTGAATGTCCCAAAACATTTGCAGTCTGAAAAGGGCATTAACCCGCATACTAGACCCCTGAAATTTCCCAAAATATTTTGGCCACAAAAAATTCATCCTACACCCCTGAAAATTCAGAAAATGTTGGCAGCACAAAAAATGCCTTAAAATACATATTAGGCCTCCAAAAATGTAGAAAACTTTGGAGGCCCAAAAAAGGGGTTTACAGGCATCCTAGACCCCCTAAAGTCCAGAAAATGTTGGTAGGCCAAAAACTGTGTCAGAGAGCTCTGAATGTCCCAAAAACATTTGCAGTCTGAAAAGGGCATTAACCCACATGCTAGACCCCTGAAATTTCCCAAAATATTTTGGCCACGAAAAATTAATCCTACACCGCTGAAAATTCAGAAAATATTGGCAGCACAAAAAAGGCCTTAAAATACATATTAGGCCTCAAAAAATGTAGAAAACTTTGGCGGCCCAAAAAAGGGGTTTACAGGCATCCTAGACCCCCTAACGTCCAGAAAATGTTGGTAGGCCAAAAACTGTGTCAGAGAGCTCTGAATGTCCCAAAAACGTGTGCAGCCTGAAAAGGGCATTAACCCACATCCTAAACCCCTGAAATTCCCAAAAACATTTTTGGCCCGAAAAATGCATCCTACACCCCTGAAAGTTCAGAAAATGTTGGCAGCCCCAAAAAGGCCTTAAAATGCATCTTATTCCTGCAAAAATCTTGATTACTTTGGAGGCCCAAAAAGGGGTTTACATCCTAGACCCCATAAAGTCCAGAAAATGTTGGTGACCCGAAAACAGTGTCAGAGAGCTCTGAATGTCCCAAAAATGTTTGCAGTCTGAAAAGGGCATTAATCCGCATCCTGGCCCCCTGAAATTCCCCAAAATATTTTTGGCCCAAAAAATGCATCCTACATCCCTGAAGTTCAGAAAATGCTGGCAGCACAAAACAGGCCTTAAAATACATATTAGGCCTGCAAAAATGTAGAAAACTTTGGAGGCCCAAAAAAGGGGTTTACAGGCATCCTAGACCCCCTAAAGTCCAGAAAATGTTGGTAGGCCCAAAAACTGTGTCAGAGAGCTCTGAATGTCCCAAAAACATTTGCAGTCTGAAAAGGGCATTAAGCCGCATGCTAGACCCCTGAAATTCCGCAAAATATTTTGGCCACGAAAAATTCATCCTACACCCCTGAAAATTCAGAAAATGTTGGCAGCACAAAAAAGGCCTTAAAATACATATTAGGCCTCCAAAAATGTAGAAAACTTTGGAGGCCCAAAAAAGGGGTTTACAGGCATCCTAGACCCCCTAAAGTCCAGAAAATGTTGGTAGGCCAAAAACTGTGTCAGAGAGCTCTGAATGTCCCAAAAACATTTGCAGCCTGAAAAGGGCATTAACCCACATCCTAAACCCCTGAAATTCCCAAAAACATTTTTGGCCCGAAAAATGAATGCTACACCCCTTAAAGTTCAGAAAATGTTGGCAGCCCCAAAAAGGCCTTAAAATGCATCTTATTTCTGCAATAATCTTGATAACTTTGGAGGCCCAAAAAAGGGGTTTACAGACATCCTAGACCCCTGAAAGTCCAGAAAATGTTGGTGACCCGAAAACAGTGTCAGAGAGCTCTGAATGTCCCAAAAACATTTGCAGCCTGAAAAGGGCATTAACCCACATCCTAGCCCCCTGAAATTCCCCAAAATATTTTTGGCCCGAAAAATGCATCCTACATCCTTGAAGTTCAGAACATGTTGGCAGCCCAAAAAAGGCCTTAAAATGCATCTTATTCCTGTAAAAATATTGATAACTTTGGAGGCCCAAAAAAGGGGTTTACATCCTAGACCCCATAAAGTCCAGAAAATGTTGGTGACCTGAAAACAGTGTCAGAGAGCTCTGAATGTCGCAAAAATATTTGCAGCCTGAAAAGGGCATTAATCCGCATCCTGGCCCCCTGAAATTCCCCAAAATATTTTTGGCCCAAAAAATGCATCCTACATCCCTGAAGTTCAGAAAATGTTGACAGCACAAAACAGGCCTTAAAATACATATTAGGCCTGCAAAAATGTAGAAGACTTTGGAGGCCCAAAAAAGGGGTTTACAGGCATCCTAGACCCCCTAAAGTCCAGAAAATGTTAGCGGCCCAAAAACTGTGTGAGAGAGCTCTGAATGTCCAAAAAACATTTGCAGTCTGAAAAGGGCATTAACCCGCATGCTAGACCCCTGAAATTCCCCAAAATATTTTGGCCACGAAAAATTCATCCTACACCCCTGAAAATTCAGAAAATGTTGGCAGCACAAAAAAGGCCTTAAAATACATATTAGGCCTCCAAAAACGTAGAAGACTTTGGAGGCCCAAAAAGGGGTTTACAGGCATCCTAGACCCCCTAAAGTCCAGAAAATGTTGGTGGCCCAAAAACTGTGTCAGAGAGCTCTGAATGTCCCAAAAACGTTTGCCGCCTGAAAAGGGCATTAACCCACATCCTAAACCCCTGAAATTCCCAAAAACATTTTTGGCCCGAAAAATGCATCCTACATCCCTGAAAGTTCAGAAAATGTTGGCAGCCCCAAAAAGGCCTTAACATGCATCTTATTCCTGCAAAAATCTTGATAGCTTTGGAGGCCCAAAAAAGGGGTTTACATCCTAGACCCCATAAAGTACAGAAAATGTTGGTGACTCGAAAACAGTGTCAGAGAGCTCTGAATGTCCCAAAAATGTTTGCAGCCTGAAAAGGGCATTAATCCGCATCCTGGCCCCCTCAAATTCCCCAAAATATTTTTGGCCCAAAAAATGCATCCTACATCCCTGAAGTTCAGAAAATGTTGGCAGCCCAAAAAAGGCCTTAAAATGCATCTTATTCCTGTAAAAATCTTGATAACTTTGGAGGCCCAAAAAAGGGGTTTACATCCTAGACCCCATAAAGTCCAGAAAATGTTGGTGACCTGAAAACACTGTCAGAGAGCTCTGAATGTCCCAAAAATATTTGCAGCCTGAAAAGGCCATTAATCCGCATCCTGGCCCCCTGAAATTCCCCAAAATATTTTTGGCCCAAAAAATGCATCCTACATCCCTGAAGTTCAGAAAATGTTGGCAGCACAAAACAGGCCTTAAAATACATATTAGGCCTGCAAAAATGTAGAAAACTTTGGAGGCCCAAAAAAGGGGTTTACAGGCATCCTAGACCCCCTAAAGTCCAGAAAATGTTGGCGGCCCAAAAACTGTGTGAGAGAGCTCTGAATGTCCCAAAAACATTTGCAGTCTGAAAAGGGCATTAACCCGCATGCTAGACCCCTGAAATTCCCCAAAATATTTTGGCCACGAAAAATTCATCCTACACCCCTTAAAGTTCAGAAAATGTTGGCAGCCCAAAAAATGCCTTAAAATGCATCTTATTCCTGCAATAATCTTTAAAACTTTGGAGGCCCAAAAAAGGGGTTTACAGGCATGCTAGACCCCATAAAGTCCAGAAAATGTTGGTGGTCCATAAACTGTGTCAGAGAGCTCTGAATGTCCCAAAAACATTTGCAGTCTGAAAAGGGCATTAACCCACATGCTAGACCCCTGAAATTTCCCAAAATATTTTGGCCACGAAAAATTAATCCTACACCGCTGAAAATTCAGAAAATATTGGCAGCACAAAAAAGGCCTTAAAATACATATTAGGCCTCAAAAAATGTAGAAAACTTTGGCGGCCCAAAAAAGGGGTTTACAGGCATCCTAGACCCCATAAAGTCCAGAAAATGTTGGTGACCCGAAAACAGTGTCAGAGAGCTCTGAATGGCACAAAAACGCTTGCAGCCTCAAAACGGCATTAACCCGCATCCTAGACCCCTGAAATTCCTAAATACATTTATGGCCCGAAAAATGCATCCCACACCCCTTAAAGTTCAGAAACTGTTGGCAGCCCAAAAAATGCCTTAAAATGCATCTTATTCCTGCAATAATCTTTAAAACTTTGGAGGCCCAAAAAAGGGGTTTGCAGGCATCCTAGACCCCATAAAGTCCAGAAAATGTTGGTGACCCGAAAACAGTGTCAGAGAGCTCTGAATGTCCCAAAAATATTTGCAGCCTGAAAAGGGTATTAATCCGCATCCTGGCCCCCTGAAATTCCCCAAAATATTTTTGGCCCAAAAAATCCATCCTACATCCCTGAAGTTCAGAAAATGTTGGCAGCACAAAACAGGCCTTAAAATACATATTAGGCCTGCAAAAATCTAGAAAACTTTGGAGGCCCAAAAAAGGGGTTTACAGGCATCCTAGACCCCCTAAAGTCCAGAAAATGTTGGCGGCCCAAAAACTGTGTCAGAGAGCTCTGAATGTCCCAAAAACATTTGCAGTCTGAAAAGGGCATTAACCGGCATGCTAGACCCCTGAAATTTCCCAAAATATTTTGGCCATGAAAAATTCATCCTACACCCCTGAAAATTCAGAAAATGTTGGCAGCACAAAAAAGGCCTTAAAATACATATTAGGCCTCCAAAAATGTAGAAAACTTTGGAGGCCCAAAAAAGGGGTTTGCAGGCATCCTAGACCCCATAAAGTCCAGAAAATGTTGGTGACCCGAAAACAGTGTCAGAGAGCTCTGAATGTCCCAAAAATATTTGCAGCCTGAAAAGGGCATTAATCCGCATCCTGGCCCCCTGAAATTGCCCAAAATATTTTTGGCCCAAAAAATCCATCCTACATCCCTGAAGTTCAGAAAATGTTGGCAGCACAAAACAGGCCTTAAAATACATATTAGGCCTGCAAAAATGTAGAAAACTTTGAAGGCCCAAAAAAGGGGTTTACAGGCATCCTAGACCCCCTAAAGTCCAGAAAATGTTGGCAGCCCAAAAACTGTGTCAGAGAGCTCTGAATGTCCCAAAAACATTTGCAGTCTGAAAAGGGCATTAACACGCATGCTAGACTCCTGAAATTCCCCCAAAATATTTTGGCCACGAAAAATTCATCCTACGCCCCTGAAAATTCAGAAAATGTTGGCAGCACAAAAAAGGCCTTAAAATACATATTAGGCCTGCAAAAATGTAGAAAACTTTGGAGGCCCAAAAAAGGGGTTTACAGGCATCCAAGACCCCCTAAAGTCCAGAAAATGTTGGTGGCCCAAAAACTGTGTCAGAGAGCTCTGAAGGGCCCAAAAACGCTTGCAGCCTGAAAAGGGCATTAACCCGCATCCTAGACCCCTGAAATTCCTAAAAACATTTATGGCCCGAAAAATGCATCCTACACCCCTTAAAGTTCAGAAACTGTTGGCAGCCCAAAAAATGCCTTAAAATGCATCTTATTCCTGCAATAATCTTTAAAACTTTGGAGGCCCAAAAAAGGGGTTTGCAGGCATCCTAGACCCCATAAAGTCCAGAAAATGTTGGTGACCCGAAAACAGTGTCAGAGAGCTCTGAATGTCACAAAAACATTTGCAGTCTGAAAAGGGCATTAACCCGCATGCTAGACTCCTGAAATTCCCCCAAAATATTTTGGCCACGAAAAATTCATCCTACGCCCCTGAAAATTCAGAAAATGTTGGCAGCACAAAAAAGGCCTTAAAATACATATTAGGCCTCCAAAAATGTAGAAAACTTTGGAGGCCCAAAAAAGGGGTTTACAGGCATCATAGACCCCTTAAAGTCCAGAAAATGTTGGTAGGCCAGAAACTGTGTCAGAGAGCTCTGAATGTCCCAAAAACGTTTGCAGCCTGAAAAGGGCATTAACCCACATCCTAAACCCCTGAAATTCCCAAAAACTTTTTTGGCCTGAAAAATGCATCCTACACCCCTGAAAGTTCAGAAAATGTTGACAGCCCCAAAAAGGCCTTAAAATGCATCTTATTCCTGCAAAAATCTTGATAACTTTGGAGGCTCAAAAAGGGGTTTACATCCTAGACCCCATAAAGTCCAGAAAATGTTGGTGACGCGAAAACAGTGTCAGAGAGCTCTGAATGTCCCAAAAATATTTGCACCCTGAAAAGGGCATTAATCCGCATCCTGGCCCCCTGAAATTCCCCAAAATATTTTTGGCCCAAAAAATGCATCCTATATCCCTGAAGTTCAGACAATGTTGGCAGCACAAAACAGGCCTTAAAATACATATTAGGCCTGCAAAAATGTAGAAAACTTTGGAGGCCCAAAAAAGGGGTTTACAGGCATCCTAGACCCCCTAAAGTCCAGAAAATGTCAGCGGCCCGAAAACTGTGTCAGAGAGCTCTGAATGTCCCAAAAACGTTTGCAGCCTGAAAAGGGCATTAACCCACATACTAAACCCCTGAAATTCCCAAAAACATTTTTGGCCCGAAAAATGCATCCTACACCCCTGAAAGTTCAGAAAATGTTGGCAGCCCCAAAAAGGCCTTAAAATGCATCTTATTCCTGCAAAAATCTTGATAACTTTGGAGGCCCAAAAAAGGGGTTTACATCCTAGACCCCATAAAGTCCAGAAAATGTTGGTGACCCGAAAACAGTGTCAGAGAGCTCTGAATGTCCCAAAAATATTTGCAGCCTGAAAAGGGCATTAATTCGCATCCTGGCGACCTGAAATTCCCCAAAATATTTTTGGCCCGAAAAATGCATCCTACATCCCTGAAGTTCAGAAAATGTTGGCAGCACAAAACAGGCCTTAAAATACATATTAGGCCTGCAAAAATGTAGAAAACTTTGGCGGCCCAAAAAAGTGGTTTACAGGCATCCTAGACCCTCTATAGTCCAGAAAATGTTGTCGGCCCAGAAACTGTGTCAGAGAGCTCTGAATGTCCCAAAAACATTTGCAGACTGAAAAGGGCATTAACCCGCATGCTAGACCCCTGAAATTTCCCAAAATATTTTGGCCACGAAAAATTCATCCTACACCCCTGAAAATTCAGAAAATGTTGGCAGCACAAAAAAGGCCTTAAAATACATATTAGGCCTCTAAAAATGTAGAAAACTTTGGAGGCCCAAAAAAGGGGTTTACAGGCATCCTAGACCCCCGAAAGTCCAGAAAATGTTGGTATTCCAAAAACTGTGTCAGAGAGCTCTGAATGTCCCAAAAATGTTTGCAGCCTGAAAAGGGCATTAACCCACATCCTAAACCCCTGAAATTCCCAAAAACATTTTTGGCCCGAAAAATGCATCCTACACCCCTGAAAGTTCAGAAAATGTTGGCAGCCCCAAAAAGGCCTTAAAATGCATCTTATTCCTGCAAAAATCTTGATAACTTTGGAGGCCCAAAAAAGGGGTTTACATCCTAGACCCCATAAAGTCCAGAAAATGTTGGTAACCCGAAAACAGTGTCAGAGAGCTCTGAATGTCCCAAAAATATTTGCAGCCTGAAAAGGGCATTAATCCGCATCTTGGCCCCCTCAAATTTCCACAAAATATTTTTGGCACAAAAAATGCAACCCATATCCCTGAAGTTCAGAAAATGTTGACAGCACAAAAAAGGCCTTAAAATACATATTAGGCAAATGTAGAAAACTTTGGCGGCCCAAAAAAGGGGTTTACAGGCATCCTAGACCCCCTAAAGTCCAGAAAATGTTGGTAGGCCAAAAACTGTGTCAGAGAGTTCTGAATGGCCCAAAAACGGTTGCAGCCTGGAAAGGGCATTAACCCACATCCTAAACCCCTGAAATTCCCAAAAACATTTTTGGCCTGAAAAATGCATCCAGCACCCCTGAAAGTTCAGGAAATGTTGGCAGCCCCAAAAAGGCCTTAAAATGCATCTTATTCCTGCAAAAATCTTGATAACTTTGGAGGCCCAAAAAAAGGGTTTACATCCTAGACCCCATAAAGTCCAGAAAATGTTGGTGACCCGAAAACAGTGTCAGAGAGCTCTGAATGTCCCAAAAATATTTGCAGCCTGAAAAGGGCATTAATCCACATCCTGGCCCCCTGAAATTCCCCAAAATATTTTTGGCCCAAAAAATGCATCCTACATCCTGAAGTTCAGAAAATGTTGGCAGCACAAAACAGGCCTTAAAATACACATTAGGCCTGCAAAAATGTAGAAAACTTTGAAGGCCCAAAAAAGGGGTTTACAGGCATCCTAGACCCCCTAAAGTCCAGAAAATGTTGGCAGCCCAAAAACTGTGTCAGAGAGCTCTGAATGTCCCAAAAACATTTGCAGTCTGAAAAGGGCATTAACCCGCATGCTAGACCCCTGAAATTTCCCAAAATATTTTGGCCACGAAAAATTCATCCTACACCCCTGAAAATTCAGAAAATGTTGGCAGCACAAAAAAGGCCTTAAAATACATATTAGGCCTCTAAAAATGTAGAAAACTTTGGAGGCCCAAAAAAGGGGTTTACAGGCATCCTAGACCCCCTAAAGTCCAGAAAATGTTGGTAGGCCAAAAAACTGTGTCAGAGCGCTCTGAATGTCCCAAAAAGGTTTGCAGCCTGAAAAGGGCATTAACCCACATCCTAAACCCCTGGAATTCCCAAAAACATTTTTGGCCCGAAAAATGCATCCTACACCCCTGAAAGATCAGAAAATGTTGGCAGCCCCAAAAAGGCCTTAAAATGCATCTTATTCCTGCAAAAATCTTGATAACTTTGGAGGCCCAAAAAAGGGGTTTACATCCTAGTCCCCATAAAGTCCAGAAAATGTTGGTGACCCGAAAACAGTGTCAGAGAGCTCTGAATGTCCCAAAAATATATGCAGCCTGAAAAGGGCATTAATCCGCATCCTAGCCCGCTGAAATTCCCCAAAATATTTTTTGTCCAAAAAATGCATCCTATATCCCTGAAGTTCAGAAAATGTTGGCAGCACAAAACAGGCCTTAAAATATATATTAGGCCTGCAAAAATGTAGAAAACTTTGGAGGCCCAAAAAAGGGGTTTACATGCATCCTAGACCCCTTAAAGTCCAGAAAATGTTGTCGGCCCAAAAACTGTGTCAGAGAGCTCTGAATGTCCCAAAAACATTTGCAGTCTGAAAAGGGCATTGACCCGCATGCTAGACCCCTGAAATTCCCCAAAATATTTTGGCCATGAAAAATTCATCCTACACCCCTGAAAATTCAGAAAATGTTGGCAGCACAAAAAAAGGCCTTAAAATACATATTAGGCCTGCAAAAATGTAGAAAACTTTGGAGGCCCAAAAAAGGGGTTTACAGGCATCCTAGACCCCCTAAAGTCCAGAAAATGTTGGTGGCCCAAAAACTGTGTCAGAGAGTTCTGAATGGCCCAAAAACGGTTGCAGCCTGGAAAGGGCATTAACCCACATCCTAAACCCCTGAAATTCCCAAAAACATTTTTGGCCCGAAAAATGCATCCAGCACCCCTGAAAGTTCAGGAAATGTTGGCAGCCCCAAAAAGGCCTTAAAATGCATCTTATTCCTGCAAAAATCTTGATAACTTTGGAGGCCCAAAAAAGGGGTTTACATCCTAGACCCCATAAAGTCCAGAAAATGTTGGTGACCCGAAAACAGTGTCAGAGAGCTCTGAATGTCCCAAAAATATTTGCAGCCTGAAAAGGGCATTAATCCGCACCCTGGCCCCCTGAAATTCCCCAAAATATTTTTGGCCCAAAAAATGCATCCTACATCCCTGAAGTTCAGAAAATGTTGGCAGCACAAAACCAGCCTTAAAATACATATTAGGCCTGCAAAAAGGTAGAAAATTTTGGAGGCCCAAAAAAGGGGTTTACAGGCATCCTAGACCCCCTAAAGTCCAGAAAATGTTGGCGGCCCAAAAACTGTGTCAGAGAGCTCTGAATGTCCCAAAAACATTTTCAGTCTGAAAAGGGCAATAACCCGCATGCTAGACCCCTGAAATTTCCCAAAATATTTTGGCCATGAAAAATTCATCCTACACCCCTGAAAGTTCAGAAAATGTTGGCAGCCCCAAAAAGGCCTTAAAATGCATCTTATTCCTGCAAAAACCTTGATAACTTTGGAGGCCCAAAAAAGGGGTTTACATGCTAGACCCCATAAAGTCCAGAACATGTTGGTGACCCGAAAACAGTGTCAGAGAGCTCTGAATGTCCCAAAAATATTTGCAGCCTGAAAAGGGCATTAATCCGCATCCTGGCCCCCTGAAATTCCCCAAAATATTTTTGGCCTGAAAAATGCATCCTACATCCCTGAAGTTCAGAATATGTTGGCAGCACAAAACAGGCCTTAAAATACATATTAGGCCTGCAAAAATGTAGAAAACTTTGGAGGCCCAAAAAAGGGGTTTACAGGCATCCTAGACCCACTAAAGTCCAGAAAATGTTGGCGGCCCAAAAACTGTGTCAGAGAGCTCTGAATGTCCCAAAAACATTTGCAGTCTGAAAAGGGCATTAACCCGCATGCTAGACTCCTGAAATTCCCCCAAAATATTTTGGCCACGAAAAATTCAAACTACGCACCTGAAAATTCGGAAAATGTTGGCAGCACAAAAAAGGCCTTAAAATACATATTAGGCCTGCAAAAATGTAGAAAACTTTGGAGGCCCAAAAAAGGGGTTTACAGGCATCCAAGACCCCCTAAAGTCCAGAAAATGTTGGTGGCCCAAAAACTGTGTCAGAGAGCTCTGAAGGGCCCAAAAACGCTTGCAGCCTGAAAAGGGCATTAACCCGCATCCTAGACCCCTGAAATTCCTAAAAACATTTATGGCCCGAAAAATGCATCCTACACCCCTTAAAGTTCAGAAACTGTTGGCAGCCCAAAAAATGCCTTAAAATGCATCTTATTCCTGCAATAATCTTTAAAACTTTGGAGGCCCAAAAAAGGGGTTTGCAGGCATCCTAGACCCCATAAAGTCCAGAAAATGTTGGTGACCCGAAAACAGTGTCAGAGAGCTCTGAATGTCACAAAAACATTTGCAGTCTGAAAAGGGCATTAACCCGCATGCTAGACTCCTGAAATTCCCCCAAAATATTTTGGCCACGAAAAATTCATCCTACGCCCCTGAAAATTCAGAAAATGTTGGCAGCACAAAAAAGGCCTTAAAATACATATTAGGCCTCCAAAAATGTAGAAAATTTTGGAGGCCCAAAAAAGGGGTTTACAGGCATCATAGACCCCTTAAAGTCCAGAAAATGTTGGTAGGCCAGAAACTGTGTCAGAGAGCTCTGAATGTCCCAAAAACGTTTGCAGCCTGAAAAGGGCATTAACCCACATCCTAAACCCCTGAAATTCCCAAAAACTTTTTTGGCCTGAAAAATGCATCCTACACCCCTGAAAGTTCAGAAAATGTTGACAGCCCCAAAAAGGCCTTAAAATGCATCTTATTCCTGCAAAAATCTTGATAACTTTGGAGGCTCAAAAAAGGGGTTTACATCCTAGACCCCATAAAGTCCAGAAAATGTTGGTGACGCGAAAACAGTGTCAGAGAGCTCTGAATGTCCCAAAAATATTTGCACCCTGAAAAGGGCATTAATCCGCATCCTGGCCCCCTGAAATTCCCCAAAATATTTTTGGCCCAAAAAATGCATCCTATATCCCTGAAGTTCAGACAATGTTGGCAGCACAAAACAGGCCTTAAAATACATATTAGGCCTGCAAAAATGTAGAAAACTTTGGCGGCCCAAAAAAGGGGTTTACAGGCATCCTAGACCCTCTATAGTCCAGAAAATGTTGTCGGCCCAAAAACTGTGTCAGAGAGCTCTGAATGTCCCAAAAACATTTGCAGACTGAAAAGGGCATTGACCCGCATGCTAGACCCCTGAAATTCCCCAAAATATTTTGGCCACGAAAAATTCATCCTACACCCCTGAAAATTCAGAAAATGTTGGCAGCACAAAAAAAGGCCTTAAAATAGATATTAGGCCTCTAAAAATGTAGAAAACTTTGGAGGCCCAAAAAAGGGGTTTACAGGCATCCTAGACCCCCTAAAGTCCAGAAAATGTTGGTGGCCCAAAAACTGTGTCAGAGAGTTCTGAATGGCCCAAAAACGGTTGCAGCCTGGAAAGGGCATTAACCCACATCCTAAACCCCTGAAATTCCCAAAAACATTTTTTGCCCGAAAAATGCATCCAGCACCCCTGAAAGTTCAGGAAATGTTGGCAGCCCCAAAAAGGCCTTAAAATGCATCTTATTCCTGCAAAAATCTTGATAACTTTGGAGGCCCAAAAAAGGGGTTTACATCCTAGACCCCATAAAGTCCAGAAAATGTTGGTGACCCGAAAACAGTGTCAGAGAGCTCTGAATGTCCCAAAAATATTTGCAGCCTGAAAAGGGCATTAATCCACATCCTGGCCCCCTGAAATTCCCCAAAATATGTTTGGCCCAAAAAATGCATCCTACATCCCTGAAGTTCAGAAAATGTTGGCAGCACAAAACAGGCCTTAAAATACACATTAGGCCTGCAAAAATGTAGAAAACTTTGGAGGCCCAAAAAAGGGGTTTACAGGCATCCTAAACCCCCTAAAGTCCAGAAAATGTTGGCGGCCCAAAAACTGTGTCAGAGAGTTCAGAATGTCCCAAAAACATTTGCAGTCTGAAAAGGGCATTAACCCGCATGCTAGACCCCTGAAATTTCCCAAAATATTTTGGCCACAAAAAATTCATCCTACACCCCTGAAAATTCAGAAAATGTTGACAGCACAAAAAAGGCCTTAAAATACATATTAGGCAAATGTAGAAAACTTTGGCGGCCCAAAAAAGGGGTTTACAGGCATCCTAGACCCCATAAAGTCCAGAAAATGTTGGTGACCCGAAAACAGTGTCAGAGAGCTCTGAATGTCCCAAAAATATTTGCAGCCTGAAAAGGGCATTAATCCGCATCCTGGCCCCCTGAAATTCCCCAAAATATTTTTGGCCTGAAAAATGCATCCTACATCCCTGAAGTTCAGAAAATGTTGGCAGCACAAAACAGGCCTTAAAATACATATTAGGCCTGCAAAAATGTAGAAAACTTTGGAGGCCCAAAAAAGGGGTTTACAGGCATCCTAGACCCACTAAAGTCCAGAAAATGTTGGCGGCCCAAAAACTGTGTCAGAGAGCTCTGAATGTCCCAAAAACATTTGCAGTCTGAAAAGGGCATTAACCCGCATGCTAGACTCCTGAAATTCCCCCAAAATATTTTGGCCACGAAAAATTCATCCTACGCCCCTGAAAATTCAGAAAATGTTGGCAGCACAAAAAAGGCCTTAAAATACATATTAGGCCTGCAAAAATGTAGAAAACTTTGGTTGCCCAAAAAAAGGGTTTACAGGCATCCTAGACCCCCTAAAGTCCAGAAAATGTTGGCGGCCCAAAAAACGGTGTCAGAGAGCTCTGAATGTCCCAAAAACGTTTGCAGCCTGAAAATGGCATTAACCCACATCCTAAACCCCTGAAATTCCCAAAAACATTTTTGGCCCGAAAAATGAATCCTACACCCCTTAAAGTTCAGAAAATATTGGCAGCCGCAAAAAGGCCTTAAAATGCATCTTATTCCTCCAAAAATCTTGATAACTTTGGAGGCCCAAAAAAGGGGTTTACATCCTAGACCCCATAAAGTCCAGAAAATGTTGGTGACCCGAAAACAGTGTCAGAGAGCTCTGAATGTCCCAAAAATATTTGCAGCCTGAAAAGGACATTAATCCGCATCCTGGCCCCCTGAAATTCCCCAAAATATTTTTGGCCCAAAAAATGCATCCTACATCCCTGAAGTTCAGAAAATGTTGGCAGCACAAAACAGGCCTTAAAATACATATTAGGCCTGCAAAAATGTAGAAAACTTTGGTTGCCCAAAAAAGGGGTTTACAGGCATCCTAGACCCCCTAAAGTCCAGAAAATGTTGGCGGCCCAAAAAACGGTGTCAGAGAGCTCTGAATGTCCCAAAAACGTTTGCAGCCTGAAAAGGGCATTAACCCACATCCTAAACCCCTGAAATTCCCAAAAACATTTTTGGCCCGAAAAATGAATCCTACACCCCTTAAAGTTCAGAAAATATTGGCAGCCGCAAAAAGGCCTTAAAATGCATCTTATTCCTCCAAAAATCTTGATAACTTTGGAGGCCCAAAAAAGGGGTTTACATCCTAGACCCCATAAAGTCCAGAAAATGTTGGTGACCCGAAAACAGTGTCAGAGAGCTCTGAATGTCCCAAAAATATTTGCTGCCTGAAAAGGGCATTAATCCGCATCCTGGCCCCCTGAAATTCCCCAAAATATTTTTGCCCCGAAAAATGCATCCTACATCCCTGAAGTTCAGAAAATGTTGGCAGCACAAAACAGGCCTTAAAATACACATTAGGCCTGCAAAAATGTAGAAAAATTTGGAGGCCCAAAAAAGGGGTTTACAGGCATCCTAGACCCCCTAAAGTCCAGAAAATGTTGGCGGCCCAAAAACTGTGTCAGAGAGTTCTGAATGTCCCAAAAACATTTGCAGTCTGAAAAGGGCATTAACCCGCATGCTAGACCCCTGAACTTCCCCAAAATATTTTGGCCATGAAAAATTCATCCTACACCCCTGAAAATTCAGAAAATGTTGGCAACACAAAAAAAGGCCTTAAAATACATATTAGGCCTCCAAAAATGTAGAAAACTCTGGAGGCCCAAAAAAGGGGTTTACAGGCATCCTAGAACCCCTAAAGTCCAGAAAATGTTGGTAGGCCAAAAACTGTGTCAGAGAGCTCTGAATGTCCCAAAAACGTTTGCAGCCTGAAAAGGGCATTAACCCACATCCTAAACCCCTGAAATTCCCAAAAACATTTTTGGCCCGAAAAATGCATCCTACACACCTGAAAGTTCCGAAAATGTTGGCAGCCCCAAAAAGGCCTTAAAATGCATCTTATTCCTGCAAAAATCTTGATAACTTTGGAGACCCAAAAAAGGGGCCTTTTTGAAAGTATTCTAAGAACACTGGTAATGTCCGCGGACATTAAAAGTTTCCATAGGCCATAGTTGAAATGTTTTACTCTATGGGTGTGATATGCTGCGGTGGAGATGGAGACGGGTGCAGCATCATCATCGTCATCTAGACCCCATAAAGTCCAGAAAATGTTGGTGACCCGAAAACAGTGTCAGAGAGCTCTGAATGTCCCAAAAATATTTGCAGCCTGAAAAGGGCATTAATCCGCATCCTGGTCCCCTGAAATTCCCCAAAATATTTTTGGCCCAAAAAATGCATCCTACATCCCTGAAGTTCACAAAATGTTGGCAGCACAAAACAGGCCTTAAAATACATATTAGGCCTGCAAAAATGTAGAAAACTTTGAAGGCCCAAAAAAGGGGTTTACAGGCATCCTAGACCCCCTAAAGTCCAGAAAATGTTGGCAGCCCAAAAACTGTATCAGAGAGCTCTGAATGTCCCAAAAACATTTGCAGTCTGAAAAGGGCATTAACCCGCATGCTAGACCCCTGAAATTTCCCAAAATATTTTGGCCACGAAAAATTCATCCTACACCCCTGAAAATTCAGAAAATGTTGGCAGCACAAAAAGGGCCTTAAAATACATATTAGGCATCCAAAAATGTAGAAAACTTTGGAGGCCCAAAAAAGGGGTTTACAGGCATCCTTGACCCCCTAAAGTCCAGAAAATGATGGTGGCACAAAAACTGTGTCAGAGAGCTCTGAATGGCCCAAAAACGCTTGCAGCCTGAAAAGGGCATTAACCCGCATCCTAAACCCCTGAATTTCCCAAAAACATTTTTGGCCCGAAAAATGCATCCTACACCCCTGAAAGTTCAGAAAATGTTGGCAGCCCCGAAAAGGCCTTAAAATGCATCTTATTCCTGCAAAAATCTTGATAACTTTGGAGGCCCAAAAAAGGGGTTTACATGCTAGACCCCATAAAGTCCAGAAAATGTTGGTGACCCGAAAACAGTGTCAGAGAGCTCTGAATGTCCCAAAAATAGTTGCAGCCTGAAAAGGGCATTAATCCGCATCCTGGCCCCCTGAAATTCCCCAAAATATTTTTGTGCGAAAAATGCATCCTACATCCCTGAAGTTCAGAAAATGTTGGCAGCACAAAACAGGCCTTAAAATACATATTAGGCCTGCAAAAATGTAGAAAACTTTGGAGGCCCAAAAAAGGGGTTTACAGGCATCCTAGACCCACTAAAGTCCAGAAAATGTTTGCGGCCCAAAAACTGTGTCAGAGATCTCTGAATGTCCCAAAAACATTTGCAATCTGAAAAGGGCATTAACCCGCATGCTAGACCCCTGAAATTCCCCAAAATATTTTGGCCACGAAAAATTCATCCTACACCCCTGAAAATTCAGAAAATGTTGGCAGCACAAAAAAGGCCTTAAAATACATATTAGGCCTGCAAAAATGTAGAAAACTTTGGAGGCCCAAAAAAGGGGTTTACAGGCATCCTAGACCACATAAAGTCCAGAAAATGTTGGTGGCCCAAAAACTGTGTCAGAGAGCTCTGAATGGCCCAAAAACGCTTGCAGCCTGAAAAGGGCATTAACCCGCATCCTAGACCCCTGAAATTCCTAAAAACATTCATGGCCCGAAAAATGCATCCTACACCCCTTAAAGTTCAGAAACTGTTGGCAGCCCAAAAAATGCCTTAAAATGCATCTTATTTCTGCAAATATCTTTAAAACTTTGGAGGCCCAAAAAAGGGTTTTGCAGGCATCCTAGACCCCATAAAGTCCAGAAAATGTTGGTGACCCGAAAACAGTGTCAGAGAGCTCTGAATGTCCCAAAAATATTTGCAGTCTGAAAAGGGCATTAACCCGCATGCTAGACCCCTGAAATTTCCCAAAATATTTTGGCCACGAAAAATTCATCCTACACCCCTGAAAATTCAGAAAATATTGGCAGCACAAAAAAGGCCTTAAAATACATATTAGGCCTCCAAAAATGTAGAAAACTTTGGAGGCCCAAAAAAGGGGTTTACAGGCATCCTAGACCCCCTATAGTCCAGAAAATGTTGGTAAGCCAAAAACTGTGTCAGAGAGCTCTGAATGTCCCAAATACGTTTGCAGCCTGAAAAGGGCATTAACCCACATCCTAAACCCCTGAAATTCCCAAAAACATTTTTGGCCCGAAAAATGAATCCTACACCCCTTAAAGTTCAGAAAATATTGGCAGCCGCAAAAAGGCCTTAAAATGCATCTTATTCCTGCAAAAATCTTGATAGCTTTGGAGGCCCAAAAAAGGGGTTTACATCCTAGACCCCATAAAGTCCAGAAAATGTTGGTGACCCGAAAACAGTGTCAGAGAGCTCTGAATGTCCCAAAAATATTTGCATCTGAAAAGGGCATTAATCCGCATCCTGGCCCCCTGAAATTCCCCAAAATATTTTGGCCCGAAAAATGCATCCTACATCCCTGAAGTTCAGAAAATGTTGGCAGCACAAAACAGGCCTTAAAATACATATTAGGCCTGCAAAAATGTAGACAACTTTGGAGGCCCAAAAAAGGGGTTTACAGGCATCCTAGACCCACTAAAGTCCAGAAAATGTTGGCGGCCCAAAAACTGTGTCAGAGAGCTCTGAATGTCCCAAACACATTTGCAGTCTGAAAAGGGCATTAACTCGCATGCTAGACCCCTGAAATTCCCCAAAATATTTTGGCCACGAAAAATTCATCCTACACCCCTGAAAATTCAGAAAATGTTGGCAGCACAAAAAAGGCCTTAAAATACATATTAGGCCTCTAAAAATGTAGAAAACTTTGGAGGCCCAAAAAAGGGGTTTACAGGCATCCTAGACGCTCTAAAGTCCAGAAAATGTTGGTAGGCCAACAACTGTGTCAGAGAGCTCTGAATGTCCCAAAAATGTTTGCAGCCTGAAAAGGGCATTAACCCACATCCTAAACCCCTGAAATTCCCAAAAACATTTTTGGCCCGAAAAATGCATCCTACACCCCTGAAAGTTCCGGAAATGTTGGCAGCCCCAAAAAGGCCTTAAAATGCATCTTATTCCTGCAAAAATCTTGATAACTTTGGAGGCCCAAAAAAGAGGCCTTTTTGAAAGTATTCTAAGAACACTGGTAATGTCCGCGGACATTAAAAGTTTCCATAGGCCATAGTTGAAATGTTTTACTCTATGGGTGTGATATGCTGCGGTGGAGATGGAGACGGGTGCAGCATCATCATCGTCATCTAGACCCCATAAAGTCCAGAAAATGTTGGTGACCCGAAAACAGTGTCAGAGAGCTCTGAATGTCCCAAAAATAGTTGCAGCCTGAAAAGGGCATTAATTCGCATCCTGGCCCCCTGAAATTCCCCAAAATATTTTTGGCCCGAAAAATGCATCCTACATCCCTGAAGTTCAGAAAATGTTGGCAGCACAAAACAGGCCTTAAAATACATATTAGGCCTGCAAAAATGTAGAAAACTTTGGAGGCCCAAAAAAGGGGTTTACAGACATCCTAGACCCACTAAAGTCCAGAAAATGTTGGCGGCCCAAAAACTGTGTCAGAGAGCTCTGAATGTCCCAAAAACATTTGCAATCTGAAAAGGGCATTAACCCGCATGCTAGACCCCTGAAATTCCCCAAAATATTTTGGCCACGAAAAATTCATCCTACACCCCAGAAAATTCAGAAAATGTTGGCAGCACAAAAAAGGCCTTAAAATACATATTAGGCCTGCAAAAATGTAGAAAACTTTGGAGGCCCAAAAAAGGGGTTTACAGGCATCCTAGACCACATAAAGTCCAGAAAATGTTGGTGGCCCAAAAACTGTGTCAGAGAGCTCTGAATGGCCCAAAAACGCTTGCAGCCTGAAAAGGGCATTAACCCGCATCCTAGACCCCTGAAATTCCTAAAAACATTCATGGCCCGAAAAATGCATCCTACACCCCTGAAAGTTCAGAAAATGTTGGCAGCCCCAAAAAGGCCTTAAAATGCATCTTATTCCTGCAAAAATCTTGATAACTTTCGAGGCCCAAAAAAGGGGTTTACATCCTAGACCCCATAAAGTCCAGAAAATGTTGGTGACCCGAAAACAGTGTCAGAGAGCTCTGAATGTCCCAAAAATATTTGCAGTCTGAAAAGGACATTAACCCGCATGCTAGACCCCTGAAATTTCCCAAAATATTTTGGCCACGAAAAATTCATCCTACACCCCTGAAAATTCAGAAAATATTGGCAGCACAAAACAGGCCTTAAAATACATATTAGGCCTGCAAAAATGTAGAAAACTTTGGAGGCCCAAAAAAGGGGTTTACAGACATCCTAGACCCACTAAAGTCCAGAAAATGTTGGCGGCCCAAAAACTGTGTCAGAGAGCTCTGAATGTCCCAAAAACATTTGCAATCTGAAAAGGGCATTAACCCGCATGCTAGACCCCTGAAATTCCCCAAAATATTTTGGCCACGAAAAATTCATCCTACACCCCAGAAAATTCAGAAAATGTTGGCAGCACAAAAAAGGCCTTAAAATACATATTAGGCCTGCAAAAATGTAGAAAACTTTGGAGGCCGAAAAAAGGGGTTTACAGGCATCCTAGACCACATAAAGTCCAGAAAATGTTGGTGGCCCAAAAACTGTGTCAGAGAGCTCTGAATGGCCCAAAAACGCTTGCAGCCTGAAAAGGGCATTAACCCGCATCCTAGACCCCTGAAATTCCTAAAAACATTCATGGCCCGAAAAATGCATCCTACACCCCTGAAAGTTCAGAAAATGTTGGCAGCCCCAAAAAGGCCTTAAAATGCATCTTATTCCTGCAAAAATCTTGATAACTTTCGAGGCCCAAAAAAGGGGTTTACATCCTAGACCCCATAAAGTCCAGAAAATGTTGGTGACCCGAAAACAGTGTCAGATAGCTCTGAATGTCCCAAAAATATTTGCAGTCTGAAAAGGACATTAACCCGCATGCTAGACCCCTGAAATTTCCCAAAATATTTTGGCCACGAAAAATTCATCCTACACCCCTGAAAATTCAGAAAATATTGGCAGCACAAAAAAGGCCTTAAAATACATATTAGGCCTCCAAAAATGTAGAAAACTTTGGAGGCCCAAAAAAGGGGTTTACAGGCATCCTAGACCCCCTAAAGTCCAGAAAATGTTGGTAGGCCAAAAACTGTGTCAGAGAGCTCTGAATGTCCCAAAAACGTTTGCAGCCTGAAAAGGGCATTAACCCACATCCTAACCCCCTGAAATTCCCAAAAACATTCTTGGCCCGAAAAATGCATCCTACACCCCTGAAAGTTCAGAAAATGTTGGCAGCCCCAAAAAGGCCTTAAAATGCATCTTATTCCTGCAAAAATCTTGATAACTTTCGAGGCCCAAAAAAGGGGTTTACATCCTAGACCCCATAAAGTCCAGAAAATGTTGGTGACCTGAAAACAGTGTCAGAGAGCTCTGAATGTCCCAAAAATATTTGCAGCCTGAAAAGGGCATTAATCCGCATTCTGGCCCCCTGAAATTCCCCAAAATATTTTTGGCCCAAAAAATGCATCCTACATCCCTGAAGTTCAGAAAATGTTGGCAGCACAAAACAGGCCTTAAAATACATATTAGGCCTGCAAAAAGTAGAAAACTTTGGTTGCCCAAAAAAGGGGTTTACAGGCATCCTAGACCCCCTAAAGTCCCAGAAAATGTTGGCGGCCCAAAAAACGGTGTCAGAGAGCTCTGAATGTCCCAAAAACGTTTGCAAGCCTGAAAATGGCATTAACCCACATCCTAAACCCCTGAAATTCCCAAAAACATTTTTGGCCCGAAAAATGAATCCTACACCCCTTAAAGTTCAGAAAATATTGGCAGCCGCAAAAAGGCCTTAAAATGGATCTTATTCCTCCAAAAATCTTGATAACTTTGGAGGCCCAAAAAAGGGGTTTACATCCTAGACCCCATAAAGTCCAGAAAATGTTGGTGACCCGAAAACAGTGTCAGAGAGCTCTGAATGTCCCAAAAATATTTGCAGCCTGAAAAGGACATTAATCCGCATCCTGGCCCCCTGAAATTCCCCAAAATATTTTTGGCCCAAAAAATGCATCCTACATCCCTGAAGTTCAGAAAATGTTGGCAGCACAAAACAGGCCTTAAAATACATATTAGGCCTGCAAAAATGTAGAAAACTTTGGTTGCCCAAAAAAGGGGTTTACAGGCATCCTAGACCCCCTAAAGTCCAGAAAATGTTGGCGGCCCAAAAAACGGTGTCAGAGAGCTCTGAATGTCCCAAAAACGTTTGCAGCCTGAAAAGGGCATTAACCCACATCCTAAACCCCTGAAATTCCCAAAAACATCTTTGGCCCGAAAAATGAATCCTACACCCCTTAAAGTTCAGAAAATATTGGCAGCCGCAAAAAGGCCTTAAAATGCATCTTATTCCTCCAAAAATCTTGATAACTTTGGAGGCCCAAAAAAGGGGTTTACATCCTAGACCCCATAAAGTCCAGAAAATGTTGGTGACCCGAAAACAGTGTCAGAGAGCTCTGAATGTCCCAAAAATATTTGCAGCCTGAAAAGGGCATTAATCCGCATCCTGGCCCCTGAAATTCCCCAAAATATTTTTGGCCCGAAAAATGCATCCTACATCCCTGAAGTTCAGAAAATGTTGGCAGCACAAAACAGGCCTTAAAATACACATTAGGCCTGCAAAAATGTAGAAAACTTTGGAGGCCCAAAAAAGGGGTTTACAGGCATCCTAGACCCACTAAAGTCCAGAAAATGTTGGCGGCCCAAAAACTGTGTCAGAGAGCTCTGAATGTCCCAAACACATTTGCAGTCTGAAAAGGGCATTAACTTGCATGCTAGACCCCTGAAATTCCCCAAAATATTTTGGCCATGAAAAATTCATCCTACACCCCTGAAAATTCAGAAAATGTTGGCAACACAAAAAAAGGCCTTAAAATACATATTAGGCCTCCAAAAATGTAGAAAACTCTGGAGGCCCAAAAAAGGGGTTTACAGGCATCCTAGAACCCCTAAAGTCCAGAAAATGTTGGTAGGCCAAAAACTGTGTCAGAGAGCTCTGAATGTCCCAAAAACGTTTGCAGCCTGAAAAGGGCATTAACCCACATCCTAAACCCCTGAAATTCCCAAAAACATTTTTGGCCCGAAAAATGCATCCTACACCCCTGAAAGTTCAGAAAATGTTGGCAGCCCCGAAAAGGCCTTAAAATGCATCTTATTCCTGCAAAAATCTTGATAACTTTGGAGGCCCAAAAAAGGGGTTTACATGCTAGACCCCATAAAGTCCAGAAAATGTTGGTGACCCGAAAACAGTGTCAGAGAGCTCTGAATGTCCCAAAAATAGTTGCAGCCTGAAAAGGGCATTAATCCGCATCCTGGCCCCCTGAAATTCCCCAAAATATTTTTGGCCCGAAAAATGCATCCTACATCCCTGAAGTTCAGAAAATGTTGGCAGCACAAAACAGGCCTTAAAATACATATTAGGCCTGCAAAAATGTAGAAAACTTTGGAGGCCCAAAAAAGGGGTTTACAGGCATCCTAGACCCACTAAAGTCCAGAAAATGTTGGCGGCCCAAAAACTGTGTCAGAGAGCTCTGAATGTCCCAAAAACATTTGCAATCTGAAAAGGGCATTAACCCGCATGCTAGACCCCTGAAATTCCCCAAAATATTTTGGCCACGAAAAATTCATCCTACACCCCTGAAAATTCAGAAAATGTTGGCAGCACAAAAAAGGCCTTAAAATACATATTAGGCCTCCAAAAATGTAGAAAACTTTGGAGGCCCAAAAAAGGGGTTTACAGGCATCCTAGACCCCCTAAAGTCCAGAAAATGTTGGTAGGCCAAAAACTGTGTCAGAGAGCTCTGAATGTCCCAAAAACGTTTGCAGCCTGAAAAGGGCATTAACCCACATCCTAACCCCCTGAAATTCCCAAAAACATTCTTGGCCCGAAAAATGCATCCTACACCCCTGAAAGTTCAGAAAATGTTGGCAGCCCCAAAAAGGCCTTAAAATGCATCTTATTCCTGCAAAAATCTTGATAACTTTGGTGGCCCAAAAAAGGGGTTTACATCCTAGACCCCATAAAGTCCAGAAAATGTTGGTGACCCGAAAACAGTGTCAGAGAGCTCTGAATGTCCCAAAAATATTTGCAGCCTGAAAAGGACATTAATCCGCATCCTGGCCCCCTGAAATTCCCCAAAATATTTTTGGCCCAAAAAATGCATCCTACATCCCTGAAGTTCAGAAAATGTTGGCAGCACAAAACAGGCCTTAAAATACATATTAGGCCTGCAAAAATGTAGAAAACTTTGGTTGCCCAAAAAAGGGGTTTACAGGCATCCTAGACCCCCTAAAGTCCAGAAAATGTTGGTGGCCCAAAAAACGGTGTCAGAGAGCTCTGAATGTCCCAAAAACATTTGCAGTCTGAAAAGGGCATTAACCCGCATGCTAGACCCCTGAACTTCCCCAAAATATTTTGGCCATGAAAAATTCATCCTACACCCCTGAAAATTCAGAAAATGTTGGCAACACAAAAAAAGGCCTTAAAATACATATTAGGCCACCAAAAATGTAGAAAACTCTGGAGGCCCAAAAAAGGGGTTTACAGGCATCCTAGACCCCCTAAAGTCCAGAAAATGTTGGTAGGCCAAAAACTGTGTCAGAGAGCTCTGAATGTCCCAAAAACATTTGCAGCCTGAAAAGGGCATTAACCCACATCCTAAACCCCTGAAATTCCCAAAAACATTTTTGGCCCGAAAAATGCATCCTACACCCCTGAAAGTTCCGAAAATGTTGGCAGCCCCAAAAAGGCCTTAAAATGCATCTTATTCCTGCAAAAATCTTGATAACTTTGGAGGCCCAAAAAAGAGGCCTTTTTGAAAGTATTCTAAGAACACTGGTAATGTCCGCGGACATTAAAAGTTTCCATAGGCCATAGTTGAAATGTTTTACTCTATGGGTGTGATATGCTGCGGTGGAGATGGAGACGGGTGCAGCATCATCATCGTCATCTAGACCCCATAAAGTCCAGAAAATGTTGGTGACCCGAAAACAGTGTCAGAGAGCTCTGAATGTCCCAAAAATAGTTGCAGCCTGAAAAGGGCATTAATCCGCATCCTGGCCCCCTGAAATTCCCCAAAATATTTTTGGCCCGAAAAATGCATCCTACATCCCTGAAGTTCAGAAAATGTTGGCAGCACAAAACAGGCCTTAAAATACATATTAGGCCTGCAAAAATGTAGAAAACTTTGGAGGCCCAAAAAAGGGGTTTACAGGCATCCTAGACCCACTAAAGTCCAGAAAATGTTGGCGGCCCAAAAACTGTGTCAGAGAGCTCTGAATGTCCCAAAAACATTTGCAATCTGAAAAGGGCATTAACCCGCATGCTAGACCCCTGAAATTCCCCAAAATATTTTGGCCACGAAAAATTCATCCTACACCCCTGAAAATTCAGAAAATGTTGGCAGCACAAAAAAGGCCTTAAAATACATATTAGGCCTGCAAAAATGTAGAAAACTTTGGAGGCCCAAAAAAGGGGTTTACAGGCATCCTAGACCACATAAAGTCCAGAAAATGTTGGTGGCCCAAAAACTGTGTCAGAGAGCTCTGAATGGCCCAAAAACGCTTGCAGCCTGAAAAGGGCATTAACCCGCATCCTAGACCCCTGAAATTCCTAAAAACATTCATGGCCCGAAAAATGCATCCTACACCCCTTAAAGTTCAGAAACTGTTGGCAGCCCAAAAAATGCCTTAAAATGCATCTTATTTCTGCAAATATCTTTAAAACTTTGGCGGCCCAAAAAAGGGTTTTGCAGGCATCCTAGACCCCATAAAGTCCAGAAAATGTTGGTGACCCGAAAACAGTGTCAGAGAGCTCTGAATGTCCCAAAAATATTTGCAGTCTGAAAAGGGCATTAACCCGCATGCTAGACCCCTGAAATTTCCCAAAATATTTTGGCCACGAAAAATTCATCCTACACCCCTGAAAATTCAGAAAATATTGGCAGCACAAAAAAGGCCTTAAAATACATATTAGGCCTCCAAAAATGTAGAAAACTTTGGAGGCCCAAAAAAGGGGTTTACAGGCATCCTAGACCCCCTATAGTCCAGAAAATGTTGGTAAGCCAAAAACTGTGTCAGAGAGCTCTGAATGTCCCAAATACGTTTGCAGCCTGAAAAGGGCATTAACCCACATCCTAAACCCCTGAAATTCCCAAAAACATTTTTGGCCCGAAAAATGAATCCTACACCCCTTAAAGTTCAGAAAATATTGGCAGCCGCAAAAAGGCCTTAAAATGCATCTTATTCCTGCAAAAATCTTGATAGCTTTGGAGGCCCAAAAAAGGGGTTTACATCCTAGACCCCATAAAGTCCAGAAAATGTTGGTGACCCGAAAACAGTGTCAGAGAGCTCTGAATGTCCCAAAAATATTTGCATCTGAAAAGGGCATTAATCCGCATCCTGGCCCCCTGAAATTCCCCAAAATATTTTGGCCCGAAAAATGCATCCTACATCCCTGAAGTTCAGAAAATGTTGGCAGCACAAAACAGGCCTTAAAATACATATTAGGCCTGCAAAAATGTAGACAACTTTGGAGGCCCAAAAAAGGGGTTTACAGGCATCCTAGACCCACTAAAGTCCAGAAAATGTTGGCGGCCCAAAAACTGTGTCAGAGAGCTCTGAATGTCCCAAACACATTTGCAGTCTGAAAAGGGCATTAACTCGCATGCTAGACCCCTGAAATTCCCCAAAATATTTTGGCCACGAAAAATTCATCCTACACCCCTGAAAATTCAGAAAATGTTGGCAGCACAAAAAAGGCCTTAAAATACATATTAGGCCTCTAAAAATGTAGAAAACTTTGGAGGCCCAAAAAAGGGGTTTACAGGCATCCTAGACGCTCTAAAGTCCAGAAAATGTTGGTAGGCCAACAACTGTGTCAGAGAGCTCTGAATGTCCCAAAAATGTTTGCAGCCTGAAAAGGGCATTAACCCACATCCTAAACCCCTGAAATTCCCAAAAACATTTTTGGCCCGAAAAATGCATCCTACACCCCTGAAAGTTCCGAAAATGTTGGCAGCCCCAAAAAGGCCTTAAAATGCATCTTATTCCTGCAAAAATCTTGATAACTTTGGAGGCCCAAAAAAGAGGCCTTTTTGAAAGTATTCTAAGAACACTGGTAATGTCCGCGGACATTAAAAGTTTCCATAGGCCATAGTTGAAATGTTTTACTCTATGGGTGTGATATGCTGCGGTGGAGATGGAGACGGGTGCAGCATCATCATCGTCATCTAGACCCCATAAAGTCCAGAAAATGTTGGTGACCCGAAAACAGTGTCAGAGAGCTCTGAATGTCCCAAAAATAGTTGCAGCCTGAAAAGGGCATTAATTCGCATCCTGGCCCCCTGAAATTCCCCAAAATATTTTTGGCCCGAAAAATGCATCCTACATCCCTGAAGTTCAGAAAATGTTGGCAGCACAAAACAGGCCTTAAAATACATATTAGGCCTGCAAAAATGTAGAAAACTTTGGAGGCCCAAAAAAGGGGTTTACAGACATCCTAGACCCACTAAAGTCCAGAAAATGTTGGCGGCCCAAAAACTGTGTCAGAGAGCTCTGAATGTCCCAAAAACATTTGCAATCTGAAAAGGGCATTAACCCGCATGCTAGACCCCTGAAATTCCCCAAAATATTTTGGCCACGAAAAATTCATCCTACACCCCAGAAAATTCAGAAAATGTTGGCAGCACAAAAAAGGCCTTAAAATACATATTAGGCCTGCAAAAATGTAGAAAACTTTGGAGGCCCAAAAAAGGGGTTTACAGGCATCCTAGACCACATAAAGTCCAGAAAATGTTGGTGGCCCAAAAACTGTGTCAGAGAGCTCTGAATGGCCCAAAAACGCTTGCAGCCTGAAAAGGGCATTAACCCGCATCCTAAACCCCTGAAATTCCTAAAAACATTCATGGCCCGAAAAATGCATCCTACACCCCTGAAAGTTCAGAAAATGTTGGCAGCCCCAAAAAGGCCTTAAAATGCATCTTATTCCTGCAAAAATCTTGATAACTTTCGAGGCCCAAAAAAGGGGTTTACATCCTAGACCCCATAAAGTCCAGAAAATGTTGGTGACCCGAAAACAGTGTCAGAGAGCTCTGAATGTCCCAAAAATATTTGCAGTCTGAAAAGGACATTAACCCGCATGCTAGACCCCTGAAATTTCCCAAAATATTTTGGCCACGAAAAATTCATCCTACACCCCTGAAAATTCAGAAAATATTGGCAGCACAAAACAGGCCTTAAAATACATATTAGGCCTGCAAAAATGTAGAAAACTTTGGAGGCCCAAAAAAGGGGTTTACAGACATCCTAGACCCACTAAAGTCCAGAAAATGTTGGCGGCCCAAAAACTGTGTCAGAGAGCTCTGAATGTCCCAAAAACATTTGCAATCTGAAAAGGGCATTAACCCGCATGCTAGACCCCTGAAATTCCCCAAAATATTTTGGCCACGAAAAATTCATCCTACACCCCAGAAAATTCAGAAAATGTTGGCAGCACAAAAAAGGCCTTAAAATACATATTAGGCCTGCAAAAATGTAGAAAACTTTGGAGGCCGAAAAAAGGGGTTTACAGGCATCCTAGACCACATAAAGTCCAGAAAATGTTGGTGGCCCAAAAACTGTGTCAGAGAGCTCTGAATGGCCCAAAAACGCTTGCAGCCTGAAAAGGGCATTAACCCGCATCCTAGACCCCTGAAATTCCTAAAAACATTCATGGCCCGAAAAATGCATCCTACACCCCTGAAAGTTCAGAAAATGTTGGCAGCCCCAAAAAGGCCTTAAAATGCATCTTATTCCTGCAAAAATCTTGATAACTTTCGAGGCCCAAAAAAGGGGTTTACATCCTAGACCCCATAAAGTCCAGAAAATGTTGGTGACCCGAAAACAGTGTCAGATAGCTCTGAATGTCCCAAAAATATTTGCAGTCTGAAAAGGACATTAACCCGCATGCTAGACCCCTGAAATTTCCCAAAATATTTTGGCCACGAAAAATTCATCCTACACCCCTGAAAATTCAGAAAATATTGGCAGCACAAAAAAGGCCTTAAAATACATATTAGGCCTCCAAAAATGTAGAAAACTTTGGAGGCCCAAAAAAGGGGTTTACAGGCATCCTAGACCCCCTAAAGTCCAGAAAATGTTGGTAGGCCAAAAACTGTGTCAGAGAGCTCTGAATGTCCCAAAAACGTTTGCAGCCTGAAAAGGGCATTAACCCACATCCTAACCCCCTGAAATTCCCAAAAACATTCTTGGCCCGAAAAATGCATCCTACACCCCTGAAAGTTCAGAAAATGTTGGCAGCCCCAAAAAGGCCTTAAAATGCATCTTATTCCTGCAAAAATCTTGATAACTTTCGAGGCCCAAAAAAGGGGTTTACATCCTAGACCCCATAAAGTCCAGAAAATGTTGGTGACCTGAAAACAGTGTCAGAGAGCTCTGAATGTCCCAAAAATATTTGCAGCCTGAAAAGGGCATTAATCCGCACCCTGGCCCCCTGAAATTCCCCAAAATATTTTTGGCCCAAAAAATGCATCCTACATCCCTGAAGTTCAGAAAATGTTGGCAGCACAAAACAGGCCTTAAAATACATATTAGGCCTGCAAAAATGTAGAAAACTTTGGTTGCCCAAAAAAGGGGTTTACAGGCATCCTAGACCCCCTAAAGTCCAGAAAATGTTGGCGGCCCAAAAAACGGTGTCAGAGAGCTCTGAATGTCCCAAAAACGTTTGCAGCCTGAAAATGGCATTAACCCACATCCTAAACCCCTGAAATTCCCAAAAACATTTTTGGCCCGAAAAATGAATCCTACACCCCTTAAAGTTCAGAAAATATTGGCAGCCGCAAAAAGGCCTTAAAATGCATCTTATTCCTCCAAAAATCTTGATAACTTTGGAGGCCCAAAAAAGGGGTTTACATCCTAGACCCCATAAAGTCCAGAAAATGTTGGTGACCCGAAAACAGTGTCAGAGAGCTCTGAATGTCCCAAAAATATTTGCAGCCTGAAAAGGACATTAATCCGCATCCTGGCCCCCTGAAATTCCCCAAAATATTTTTGGCCCAAAAAATGCATCCTACATCCCTGAAGTTCAGAAAATGTTGGCAGCAAAAAACAGGCCTTAAAATACATATTAGGCCTGCAAAAATGTAGAAAACTTTGGTTGCCCAAAAAAGGGGTTTACAGGCATCCTAGACCCCCTAAAGTCCAGAAAATGTTGGCGGCCCAAAAAACGGTGTCAGAGAGCTCTGAATGTCCCAAAAACGTTTGCAGCCTGAAAAGGGCATTAACCCACATCCTAAACCCCTGAAATTCCCAAAAACATTTTTGGCCCGAAAAATGAATCCTACACCCCTTAAAGTTCAGAAAATATTGGCAGCCGCAAAAAGGCCTTAAAATGCATCTTATTCCTCCAAAAATCTTGATAACTTTGGAGGCCCAAAAAAGGGGTTTACATCCTAGACCCCATAAAGTCCAGAAAATGTTGGTGACCCGAAAACAGTGTCAGAGAGCTCTGAATGTCCCAAAAATATTTGCTGCCTGAAAAGGGCATTAATCCGCATCCTGGCCCCCTGAAATTCCCCAAAATATTTTTGCCCCGAAAAATGCATCCTACATCCCTGAAGTTCAGAAAATGTTGGCAGCACAAAACAGGCCTTAAAATACACATTAGGCCTGCAAAAATGTAGAAAAATTTGGAGGCCCAAAAAAGGGGTTTACAGGCATCCTAGACCCCCTAAAGTCCAGAAAATGTTGGCGGCCCAAAAACTGTGTCAGAGAGTTCTGAATGTCCCAAAAACATTTGCAGTCTGAAAAGGGCATTAACCCGCATGCTAGACCCCTGAACTTCCCCAAAATATTTTGGCCATGAAAAATTCATCCTACACCCCTGAAAATTCAGAAAATGTTGGCAACACAAAAAAAGGCCTTAAAATACATATTAGGCCTCCAAAAATGTAGAAAACTCTGGAGGCCCAAAAAAGGGGTTTACAGGCATCCTAGAACCCCTAAAGTCCAGAAAATGTTGGTAGGCCAAAAACTGTGTCAGAGAGCTCTGAATGTCCCAAAAACGTTTGCAGCCTGAAAAGGGCATTAACCCACATCCTAAACCCCTGAAATTCCCAAAAACATTTTTGGCCCGAAAAATGCATCCTACACACCTGAAAGTTCCGAAAATGTTGGCAGCCCCAAAAAGGCCTTAAAATGCATCTTATTCCTGCAAAAATCTTGATAACTTTGGAGACCCAAAAAAGGGGCCTTTTTGAAAGTATTCTAAGAACACTGGTAATGTCCGCGGACATTAAAAGTTTCCATAGGCCATAGTTGAAATGTTTTACTCTATGGGTGTGATATGCTGCGGTGGAGATGGAGACGGGTGCAGCATCATCATCGTCATCTAGACCCCATAAAGTCCAGAAAATGTTGGTGACCCGAAAACAGTGTCAGAGAGCTCTGAATGTCCCAAAAATATTTGCAGCCTGAAAAGGGCATTAATCCGCATCCTGGTCCCCTGAAATTCCCCAAAATATTTTTGGCCCAAAAAATGCATCCTACATCCCTGAAGTTCACAAAATGTTGGCAGCACAAAACAGGCCTTAAAATACATATTAGGCCTGCAAAAATGTAGAAAACTTTGAAGGCCCAAAAAAGGGGTTTACAGGCATCCTAGACCCCCTAAAGTCCAGAAAATGTTGGCAGCCCAAAAACTGTATCAGAGAGCTCTGAATGTCCCAAAAACATTTGCAGTCTGAAAAGGGCATTAACCCGCATGCTAGACCCCTGAAATTTCCCAAAATATTTTGGCCACGAAAAATTCATCCTACACCCCTGAAAATTCAGAAAATGTTGGCAGCACAAAAAGGGCCTTAAAATACATATTAGGCATCCAAAAATGTAGAAAACTTTGGAGGCCCAAAAAAGGGGTTTACAGGCATCCTTGACCCCCTAAAGTCCAGAAAATGATGGTGGCACAAAAACTGTGTCAGAGAGCTCTGAATGGCCCAAAAACGCTTGCAGCCTGAAAAGGGCATTAACCCGCATCCTAAACCCCTGAATTTCCCAAAAACATTTTTGGCCCGAAAAATGCATCCTACACCCCTGAAAGTTCAGAAAATGTTGGCAGCCCCGAAAAGGCCTTAAAATGCATCTTATTCCTGCAAAAATCTTGATAACTTTGGAGGCCCAAAAAAGGGGTTTACATGCTAGACCCCATAAAGTCCAGAAAATGTTGGTGACCCGAAAACAGTGTCAGAGAGCTCTGAATGTCCCAAAAATAGTTGCAGCCTGAAAAGGGCATTAATCCGCATCCTGGCCCCCTGAAATTCCCCAAAATATTTTTGTGCGAAAAATGCATCCTACATCCCTGAAGTTCAGAAAATGTTGGCAGCACAAAACAGGCCTTAAAATACATATTAGGCCTGCAAAAATGTAGAAAACTTTGGAGGCCCAAAAAAGGGGTTTACAGGCATCCTAGACCCACTAAAGTCCAGAAAATGTTTGCGGCCCAAAAACTGTGTCAGAGATCTCTGAATGTCCCAAAAACATTTGCAATCTGAAAAGGGCATTAACCCGCATGCTAGACCCCTGAAATTCCCCAAAATATTTTGGCCACGAAAAATTCATCCTACACCCCTGAAAATTCAGAAAATGTTGGCAGCACAAAAAAGGCCTTAAAATACATATTAGGCCTGCAAAAATGTAGAAAACTTTGGAGGCCCAAAAAAGGGGTTTACAGGCATCCTAGACCACATAAAGTCCAGAAAATGTTGGTGGCCCAAAAACTGTGTCAGAGAGCTCTGAATGGCCCAAAAACGCTTGCAGCCTGAAAAGGGCATTAACCCGCATCCTAGACCCCTGAAATTCCTAAAAACATTCATGGCCCGAAAAATGCATCCTACACCCCTTAAAGTTCAGAAACTGTTGGCAGCCCAAAAATAAAATGCATCTTATTTCTGCAAATATCTTTAAAACTTTGGAGGCCCAAAAAAGGGTTTTGCAGGCATCCTAGACCCCATAAAGTCCCAGAAAATGTTGGTGACCCGAAAACAGTGTCAGAGAGCTCTGAATGTCCCAAAAATATTTGCAGTCTGAAAAGGGCATTAACCCGCATGCTAGACCCCTGAAATTTCCCAAAATATTTTGGCCACGAAAAATTCATCCTACACCCCTGAAAATTCAGAAAATATTGGCAGCACAAAAAAAGGCCTTAAAAATACATATTAGGCCTCCAAAAATGTAGAAAACTTTGGAGGCCCAAAAAAGGGGTTTACAGGCATCCTAGACCCCCTATAGTCCAGAAAATGTTGGTAAGCCAAAAACTGTGTCAGAGAGCTCTGAATGTCCCAAATACGTTTGCAGCCTGAAAAGGGCATTAACCCACATCCTAAACCCCTGAAATTCCCAAAAACATTTTTGGCCCGAAAAATGAATCCTACACCCCTTAAAGTTCAGAAAATATTGGCAGCCGCAAAAAGGCCTTAAAATGCATCTTATTCCTGCAAAAATCTTGATAGCTTTGGAGGCCCAAAAAAGGGGTTTACATCCTAGACCCCATAAAGTCCAGAAAATGTTGGTGACCCGAAAACAGTGTCAGAGAGCTCTGAATGTCCCAAAAATATTTGCATCTGAAAAGGGCATTAATCCGCATCCTGGCCCCCTGAAATTCCCCAAAATATTTTGGCCCCGAAAAATGCATCCTACATCCCTGAAGTTCAGAAAATGTTGGCAGCACAAAACAGGCCTTAAAATACATATTAGGCCTGCAAAAATGTAGACAACTTTGGAGGCCCAAAAAAGGGGTTTACAGGCATCCTAGACCCACTAAAGTCCAGAAAATGTTGGCGGCCCAAAAACTGTGTCAGAGAGCTCTGAATGTCCCAAACACATTTGCAGTCTGAAAAGGGCATTAACTCGCATGCTAGACCCCTGAAAATTCCCCAAAATATTTTGGCCACGAAAAATTCATCCTACACCCCTGAAAATTCAGAAAATGTTGGCAGCACAAAAAAGGCCTTAAAAATACATATTAGGCCTCTAAAAATGTAGAAAACTTTGGAGGCCCAAAAAAGGGGTTTACAGGCATCCTAGACGCTCTAAAGTCCAGAAAATGTTGGTAGGCCAACAACTGTGTCAGAGAGCTCTGAATGTCCCAAAAATGTTTGCAGCCTGAAAAGGGCATTAACCCACATCCTAAACCCCTGAAATTCCCAAAAACATTTTTGGCCCGAAAAATGCATCCTACACCCCTGAAAGTTCCGGAAATGTTGGCAGCCCCAAAAAGGCCTTAAAATGCATCTTATTCCTGCAAAAATCTTGATAACTTTGGAGGCCCAAAAAAGAGGCCTTTTTGAAAGTATTCTAAGAACACTGGTAATGTCCGCGGACATTAAAAGTTTCCATAGGCCATAGTTGAAATGTTTTACTCTATGGGTGTGATATGCTGCGGTGGAGATGGAGACGGGTGCAGCATCATCATCGTCATCTAGACCCCATAAAGTCCAGAAAATGTTGGTGACCCGAAAACAGTGTCAGAGAGCTCTGAATGTCCCAAAAATAGTTGCAGCCTGAAAAGGGCATTAATTCGCATCCTGGCCCCCTGAAATTCCCCAAAATATTTTTGGCCCGAAAAATGCATCCTACATCCCTGAAGTTCAGAAAATGTTGGCAGCACAAAACAGGCCTTAAAATACATATTAGGCCTGCAAAAATGTAGAAAACTTTGGAGGCCCAAAAAAGGGGTTTACAGACATCCTAGACCCACTAAAGTCCAGAAAATGTTGGTGGCCCAAAAACTGTGTCAGAGAGCTCTGAATGTCCCAAAAACATTTGCAATCTGAAAAGGGCATTAACCCGCATGCTAGACCCCTGAAATTCCCCAAAATATTTTGGCCACGAAAAATTCATCCTACACCCCAGAAAATTCAGAAAATGTTGGCAGCACAAAAAAGGCCTTAAAATACATATTAGGCCTGCAAAAATGTAGAAAACTTTGGAGGCCCAAAAAAGGGGTTTACAGGCATCCTAGACCACATAAAGTCCAGAAAATGTTGGTGGCCCAAAAACTGTGTCAGAGAGCTCTGAATGGCCCAAAAACGCTTGCAGCCTGAAAAGGGCATTAACCCGCATCCTAGACCCCTGAAATTCCTAAAAACATTCATGGCCCGAAAAATGCATCCTACACCCCTGAAAGTTCAGAAAATGTTGGCAGCCCCAAAAAGGCCTTAAAATGCATCTTATTCCTGCAAAAATCTTGATAACTTTCGAGGCCCAAAAAAGGGGTTTACATCCTAGACCCCATAAAGTCCAGAAAATGTTGGTGACCCGAAAACAGTGTCAGAGAGCTCTGAATGTCCCAAAAATATTTGCAGTCTGAAAAGGACATTAACCCGCATGCTAGACCCCTGAAATTTCCCAAAATATTTTGGCCACGAAAAATTCATCCTACACCCCTGAAAATTCAGAAAATATTGGCAGCACAAAACAGGCCTTAAAATACATATTAGGCCTGCAAAAATGTAGAAAACTTTGGAGGCCCAAAAAAGGGGTTTACAGACATCCTAGACCCACTAAAGTCCAGAAAATGTTGGCGGCCCAAAAACTGTGTCAGAGAGCTCTGAATGTCCCAAAAACATTTGCAATCTGAAAAGGGCATTAACCCGCATGCTAGACCCCTGAAATTCCCCAAAATATTTTGGCCACGAAAAATTCATCCTACACCCCAGAAAATTCAGAAAATGTTGGCAGCACAAAAAAGGCCTTAAAATACATATTAGGCCTGCAAAAATGTAGAAAACTTTGGAGGCCGAAAAAAGGGGTTTACAGGCATCCTAGACCACATAAAGTCCAGAAAATGTTGGTGGCCCAAAAACTGTGTCAGAGAGCTCTGAATGGCCCAAAAACGCTTGCAGCCTGAAAAGGGCATTAACCCGCATCCTAGACCCCTGAAATTCCTAAAAACATTCATGGCCCGAAAAATGCATCCTACACCCCTGAAAGTTCAGAAAATGTTGGCAGCCCCAAAAAGGCCTTAAAATGCATCTTATTCCTGCAAAAATCTTGATAACTTTCGAGGCCCAAAAAAGGGGTTTACATCCTAGACCCCATAAAGTCCAGAAAATGTTGGTGACCCGAAAACAGTGTCAGATAGCTCTGAATGTCCCAAAAATATTTGCAGTCTGAAAAGGACATTAACCCGCATGCTAGACCCCTGAAATTTCCCAAAATATTTTGGCCACGAAAAATTCATCCTACACCCCTGAAAATTCAGAAAATATTGGCAGCACAAAAAAGGCCTTAAAATACATATTAGGCCTCCAAAAATGTAGAAAACTTTGGAGGCCCAAAAAAGGGGTTTACAGGCATCCTAGACCCCCTAAAGTCCAGAAAATGTTGGTAGGCCAAAAACTGTGTCAGAGAGCTCTGAATGTCCCAAAAACGTTTGCAGCCTGAAAAGGGCATTAACCCACATCCTAACCCCCTGAAATTCCCAAAAACATTCTTGGCCCGAAAAATGCATCCTACACCCCTGAAAGTTCAGAAAATGTTGGCAGCCCCAAAAAGGCCTTAAAATGCATCTTATTCCTGCAAAAATCTTGATAACTTTCGAGGCCCAAAAAAGGGGTTTACATCCTAGACCCCATAAAGTCCAGAAAATGTTGGTGACCTGAAAACAGTGTCAGAGAGCTCTGAATGTCCCAAAAATATTTGCAGCCTGAAAAGGGCATTAATCCGCATTCTGGCCCCCTGAAATTCCCCAAAATATTTTTGGCCCAAAAAATGCATCCTACATCCCTGAAGTTCAGAAAATGTTGGCAGCACAAAACAGGCCTTAAAATACATATTAGGCCTGCAAAAATGTAGAAAACTTTGGTTGCCCAAAAAAGGGGTTTACAGGCATCCTAGACCCCCTAAAGTCCAGAAAATGTTGGCGGCCCAAAAAACGGTGTCAGAGAGCTCTGAATGTCCCAAAAACGTTTGCAGCCTGAAAATGGCATTAACCCACATCCTAAACCCCTGAAATTCCCAAAAACATTTTTGGCCCGAAAAATGAATCCTACACCCCTTAAAGTTCAGAAAATATTGGCAGCCGCAAAAAGGCCTTAAAATGGATCTTATTCCTCCAAAAATCTTGATAACTTTGGAGGCCCAAAAAAGGGGTTTACATCCTAGACCCCATAAAGTCCAGAAAATGTTGGTGACCCGAAAACAGTGTCAGAGAGCTCTGAATGTCCCAAAAATATTTGCAGCCTGAAAAGGACATTAATCCGCATCCTGGCCCCCTGAAATTCCCCAAAATATTTTTGGCCCAAAAAATGCATCCTACATCCCTGAAGTTCAGAAAATGTTGGCAGCACAAAACAGGCCTTAAAATACATATTAGGCCTGCAAAAATGTAGAAAACTTTGGTTGCCCAAAAAAGGGGTTTACAGGCATCCTAGACCCCCTAAAGTCCAGAAAATGTTGGCGGCCCAAAAAACGGTGTCAGAGAGCTCTGAATGTCCCAAAAACGTTTGCAGCCTGAAAAGGGCATTAACCCACATCCTAAACCCCTGAAATTCCCAAAAACATCTTTGGCCCGAAAAATGAATCCTACACCCCTTAAAGTTCAGAAAATATTGGCAGCCGCAAAAAGGCCTTAAAATGCATCTTATTCCTCCAAAAATCTTGATAACTTTGGAGGCCCAAAAAAGGGGTTTACATCCTAGACCCCATAAAGTCCAGAAAATGTTGGTGACCCGAAAACAGTGTCAGAGAGCTCTGAATGTCCCAAAAATATTTGCAGCCTGAAAAGGGCATTAATCCGCATCCTGGCCCCCTGAAATTCCCCAAAATATTTTTGGCCCGAAAAATGCATCCTACATCCCTGAAGTTCAGAAAATGTTGGCAGCACAAAACAGGCCTTAAAATACACATTAGGCCTGCAAAAATGTAGAAAACTTTGGAGGCCCAAAAAAGGGGTTTACAGGCATCCTAGACCCACTAAAGTCCAGAAAATGTTGGCGGCCCAAAAACTGTGTCAGAGAGCTCTGAATGTCCCAAACACATTTGCAGTCTGAAAAGGGCATTAACTTGCATGCTAGACCCCTGAAATTCCCCAAAATATTTTGGCCATGAAAAATTCATCCTACACCCCTGAAAATTCAGAAAATGTTGGCAACACAAAAAAAGGCCTTAAAATACATATTAGGCCTCCAAAAATGTAGAAAACTCTGGAGGCCCAAAAAAGGGGTTTACAGGCATCCTAGAACCCCTAAAGTCCAGAAAATGTTGGTAGGCCAAAAACTGTGTCAGAGAGCTCTGAATGTCCCAAAAACGTTTGCAGCCTGAAAAGGGCATTAACCCACATCCTAAACCCCTGAAATTCCCAAAAACATTTTTGGCCCGAAAAATGCATCCTACACCCCTGAAAGTTCAGAAAATGTTGGCAGCCCCGAAAAGGCCTTAAAATGCATCTTATTCCTGCAAAAATCTTGATAACTTTGGAGGCCCAAAAAAGGGGTTTACATGCTAGACCCCATAAAGTCCAGAAAATGTTGGTGACCCGAAAACAGTGTCAGAGAGCTCTGAATGTCCCAAAAATAGTTGCAGCCTGAAAAGGGCATTAATCCGCATCCTGGCCCCCTGAAATTCCCCAAAATATTTTTGGCCCGAAAAATGCATCCTACATCCCTGAAGTTCAGGAAATGTTGGCAGCACAAAACAGGCCTTAAAATACATATTAGGCCTGCAAAAATGTAGAAAACTTTGGAGGCCCAAAAAAGGGGTTTACAGGCATCCTAGACCCACTAAAGTCCAGAAAATGTTGGCGGCCCAAAAACTGTGTCAGAGAGCTCTGAATGTCCCAAAAACATTTGCAATCTGAAAAGGGCATTAACCTGCATGCTAGACCCCTGAAATTCCCCAAAATATTTTGGCCACGAAAAATTCATCCTACACCCCTGAAAATTCAGAAAATGTTGGCAGCACAAAAAAGGCCTTAAAATACATATTAGGCCTCCAAAAATGTAGAAAACTTTGGAGGCCCAAAAAAGGGGTTTACAGGCATCCTAGACCCCCTAAAGTCCAGAAAATGTTGGTAGGCCAAAAACTGTGTCAGAGAGCTCTGAATGTCCCAAAAACGTTTGCAGCCTGAAAAGGGCATTAACCCACATCCTAACCCCCTGAAATTCCCAAAAACATTCTTGGCCCGAAAAATGCATCCTACACCCCTGAAAGTTCAGAAAATGTTGGCAGCCCCAAAAAGGCCTTAAAATGCATCTTATTCCTGCAAAAATCTTGATAACTTTGGTGGCCCAAAAAAGGGGTTTACATCCTAGACCCCATAAAGTCCAGAAAATGTTGGTGACCCGAAAACAGTGTCAGAGAGCTCTGAATGTCCCAAAAATATTTGCAGCCTGAAAAGGACATTAATCCGCATCCTGGCCCCCTGAAATTCCCCAAAATATTTTTGGCCCAAAAAATGCATCCTACATCCCTGAAGTTCAGAAAATGTTGGCAGCACAAAACAGGCCTTAAAATACATATTAGGCCTGCAAAAATGTAGAAAACTTTGGTTGCCCAAAAAAGGGGTTTACAGGCATCCTAGACCCCCTAAAGTCCAGAAAATGTTGGTGGCCCAAAAAACGGTGTCAGAGAGCTCTGAATGTCCCAAAAACATTTGCAGTCTGAAAAGGGCATTAACCCGCATGCTAGACCCCTGAACTTCCCCAAAATATTTTGGCCATGAAAAATTCATCCTACACCCCTGAAAATTCAGAAAATGTTGGCAACACAAAAAAAGGCCTTAAAATACATATTAGGCCACCAAAAATGTAGAAAACTCTGGAGGCCCAAAAAAGGGGTTTACAGGCATCCTAGACCCCCTTAAGTCCAGAAAATGTTGGTAGGCCAAAAACTGTGTCAGAGAGCTCTGAATGTCCCAAAAACATTTGCAGCCTGAAAAGGGCATTAACCCACATCCTAAACCCCTGAAATTCCCAAAAACATTTTTGGCCCGAAAAATGCATCCTACACCCCTGAAAGTTCCGAAAATGTTGGCAGCCCCAAAAAGGCCTTAAAATGCATCTTATTCCTGCAAAAATCTTGATAACTTTGGAGGCCCAAAAAAGAGGCCTTTTTGAAAGTATTCTAAGAACACTGGTAATGTCCGCGGACATTAAAAGTTTCCATAGGCCATAGTTGAAATGTTTTACTCTATGGGTGTGATATGCTGCGGTGGAGATGGAGACGGGTGCAGCATCATCATCGTCATCTAGACCCCATAAAGTCCAGAAAATGTTGGTGACCCGAAAACAGTGTCAGAGAGCTCTGAATGTCCCAAAAATAGTTGCAGCCTGAAAAGGGCATTAATCCGCATCCTGGCCCCCTGAAATTCCCCAAAATATTTTTGGCCCGAAAAATGCATCCTACATCCCTGAAGTTCAGAAAATGTTGGCAGCACAAAACAGGCCTTAAAATACATATTAGGCCTGCAAAAATGTAGAAAACTTTGGAGGCCCAAAAAAGGGGTTTACAGGCATCCTAGACCCACTAAAGTCCAGAAAATGTTGGCGGCCCAAAAACTGTGTCAGAGAGCTCTGAATGTCCCAAAAACATTTGCAATCTGAAAAGGGCATTAACCCGCATGCTAGACCCCTGAAATTCCCCAAAATATTTTGGCCACGAAAAATTCATCCTACACCCCTGAAAATTCAGAAAATGTTGGCAGCACAAAAAAGGCCTTAAAATACATATTAGGCCTGCAAAAATGTAGAAAACTTTGGAGGCCCAAAAAAGGGGTTTACAGGCATCCTAGACCACATAAAGTCCAGAAAATGTTGGTGGCCCAAAAACTGTGTCAGAGAGCTCTGAATGGCCCAAAAACGCTTGCAGCCTGAAAAGGGCATTAACCCGCATCCTAGACCCCTGAAATTCCTAAAAACATTCATGGCCCGAAAAATGCATCCTACACCCCTTAAAGTTCAGAAACTGTTGGCAGCCCAAAAAATGCCTTAAAATGCATCTTATTTCTGCAAATATCTTTAAAACTTTGGCGGCCCAAAAAAGGGTTTTGCAGGCATCCTAGACCCCATAAAGTCCAGAAAATGTTGGTGACCCGAAAACAGTGTCAGAGAGCTCTGAATGTCCCAAAAATATTTGCAGTCTGAAAAGGGCATTAACCCGCATGCTAGACCCCTGAAATTTCCCAAAATATTTTGGCCACGAAAAATTCATCCTACACCCCTGAAAATTCAGAAAATATTGGCAGCACAAAAAAGGCCTTAAAATACATATTAGGCCTCCAAAAATGTAGAAAACTTTGGAGGCCCAAAAAAGGGGTTTACAGGCATCCTAGACCCCCTATAGTCCAGAAAATGTTGGTAAGCCAAAAACTGTGTCAGAGAGCTCTGAATGTCCCAAATACGTTTGCAGCCTGAAAAGGGCATTAACCCACATCCTAAACCCCTGAAATTCCCAAAAACATTTTTGGCCCGAAAAATGAATCCTACACCCCTTAAAGTTCAGAAAATATTGGCAGCCGCAAAAAGGCCTTAAAATGCATCTTATTCCTGCAAAAATCTTGATAGCTTTGGAGGCCCAAAAAAGGGGTTTACATCCTAGACCCCATAAAGTCCAGAAAATGTTGGTGACCCGAAAACAGTGTCAGAGAGCTCTGAATGTCCCAAAAATATTTGCATCTGAAAAGGGCATTAATCCGCATCCTGGCCCCCTGAAATTCCCCAAAATATTTTGGCCCGAAAAATGCATCCTACATCCCTGAAGTTCAGAAAATGTTGGCAGCACAAAACAGGCCTTAAAATACATATTAGGCCTGCAAAAATGTAGACAACTTTGGAGGCCCAAAAAAGGGGTTTACAGGCATCCTAGACCCACTAAAGTCCAGAAAATGTTGGCGGCCCAAAAACTGTGTCAGAGAGCTCTGAATGTCCCAAACACATTTGCAGTCTGAAAAGGGCATTAACTCGCATGCTAGACCCCTGAAATTCCCCAAAATATTTTGGCCACGAAAAATTCATCCTACACCCCTGAAAATTCAGAAAATGTTGGCAGCACAAAAAAGGCCTTAAAATACATATTAGGCCTCTAAAAATGTAGAAAACTTTGGAGGCCCAAAAAAGGGGTTTACAGGCATCCTAGACGCTCTAAAGTCCAGAAAATGTTGGTAGGCCAACAACTGTGTCAGAGAGCTCTGAATGTCCCAAAAATGTTTGCAGCCTGAAAAGGGCATTAACCCACATCCTAAACCCCTGAAATTCCCAAAAACATTTTTGGCCCGAAAAATGCATCCTACACCCCTGAAAGTTCCGAAAATGTTGGCAGCCCCAAAAAGGCCTTAAAATGCATCTTATTCCTGCAAAAATCTTGATAACTTTGGAGGCCCAAAAAAGAGGCCTTTTTGAAAGTATTCTAAGAACACTGGTAATGTCCGCGGACATTAAAAGTTTCCATAGGCCATAGTTGAAATGTTTTACTCTATGGGTGTGATATGCTGCGGTGGAGATGGAGACGGGTGCAGCATCATCATCGTCATCTAGACCCCATAAAGTCCAGAAAATGTTGGTGACCCGAAAACAGTGTCAGAGAGCTCTGAATGTCCCAAAAATAGTTGCAGCCTGAAAAGGGCATTAATTCGCATCCTGGCCCCCTGAAATTCCCCAAAATATTTTTGGCCCGAAAAATGCATCCTACATCCCTGAAGTTCAGAAAATGTTGGCAGCACAAAACAGGCCTTAAAATACATATTAGGCCTGCAAAAATGTAGAAAACTTTGGAGGCCCAAAAAAGGGGTTTACAGACATCCTAGACCCACTAAAGTCCAGAAAATGTTGGCGGCCCAAAAACTGTGTCAGAGAGCTCTGAATGTCCCAAAAACATTTGCAATCTGAAAAGGGCATTAACCCGCATGCTAGACCCCTGAAATTCCCCAAAATATTTTGGCCACGAAAAATTCATCCTACACCCCAGAAAATTCAGAAAATGTTGGCAGCACAAAAAAGGCCTTAAAATACATATTAGGCCTGCAAAAATGTAGAAAACTTTGGAGGCCCAAAAAAGGGGTTTACAGGCATCCTAGACCACATAAAGTCCAGAAAATGTTGGTGGCCCAAAAACTGTGTCAGAGAGCTCTGAATGGCCCAAAAACGCTTGCAGCCTGAAAAGGGCATTAACCCGCATCCTAGACCCCTGAAATTCCTAAAAACATTCATGGCCCGAAAAATGCATCCTACACCCCTGAAAGTTCAGAAAATGTTGGCAGCCCCAAAAAGGCCTTAAAATGCATCTTATTCCTGCAAAAATCTTGATAACTTTCGAGGCCCAAAAAAGGGGTTTACATCCTAGACCCCATAAAGTCCAGAAAATGTTGGTGACCCGAAAACAGTGTCAGAGAGCTCTGAATGTCCCAAAAATATTTGCAGTCTGAAAAGGACATTAACCCGCATGCTAGACCCCTGAAATTTCCCAAAATATTTTGGCCACGAAAAATTCATCCTACACCCCTGAAAATTCAGAAAATATTGGCAGCACAAAACAGGCCTTAAAATACATATTAGGCCTGCAAAAATGTAGAAAACTTTGGAGGCCCAAAAAAGGGGTTTACAGACATCCTAGACCCACTAAAGTCCAGAAAATGTTGGCGGCCCAAAAACTGTGTCAGAGAGCTCTGAATGTCCCAAAAACATTTGCAATCTGAAAAGGGCATTAACCCGCATGCTAGACCCCTGAAATTCCCCAAAATATTTTGGCCACGAAAAATTCATCCTACACCCCAGAAAATTCAGAAAATGTTGGCAGCACAAAAAAGGCCTTAAAATACATATTAGGCCTGCAAAAATGTAGAAAACTTTGGAGGCCGAAAAAAGGGGTTTACAGGCATCCTAGACCACATAAAGTCCAGAAAATGTTGGTGGCCCAAAAACTGTGTCAGAGAGCTCTGAATGGCCCAAAAACGCTTGCAGCCTGAAAAGGGCATTAACCCGCATCCTAGACCCCTGAAATTCCTAAAAACATTCATGGCCCGAAAAATGCATCCTACACCCCTGAAAGTTCAGAAAATGTTGGCAGCCCCAAAAAGGCCTTAAAATGCATCTTATTCCTGCAAAAATCTTGATAACTTTCGAGGCCCAAAAAAGGGGTTTACATCCTAGACCCCATAAAGTCCAGAAAATGTTGGTGACCCGAAAACAGTGTCAGATAGCTCTGAATGTCCCAAAAATATTTGCAGTCTGAAAAGGACATTAACCCGCATGCTAGACCCCTGAAATTTCCCAAAATATTTTGGCCACGAAAAATTCATCCTACACCCCTGAAAATTCAGAAAATATTGGCAGCACAAAAAAGGCCTTAAAATACATATTAGGCCTCCAAAAATGTAGAAAACTTTGGAGGCCCAAAAAAGGGGTTTACAGGCATCCTAGACCCCCTAAAGTCCAGAAAATGTTGGTAGGCCAAAAACTGTGTCAGAGAGCTCTGAATGTCCCAAAAACGTTTGCAGCCTGAAAAGGGCATTAACCCACATCCTAACCCCCTGAAATTCCCAAAAACATTCTTGGCCCGAAAAATGCATCCTACACCCCTGAAAGTTCAGAAAATGTTGGCAGCCCCAAAAAGGCCTTAAAATGCATCTTATTCCTGCAAAAATCTTGATAACTTTCGAGGCCCAAAAAAGGGGTTTACATCCTAGACCCCATAAAGTCCAGAAAATGTTGGTGACCTGAAAACAGTGTCAGAGAGCTCTGAATGTCCCAAAAATATTTGCAGCCTGAAAAGGGCATTAATCCGCACCCTGGCCCCCTGAAATTCCCCAAAATATTTTTGGCCCAAAAAATGCATCCTACATCCCTGAAGTTCAGAAAATGTTGGCAGCACAAAACAGGCCTTAAAATACATATTAGGCCTGCAAAAATGTAGAAAACTTTGGTTGCCCAAAAAAGGGGTTTACAGGCATCCTAGACCCCCTAAAGTCCAGAAAATGTTGGCGGCCCAAAAAACGGTGTCAGAGAGCTCTGAATGTCCCAAAAACGTTTGCAGCCTGAAAATGGCATTAACCCACATCCTAAACCCCTGAAATTCCCAAAAACATTTTTGGCCCGAAAAATGAATCCTACACCCCTTAAAGTTCAGAAAATATTGGCAGCCGCAAAAAGGCCTTAAAATGCATCTTATTCCTCCAAAAATCTTGATAACTTTGGAGGCCCAAAAAAGGGGTTTACATCCTAGACCCCATAAAGTCCAGAAAATGTTGGTGCCCCGAAAACAGTGTCAGAGAGCTCTGAATGTCCCAAAAATATTTGCAGCCTGAAAAGGACATTAATCCGCATCCTGGCCCCCTGAAATTCCCCAAAATATTTTTGGCCCAAAAAATGCATCCTACATCCCTGAAGTTCAGAAAATGTTGGCAGCACAAAACAGGCCTTAAAATACATATTAGGCCTGCAAAAATGTAGAAAACTTTGGTTGCCCAAAAAAGGGGTTTACAGGCATCCTAGACCCCCTAAAGTCCAGAAAATGTTGGCGGCCCAAAAAACGGTGTCAGAGAGCTCTGAATGTCCCAAAAACGTTTGCAGCCTGAAAAGGGCATTAACCCACATCCTAAACCCCTGAAATTCCCAAAAACATTTTTGGCCCGAAAAATGAATCCTACACCCCTTAAAGTTCAGAAAATATTGGCAGCCGCAAAAAGGCCTTAAAATGCATCTTATTCCTCCAAAAATCTTGATAACTTTGGAGGCCCAAAAAAGGGGTTTACATCCTAGACCCCATAAAGTCCAGAAAATGTTGGTGACCCGAAAACAGTGTCAGAGAGCTCTGAATGTCCCAAAAATATTTGCTGCCTGAAAAGGGCATTAATCCGCATCCTGGCCCCCTGAAATTCCCCAAAATATTTTTGCCCCGAAAAATGCATCCTACATCCCTGAAGTTCAGAAAATGTTGGCAGCACAAAACAGGCCTTAAAATACACATTAGGCCTGCAAAAATGTAGAAAAATTTGGAGGCCCAAAAAAGGGGTTTACAGGCATCCTAGACCCCCTAAAGTCCAGAAAATGTTGGCGGCCCAAAAACTGTGTCAGAGAGTTCTGAATGTCCCAAAAACATTTGCAGTCTGAAAAGGGCATTAACCCGCATGCTAGACCCCTGAACTTCCCCAAAATATTTTGGCCATGAAAAATTCATCCTACACCCCTGAAAATTCAGAAAATGTTGGCAACACAAAAAAAGGCCTTAAAATACATATTAGGCCTCCAAAAATGTAGAAAACTCTGGAGGCCCAAAAAAGGGGTTTACAGGCATCCTAGAACCCCTAAAGTCCAGAAAATGTTGGTAGGCCAAAAACTGTGTCAGAGAGCTCTGAATGTCCCAAAAACGTTTGCAGCCTGAAAAGGGCATTAACCCACATCCTAAACCCCTGAAATTCCCAAAAACATTTTTGGCCCGAAAAATGCATCCTACACACCTGAAAGTTCCGAAAATGTTGGCAGCCCCAAAAAGGCCTTAAAATGCATCTTATTCCTGCAAAAATCTTGATAACTTTGGAGACCCAAAAAAGGGGCCTTTTTGAAAGTATTCTAAGAACACTGGTAATGTCCGCGGACATTAAAAGTTTCCATAGGCCATAGTTGAAATGTTTTACTCTATGGGTGTGATATGCTGCGGTGGAGATGGAGACGGGTGCAGCATCATCATCGTCATCTAGACCCCATAAAGTCCAGAAAATGTTGGTGACCCGAAAACAGTGTCAGAGAGCTCTGAATGTCCCAAAAATATTTGCAGCCTGAAAAGGGCATTAATCCGCATCCTGGTCCCCTGAAATTCCCCAAAATATTTTTGGCCCAAAAAATGCATCCTACATCCCTGAAGTTCACAAAATGTTGGCAGCACAAAACAGGCCTTAAAATACATATTAGGCCTGCAAAAATGTAGAAAACTTTGAAGGCCCAAAAAAGGGGTTTACAGGCATCCTAGACCCCCTAAAGTCCAGAAAATGTTGGCAGCCCAAAAACTGTATCAGAGAGCTCTGAATGTCCCAAAAACATTTGCAGTCTGAAAAGGGCATTAACCCGCATGCTAGACCCCTGAAATTTCCCAAAATATTTTGGCCACGAAAAATTCATCCTACACCCCTGAAAATTCAGAAAATGTTGGCAGCACAAAAAGGGCCTTAAAATACATATTAGGCATCCAAAAATGTAGAAAACTTTGGAGGCCCAAAAAAGGGGTTTACAGGCATCCTTGACCCCCTAAAGTCCAGAAAATGATGGTGGCACAAAAACTGTGTCAGAGAGCTCTGAATGGCCCAAAAACGCTTGCAGCCTGAAAAGGGCATTAACCCGCATCCTAAACCCCTGAATTTCCCAAAAACATTTTTGGCCCGAAAAATGCATCCTACACCCCTGAAAGTTCAGAAAATGTTGGCAGCCCCGAAAAGGCCTTAAAATGCATCTTATTCCTGCAAAAATCTTGATAACTTTGGAGGCCCAAAAAAGGGGTTTACATGCTAGACCCCATAAAGTCCAGAAAATGTTGGTGACCCGAAAACAGTGTCAGAGAGCTCTGAATGTCCCAAAAATAGTTGCAGCCTGAAAAGGGCATTAATCCGCATCCTGGCCCCCTGAAATTCCCCAAAATATTTTTGTGCGAAAAATGCATCCTACATCCCTGAAGTTCAGAAAATGTTGGCAGCACAAAACAGGCCTTAAAATACATATTAGGCCTGCAAAAATGTAGAAAACTTTGGAGGCCCAAAAAAGGGGTTTACAGGCATCCTAGACCCACTAAAGTCCAGAAAATGTTTGCGGCCCAAAAACTGTGTCAGAGATCTCTGAATGTCCCAAAAACATTTGCAATCTGAAAAGGGCATTAACCCGCATGCTAGACCCCTGAAATTCCCCAAAATATTTTGGCCACGAAAAATTCATCCTAAACCCCTGAAAATTCAGAAAATGTTGGCAGCACAAAAAAGGCCTTAAAATACATATTAGGCCTGCAAAAATGTAGAAAACTTTGGAGGCCCAAAAAAGGGGTTTACAGGCATCCTAGACCACATAAAGTCCAGAAAATGTTGGTGGCCCAAAAACTGTGTCAGAGAGCTCTGAATGGCCCAAAAACGCTTGCAGCCTGAAAAGGGCATTAACCCGCATCCTAGACCCCTGAAATTCCTAAAAACATTCATGGCCCGAAAAATGCATCCTACACCCCTTAAAGTTCAGAAACTGTTGGCAGCCCAAAAAATGCCTTAAAATGCATCTTATTTCTGCAAATATCTTTAAAACTTTGGAGGCCCAAAAAAGGGTTTTGCAGGCATCCTAGACCCCATAAAGTCCAGAAAATGTTGGTGACCCGAAAACAGTGTCAGAGAGCTCTGAATGTCCCAAAAATATTTGCAGTCTGAAAAGGGCATTAACCCGCATGCTAGACCCCTGAAATTTCCCAAAATATTTTGGCCACGAAAAATTCATCCTACACCCCTGAAAATTCAGAAAATATTGGCAGCACAAAAAAGGCCTTAAAATACATATTAGGCCTCCAAAAATGTAGAAAACTTTGGAGGCCCAAAAAAGGGGTTTACAGGCATCCTAGACCCCCTATAGTCCAGAAAATGTTGGTAAGCCAAAAACTGTGTCAGAGAGCTCTGAATGTCCCAAATACGTTTGCAGCCTGAAAAGGGCATTAACCCACATCCTAAACCCCTGAAATTCCCAAAAACATTTTTGGCCCGAAAAATGAATCCTACACCCCTTAAAGTTCAGAAAATATTGGCAGCCGCAAAAAGGCCTTAAAATGCATCTTATTCCTGCAAAAATCTTGATAGCTTTGGAGGCCCAAAAAAGGGGTTTACATCCTAGACCCCATAAAGTCCAGAAAATGTTGGTGACCCGAAAACAGTGTCAGAGAGCTCTGAATGTCCCAAAAATATTTGCATCTGAAAAGGGCATTAATCCGCATCCTGGCCCCCTGAAATTCCCCAAAATATTTTGGCCCGAAAAATGCATCCTACATCCCTGAAGTTCAGAAAATGTTGGCAGCACAAAACAGGCCTTAAAATACATATTAGGCCTGCAAAAATGTAGACAACTTTGGAGGCCCAAAAAAGGGGTTTACAGGCATCCTAGACCCACTAAAGTCCAGAAAATGTTGGCGGCCCAAAAACTGTGTCAGAGAGCTCTGAATGTCCCAAACACATTTGCAGTCTGAAAAGGGCATTAACTCGCATGCTAGACCCCTGAAATTCCCAAAATATTTTGGCCACGAAAAATTCATCCTACACCCCTGAAAATTCAGAAAATGTTGGCAGCACAAAAAAGGCCTTAAAATACATATTAGGCCTCTAAAAATGTAGAAAACTTTGGAGGCCCAAAAAAGGGGTTTACAGGCATCCTAGACGCTCTAAAGTCCAGAAAATGTTGGTAGGCCAACAACTGTGTCAGAGAGCTCTGAATGTCCCAAAAATGTTTGCAGCCTGAAAAGGGCATTAACCCACATCCTAAACCCCTGAAATTCCCAAAAACATTTTTGGCCCGAAAAATGCATCCTACACCCCTGAAAGTTCCGGAAATGTTGGCAGCCCCAAAAAGGCCTTAAAATGCATCTTATTCCTGCAAAAATCTTGATAACTTTGGAGGCCCAAAAAAGAGGCCTTTTTGAAAGTATTCTAAGAACACTGGTAATGTCCGCGGACATTAAAAGTTTCCATAGGCCATAGTTGAAATGTTTTACTCTATGGGTGTGATATGCTGCGGTGGAGATGGAGACGGGTGCAGCATCATCATCGTCATCTAGACCCCATAAAGTCCAGAAAATGTTGGTGACCCGAAAACAGTGTCAGAGAGCTCTGAATGTCCCAAAAATAGTTGCAGCCTGAAAAGGGCATTAATTCGCATCCTGGCCCCCTGAAATTCCCCAAAATATTTTTGGCCCGAAAAATGCATCCTACATCCCTGAAGTTCAGAAAATGTTGGCAGCACAAAACAGGCCTTAAAATACATATTAGGCCTGCAAAAATGTAGAAAACTTTGGAGGCCCAAAAAAGGGGTTTACAGACATCCTAGACCCACTAAAGTCCAGAAAATGTTGGCGGCCCAAAAACTGTGTCAGAGAGCTCTGAATGTCCCAAAAACATTTGCAATCTGAAAAGGGCATTAACCCGCATGCTAGACCCCTGAAATTCCCCAAAATATTTTGGCCACGAAAAATTCATCCTACACCCCAGAAAATTCAGAAAATGTTGGCAGCACAAAAAAGGCCTTAAAATACATATTAGGCCTGCAAAAATGTAGAAAACTTTGGAGGCCCAAAAAAGGGGTTTACAGGCATCCTAGACCACATAAAGTCCAGAAAATGTTGGTGGCCCAAAAACTGTGTCAGAGAGCTCTGAATGGCCCAAAAACGCTTGCAGCCTGAAAAGGGCATTAACCCGCATCCTAGACCCCTGAAATTCCTAAAAACATTCATGGCCCGAAAAATGCATCCTACACCCCTGAAAGTTCAGAAAATGTTGGCAGCCCCAAAAAGGCCTTAAAATGCATCTTATTCCTGCAAAAATCTTGATAACTTTCGAGGCCCAAAAAAGGGGTTTACATCCTAGACCCCATAAAGTCCAGAAAATGTTGGTGACCCGAAAACAGTGTCAGAGAGCTCTGAATGTCCCAAAAATATTTGCAGTCTGAAAAGGACATTAACCCGCATGCTAGACCCCTGAAATTTCCCAAAATATTTTGGCCACGAAAAATTCATCCTACACCCCTGAAAATTCAGAAAATATTGGCAGCACAAAACAGGCCTTAAAATACATATTAGGCCTGCAAAAATGTAGAAAACTTTGGAGGCCCAAAAAAGGGGTTTACAGACATCCTAGACCCACTAAAGTCCAGAAAATGTTGGCGGCCCAAAAACTGTGTCAGAGAGCTCTGAATGTCCCAAAAACATTTGCAATCTGAAAAGGGCATTAACCCGCATGCTAGACCCCTGAAATTCCCCAAAATATTTTGGCCACGAAAAATTCATCCTACACCCCAGAAAATTCAGAAAATGTTGGCAGCACAAAAAAGGCCTTAAAATACATATTAGGCCTGCAAAAATGTAGAAAACTTTGGAGGCCGAAAAAAGGGGTTTACAGGCATCCTAGACCACATAAAGTCCAGAAAATGTTGGTGGCCCAAAAACTGTGTCAGAGAGCTCTGAATGGCCCAAAAACGCTTGCAGCCTGAAAAGGGCATTAACCCGCATCCTAGACCCCTGAAATTCCTAAAAACATTCATGGCCCGAAAAATGCATCCTACACCCCTGAAAGTTCAGAAAATGTTGGCAGCCCCAAAAAGGCCTTAAAATGCATCTTATTCCTGCAAAAATCTTGATAACTTTCGAGGCCCAAAAAAGGGGTTTACATCCTAGACCCCATAAAGTCCAGAAAATGTTGGTGACCCGAAAACAGTGTCAGATAGCTCTGAATGTCCCAAAAATATTTGCAGTCTGAAAAGGACATTAACCCGCATGCTAGACCCCTGAAATTTCCCAAAATATTTTGGCCACGAAAAATTCATCCTACACCCCTGAAAATTCAGAAAATATTGGCAGCACAAAAAAGGCCTTAAAATACATATTAGGCCTCCAAAAATGTAGAAAACTTTGGAGGCCCAAAAAAGGGGTTTACAGGCATCCTAGACCCCCTAAAGTCCAGAAAATGTTGGTAGGCCAAAAACTGTGTCAGAGAGCTCTGAATGTCCCAAAAACGTTTGCAGCCTGAAAAGGGCATTAACCCACATCCTAACCCCCTGAAATTCCCAAAAACATTCTTGGCCCGAAAAATGCATCCTACACCCCTGAAAGTTCAGAAAATGTTGGCAGCCCCAAAAAGGCCTTAAAATGCATCTTATTCCTGCAAAAATCTTGATAACTTTCGAGGCCCAAAAAAGGGGTTTACATCCTAGACCCCATAAAGTCCAGAAAATGTTGGTGACCTGAAAACAGTGTCAGAGAGCTCTGAATGTCCCAAAAATATTTGCAGCCTGAAAAGGGCATTAATCCGCATTCTGGCCCCCTGAAATTCCCCAAAATATTTTTGGCCCAAAAAATGCATCCTACATCCCTGAAGTTCAGAAAATGTTGGCAGCACAAAACAGGCCTTAAAATACATATTAGGCCTGCAAAAATGTAGAAAACTTTGGTTGCCCAAAAAAGGGGTTTACAGGCATCCTAGACCCCCTAAAGTCCAGAAAATGTTGGCGGCCCAAAAAACGGTGTCAGAGAGCTCTGAATGTCCCAAAAACGTTTGCAGCCTGAAAATGGCATTAACCCACATCCTAAACCCCTGAAATTCCCAAAAACATTTTTGGCCCGAAAAATGAATCCTACACCCCTTAAAGTTCAGAAAATATTGGCAGCCGCAAAAAGGCCTTAAAATGGATCTTATTCCTCCAAAAATCTTGATAACTTTGGAGGCCCAAAAAAGGGGTTTACATCCTAGACCCCATAAAGTCCAGAAAATGTTGGTGACCCGAAAACAGTGTCAGAGAGCTCTGAATGTCCCAAAAATATTTGCAGCCTGAAAAGGACATTAATCCGCATCCTGGCCCCTTGAAATTCCCCAAAATATTTTTGGCCCAAAAAATGCATCCTACATCCCTGAAGTTCAGAAAATGTTGGCAGCACAAAACAGGCCTTAAAATACATATTAGGCCTGCAAAAATGTAGAAAACTTTGGTTGCCCAAAAAAGGGGTTTACAGGCATCCTAGACCCCCTAAAGTCCAGAAAATGTTGGCGGCCCAAAAAACGGTGTCAGAGAGCTCTGAATGTCCCAAAAACGTTTGCAGCCTGAAAAGGGCATTAACCCACATCCTAAACCCCTGAAATTCCCAAAAACATCTTTGGCCCGAAAAATGAATCCTACACCCCTTAAAGTTCAGAAAATATTGGCAGCCGCAAAAAGGCCTTAAAATGCATCTTATTCCTCCAAAAATCTTGATAACTTTGGAGGCCCAAAAAAGGGGTTTACATCCTAGACCCCATAAAGTCCAGAAAATGTTGGTGACCCGAAAACAGTGTCAGAGAGCTCTGAATGTCCCAAAAATATTTGCAGCCTGAAAAGGGCATTAATCCGCATCCTGGCCCCCTGAAATTCCCCAAAATATTTTTGGCCCGAAAAATGCATCCTACATCCCTGAAGTTCAGAAAATGTTGGCAGCACAAAACAGGCCTTAAAATACACATTAGGCCTGCAAAAATGTAGAAAACTTTGGAGGCCCAAAAAAGGGGTTTACAGGCATCCTAGACCCACTAAAGTCCAGAAAATGTTGGCGGCCCAAAAACTGTGTCAGAGAGCTCTGAATGTCCCAAACACATTTGCAGTCTGAAAAGGGCATTAACTTGCATGCTAGACCCCTGAAATTCCCCAAAATATTTTGGCCATGAAAAATTCATCCTACACCCCTGAAAATTCAGAAAATGTTGGCAACACAAAAAAAGGCCTTAAAATACATATTAGGCCTCCAAAAATGTAGAAAACTCTGGAGGCCCAAAAAAGGGGTTTACAGGCATCCTAGAACCCCTAAAGTCCAGAAAATGTTGGTAGGCCAAAAACTGTGTCAGAGAGCTCTGAATGTCCCAAAAACGTTTGCAGCCTGAAAAGGGCATTAACCCACATCCTAAACCCCTGAAATTCCCAAAAACATTTTTGGCCCGAAAAATGCATCCTACACCCCTGAAAGTTCAGAAAATGTTGGCAGCCCCGAAAAGGCCTTAAAATGCATCTTATTCCTGCAAAAATCTTGATAACTTTGGAGGCCCAAAAAAGGGGTTTACATGCTAGACCCCATAAAGTCCAGAAAATGTTGGTGACCCGAAAACAGTGTCAGAGAGCTCTGAATGTCCCAAAAATAGTTGCAGCCTGAAAAGGGCATTAATCCGCATCCTGGCCCCCTGAAATTCCCCAAAATATTTTTGGCCCGAAAAATGCATCCTACATCCCTGAAGTTCAGAAAATGTTGGCAGCACAAAACAGGCCTTAAAATACATATTAGGCCTGCAAAAATGTAGAAAACTTTGGAGGCCCAAAAAAGGGGTTTACAGGCATCCTAGACCCACTAAAGTCCAGAAAATGTTGGCGGCCCAAAAACTGTGTCAGAGAGCTCTGAATGTCCCAAAAACATTTGCAATCTGAAAAGGGCATTAACCCGCATGCTAGACCCCTGAAATTCCCCAAAATATTTTGGCCACGAAAAATTCATCCTACACCCCTGAAAATTCAGAAAATGTTGGCAGCACAAAAAAGGCCTTAAAATACATATTAGGCCTCCAAAAATGTAGAAAACTTTGGAGGCCCAAAAAAGGGGTTTACAGGCATCCTAGACCCCCTAAAGTCCAGAAAATGTTGGTAGGCCAAAAACTGTGTCAGAGAGCTCTGAATGTCCCAAAAACGTTTGCAGCCTGAAAAGGGCATTAACCCACATCCTAACCCCCTGAAATTCCCAAAAACATTCTTGGCCCGAAAAATGCATCCTACACCCCTGAAAGTTCAGAAAATGTTGGCAGCCCCAAAAAGGCCTTAAAATGCATCTTATTCCTGCAAAAATCTTGATAACTTTGGTGGCCCAAAAAAGGGGTTTACATCCTAGACCCCATAAAGTCCAGAAAATGTTGGTGACCCGAAAACAGTGTCAGAGAGCTCTGAATGTCCCAAAAATATTTGCAGCCTGAAAAGGACATTAATCCGCATCCTGGCCCCCTGAAATTCCCCAAAATATTTTTGGCCCAAAAAATGCATCCTACATCCCTGAAGTTCAGAAAATGTTGGCAGCACAAAACAGGCCTTAAAATACATATTAGGCCTGCAAAAATGTAGAAAACTTTGGTTGCCCAAAAAAGGGGTTTACAGGCATCCTAGACCCCCTAAAGTCCAGAAAATGTTGGTGGCCCAAAAAACGGTGTCAGAGAGCTCTGAATGTCCCAAACACATTTGCAGTCTGAAAAGGGCATTAACCCGCATGCTAGACCCCTGAACTTCCCCAAAATATTTTGGCCATGAAAAATTCATCCTACACCCCTGAAAATTCAGAAAATGTTGGCAACACAAAAAAAGGCCTTAAAATACATATTAGGCCACCAAAAATGTAGAAAACTCTGGAGGCCCAAAAAAGGGGTTTACAGGCATCCTAGACCCCCTAAAGTCCAGAAAATGTTGGTAGGCCAAAAACTGTGTCAGAGAGCTCTGAATGTCCCAAAAACATTTGCAGCCTGAAAAGGGCATTAACCCACATCCTAAACCCCTGAAATTCCCAAAAACATTTTTGGCCCGAAAAATGCATCCTACACCCCTGAAAGTTCCGAAAATGTTGGCAGCCCCAAAAAGGCCTTAAAATGCATCTTATTCCTGCAAAAATCTTGATAACTTTGGAGGCCCAAAAAAGAGGCCTTTTTGAAAGTATTCTAAGAACACTGGTAATGTCCGCGGACATTAAAAGTTTCCATAGGCCATAGTTGAAATGTTTTACTCTATGGGTGTGATATGCTGCGGTGGAGATGGAGACGGGTGCAGCATCATCATCGTCATCTAGACCCCATAAAGTCCAGAAAATGTTGGTGACCCGAAAACAGTGTCAGAGAGCTCTGAATGTCCCAAAAATAGTTGCAGCCTGAAAAGGGCATTAATCCGCATCCTGGCCCCCTGAAATTCCCCAAAATATTTTTGGCCCGAAAAATGCATCCTACATCCCTGAAGTTCAGAAAATGTTGGCAGCACAAAACAGGCCTTAAAATACATATTAGGCCTGCAAAAATGTAGAAAACTTTGGAGGCCCAAAAAAGGGGTTTACAGGCATCCTAGACCCACTAAAGTCCAGAAAATGTTGGCGGCCCAAAAACTGTGTCAGAGAGCTCTGAATGTCCCAAAAACATTTGCAATCTGAAAAGGGCATTAACCCGCATGCTAGACCCCTGAAATTCCCCAAAATATTTTGGCCACGAAAAATTCATCCTACACCCCTGAAAATTCAGAAAATGTTGGCAGCACAAAAAAGGCCTTAAAATACATATTAGGCCTGCAAAAATGTAGAAAACTTTGGAGGCCCAAAAAAGGGGTTTACAGGCATCCTAGACCACATAAAGTCCAGAAAATGTTGGTGGCCCAAAAACTGTGTCAGAGAGCTCTGAATGGCCCAAAAACGCTTGCAGCCTGAAAAGGGCATTAACCCGCATCCTAGACCCCTGAAATTCCTAAAAACATTCATGGCCCGAAAAATGCATCCTACACCCCTTAAAGTTCAGAAACTGTTGGCAGCCCAAAAAATGCCTTAAAATGCATCTTATTTCTGCAAATATCTTTAAAACTTTGGCGGCCCAAAAAAGGGTTTTGCAGGCATCCTAGACCCCATAAAGTCCAGAAAATGTTGGTGACCCGAAAACAGTGTCAGAGAGCTCTGAATGTCCCAAAAATATTTGCAGTCTGAAAAGGGCATTAACCCGCATGCTAGACCCCTGAAATTTCCCAAAATATTTTGGCCACGAAAAATTCATCCTACACCCCTGAAAATTCAGAAAATATTGGCAGCACAAAAAAGGCCTTAAAATACATATTAGGCCTCCAAAAATGTAGAAAACTTTGGAGGCCCAAAAAAGGGGTTTACAGGCATCCTAGACCCCCTATAGTCCAGAAAATGTTGGTAAGCCAAAAACTGTGTCAGAGAGCTCTGAATGTCCCAAATACGTTTGCAGCCTGAAAAGGGCATTAACCCACATCCTAAACCCCTGAAATTCCCAAAAACATTTTTGGCCCGAAAAATGAATCCTACACCCCTTAAAGTTCAGAAAATATTGGCAGCCGCAAAAAGGCCTTAAAATGCATCTTATTCCTGCAAAAATCTTGATAGCTTTGGAGGCCCAAAAAAGGGGTTTACATCCTAGACCCCATAAAGTCCAGAAAATGTTGGTGACCCGAAAACAGTGTCAGAGAGCTCTGAATGTCCCAAAAATATTTGCATCTGAAAAGGGCATTAATCCGCATCCTGGCCCCCTGAAATTCCCCAAAATATTTTGGCCCGAAAAATGCATCCTACATCCCTGAAGTTCAGAAAATGTTGGCAGCACAAAACAGGCCTTAAAATACATATTAGGCCTGCAAAAATGTAGACAACTTTGGAGGCCCAAAAAAGGGGTTTACAGGCATCCTAGACCCACTAAAGTCCAGAAAATGTTGGCGGCCCAAAAACTGTGTCAGAGAGCTCTGAATGTCCCAAACACATTTGCAGTCTGAAAAGGGCATTAACTCGCATGCTAGACCCCTGAAATTCCCCAAAATATTTTGGCCACGAAAAATTCATCCTACACCCCTGAAAATTCAGAAAATGTTGGCAGCACAAAAAAGGCCTTAAAATACATATTAGGCCTCTAAAAATGTAGAAAACTTTGGAGGCCCAAAAAAGGGGTTTACAGGCATCCTAGACGCTCTAAAGTCCAGAAAATGTTGGTAGGCCAACAACTGTGTCAGAGAGCTCTGAATGTCCCAAAAATGTTTGCAGCCTGAAAAGGGCATTAACCCACATCCTAAACCCCTGAAATTCCCAAAAACATTTTTGGCCCGAAAAATGCATCCTACACCCCTGAAAGTTCCGAAAATGTTGGCAGCCCCAAAAAGGCCTTAAAATGCATCTTATTCCTGCAAAAATCTTGATAACTTTGGAGGCCCAAAAAAGAGGCCTTTTTGAAAGTATTCTAAGAACACTGGTAATGTCCGCGGACATTAAAAGTTTCCATAGGCCATAGTTGAAATGTTTTACTCTATGGGTGTGATATGCTGCGGTGGAGATGGAGACGGGTGCAGCATCATCATCGTCATCTAGACCCCATAAAGTCCAGAAAATGTTGGTGACCCGAAAACAGTGTCAGAGAGCTCTGAATGTCCCAAAAATAGTTGCAGCCTGAAAAGGGCATTAATTCGCATCCTGGCCCCCTGAAATTCCCCAAAATATTTTTGGCCCGAAAAATGCATCCTACATCCCTGAAGTTCAGAAAATGTTGGCAGCACAAAACAGGCCTTAAAATACATATTAGGCCTGCAAAAATGTAGAAAACTTTGGAGGCCCAAAAAAGGGGTTTACAGACATCCTAGACCCACTAAAGTCCAGAAAATGTTGGCGGCCCAAAAACTGTGTCAGAGAGCTCTGAATGTCCCAAAAACATTTGCAATCTGAAAAGGGCATTAACCCGCATGCTAGACCCCTGAAATTCCCCAAAATATTTTGGCCACGAAAAATTCATCCTACACCCCAGAAAATTCAGAAAATGTTGGCAGCACAAAAAAGGCCTTAAAATACATATTAGGCCTGCAAAAATGTAGAAAACTTTGGAGGCCCAAAAAAGGGGTTTACAGGCATCCTAGACCACATAAAGTCCAGAAAATGTTGGTGGCCCAAAAACTGTGTCAGAGAGCTCTGAATGGCCCAAAAACGCTTGCAGCCTGAAAAGGGCATTAACCCGCATCCTAGACCCCTGAAATTCCTAAAAACATTCATGGCCCGAAAAATGCATCCTACACCCCTGAAAGTTCAGAAAATGTTGGCAGCCCCAAAAAGGCCTTAAAATGCATCTTATTCCTGCAAAAATCTTGATAACTTTCGAGGCCCAAAAAAGGGGTTTACATCCTAGACCCCATAAAGTCCAGAAAATGTTGGTGACCCGAAAACAGTGTCAGAGAGCTCTGAATGTCCCAAAAATATTTGCAGTCTGAAAAGGACATTAACCCGCATGCTAGACCCCTGAAATTTCCCAAAATATTTTGGCCACGAAAAATTCATCCTACACCCCTGAAAATTCAGAAAATATTGGCAGCACAAAACAGGCCTTAAAATACATATTAGGCCTGCAAAAATGTAGAAAACTTTGGAGGCCCAAAAAAGGGGTTTACAGACATCCTAGACCCACTAAAGTCCAGAAAATGTTGGCGGCCCAAAAACTGTGTCAGAGAGCTCTGAATGTCCCAAAAACATTTGCAATCTGAAAAGGGCATTAACCCGCATGCTAGACCCCTGAAATTCCCCAAAATATTTTGGCCACGAAAAATTCATCCTACACCCCAGAAAATTCAGAAAATGTTGGCAGCACAAAAAAGGCCTTAAAATACATATTAGGCCTGCAAAAATGTAGAAAACTTTGGAGGCCGAAAAAAGGGGTTTACAGGCATCCTAGACCACATAAAGTCCAGAAAATGTTGGTGGCCCAAAAACTGTGTCAGAGAGCTCTGAATGGCCCAAAAACGCTTGCAGCCTGAAAAGGGCATTAACCCGCATCCTAGACCCCTGAAATTCCTAAAAACATTCATGGCCCGAAAAATGCATCCTACACCCCTGAAAGTTCAGAAAATGTTGGCAGCCCCAAAAAGGCCTTAAAATGCATCTTATTCCTGCAAAAATCTTGATAACTTTCGAGGCCCAAAAAAGGGGTTTACATCCTAGACCCCATAAAGTCCAGAAAATGTTGGTGACCCGAAAACAGTGTCAGATAGCTCTGAATGTCCCAAAAATATTTGCAGTCTGAAAAGGACATTAACCCGCATGCTAGACCCCTGAAATTTCCCAAAATATTTTGGCCACGAAAAATTCATCCTACACCCCTGAAAATTCAGAAAATATTGGCAGCACAAAAAAGGCCTTAAAATACATATTAGGCCTCCAAAAATGTAGAAAACTTTGGAGGCCCAAAAAAGGGGTTTACAGGCATCCTAGACCCCCTAAAGTCCAGAAAATGTTGGTAGGCCAAAAACTGTGTCAGAGAGCTCTGAATGTCCCAAAAACGTTTGCAGCCTGAAAAGGGCATTAACCCACATCCTAACCCCCTGAAATTCCCAAAAACATTCTTGGCCCGAAAAATGCATCCTACACCCCTGAAAGTTCAGAAAATGTTGGCAGCCCCAAAAAGGCCTTAAAATGCATCTTATTCCTGCAAAAATCTTGATAACTTTCGAGGCCCAAAAAAGGGGTTTACATCCTAGACCCCATAAAGTCCAGAAAATGTTGGTGACCTGAAAACAGTGTCAGAGAGCTCTGAATGTCCCAAAAATATTTGCAGCCTGAAAAGGGCATTAATCCGCACCCTGGCCCCCTGAAATTCCCCAAAATATTTTTGGCCCAAAAAATGCATCCTACATCCCTGAAGTTCAGAAAATGTTGGCAGCACAAAACAGGCCTTAAAATACATATTAGGCCTGCAAAAATGTAGAAAACTTTGGTTGCCCAAAAAAGGGGTTTACAGGCATCCTAGACCCCCTAAAGTCCAGAAAATGTTGGCGGCCCAAAAAACGGTGTCAGAGAGCTCTGAATGTCCCAAAAACGTTTGCAGCCTGAAAATGGCATTAACCCACATCCTAAACCCCTGAAATTCCCAAAAACATTTTTGGCCCGAAAAATGAATCCTACACCCCTTAAAGTTCAGAAAATATTGGCAGCCGCAAAAAGGCCTTAAAATGCATCTTATTCCTCCAAAAATCTTGATAACTTTGGAGGCCCAAAAAAGGGGTTTACATCCTAGACCCCATAAAGTCCAGAAAATGTTGGTGACCCGAAAACAGTGTCAGAGAGCTCTGAATGTCCCAAAAATATTTGCAGCCTGAAAAGGACATTAATCCGCATCCTGGCCCCCTGAAATTCCCCAAAATATTTTTGGCCCAAAAAATGCATCCTACATCCCTGAAGTTCAGAAAATGTTGGCAGCACAAAACAGGCCTTAAAATACATATTAGGCCTGCAAAAATGTAGAAAACTTTGGTTGCCCAAAAAAGGGGTTTACAGGCATCCTAGACCCCCTAAAGTCCAGAAAATGTTGGCGGCCCAAAAAACGGTGTCAGAGAGCTCTGAATGTCCCAAAAACGTTTGCAGCCTGAAAAGGGCATTAACCCACATCCTAAACCCCTGAAATTCCCAAAAACATTTTTGGCCCGAAAAATGAATCCTACACCCCTTAAAGTTCAGAAAATATTGGCAGCCGCAAAAAGGCCTTAAAATGCATCTTATTCCTCCAAAAATCTTGATAACTTTGGAGGCCCAAAAAAGGGGTTTACATCCTAGACCCCATAAAGTCCAGAAAATGTTGGTGACCCGAAAACAGTGTCAGAGAGCTCTGAATGTCCCAAAAATATTTGCTGCCTGAAAAGGGCATTAATCCGCATCCTGGCCCCCTGAAATTCCCCAAAATATTTTTGCCCCGAAAAATGCATCCTACATCCCTGAAGTTCAGAAAATGTTGGCAGCACAAAACAGGCCTTAAAATACACATTAGGCCTGCAAAAATGTAGAAAAATTTGGAGGCCCAAAAAAGGGGTTTACAGGCATCCTAGACCCCCTAAAGTCCAGAAAATGTTGGCGGCCCAAAAACTGTGTCAGAGAGTTCTGAATGTCCCAAAAACATTTGCAGTCTGAAAAGGGCATTAACCCGCATGCTAGACCCCTGAACTTCCCCAAAATATTTTGGCCATGAAAAATTCATCCTACACCCCTGAAAATTCAGAAAATGTTGGCAACACAAAAAAAGGCCTTAAAATACATATTAGGCCTCCAAAAATGTAGAAAACTCTGGAGGCCCAAAAAAGGGGTTTACAGGCATCCTAGAACCCCTAAAGTCCAGAAAATGTTGGTAGGCCAAAAACTGTGTCAGAGAGCTCTGAATGTCCCAAAAACGTTTGCAGCCTGAAAAGGGCATTAACCCACATCCTAAACCCCTGAAATTCCCAAAATCATTTTTGGCCCGAAAAATGCATCCTACACACCTGAAAGTTCCGAAAATGTTGGCAGCCCCAAAAAGGCCTTAAAATGCATCTTATTCCTGCAAAAATCTTGATAACTTTGGAGACCCAAAAAAGGGGCCTTTTTGAAAGTATTCTAAGAACACTGGTAATGTCCGCGGACATTAAAAGTTTCCATAGGCCATAGTTGAAATGTTTTACTCTATGGGTGTGATATGCTGCGGTGGAGATGGAGACGGGTGCAGCATCATCATCGTCATCTAGACCCCATAAAGTCCAGAAAATGTTGGTGACCCGAAAACAGTGTCAGAGAGCTCTGAATGTCCCAAAAATATTTGCAGCCTGAAAAGGGCATTAATCCGCATCCTGGTCCCCTGAAATTCCCCAAAATATTTTTGGCCCAAAAAATGCATCCTACATCCCTGAAGTTCACAAAATGTTGGCAGCACAAAACAGGCCTTAAAATACATATTAGGCCTGCAAAAATGTAGAAAACTTTGAAGGCCCAAAAAAGGGGTTTACAGGCATCCTAGACCCCCTAAAGTCCAGAAAATGTTGGCAGCCCAAAAACTGTATCAGAGAGCTCTGAATGTCCCAAAAACATTTGCAGTCTGAAAAGGGCATTAACCCGCATGCTAGACCCCTGAAATTTCCCAAAATATTTTGGCCACGAAAAATTCATCCTACACCCCTGAAAATTCAGAAAATGTTGGCAGCACAAAAAGGGCCTTAAAATACATATTAGGCATCCAAAAATGTAGAAAACTTTGGAGGCCCAAAAAAGGGGTTTACAGGCATCCTTGACCCCCTAAAGTCCAGAAAATGATGGTGGCACAAAAACTGTGTCAGAGAGCTCTGAATGGCCCAAAAACGCTTGCAGCCTGAAAAGGGCATTAACCCGCATCCTAAACCCCTGAATTTCCCAAAAACATTTTTGGCCCGAAAAATGCATCCTACACCCCTGAAAGTTCAGAAAATGTTGGCAGCCCCGAAAAGGCCTTAAAATGCATCTTATTCCTGCAAAAATCTTGATAACTTTGGAGGCCCAAAAAAGGGGTTTACATGCTAGACCCCATAAAGTCCAGAAAATGTTGGTGACCCGAAAACAGTGTCAGAGAGCTCTGAATGTCCCAAAAATAGTTGCAGCCTGAAAAGGGCATTAATCCGCATCCTGGCCCCCTGAAATTCCCCAAAATATTTTTGTGCGAAAAATGCATCCTACATCCCTGAAGTTCAGAAAATGTTGGCAGCACAAAACAGGCCTTAAAATACATATTAGGCCTGCAAAAATGTAGAAAACTTTGGAGGCCCAAAAAAGGGGTTTACAGGCATCCTAGACCCACTAAAGTCCAGAAAATGTTTGCGGCCCAAAAACTGTGTCAGAGATCTCTGAATGTCCCAAAAACATTTGCAATCTGAAAAGGGCATTAACCCGCATGCTAGACCCCTGAAATTCCCCAAAATATTTTGGCCACGAAAAATTCATCCTACACCCCTGAAAATTCAGAAAATGTTGGCAGCACAAAAAAGGCCTTAAAATACATATTAGGCCTGCAAAAATGTAGAAAACTTTGGAGGCCCAAAAAAGGGGTTTACAGGCATCCTAGACCACATAAAGTCCAGAAAATGTTGGTGGCCCAAAAACTGTGTCAGAGAGCTCTGAATGGCCCAAATAGCTTGCAGCCTGAAAAGGGCATTAACCCGCATCCTAGACCCCTGAAATTCCTAAAAACATTCATGGCCCGAAAAATGCATCCTACACCCCTTAAAGTTCAGAAACTGTTGGCAGCCCAAAAAATGCCTTAAAATGCATCTTATTTCTGCAAATATCTTTAAAACTTTGGAGGCCCAAAAAAGGGTTTTGCAGGCATCCTAGACCCCATAAAGTCCAGAAAATGTTGGTGACCCGAAAACAGTGTCAGAGAGCTCTGAATGTCCCAAAAATATTTGCAGTCTGAAAAGGGCATTAACCCGCATGCTAGACCCCTGAAATTTCCCAAAATATTTTGGCCACGAAAAATTCATCCTACACCCCTGAAAATTCAGAAAATATTGGCAGCACAAAAAAGGCCTTAAAATACATATTAGGCCTCCAAAAATGTAGAAAACTTTGGAGGCCCAAAAAAGGGGTTTACAGGCATCCTAGACCCCCTATAGTCCAGAAAATGTTGGTAAGCCAAAAACTGTGTCAGAGAGCTCTGAATGTCCCAAATACGTTTGCAGCCTGAAAAGGGCATTAACCCACATCCTAAACCCCTGAAATTCCCAAAAACATTTTTGGCCCGAAAAATGAATCCTACACCCCTTAAAGTTCAGAAAATATTGGCAGCCGCAAAAAGGCCTTAAAATGCATCTTATTCCTGCAAAAATCTTGATAGCTTTGGAGGCCCAAAAAAGGGGTTTACATCCTAGACCCCATAAAGTCCAGAAAATGTTGGTGACCCGAAAACAGTGTCAGAGAGCTCTGAATGTCCCAAAAATATTTGCATCTGAAAAGGGCATTAATCCGCATCCTGGCCCCCTGAAATTCCCCAAAATATTTTGGCCCAAAAAATGCATCCTACATCCCTGAAGTTCAGAAAATGTTGGCAGCACAAAACAGGCCTTAAAATACATATTAGGCCTGCAAAAATGTAGACAACTTTGGAGGCCCAAAAAAGGGGTTTACAGGCATCCTAGACCCACTAAAGTCCAGAAAATGTTGGCGGCCCAAAAACTGTGTCAGAGAGCTCTGAATGTCCCAAACACATTTGCAGTCTGAAAAGGGCATTAACTCGCATGCTAGACCCCTGAAATTCCCCAAAATATTTTGGCCACGAAAAATTCATCCTACACCCCTGAAAATTCAGAAAATGTTGGCAGCACAAAAAAGGCCTTAAAATACATATTAGGCCTCTAAAAATGTAGAAAACTTTGGAGGCCCAAAAAAGGGGTTTACAGGCATCCTAGACGCTCTAAAGTCCAGAAAATGTTGGTAGGCCAACAACTGTGTCAGAGAGCTCTGAATGTCCCAAAAATGTTTGCAGCCTGAAAAGGGCATTAACCCACATCCTAAACCCCTGAAATTCCCAAAAACATTTTTGGCCCGAAAAATGCATCCTACACCCCTGAAAGTTCCGGAAATGTTGGCAGCCCCAAAAAGGCCTTAAAATGCATCTTATTCCTGCAAAAATCTTGATAACTTTGGAGGCCCAAAAAAGAGGCCTTTTTGAAAGTATTCTAAGAACACTGGTAATGTCCGCGGACATTAAAAGTTTCCATAGGCCATAGTTGAAATGTTTTACTCTATGGGTGTGATATGCTGCGGTGGAGATGGAGACGGGTGCAGCATCATCATCGTCATCTAGACCCCATAAAGTCCAGAAAATGTTGGTGACCCGAAAACAGTGTCAGAGAGCTCTGAATGTCCCAAAAATAGTTGCAGCCTGAAAAGGGCATTAATTCGCATCCTGGCCCCCTGAAATTCCCCAAAATATTTTTGGCCCGAAAAATGCATCCTACATCCCTGAAGTTCAGAAAATGTTGGCAGCACAAAACAGGCCTTAAAATACATATTAGGCCTGCAAAAATGTAGAAAACTTTGGAGGCCCAAAAAAGGGGTTTACAGACATCCTAGACCCACTAAAGTCCAGAAAATGTTGGCGGCCCAAAAACTGTGTCAGAGAGCTCTGAATGTCCCAAAAACATTTGCAATCTGAAAAGGGCATTAACCCGCATGCTAGACCCCTGAAATTCCCCAAAATATTTTGGCCACGAAAAATTCATCCTACACCCCAGAAAATTCAGAAAATGTTGGCAGCACAAAAAAGGCCTTAAAATACATATTAGGCCTGCAAAAATGTAGAAAACTTTGGAGGCCCAAAAAAGGGGTTTACAGGCATCCTAGACCACATAAAGTCCAGAAAATGTTGGTGGCCCAAAAACTGTGTCAGAGAGCTCTGAATGGCCCAAAAACGCTTGCAGCCTGAAAAGGGCATTAACCCGCATCCTAGACCCCTGAAATTCCTAAAAACATTCATGGCCCGAAAAATGCATCCTACACCCCTGAAAGTTCAGAAAATGTTGGCAGCCCCAAAAAGGCCTTAAAATGCATCTTATTCCTGCAAAAATCTTGATAACTTTCGAGGCCCAAAAAAGGGGTTTACATCCTAGACCCCATAAAGTCCAGAAAATGTTGGTGACCCGAAAACAGTGTCAGAGAGCTCTGAATGTCCCAAAAATATTTGCAGTCTGAAAAGGACATTAACCCGCATGCTAGACCCCTGAAATTTCCCAAAATATTTTGGCCACGAAAAATTCATCCTACACCCCTGAAAATTCAGAAAATATTGGCAGCACAAAACAGGCCTTAAAATACATATTAGGCCTGCAAAAATGTAGAAAACTTTGGAGGCCCAAAAAAGGGGTTTACAGACATCCTAGACCCACTAAAGTCCAGAAAATGTTGGCGGCCCAAAAACTGTGTCAGAGAGCTCTGAATGTCCCAAAAACATTTGCAATCTGAAAAGGGCATTAACCCGCATGCTAGACCCCTGAAATTCCCCAAAATATTTTGGCCACGAAAAATTCATCCTACACCCCAGAAAATTCAGAAAATGTTGGCAGCACAAAAAAGGCCTTAAAATACATATTAGGCCTGCAAAAATGTAGAAAACTTTGGAGGCCGAAAAAAGGGGTTTACAGGCATCCTAGACCACATAAAGTCCAGAAAATGTTGGTGGCCCAAAAACTGTGTCAGAGAGCTCTGAATGGCCCAAAAACGCTTGCAGCCTGAAAAGGGCATTAACCCGCATCCTAGACCCCTGAAATTCCTAAAAACATTCATGGCCCGAAAAATGCATCCTACACCCCTGAAAGTTCAGAAAATGTTGGCAGCCCCAAAAAGGCCTTAAAATGCATCTTATTCCTGCAAAAATCTTGATAACTTTCGAGGCCCAAAAAAGGGGTTTACATCCTAGACCCCATAAAGTCCAGAAAATGTTGGTGACCCGAAAACAGTGTCAGATAGCTCTGAATGTCCCAAAAATATTTGCAGTCTGAAAAGGACATTAACCCGCATGCTAGACCCCTGAAATTTCCCAAAATATTTTGGCCACGAAAAATTCATCCTACACCCCTGAAAATTCAGAAAATATTGGCAGCACAAAAAAGGCCTTAAAATACATATTAGGCCTCCAAAAATGTAGAAAACTTTGGAGGCCCAAAAAAGGGGTTTACAGGCATCCTAGACCCCCTAAAGTCCAGAAAATGTTGGTAGGCCAAAAACTGTGTCAGAGAGCTCTGAATGTCCCAAAAACGTTTGCAGCCTGAAAAGGGCATTAACCCACATCCTAACCCCCTGAAATTCCCAAAAACATTCTTGGCCCGAAAAATGCATCCTACACCCCTGAAAGTTCAGAAAATGTTGGCAGCCCCAAAAAGGCCTTAAAATGCATCTTATTCCTGCAAAAATCTTGATAACTTTCGAGGCCCAAAAAAGGGGTTTACATCCTAGACCCCATAAAGTCCAGAAAATGTTGGTGACCTGAAAACAGTGTCAGAGAGCTCTGAATGTCCCAAAAATATTTGCAGCCTGAAAAGGGCATTAATCCGCATTCTGGCCCCCTGAAATTCCCCAAAATATTTTTGGCCCAAAAAATGCATCCTACATCCCTGAAGTTCAGAAAATGTTGGCAGCACAAAACAGGCCTTAAAATACATATTAGGCCTGCAAAAATGTAGAAAACTTTGGTTGCCCAAAAAAGGGGTTTACAGGCATCCTAGACCCCCTAAAGTCCAGAAAATGTTGGCGGCCCAAAAAACGGTGTCAGAGAGCTCTGAATGTCCCAAAAACGTTTGCAGCCTGAAAATGGCATTAACCCACATCCTAAACCCCTGAAATTCCCAAAAACATTTTTGGCCCGAAAAATGAATCCTACACCCCTTAAAGTTCAGAAAATATTGGCAGCCGCAAAAAGGCCTTAAAATGGATCTTATTCCTCCAAAAATCTTGATAACTTTGGAGGCCCAAAAAAGGGGTTTACATCCTAGACCCCATAAAGTCCAGAAAATGTTGGTGACCCGAAAACAGTGTCAGAGAGCTCTGAATGTCCCAAAAATATTTGCAGCCTGAAAAGGACATTAATCCGCATCCTGGCCCCCTGAAATTCCCCAAAATATTTTTGGCCCAAAAAATGCATCCTACATCCCTGAAGTTCAGAAAATGTTGGCAGCACAAAACAGGCCTTAAAATACATATTAGGCCTGCAAAAATGTAGAAAACTTTGGTTGCCCAAAAAAGGGGTTTACAGGCATCCTAGACCCCCTAAAGTCCAGAAAATGTTGGCGGCCCAAAAAACGGTGTCAGAGAGCTCTGAATGTCCCAAAAACGTTTGCAGCCTGAAAAGGGCATTAACCCACATCCTAAACCCCTGAAATTCCCAAAAACATCTTTGGCCCGAAAAATGAATCCTACACCCCTTAAAGTTCAGAAAATATTGGCAGCCGCAAAAAGGCCTTAAAATGCATCTTATTCCTCCAAAAATCTTGATAACTTTGGAGGCCCAAAAAAGGGGTTTACATCCTAGACCCCATAAAGTCCAGAAAATGTTGGTGACCCGAAAACAGTGTCAGAGAGCTCTGAATGTCCCAAAAATATTTGCAGCCTGAAAAGGGCATTAATCCGCATCCTGGCCCCCTGAAATTCCCCAAAATATTTTTGGCCCGAAAAATGCATCCTACATCCCTGAAGTTCAGAAAATGTTGGCAGCACAAAACAGGCCTTAAAATACACATTAGGCCTGCAAAAATGTAGAAAACTTTGGAGGCCCAAAAAAGGGGTTTACAGGCATCCTAGACCCACTAAAGTCCAGAAAATGTTGGCGGCCCAAAAACTGTGTCAGAGAACTCTGAATGTCCCAAACACATTTGCAGTCTGAAAAGGGCATTAACTTGCATGCTAGACCCCTGAAATTCCCCAAAATATTTTGGCCATGAAAAATTCATCCTACACCCCTGAAAATTCAGAAAATGTTGGCAACACAAAAAAAGGCCTTAAAATACATATTAGGCCTCCAAAAATGTAGAAAACTCTGGAGGCCCAAAAAAGGGGTTTACAGGCATCCTAGAACCCCTAAAGTCCAGAAAATGTTGGTAGGCCAAAAACTGTGTCAGAGAGCTCTGAATGTCCCAAAAACGTTTGCAGCCTGAAAAGGGCATTAACCCACATCCTAAACCCCTGAAATTCCCAAAAACATTTTTGGCCCGAAAAATGCATCCTACACCCCTGAAAGTTCAGAAAATGTTGGCAGCCCCGAAAAGGCCTTAAAATGCATCTTATTCCTGCAAAAATCTTGATAACTTTGGAGGCCCAAAAAAGGGGTTTACATGCTAGACCCCATAAAGTCCAGAAAATGTTGGTGACCCGAAAACAGTGTCAGAGAGCTCTGAATGTCCCAAAAATAGTTGCAGCCTGAAAAGGGCATTAATCCGCATCCTGGCCCCCTGAAATTCCCCAAAATATTTTTGGCCCGAAAAATGCATCCTACATCCCTGAAGTTCAGAAAATGTTGGCAGCACAAAACAGGCCTTAAAATACATATTAGGCCTGCAAAAATGTAGAAAACTTTGGAGGCCCAAAAAAGGGGTTTACAGGCATCCTAGACCCACTAAAGTCCAGAAAATGTTGGCGGCCCAAAAACTGTGTCAGAGAGCTCTGAATGTCCCAAAAACATTTGCAATCTGAAAAGGGCATTAACCCGCATGCTAGACCCCTGAAATTCCCCAAAATATTTTGGCCACGAAAAATTCATCCTACACCCCTGAAAATTCAGAAAATGTTGGCAGCACAAAAAAGGCCTTAAAATACATATTAGGCCTCCAAAAATGTAGAAAACTTTGGAGGCCCAAAAAAGGGGTTTACAGGCATCCTAGACCCCCTAAAGTCCAGAAAATGTTGGTAGGCCAAAAACTGTGTCAGAGAGCTCTGAATGTCCCAAAAACGTTTGCAGCCTGAAAAGGGCATTAACCCACATCCTAACCCCCTGAAATTCCCAAAAACATTCTTGGCCCGAAAAATGCATCCTACACCCCTGAAAGTTCAGAAAATGTTGGCAGCCCCAAAAAGGCCTTAAAATGCATCTTATTCCTGCAAAAATCTTGATAACTTTGGTGGCCCAAAAAAGGGGTTTACATCCTAGACCCCATAAAGTCCAGAAAATGTTGGTGACCCGAAAACAGTGTCAGAGAGCTCTGAATGTCCCAAAAATATTTGCAGCCTGAAAAGGACATTAATCCGCATCCTGGCCCCCTGAAATTCCCCAAAATATTTTTGGCCCAAAAAATGCATCCTACATCCCTGAAGTTCAGAAAATGTTGGCAGCACAAAACAGGCCTTAAAATACATATTAGGCCTGCAAAAATGTAGAAAACTTTGGTTGCCCAAAAAAGGGGTTTACAGGCATCCTAGACCCCCTAAAGTCCAGAAAATGTTGGTGGCCCAAAAAACGGTGTCAGAGAGCTCTGAATGTCCCAAAAACATTTGCAGTCTGAAAAGGGCATTAACCCGCATGCTAGACCCCTGAACTTCCCCAAAATATTTTGGCCATGAAAAATTCATCCTACACCCCTGAAAATTCAGAAAATGTTGGCAACACAAAAAAAGGCCTTAAAATACATATTAGGCCACCAAAAATGTAGAAAACTCTGGAGGCCCAAAAAAGGGGTTTACAGGCATCCTAGACCCCCTAAAGTCCAGAAAATGTTGGTAGGCCAAAAACTGTGTCAGAGAGCTCTGAATGTCCCAAAAACATTTGCAGCCTGAAAAGGGCATTAACCCACATCCTAAACCCCTGAAATTCCCAAAAACATTTTTGGCCCGAAAAATGCATCCTACACCCCTGAAAGTTCCGAAAATGTTGGCAGCCCCAAAAAGGCCTTAAAATGCATCTTATTCCTGCAAAAATCTTGATAACTTTGGAGGCCCAAAAAAGAGGCCTTTTTGAAAGTATTCTAAGAACACTGGTAATGTCCGCGGACATTAAAAGTTTCCATAGGCCATAGTTGAAATGTTTTACTCTATGGGTGTGATATGCTGCGGTGGAGATGGAGACGGGTGCAGCATCATCATCGTCATCTAGACCCCATAAAGTCCAGAAAATGTTGGTGACCCGAAAACAGTGTCAGAGAGCTCTGAATGTCCCAAAAATAGTTGCAGCCTGAAAAGGGCATTAATCCGCATCCTGGCCCCCTGAAATTCCCCAAAATATTTTTGGCCCGAAAAATGCATCCTACATCCCTGAAGTTCAGAAAATGTTGGCAGCACAAAACAGGCCTTAAAATACATATTAGGCCTGCAAAAATGTAGAAAACTTTGGAGGCCCAAAAAAGGGGTTTACAGGCATCCTAGACCCACTAAAGTCCAGAAAATGTTGGCGGCCCAAAAACTGTGTCAGAGAGCTCTGAATGTCCCAAAAACATTTGCAATCTGAAAAGGGCATTAACCCGCATGCTAGACCCCTGAAATTCCCCAAAATATTTTGGCCACGAAAAATTCATCCTACACCCCTGAAAATTCAGAAAATGTTGGCAGCACAAAAAAGGCCTTAAAATACATATTAGGCCTGCAAAAATGTAGAAAACTTTGGAGGCCCAAAAAAGGGGTTTACAGGCATCCTAGACCACATAAAGTCCAGAAAATGTTGGTGGCCCAAAAACTGTGTCAGAGAGCTCTGAATGGCCCAAAAACGCTTGCAGCCTGAAAAGGGCATTAACCCGCATCCTAGACCCCTGAAATTCCTAAAAACATTCATGGCCCGAAAAATGCATCCTACACCCCTTAAAGTTCAGAAACTGTTGGCAGCCCAAAAAATGCCTTAAAATGCATCTTATTTCTGCAAATATCTTTAAAACTTTGGCGGCCCAAAAAAGGGTTTTGCAGGCATCCTAGACCCCATAAAGTCCAGAAAATGTTGGTGACCCGAAAACAGTGTCAGAGAGCTCTGAATGTCCCAAAAATATTTGCAGTCTGAAAAGGGCATTAACCCGCATGCTAGACCCCTGAAATTTCCCAAAATATTTTGGCCACGAAAAATTCATCCTACACCCCTGAAAATTCAGAAAATATTGGCAGCACAAAAAAGGCCTTAAAATACATATTAGGCCTCCAAAAATGTAGAAAACTTTGGAGGCCCAAAAAAGGGGTTTACAGGCATCCTAGACCCCCTATAGTCCAGAAAATGTTGGTAAGCCAAAAACTGTGTCAGAGAGCTCTGAATGTCCCAAATACGTTTGCAGCCTGAAAAGGGCATTAACCCACATCCTAAACCCCTGAAATTCCCAAAAACATTTTTGGCCCGAAAAATGAATCCTACACCCCTTAAAGTTCAGAAAATATTGGCAGCCGCAAAAAGGCCTTAAAATGCATCTTATTCCTGCAAAAATCTTGATAGCTTTGGAGGCCCAAAAAAGGGGTTTACATCCTAGACCCCATAAAGTCCAGAAAATGTTGGTGACCCGAAAACAGTGTCAGAGAGCTCTGAATGTCCCAAAAATATTTGCATCTGAAAAGGGCATTAATCCGCATCCTGGCCCCCTGAAATTCCCCAAAATATTTTGGCCCGAAAAATGCATCCTACATCCCTGAAGTTCAGAAAATGTTGGCAGCACAAAACAGGCCTTAAAATACATATTAGGCCTGCAAAAATGTAGACAACTTTGGAGGCCCAAAAAAGGGGTTTACAGGCATCCTAGACCCACTAAAGTCCAGAAAATGTTGGCGGCCCAAAAACTGTGTCAGAGAGCTCTGAATGTCCCAAACACATTTGCAGTCTGAAAAGGGCATTAACTCGCATGCTAGACCCCTGAAATTCCCCAAAATATTTTGGCCACGAAAAATTCATCCTACACCCCTGAAAATTCAGAAAATGTTGGCAGCACAAAAAAGGCCTTAAAATACATATTAGGCCTCTAAAAATGTAGAAAACTTTGGAGGCCCAAAAAAGGGGTTTACAGGCATCCTAGACGCTCTAAAGTCCAGAAAATGTTGGTAGGCCAACAACTGTGTCAGAGAGCTCTGAATGTCCCAAAAATGTTTGCAGCCTGAAAAGGGCATTAACCCACATCCTAAACCCCTGAAATTCCCAAAAACATTTTTGGCCCGAAAAATGCATCCTACACCCCTGAAAGTTCCGAAAATGTTGGCAGCCCCAAAAAGGCCTTAAAATGCATCTTATTCCTGCAAAAATCTTGATAACTTTGGAGGCCCAAAAAAGAGGCCTTTTTGAAAGTATTCTAAGAACACTGGTAATGTCCGCGGACATTAAAAGTTTCCATAGGCCATAGTTGAAATGTTTTACTCTATGGGTGTGATATGCTGCGGTGGAGATGGAGACGGGTGCAGCATCATCATCGTCATCTAGACCCCATAAAGTCCAGAAAATGTTGGTGACCCGAAAACAGTGTCAGAGAGCTCTGAATGTCCCAAAAATAGTTGCAGCCTGAAAAGGGCATTAATTCGCATCCTGGCCCCCTGAAATTCCCCAAAATATTTTTGGCCCGAAAAATGCATCCTACATCCCTGAAGTTCAGAAAATGTTGGCAGCACAAAACAGGCCTTAAAATACATATTAGGCCTGCAAAAATGTAGAAAACTTTGGAGGCCCAAAAAAGGGGTTTACAGACATCCTAGACCCACTAAAGTCCAGAAAATGTTGGCGGCCCAAAAACTGTGTCAGAGAGCTCTGAATGTCCCAAAAACATTTGCAATCTGAAAAGGGCATTAACCCGCATGCTAGACCCCTGAAATTCCCCAAAATATTTTGGCCACGAAAAATTCATCCTACACCCCAGAAAATTCAGAAAATGTTGGCAGCACAAAAAAGGCCTTAAAATACATATTAGGCCTGCAAAAATGTAGAAAACTTTGGAGGCCCAAAAAAGGGGTTTACAGGCATCCTAGACCACATAAAGTCCAGAAAATGTTGGTGGCCCAAAAACTGTGTCAGAGAGCTCTGAATGGCCCAAAAACGCTTGCAGCCTGAAAAGGGCATTAACCCGCATCCTAGACCCCTGAAATTCCTAAAAACATTCATGGCCCGAAAAATGCATCCTACACCCCTGAAAGTTCAGAAAATGTTGGCAGCCCCAAAAAGGCCTTAAAATGCATCTTATTCCTGCAAAAATCTTGATAACTTTCGAGGCCCAAAAAAGGGGTTTACATCCTAGACCCCATAAAGTCCAGAAAATGTTGGTGACCCGAAAACAGTGTCAGAGAGCTCTGAATGTCCCAAAAATATTTGCAGTCTGAAAAGGACATTAACCCGCATGCTAGACCCCTGAAATTTCCCAAAATATTTTGGCCACGAAAAATTCATCCTACACCCCTGAAAATTCAGAAAATATTGGCAGCACAAAACAGGCCTTAAAATACATATTAGGCCTGCAAAAATGTAGAAAACTTTGGAGGCCCAAAAAAGGGGTTTACAGACATCCTAGACCCACTAAAGTCCAGAAAATGTTGGCGGCCCAAAAACTGTGTCAGAGAGCTCTGAATGTCCCAAAAACATTTGCAATCTGAAAAGGGCATTAACCCGCATGCTAGACCCCTGAAATTCCCCAAAATATTTTGGCCACGAAAAATTCATCCTACACCCCAGAAAATTCAGAAAATGTTGGCAGCACAAAAAAGGCCTTAAAATACATATTAGGCCTGCAAAAATGTAGAAAACTTTGGAGGCCGAAAAAAGGGGTTTACAGGCATCCTAGACCACATAAAGTCCAGAAAATGTTGGTGGCCCAAAAACTGTGTCAGAGAGCTCTGAATGGCCCAAAAACGCTTGCAGCCTGAAAAGGGCATTAACCCGCATCCTAGACCCCTGAAATTCCTAAAAACATTCATGGCCCGAAAAATGCATCCTACACCCCTGAAAGTTCAGAAAATGTTGGCAGCCCCAAAAAGGCCTTAAAATGCATCTTATTCCTGCAAAAATCTTGATAACTTTCGAGGCCCAAAAAAGGGGTTTACATCCTAGACCCCATAAAGTCCAGAAAATGTTGATGACCCGAAAACAGTGTCAGATAGCTCTGAATGTCCCAAAAATATTTGCAGTCTGAAAAGGACATTAACCCGCATGCTAGACCCCTGAAATTTCCCAAAATATTTTGGCCACGAAAAATTCATCCTACACCCCTGAAAATTCAGAAAATATTGGCAGCACAAAAAAGGCCTTAAAATACATATTAGGCCTCCAAAAATGTAGAAAACTTTGGAGGCCCAAAAAAGGGGTTTACAGGCATCCTAGACCCCCTAAAGTCCAGAAAATGTTGGTAGGCCAAAAACTGTGTCAGAGAGCTCTGAATGTCCCAAAAACGTTTGCAGCCTGAAAAGGGCATTAACCCACATCCTAACCCCCTGAAATTCCCAAAAACATTCTTGGCCCGAAAAATGCATCCTACACCCCTGAAAGTTCAGAAAATGTTGGCAGCCCCAAAAAGGCCTTAAAATGCATCTTATTCCTGCAAAAATCTTGATAACTTTCGAGGCCCAAAAAAGGGGTTTACATCCTAGACCCCATAAAGTCCAGAAAATGTTGGTGACCTGAAAACAGTGTCAGAGAGCTCTGAATGTCCCAAAAATATTTGCAGCCTGAAAAGGGCATTAATCCGCACCCTGGCCCCCTGAAATTCCCCAAAATATTTTTGGCCCAAAAAATGCATCCTACATCCCTGAAGTTCAGAAAATGTTGGCAGCACAAAACAGGCCTTAAAATACATATTAGGCCTGCAAAAATGTAGAAAACTTTGGTTGCCCAAAAAAGGGGTTTACAGGCATCCTAGACCCCCTAAAGTCCAGAAAATGTTGGCGGCCCAAAAAACGGTGTCAGAGAGCTCTGAATGTCCCAAAAACGTTTGCAGCCTGAAAATGGCATTAACCCACATCCTAAACCCCTGAAATTCCCAAAAACATTTTTGGCCCGAAAAATGAATCCTACACCCCTTAAAGTTCAGAAAATATTGGCAGCCGCAAAAAGGCCTTAAAATGCATCTTATTCCTCCAAAAATCTTGATAACTTTGGAGGCCCAAAAAAGGGGTTTACATCCTAGACCCCATAAAGTCCAGAAAATGTTGGTGACCCGAAAACAGTGTCAGAGAGCTCTGAATGTCCCAAAAATATTTGCAGCCTGAAAAGGACATTAATCCGCATCCTGGCCCCCTGAAATTCCCCAAAATATTTTTGGCCCAAAAAATGCATCCTACATCCCTGAAGTTCAGAAAATGTTGGCAGCACAAAACAGGCCTTAAAATACATATTAGGCCTGCAAAAATGTAGAAAACTTTGGTTGCCCAAAAAAGGGGTTTACAGGCATCCTAGACCCCCTAAAGTCCAGAAAATGTTGGCGGCCCAAAAAACGGTGTCAGAGAGCTCTGAATGTCCCAAAAACGTTTGCAGCCTGAAAAGGGCATTAACCCACATCCTAAACCCCTGAAATTCCCAAAAACATTTTTGGCCCGAAAAATGAATCCTACACCCCTTAAAGTTCAGAAAATATTGGCAGCCGCAAAAAGGCCTTAAAATGCATCTTATTCCTCCAAAAATCTTGATAACTTTGGAGGCCCAAAAAAGGGGTTTACATCCTAGACCCCATAAAGTCCAGAAAATGTTGGTGACCCGAAAACAGTGTCAGAGAGCTCTGAATGTCCCAAAAATATTTGCTGCCTGAAAAGGGCATTAATCCGCATCCTGGCCCCCTGAAATTCCCCAAAATATTTTTGCCCCGAAAAATGCATCCTACATCCCTGAAGTTCAGAAAATGTTGGCAGCACAAAACAGGCCTTAAAATACACATTAGGCCTGCAAAAATGTAGAAAAATTTGGAGGCCCAAAAAAGGGGTTTACAGGCATCCTAGACCCCCTAAAGTCCAGAAAATGTTGGCGGCCCAAAAACTGTGTCAGAGAGTTCTGAATGTCCCAAAAACATTTGCAGTCTGAAAAGGGCATTAACCCGCATGCTAGACCCCTGAACTTCCCCAAAATATTTTGGCCATGAAAAATTCATCCTACACCCCTGAAAATTCAGAAAATGTTGGCAACACAAAAAAAGGCCTTAAAATACATATTAGGCCTCCAAAAATGTAGAAAACTCTGGAGGCCCAAAAAAGGGGTTTACAGGCATCCTAGAACCCCTAAAGTCCAGAAAATGTTGGTAGGCCAAAAACTGTGTCAGAGAGCTCTGAATGTCCCAAAAACGTTTGCAGCCTGAAAAGGGCATTAACCCACATCCTAAACCCCTGAAATTCCCAAAAACATTTTTGGCCCGAAAAATGCATCCTACACACCTGAAAGTTCCGAAAATGTTGGCAGCCCCAAAAAGGCCTTAAAATGCATCTTATTCCTGCAAAAATCTTGATAACTTTGGAGACCCAAAAAAGGGGCCTTTTTGAAAGTATTCTAAGAACACTGGTAATGTCCGCGGACATTAAAAGTTTCCATAGGCCATAGTTGAAATGTTTTACTCTATGGGTGTGATATGCTGCGGTGGAGATGGAGACGGGTGCAGCATCATCATCGTCATCTAGACCCCATAAAGTCCAGAAAATGTTGGTGACCCGAAAACAGTGTCAGAGAGCTCTGAATGTCCCAAAAATATTTGCAGCCTGAAAAGGGCATTAATCCGCATCCTGGTCCCCTGAAATTCCCCAAAATATTTTTGGCCCAAAAAATGCATCCTACATCCCTGAAGTTCACAAAATGTTGGCAGCACAAAACAGGCCTTAAAATACATATTAGGCCTGCAAAAATGTAGAAAACTTTGAAGGCCCAAAAAAGGGGTTTACAGGCATCCTAGACCCCCTAAAGTCCAGAAAATGTTGGCAGCCCAAAAACTGTATCAGAGAGCTCTGAATGTCCCAAAAACATTTGCAGTCTGAAAAGGGCATTAACCCGCATGCTAGACCCCTGAAATTTCCCAAAATATTTTGGCCACGAAAAATTCATCCTACACCCCTGAAAATTCAGAAAATGTTGGCAGCACAAAAAGGGCCTTAAAATACATATTAGGCATCCAAAAATGTAGAAAACTTTGGAGGCCCAAAAAAGGGGTTTACAGGCATCCTTGACCCCCTAAAGTCCAGAAAATGATGGTGGCACAAAAACTGTGTCAGAGAGCTCTGAATGGCCCAAAAACGCTTGCAGCCTGAAAAGGGCATTAACCCGCATCCTAAACCCCTGAATTTCCCAAAAACATTTTTGGCCCGAAAAATGCATCCTACACCCCTGAAAGTTCAGAAAATGTTGGCAGCCCCGAAAAGGCCTTAAAATGCATCTTATTCCTGCAAAAATCTTGATAACTTTGGAGGCCCAAAAAAGGGGTTTACATGCTAGACCCCATAAAGTCCAGAAAATGTTGGTGACCCGAAAACAGTGTCAGAGAGCTCTGAATGTCCCAAAAATAGTTGCAGCCTGAAAAGGGCATTAATCCGCATCCTGGCCCCCTGAAATTCCCCAAAATATTTTTGTGCGAAAAATGCATCCTACATCCCTGAAGTTCAGAAAATGTTGGCAGCACAAAACAGGCCTTAAAATACATATTAGGCCTGCAAAAATGTAGAAAACTTTGGAGGCCCAAAAAAGGGGTTTACAGGCATCCTAGACCCACTAAAGTCCAGAAAATGTTTGCGGCCCAAAAACTGTGTCAGAGATCTCTGAATGTCCCAAAAACATTTGCAATCTGAAAAGGGCATTAACCCGCATGCTAGACCCCTGAAATTCCCCAAAATATTTTGGCCACGAAAAATTCATCCTACACCCCTGAAAATTCAGAAAATGTTGGCAGCACAAAAAAGGCCTTAAAATACATATTAGGCCTGCAAAAATGTAGAAAACTTTGGAGGCCCAAAAAAGGGGTTTACAGGCATCCTAGACCACATAAAGTCCAGAAAATGTTGGTGGCCCAAAAACTGTGTCAGAGAGCTCTGAATGGCCCAAAAACGCTTGCAGCCTGAAAAGGGCATTAACCCGCATCCTAGACCCCTGAAATTCCTAAAAACATTCATGGCCCGAAAAATGCATCCTACACCCCTTAAAGTTCAGAAACTGTTGGCAGCCCAAAAAATGCCTTAAAATGCATCTTATTTCTGCAAATATCTTTAAAACTTTGGAGGCCCAAAAAAGGGTTTTGCAGGCATCCTAGACCCCATAAAGTCCAGAAAATGTTGGTGACCCGAAAACAGTGTCAGAGAGCTCTGAATGTCCCAAAAATATTTGCAGTCTGAAAAGGGCATTAACCCGCATGCTAGACCCCTGAAATTTCCCAAAATATTTTGGCCACGAAAAATTCATCCTACACCCCTGAAAATTCAGAAAATATTGGCAGCACAAAAAAGGCCTTAAAATACATATTAGGCCTCCAAAAATGTAGAAAACTTTGGAGGCCCAAAAAAGGGGTTTACAGGCATCCTAGACCCCCTATAGTCCAGAAAATGTTGGTAAGCCAAAAACTGTGTCAGAGAGCTCTGAATGTCCCAAATACGTTTGCAGCCTGAAAAGGGCATTAACCCACATCCTAAACCCCTGAAATTCCCAAAAACATTTTTGGCCCGAAAAATGAATCCTACACCCCTTAAAGTTCAGAAAATATTGGCAGCCGCAAAAAGGCCTTAAAATGCATCTTATTCCTGCAAAAATCTTGATAGCTTTGGAGGCCCAAAAAAGGGGTTTACATCCTAGACCCCATAACGTCCAGAAAATGTTGGTGACCCGAAAACAGTGTCAGAGAGCTCTGAATGTCCCAAAAATATTTGCATCTGAAAAGGGCATTAATCCGCATCCTGGCCCCCTGAAATTCCCCAAAATATTTTGGCCCGAAAAATGCATCCTACATCCCTGAAGTTCAGAAAATGTTGGCAGCACAAAACAGGCCTTAAAATACATATTAGGCCTGCAAAAATGTAGACAACTTTGGAGGCCCAAAAAAGGGGTTTACAGGCATCCTAGACCCACTAAAGTCCAGAAAATGTTGGCGGCCCAAAAACTGTGTCAGAGAGCTCTGAATGTCCCAAACACATTTGCAGTCTGAAAAGGGCATTAACTCGCATGCTAGACCCCTGAAATTCCCCAAAATATTTTGGCCACGAAAAATTCATCCTACACCCCTGAAAATTCAGAAAATGTTGGCAGCACAAAAAAGGCCTTAAAATACATATTAGGCCTCTAAAAATGTAGAAAACTTTGGAGGCCCAAAAAAGGGGTTTACAGGCATCCTAGACGCTCTAAAGTCCAGAAAATGTTGGTAGGCCAACAACTGTGTCAGAGAGCTCTGAATGTCCCAAAAATGTTTGCAGCCTGAAAAGGGCATTAACCCACATCCTAAACCCCTGAAATTCCCAAAAACATTTTTGGCCCGAAAAATGCATCCTACACCCCTGAAAGTTCCGGAAATGTTGGCAGCCCCAAAAAGGCCTTAAAATGCATCTTATTCCTGCAAAAATCTTGATAACTTTGGAGGCCCAAAAAAGAGGCCTTTTTGAAAGTATTCTAAGAACACTGGTAATGTCCGCGGACATTAAAAGTTTCCATAGGCCATAGTTGAAATGTTTTACTCTATGGGTGTGATATGCTGCGGTGGAGATGGAGACGGGTGCAGCATCATCATCGTCATCTAGACCCCATAAAGTCCAGAAAATGTTGGTGACCCGAAAACAGTGTCAGAGAGCTCTGAATGTCCCAAAAATAGTTGCAGCCTGAAAAGGGCATTAATTCGCATCCTGGCCCCCTGAAATTCCCCAAAATATTTTTGGCCCGAAAAATGCATCCTACATCCCTGAAGTTCAGAAAATGTTGGCAGCACAAAACAGGCCTTAAAATACATATTAGGCCTGCAAAAATGTAGAAAACTTTGGAGGCCCAAAAAAGGGGTTTACAGACATCCTAGACCCACTAAAGTCCAGAAAATGTTGGCGGCCCAAAAACTGTGTCAGAGAGCTCTGAATGTCCCAAAAACATTTGCAATCTGAAAAGGGCATTAACCCGCATGCTAGACCCCTGAAATTCCCCAAAATATTTTGGCCACGAAAAATTCATCCTACACCCCAGAAAATTCAGAAAATGTTGGCAGCACAAAAAAGGCCTTAAAATACATATTAGGCCTGCAAAAATGTAGAAAACTTTGGAGGCCCAAAAAAGGGGTTTACAGGCATCCTAGACCACATAAAGTCCAGAAAATGTTGGTGGCCCAAAAACTGTGTCAGAGAGCTCTGAATGGCCCAAAAACGCTTGCAGCCTGAAAAGGGCATTAACCCGCATCCTAGACCCCTGAAATTCCTAAAAACATTCATGGCCCGAAAAATGCATCCTACACCCCTGAAAGTTCAGAAAATGTTGGCAGCCCCAAAAAGGCCTTAAAATGCATCTTATTCCTGCAAAAATCTTGATAACTTTCGAGGCCCAAAAAAGGGGTTTACATCCTAGACCCCATAAAGTCCAGAAAATGTTGGTGACCCGAAAACAGTGTCAGAGAGCTCTGAATGTCCCAAAAATATTTGCAGTCTGAAAAGGACATTAACCCGCATGCTAGACCCCTGAAATTTCCCAAAATATTTTGGCCACGAAAAATTCATCCTACACCCCTGAAAATTCAGAAAATATTGGCAGCACAAAACAGGCCTTAAAATACATATTAGGCCTGCAAAAATGTAGAAAACTTTGGAGGCCCAAAAAAGGGGTTTACAGACATCCTAGACCCACTAAAGTCCAGAAAATGTTGGCGGCCCAAAAACTGTGTCAGAGAGCTCTGAATGTCCCAAAAACATTTGCAATCTGAAAAGGGCATTAACCCGCATGCTAGACCCCTGAAATTCCCCAAAATATTTTGGCCACGAAAAATTCATCCTACACCCCAGAAAATTCAGAAAATGTTGGCAGCACAAAAAAGGCCTTAAAATACATATTAGGCCTGCAAAAATGTAGAAAACTTTGGAGGCCGAAAAAAGGGGTTTACAGGCATCCTAGACCACATAAAGTCCAGAAAATGTTGGTGGCCCAAAAACTGTGTCAGAGAGCTCTGAATGGCCCAAAAACGCTTGCAGCCTGAAAAGGGCATTAACCCGCATCCTAGACCCCTGAAATTCCTAAAAACATTCATGGCCCGAAAAATGCATCCTACACCCCTGAAAGTTCAGAAAATGTTGGCAGCCCCAAAAAGGCCTTAAAATGCATCTTATTCCTGCAAAAATCTTGATAACTTTCGAGGCCCAAAAAAGAGGTTTACATCCTAGACCCCATAAAGTCCAGAAAATGTTGGTGACCCGAAAACAGTGTCAGATAGCTCTGAATGTCCCAAAAATATTTGCAGTCTGAAAAGGACATTAACCCGCATGCTAGACCCCTGAAATTTCCCAAAATATTTTGGCCACGAAAAATTCATCCTACACCCCTGAAAATTCAGAAAATATTGGCAGCACAAAAAAGGCCTTAAAATACATATTAGGCCTCCAAAAATGTAGAAAACTTTGGAGGCCCAAAAAAGGGGTTTACAGGCATCCTAGACCCCCTAAAGTCCAGAAAATGTTGGTAGGCCAAAAACTGTGTCAGAGAGCTCTGAATGTCCCAAAAACGTTTGCAGCCTGAAAAGGGCATTAACCCACATCCTAACCCCCTGAAATTCCCAAAAACATTCTTGGCCCGAAAAATGCATCCTACACCCCTGAAAGTTCAGAAAATGTTGGCAGCCCCAAAAAGGCCTTAAAATGCATCTTATTCCTGCAAAAATCTTGATAACTTTCGAGGCCCAAAAAAGGGGTTTACATCCTAGACCCCATAAAGTCCAGAAAATGTTGGTGACCTGAAAACAGTGTCAGAGAGCTCTGAATGTCCCAAAAATATTTGCAGCCTGAAAAGGGCATTAATCCGCATTCTGGCCCCCTGAAATTCCCCAAAATATTTTTGGCCCAAAAAATGCATCCTACATCCCTGAAGTTCAGAAAATGTTGGCAGCACAAAACAGGCCTTAAAATACATATTAGGCCTGCAAAAATGTAGAAAACTTTGGTTGCCCAAAAAAGGGGTTTACAGGCATCCTAGACCCCCTAAAGTCCAGAAAATGTTGGCGGCCCAAAAAACGGTGTCAGAGAGCTCTGAATGTCCCAAAAACGTTTGCAGCCTGAAAATGGCATTAACCCACATCCTAAACCCCTGAAATTCCCAAAAACATTTTTGGCCCGAAAAATGAATCCTACACCCCTTAAAGTTCAGAAAATATTGGCAGCCGCAAAAAGGCCTTAAAATGGATCTTATTCCTCCAAAAATCTTGATAACTTTGGAGGCCCAAAAAAGGGGTTTACATCCTAGACCCCATAAAGTCCAGAAAATGTTGGTGACCCGAAAACAGTGTCAGAGAGCTCTGAATGTCCCAAAAATATTTGCAGCCTGAAAAGGGCATTAATCCGCACCCTGGCCCCCTGAAATTCCCCAAAATATTTTTGGCCCAAAAAATGCATCCTACATCCCTGAAGTTCAGAAAATGTTGGCAGCACAAAACTGGCCTTAAAATACATATTAGGCCTGCAAAAATGTAGAAAATTTTGGAGGCCCAAAAAAGGGGTTTACAGGCATCCTAGACCCCCTAAAGTCCAGAAAATGTTGGCGGCCCAAAAACTGTGTCAGAGAGCTCTGAATGTCCCAAAAACATTTTCAGTCTGAAAAGGGCATTAACCCGCATGCTAGACCCCTGAAATTTCCCAAAATATTTTGGCCATGAAAAATTCATCCTACACCCCTGAAAGTTCAGAAAATGTTGGCAGCCCCAAAAAGGCCTTAAAATGCATCTTATTCCTGCAAAAATCTTGATAACTTTGGAGGCCCAAAAAAGGGGTTTACATGCTAGACCCCATAAAGTCCAGAAAATGTTGGTGACCCGAAAACAGTGTCAGAGAGCTCTGAATGTCCCAAAAATATTTGCAGCCTGAAAAGGGCATTAATCCGCATCCTGGCCCCCTGAAATTCCCCAAAATATTTTTGGCCTGAAAAATGCATCCTACATCCCTGAAGTTCAGAAAATGTTGGCAGCACAAAACAGGCCTTAAAATACATATTAGGCCTGCAAAAATGTAGAAAACTTTGGAGGCCCAAAAAAGGGGTTTACAGGCATCCTAGACCCACTAAAGTCCAGAAAATGTTGGCGGCCCAAAAACTGTGTCAGAGAGCTCTGAATGTCCCAAAAACATTTGCAGTCTGAAAAGGGCATTAACCCGCATGCTAGACTCCTGAAATTCCCCCAAAATATTTTGGCCACGAAAAATTCATCCTACGCCCCTGAAAATTCAGAAAATGTTGGCAGCACAAAAAAGGCCTTAAAATACATATTAGGCCTGCAAAAATGTAGAAAACATTGGAGGCCCAAAAAAGGGGTTTACAGGCATCCAAGACCCCCTAAAGTCCAGAAAATGTTGGTGGCCCAAAAACTGTGTCAGAGAGCTCTGAAGGGCCCAAAAACGCTTGCAGCCTGAAAAGGGCATTAACCCGCATCCTAGACCCCTGAAATTCCTAAAAACATTTATGGCCCGAAAAATGCATCCTACACCCCTTAAAGTTCAGAAACTGTTGGCAGCCCAAAAAATGCCTTAAAATGCATCTTATTCCTGCAATAATCTTTAAAACTTTGGAGGCCCAAAAAAGGGGTTTGCAGGCATCCTAGACCCCATAAAGTCCAGAAAATGTTGGCGGCCCAAAAACTGTGTCAGAGAGCTCTGAATGTCCCAAAAACATTTGCAGTCTGAAAAGGGCATTAACCCGCATGCTAGACTCCTGAAATTCCCCCAAAATATTTTGGCCACGAAAAATTCATCCTACGCCCCTGAAAATTCAGAAAATGTTGGCAGCACAAAAAAGGCCTTAAAATACATATTAGGCCTCCAAAAATGTAGAAAACTTTGGAGGCCCAAAAAAGGGGTTTACAGGCATCATAGACCCCTTAAAGTCCAGAAAATGTTGGTAGGCCAGAAACTGTGTCAGAGAGCTCTGAATGTCCCAAAAACGTTTGCAGCCTGAAAAGGGCATTAACCCACATCCTAAACCCCTGAAATTCCCAAAAACTTTTTTGGCCTGAAAAATGCATCCTACACCCCTGAAAGTTCAGAAAATGTTGACAGCCCCAAAAAGGCCTTAAAATGCATCTTATTCCTGCAAAAATCTTGATAACTTTGGAGGCTCAAAAAAGGGGTTTACATCCTAGACCCCATAAAGTCCAGAAAATGTTGGTGACGCGAAAACAGTGTCAGAGAGCTCTGAATGTCCCAAAAATATTTGCAGCCTGGAAAGGGCATTAATCCGCATCCTGGCCCCCTGAAATTCCCCAAAATATTTTTGGCCCAAAAAATGCATCCTATATCCCTGAAGTTCAGACAATGTTGGCAGCACAAAACAGGCCTTAAAATACATATTAGGCCTGCAAAAATGTAGAAAACTTTGGAGGCCCAAAAAAGGGGTTTACAGGCATCCTAGACCCCCTAAAGTCCAGAAAATGTCAGCGGCCCGAAAACTGTGTCAGAGAGCTCTGAATGTCCCAAAAACGTTTGCAGCCTGAAAAGGGCATTAACCCACATACTAAACCCCTGAAATTCCCAAAAACATTTTTGGCCCGAAAAATGCATCCTACACCCCTGAAAGTTCAGAAAATGTTGGCAGCCCCAAAAAGGCCTTAAAATGCATCTTATTCCTGCAAAAGTCTTGATAACTTTGGAGGCCCAAAAAAGGGGTTTACATCCTAGACCCCATAAAGTCCAGAAAATGTTGGTGACCCGAAAACAGTGTCAGAGAGCTCTGAATGTCCCAAAAATATTTGCAGCCTGAAAAGGGCATTAATTCGCATCCTGGCGACCTGAAATTCCCCAAAATATTTTTGGCCCGAAAAATGCATCCTACATCCCTGAAGTTCAGAAAATGTTGGCAGCACAAAACAGGCCTTAAAATACATATTAGGCCTGCAAAAATGTAGAAAACTTTGGCGGCCCAAAAAAGTGGTTTACAGGCATCCTAGACCCTCTATAGTCCAGAAAATGTTGTCGGCCCAAAAACTGTGTCAGAGAGCTCTGAATGTCCCAAAAACATTTGCAGACTGAAAAGGGCATTGACCCGCATGCTAGACCCCTGAAATTCCCCAAAATATTTTGGCCACGAAAAATTCATCCTACACCCCTGAAAATTCAGAAAATGTTGGCAGCACAAAAAAAAGGCCTTAAAATACATATTAGGCCTCTAAAAATGTAGAAAACTTTGGAGGCCCAAAAAAGGGGTTTACAGGCATCATAGACCCCCTAAAGTCCAGAAAATGTTGGTAGGCCAGAAATTGTGTCAGAGAGCTCTGAATGTCCCAAAAACGTTTGCAGCCTGAAAAGGGCATTAACCCACATCCTAAACCCCTGAAATTCCCAAAAACATTTTTGGCCCGAAAAATGCATCCTACACCCCTGAAAGTTCAGAAAATGTTGACAGCCCCAAAAAGGCCTTAAAATGCATCTTATTCCTGCAAAAATCTTGATAACTTTGGAGGCCCAAAAAAGGGGTTTATATCCTAGACCCCATAAAGTCCAGAAAATGTTGGTGACCTGAAAACACTGTCAGAGAGCTCTGAATGTCCCAAACATATTTGCAGCCTGAAAAGGCCATTAATCCGCATCCTGGCCCCCTGAAATTCCCCAAAATATTTTTGACCCGAAAAATGCATCCTACATCCCTGAAGTTCAGAAAATGTTGGCAGCACAAAACCGGCCTTAAAATACATATTAGGCCTGCAAAAATGTAGAAAATTTTGGAGGCCCAAAAAAGGGGTTTACAGGCATCCTAGACCCCCTAAAGTCCAGAAAATGTTGGCGGCCCAAAAACTGTGTCAGAGAGCTCTGAATGTCCCAAAAACATTTTCAGTCTGAAAAGGGCATTAACCCGCATGCTAGACCCCTGAAATTTCCCAAAATATTTTGGCCATGAAAAATTCATCCTACACCCCTGAAAGTTCAGAAAATGTTGGCAGCCCCAAAAAGGCCTTAAAATGCATCTTATTCCTGCAAAAATCTTGATAACTTTGGAGGCCCAAAAAAGGGGTTTACATGCTAGACCCCATAAAGTCCAGAAAATGTTGGTGACCCGAAAACAGTGTCAGAGAGCTCTGAATGTCCCAAAAATATTTGCAGCCTGAAAAGGGCATTAATCCGCATCCTGGCCCCCTGAAATTCCCCAAAATATTTTTGGCCTGAAAAATGCATCCTACATCCCTGAAGTTCAGAAAATGTTGGCAGCACAAAACAGGCCTTAAAATACATATTAGGCCTGCAAAAATGTAGAAAACTTTGGAGGCCCAAAAAAGGGGTTTACAGGCATCCTAGACCCACTAAAGTCCAGAAAATGTTGGCGGCCCAAAAACTGTGTCAGAGAGCTCTGAATGTCCCAAAAACATTTGCAGTCTGAAAAGGGCATTAACCCGCATGCTAGACTCCTGAAATTCCCCCAAAATATTTTGGCCACGAAAAATTCATCCTACGCCCCTGAAAATTCAGAAAATGTTGGCAGCACAAAAAAGGCCTTAAAATACATATTAGGCCTGCAAAAATGTAGAAAACTTTGGAGGCCCAAAAAAGGGGTTTACAGGCATCCAAGACCCCCTAAAGTCCAGAAAATGTTGGTGGCCCAAAAACTGTGTCAGAGAGCTCTGAAGGGCCCAAAAACGCTTGCAGCCTGAAAAGGGCATTAACCCGCATCCTAGACCCCTGAAATTCCTAAAAACATTTATGGCCCGAAAAATGCATCCTACACCCCTTAAAGTTCAGAAACTGTTGGCAGCCCAAAAAATGCCTTAAAATGCATCTTATTCCTGCAATAATCTTTAAAACTTTGGAGGCCCAAAAAAGGGGTTTGCAGGCATCCTAGACCCCATAAAGTCCAGAAAATGTTGGTGACCCGAAAACAGTGTCAGAGAGCTCTGAATGTCACAAAAACATTTGCAGTCTGAAAAGGGCATTAACCCGCATGCTAGACTCCTGAAATTCCCCCAAAATATGTTGGCCACGAAAAATTCATCCTACGCCCCTGAAAATTCAGAAAATGTTGGCAGCACAAAAAAGGCCTTAAAATACATATTAGGCCTCCAAAAATGTAGAAAACTTTGGAGGCCCAAAAAAGGGGTTTACAGGCATCATAGACCCCTTAAAGTCCAGAAAATGTTGGTAGGCCAGAAACTGTGTCAGAGAGCTCTGAATGTCCCAAAAACGTTTGCAGCCTGAAAAGGGCATTAACCCACATCCTAAACCCCTGAAATTCCCAAAAACTTTTTTGGCCTGAAAAATGCATCCTACACCCCTGAAAGTTCAGAAAATGTTGACAGCCCCAAAAAGGCCTTAAAATGCATCTTATTCCTGCAAAAATCTTGATAACTTTGGAGGCTCAAAAAAGGGGTTTACATCCTAGACCCCATAAAGTCCAGAAAATGTTGGTGACGCGAAAACAGTGTCAGAGAGCTCTGAATGTCCCAAAAATATTTGCACCCTGAAAAGGGCATTAATCCGCATCCTGGCCCCCTGAAATTCCCCAAAATATTTTTGGCCCAAAAAATGCATCCTATATCCCTGAAGTTCAGACAATGTTGGCAGCACAAAACAGGCCTTAAAATACATATTAGGCCTGCAAAAATGTAGAAAACTTTGGAGGCCCAAAAAAGGGGTTTACAGGCATCCTAGACCCCCTAAAGTCCAGAAAATGTCAGCGGCCCGAAAACTGTGTCAGAGAGCTCTGAATGTCCCAAAAACGTTTGCAGCCTGAAAAAGGCATTAACCCACATACTAAACCCCTGAAATTCCCAAAAACATTTTTGGCCCAAAAAATGCATCCTACACCCCTGAAAGTTCAGAAAATGTTGGCAGCCCCAAAAAGGCCTTAAAATGCATCTTATTCCTGCAAAAATCTTGATAACTTTGGAGGCCCAAAAAAGGGGTTTACATCCTAGACCCCATAAAGTCCAGAAAATGTTGGTGACCCGAAAACAGTGTCAGAGAGCTCTGAATGTCCCAAAAATATTTGCAGCCTGAAAAGGGCATTAATTCGCATCCTGGCGACCTGAAATTCCCCAAAATATTTTTGGCCCGAAAAATGCATCCTACATCCCTGAAGTTCAGAAAATGTTGGCAGCACAAAACAGGCCTTAAAATACATATTAGGCCTGCAAAAATGTAGAAAACTTTGGCGGCCCAAAAAAGTGGTTTACAGGCATCCTAGACCCTCTATAGTCCAGAAAATGTTGTCGGCCCAAAAACTGTGTCAGAGAGCTCTGAATGTCCCAAAAACATTTGCAGACTGAAAAGGGCATTGACCCGCATGCTAGACCCCTGAAATTCCCCAAAATATTTTGGCCACGAAAAATTCATCCTACACCCCTGAAAATTCAGAAAATGTTGGCAGCACAAAAAAAGGCCTTAAAATACATATTAGGCCTCTAAAAATGTAGAAAACTTTGGAGGCCCAAAAAAGGGGTTTACAGGCATCATAGACCCCCTAAAGTCCAGAAAATGTTGGTAGGCCAGAAATTGTGTCAGAGAGCTCTGAATGTCCCAAAAACGTTTGCAGCCTGAAAAGGGCATTAACCCACATCCTAAACCCCTGAAATTCCCAAAAACATTTTTGGCCCGAAAAATGCATCCTACACCCCTGAAAGTTCAGAAAATGTTGGCAGCCCCAAAAAGGCCTTAAAATGCATCTTATTCCTGCAAAAATTTTGATAACTTTGGAGGCCCAAAAAAGGGGTTTACATCCTAGACCCCATAAAGTCCAGAAAATGTTGGTGACCCGAAAACAGTGTCAGAGAGCTCTGAATGTCCCAAAAATATTTGCAGCCTGAAAAGGGCATTAATCCGCATCCTGGTCCCCTGAAATTCCACAAAATATTTTTGGCCCAAAAATGCATCCTACATCCCTGAAGTTCACAAAATGTTGGCAGCACAAAACAGGCCTTAAAATACATATTAGGCCTGCAAAAATGTAGAAAACTTTGAAGGCCCAAAAAAGGGGTTTACAGGCATCCTAGACCCCCTAAAGTCCAGAAAATGTTGGCAGCCCAAAAACTGTGTCAGAGAGCTCTGAATGTCCCAAAAACATTTGCAGTCTGAAAATGGCATTAACCCGCATGCTAGACCCCTGAAATTTCCCAAAATATTTTGGCCACGAAAAATTCATCCTACACCCCTGAAAATTCAGAAAATGTTGGCAGCACAAAAAAGGCCTTAAAATACATATTAGGCCTCTAAAAATGTAGAAAACTTTGGAGGCCCAAAAAAGGGGTTTACAGGCATCCTAGACCCCCTAAAGTCCAGAAAATGTTGGTGGCCCAAAAACTGTGTCAGAGAGTTCTGAATGGCCCAAAAACGGTTGCAGCCTGGAAAGGGCATTAACCCACATCCTAAACCCCTGAAATTCCCAAAAACATTTTTGGCCCGAAAAATGCATCCAGCACCCCTGAAAGTTCAGGAAATGTTGGCAGCCCCAAAAAGGCCTTAAAATGCATCTTATTCCTGCAAAAATCTTGATAACTTTGGAGGCCCAAAAAAGGGGTTTACATCCTAGACCCCATAAAGTCCAGAAAATGTTGGTGACCCGAAAACAGTGTCAGAGAGCTCTGAATGTCCCAAAAATATTTGCAGCCTGAAAAGGGCATTAATCCACATCCTGGCCCCCTGAAATTCCCCAAAATATTTTTGGCCCAAAAAATGCATCCTACATCCCTGAAGTTCAGAAAATGTTGGCAGCACAAAACAGGCCTTAAAATACACATTAGGCATGCAAAAATGTAGAAAACCTTGGAGGCCCAAAAAAGGGGTTTACAGGCATCCTAAACCCCCTAAAGTCCAGAAAATGTTGGCGGCCCAAAAACTGTGTCAGAGAGTTCTGAATGTCCCAAAAACATTTGCAGTCTGAAAAGGGCATTAACCCGCATGCTAGACCCCTGAAATTTCCCAAAATATTTTGGCCACAAAAAATTCATCCTACACCCCTGAAAATTCAGAAAATGTTGACAGCACAAAAAAGGCCTTAAAATACATATTAGGCAAATGTAGAAAACTTTGGCGGCCCAAAAAAGGGGTTTACAGGCATCCTAGACCCCCTAAAGTCCAGAAAATGTTGGTATTCCAAAAACTGTGTCAGAGAGCTCTGAATGTCCCAAAAATGTTTGCAGCCTGAAAAGGGCATTAACCCACATCCTAAACCCCTGAAATTCCCAAAAACATTTTTGGCCCGAAAAATGCATCCTACACCCCTGAAAGTTCAGAAAATGTTGGCAGCCCCAAAAAGGCCTTAAAATGCATCTTATTCCTGCAAAAATCTTGATAACTTTGGAGGCCCAAAAAAGGGGTTTACATCCTAGACCCCATAAAGTCCAGAAAATGTTGGTGACCCGAAAACAGTGTCAGAGAGCTCTGAATGTCCCAAAAATATTTGCAGCCTGAAAAGGGCATTAATCCGCATCTTGGCCCCCTCAAATTTCCACAAAATATTTTTGGCACAAAAAATGCAACCCATATCCCTGAAGTTCAGAAAATGTTGGCAGCACAAAACAGGCCTTAAAATACATATTAGGCCTGCAAAAATGTAGAAAACTTTGAAGGCCCAAAAAAGAGGTTTACAGGCATCCTAGACCCCCTAAAGTCCAGAAAATGTTGGCAGCCCAAAAACAGTGTCAGAGAGCTCTGAATGTCCCAAAAACATTTGCAGTCTGAAAAGGGCATTAACCCGCATGCTAGACCCCTGAAATTTCCCAAAATATTTTGGCCACGAAAAATTCATCCTACACCCCTGAAAATTCAGAAAATGTTGGCAGCACAAAAAAGGCCTTAAAATACATATTAGGCCTCTAAAAATGTAGAAAACTTTGGAGGCCCAAAAAAGGGGTTTACAGGCATCCTAGACCCCCTAAAGTCCAGAAAATGTTGGTGGCCCAAAAACTGTGTCAGAGAGTTCTGAATGGCCCAAAAACGGTTGCAGCCTGGAAAGGGCATTAACCCACATCCTAAACCCCTGAAATTCCCAAAAACATTTTTGGCCTGAAAAATGCATCCAGCACCCCTGAAAGTTCAGGAAATGTTGGCAGCCCCAAAAAGGCCTTAAAATGCATCTTATTCCTGCAAAAATCTTGATAACTTTGGAGGCCCAAAAAAGGGGTTTACATCCTAGCCCCCATAAAGTCCAGAAAATGTTGGTGACCCGAAAACAGTGTCAGAGAGCTCTGAATGTCCCAAAAATATTTGCAGCCTGAAAAGGGCATTAATCCACATCCTGGCCCCCTGAAATTCCCCAAAATATTTTTGGCCCAAAAAATGCATCCTACATCCTGAAGTTCAGAAAATGTTGGCAGCACAAAACAGGCCTTAAAATACACATTAGGCCTGCAAAAATGTAGAAAACTTTGAAGGCCCAAAAAAGGGGTTTACAGGCATCCTAGACCCCCTAAAGTCCAGAAAATGTTGGCAGCCCAAAAACTGTGTCAGAGAGCTCTGAATGTCCCAAAAACATTTGCAGTCTGAAAAGGGCATTAACCCGCATGCTAGACCCCTGAAATTTCCCAAAATATTTTGGCCACGAAAAATTCATCCTACACCCCTGAAAATTCAGAAAATCGTGGCAGCACAAAAAAGGCCTTAAAATACATATTAGGCCTCTAAAAATGTAGAAAACTTTGGAGGCCCAAAAAAGGGGTTTACAGGCATCCTAGACCCCCTAAAGTCCAGAAAATGTTGGTAGGCCAAAAAACTGTGTCAGAGCGCTCTGAATGTCCCAAAAAGGTTTGCAGCCTGAAAAGGGCATTAACCCACATCCTAAACCCCTGAAATTCCCAAAAACATTTTTGGCCCGAAAAATGCATCCTACACCCCTGAAAGATCAGAAAATGTTGGCAGCCCCAAGAAGGCCTTAAAATGCATCTTATTCCTGCAAAAATCTTGATAACTTTGGAGGCCCAAAAAAGGGGTTTACATCCTAGTCCCCATAAAGTCCAGAAAATGTTGGTGACCCGAAAACAGTGTCAGAGAGCTCTGAATGTCCCAAAAATATATGCAGCCTGAAAAGGGCATTAATCCGCATCCTAGCCCGCTGAAATTCCCCAAAATATTTTTTGTCCAAAAAATGCATCCTATATCCCTGAAGTTCAGAAAATGTTGGCAGCACAAAACAGGCCTTAAAATATATATTAGGCCTGCAAAAATGTAGAAAACTTTGGAGGCCCAAAAAAGGGGTTTACAGGCATCCTAGACCCCTTAAAGTCCAGAAAATGTTGTTGGCCCAAAAACTGTGTCAGAGAGCTCTGAATGTCCCAAAAACATTTGCAGTCTGAAAAGGGCATTGACCCGCATGCTAGACCCCTGAAATTCCCCAAAATATTTTGGCCATGAAAAATTCATCCTACACCCCTGAAAATTCAGAAAATGTTGGCAGCACAAAAAAAGGCCTTAAAATACATATTAGGCCTCCAAAAATGTAGAAAACTTTGGAGGCCCAAAAAAGGGGTTTACAGGCATCATAGACCCCCTAAAGTCCAGAAAATGTTGGTAGGCCAGAAATTGTGTCAGAGAGCTCTGAATGTCCCAAAAACGTTTGCAGCCTGAAAAGGGCATTAACCCACATCCTAAACCCCTGAAATTCCCAAAAACATTTTTGGCCCGAAAAATGCATCCTACACCCCTGAAAGTTCAGAAAATGTTGGCAGCCCCAAAAAGGCCTTAAAATGCATCTTATTCCTGCAAAAATCTTGATAACTTTGGAGGCCCAAAAAAGGGGTTTACATCCTAGACCCCATAAAGTCCAGAAAATGTTGGTGACCCGAAAACAGTGTCAGAGAGCTCTGAATGTCCCAAAAATATTTGCAGCCTGAAAAGGGCATTAATCCGCATCCTGGTCCCCTGAAATTCCACAAAATATTTTTGGCCCAAAAAATGCATCCTACATCCCTCAAGTTCACAAAATGTTGGCAGCACAAAACAGGCCTTAAAATACATATTAGGCCTGCAAAAATGTAGAAAACTTTGAAGGCCCAAAAAAGGGGTTTACAGGCATCCTAGACCCCCTAAAGTCCAGAAAATGTTGGCAGCCCAAAAACTGTGTCAGAGAGCTCTGAATGTCCCAAAAACATTTGCAGTCTGAAAAGGGCATTAACCCGCATGCTAGACCCCTGAAATTTCCCAAAATATTTTGGCCACGAAAAATTCATCCTACACCCCTGAAAATTCAGAAAATGTTGGCAGCACAAAAAAGGCCTTAAAATACATATTAGGCCTCTAAAAATGTAGAAAACTTTGGAGACCCAAAAAAGGGGTTTACAGGCATCCTAGACCCCCTAAAGTCCAGAAAATGTTGGTGGCCCAAAAACTGTGTCAGAGTTCTGAATGGCCCAAAAACGGTTGCAGCCTGGAAAGGGCATTAACCCACATCCTAAACCCCTGAAATTCCCAAAAACATTTTTGGCCCGAAAAATGCATCCAGCACCCCTGAAAGTTCAGGAAATGTTGGCAGCCCCAAAAAGGCCTTAAAATGCATCTTATTCCTGCAAAAATCTTGATAACTTTGGAGGCCCAAAAAAGGGGTTTACATCCTAGACCCCATAAAGTCCAGAAAATGTTGGTGACCCGAAAACAGTGTCAGAGAGCTCTGAATGTCCCAAAAATATTTGCAGCCTGAAAAGGGCATTAATCCGCACCCTGGCCCCCTGAAATTCCCCAAAATATTTTTGGCCCAAAAAATGCATCCTACATCCCTGAAGTTCAGAAAATGTTGGCAGCACAAAACTGGCCTTAAAATACATATTAGGCCTGCAAAAATGTAGAAAATTTTGGAGGCCCAAAAAAGGGGTTTACAGGCATCCTAGACCCCCTAAAGTCCAGAAAATGTTGGCGGCCCAAAAACTGTGTCAGAGAGCTCTGAATGTCCCAAAAACATTTTCAGTCTGAAAAGGGCATTAACCCGCATGCTAGACCCCTGAAATTTCCCAAAATATTTTGGCCATGAAAAATTCATCCTACACCCCTGAAAGTTCAGAAAATGTTGGCAGCCCCAAAAAGGCCTTAAAATGCATCTTATTCCTGCAAAAATCTTGATAACTTTGGAGGCCCAAAAAAGGGGTTTACATGCTAGACCCCATAAAGTCCAGAAAATGTTGGTGACCCGAAAACAGTGTCAGAGAGCTCTGAATGTCCCAAAAATATTTGCAGCCTGAAAAGGGCATTAATCCGCATCCTGGCCCCCTGAAATTCCCCAAAATATTTTTGGCCTGAAAAATGCATCCTACATCCCTGAAGTTCAGAAAATGTTGGCAGCACAAAACAGGCCTTAAAATACATATTAGGCCTGCAAAAATGTAGAAAACTTTGGAGGCCCAAAAAAGGGGTTTACAGGCATCCTAGACCCACTAAAGTCAAGAAAATGTTGGCGGCCCAAAAACTGTGTCAGAGAGCTCTGAATGTCCCAAAAACATTTGCAGTCTGAAAAGGGCATTAACCCGCATGCTAGACTCCTGAAATTCCCCCAAAATATTTTGGCCACGAAAAATTCATCCTACGCCCCTGAAAATTCAGAAAATGTTGGCAGCACAAAAAAGGCCTTAAAATACATATTAGGCCTGCAAAAATGTAGAAAACTTTGGAGGCCCAAAAAAGGGGTTTACAGGCATCCAAGACCCCCTAAAGTCCAGAAAATGTTGGTGGCCCAAAAACTGTGTCAGAGAGCTCTGAAGGGCCCAAAAACGCTTGCAGCCTGAAAAGGGCATTAACCCGCATCCTAGACCCCTGAAATTCCTAAAAACATTTATGGCCCGAAAAATGCATCCTACACCCCTTAAAGTTCAGAAACTGTTGGCAGCCCAAAAAATGCCTTAAAATGCATCTTATTCCTGCAATAATCTTTAAAACTTTGGAGGCCCAAAAAAGGGGTTTGCAGGCATGCTAGACCCCATAAAGTCCAGAAAATGTTGGTGACCCGAAAACAGTGTCAGAGAGCTCTGAATGTCACAAAAACATTTGCAGTCTGAAAAGGGCATTAACCCGCATGCTAGACTCCTGAAATTCCCCCAAAATATTTTGGCCACGAAAAATTCATCTTACGCCCCTGAAAATTCAGAAAATGTTGGCAGCACAAAAAAGGCCTTAAAATACATATTAGGCCTCCAAAAATGTAGAAAACTTTGGAGGCCCAAAAAAGGGGTTTACAGGCATCATAGACCCCTTAAAGTCCAGAAAATGTTGGTAGGCCAGAAACTGTGTCAGAGAGCTCTGAATGTCCCAAAAACGTTTGCAGCCTGAAAAGGGCATTAACCCACATCCTAAACCCCTGAAATTCCCAAAAACTTTTTTGGCCTGAAAAATGCATCCTACACCCCTGAAAGTTCAGAAAATGTTGACAGCCCCAAAAAGGCCTTAAAATGCATCTTATTCCTGCAAAAATCTTGATAACTTTGGAGGCTCAAAAAAGGGGTTTACATCCTAGACCCCATAAAGTCCAGAAAATGTTGGTGACGCGAAAACAGTGTCAGAGAGCTCTGAATGTCCCAAAAATATTTGCACCCTGAAAAGGGCATTAATCCGCATCCTGGCCCCCTGAAATTCCCCAAAATATTTTTGGCCCAAAAAATGCATCCTATATCCCTGAAGTTCAGACAATGTTGGCAGCACAAAACAGGCCTTAAAATACATATTAGGCCTGCAAAAATGTAGAAAACTTTGGAGGCCCAAAAAAGGGGTTTACAGGCATCCTAGACCCCCTAAAGTCCAGAAAATGTCAGCGGCCCGAAAACTGTGTCAGAGAGCTCTGAATGTCCCAAAAACGTTTGCAGCCTGAAAAGGGCATTAACCCACATACTAAACCCCTGAAATTCCCAAAAACATTTTTGGCCCGAAAAATGCATCCTACACCCCTGAAAGTTCAGAAAATGTTGGCAGCCCCAAAAAGGCCTTAAAATGCATCTTATTCCTGCAAAAATCTTGATAACTTTGGAGGCCCAAAAAAGGGGTTTACATCCTAGACCCCATAAAGTCCAGAAAATGTTGGTGACCCGAAAACAGTGTCAGAGAGCTCTGAATGTCCCAAAAATATTTGCAGCCTGAAAAGGGCATTAATCCACATCCTGGCCCCCTGAAATTCCCCAAAATATTTTTGGCCCAAAAAATGCATCCTACATCCTGAAGTTTAGAAAATGTCGCAGCCCAAAAACTGTGTCAGAGAGCTCTGAATGTCCCAAAAACATTTGCAGTCTGAAAAGGGCATTAACCCGCATGCTAGACCCCTGAAATTTCCCAAAATATTTTGGCCACGAAAAATTCATCCTACACCCCTGAAAATTCAGAAAATGTTGGCAGCACAAAAAAGGCCTTAAAATACATATTAGGCCTCTAAAAATGTAGAAAACTTTGGAGGCCCAAAAAAGGGGTTTACAGGCATCCTAGACCCCCTAAAGTCCAGAAAATGTTGGTAGGCCAAAAAACTGTGTCAGAGCGCTCTGAATGTCCCAAAAAGGTTTGCAGCCTGAAAAGGGCATTAACCCACATCCTAAACCCCTGAAATTCCCAAAAACATTTTTGGCCCGAAAAATGCATCCTACACCCCTGAAAGATCAGAAAATGTTGGCAGCCCCAAAAAGGCCTTAAAATGCATCTTATTCCTGCAAAAATCTTGATAACTTTGGAGGCCCAAAAAAGGGGTTTACATCCTAGTCCCCATAAAGTCCAGAAAATGTTGGTGACCCGAAAACAGTGTCAGAGAGCTCTGAATGTCCCAAAAATATATGCAGCCTGAAAAGGGCATTAATCCGCATCCTAGCCCGCTGAAATTCCCCAAAATATTTTTTGTCCAAAAAATGCATCCTATATCCCTGAAGTTCAGAAAATGTTGGCAGCAAAAAACCGGCCTTAAAATACATATTAGGCCTGCAAAAATGTAGAAAATTTTGGAGGCCCAAAAAAGGGGGTTACAGGCATCCTAGACCCCCTAAAGTCCAGAAAATGTTGGCGGCCCAAAAACTGTGTCAGAGAGCTCTGAATGTCCCAAAAACATTTTCAGTCTGAAAAGGGCATTAACCCGCATGCTAGACCCCTGAAATTTCCCAAAATATTTTGGCCATGAAAAATTCATCCTACACCCCTGAAAGTTCAGAAAATGTTGGCAGCCCCAAAAAGGCCTTAAAATGCATCTTATTCCTGCAAAAATCTTGATAACTTTGGAGGCCCAAAAAAGGGGTTTACATGCTAGACCCCATAAAGTCCAGAAAATGTTGGTGACCCGAAAACAGTGTCAGAGAGCTCTGAATGTCCCAAAAATATTTGCAGCCTGAAAAGGGCATTAATCCGCATCCTGTCCCCCTGAAATTCCCCAAAATATTTTTGGCCTGAAAAATGCATCCTACATCCCTGAAGTTCAGAAAATGTTGGCAGCACAAAACAGGCCTTAAAATACATATTAGGCCTGCAAAAATGTAGAAAACTTTGGAGGCCCAAAAAAGGGGTTTACAGGCATCCTAGACCCACTAAAGTCCAGAAAATGTTGGCGGCCCAAAAACTGTGTCAGAGAGCTCTGAATGTCCCAAAAACATTTGCAGTCTGAAAAGGGCATTAACCCGCATGCTAGACCCCTGAAATTCCCCCAAAATATTTTGGCCACGAAAAATTCATCCTACGCCCCTGAAAATTCAGAAAATGTTGGCAGCACAAAAAAGGCCTTAAAATACATATTAGGCCTGCAAAAATGTAGAAAACTTTGGAGGCCCAAAAAAGGGCTTTACAGGCATCCAAGACCCCCTAAAGTCCAGAAAATGTTGGTGGCCCAAAAACTGTGTCAGAGAGCTCTGAAGGGCCCAAAAACGCTTGCAGCCTGAAAAGGGCATTAACCCGCATCCTAGACCCCTGAAATTCCTAAAAACATTTATGGCCCGAAAAATGCATCCTACACCCCTTAAAGTTCAGAAACTGTTGGCAGCCCAAAAAATGCCTTAAAATGCATCTTATTCCTGCAATAATCTTTAAAACTTTGGATGCCCAAAAAAGGGGTTTGCAGGCATCCTAGACCCCATAAAGTCCAGAAAATGTTGGTGACCCGAAAACAGTGTCAGAGAGCTCTGAATGTCACAAAAATATTTGCAGCCTGAAAAGGGCATTAATCCGCACCCTGGCCCCCTGAAATTCCCCAAAATATTTTTGGCCCAAAAAATGCATCCTACATCCCTGAAGTTCAGAAAATGTTGGCAGCACAAAACCGGCCTTAAAATACATATTAGGCCTGCAAAAATGTATAAAATTTTGGAGGCCCAAAAAAGGGGTTTACAGGCATCCTAGACCCCCTAAAGTCCAGAAAATGTTGGCGGCCCAAAAACTGTGTCAGAGAGCTCTGAATGTCCCAAAAACATTTGCAGTCTGAAAAGGGCATTAACCCGCATGCTAGACCCCTGAAATTTCCCAAAATATTTTGGCCATGAAAAATTCATCCTACACCCCTGAAAATTCAGAAAATGTTGGCAGCACAAAAAAGGCCTTAAAATACATATTAGGCCTCAAAAAATGTAGAAAACTTTGGAGGCCCAAAAAGAGGTTTACAGGCATCCTAGACCCCCCTAAAGTCCAGAAAATGTTGGTAGGCCAAAAACTGTGTCAGAGAGCTCTGAATGTCCCAAAAACCTTTGCAGCCTGAAAAGGGCATTAACCCACATCCTAGACCCCTGAAATTCCTAAAAACAATTATGGCCCAAAAAATACATCCTACACCCCTGAAAGTTCAGAAAATGATGGCAACCCAAAAAATGCCTTAAAATGCATCTTATTCCTGCAAAAATCTTGATAACTTTGGAGGCCCAAAAAAGGGGTTTACATCCTAGTCCCCATAAAGTCCAGAAAATGTTGGTGACCCGAAAACAGTGTCAGAGAGCTCTGAATGTCCCAAAAATATATGCAGCCTGAAAAGGGCATTAATCCGCATCCTGGCCCGCTGAAATTTCCACAAAATATTTTTGGCACAAAAAATGCAACCCATATCCCTGAAGTTCAGAAAATGTTGGCAGCACAAAACAGGCCTTAAAATACATATTAGGCCTGCAAAAATGTAGAAAACTTTGAAGGCCCAAAAAAGGGGTTTACAGGCATCCTAGACCCCCTAAAGTCCAGAAAATGTTGGCAGCCCAAAAACTGTGTCAGAGAGCTCTGAATGTCCCAAAAACATTTGCAGTCTGAAAAGGGCATTAACCCACATCCTAGACCCCTGAAATTCCTAAAAACAATTATGGCCCAAAAAATACATCCTACACCCTTGAAAGTTCAGAAAATGATGGCAACCCAAAAAATGCCTTAAAATGCATCTTATTCCTGCAAAAATCTTGATAACTTTGGAGGCCCAAAAAAGGGGTTTACATCCTAGTCCCCATAAAGTCCAGAAAATGTTGGTGACCCGAAAACAGTGTCAGAGAGCTCTGAATGTCCCAAAAATATATGCAGCCTGAAAAGGGCATTAATCCGCATCCTAGCCCGCTGAAATTCCCCAAAATATTTTTTGTCCAAAAAATGCATCCTATATCCCTGAAGTTCAGAAAATGTTGGCAGCACAAAACAGGCCTTAAAATATATATTAGGCCTGCAAAAATGTAGAAAACTTTGGAGGCCCAAAAAAGGGGTTTACAGGCATCCTAGACCCCCTAAAGTCCAGAAAATGTTGGTGGCCCAAAAACTGTGTCAGACAGTTCTGAATGGCCCAAAAACGGTTGCAGCCTGGAAAGGGCATTAACCCACATCCTAAACCCCTGAAATTCCCAAAAACATTTTTGGCCCGAAAAATGCATCCAGCACCCCTGAAAGTTCAGGAAATGTTGGCAGCCCCAAAAAGGCCTTAAAATGCATCTTATTCCTGCAAAAATCTTGATAACTTTGGAGGCCCAAAAAAGGGGTTTACATCCTAGACCCCATAAAGTCCAGAAAATGTTGGTGACCCGAAAACAGTGTCAGAGAGCTTTGAATGTCCCAAAAATATTTGCAGCCTGAAAAGGGCATTAATCCGCACCCTGGCCCCCTGAAATTCCCCAAAATATTTTTGGCCCAAAAAATGCATCCTACATCCCTGAAGTTCAGAAAATGTTGGCAGCACAAAACCGGCCTTAAAATACATATTAGGCCTGCAAAAATGTAGAAAATTTTGGAGGCCCAAAAAAGGGGTTTACAGGCATCCTAGACCCCCTAAAGTCCAGAAAATGTTGGCGGCCCAAAAACTGTGTCAGAGAGCTCTGAATGTCCCAAAAACATTTTCAGTCTGAAAAGGGCATTAACCCGCATGCTAGACCCCTGAAATTTCCCAAAATATTTTGGCCATGAAAAATTCATCCTACACCCCTGAAAGTTCAGAAAATGTTGGCAGCCCCAAAAAGGCCTTAAAATGCATCTTATTCCTGCAAAAATCTTGATAACTTTGGAGGCCCAAAGAAGGGGTTTACATCCTAGACCCCATAAAGTCCAGAAAATGTTGGTGACCTGAAAACATTGTCAGAGAGCTCTGAATGTCCCAAAAACGTTTACAGCCTGAAAAGGGCATTAACCCACATCCTAAACCCCTGAAATTCCCAAAAACATTTTTGGCCCGAAAAATGCATCCTACACCCCTGAAAGTTCAGAAAATGTTGGCAGCCCCAAAAAGGCCTTAAAATGCATATTAGGCCTCCAAAAATGTAGAAAACTTTGAAGGCCCAAAAAAGGGGTTTACAGGCATCCTAGACCCCCTAAAGTCCAGAAAATGTTGGCGGCCCAAAAACTGTGTCAGAGAGCTCTGAATGTCCCAAAAACATTTGCAGTCTGAAAAGGGCATTAACCCGCATCCTAGACCCCTGAAATTCCTAAAAACATTTATGGCCCGAAAAATGGATCCTACACCCCTTAAAGTTCAGAAAATGTTGGCAGCACAAAAAAGGCCTTAAAATACATATTAGTCCTCCAAAAATGTAGAAAACTTTGGAGGCCCAAAAAAGGGGTTTACAAGCATCCTAGACCCCCTAAAGTCCAGAAAATGTTGTTAGGCCAAAAACTGTGTGAGAGAGCTCTGAATGTCCCAAAAACATTTGCAGCCTGAAAAGGGCATTAACCCACATCCTAAACCCCTGAAATTCCCAAAAACATGTTTGGCCCGAAAAATGCATCCTACACCCCTGAAAGTTCAGAAAATGCTGGCAGCCCCAAAAAGGCCTTAAAATGCATCTTATTCCTGCAAAAATCTTGATAACTTTGGAGGCCCAAAGAAGGGGTTTACATCCTAGACCCCATAAAGTCCAGAAAATGTTGGTGACCTGAAAACATTGTCAGAGAGCTCTGAATGTCCCAAAAACGTTTACAGCCTGAAAAGGGCATTAACCCACATCCTAAACCCCTGAAATTCCCAAAAACATTTTTGGCCCGAAAAATGCATCCTACACCCCTGAAAGTTCAGAAAATGTTGGCAGCCCCAAAAAGGCCTTAAAATGCATATTAGGCCTCCAAAAATGTAGAAAACTTTGAAGGCCCAAAAAAGGGGTTTACAGGCATCCTAGACCCCCTAAAGTCCAGAAAATGTTGGCGGCCCAAAATCTGTGTCAGAGAGCTCTGAATGTCCCAAAAACATTTGCAGTCTGAAAAGGGCATTAACCCGCATCCTAGACCCCTGAAATTCCTAAAAACATTTATGGCCCGAAAAATGCACCCTACACCCCTTAAAGTTCAGAAAATGTTGGCAGCACAAAAAAAGGCCTTAAAATACATATTAGGCCTCCAAAAATGTAGAAAACTTTGGAGGCCCAAAAAAGGGGTTTACAGGCATCCTAGACCCCTTAAAGTCCAGAAAATGTTGGCGGCCCAAAAACTGTGTCAGAGAGCTCAGAATGTCCCAAAAACATTTGCAGTCTGAAAAGGGCATTGACCCGCATGCTAGACCCCTGAAATTCCCCAAAATATTTTGGCCACGAAAAATTCATCCTACACCCCTGAAAATTCAGAAAATGTTGGCAGCACAAAAACGGCCTTAAAATACATATTAGGCCTGCAAAAATGTAGAAAACTTTGGAGGCCCAAAAAAGGGGTTTACAGGCATCCTAGACCCCCTAAAGTCCAGAAAATGTTGGTGGCCCAAAAACTGTGTCAGAGAGCTCTGAATGTCCCAAAAACGCTTGCAGCCTGAAAAGGGCATTAAACCGCATCCTAGACCCCTGAAATTCCTAAAAACATCTATGGCCCGAAACATGCATCCTACACCCCTTAAAGTTCAGAAAATGTTGGCAGCCCAAAAAATGCCTTAAAATGCATCTTATTCCTGCAATAATCTTTAAAACTTTGGAGGCCCAAAAAAGGGGTTTTCAGGCATCCTAGACCCCATAAAGTCCAGAAAATGTTGGTGGCCCATAAAATGTGTCAGAGAGCTCTGAATGTCCCAAAAACATTTGCAGTCTGAAAAGGGCATTAACCCGCATGCTAGACCCCTGAAATTCCCCAAAATATTTTGGACACGAAAAATTCATCCTACACCCCTGAAAATTCAGAAAATGTTGGCAGCACAAAAAAGGCCTTAAAATACATATTAGTCCTCCAAAAATGTAGAAAACTTTGGAGGCCCAAAAAAGGGGTTTACAGGCATCCTAGACCCCCTAAAATCCAGAAAATGTTGGTAGGCCAAAAACTGTGTCAGAGAGCTCTGAATGTCCCAAAAACATTTGCAGCCTGAAAAGGGCATTAACCCACATCCTAAACCCCTGAAATTCCCAAAAATATGTTTGGCCCGAAAAATGCATCCTACACCCTTGAAAGTTCAGAAAATGTTGGCAGCCCCAAAAAGGCCTTAAAATGCATCTTATTCCTGTAAAAATCTTGATAACTTTGGATGCCCAAAAAAGGGGTTTACATCCTAGACCTCATAAAGTCCAGAAAATGTTGGTGACCCGAAAACAGTGTCAGAGAGCTCTGAATGTCCCAAAAATATTTGCAGCCTGAAAAGGGCATTAATCCGCATCATGGCCCCCTGAAATTCCCAAAATATTTTTGGCCCAAAAAATGCATCCTACATCCCTGAAGTTCAGAAAATGTTGGCAGCACAAAACAGGCCTTAAAATACATATTAGGCCTGCAAAAATGTAGAAAACTTTGGAGGCCCAAAAAAGGGGTTTACAGGCATCCTAGACCCCCTAAAGTCCACAAAATGTTTTGCGGCCCGAAAACTGTGTCAGAGAGCTCTGAATGTCCCAAAAACATTTGCAGTCTGAAAAGGGCATTAACCTGCATGCTAGACCCCTGCAATTTCCCAAAATATTTTGGCCACGAAAAATTCATCCTACACCGCTGAAAATTCAAAAAAAGTTGACAGCACAAAAAAGGCCTTAAAATACATATTAGGCCTCCAAAAATGTAGACAACTTTGGAGTCCCAAAAAAGGGGTTTACAGGCATCCTAGACCCCCTAAAATCCAGAAAATGTTGGTAGGCCAAAAACTGTGTCAGAGAGCTCTGAATGTCCCAAAAACGTTTGCAGCCTGAAAGGGGCATTAACCCACATCCTAAACCCCTGAAATTCCCAAAAACATTTTTGGCCCGAAAAATGCATCCTACACCCCTGAAAGTTCAGAAAATGTTGGCAGCCCCAAAAAGACCTTAAAATGCATCTTTTTCCTGCAAAAATCTTGATAACTTTGGAGGCCCAAAAAAGGGGTTTACATCCTAGACCCCATAAAGTCCAGAAAATGTTGGTGACCCGAAAATAGTGTCAGAGAGCTCTGAATGTCCCAAAAATATTTGCAGCCCGAAAAGGGCATTAATCCACATCCTGGCCCCCTGAAATTCCCCAAAATATTTTTGGCCCAAAAAATGCATCCTATATCCCTGAAGTCAGAAAATGTTGGCAGCACAAAACAGGCCTTAAAATACATATTAGGCCTGCAAAAATGTAGAAAACTTTGGAGGCCCAAAAAAGGGGTTTACAGGCATCCTAGACCCCCTAAAGTCCAGAAAATGTTGGCGGCCCGAAAACTGTCAGAGAGCTCTGAATGTCCCAAAAACATTTGCAGTCGGAAAAGGGCATTAACCCGCATGCTAGACCCCTGAAATTCCCCAAAATATTTTGGCCACGAAAAATTCATCCTACACCCCTGAAAATTCAGAAAATGTTGGCAGCACAAAAAAAGGCCTTAAAATACATACTAGGCCTCCAAAAATGTAGAAAACTTTGGAGGCCCAAAAAAGGGGTTTACAGACATCCTAGACCCCCTAAAGTCCCAAAAATGTTGGTAGGCCAAAAACTGTGTCAGAGAGCTCTGAATGTCCCAAAAATGTTTGCAGTCTGAAACGGGCATTAACCCACATCCTAAACCCCTGAAATTCCCAAAAACATTTTTGGCCCGAAAAATGCATCCTACACCCCTGAAAGTTCCGAAAATGTTGGCAGCCCCAAAAAGGCCTTAAAATGCATCTTATTCCTGCAAAAATCTTGATAACTTTCGAGGCCCAAAAAAGGGGTTTTCAGGCATCCTAGACCCCATAAAGTCCAGAAAATGTTGGTGACCCGAAAACAGTGTCAGAGAGCTCTGAATGTCCCAAAAATATTTGCAGCCCGAAAAGGGCATTAACCCGCATGCTAGACCCCTGAAATTTCCCAAAATATTTTGGCCATGAAAAATTCATCCTACACCCCTGAAAATTCAGAAAATGTTGGCAGCACAAAAAAGGCCTTAAAATACATATTAGGCCTCAAAAAATGTAGAAAACTTTGGAGGCCCAAAAAGAGGTTTACAGGCATCCTAGACCCCCCTAAAGTCCAGAAAATGTTGGTAGGCCAAAAACTGTGTCAGAGAGCTCTGAATGTCCCAAAAACCTTTGCAGCCTGAAAAGGGCATTAACCCACATCCTAGACCCCTGAAATTCCTAAAAACAATTATGGCCCAAAAAATACATCCTACACCCCTGAAAGTTCAGAAAATGATGGCAACCCAAAAAATGCCTTAAAATGCATCTTATTCCTGCAAAAATCTTGATAACTTTGGAGGCCCAAAAAAGGGGTTTACATCCTAGTCCCCATAAAGTCCAGAAAATGTTGGTGACCCGAAAACAGTGTCAGAGAGCTCTGAATGTCCCAAAAATATATGCAGCCTGAAAAGGGCATTAATCCGCATCCTGGCCCGCTGAAATTTCCACAAAATATTTTTGGCACAAAAAATGCAACCCATATCCCTGAAGTTCAGAAAATGTTGGCAGCACAAAACAGGCCTTAAAATACATATTAGGCCTGCAAAAATGTAGAAAACTTTGAAGGCCCAAAAAAGGGGTTTACAGGCATCCTAGACCCCCTAAAGTCCAGAAAATGTTGGCAGCCCAAAAACTGTGTCAGAGAGCTCTGAATGTCCCAAAAACATTTGCAGTCTGAAAAGGGCATTAACCCACATCCTAGACCCCTGAAATTCCTAAAAACAATTATGGCCCAAAAAATACATCCTACACCCTTGAAAGTTCAGAAAATGATGGCAACCCAAAAAATGCCTTAAAATGCATCTTATTCCTGCAAAAATCTTGATAACTTTGGAGGCCCAAAAAAGGGGTTTACATCCTAGTCCCCATAAAGTCCAGAAAATGTTGGTGACCCGAAAACAGTGTCAGAGAGCTCTGAATGTCCCAAAAATATATGCAGCCTGAAAAGGGCATTAATCCGCATCCTAGCCCGCTGAAATTCCCCAAAATATTTTTTGTCCAAAAAATGCATCCTATATCCCTGAAGTTCAGAAAATGTTGGCAGCACAAAACAGGCCTTAAAATATATATTAGGCCTGCAAAAATGTAGAAAACTTTGGAGGCCCAAAAAAGGGGTTTACAGGCATCCTAGACCCCCTAAAGTCCAGAAAATGTTGGTGGCCCAAAAACTGTGTCAGACAGTTCTGAATGGCCCAAAAACGGTTGCAGCCTGGAAAGGGCATTAACCCACATCCTAAACCCCTGAAATTCCCAAAAACATTTTTGGCCCGAAAAATGCATCCAGCACCCCTGAAAGTTCAGGAAATGTTGGCAGCCCCAAAAAGGCCTTAAAATGCATCTTATTCCTGCAAAAATCTTGATAACTTTGGAGGCCCAAAAAAGGGGTTTACATCCTAGACCCCATAAAGTCCAGAAAATGTTGGTGACCCGAAAACAGTGTCAGAGAGCTTTGAATGTCCCAAAAATATTTGCAGCCTGAAAAGGGCATTAATCCGCACCCTGGCCCCCTGAAATTCCCCAAAATATTTTTGGCCCAAAAAATGCATCCTACATCCCTGAAGTTCAGAAAATGTTGGCAGCACAAAACCGGCCTTAAAATACATATTAGGCCTGCAAAAATGTAGAAAATTTTGGAGGCCCAAAAAAGGGGTTTACAGGCATCCTAGACCCCCTAAAGTCCAGAAAATGTTGGCGGCCCAAAAACTGTGTCAGAGAGCTCTGAATGTCCCAAAAACATTTTCAGTCTGAAAAGGGCATTAACCCGCATGCTAGACCCCTGAAATTTCCCAAAATATTTTGGCCATGAAAAATTCATCCTACACCCCTGAAAGTTCAGAAAATGTTGGCAGCCCCAAAAAGGCCTTAAAATGCATCTTATTCCTGCAAAAATCTTGATAACTTTGGAGGCCCAAAGAAGGGGTTTACATCCTAGACCCCATAAAGTCCAGAAAATGTTGGTGACCTGAAAACATTGTCAGAGAGCTCTGAATGTCCCAAAAACGTTTACAGCCTGAAAAGGGCATTAACCCACATCCTAAACCCCTGAAATTCCCAAAAACATTTTTGGCCCGAAAAATGCATCCTACACCCCTGAAAGTTCAGAAAATGTTGGCAGCCCCAAAAAGGCCTTAAAATGCATATTAGGCCTCCAAAAATGTAGAAAACTTTGAAGGCCCAAAAAAGGGGTTTACAGGCATCCTAGACCCCCTAAAGTCCAGAAAATGTTGGCGGCCCAAAAACTGTGTCAGAGAGCTCTGAATGTCCCAAAAACATTTGCAGTCTGAAAAGGGCATTAACCCGCATCCTAGACCCCTGAAATTCCTAAAAACATTTATGGCCCGAAAAATGGATCCTACACCCCTTAAAGTTCAGAAAATGTTGGCAGCACAAAAAAGGCCTTAAAATACATATTAGTCCTCCAAAAATGTAGAAAACTTTGGAGGCCCAAAAAAGGGGTTTACAAGCATCCTAGACCCCCTAAAGTCCAGAAAATGTTGTTAGGCCAAAAACTGTGTGAGAGAGCTCTGAATGTCCCAAAAACATTTGCAGCCTGAAAAGGGCATTAACCCACATCCTAAACCCCTGAAATTCCCAAAAACATGTTTGGCCCGAAAAATGCATCCTACACCCCTGAAAGTTCAGAAAATGCTGGCAGCCCCAAAAAGGCCTTAAAATGCATCTTATTCCTGCAAAAATCTTGATAACTTTGGAGGCCCAAAGAAGGGGTTTACATCCTAGACCCCATAAAGTCCAGAAAATGTTGGTGACCTGAAAACATTGTCAGAGAGCTCTGAATGTCCCAAAAACGTTTACAGCCTGAAAAGGGCATTAACCCACATCCTAAACCCCTGAAATTCCCAAAAACATTTTTGGCCCGAAAAATGCATCCTACACCCCTGAAAGTTCAGAAAATGTTGGCAGCCCCAAAAAGGCCTTAAAATGCATATTAGGCCTCCAAAAATGTAGAAAACTTTGAAGGCCCAAAAAAGGGGTTTACAGGCATCCTAGACCCCCTAAAGTCCAGAAAATGTTGGCGGCCCAAAATCTGTGTCAGAGAGCTCTGAATGTCCCAAAAACATTTGCAGTCTGAAAAGGGCATTAACCCGCATCCTAGACCCCTGAAATTCCTAAAAACATTTATGGCCCGAAAAATGCACCCTACACCCCTTAAAGTTCAGAAAATGTTGGCAGCACAAAAAAAGGCCTTAAAATACATATTAGGCCTCCAAAAATGTAGAAAACTTTGGAGGCCCAAAAAAGGGGTTTACAGGCATCCTAGACCCCTTAAAGTCCAGAAAATGTTGGCGGCCCAAAAACTGTGTCAGAGAGCTCAGAATGTCCCAAAAACATTTGCAGTCTGAAAAGGGCATTGACCCGCATGCTAGACCCCTGAAATTCCCCAAAATATTTTGGCCACGAAAAATTCATCCTACACCCCTGAAAATTCAGAAAATGTTGGCAGCACAAAAACGGCCTTAAAATACATATTAGGCCTGCAAAAATGTAGAAAACTTTGGAGGCCCAAAAAAGGGGTTTACAGGCATCCTAGACCCCCTAAAGTCCAGAAAATGTTGGTGGCCCAAAAACTGTGTCAGAGAGCTCTGAATGTCCCAAAAACGCTTGCAGCCTGAAAAGGGCATTAAACCGCATCCTAGACCCCTGAAATTCCTAAAAACATCTATGGCCCGAAACATGCATCCTACACCCCTTAAAGTTCAGAAAATGTTGGCAGCCCAAAAAATGCCTTAAAATGCATCTTATTCCTGCAATAATCTTTAAAACTTTGGAGGCCCAAAAAAGGGGTTTTCAGGCATCCTAGACCCCATAAAGTCCAGAAAATGTTGGTGGCCCATAAAATGTGTCAGAGAGCTCTGAATGTCCCAAAAACATTTGCAGTCTGAAAAGGGCATTAACCCGCATGCTAGACCCCTGAAATTCCCCAAAATATTTTGGACACGAAAAATTCATCCTACACCCCTGAAAATTCAGAAAATGTTGGCAGCACAAAAAAGGCCTTAAAATACATATTAGTCCTCCAAAAATGTAGAAAACTTTGGAGGCCCAAAAAAGGGGTTTACAGGCATCCTAGACCCCCTAAAATCCAGAAAATGTTGGTAGGCCAAAAACTGTGTCAGAGAGCTCTGAATGTCCCAAAAACATTTGCAGCCTGAAAAGGGCATTAACCCACATCCTAAACCCCTGAAATTCCCAAAAATATGTTTGGCCCGAAAAATGCATCCTACACCCTTGAAAGTTCAGAAAATGTTGGCAGCCCCAAAAAGGCCTTAAAATGCATCTTATTCCTGTAAAAATCTTGATAACTTTGGATGCCCAAAAAAGGGGTTTACATCCTAGACCTCATAAAGTCCAGAAAATGTTGGTGACCCGAAAACAGTGTCAGAGAGCTCTGAATGTCCCAAAAATATTTGCAGCCTGAAAAGGGCATTAATCCGCATCATGGCCCCCTGAAATTCCCAAAATATTTTTGGCCCAAAAAATGCATCCTACATCCCTGAAGTTCAGAAAATGTTGGCAGCACAAAACAGGCCTTAAAATACATATTAGGCCTGCAAAAATGTAGAAAACTTTGGAGGCCCAAAAAAGGGGTTTACAGGCATCCTAGACCCCCTAAAGTCCACAAAATGTTTTGCGGCCCGAAAACTGTGTCAGAGAGCTCTGAATGTCCCAAAAACATTTGCAGTCTGAAAAGGGCATTAACCTGCATGCTAGACCCCTGCAATTTCCCAAAATATTTTGGCCACGAAAAATTCATCCTACACCGCTGAAAATTCAAAAAAAGTTGACAGCACAAAAAAGGCCTTAAAATACATATTAGGCCTCCAAAAATGTAGACAACTTTGGAGTCCCAAAAAAGGGGTTTACAGGCATCCTAGACCCCCTAAAATCCAGAAAATGTTGGTAGGCCAAAAACTGTGTCAGAGAGCTCTGAATGTCCCAAAAACGTTTGCAGCCTGAAAGGGGCATTAACCCACATCCTAAACCCCTGAAATTCCCAAAAACATTTTTGGCCCGAAAAATGCATCCTACACCCCTGAAAGTTCAGAAAATGTTGGCAGCCCCAAAAAGACCTTAAAATGCATCTTTTTCCTGCAAAAATCTTGATAACTTTGGAGGCCCAAAAAAGGGGTTTACATCCTAGACCCCATAAAGTCCAGAAAATGTTGGTGACCCGAAAATAGTGTCAGAGAGCTCTGAATGTCCCAAAAATATTTGCAGCCCGAAAAGGGCATTAATCCACATCCTGGCCCCCTGAAATTCCCCAAAATATTTTTGGCCCAAAAAATGCATCCTATATCCCTGAAGTCAGAAAATGTTGGCAGCACAAAACAGGCCTTAAAATACATATTAGGCCTGCAAAAATGTAGAAAACTTTGGAGGCCCAAAAAAGGGGTTTACAGGCATCCTAGACCCCCTAAAGTCCAGAAAATGTTGGCGGCCCGAAAACTGTCAGAGAGCTCTGAATGTCCCAAAAACATTTGCAGTCGGAAAAGGGCATTAACCCGCATGCTAGACCCCTGAAATTCCCCAAAATATTTTGGCCACGAAAAATTCATCCTACACCCCTGAAAATTCAGAAAATGTTGGCAGCACAAAAAAAGGCCTTAAAATACATACTAGGCCTCCAAAAATGTAGAAAACTTTGGAGGCCCAAAAAAGGGGTTTACAGACATCCTAGACCCCCTAAAGTCCCAAAAATGTTGGTAGGCCAAAAACTGTGTCAGAGAGCTCTGAATGTCCCAAAAATGTTTGCAGTCTGAAACGGGCATTAACCCACATCCTAAACCCCTGAAATTCCCAAAAACATTTTTGGCCCGAAAAATGCATCCTACACCCCTGAAAGTTCCGAAAATGTTGGCAGCCCCAAAAAGGCCTTAAAATGCATCTTATTCCTGCAAAAATCTTGATAACTTTCGAGGCCCAAAAAAGGGGTTTTCAGGCATCCTAGACCCCATAAAGTCCAGAAAATGTTGGTGACCCGAAAACAGTGTCAGAGAGCTCTGAATGTCCCAAAAATATTTGCAGCCCGAAAAGGGCATTAACCCGCATGCTAGACCCCTGAAATTCCCCAAAATATTTTGGCCACGAAAAATTCATCCTACACCCCTGAAAATTCAGAAAATGTTGGCAGCACAAAAAAAGGCCTTAAAATACATACTAGGCCTCCAAAAATGTAGAAAACTTTGGAGGCCCAAAACAGGGGTTTACAGGCATCCTAGACCCCCTAAAGTCCCTAAAATGTTGGTAGGCCAAAAACTGTGTCAGAGAGCTCTGAATGTCCCAAAAATGTTTGCAGCCTGAAACGGGCATTAACCCACATCCTAAACCCCTGAAATTCCCAAAAACATTTTTGGCCCGAAAAATGCATCCTACACCCCTGAAAGTTCAGAAAATGTTGGCAGCCCCAAAAAGGCCTTAAAATGCATCTTATTCCTGCAAAAATCTTGATAACTTTGGAGGCCCAAAAAAGGGGCCTTTTTGAAAGTATTCTAAGAAGACTGGTAATTTCCGCGAACATTAAAAGTTTCCATAGGCCATAGTTGAAATGTTTTACTCTATGGGTGTGATATGCTGCGGTGGAGATGGAGACGGGTGCAGCATCATCATCATCATCTAGACCCCATAAAGTCCAGAAAATGTTGGTGACCCGAAAACAGTGTCAGAGAGCTCTGAATGTCCCAAAAATATTTGCAGCCTGAAAAGGGCATTAATCCGCATCCTGGCCCCCTGAAATTCCCCAAAATATTTTTGGCCCAAAAAATGCATCCTATATCCCTGAAGTTCAGAAAATGTTGGCAGCACAAAACAGGCCTTAAAATACCTATTAGGGCTGCAAAAATGTAGAAAACTTTGGAGGCCCAAAAAAGTGGTTTACAGTCATCCTAGACCCCCTATAGTCCAGAAAATGTTGGCGGTCCAAAAACTGTGTCAGAGAGCTCTGAATGTCCCAAAAACATTTGCAGTCTGAAAAGGGCATTAACCCGCATGCTAGACCCCTGAAATTCCCCAAAATATTTTGGCCACGAAAAATTCATCCTACACCCCTGAAAATTCAGAAAATGTTGGCAGCACAAAAAAAGGCCTTAAAATACATATTAGGCCTCCAAAAATGTAGAAAACTTTGGAGGCCCAAAAAAGGGGTTTACAGGCATCCTAGACCCCTTAAAGTCCAGAAAATGTTGGCGGCCCAAAAACTGTGTCAGAGAGCTCTGAATGTCCCAAAAACATTTGCAGTCTGAAAAGGGCATTAACCCGCATGCTAGACCCCTGAAATTTCCCAAAATATTTTGGCCATGAAAAATTCATCCTACACCCCTGAAAATTCAGAAAATGTTGGCAGCACAAAAAAGGCCTTAAAATACATATTAGGCCTCCAAAAATGTAGAAAACTTTGGAGGCCCAAAAAGGGGTTTACAGGCATCCTAGACCCCCCCTAAAGTCCAGAAAATGTTGGTAGGCCAAAAACTGTGTCAGAGAGCTCTGAATGTCCCAAAAACCTTTGCAGCCTGAAAAGGGCATTAACCCACATCCTAGACCCCTGAAATTCCTAAAAACAATTATGGCCCAAAAAATACATCCTACACCCCTGAAAGTTCAGAAAATGATGGCAACCCAAAAAATGCCTTAAAATGCATCTTATTCCTGCAAAAATCTTGATAACTTTGGAGGCCCAAAAAAGGGGTTTACATCCTAGACCCCATAAAGTCCAGAAAATGTTGGTGACCCGAAAACAGTGTCAGAGAGCTCTGAATGTCCCAAAAATATTTGCAGCCTGAAAAGGGCATTAATCCGCATCCTGGCCCCCTGAAATTCCCCAAAATATTTTTGGCCCAAAAAATGCATCCTATATCCCTGAAGTTCAGAAAATGTTGGCAGCACAAAACAGGCCTTAAAATACATATTAGGCCTGCAAAAATGTAGAAAACTTTGGAGGCCCAAAAAAGGGGTTTAAAGGCATCCTAGACCCCCTAAAGTCCAGAAAATGTCGGCGGCCCGAAAACTGTGTCAGAGAGCTCTGAATGTCCCAAAAACATTTGCAGTCTGAAAAGGGCATTAACCCGCATGCTAGACCCCTGAAATTCCCCAAAATATTTTGGCCACGAAAAATTCATCCTGCACCCCTGAAAATTCAGAAAATGTTGGCAGCACAAAAAAAGGCCTTAAAATACATACTAGGCCTCCAAAAATGTAGAAAACTGGAGGCCCAAAAAAGGGGTTTACAGTCATCCTAGTCCCCCTAAAGTCCCTAAAATGTTGGTAGGCCAAAAACTGTGTCAGAGAGCTCTGAATGTCCCAAAAACGTTTGCAGCCTGAAAATGGCATTAACCCACATGCTAGACCCCTGAAATTCCCAAAAACATTTTTGGCCCGAAAAATGCATCCTACACCCCTGAAAGTTCAGAAAATGTTGGCAGCCCCAAAAAGGCCTTAAAATGCATCTTATTCCTGCAAAAATCTTGATAACTTTGGAGGCCCAAAAAAGGGGCCTTTTTGAAAGGATTCTAAGAACACTGGTAATGTCCGCGGACATTAAAAGTTTCCATAGGCCATAGTTGAAATGTTTTACTCTATGGGTGTGATATGTTGCGGTGGAGATGGAGACGGGTGCAGCATCATCATCATCATCTAGACCCCATAAAGTCCAGAAAATGTTGGTGACCCGAAAACAGTGTCAGAGAGCTCTGAATGTCCCAAAAATATTTGCAGCCTGAAAAGGGCATTAATCCGCATCCTGGCCCGCTGAAATTCCCCAAAATATTTTTGGCCCAAAAAATGCATCCTATATCCCTGAAGTTCAGAAAATGTTGGCAGCACAAAACAGGCCTTAAAATACATATTAGGCCTGCAAAAATGTAGAAAACTTTGGAGGCCCAAAAAAGGGGTTTACAGACATCCTAGACCCCCTAAAGTCCCAAAAATGTTGGTAGGCCAAAAACTGTGTCAGAGAGCTCTGAATGTCCCAAAAATGTTTGCAGCCTGAAACGGGCATTAACCCACATCCTAAACCCCTGAAATTCCCAAAAACATTTTTGGCCCGAAAAATGCATCCTACACCCCTGAAAGTTCAGAAAATGTTGGCAGCCCCAAAAAGGCCTTAAAATGCATCTTATTCCTGCAAAAATCTTGATAACTTTGGAGGCCCAAAAAAGGGGCCTTTTTGAAAGTATTCTAAGAAGACTGGTAATTTCCGCGAACATTAAAAGTTTCCATAGGCCATAGTTGAAATGTTTTACTCTATGGGTGTGATATGCTGCGGTGGAGATGGAGACGGGTGCAGCATCATCATCATCATCTAGACCCCATAAAGTCCAGAAAATGTTGGTGACCCGAAAACAGTGTCAGAGAGCTCTGAATGTCCCAAAAATATTTGCAGCCTGAAAAGGGCATTAATCCGCATCCTGGCCCGCTGAAATTCCCCAAAATATTTTTGGCCCAAAAAATGCATCCTATATCCCTGAAGTTCAGAAAATGTTGGCAGCACAAAACAGGCCTTAAAATACATATTAGGCCTGCAAAAATGTAGAAAACTTTGGAGGCCCAAAAAAGGGGTTTCCCTGAAATTCCCCAAAATATTTTGGCCACGAAAAATGCATCCTACACCCCTGAAAATTCAGAAAATGTTGGCAGCACAAAAAAAGGCCTTAAAATACATATTAGGCCTCGAAAAATGTAGAAAACTTTGGAGGCCCAAAAAAGGGGTTTACAGGCATCATAGACCCCTTAAAGTCCAGAAAATGTTGGTAGGCCAGAAACTGTGTCAGAGAGCTCTGAATGTCCCAAAAACGTTTGCAGCCTGAAAAGGGCATTAACCCACATCCTAAACCCCTGAAATTCCCAAAAACTTTTTTGGCCTGAAAAATGTATCCTAGACCCCATAAAGTCCAGAAAATGTTGGTGACGCGAAAACAGTGTCAGAGAGCTCTGAATGTCCCAAAAATATTTGCACCCTGAATAGGGCAGTAATCCGCATCCTGGCCCCCTGAAATTCCCCAAAATATTTTTGGCCCAAAAAATGCATCCTATATCCCTGAAGTTCAGACAATGTTGGCAGCACAAAACAGGCCTTAAAATACATATTAGGCCTGCAAAAATGTAGAAAACTTTGGAGGCCCAAAAAAGGGGTTTACAGGCATCCTAGACCCCCTAAAGTCCAGAAAATGTCAGCGGCCCGAAAACTGTGTCAGAGAGCTCTGAATGTCCCAAAAACGTTTGCAGCCTGAAAAGGGCATTAACCCACATACTAAACCCCTGAAATTCCCAAAAACATTTTTGGCCCGAAAAATGCATCCTACACCCCTGAAAGTTCAGAAAATGTTGGCAGCCCCAAAAAGGCCTTAAAATGCATATTAGGCCTCCAAAAATGTAGAAAACTTTGAAGGCCCAAAAAAGGGGTTTGCAAACATCCTAGACCCCCTAAAGTCCAGAAAATGTTGGCGGCCCAAAAACTGTGTCAGAGAGCTCTGAATGTCCCAAAAACATTTGCAGTCTGAAAAGGGCATTAACCCGCATGCTAGACCCCTGAAATTTCCCAAAATATTTTGGCCACGAAAAATTCATCCTACACCCCTGAAAATTCAGAAAATGTTGGCAGCACAAAAAAGGCCTTAAAACACATATTAGGCCTCCAAAAATGTAGAAAACTTTGGAGGCCCAAAAAAGGGGTTTACAGGCATCCTAGACCCCCTAAAGTCCAGAAAATGTTGGTGGCCCAAAAACTGTGTCAGAGAGCTCTGAATGGCCCAAAAACGCTTGCAGCCTGAAAAGGGCATTAACCCGCATCCTAGACCCCTGAAATTCCTAAAAACATTTATGGCCCGAAAAATGCATCCTACACCCCTTAAAGTTCAAAAAATGTTGGCAGCCCAAAAAATGCCTTAAAATGCATCTTATTCCTGCAATAATCTTTAAAACTTTCGAGGCCCAAAAAAGGGGTTTTCAGGCATCCTAGACCCCATAAAGTCCAGAAAATGTTGGTGACCCGAAAACAGTGTCAGAGAGCTCTGAATGTCCCAAAAATATTTGCAGCCCGAAAAGGGCATTAACCCGCATGCTAGACCCCTGAAATTCCCCAAAATATTTTGGCCACGAAAAATTCATCCTACACCCCTGAAAATTCAGAAAATGTTGGCAGCACAAAAAAAGGCCTTAAAATACATACTAGGCCTCCAAAAATGTAGAAAACTTTGGAGGCCCAAAACAGGGGTTTACAGGCATCCTAGACCCCCTAAAGTCCCTAAAATGTTGGTAGGCCAAAAACTGTGTCAGAGAGCTCTGAATGTCCCAAAAATGTTTGCAGCCTGAAACGGGCATTAACCCACATCCTAAACCCCTGAAATTCCCAAAAACATTTTTGGCCCGAAAAATGCATCCTACACCCCTGAAAGTTCAGAAAATGTTGGCAGCCCCAAAAAGGCCTTAAAATGCATCTTATTCCTGCAAAAATCTTGATAACTTTGGAGGCCCAAAAAAGGGGCCTTTTTGAAAGTATTCTAAGAAGACTGGTAATTTCCGCGAACATTAAAAGTTTCCATAGGCCATAGTTGAAATGTTTTACTCTATGGGTGTGATATGCTGCGGTGGAGATGGAGACGGGTGCAGCATCATCATCATCATCTAGACCCCATAAAGTCCAGAAAATGTTGGTGACCCGAAAACAGTGTCAGAGAGCTCTGAATGTCCCAAAAATATTTGCAGCCTGAAAAGGGCATTAATCCGCATCCTGGCCCCCTGAAATTCCCCAAAATATTTTTGGCCCAAAAAATGCATCCTATATCCCTGAAGTTCAGAAAATGTTGGCAGCACAAAACAGGCCTTAAAATACCTATTAGGCCTGCAAAAATGTAGAAAACTTTGGAGGCCCAAAAAAGTGGTTTACAGTCATCCTAGACCCCCTATAGTCCAGAAAATGTTGGCGGTCCAAAAACTGTGTCAGAGAGCTCTGAATGTCCCAAAAACATTTGCAGTCTGAAAAGGGCATTAACCCGCATGCTAGACCCCTGAAATTCCCCAAAATATTTTGGCCACGAAAAATTCATCCTACACCCCTGAAAATTCAGAAAATGTTGGCAGCACAAAAAAAGGCCTTAAAATACATATTAGGCCTCCAAAAATGTAGAAAACTTTGGAGGCCCAAAAAAGGGGTTTACAGGCATCCTAGACCCCTTAAAGTCCAGAAAATGTTGGCGGCCCAAAAACTGTGTCAGAGAGCTCTGAATGTCCCAAAAACATTTGCAGTCTGAAAAGGGCATTAACCCGCATGCTAGACCCCTGAAATTTCCCAAAATATTTTGGCCATGAAAAATTCATCCTACACCCCTGAAAATTCAGAAAATGTTGGCAGCACAAAAAAGGCCTTAAAATACATATTAGGCCTCCAAAAATGTAGAAAACTTTGGAGGCCCAAAAAGGGGTTTACAGGCATCCTAGACCCCCCCTAAAGTCCAGAAAATGTTGGTAGGCCAAAAACTGTGTCAGAGAGCTCTGAATGTCCCAAAAACCTTTGCAGCCTGAAAAGGGCATTAACCCACATCCTAGACCCCTGAAATTCCTAAAAACAATTATGGCCCAAAAAATACATCCTACACCCCTGAAAGTTCAGAAAATGATGGCAACCCAAAAAATGCCTTAAAATGCATCTTATTCCTGCAAAAATCTTGATAACTTTGGAGGCCCAAAAAAGGGGTTTACATCCTAGACCCCATAAAGTCCAGAAAATGTTGGTGACCCGAAAACAGTGTCAGAGAGCTCTGAATGTCCCAAAAATATTTGCAGCCTGAAAAGGGCATTAATCCGCATCCTGGCCCCCTGAAATTCCCCAAAATATTTTTGGCCCAAAAAATGCATCCTATATCCCTGAAGTTCAGAAAATGTTGGCAGCACAAAACAGGCCTTAAAATACATATTAGGCCTGCAAAAATGTAGAAAACTTTGGAGGCCCAAAAAAGGGGTTTAAAGGCATCCTAGACCCCCTAAAGTCCAGAAAATGTCGGCGGCCCGAAAACTGTGTCAGAGAGCTCTGAATGTCCCAAAAACATTTGCAGTCTGAAAAGGGCATTAACCCGCATGCTAGACCCCTGAAATTCCCCAAAATATTTTGGCCACGAAAAATTCATCCTGCACCCCTGAAAATTCAGAAAATGTTGGCAGCACAAAAAAAGGCCTTAAAATACATACTAGGCCTCCAAAAATGTAGAAAACTTTGGAGGCCCAAAAAAGGGGTTTACAGTCATCCTAGTCCCCCTAAAGTCCCTAAAATGTTGGTAGGCCAAAAACTGTGTCAGAGAGCTCTGAATGTCCCAAAAACGTTTGCAGCCTGAAAATGGCATTAACCCACATGCTAGACCCCTGAAATTCCCAAAAACATTTTTGGCCCGAAAAATGCATCCTACACCCCTGAAAGTTCAGAAAATGTTGGCAGCCCCAAAAAGGCCTTAAAATGCATCTTATTCCTGCAAAAATCTTGATAACTTTGGAGGCCCAAAAAAGGGGCCTTTTTGAAAGGATTCTAAGAACACTGGTAATGTCCGCGGACATTAAAAGTTTCCATAGGCCATAGTTGAAATGTTTTACTCTATGGGTGTGATATGTTGCGGTGGAGATGGAGACGGGTGCAGCATCATCATCATCATCTAGACCCCATAAAGTCCAGAAAATGTTGGTGACCCGAAAACAGTGTCAGAGAGCTCTGAATGTCCCAAAAATATTTGCAGCCTGAAAAGGGCATTAATCCGCATCCTGGCCCGCTGAAATTCCCCAAAATATTTTTGGCCCAAAAAATGCATCCTATATCCCTGAAGTTCAGAAAATGTTGGCAGCACAAAACAGGCCTTAAAATACATATTAGGCCTGCAAAAATGTAGAAAACTTTGGAGGCCCAAAAAAGGGGTTTACAGGCATCCTAGACCCCTTAAAGTCCAGAAAATGTTGGCGGCCCAAAAACTGTGTCAGAGAGCTCTGAATGTCCCAAAAACATTTGCTGTCTGAAAAGGGCATTGACCCGCATGCTAGACCCCTGAAATTCCCCAAAATATTTTGGCCACGAAAAATTCATCCTACACCCCTTATAATTCAGAAAATGTTGGCAGCACAAAAAAGGCCTTAAAATACATATTAGGCCTGCAAAAATGTAGAAAACTTTGGAGGCCCAAAAAAGGGGTTTACAGGCATCCTAGACCCCCTAAAGTCCAGAAAATGTTGGTAGGCCAAAAAACTGTGTCAGAGCGCTCTGAATGTCCCAAAAAGGTTTGCAGCCTGAAAAGGGCATTAACCCACATCCTAAACCCCTGAAATTCCCAAAAACATTTTTGGCCCGAAAAATGCATCCTACACCCCTGAAAGATCAGAAAATGTTGGCAGCCCCAAAAAGGCCTTAAAATGCATCTTATTCCTGCAAAAATCTTGATAACTTTGGAGGCCCAAAAAAGGGGTTTACATCCTAGTCCCCATAAAGTCCAGAAAATGTTGGTGACCCGAAAACAGTGTCAGAGAGCTCTGAATGTCCCAAAAATATATGCAGCCTGAAAAGGGCATTAATCCGCATCCTAGCCCGCTGAAATTCCCCAAAATATTTTTTGTCCAAAAAATGCATCCTATATCCCTGAAGTTCAGAAAATGTTGGCAGCACAAAACAGGCCTTAAAATATATATTAGGCCTGCAAAAATGTAGAAAACTTTGGAGGCCCAAAAAAGGGGTTTACAGGCATCCTAGACCCCTTAAAGTCCAGAAAATGTTGGTGGCCCAAAAACTGTGTCAGAGAGCTCTGAATGGCCCAAAAACGCTTGCAGCCTGAAAAGGGCATTAACCCGCATCCTAGACCCCTGAAATTCCTAAAAACATTTATGGCCCGAAAAATGCATCCTACACCCCTTAAAGTTCAGAAAATGTTGGCAGCCCAAAAAATGCCTTAAAATGCATCTTATTCCTGCAATAATCTTTAAAGCTTTGGAGGCCCAAAAAAGGGGTTTTCAGGCATCCTAGACCCCATAAAGTCCAGAAAATGTTGGTGGCCCATAAACTGTGTCAGAGAGCTCTGAATGTCCCAAAAACGTTTGCAGCCTGAAAAGGGCATTAACCCACATCCTAAACCCCTGAAATTCCCAAAAACATTTTTTGCCCGAAAAATGCATCCTACACCCCTGAAAGTTCAGAAAATGCTGGCAGCCCCAAAAAGGCCTTAAAATGCATCTTATTCCTGCAAAAATCTTGATAACTTTGGAGGCCCAAAGAAGGGGTTTACATCCTAGACCCCATAAAGTCCAGAAAATGTTGGTGACCTGAAAACATTGTCAGAGAGCTCTGAATGTCCCAAAAACGTTTACAGCCTGAAAAGGGCATTAACCCACATCCTAAACCCCTGAAATTCCCAAAAACATTTTTGGCCCGAAAAATGCATCCTACACCCCTGAAAGTTCAGAAAATGTTGGCAGCCCCAAAAAGGCCTTAAAATGCATATTAGGCCTCCAAAAATGTAGAAAACTTTGAAGGCCCAAAAAAGGGGTTTACAGGCATCCTAGACCCCCTAAAGTCCAGAAAATGTTGGCGGCCCAAAAACTGTGTCAGAGAGCTCTGAATGTCCCAAAAACATTTGCAGTCTGAAAAGGGCATTAACCCGCATCCTAGACCCCTGAAATTCCTAAAAACATTTATGGCCCGAAAAATGGATCCTACACCCCTTAAAGTTCAGAAAATGTTGGCAGCACAAAAAAGGCCTTAAAATACATATTAGTCCTCCAAAAATGTAGAAAACTTTGGAGGCCCAAAAAAGGGGTTTACAAGCATCCTAGACCCCCTAAAGTCCAGAAAATGTTGTTAGGCCAAAAACTGTGTGAGAGAGCTCTGAATGTCCCAAAAACATTTGCAGCCTGAAAAGGGCATTAACCCACATCCTAAACCCCTGAAATTCCCAAAAACATGTTTGGCCCGAAAAATGCATCCTACACCCCTGAAAGTTCAGAAAATGCTGGCAGCCCCAAAAAGGCCTTAAAATGCATCTTATTCCTGCAAAAATCTTGATAACTTTGGAGGCCCAAAGAAGGGGTTTACATCCTAGACCCCATAAAGTCCAGAAAATGTTGGTGACCTGAAAACATTGTCAGAGAGCTCTGAATGTCCCAAAAACGTTTACAGCCTGAAAAGGGCATTAACCCACATCCTAAACCCCTGAAATTCCCAAAAACATTTTTGGCCCGAAAAATGCATCCTACACCCCTGAAAGTTCAGAAAATGTTGGCAGCCCCAAAAAGGCCTTAAAATGCATATTAGGCCTCCAAAAATGTAGAAAACTTTGAAGGCCCAAAAAAGGGGTTTACAGGCATCCTAGACCCCCTAAAGTCCAGAAAATGTTGGCGGCCCAAAAACTGTGTCAGAGAGCTCTGAATGTCCCAAAAACATTTGCAGTCTGAAAAGGGCATTAACCCGCATCCTAGACCCCTGAAATTCCTAAAAACATTTATGGCCCGAAAAATGCATCCTACACCCCTTAAAGTTCAGAAAATGTTGGCAGCACAAAAAAAGGCCTTAAAATACATATTAGGCCTCCAAAAATGTAGAAAACTTTGGAGGCCCAAAAAAGGGGTTTACAGGCATCCTAGACCCCTTAAAGTCCAGAAAATGTTGGCGGCCCAAAAACTGTGTCAGAGAGCTCAGAATGTCCCAAAAACATTTGCAGTCTGAAAAGGGCATTGACCCGCATGCTAGACCCCTGAAATTCCCCAAAATATTTTGGCCACGAAAAATTCATCCTACACCCCTGAAAATTCAGAAAATGTTGGCAGCACAAAAACGGCCTTAAAATACATATTAGGCCTGCAAAAATGTAGAAAACTTTGGAGGCCCAAAAAAGGGGTTTACAGGCATCCTAGACCCCCTAAAGTCCAGAAAATGTTGGTGGCCCAAAAACTGTGTCAGAGAGCTCTGAATGTCCCAAAAACGCTTGCAGCCTGAAAAGGGCATTAAACCGCATCCTAGACCCCTGAAATTCCTAAAAACATCTATGGCCCGAAACATGCATCCTACACCCCTTAAAGTTCAGAAAATGTTGGCAGCCCAAAAAATGCCTTAAAATGCATCTTATTCCTGCAATAATCTTTAAAACTTTGGAGGCCCAAAAAAGGGGTTTTCAGGCATCCTAGACCCCATAAAGTCCAGAAAATGTTGGTGGCCCATAAAATGTGTCAGAGAGCTCTGAATGTCCCAAAAACATTTGCAGTCTGAAAAGGGCATTAACCCGCATGCTAGACCCCTGAACTTCCCCAAAATATTTTGGACACGAAAAATTCATCCTACACCCCTGAAAATTCAGAAAATGTTGGCAGCACAAAAAAGGCCTTAAAATACATATTAGTCCTCCAAAAATGTAGAAAACTTTGGAGGCCCAAAAAAGGGGTTTACAGGCATCCTAGACCCCCTAAAATCCAGAAAATGTTGGTAGGCCAAAAACTGTGTCAGAGAGCTCTGAATGTCCCAAAAACATTTGCAGCCTGAAAAGGGCATTAACCCACATCCTAAACCCCTGAAATTCCCAAAAATATGTTTGGCCCAAAAAATGCATCCTACACCCTTGAAAGTTCAGAAAATGTTGGCAGCCCCAAAAAGGCCTTAAAATGCATCTTATTCCTGTAAAAATCTTGATAACTTTGGATGCCCAAAAAAGGGGTTTACATCCTAGACCTCATAAAGTCCAGAAAATGTTGGTGACCCGAAAACAGTGTCAGAGAGCTCTGAATGTCCCAAAAATATTTGCAGCCTGAAAAGGGCATTAATCCGCATCATGGCCCCCTGAAATTCCCCAAAATATTTTTGGCCCAAAAAATGCATCCTACATCCCTGAAGTTCAGAAAATGTTGGCAGCACAAAACAGGCCTTAAAATACATATTAGGCCTGCAAAAATGTAGAAAACTTTGGAGGCCCAAAAAAGGGGTTTACAGGCATCCTAGACCCCCTAAAGTCCAGAAAATGTTGGCGGCCCGAAAACTGTGTCAGAGAGCTCTGAATGTCCCAAAAACATTTGCAGTCTGAAAAGGGCATTAACCTGCATGCTAGACCCCTGCAATTTCCCAAAATATTTTGGCCACGAAAAATTCATCCTACACCGCTGAAAATTCAAAAAAAGTTGACAGCACAAAAAAGGCCTTAAAATACATATTAGGCCTCCAAAAATGTAGACAACTTTGGAGTCCCAAAAAAGGGGTTTACAGGCATCCTAGACCCCCTAAAATCCAGAAAATGTTGGTAGGCCAAAAACTGTGTCAGAGAGCTCTGAATGTCCCAAAAACGTTTGCAGCCTGAAAGGGGCATTAACCCACATCCTAAACCCCTGAAATTCCCAAAAACATTTTTGGCCCGAAAAATGCATCCTACACCCCTGAAAGTTCAGAAAATGTTGGCAGCCCCAAAAAGACCTTAAAATGCATCTTTTTCCTGCAAAAATCTTGATAACTTTGGAGGCCCAAAAAAGGGGTTTACATCCTAGACCCCATAAAGTCCAGAAAATGTTGGTGACCCGAAAATAGTGTCAGAGAGCTCTGAATGTCCCAAAAATATTTGCAGCCCGAAAAGGGCATTAATCCACATCCTGGCCCCCTGAAATTCCCCAAAATATTTTTGGCCCAAAAAATGCATCCTATATCCCTGAAGTCAGAAAATGTTGGCAGCACAAAACAGGCCTTAAAATACATATTAGGCCTGCAAAAATGTAGAAAACTTTGGAGGCCCAAAAAAGGGGTTTACAGGCATCCTAGACCCCCTAAAGTCCAGAAAATGTTGGCGGCCCGAAAACTGTCAGAGAGCTCTGAATGTCCCAAAAACATTTGCAGTCGGAAAAGGGCATTAACCCGCATGCTAGACCCCTGAAATTCCCCAAAATATTTTGGCCACGAAAAATTCATCCTACACCCCTGAAAATTCAGAAAATGTTGGCAGCACAAAAAAAGGCCTTAAAATACATACTAGGCCTCCAAAAATGTAGAAAACTTTGGAGGCCCAAAAAAGGGGTTTACAGACATCCTAGACCCCCTAAAGTCCCAAAAATGTAGAAAACTTTGGAGGCCCAAAAAAGGGGTTTACAGGCATCCTAGACCCCCTAAAGTCCAGAAAAAAATGTCCCAAAAACATTTGCAGCCTGAAACGGGCATTAACCCACATCCTAAACCCCTGAAATTCCCAAAAACATTTTTGGCCCGAAAAATGCATCCTACACCCCTGAAAGTTCAGAAAATGTTGGCAGCCCCAAAAAGGCCTTAAAATGCATCTTATTCCTGCAAAAATCTTGATAACTTTGGAGGCCCAAAAAAGGGGCCTTTTTGAAAGTATTCTAAGAAGACTGGTAATTTCCGCGAACATTAAAAGTTTCCATAGGCCATAGTTGAAATGTTTTACTCTATGGGTGTGATATGCTGCGGTGGAGATGGAGACGGGTGCAGCATCATCATCATCATCTAGACCCCATAAAGTCCAGAAAATGTTGGTGACCCGAAAACAGTGTCAGAGAGCTCTGAATGTCCCAAAAATATTTGCAGCCTGAAAAGGGCATTAATCCGCATCCTGGCCCGCTGAAATTCCCCAAAATATTTTTGGCCCAAAAAATGCATCCTATATCCCTGAAGTTCAGAAAATGTTGGCAGCACAAAACAGGCCTTAAAATACATATTAGGCCTGCAAAAATGTAGAAAACTTTGGAGGCCCAAAAAAGGGGTTTCCCTGAAATTCCCCAAAATATTTTGGCCACGAAAAATGCATCCTACACCCCTGAAAATTCAGAAAATGTTGGCAGCACAAAAAAAGGCCTTAAAATACATATTAGGCCTCGAAAAATGTAGAAAACTTTGGAGGCCCAAAAAAGGGGTTTACAGGCATCCTAGACCCCCTAAAGTCCAGAAAATGTCAGCGGCCCGAAAACTGTGTCAGAGAGCTCTGAATGTCCCAAAAACGTTTGCAGCCTGAAAAGGGCATTAACCCACATACTAAACCCCTGAAATTCCCAAAAACATTTTTGGCCCGAAAAATGCATCCTACACCCCTGAAAGTTCAGAAAATGTTGGCAGCCCCAAAAAGGCCTTAAAATGCATATTAGGCCTCCAAAAATGTAGAAAACTTTGAAGGCCCAAAAAAGGGGTTTGCAAACATCCTAGACCCCCTAAAGTCCAGAAAATGTTGGCGGCCCAAAAACTGTGTCAGAGAGCTCTGAATGTCCCAAAAACATTTGCAGTCTGAAAAGGGCATTAACCCGCATGCTAGACCCCTGAAATTTCCCAAAATATTTTGGCCACGAAAAATTCATCCTACACCCCTGAAAATTCAGAAAATGTTGGCAGCACAAAAAAGGCCTTAAAATACATATTAGGCCTCCAAAAATGTAGAAAACTTTGGAGGCCCAAAAAAGGGGTTTACAGGCATCCTAGACCCCCTAAAGTCCAGAAAATGTTGGTGGCCCAAAAACTGTGTCAGAGAGCTCTGAATGGCCCAAAAACGCTTGCAGCCTGAAAAGGGCATTAACCCGCATCCTAGACCCCTGAAATTCCTAAAAACATTTATGGCCCGAAAAATGCATCCTACACCCCTTAAAGTTCAAAAAATGTTGGCAGCCCAAAAAATGCCTTAAAATGCATCTTATTCCTGCAATAATCTTTAAAACTTTCGAGGCCCAAAAAAGGGGTTTTCAGGCATCCTAGACCCCATAAAGTCCAGAAAATGTTGGTGACCCGAAAACAGTGTCAGAGAGCTCTGAATGTCCCAAAAATATTTGCAGCCCGAAAAGGGCATTAACCCGCATGCTAGACCCCTGAAATTCCCCAAAATATTTTGGCCACGAAAAATTCATCCTACACCCCTGAAAATTCAGAAAATGTTGGCAGCACAAAAAAAGGCCTTAAAATACATACTAGGCCTCCAAAAATGTAGAAAACTTTGGAGGCCCAAAACAGGGGTTTACAGGCATCCTAGACCCCCTAAAGTCCCTAAAATGTTGGTAGGCCAAAAACTGTGTCAGAGAGCTCTGAATGTCCCAAAAATGTTTGCAGCCTGAAACGGGCATTAACCCACATCCTAAACCCCTGAAATTCCCAAAAACATTTTTGGCCCGAAAAATGCATCCTACACCCCTGAAAGTTCAGAAAATGTTGGCAGCCCCAAAAAGGCCTTAAAATGCATCTTATTCCTGCAAAAATCTTGATAACTTTGGAGGCCCAAAAAAGGGGGCTTTTTGAAAGTATTCTAAGAAGACTGGTAATTTCCGCGAACATTAAAAGTTTCCATAGGCCATAGTTGAAATGTTTTACTCTATGGGTGTGATATGCTGCGGTGGAGATGGAGACGGGTGCAGCATCATCATCATCATCTAGACCCCATAAAGTCCAGAAAATGTTGGTGACCCGAAAACAGTGTCAGAGAGCTCTGAATGTCCCAAAAATGTTTGCAGCCTGAAAAGGGCATTAATCCGCATCCTGGCCCCCTGAAATTCCCCAAAATATTTTTGGCCCAAAAAATGCATCCTATATCCCTGAAGTTCAGAAAATGTTGGCAGCACAAAACAGGCCTTAAAATACCTATTAGGCCTGCAAAAATGTAGAAAACTTTGGAGGCCCAAAAAAGTGGTTTACAGTCATCCTAGACCCCCTATAGTCCAGAAAATGTTGGCGGTCCAAAAACTGTGTCAGAGAGCTCTGAATGTCCCAAAAACATTTGCAGTCTGAAAAGGGCATTAACCCGCATGCTAGACCCCTGAAATTCCCCAAAATATTTTGGCCACGAAAAATTCATCCTACACCCCTGAAAATTCAGAAAATGTTGGCAGCACAAAAAAAGGCCTTAAAATACATATTAGGCCTCCAAAAATGTAGAAAACTTTGGAGGCCCAAAAAAGGGGTTTACAGGCATCCTAGACCCCTTAAAGTCCAGAAAATGTTGGCGGCCCAAAAACTGTGTCAGAGAGCTCAGAATGTCCCAAAAACATTTGCAGTCTGAAAAGGGCATTGACCCGCATGCTAGACCCCTGAAATTCCCCAAAATATTTTGGCCACGAAAAATTCATCCTACACCCCTGAAAATTCAGAAAATGTTGGCAGCACAAAAACGGCCTTAAAATACATATTAGGCCTGCAAAAATGTAGAAAACTTTGGAAGCCCAAAAAAGGGGTTTACAGGCATCCTAGACCCCCTAAAGTCCAGAAAATGTTGGTGGCCCAAAAACTGTGTCAGAGAGCTCTGAATGTCCCAAAAACGCTTGCAGCCTGAAAAGGGCATTAAACCGCATCCTAGACCCCTGAAATTCCTAAAAACATCTATGGCCCGAAACATGCATCCTACACCCCTTAAAGTTCAGAAAATGTTGGCAGCCCAAAAAATGCCTTAAAATGCATCTTATTCCTGCAATAATCTTTAAAACTTTGGAGGCCCAAAAAAGGGGTTTTCAGGCATCCTAGACCCCATAAAGTCCAGAAAATGTTGGTGGCCCATAAAATGTGTCAGAGAGCTCTGAATGTCCCAAAAACATTTGCAGTCTGAAAAGGGCATTAACCCGCATACTAGACCCCTGAAATTCCCCAAAATATTTTGGACACGAAAAATTCATCCTACACCCCTGAAAATTCAGAAAATGTTGGCAGCACAAAAAAAGGCCTTAAAATACATATTAGGCCTCCAAAAATGTAGAAAACTTTGGAGGCCCAAAAAAGGGGTTTACAGGCATCATAGACCCCTTAAAGTCCAGAAAATGTTGGTAGGCCAGAAACTGTGTCAGAGAGCTCTGAATGTCCCAAAAACGTTTGCAGCCTGAAAAGGGCATTAACCCACATCCTAAACCCCTGAAATTCCCAAAAACTTTTTTGGCCTGAAAAATGCATCCTACACCCCTGAAAGTTCAGAAAATGTTGACAGCCCCAAAAAGGCCTTAAAATGCATCTTATTCCTGCAAAAATCTTGATAACTTTGGAGGCTCAAAAAAGGGGTTTACATCCTAGACCCCATAAAGTCCAGAAAATGTTGGTGACGCGAAAACAGTGTCAGAGAGCTCTGAATGTCCCAAAAATATTTGCACCCTGAAAAGGGCAGTAATCCGCATCCTGGCCCCCTGAAATTCCCCAAAATATTTTTGGCCCAAAAAATGCATCCTATATCCCTGAAGTTCAGACAATGTTGGCAGCACAAAACAGGCCTTAAAATACATATTAGGCCTGCAAAATGTAGAAAACTTTGGAGGCCCAAAAAAGGGGTTTACAGGCATCCTAGACCCCCTAAAGTCCAGAAAATGTCAGCGGCCCGAAAACTGTGTCAGAGAGCTCTGAATGTCCCAAAAACGTTTGCAGCCTGAAAAGGGCATTAACCCACATACTAAACCCCTGAAATTCCCAAAAACATTTTTGGCCCGAAAAATGCATCCTACACCCCTGAAAGTTCAGAAAATGTTGGCAGCCCCAAAAAGGCCTTAAAATGCATATTAGGCCTCCAAAAATGTAGAAAACTTTGAAGGCCCAAAAAAGGGGTTTGCAAGCATCCTAGACCCCCTAAAGTCCAGAAAATGTTGGCGGCCCAAAAACTGTGTCAGAGAGCTCTGAATGTCCCAAAAACATTTGCAGTCTGAAAAGGGCATTAACCCGCATGCTAGACCCCTGAAATTTCCCAAAATATTTTGGCCACGAAAAATTCATCCTACACCCCTGAAAATTCAGAAAATGTTGGCAGCACAAAAAAGGCCTTAAAATACATATTAGGCCTCCAAAAATGTAGAAAACTTTGGAGGCCCAAAAAAGGGGTTTACAGGCATCCTAGACCCCCTAAAGTCCAGAAAATGTTGGTGGCCCAAAAACTGTGTCAGAGAGCTCTGAATGGCCCAAAAACGCTTGCAGCCTGAAAAGGGCATTAACCCGCATCCTAGACCCCTGAAATTCCTAAAAACATTTATGGCCCGAAAAATGCATCCTACACCCCTTAAAGTTCAAAAAATGTTGGCAGCCCAAAAAATGCCTTAAAATGCATCTTATTCCTGCAATAATCTTTAAAACTTTCGAGGCCCAAAAAGGGGTTTTCAGGCATCCTAGACCCCATAAAGTCCAGAAAATGTTGGTGACCCGAAAACAGTGTCAGAGAGCTCTGAATGTCCCAAAAATATTTGCAGCCCGAAAAGGGCATTAACCCGCATGCTAGACCCCTGAAATTCCCCAAAATATTTTGGCCACGAAAAATTCATCCTACACCCCTGAAAATTCAGAAAATGTTGGCAGCACAAAAAAAGGCCTTAAAATACATACTAGGCCTCCAAAAATGTAGAAAACTTTGGAGGCCCAAAACAGGGGTTTACAGGCATCCTAGACCCCCTAAAGTCCCTAAAATGTTGGTAGGCCAAAAACTGTGTCAGAGAGCTCTGAATGTCCCAAAAATGTTTGCAGCCTGAAACGGGCATTAACCCACATCCTAAACCCCTGAAATTCCCAAAAACATTTTTGGCCCGAAAAATGCATCCTACACCCCTGAAAGTTCAGAAAATGTTGGCAGCCCCAAAAAGGCCTTAAAATGCATCTTATTCCTGCAAAAATCTTGATAACTTTGGAGGCCCAAAAAAGGGGCCTTTTTGAAAGTATTCTAAGAAGACTGGTAATTTCCGCGAACATTAAAAGTTTCCATAGGCCATAGTTGAAATGTTTTACTCTATGGGTGTGATATGCTGCGGTGGAGATGGAGACGGGTGCAGCATCATCATCATCATCTAGACCCCATAAAGTCCAGAAAATGTTGGTGACCCGAAAACAGTGTCAGAGAGCTCTGAATGTCCCAAATATATTTGCAGCCTGAAAAGGGCATTAATCCGCATCCTGGCCCCCTGAAATTCCCCAAAATATTTTTGGCCCAAAAAATGCATCCTATATCCCTGAAGTTCAGAAAATGTTGGCAGCACAAAACAGGCCTTAAAATACCTATTAGGCCTGCAAAAATGTAGAAAACTTTGGAGGCCCAAAAAAGTGGTTTACAGTCATCCTAGACCCCCTATAGTCCAGAAAATGTTGGCGGTCCAAAAACTGTGTCAGAGAGCTCTGAATGTCCCAAAAACATTTGCAGTCTGAAAAGGGCATTAACCCGCATGCTAGACCCCTGAAATTCCCCAAAATATTTTGGCCACGAAAAATTCATCCTACACCCCTGAAAATTCAGAAAATGTTGGCAGCACAAAAAAAGGCCTTAAAATACATATTAGGCCTCCAAAAATGTAGAAAACTTTGGAGGCCCAAAAAAGGGGTTTACAGGCATCCTAGACCCCTTAAAGTCCAGAAAATGTTGGCGGCCCAAAAACTGTGTCAGAGAGCTCAGAATGTCCCAAAAACATTTGCAGTCTGAAAAGGGCATTGACCCGCATGCTAGACCCCTGAAATTCCCCAAAATATTTTGGCCACGAAAAATTCATCCTACACCCCTGAAAATTCAGAAAATGTTGGCAGCACAAAAACGGCCTTAAAATACATATTAGGCCTGCAAAAATGTAGAAAACTTTGGAGGCCCAAAAAAGGGGTTTACAGGCATCCTAGACCCCCTAAAGTCCAGAAAATGTTGGTGGCCCAAAAACTGTGTCAGAGAGCTCTGAATGTCCCAAAAACGCTTGCAGCCTGAAAAGGGCATTAAACCGCATCCTAGACCCCTGAAATTCCTAAAAACATCTATGGCCCGAAACATGCATCCTACACCCCTTAAAGTTCAGAAAATGTTGGCAGCCCAAAAAATGCATCTTATTCCTGCAATAATCTTTAAAACTTTGGAGGCCCAAAAAAGGGGTTTTCAGGCATCCTAGACCCCATAAAGTCCAGAAAATGTTGGTGGCCCATAAAATGTGTCAGAGAGCTCTGAATGTCCCAAAAACATTTGCAGTCTGAAAAGGGCATTAACCCGCATGCTAGACCCCTGAAATTCCCCAAAATATTTTGGACACGAAAAATTCATCCTACACCCCTGAAAATTCAGAAAATGTTGGCAGCACAAAAAAGGCCTTAAAATACATATTAGTCCTCCAAAAATGTAGAAAACTTTGGAGGCCCAAAAAAGGGGTTTACAGGCATCCTAGACCCCCTAAAATCCAGAAAATGTTGGTAGGCCAAAAACTGTGTCAGAGAGCTCTGAATGTCCCAAAAACATTTGCAGCCTGAAAAGGGCATTAACCCACATCCTAAACCACTGAAATTCCCAAAAATATGTTTGGCCCGAAAAATGCATCCTACACCCTTGAAAGTTCAGAAAATGATGGCAGCCCCAAAAAGGCCTTAAAATGCATCTTATTCCTGTAAAAATCTTGATAACTTTGGATGCCCAAAAAAGGGGTTTACATCCTAGACCTCATAAAGTCCAGAAAACGTTGGTGACCCGAAAACAGTGTCAGAGAGCTCTGAATGTCCCAAAAATATTTGCAGCCTGAAAAGGGCATTAATCCGCATCATGGCCCCCTGAAATTCCCCAAAATATTTTTGGCCCAAAAAATGCATCCTACATCCCTGAAGTTCAGAAAATGTTGGCAGCACAAAACAAGCCTTAAAATCCATATTAGGCCTGCAAAAATGTAGAAAACTTTGGAGGCCCAAAAAAGGGGTTTACAGGCATCCTAGACCCCCTAAAGTCCAGAAAATGTTGGCGGCCCGAAAACTGTGTCAGAGAGCTCTGAATGTCCCAAAAACATTTGCAGTCTGAAAAGGGCATTAACCTGCATGCTAGACCCCTGCAATTTCCCAAAATATTTTGGCCACGAAAAATTCATCTAACACCGCTGAAAATTCAAAAAAAGTTGACAGCACAAAAAAGGCCTTAAAATACATATTAGGCCTCCAAAAATGTAGACAACTTTGGAGTCCCAAAAAAGGGGTTTACAGGCATCCTAGACCCCCTAAAATCCAGAAAATGTTGGTAGGCCAACAACTGTGTCAGAGAGCTCTGAATGTCCCAAAAACGTTTGCAGCCTGAAAGGGGCATTAACCCACATCCTAAACCCCTGAAATTCCCAAAAACATTTTTGGCCCGAAAAATGCATCCTACACCCCTGAAAGTTCAGAAAATGTTGGCAGCCCCAAAAAGACCTTAAAATGCATCTTTTTCCTGCAAAAATCTTGATAACTTTGGAGGCCCAAAAAAGGGGTTTACATCCTAGACCCCATAAAGTCCAGAAAATGTTGGTGACCCGAAAACAGTGTCAGAGAGCTCTGAATGTCCCAAAAATATTTGCAGCCCGAAAAGGGCATTAATCCGCATCCTGGCCCCCTGAAATTCCCCAAAATATTTTTGGCCCAAAAAATGCATCCTATATCCCTGAAGTCAGAAAATGTTGGCAGCACAAAACAGGCATTAAAATACATATTAGGCCTGCAAAAATGTAGAAAACTTTGGAGGCCCAAAAAAGGGGTTTACAGGCATCCTAGACCCCCTAAAGTCCAGAAAATGTTGGCGGCCCGAAAACTGTCAGAGAGCTCTGAATGTCCCAAAAACATTTGCAGTCTGAAAAGGGCATTAACCCGCATGCTAGACCCCTGAAATTCCCCAAAATATTTTGGCCACGAAAAATTCATCCTACACCCCTGAAAATTCAGAAAATGTTGGCAGCACAAAAAAAGGCCTTAAAATACATATTAGGCCTCCAAAAATGTAGAAAACTTTGGAGGCCCAAAAAAAGGGGTTTACAGGCATCCTAGACCCCTTAAAGTCCAGAAAATGTTGGCGGCCCAAAAACTGTGTCAGAGAGCTCAGAATGTCCCAAAAACATTTGCAGTCTGAAAAGGGCATTGACCCGCATGCTAGACCCCTGAAATTCCCCAAAATATTTTGGCCACGAAAAATTCATCCTACACCCCTGAAAATTCAGAAAATGTTGGCAGCACAAAAACGGCCTTAAAATACATATTAGGCCTGCAAAAATGTAGAAAACTTTGGAGGCCCAAAAAAGGGGTTTACAGGCATCCTAGACCCCCTAAAGTCCAGAAAATGTTGGTGGCCCAAAAACTGTGTCAGAGAGCTCTGAATGTCCCAAAAACGCTTGCAGCCTGAAAAGGGCATTAAACCGCATCCTAGACCCCTGAAATTCCTAAAAACATCTATGGCCCGAAACATGCAACCTACACCCCTTAAAGTTCAGAAAATGTTGGCAGCCCAAAAAATGCCTTAAAATGCATCTTATTCCTGCAATAATCTTTAAAACTTTGGAGGCCCAAAAAAGGGGTTTTCAGGCATCCTAGACCCCATAAAGTCCAGAAAATGTTGGTGGCCCATAAAATGTGTCAGAGAGCTCTGAATGTCCCAAAAACATTTGCAGTCTGAAAAGGGCATTAACCCGCATGCTAGACCCCTGAAATTCCCCAAAATATTTTGGACACGAAAAATTCATCCTACACCCCTGAAAATTCAGAAAATGTTGGCAGCACAAAAAAGGCCTTAAAATACATATTAGTCCTCCAAAAATGTAGAAAACTTTGGAGGCCCAAAAAAGGGGTTTACAGGCATCCTAGACCCCCTAAAATCCAGAAAATGTTGGTAGGCCAAAAACTGTGTCAGAGAGCTCTGAATGTCCCAAAAACATTTGCAGCCTGAAAAGGGCATTAACCCACATCCTAAACCACTGAAATTCCCAAAAATATGTTTGGCCCGAAAAATGCATCCTACACCCTTGAAAGTTCAGAAAATGATGGCAGCCCCAAAAAGGCCTTAAAATGCATCTTATTCCTGTAAAAATCTTGATAACTTTGGATGCCCAAAAAAGGGGTTTACATCCTAGACCTCATAAAGTCCAGAAAACGTTGGTGACCCGAAAACAGTGTCAGAGAGCTCTGAATGTCCCAAAAATATTTGCAGCCTGAAAAGGGCATTAATCCGCATCATGGCCCCCTGAAATTCCCCAAAATATTTTTGGCCCAAAAAATGCATCCTACATCCCTGAAGTTCAGAAAATGTTGGCAGCACAAAACAGGCCTTAAAATCCATATTAGGCCTGCAAAAATGTAGAAAACTTTGGAGGCCCAAAAAAGGGGTTTACAGGCATCCTAGACCCCCTAAAGTCCAGAAAATGTTGGCGGCCCGAAAACTGTGTCAGAGAGCTCTGAATGTCCCAAAAACATTTGCAGTCTGAAAAGGGCATTAACCTGCATGCTAGACCCCTGCAATTTCCCAAAATATTTTGGCCACGAAAAATTCATCTAACACCGCTGAAAATTCAAAAAAAGTTGACAGCACAAAAAAGGCCTTAAAATACATATTAGGCCTCCAAAAATGTAGACAACTTTGGAGTCCCAAAAAAGGGGTTTACAGGCATCCTAGACCCCCTAAAATCCAGAAAATGTTGGTAGGCCAACAACTGTGTCAGAGAGCTCTGAATGTCCCAAAAACGTTTGCAGCCTGAAAGGGGCATTAACCCACATCCTAAACCCCTGAAATTCCCAAAAACATTTTTGGCCCGAAAAATGCATCCTACACCCCTGAAAGTTCAGAAAATGTTGGCAGCCCCAAAAAGACCTTAAAATGCATCTTTTTCCTGCAAAAATCTTGATAACTTTGGAGGCCCAAAAAAGGGGTTTACATCCTAGACCCCATAAAGTCCAGAAAATGTTGGTGACCCGAAAACAGTGTCAGAGAGCTCTGAATGTCCCAAAAATATTTGCAGCCCGAAAAGGGCATTAATCCGCATCCTGGCCCCCTGAAATTCCCCAAAATATTTTTGGCCCAAAAAATGCATCCTATATCCCTGAAGTCAGAAAATGTTGGCAGCACAAAACAGGCATTAAAATACATATTAGGCCTGCAAAAATGTAGAAAACTTTGGAGGCCCAAAAAAGGGGTTTACAGGCATCCTAGACCCCCTAAAGTCCAGAAAATGTTGGCGGCCCGAAAACTGTCAGAGAGCTCTGAATGTCCCAAAAACATTTGCAGTCTGAAAAGGGCATTAACCCGCATGCTAGACCCCTGAAATTCCCCAAAATATTTTGGCCACGAAAAATTCATCCTACACCCCTGAAAATTCAGAAAATGTTGGCAGCACAAAAAAAGGCCTTAAAATACATATTAGGCCTCCAAAAATGTAGAAAACTTTGGAGGCCCAAAAAAAGGGGTTTACAGGCATCCTAGACCCCTTAAAGTCCAGAAAATGTTGGCGGCCCAAAAACTGTGTCAGAGAGCTCAGAATGTCCCAAAAACATTTGCAGTCTGAAAAGGGCATTGACCCGCATGCTAGACCCCTGAAATTCCCCAAAATATTTTGGCCACGAAAAATTCATCCTACACCCCTGAAAATTCAGAAAATGTTGGCATCACAAAAACGGCCTTAAAATACATATTAGGCCTGCAAAAATGTAGAAAACTTTGGAGGCCCAAAAAAGGGGTTTACAGGCATCCTAGACCCCCTAAAGTCCAGAAAATGTTGGTGGCCCAAAAACTGTGTCAGAGAGCTCTGAATGTCCCAAAAACGCTTGCAGCCTGAAAAGGGCATTAAACCGCATCCTAGACCCCTGAAATTCCTAAAAACATCTATGGCCCGAAACATGCAACCTACACCCCTTAAAGTTCAGAAAATGTTGGCAGCCCAAAAAATGCCTTAAAATGCATCTTATTCCTGCAATAATCTTTAAAACTTTGGAGGCCCAAAAAAGGGGTTTTCAGGCATCCTAGACCCCATAAAGTCCAGAAAATGTTGGTGGCCCATAAAATGTGTCAGAGAGCTCTGAATGTCCCAAAAACATTTGCAGTCTGAAAAGGGCATTAACCCGCATGCTAGACCCCTGAAATTCCCCAAAATATTTTGGACACGAAAAATTCATCCTACACCCCTGAAAATTCAGAAAATGTTGGCAGCACAAAAAAGGCCTTAAAATACATATTAGTCCTCCAAAAATGTAGAAAACTTTGGAGGCCCAAAAAAGGGGTTTACAGGCATCCTAGACCCCCTAAAATCCAGAAAATGTTGGTAGGCCAAAAACTGTGTCAGAGAGCTCTGAATGTCCCAAAAACATTTGCAGCCTGAAAAGGGCATTAACCCACATCCTAAACCCCTGAAATTCCCAAAAATATGTTTGGCCCGAAAAATGCATCCTACACCCTTGAAAGTTCAGAAAATGATGGCAGCCCCAAAAAGGCCTTAAAATGCATCTTAATCCTGTAAAAATCTTGATAACTTTGGATGCCCAAAAAAGGGGTTTACATCCTAGACCTCATAAAGTCCAGAAAATGTTGGTGACCCGAAAACAGTGTCAGAGAGCTCTGAATGTCCCAAAAATATTTGCAGCCTGAAAAGGGCATTAATCCGCATCATGGCCCCCTGAAATTCCCCAAAATATTTTTGGCCCAAAAAATGCATCCTACATCCCTGAAGTTCAGAAAATGTTGGCAGCACAAAACAGGCCTTAAAATACATATTAGGCCTGCAAAAATGTAGAAAACTTTGGAGGCCCAAAAAAGGGGTTTACAGGCATCCTAGACCCCCTAAAGTCCAGAAAATGTTGGCGGCCCGAAAACTGTGTCAGAGAGCTCTGAATGTCCCAAAAACATTTGCAGTCTGAAAAGGGCATTAACCTGCATGCTAGACCCCTGCAATTTCCCAAAATATTTTGGCCACGAAAAATTCATCTAACACCGCTGAAAATTCAAAAAAAGTTGACAGCACAAAAAAGGCCTTAAAATACATATTAGGCCTCCAAAAATGTAGACAACTTTGGAGTCCCAAAAAAGGGGTTTACAGGCATCCTAGACCCCTAAAATCCAGAAAATGTTGGTAGGCCAAAAACTGTGTCAGAGAGCTCTGAATGTCCCAAAAACGTTTGCAGCCTGAAAGGGGCATTAACCCACATCCTAAACCCCTGAAATTCCCAAAAACATTTTTGGCCCGAAAAATGCATCCTACACCCCTGAAAGTTCAGAAAATGTTGGCAGCCCCAAAAAGACCTTAAAATGCATCTTTTTCCTGCAAAAATCTTGATAACTTTGGAGGCCCAAAAAAGGGGTTTACATCCTAGACCCCATAAAGTCCAGAAAATGTTGGTGACCCGAAAACAGTGTCAGAGAGCTCTGAATGTCCCAAAAATATTTGCAGCCCGAAAAGGGCATTAATCCGCATCCTGGCCCCCTGAAATTCCCCAAAATATTTTTGGCCCAAAAAATGCATCCTATATCCCTGAAGTCAGAAAATGTTGGCAGCACAAAACAGGCCTTAAAATACATATTAGGCCTGCAAAAATGTAGAAAACTTTGGAGGCCCAAAAAAGGGGTTTACAGGCATCCTAGACCCCCTAAAGTCCAGAAAATGTTGGCGGCCCGAAAACTGTCAGAGAGCTCTGAATGTCCCAAAAACATTTGCAGTCTGAAAAGGGCATTAACCCGCATGCTAGACCCCTGAAATTCCCCAAAATATTTTGGCCACGAAAAATTCATCCTACACCCCTGAAAATTCAGAAAATGTTGGCAGCACAAAAAAAGGCCTTAAAATACATACTAGGCCTCCAAAAATGTAGAAAACTTTGGAGGCCCAAAAAAGGGGTTTACAGACATCCTAGACCCCCTAAAGTCCCGAAAATGTTGGTAGGCCAAAAACTGTGTCAGAGAGCTCTGAATGTCCCAAAAATGTTTGCAGCCTGAAACGGGCATTAACCCACATCCTAAACCCCTGAAATTCCCAAAAACATTTTTGGCCCGAAAAATGCATCCTACACCCCTGAAAGTTCAGAAAATGTTGGCAGCCCCAAAAAGGCCTTAAAATGCATCTTATTCCTGCAAAAATCTTGATAACTTTGGAGGCCCAAAAAAGGGGCCTTTTTGAAAGTATTCTAAGAAGACTGGTAATTTCCGCGAACATTAAAAGTTTCCATAGGCCATAGTTGAAATGTTTTACTCTATGGGTGTGATATGCTGCGGTGGAGATGGAGACGGGTGCAGCATCATCATCATCATCTAGACCCCATAAAGTCCAGAAAATGTTGGTGACCCGAAAACAGTGTCAGAGAGCTCTGAATGTCCCAAAAATATTTGCAGCCTGAAAAGGGCATTAATCCGCATCCTGGCCCGCTGAAATTCCCCAAAATATTTTTGGCCCAAAAAATGCATCCTATATCCCTGAAGTTCAGAAAATGTTGGCAGCACAAAACAGGCCTTAAAATACATATTAGGCCTGCATAAATGTAGAAAACTTTGGAGGCCCAAAAAAGGGGTTTCCCTGAAATTCCCCAAAATATTTTGGCCACGAAAAATGCATCCTACACCCCTGAAAATTCAGAAAATGTTGGCAGCACAAAAAAAGGCCTTAAAATACATATTAGGCCTCCAAAAATGTAGAAAACTTTGGAGGCCCAAAAAAGGGGTTTACAGGCATCATAGACCCCTTAAAGTCCAGAAAATGTTGGTAGGCCAGAAACTGTGTCAGAGAGCTCTGAATGTCCCAAAAACGTTTGCAGCCTGAAAAGGGCATTAACCCACATCCTAAACCCCTGAAATTCCCAAAAACTTTTTTGGCCTGAAAAATGCATCCTACACCCCTGAAAGTTCAGAAAATGTTGACAGCCCCAAAAAGGCCTTAAAATGCATCTTATTCCTGCAAAAATCTTGATAACTTTGGAGGCTCAAAAAAGGGGTTTACATCCTAGACCCCATAAAGTCCAGAAAATGTTGGTGACGCGAAAACAGTGTCAGAGAGCTCTGAATGTCCCAAAAATATTTGCACCCTGAAAAGGGCATTAATCCGCATCCTGGCCCCCTGAAATTCCCCAAAATATTTTTGGCCCAAAAAATGCATCCTATATCCCTGAAAATTCAGAAAATGTTGGCAGCACAAAAAAGGCCTTAAAATACATATTAGGCCTCCAAAAATGCAGAAAACTTTGGAGGCCCAAAAAAGGGGTTTACAGGCATCATAGACCCCTTAAAGTCCAGAAAATGTTGGTAGGCCAGAAACTGTGTCAGAGAGCTCTGAATGTCCCAAAAACGTTTGCAGCCTGAAAAGGGCATTAACCCACATACTAAACCCCTGAAATTCCCAAAAACATTTTTGGCCCGAAAAATGCATCCTACACCCCTGAAAGTTCAGAAAATGTTGGCAGCCCCAAAAAGGCCTTAAAATGCATATTAGGCCTCCAAAAATGTAGAAAACTTTGAAGGCCCAAAAAAGGGGTTTGCAAGCATCCTAGACCCCCTAAAGTCCAGAAAATGTTGGCGGCCCAAAAACTGTGTCAGAGAGCTCTGAATGTCCCAAAAACATTTGCAGTCTGAAAAGGGCATTAACCCGCATGCTAGACCCCTGAAATTTCCCAAAATATTTTGGCCACGAAAAATTCATCCTACACCCCTGAAAATTCAGAAAATGTTGGCAGCACAAAAAAGGCCTTAAAATACATATTAGGCCTCCAAAAATGTAGAAAACTTTGGAGGCCCAAAAAAGGGGTTTACAGGCATCCTAGACCCCCTAAAGTCCAGAAAATGTTGGTGGCCCAAAAACTGTGTCAGAGAGTTCTGAATGGCCCAAAAACGCTTGCAGCCTGAAAAGGGCATTAACCCGCATCCTAGACCCCTGAAATTCCTAAAAACATTTATGGCCAGAAAAATGCATCCTACACCCCTTAAAGTTCAAAAAATGTTGGCAGCCCAAAAAATGCCTTAAAATGCATCTTATTCCTGCAATAATCTTTAAAACTTTCGAGGCCCAAAAAAGGGGTTTTCAGGCATCCTAGACCCCATAAAGTCCAGAAAATGTTGGTGACCCGAAAACAGTGTCAGAGAGCTCTGAATGTCCCAAAAATATTTGCAGCCCGAAAAGGGCATTAACCCGCATGCTAGACCCCTGAAATTCCCCAAAATATTTTGGCCACGAAAAATTCATCCTACACCCCTGAAAATTCAGAAAATGTTGGCAGCACAAAAAAAAGGCCTTAAAATACATACTAGGCCTCCAAAAATGTAGAAAACTTTGGAGGCCCAAAAAAGGGGTTTACAGGCATCCTAGACCCCCTAAAGTCCCTAAAATGTTGGTAGGCCAAAAACTGTGTCAGAGAGCTCTGAATGTCCCAAAAATGTTTGCAGCCTGAAACGGGCATTAACCCACATCCTAAACCCCTGAAATTCCCAAAAACATTTTTGGCCCGAAAAATGCATCCTACACCCCTGAAAGTTCAGAAAATGTTGGCAGCCCCAAAAAGGCCTTAAAATGCATCTTATTCCTGCAAAAATCTTGATAACTTTGGAGGCCCAAAAAAGGGGCCTTTTTGAAAGTATTCTAAGAAGACTGGTAATTTCCGCGAACATTAAAAGTTTCCATAGGCCATAGTTGAAATGTTTTACTCTATGGGTGTGATATGCTGCGGTGGAGATGGAGACGGGTGCAGCATCATCATCATCATCTAGACCCCATAAAGTCCAGAAAATGTTGGTGACCCGAAAACAGTGTCAGAGAGCTCTGAATGTCCCAAAAATATTTGCAGCCTGAAAAGGGCATTAATCCGCATCCTGGCCCGCTGAAATTCCCCAAAATATTTTTGGCCCAAAAAATGCATCCTATATCCCTGAAGTTCAGAAAATGTTGGCAGCACAAAACAGGCCTTAAAATACATATTAGGCCTCCAAAAATGTAGAAAACTTTGGAGGCCCAAAAAAGGGGTTTACAGGCATCATAGACCCCTTAAAGTCCAGAAAATGTTGGTAGGCCAGAAACTGTGTCAGAGAGCTCTGAATGTCCCAAAAACGTTTGCAGCCTGAAAAGGGCATTAACCCACATCCTAAACCCCTGAAATTCCCAAAAACATTTTTGGCCTGAAAAATGCATCCTACACCCCTGAAAGTTCAGAAAATGTTGACAGCCCCAAAAAGGCCTTAAAATGCATCTTATTCCTGCAAAAATCTTGATAACTTTGGAGGCTCAAAAAAGGGGTTTACATCCTAGACCCCATAAAGTCCAGAAAATGTTGGTGACGCGAAAACAGTGTCAGAGAGCTCTGAATGTCCCAAAAATATTTGCACCCTGAAAAGGGCATTAATCCGCATCCTGGCCCCCTGAAATTCCCCAAAATATTTTTGGCCCAAAAAATGCATCCTATATCTCTGAAGTTCAGACAATGTTGGCAGCATAAAACAGGCCTTAAAATACATATTAGGCCTGCAAAAATGTAGAAAACTTTGGAGGCCCAAAAAAGGGGTTTACAGGCATCCTAGACCCCCTAAAGTCCAGAAAATGTCAGCGGCCCGAAAACTGTGTCAGAGAGCTCTGAATGTCCCAAAAACGTTTGCAGCCTGAAAAGGGCATTAACCCACATACTAAACCCCTGAAATTCCCAAAAACATTTTTGGCCCGAAAAATGCATCCTACACCCCTGAAAGTTCAGAAAATGTTGGCAGCCCCAAAAAGGCCTTAAAATGCATCTTATTCCTGCAAAAATCTTGATAACTTTGGAGGCCCAAAAAAGGGGTTTACATCCTAGACCCCATAAAGTCCAGAAAATGTTGGTGACCCGAAAACAGTGTCAGAGAGCTCTGAATGTCCCAAAAATATTTGCAGCCTGAAAAGGGCATTAATCCACATCCTGGCCCCCTGAAATTCCCCAAAATATTTTTGGCCCAAAAAATGCATCCTACATCCTGAAGTTCAGAAAATGTTGGCAGCACAAAACAGGCCTTAAAATACACATTAGGCCTGCAAAAATGTAGAAAACTTTGAAGGCCCAAAAAAGGGGTTTACAGGCATCCTAGACCCCCTAAAGTCCAGAAAATGTTGGCAGCCCAAAAACTGTGTCAGAGAGCTCTGAATGTCCCAAAAACATTTGCAGTCTGAAAAGGGCATTAACCCGCATGCCAGACCCCTGAAATTTCCCAAAATATTTTGGCCATGAAAAATTCATCCTACACCCCTGAAAGTTCAGAAAATGTTGGCAGCCCCAAAAAGGCCTTAAAATGTATCTTATTCCTGCAAAAATTTTGATAACTTTGGAGGCCCAAAAAAGGGGTTTACATCCTAGTCCCCATAAAGTCCAGAAAATGTTGGTGACCCGAAAACAGTGTCAGAGAGCTCTGAATGTCCCAAAAATATATGCAGCCTGAAAAGGGCATTAATCCGCATCCTAGCCCGCTGAAATTCCCCAAAATATTTTTTGTCCAAAAAATGCATCCTATATCCCTGAAGTTCAGAAAATGTTGGCAGCACAAAACAGGCCTTAAAATATATATTAGGCCTGCAAAAATGTAGAAAACTTTGGAGGCCCAAAAAAGGGGTTTACAGGCATCCTAGACCCCCTAAAGTCCAGAAAATGTTGGTGGCCCAAAAACTGTGTCAGAGAGTTCTGAATGGCCCAAAAACGGTTGCAGCCTGGAAAGGGCATTAACCCACATCCTAAACCCCTGAAATTCCCAAAAACATTTTTGGCCCGAAAAATGCATCCAGCACCCCTGAAAGTTCAGGAAATGTTGGCAGCCCCAAAAAGGCCTTAAAATGCATCTTATTCCTGCAAAAATCTTGATAACTTTGGAGGCCCAAAAAAGGGGTTTACATCCTAGACCCCATAAAGTCCAGAAAATGTTGGTGACCCGAAAACAGTGTCAGAGAGCTCTGAATGTCCCAAAAATATTTGCAGCCTGAAAAGGGCATTAATCCGCACCCTGGCCCCCTGAAATTCCCCAAAATATTTTTGGCCCAAAAAATGCATCCTACATCCCTGAAGTTCAGAAAATGTTGGCAGCACAAAACCGGCCTTAAAATACATATTAGGCCTGCAAAAATGTAGAAAATTTTGGAGGCCCAAAAAACGGGTTTACAGGAATCCTAGATCCCCTAAAGTCCAGAAAATGTTGGCGGCCCAAAAACTGTGTCAGAGAGCTCTGAATGTCCCAAAAACATTTTCAGTCTGAAAAGGGCATTAACCCGCATGCTAGACCCCTGAAATTTCCCAAAATATTTTGGCCATGAAAAATTCATCCTACACCCCTGAAAGTTCAGAAAATGTTGGCAGCCCCAAAAAGGCCTTAAAATGCATCTTATTCCTGCAAAAATCTTGATAACTTTGGAGGCCCAAAAAAGGGGTTTACATGCTAGACCCCATAAAGTCCAGAAAATGTTGGTGACCCGAAAACAGTGTCAGAGAGCTCTGAATGTCCCAAAAATATTTGCAGCCTGAAAAGGGCATTAATCCGCATCCTGGACCCCTGAAATTCCCCAAAATATTTTTGGCCTGAAAAATGCATCCTACATCCCTGAAGTTCAGAAAATGTTGGCAGCACAAAACAGGCCTTAAAATACATATTAGGCCTGCAAAAATGTAGAAAACTTTGGAGGCCCAAAAAAGGGGTTTACAGGCATCCTAGACCCACTAAAGTCCAGAAAATGTTGGCGGCCCAAAAACTGTGTCAGAGAGCTCTGAATGTCCCAAAAACATTTGCAGTCTGAAAAGGGCATTAACCCGCATGCTAGACCCCTGAAATTCCCCCAAAATATTTTGGCCACGAAAAATTCATCCTACGCCCCTGAAAATTCAGAAAATGTTGGCAGCACAAAAAAGGCCTTAAAATACATATTAGGGGGGGCGTGGCCAGCGAGCACGGGATGAGGACGTGATTCCTCGGAGCTCCCGCGGCCGTCAGCCAAATCCTGAAAATATCCTGCTATTTGGGCACCACAACGACCGAAATTGTATCCAGGCGCAGCGGAACCGTGGACGTTCGGGTCGCCACTCTACCGACCCGAAACACAGCATCAGTCGGGCGCAATTGGTCCGAGAAGTCCGAAACGCCGACAACGGACAAAATGGCCGGCGGACTAGGAGGAGACGCGTAATACAGCGCCAAAGGCAGGAAGCAGACACCCTGCCGGGAGCAGCCGCGCAAGATTACAGCGGAGAGCGGAGAGGAGAGCCGAGCCCCTGGACTCCCGCTGGGCGGAACGGATCGCACAAGCGGGAGCTGCCTGCGATTGGAAGGATGGGCGGTCCCCGCTGCTAGCGGCCACATCCTGCCGTGTGCTTCGGACATACGAATCCAGGTCCGACCCCCAAACGGCAGGCAAGGACGAAACGCCAACTGAGAAAGGCAGACACCCGGCCCAGCCGGAGAGCGAAGGAGAGACACAAGCCCGTAGAACCCGGCCGGACGGGCGGAACCAGTTGCCCGCGGGTGAGAAGGTAGGACCCTGCTGCTACCGGCCACATCCTGACGTGTGCTTTCGGGCGCACGGGAATCCGACCCCCCCACGGGAGCGCTGTCTCAACGGGAGTAGGCCTGATCCCACAAAACCCCCCCCCCCCCTGCGTGACAGTGCCTGAGCGGATCCGGGAGAAGGGAGAAAGCCGTTGGAAGTCTGGGGCCCTGGGGACCAGATTTGAGAGAACGACGCACTAAAACAACGCGGTGTCCATCAATAAACACTATATGGGCAGCGACTGGAGTGCCTGCATATCTGCGAATTGACCTTTCAGCAGCGCCATAACTAGAGGCCAACAATCAAGCATACAGCGCGGCAATAGAGGAGTAGGGTCCTGGCGGAGACACTACAAGGAACACACAAAGGAAAGGGGGTACAGAAGGGGGAGAATAGGAGGGCAATCCCCAGGTGAGCGAACCAACCCGCCCAACAACCGCTGGGCGCCAACATATCCTACCAGCTCCGGAACGGGGTGCAGCACCCACCCGCCCTACAAACCGTCTTAAGGAACATACGCCACAAAACCTTACAAACAGTGCGTGAGTGGGGCCGACCTCCTGCGGCCCACTATATACCTTCAGAAATGGGTAAAGATAAAGCAAGAGGCATGACAACACAGAGCAAAATAGAGCAGTACACGACCCCCGCCCAAGCCCTCCCGCCGGAGCAACCCAATACTAGCGCCACACCAGAAACAGAGGAGAACATTTCGCTGAAGGATGTCATGAACGCTATAGCCAGCTCGAGAACCTCCATGGAAAAGAAGATGGATGGCATCAGTGCAGATGTGTCGCTATTACGCCACGACCTCCAAAAACTCACAGCCCGTACCGGTGAAGCTGAAGGTCGAATATCTGAAACAGAGGACAATTTAAGAACAATGAACCAGCAAATGTCAGGAGCACTAGCCCGTCTCAAAGCATTGGAAGAAAGAGTGGAAGAGGGGGAGGGCAGGGCAAGAAGAAACAACATTCGGATCCTAGGTCTGCCGGAAAAAGCGGAAGGTGCAAGCATGGAACTGTTCTTAGAGCAATGGCTTGCAGACATCTTTGCCCCCAAGACCTTGTCGAACTTCTTCTCAATTGAACGGGCCCACCGAATGCCAACTGGCAGGCAAATCCCAGGTGCCCCACCTCGCACAGTGATTGCGAAACTTCTGAATTATAGAGACCGAGATGCAATACTCCAAATGGCCAGGACCAAGGGCACCATAACGTTCAACGGCTCCAAGATAGGTTTCTTCCCGGATTTCACTAGAGAAGTGCAAAGAGCCAGACAATCCTTTGGCCCTCTTAAAAAACGTCTCCAGACCCTTAACGTAAAATACGGACTCTTATTCCCGGCACAGCTGAAAATATACTTTAATGGAACAACTGTGCACTTCACGGACCCAGCTGAAGCATGGAACTGGGCAGCAGGACACCTAGAGGGTGATTGGAGGCCAGACAGAAGACAAGATAATGGTAGGAATCGCCCGAGACGAGACAGGATACCTCCTGAACTTCCGCAGCATCAACCCCAGGCGCAGCCAAACAGGGACAATGACTGAAGTGAAAAATAAGGTACCCGCTTGTAGTTACGCTTTGAGTCCCGGCGCCATGCTATTAGCCCATGTTAACAGCGAATCAAATGTGAACCCGATGTCTGTATAACTGGCGGCCCGGACCACGCAACCCCCACGGCCGGAACAAGGCAATTTAAGTTTAAGTAGTGTTATACCACTTGAGGAACAGTTCTAGGTTGATGAGTTGACTGTCCCTTGGCAGTCGGTTGTATTTGTATGTTTGGGCGACAGGTACTTCAAGTTGGGGTGGAGTATGGGGTGGGCGATGAAAGGGAAAGTTTTAATGTTGCTTTGTCAGTTCGGATCCATGGCATGTCCAACCACAGACCTAAAAACAACCTTCTGCACATTACACCCTGCTGTACTAAGTATTGGGACCACATTCCCCCGAGGGGAGGAAGCTCTCCCGACACAAGCATCCTGCGTGCCCTCTAACGGGAAGTTCTAGATGACACACCCACAAATACACCCACCCCCACCAGATCGCCCCAGGTCCCTCAAGCTGCTCAGTTGGAATGTGAACGGAATGGGATCTGGGATTAAAAGACGCCTGATTAAACAATTGCTAAATAGGCACTCTCCCGACTTGGCCCTTCTATCAGAGACGCACCTAGCGGGAACACACTGCACCCTTTTCCAGAGAACAAATTACAGAACCGCATTCCATGCAGGGTACACGATGGGATCCAGGGGCACCCTTATTCTCATACACAAGAGGCTCCCGTTCTCCCCACAGGTTGTGGAACTGGACCCACGGGGTCGCTATGTACTCATCCTAGGCTCACTCTGGGGTGAAACACTGGCCATTGTGTCAATATATTCCCCACCCGGACTGGGCCAGGGACTCTTGGAGGATGTCACCACTCTCCTGGGGAAACACCAACCAGACCGATGGGTCCTGGGGGGAGACTTTAATGATGTTATGTGCAACACAACGGACCGTACCCATCTTAGAGGGCGTAATCCGGATGTTCCCACGAAACTCTCCAACTTTGTGTCCGCTCTAGGCCTCCGAGATGTGTGGCGCGAGTTGCACCCCCAAGATAGAGGCTACTCGTTCCACTCTGGAGCCCACGGCTCCCTCTCTAGACTTGATTACCTCCTGGTCCCGAACACAGACCTACACAGGGCAATATCCGCAGAATACCTCCCTCGTGGAATCTCGGACCACTCCCCCCTATTAATTGAAATACGAATGCACTCGGTAACCCCCCCTAGGACGTGGAGGCTAAACAGCTACCACCTTGGCTTCCCAGAATTGGTAGACCGCCTTACGGAGGTGTCTGATGAATACTTTGACATAAATATACCAGCAATGGATGACCCGGTGGTGGTGTGGGAGGCTTATAAAACAGTGCTGCGTGGGGAAATCATCTCCTGGGTAGCAAACAAAAAGCGGGAGAGACTCCAGAAAATAGTAGAGGCGGAGGCCGAAATGGCCCAGGCCGAAAGCACGCATATTCTTGACCCTACCCCGCAGACCCAAAGGTCCCTCAAGCTAACCACAGAAACTCTTAGAAATGTCATGCTAGATAATGCCAAACAGGCCCACTGGGACACCAGAGCGAGGATATACGAGTTGGGGGACAAGGCGGGCAAACTGCTGGCCTGGTTGGAGAGGAGGGAGGAGGGGAGACGTCATGTCGGGGAGATTGTTGCCCCAAGTGGTGTGGAGTGCCAGACGGATGCGGAAATAGCAGAGGCATTTGCCCAGTTCTACGCGGAACTCTACCAAGCCCCGATAACACCGTTCGACCCGACCCTACTAGACGAAATTACACTTCCAGCACTGACACCACAACAACGGGAAGAGCTAGACTCGGATCTCTCTGAATCCGAAATAGCCGAAGCCCTAGCCCAACTCCAAACAGGGAAAACACCGGGCCCTAATGGTTTCCCGGCCGAGACCTGGCAAAAACTAGGGGGGAATAAAATGGCGACCCCCCTTTACAGGATGTTTCTTGGTGCCCGCGACCAAGGCACCCTCCCACCGGATCTGTGTAAAGCCACCATTGTGGTCATTCCTAAACCCGATAAACCCCCGGAACAGTGCGCCTCTTATCGGCCTATCTCGTTAATTAACAGCGAGGCCAAAGTTCTTGCTAAGCTCCTTGCCAACCGGCTGCAATCAGTGATCCATACCCTGATCCACCCGGATCAATGTGGCTTCATGCCACACAAATCAACACGTATGAACCTGTGTCGGCTCCATCTGGCACTGGAGCGGGCCCCGATTATTGACACCCCTCTCGCCCTACTGGCAGTAGATTTCGAGAAGGCCTTCGACTCGGTTAGGTGGGACTGCCTCTGGGAGGTCATGAGGCGTATGGGGTTCGGAGACAGCTTCTTGAACTGGGTGAAACTCCTCTACACTAACACCCGAGCGGAGGTCAGAGTGAATGGTTGGCCGTCCCGGTCCTTCTCGTTGGGAAAGGGCACGAGACAGGGATGTCCCCTTTCTCCCCTTCTCTTTGCCCTTTCAATTGAACCTCTGGCCCTCTGGCTTCGACAAGACGCTGCATGGACGGGGTTCAGATGGCCTGAAGGTCATGAAGACCGAGTCTCCTTGTACGCAGATGACCTCCTGATCTACCTGGGAGACCCGGCTCGGTCCTGCCCCAAGGTGACGCAGATGCTTGCCCGCTTTGGCCTCCTTAGTGGGCTCAAAATCAATTGGGGAAAATCGGTCCTCTTCCCGGTGAAGGGCAATGTGCAGGCCGACCCTCGGGAATGTCCGTACCGAATAGAACCGCAAGGTTTTCGATACCTGGGGATCTGGGTGACCGCGAACCTGCCTGAATACACACTACACAATTTTCAACCGGTCCTTGACCGCTTTGTCAATGACGCCCACCACTGGAGACTTCTTCCTCTTACGCCCATGGGAAGAGCCGCACTCTTTAAAATGATGACTCTCCCAAGGTTTCTCTATGTCTTACAAAATGCCCCACTGAGGATCCCAGACTCCGACTTTAGGAGGGTTGAATCTCTCCTTCGGGAACTGATATGGGGGGGTGGTCAGCCGAGGATAGCACTGACTATGCTCCAAAGATCGGTCTGGGAAGGGGGGATAGGAGCTCCGCGCCTCCAAACATATTACTGGGCTGCACAGCTGGCAGTGGTCAACGACTGGCTTCATGGTGATAGGGAGCTCCCCCACATCAGGGCCGAGGTTGCAGCCATGCACGATACCGACCCATGGCAACTACTATACCAAACTCTTCCGAGACCCCTTCCACTAACGACCACGACTCATACCATCGTGGTTTGGAAACAGGCGCATAGATTCGTTGGGTGGGAAAATAGTGTAACTGAGGCACAACCCCTGTGGAAAAATAGTAACCTGCCCGAGATAAAGAAGCTTCAGTCATGGCCCCGATGGGTGAGGGCTGGGATTCTGAGGGTTGGGGATATTCTTGAGGAGGGGGATATAGCCCCATTTGAAATTATCCAACATAAATTCCGACTCCCGGACACTGAGCGATACCACTATGTACAGCTGGCCCATGCCCTAAGAAACCACATACCTGCAGGCACCAATGTCCCAGATTATACACCAATAGAACGTAATATATTACCAGCTCTCATCCCCACCAAATGCACCTCCATCCTGTATAATGCTATTACATCCTTTGCTACGCCAGAACTCACGACCCTGAAAACTAAATGGGAGGTGGATGTAGGGGTGATAGATCCAGAGGACTGGATCCAAGTCCTAATGCATCCAAGGGAGGTGGCCATCTCTTCCAGGATTCGACTGGTTCAATTAAAGATCCTGCACAGGGTCTATTACCCCAGGACGATACTATATAAATGGGGGAGAGCCCTGAACCCGAACTGTCTCCGTTGTGGGGATGGGGTTGGGACCTTCTTCCACATCCTGTGGGAATGCCCCCTAATCCGCACCTTCTGGAGTGAATGCTGTACTGTACTCGGCAATGTCTTGGCGTGCCGCATACCACTAAATCCGAAGATTCTCATTTTGGGTGCTCCGGATGAGATTGAACTTACTAAATGGGGCAAGCTGCTCCTGAACACAGCAGCGGGACTGATGAAGCGCAACATAGCGCAGAAATGGGGAGCCCCGGAGTCCCCAACGATGGAACAATGGGCAACAGATATGAACATTTGTGCCACTATAGAGCACCGAGTATATACTGCCAGAGGATGCCCTGCTAAGGCGGACAAGATATGGGGGAGGTGGGAAGAAAATGGACCCTAGAACCGGCTGGACCCTGTGGTATGCAGGGAGGGGGATATGATTGAATGGCACTAAAACCTGGGGAAATGTCAGGGGTGACTGATACTTGATCTGTTAATGGTTGAAGTTTGGAAGGGCATGCCAATCCGCACAAGCTGTTATTGTGTAGTTTTGAATGTAAAACAATAAAAAATGTTTTATCAAAAAAAAAAAAAATACATATTAGGCCTGCAAAAATGTAGAAAACTTTGGAGGCCCAAAAAAGGGGTTTACAGGCATCCAAGACCCCCTAAAGTCCAGAAAATGTTGGTGGCCCAAAAACTGTGTCAGAGAGCTCTGAAGGGCCCAAAAACGCTTGCAGCCTGAAAAGGGCATTAACCCGCATCCTAGACCCCTGAAATTCCTAAAAACATTTATGGCCCGAAAAATGCATCCTACACCCCTTAAAGTTCAGAAACTGTTGGCAGCCCAAAAAATGCCTTAAAATGCATCTTATTCCTGCAATAATCTTTAAAACTTTGGAGGCCCAAAAAAGGGGTTTGCAGGCATCCTAGACCCCATAAAGTCCAGAAAATGTTGGTGACCCGAAAACAGTGTCAGAGAGCTCTGAATGTCACAAAAATATTTGCAGCCTGAAAAGGGCATTAATCCGCACCCTGGCCCCCTGAAATTCCCCAAAATATTTTTGGCCCAAAAAATGCATCCTACATCCCTGAAGTTCAGAAAATGTTGGCAGCACAAAACCGGCCTTAAAATACATATTAGGCCTGCAAAAATGTAGAAAACTTTGGAGGCCCAAAAAAGGGGTTTAAAGGCATCCTAGACCCCCTAAAGTCCAGAAAATGTCGGCGGCCCGAAAACTGTGTCAGAGAGCTCTGAATGTCCCAAAAACATTTGCAGTCTGAAAAGGGCATTAATCCGCATGCTAGACCCCTGAAATTCCCCAAAATATTTTGGCCACGAAAAAATTCATCCTGCACCCCTGAAAATTCAGAAAATGTTGGCAGCACAAAAAAAGGCCTTAAAATACATACTAGGCCTCCAAAAATATAGAAAACTTTGGAGGCCCAAAACAGTGGTTTACAGGCATCCTAGACCCCCTAAAGTCCCTAAAATGTTGGTAGGCCAAAAACTGTGTCAGAGAGCTCTGAATGTCCCAAAAACGTTTGCAGCCTGAAAAGGGCATTAACCCACATACTAAACCCCTGAAATTCCCAAAAACATTTTTGGCCCGAAAAATGCATCCTACACCCCTGAAAGTTCAGAAAATGTTGGCAGCCCCAAAAAGGCCTTAAAATGCATATTAGGCCTCCAAAAATGTAGAAAACTTTGAAGGCCCAAAAAAGGGGTTTGCAAGCATCCTAGACCCCCTAAAGTCCAGAAAATGTTGGCGGCCCAAAAACTGTGTCAGAGAGCTCTGAATGTCCCAAAAACATTTGCAGTCTGAAAAGGGCATTAACCCGCATGCTAGACCCCTGAAATTTCCCAAAATATTTTGGCCACGAAAAATTCATCCTACACCCCTGAAAATTCAGAAAATGTTGGCAGCACAAAAAAGGCCTTAAAATACATATTAGGCCTCCAAAAATGTAGAAAACTTTGGAGGCCCAAAAAAGGGGTTTACAGGCATCCTAGACCCCCTAAAGTCCAGAAAATGTTGGTGGCCCAAAAACTGTGTCAGAGAGCTCTGAATGGCCCAAAAACGCTTGCAGCCTGAAAAGGGCATTAACCCGCATCCTAGACCCCTGAAATTCCTAAAAACATTTATGGCCCGAAAAATGCATCCTACACCCCTTAAAGTTCAAAAAATGTTGGCAGCCCAAAAAATGCCTTAAAATGCATCTTATTCCTGCAATAATCTTTAAAACTTTCGAGGCCCAAAAAAGGGGTTTTCAGGCATCCTAGACCCCATAAAGTCCAGAAAATGTTGGTGACCCGAAAACAGTGTCAGAGAGCTCTGAATGTCCCAAAAATATTTGCAGCCCGAAAAGGGCATTAATCCGCATCCTGGCCCCCTGAAATTCCCCAAAATATTTTTGGCCCAAAAAATGCATCCTATATCCCTGAAGTCAGAAAATGTGGCAGCACAAAACAGGCCTTAAAATACATATTAGGCCTGCAAAAATGTAGAAAACTTTGGAGGCCCAAAAAAGGGGTTTACAGGCATCCTAGACCCCCTAAAGTCCAGAAAATGTTGGCGGCCCGAAAACTGTGTCAGAGAGCTCTGAATGTCCCAAAAACATTTGCAGTCTGAAAAGGGCATTAACCCGCATGCTAGACCCCTGAAATTCCCCAAAATATTTTGGCCACGAAAAATTCATCCTACACCCCTGAAAATTCAGAAAATGTTGGCAGCACAGAAAAAGGCCTTAAAATACATACTAGGCCTCCAAAAATGTAGAAAACTTTGGAGGCCCAAAAAAGGGGTTTACAGGCATCCTAGACCCCCTAAAGTCCCTAAAATGTTGGTAGGCCAAAAACTGTGTCAGAGAGCTCTGAATGTCCCAAAAATGTTTGCAGCCTGAAACGGGCATTAACCCACATCCTAAACCCCTGAAATTCCCAAAAACATTTTTGGCCCGAAAAATGCATCCTACACCCCTGAAAGTTCAGAAAATGTTGGCAGCCCCAAAAAGGCCTTAAAATGCATCTTATTCCTGCAAAAATCTTGATAACTTTGGAGGCCCAAAAAAGGGGCCTTTTTGAAAGTATTCTAAGAAGACTGGTAATTTCCGCGAACATTAAAAGTTTCCATAGGCCATAGTTGAAATGTTTTACTCTATGGGTGTGATATGCTGCGGTGGAAATGGAGACGGGTGCAGCATCATCATCATCATCTAGACCCCATAAAGTCCAGAAAATGTTGGTGACCCGAAAACAGTGTCAGAGAGCTCTGAATGTCCCAAAAATATTTGCAGCCTGAAAAGGGCATTAATCCGCATCCTGGCCCGCTGAAATTCCCCAAAATATTTTTGGCCCAAAAAATGCATCCTATATCCCTGAAGTTCAGAAAATGTTGGCAGCACAAAACAGGCCTTAAAATACATATTAGGCCTGCAAAAATGTAGAAAACTTTGGAGGCCCAAAAAAGGGGTTTCCCTGAAATTCCCCAAAATATTTTGGCCACGAAAAATGCATCCTACACCCCTGAAAATTCAGAAAATGTTGGCAGCACAAAAAAGGCCTTAAAATACATATTAGGCCTCCAAAAATGTAGAAAACTTTGGAGGCCCAAAAAAGGGGTTTACAGGCATCATAGACCCCTTAAAGTCCAGAAAATGTTGGTAGGCCAGAAACTGTGTCAGAGAGCTCTGAATGTCCCAAAAACGTTTGCAGCCTGAAAAGGGCATTAACCCACATCATAAACCCCTGAAATTCCCAAAAACTTTTTTGGCCTGAAAAATGCATCCTACACCCCTGAAAGTTCAGAAAATGTTGGCAGCCCCAAAAAGGCCTTAAAATGCATCTTATTCCTGCAAAAATCTTGATAACTTTGGAGGCTCAAAAAAGGGGTTTACATCCTAGACCCCATAAAGTCCAGAAAATGTTGGTGACGCGAAAACAGTGTCAGAGAGCTCTGAATGTCCCAAAAATATTTGCACCCTGAAAAGGGCATTAATCCGCATCCTGGCCCCCTGAAATTCCCCAAAATATTTTTGGCCCAAAAAATGCATCCTATATCCCTGAAGTTCAGACAATGTTGGCAGCACAAAACAGGCCTTAAAATACATATTAGGCCTGCAAAAATGTAGAAAACTTTGGAGGCCCAAAAAAGGGGTTTACAGGCATCCTAGACCCCCTAAAGTCCAGAAAATATCAGCGGCCCGAAAACTGTGTCAGAGAGCTCTGAATGTCCCAAAAACGTTTGCAGCCTGAAAAGGACATTAACCCACATACTAAACCCCTGAAATTCCCAAAAACATTTTTGGCCCGAAAAATGCATCCTACACCCCTGAAAGTTCAGAAAATGTTGGCAGCCCCAAAAAGGCCTTAAAATGCATCTTATTCCTGCAAAAATCTTGATAACTTTGGAGGCCCAAAAAAGGGGTTTACAGGCATCCTAGACCCCCTAAAGTCCAGAAAATGTTGGCAGCCCAAAAACTGTGTCAGAGAGCTCTGAATGTCCCAAAAACATTTGCAGTCTGAAAAGGGCATTAACCCGCATGCTAGACCCCTGAAATTTCCCAAAATATTTTGGCCATGAAAAATTCATCCTACACAAAACAGGCCTTAAAATACATATTAGGCCTGCAAAAATGTAGAAAACTTTGGAGGCCCAAAAAAGGGGTTTCCCTGAAATTCCCCAAAATATTTTGGCCACGAAAAATGCATCCTACACCCCTGAAAATTCAGAAAATGTTGGCAGCACAAAAAAAGGCCTTAAAATACATATTAGGCCTCCAAAAATAAAGAAAACTTTGGAGGCCCAAAAAAGGGGTTTACAGGCATCATAGACCCCTTAAAGTCCAGAAAATGTTGGTAGGCCAGAAACTGTGTCAGAGAGCTCTGAATGTCCCAAAAACGTTTGCAGCCTGAAAAGGGCATTAACCCACATCCTAAACCCCTGAAATTCCCAAAAACTTTTTTGGCCTGAAAAATGCATCCTACACCCCTGAAAGTTCAGAAAATGTTGGCAGCCCCAAAAAGGCCTTAAAATGCATCTTATTCCTGCAAAAATCTTGATAACTTTGGAGGCTCAAAAAAGGGGTTTACATCCTAGACCCCATAAAGTCCAGAAAATGTTGGTGACGCGAAAACAGTGTCAGAGAGCTCTGAATGTCCCAAAAATATTTGCACCCTGAAAAGGGCATTAATCCGCATCCTGGCCCCCTGAAATTCCCCAAAATATTTTTGGCCCAAAAAATGCATCCTATATCCCTGAAGTTCAGACAATGTTGGCAGCACAAAACAGGCCTTAAAATACATATTAGGCCTGCAAAAATGTAGAAAACTTTGGAGGCCCAAAAAAGGGGTTTACAGGCATCCTAGACCCCCTAAAGTCCAGAAAATGTTGGCGGCCCGAAAACTGTGTCAGAGAGCTCTGAATGTCCCAAAAACATTTGCAGTCTGAAAAGGGCATTAACCCGCATGCTAGACCCCTGAAATTCCCCAAAATATTTTGGCCATGAAAAATTCATCCTACACCCCTGAAAATTCAGAAAATGTTGGCAGCACAAAAAAAGGCCTTAAAATACATACTAGGCCTCCAAAAATATAGAAAACTTTGGAGGCCCAAAAAAGGGGTTTACAGGCATCATAGACCCCCTAAAGTCCAGAAAATGTTGGCGGCCCAAAAAGGCCTTAAAATGCATATTAGGCCTCCAAAAATGTAGAAAACTTTGAAGGCCCAAAAAAGGGGTTTGCAAGCATCCTAGACCCCCTAAAGTCCAGAAAATGTTGGCGGCCCAAAAACTGTGTCAGAGAGCTCTGAATGTCCCAAAAACATTTGCAGTCTGAAAAGGGCATTAACCCGCATGCTAGACCCCTGAAATTTCCCAAAATATTTTGGCCACGAAAAATTCATCCTACACCCCTGAAAATTCAGAAAATGTTGGCAGCACAAAAAAGGCCTTAAAATACATATTAGGCCTCCAAAAATGTAGAAAACTTTGGAGGCCCAAAAAAGGGGTTTACAGGCATCCTAGACCCCCTAAAGTCCAGAAAATGTTGGTGGCCCAAAAACTGTGTCAGAGAGCTCTGAATGGCCCAAAAACGCTTGCAGCCTGAAAAGGGCATTAACCCGCATCCTAGACCCCTGAAATTCCTAAAAACATTTATGGCCCGAAAAATGCATCCTACACCCCTTAAAGTTCAAAAAATGTTGGCAGCCCAAAAAATGCCTTAAAATGCATCTTATTCCTGCAATAATCTTTAAAACTTTCGAGGCCCAAAAAAGGGGTTTTCAGGCATCCTAGACCCCATAAAGTCCAGAAAATGTTGGTGACCCGAAAACAGTGTCAGAGAGCTCTGAATGTCCCAAAAATATTTGCAGCCCGAAAAGGGCATTAATCCGCATCCTGGCCCCCTGAAATTCCCCAAAATATTTTTGGCCCAAAAAATGCATCCTATATCCCTGAAGTCAGAAAATGTGGCAGCACAAAACAGGCCTTAAAATACATATTAGGCCTGCAAAAATGTAGAAAACTTTGGAGGCCCAAAAAAGGGGTTTACAGGCATCCTAGACCCCCTAAAGTCCAGAAAATGTTGGCGGCCCGAAAACTGTGTCAGAGAGCTCTGAATGTCCCAAAAACATTTGCAGTCTGAAAAGGGCATTAACCCGCATGCTAGACCCCTGAAATTCCCCAAAATATTTTGGCCACGAAAAATTCATCCTACACCCCTGAAAATTCAGAAAATGTTGGCAGCACAGAAAAAGGCCTTAAAATACATACTAGGCCTCCAAAAATGTAGAAAACTTTGGAGGCCCAAAAAAGGGGTTTACAGGCATCCTAGACCCCCTAAAGTCCCTAAAATGTTGGTAGGCCAAAAACTGTGTCAGAGAGCTCTGAATGTCCCAAAAATGTTTGCAGCCTGAAACGGGCATTAACCCACATCCTAAACCCCTGAAATTCCCAAAAACATTTTTGGCCCGAAAAATGCATCCTACACCCCTGAAAGTTCAGAAAATGTTGGCAGCCCCAAAAAGGCCTTAAAATGCATCTTATTCCTGCAAAAATCTTGATAACTTTGGAGGCCCAAAAAAGGGGCCTTTTTGAAAGTATTCTAAGAAGACTGGTAATTTCCGCGAACATTAAAAGTTTCCATAGGCCATAGTTGAAATGTTTTACTCTATGGGTGTGATATGCTGCGGTGGAGATGGAGACGGGTGCAGCATCATCATCATCATCTAGACCCCATAAAGTCCAGAAAATGTTGGTGACCCGAAAACAGTGTCAGAGAGCTCTGAATGTCCCAAAAATATTTGCAGCCTGAAAAGGGCATTAATCCGCATCCTGGCCCGCTGAAATTCCCCAAAATATTTTTGGCCCAAAAAATGCATCCTATATCCCTGAAGTTCAGAAAATGTTGGCAGCACAAAACAGGCCTTAAAATACATATTAGGCCTGCAAAAATGTAGAAAACTTTGGAGGCCCAAAAAAGGGGTTTCCCTGAAATTCCCCAAAATATTTTGGCCACGAAAAATGCCTCCTACACCCCTGAAAATTCAGAAAATGTTGGCAGCACAAAAAAAGGCCTTAAAATACATATTAGGCCTCCAAAAATGTAGAAAACTTTGGAGGCCCAAAAAAGGGGTTTACAGGCATCATAGACCCCCTAAAGTCCAGAAAATGTTGGTGGCCCATAAACTGTGTCAGAGAGCTCTGGATGTCCCAAAAACATTTGCAGCCTGAAAAGGGCATTAACCCACATCCTAAACCCCTGAAATTCCCAAAAACATTTTTGGCCCGAAAAATGCATTCTACACCCCTGAAAGTTCAGAAAATGTTGGCAGCCCCAAAAAGGTCTTAAAATGCATCTTATTCCTGAAAAAATCTTGATAACTTTGGAGGCCCGAAAAAGGGTTTACATCCTAGACCCCATAAAATCCAGAAAATGTTGGTGACCCGAAAACAGTGTCAGAGAGCTCTGAATGTCCCAAAAATATTTGCAGCCTGAAAAGGGCATTAATCCGCATCCTGGCCCCCTGAAATTCTCCAAAATATTTTTGGCCCAAAAAATGCATCCTACACCCCTGAAAATTCAGAAAATGTTGGCAGCACAAAACAGGCCTTAAAATACATATTAGGCCTGCAAAAATGTAGAAAACTTTGGAGGCCCAAAAAAGGGGTTTACAGGCATCCTAGACCCACTAAAGTCCAGAAAATGTTGGCGGCCCAAAAACTGTGTCAGAGAGCTCTGAATGTCCCAAAACCATTTGCAGTCTGAAAAGGGCATTAACCAGCATGCTAGACCCCTGAAATTCCCCCAAAATATTTTGGCCACGAAAAATTCATCCTACGCCCCTGAAAATTCAGAAAATGTTGGCAGCACAAAAAAGGCCTTAAAATACATATTAGGCCTGCAAAAATGTAGAAAACTTTGGAGGCCCAAAAAAGGGGTTTACAGGCATCCAAGACCCCCTAAAGTCCAGAAAATGTTGGTGGCCCAAAAACTGTGTCAGAGAGCTCTGAAGGGCCCAAAAACGCTTGCAGCCTGAAAAGGGCATTAACCCGCATCCTAGACCCCTGAAATTCCTAAAAACATTTATGGCCCGAAAAATGCATCCTACACCCCTTAAAGTTCAGAAACTGTTGGCAGCCCAAAAAATGCCTTAAAATGCATCTTATTCCTGCAATAATCTTTAAAACTTTGGAGGCCCAAAAAAGGGGTTTGCAGGCATCCTAGACCCCATAAAGTCCAGAAAATGTTGGTGACCCGAAAACAGTGTCAGAGAGCTCTGAATGTCACAAAAATATTTGCAGCCTGAAAAGGGCATTAATCCGCACCCTGGCCCCCTGAAATTCCCCAAAATATTTTTGGCCCAAAAAATGCATCCTACATCCCTGAAGTTCAGAAAATGTTGGCAGCACAAAACCGGCCTTAAAATACATATTAGGCCTGCAAAAATGTATAAAATTTTGGAGGCCCAAAAAAGGGGTTTACAGGCATCCTAGACCCCCTAAAGTCCAGAAAATATTGGCTGCCCAAAAACTGTGTCAGAGAGCTCTGAATGTCCCAAAAACATTTGCAGTCTGAAAAGGGCATTAACCCGCATGCTAGACCCCTGAAATTTCCCAAAATATTTTGGCCATGAAAAATTCATCCTACACCCCTGAAAATTCAGAAAATGTTGGCAGCACAAAAAAGGCCTTAAAATACATACTAGGCCTCCAAAAATATAGAAAACTTTGGAGGCCCAAAAAAGGGGTTTACAGGCATCATAGACCCCCTAAAGTCCCTAAAATGTTGGTAGGCCAAAAACTGTGTCAGAGAGCTCTGAATGTCCCAAAAATGTTTGCAGCCTGAAACGGGCATTAACCCACATCCTAAACCCCTGAAATTCCCAAAAACATTTTTGGCCCGAAAAATGCATCCTACACCCCTGAAAGTTCAGAAAATGTTGGCAGCCCCAAAAAGGCCTTAAAATGCATCTTATTCCTGCAAAAATCTTGATAACTTTGGAGGCCCAAAAAAGGGGCCTTTTTGAAAGTATTCTAAGAAGACTGGTAATTTCCGCGAACATTAAAAGTTTCCATAGGCCATAGTTGAAATGTTTTACTCTATGGGTGTGATATGCTGCGGTGGAGATGGAGACGGGTGCAGCATCATCATCATCATCTAGACCCCATAAAGTCCAGAAAATGTTGGTGACCCGAAAACAGTGTCAGAGAGCTCTGAATGTCCCAAAAATATTTGCAGCCTGAAAAGGGCATTAATCCGCATCCTGGCCCGCTGAAATTCCCCAAAATATTTTTGGCCCAAAAAATGCATCCTATATCCCTGAAGTTCAGAAAATGTTGGCAGCACAAAACAGGCCTTAAAATACATATTAGGCCTGCAAAAATGTAGAAAACTTTGGAGGCCCAAAAAAGGGGTTTCCCTGAAATTCCCCAAAATATTTTGGCCACGAAAAATGCCTCCTACACCCCTGAAAATTCAGAAAATGTTGGCAGCACAAAAAAAGGCCTTAAAATACATATTAGGCCTCCAAAAATGTAGAAAACTTTGGAGGCCCAAAAAAGGGGTTTACAGGCATCATAGACCCCCTAAAGTCCAGAAAATGTTGGTGGCCCATAAACTGTGTCAGAGAGCTCTGGATGTCCCAAAAACATTTGCAGCCTGAAAAGGGCATTAACCCACATCCTAAACCCCTGAAATTCCCAAAAACATTTTTGGCCCGAAAAATGCATTCTACACCCCTGAAAGTTCAGAAAATGTTGGCAGCCCCAAAAAGGTCTTAAAATGCATCTTATTCCTGAAAAAATCTTGATAACTTTGGAGGCCCGAAAAAGGGTTTACATCCTAGACCCCATAAAATCCAGAAAATGTTGGTGACCCGAAAACAGTGTCAGAGAGCTCTGAATGTCCCAAAAATATTTGCAGCCTGAAAAGGGCATTAATCCGCATCCTGGCCCCCTGAAATTCTCCAAAATATTTTTGGCCCAAAAAATGCATCCTACACCCCTGAAAATTCAGAAAATGTTGGCAGCACAAAACAGGCCTTAAAATACATATTAGGCCTGCAAAAATGTAGAAAACTTTGGAGGCCCAAAAAAGGGGTTTACAGGCATCCTAGACCCACTAAAGTCCAGAAAATGTTGGCGGCCCAAAAACTGTGTCAGAGAGCTCTGAATGTCCCAAAACCATTTGCAGTCTGAAAAGGGCATTAACCAGCATGCTAGACCCCTGAAATTCCCCCAAAATATTTTGGCCACGAAAAATTCATCCTACGCCCCTGAAAATTCAGAAAATGTTGGCAGCACAAAAAAGGCCTTAAAATACATATTAGGCCTGCAAAAATGTAGAAAACTTTGGAGGCCCAAAAAAGGGGTTTACAGGCATCCAAGACCCCCTAAAGTCCAGAAAATGTTGGTGGCCCAAAAACTGTGTCAGAGAGCTCTGAAGGGCCCAAAAACGCTTGCAGCCTGAAAAGGGCATTAACCCGCATCCTAGACCCCTGAAATTCCTAAAAACATTTATGGCCCGAAAAATGCATCCTACACCCCTTAAAGTTCAGAAACTGTTGGCAGCCCAAAAAATGCCTTAAAATGCATCTTATTCCTGCAATAATCTTTAAAACTTTGGAGGCCCAAAAAAGGGGTTTGCAGGCATCCTAGACCCCATAAAGTCCAGAAAATGTTGGTGACCCGAAAACAGTGTCAGAGAGCTCTGAATGTCACAAAAATATTTGCAGCCTGAAAAGGGCATTAATCCGCACCCTGGCCCCCTGAAATTCCCCAAAATATTTTTGGCCCAAAAAATGCATCCTACATCCCTGAAGTTCAGAAAATGTTGGCAGCACAAAACCGGCCTTAAAATACATATTAGGCCTGCAAAAATGTATAAAATTTTGGAGGCCCAAAAAAGGGGTTTACAGGCATCCTAGACCCCCTAAAGTCCAGAAAATATTGGCTGCCCAAAAACTGTGTCAGAGAGCTCTGAATGTCCCAAAAACATTTGCAGTCTGAAAAGGGCATTAACCCGCATGCTAGACCCCTGAAATTTCCCAAAATATTTTGGCCATGAAAAATTCATCCTACACCCCTGAAAATTCAGAAAATGTTGGCAGCACAAAAAAGGCCTTAAAATACATACTAGGCCTCCAAAAATATAGAAAACTTTGGAGGCCCAAAAAAGGGGTTTACAGGCATCATAGACCCCCTAAAGTCCCTAAAATGTTGGTAGGCCAAAAACTGTGTCAGAGAGCTCTGAATGTCCCAAAAATGTTTGCAGCCTGAAACGGGCATTAACCCACATCCTAAACCCCTGAAATTCCCAAAAACATTTTTGGCCCGAAAAATGCATCCTACACCCCTGAAAGTTCAGAAAATGTTGGCAGCCCCAAAAAGGCCTTAAAATGCATCTTATTCCTGCAAAAATCTTGATAACTTTGGAGGCCCAAAAAAGGGGCCTTTTTGAAAGTATTCTAAGAAGACTGGTAATTTCCGCGAACATTAAAAGTTTCCATAGGCCATAGTTGAAATGTTTTACTCTATGGGTGTGATATGCTGCGGTGGAGATGGAGACGGGTGCAGCATCATCATCATCATCTAGACCCCATAAAGTCCAGAAAATGTTGGTGACCCGAAAACAGTGTCAGAGAGCTCTGAATGTCCCAAAAATATTTGCAGCCTGAAAAGGGCATTAATCCGCATCCTGGCCCGCTGAAATTCCCCAAAATATTTTTGGCCCAAAAAATGCATCCTATATCCCTGAAGTTCAGAAAATGTTGGCAGCACAAAACAGGCCTTAAAATACATATTAGGCCTGCAAAAATGTAGAAAACTTTGGAGGCCCAAAAAAGGGGTTTCCCTGAAATTCCCCAAAATATTTTGGCCACGAAAAATGCCTCCTACACCCCTGAAAATTCAGAAAATGTTGGCAGCACAAAAAAAGGCCTTAAAATACATATTAGGCCTCCAAAAATGTAGAAAACTTTGGAGGCCCAAAAAAGGGGTTTACAGGCATCATAGACCCCCTAAAGTCCAGAAAATGTTGGTGGCCCATAAACTGTGTCAGAGAGCTCTGGATGTCCCAAAAACATTTGCAGCCTGAAAAGGGCATTAACCCACATCCTAAACCCCTGAAATTCCCAAAAACATTTTTGGCCCGAAAAATGCATTCTACACCCCTGAAAGTTCAGAAAATGTTGGCAGCCCCAAAAAGGTCTTAAAATGCATCTTATTCCTGAAAAAATCTTGATAACTTTGGAGGCCCGAAAAAGGGTTTACATCCTAGACCCCATAAAATCCAGAAAATGTTGGTGACCCGAAAACAGTGTCAGAGAGCTCTGAATGTCCCAAAAATATTTGCAGCCTGAAAAGGGCATTAATCCGCATCCTGGCCCCCTGAAATTCTCCAAAATATTTTTGGCCCAAAAAATGCATCCTACACCCCTGAAAATTCAGAAAATGTTGGCAGCACAAAACAGGCCTTAAAATACATATTAGGCCTGCAAAAATGTAGAAAACTTTGGAGGCCCAAAAAAGGGGTTTACAGGCATCCTAGACCCACTAAAGTCCAGAAAATGTTGGCGGCCCAAAAACTGTGTCAGAGAGCTCTGAATGTCCCAAAACCATTTGCAGTCTGAAAAGGGCATTAACCAGCATGCTAGACCCCTGAAATTCCCCCAAAATATTTTGGCCACGAAAAATTCATCCTACGCCCCTGAAAATTCAGAAAATGTTGGCAGCACAAAAAAGGCCTTAAAATACATATTAGGCCTGCAAAAATGTAGAAAACTTTGGAGGCCCAAAAAAGGGGTTTACAGGCATCCAAGACCCCCTAAAGTCCAGAAAATGTTGGTGGCCCAAAAACTGTGTCAGAGAGCTCTGAAGGGCCCAAAAACGCTTGCAGCCTGAAAAGGGCATTAACCCGCATCCTAGACCCCTGAAATTCCTAAAAACATTTATGGCCCGAAAAATGCATCCTACACCCCTTAAAGTTCAGAAACTGTTGGCAGCCCAAAAAATGCCTTAAAATGCATCTTATTCCTGCAATAATCTTTAAAACTTTGGAGGCCCAAAAAAGGGGTTTGCAGGCATCCTAGACCCCATAAAGTCCAGAAAATGTTGGTGACCCGAAAACAGTGTCAGAGAGCTCTGAATGTCACAAAAATATTTGCAGCCTGAAAAGGGCATTAATCCGCACCCTGGCCCCCTGAAATTCCCCAAAATATTTTTGGCCCAAAAAATGCATCCTACATCCCTGAAGTTCAGAAAATGTTGGCAGCACAAAACCGGCCTTAAAATACATATTAGGCCTGCAAAAATGTATAAAATTTTGGAGGCCCAAAAAAGGGGTTTACAGGCATCCTAGACCCCCTAAAGTCCAGAAAATATTGGCTGCCCAAAAACTGTGTCAGAGAGCTCTGAATGTCCCAAAAACATTTGCAGTCTGAAAAGGGCATTAACCCGCATGCTAGACCCCTGAAATTTCCCAAAATATTTTGGCCATGAAAAATTCATCCTACACCCCTGAAAATTCAGAAAATGTTGGCAGCACAAAAAAGGCCTTAAAATACATATTAGGCCTCCAAAAATGTAGAAAACTTTGGAGGCCCAAAAAAAAGGGTTTACAGGCATCCTAGACCCCCCTAAAGTCCAGAAAATGTTGGTAGGCCAAAAACTGTGTCAGAGAGCTCTGAATGTCCCAAAAACCTTTGCAGCCTGAAAAGGGCATTAACCCACATCCTAGATCACTGAAATTCCTAAAAACAATTATGGCCCAAAAAATACATCCTACACCCCTGAAAGTTCAGAAAATGATGGCAACCCAAAAAATGCCTTAAAATGCATCTTATTCCTGCAAAAATCTTGATAACTTTGGAGGCCCAAAAAAGGGGTTTACATCCTAGTCCCCATAAAGTCCAGAAAATGTTGGTGACCCGAAAACAGTGTCAGAGAGCTCTGAATGTCCCAAAAATATATGCAGCCTGAAAAGGGCATTAATCCGCTTCCTGGCCCGCTGAAATTTCCACAAAATATTTTTGGCACAAAAAATGCAACCCATATCCCTGAAGTTCAGAAAATGTTGGCAGCACAAAACAGGCCTTAAAATACATATTAGGCCTGCAAAAATGTAGAAAACTTTGAAGGCCCAAAAAAGGGGTTTACAGGCATCCTAGACCCCCTAAAGTCCAGAAAATGTTGGCAGCCCAAAAACTGTGTCAGAGAGCTCTGAATGTCCCAAAAACATTTGCAGTCTGAAAAGGGCCTTAACCCACATCCTACACCCCTGAAATTCCTAAAAACAATTATGGCCCAAAAAATACATCCTACACCCCTGAAAGTTCAGAAAATGATGGCAACCCAAAAAATGCCTTAAAATGCATCTTATTCCTGCAAAAATCTTGATAACTTTGGAGGCCCAAAAAAGGGGTTTACATCCTAGTCCCCATAAAGTCCAGAAAATGTTGGTGACCCGAAAACAGTGTCAGAGAGCTCTGAATGTCCCAAAAATATATGCAGCCTGAAAAGGGCATTAATCCGCATCCTAGCCCGCTGAAATTTCCACAAAATATTTTTGGCACAAAAAATGCAACCCATATCCCTGAAGTTCAGAAAATGTTGGCAGCACAAAACAGGCCTTAAAATACATATTAGGCCTGCAAAAATGTAGAAAACTTTGAAGGCCCAAAAAAGGGGTTTACAGGCATCCTAGACCCCCTAAAGTCCAGAAAATGTTGGCAGCCCAAAAACTGTGTCAGAGAGCTCTGAATGTCCCAAAAACATTTGCAGTCTGAAAAGGGCATTAACCCGCATGCTAGACCCCTGAAATTTCCCAAAATACTTTGGCCACGAAAAATTCATCCTACACCCCTGAAAATTCAGAAAATGTTGGCAGCACAAAAAAGGCCTTAAAATACATATTAGGCCTCTAAAAATGTAGAAAACTTTGGAGGCCCAAATAAGGGGTTTATAGGCATCCTAGACCCCCTAAAGTCCAGAAAATGTTGGTGGCCCAAAAACTGTGTCAGAGAGTTCTGAATGGCCCAAAAACGGTTGCAGCCTGGAAAGGGCATTAACCCACATCCTAAACCCCTGAAATTCCCAAAAACATTTTTGGCCAGAAAAATGCATCCTACACCCCTGAAAGTTCAGAAAATGTTGGCAGCCCCAAAAAGGCCTTAAAATGCATCTTATTCCTGCAAACATCTTGATAACTTTAGAGGCTCAAAAAAGGGGTTTACATCCTAGACCCCATAAAGTCCAGAAAATGTTGGTGACCCGAAAACAGTGTCAGAGAGCTCTGAATGTCCCAAAAATATTTGCAGCCTGAAAAGGGCATTAATCCGCATCCTGGCCCCGTGAAATTCCCCAAAATATTTTTGGCCCAAAAAATGCATCCTATATCCCTGAAGTTCAGAAAATGTTGGCAGCACAAAACAGGCCTTAAAATACATATTAGGCCTGCAAAAATGTAGAAAACTTTGGAGGCCCAAAAAAGGGGTTTAAAGGCATCCTAGACCCCCTAAAGTCCAGAAAATGTCGGCGGCCCGAAAACTGTGTCAGAGAGCTCTGAATGTCCCAAAAACATTTGCAGTCTGAAAAGGGCATTAACCCGCATGCTAGACCCCTGAAATTCCCCAAAATATTTTGGCCACGAAAAATTCATCCTGCACCCCTGAAAATTCAGAAAATGTTGGCAGCACAAAAAAAGGCCTTAAAATACAGACTAGGCCTCCAAAAATGTAGAAAACTTTGGAGGCCCAAAACAGTGGTTTACAAGCATCCTAGACCCCCTAAAGTCCCTAAAATGTTGGCAGGCCAAAAACTGTGTCAGAGAGCTCTGAATGTCCCAAAAACGTTTGCAGCCTGAAAAGGGCATTAACCCACATCCTAAACCCCTGAAATTCCCAAAAACATTTTTGGCCCGAAAAATGCATCCTACACCCCTGAAAGTTCAGAAGATGTTGGCAGCCCCAAAAAGGCCTTAAAATGCATCTTATTCCTGCAAAAATCTTGATAACTTTGGAGGCCCAAAAAAGGGGCCTTTTTGAAAGGATTCTAAGAACACTGGTAATGTCCGCGGACATTAAAAGTTTCCATAGGCCATAGTTGAAATGTTTAACTCTATGGGTGTGATATGTTGCGGTGGAGATGGAGACGGGTGCAGCATCATCATCATCATCTAGACCCCATAAAGTCCAGAAAATGTTGGTGACCCGAAAACAGTGTCAGAGAGCTCTGAATGTCCCAAAAATATTTGCAGCCTGAAAAGGGCATTAATCCGCATCCTGGCCCGCTGAAATTCCCCAAAATATTTTTGGCCCAAAAAATGCATCCTGTATCCCTGAAGTTCAGAAAATGTTGGCAGCACAAAACAGGCCTTAAAATACATATTAGGCCTGCAAAAATGTAGAAAACTTTGGAGGCCCAAAAAAGGGGTTTACAGGCATCCTAGACCCCTTAAAGTCCAGAAAATGTTGGCGGCCCAAAAACTGTGTCAGAGAGCTCTGAATGTCCCAAAAACATTTGCTGTCTGAAAAGGGCATTAACCCGCATGCTAGACCCCTGAATTTTCCCAAAATATTTTGGCCTGAAAAATGCATCCTACACCCCTGAAAGTTCAGAAAATGTTGACAGCCCCAAAAAGGCCTTAAAATGCATCTTATTCCTGCAAAAATCTTGATAACTTTGGAGGCTCAAAAAAGGGGTTTACATCCTAGACCCCATAAAGTCCAGAAAATGTTGGTGACGCGAAAACAGTGTCAGAGAGCTCTGAATGTCCCAAAAATATTTGCACCCTGAAAAGGGCATTAATCCGCATCCTGGCCCCCTGAAATTCCCCAAAATATTTTTGGCCCAAAAAATGCATCCTATATCCCTGAAGTTCAGACAATGTTGGCAGCACAAAACAGGCCTTAAAATACATATTAGGCCTGCAAAAATGTAGAAAACGTTGGAGGCCCAAAAAAGGGGTTTACAGGCATCCTAGACCCCCTAAAGTCCAGAAAATGTCAGCGGCCCGAAAACTGTGTCAGAGAGCTCTGAATGTCCCAAAAACGTTTGCAGCCTGAAAAGGACATTAACCCACATACTAAACCCCTGAAATTCCCAAAAACATTTTTGGCCCGAAAAATGCATCCTACACCCCTGAAAGTTCAGAAAATGTTGGCAGCCCCAAAAAGGCCTTAAAATGCATCTTATTCCTGCAAAAATCTTGATAACTTTGGAGGCCCAAAAAAGGGGTTTACAGGCATCCTAGACCCCCTAAAGTCCAGAAAATGTTGGCAGCCCAAAAACTGTGTCAGAGAGCTCTGAATGTCCCAAAAACATTTGCAGTCTGAAAAGTGCATTAACCCGCATGCTAGACCCCTGAAATTTCCCAAAATATTTTGGCCATGAAAAATTCATCCTACACCCCTGAAAGTTCAGAAAATGTTGGCAGCCCCAAATAGGCCTTAAAATGTATCTAATTCCTGCAAAAATCTTGATAACTTTGGAGGCCCAAAAAAGGGGTTTACATCCTAGTCCCCATAAAGTCCAGAAAATGTTGGTGACCCGAAAACAGTGTCAGAGAGCTCTGAATTTCCCAAAAATATATGCAGCCTGAAAAGGGCATTAATCCGCATCCTAGCCCGCTGAAATTCCCCAAAATATTTTTTGTCCAAAAAATGCATCCTATATCCCTGAAGTTCAGAAAATGTTGGCAGCACAAAACAGGCCTTAAAATATATATTAGGCCTGCAAAAATGTAGAAAACTTTGGAGGCCCAAAAAAGGGGTTTACAGGCATCCTAGACCCCCTAAAGTCCAGAAAATGTTGGTGGCCCAAAAACTGTGTCAGAGAGTTCTGAATGGCCCAAAAACGGTTGCAGCCTGGAAAGGGCATTAACCCACATCCTAAACCCCTGAAATTCCCAAAAACATTTTTGGCCCGAAAAATGCATCCAGCACCCCTGAAAGTTCAGGAAATGTTGGCAGCCCCAAAAAGGCCTTAAAATGCATCTTATTCCTGCAAAAATCTTGATAACTTTGGAGGCCCAAAAAAGGGGTTTACATCCTAGACCCCATAAAGTCCAGAAAATGTTGGTGACCCGAAAACAGTGTCAGAGAGCTCTGAATGTCCCAAAAATATTTGCAGCCTGAAAAGGGCATTAATCCGCACCCTGGCCCCCTGAAATTCCCCAAAATATTTTTGGCCCAAAAAATGCATCCTACATCCCTGAAGTTCAGAAAATGTTGGCAGCACAAAACCGGCCTTAAAATACATATTAGGCCTGCAAAAATGTAGAAAATTTTGGAGGCCCAAAAAACGGGTTTACAGGCATCCTAGATCCCCTAAAGTCCAGAAAATGTTGGCGGCCCAAAAACTGTGTCAGAGAGCTCTGAATGTCCCAAAAACATTTTCAGTCTGAAAAGGGCATTAACCCGCATGCTAGACCCCTGAAATTTCCCAAAATATTTTGGCCATGAAAAATTCATCCTACACCCCTGAAAGTTCAGAAAATGTTGGCAGCCCCAAAAAGGCCTTAAAATGCATCTTATTCCTGCAAAAATCTTGATAACTTTGGAGGCCCAAAAAAGGGGTTTACATGCTAGACCCCATAAAGTCCAGAAAATGTTGGTGACCCGAAAACAGTGTCAGAGAGCTCTGAATGTCCCAAAAATATTTGCAGCCTGAAAAGGGCATTAATCCGCATCCTGGACCCCTGAAATTCCCCAAAATATTTTTGGCCTGAAAAATGCATCCTACATCCCTGAAGTTCAGAACATGTTGGCAGCACAAAACAGGCCTTAAAATACATATTAGGCCTGCAAAAATGTAGAAAACTTTGGAGGCCCAAAAAAGGGGTTTACAGGCATCCTAGACCCACTAAAGTCCAGAAAATGTTGGCGGCCCAAAAACTGTGTCAGAGAGCTCTGAATGTCCCAAAAACATTTGCAGTCTGAAAAGGGCATTAACCAGCATGCTAGACCCCTGAAATTCCCCCAAAATATTTTGGCCACGAAAAATTCATCCTATGCCCCTGAAAATTCAGAAAATGTTGGCAGCACAAAAAAGGCCTTAAAATACATATTAGGCCTGCAAAAATGTAGAAAACTTTGGAGGCCCAAAAAAGGGGTTTACAGGCATCCAAGACCCCCTAAAGTCCAGAAAATGTTGGTGGCCCAAAAACTGTGTCAGAGAGCTCTGAAGGGCCCAAAAACGCTTGCAGCCTGAAAAGGGCATTAACCCGCATCCTAGACCCCTGAAATTCCTAAAAACATTTATGGCCCGAAAAATGCATCCTACACCCCTTAAAGTTCAGAAACTGTTGGCAGCCCAAAAAATGCCTTAAAATGCATCTTATTCCTGCAATAATCTTTAAAACTTTGGAGGCCCAAAAAAGGGGTTTGCAGGCATCCTAGACCCCATAAAGTCCAGAAAATGTTGGTGACCCGAAAACAGTGTCAGAGAGTTCTGAATGTCACAAAAATATTTGCAGCCTGAAAAGGGCATTAATCCGCACCCTGGCCCCCTGAAATTCCCCAAAATATTTTTGGCCCAAAAAATGCATCCTACATCCCTGAAGTTCAGAAAATGTTGGCAGCACACAACCGGCCTTAAAATACATATTAGGCCTGCAAAAATGTAGAAAATTTTGGAGGCCCAAAAAACGGGTTTACAGGAATCCTAGATCCCCTAAAGTCCAGAAAATGTTGGCGGCCCAAAAACTGTGTCAGAGAGCTCTGAATGTCCCAAAAACATTTTCAGTCTGAAAAGGGCATTAACCCGCATGCTAGACCCCTGAAATTTCCCAAAATATTTTGGCCATGAAAAATTCATCCTACACCCCTGAAAGTTCAGAAAATGTTGGCAGCCCCAAAAAGGCCTTAAAATGCATCTTATTCCTGCAAAAATCTTGATAACTTTGGAGGCCCAAAAAAGGGGTTTACATGCTAGACCCCATAAAGTCCAGAAAATGTTGGTGACCCGAAAACAGTGTCAGAGAGCTCTGAATGTCCCAAAAATATTTGCAGCCTGAAAAGGGCATTAATCCGCATCCTGGACCCCTGAAATTCCCCAAAATATTTTTGGCCTGAAAAATGCATCCTACATCCCTGAAGTTCAGAAAATGTTGGCAGCACAAAACAGGCCTTAAAATACATATTAGGCCTGCAAAAATGTAGAAAACTTTGGAGGCCCAAAAAAGGGGTTTACAGGCATCCTAGACCCACTAAAGTCCAGAAAATGTTGGCGGCCCAAAAACTGTGTCAGAGAGCTCTGAATGTCCCAAAAACATTTGCAGTCTGAAAAGGGCATTAACCCGCATGCTAGACCCCTGAAATTCCCCCAAAATATTTTGGCCACGAAAAATTCATCCTACGCCCCTGAAAATTCAGAAAATGTTGGCAGCACAAAAAAGGCCTTAAAATACATATTAGGGGGGGCGTGGCCAGCGAGCACGGGATGAGGACTTGATTCCTCGGAGCTCCCGCGGCCGTCAGCCAAATCCTGAAAATATCCTGCTATTTGGGCACCACAACGACCGAAATTGTATCCAGGCGCAGCGGAACCGTGGACGTTCGGGTCGCCACTCTACCGACCCGAAACACAGCATCAGTCGGGCGCAATTGGTCCGAGAAGTCCGAAACGCCGACAACGGACAAAATGGCCGGCGGACTAGGAGGAGACGCGTAATACAGCGCCAAAGGCAGGAAGCAGACACCCTGCCGGGAGCAGCCGCGCAAGATTACAGCGGAGAGGAGAGCCGAGCCCCTGGACTCCCGCTGGGCGGAACGGATCGCACAAGCGGGAGCTGCCTGCGATTGGAAGGATGGGCGGTCCCCGCTGCTAGCGGCCACATCCTGCCGTGTGCTTCGGACATACGAATCCAGGTCCGACCCCCAAACGGCAGGCAAGGACGAAACGCCAACTGAGAAAGGCAGACACCCGGCCCAGCCGGAGAGCGAAGGAGAGACACAAGCCCGTAGAACCCGGCCGGACGGGCGGAACCAGTTGCCCGCGGGTGAGAAGGTAGGACCCTGCTGCTACCGGCCACATCCTGACGTGTGCTTTCGGGCGCACGGGAATCCGACCCCCCCACGGGAGCGCTGTCTCAACGGGAGTAGGCCTGATCCCACAAAACCCCCCCCCCCTGCGTGACAGTGCCTGAGCGGATCCGGGAGAAGGGAGAAAGCCGTTGGAAGTCTGGGGCCCTGGGGACCAGATTTGAGAGAACGACGCACTAAAACAACGCGGTGTCCATCAATAAACACTATATGGGCAGCGACTGGAGTGCCTGCATATCTGCGAATTGACCTTTCAGCAGCGCCATAACTAGAGGCCAACAATCAAGCATACAGCGCGGCAATAGAGGAGTAGGGTCCTGGCGGAGACACTACAAGGAACACACAAAGGAAAGGGGGTACAGAAGGGGGAGAATAGGAGGGCAATCCCCAGGTGAGCGAACCAACCCGCCCAACAACCGCTGGGCGCCAACATATCCTACCAGCTCCGGAACGGGGTGCAGCACCCACCCGCCCTACAAACCGTCTTAAGGAACATACGCCACAAAACCTTACAAACAGTGCGTGAGTGGGGCCGACCTCCTGCGGCCCACTATATACCTTCAGAAATGGGTAAACATAAAGCAAGAGGCATGACAACACAGAGCAAAATAGAGCAGTACACGACCCCCGCCCAAGCCCTCCCGCCGGAGCAACCCAATACTAGCGCCACACCAGAAACAGAGGAGAACATTTCGCTGAAGGATGTCATGAACGCTATAGCCAGCTCGAGAACCTCCATGGAAAAGAAGATGGATGGCATCAGTGCAGATGTGTCGCTATTACGCCACGACCTCCAAAAACTCACAGCCCGTACCGGTGAAGCTGAAGGTCGAATATCTGAAACAGAGGACAATTTAAGAACAATGAACCAGCAAATGTCAGGAGCACTAGCCCGTCTCAAAGCATTGGAAGAAAGAGTGGAAGAGGGGGAGGGCAGGGCAAGAAGAAACAACATTCGGATCCTAGGTCTGCCGGAAAAAGCGGAAGGTGCAAGCATGGAACTGTTCTTAGAGCAATGGCTTGCAGACATCTTTGCCCCCAAGACCTTGTCGAACTTCTTCTCAATTGAACGGGCCCACCGAATGCCAACTGGCAGGCAAATCCCAGGTGCCCCACCTCGCACAGTGATTGCGAAACTTCTGAATTATAGAGACCGAGATGCAATACTCCAAATGGCCAGGACCAAGGGCACCATAACGTTCAACGGCTCCAAGATAGGTTTCTTCCCGGATTTCACTAGAGAAGTGCAAAGAGCCAGACAATCCTTTGGCCCTCTTAAAAAACGTCTCCAGACCCTTAACGTAAAATACGGACTCTTATTCCCGGCACAGCTGAAAATATACTTTAATGGAACAACTGTGCACTTCACGGACCCAGCTGAAGCATGGAACTGGGCAGCAGGACACCTAGAGGGTGATTGGAGGCCAGACAGAAGACAAGATAATGGTAGGAATCGCCCGAGACGAGACAGGATACCTCCTGAACTTCCGCAGCATCAACCCCAGGCGCAGCCAAACAGGGACAATGACTGAAGTGAAAAATAAGGTACCCGCTTGTAGTTACGCTTTGAGTCCCGGCGCCATGCTATTAGCCCATGTTAACAGCGAATCAAATGTGAACCCGATGTCTGTATAACTGGCGGCCCGGACCACGCAACCCCCACGGCCGGAACAAGGCAATTTAAGTTTAAGTAGTGTTATACCACTTGAGGAACAGTTCTAGGTTGATGAGTTGACTGTCCCTTGGCAGTCGGTTGTATTTGTATGTTTGGGCGACAGGTACTTCAAGTTGGGGTGGAGTATGGGGTGGGCGATGAAAGGGAAAGTTTTAATGTTGCTTTGTCAGTTCGGATCCATGGCATGTCCAACCACAGACCTAAAAACAACCTTCTGCACATTACACCCTGCTGTACTAAGTATTGGGACCACATTCCCCCGAGGGGAGGAAGCTCTCCCGACACAAGCATCCTGCGTGCCCTCTAACGGGAAGTTCTAGATGACACACCCACAAATACACCCACCCCCACCAGATCGCCCCAGGTCCCTCAAGCTGCTCAGTTGGAATGTGAACGGAATGGGATCTGGGATTAAAAGACGCCTGATTAAACAATTGCTAAATAGGCACTCTCCCGACTTGGCCCTTCTATCAGAGACGCACCTAGCGGGAACACACTGCACCCTTTTCCAGAGAACAAATTACAGAACCGCATTCCATGCAGGGTACACGATGGGATCCAGGGGCACCCTTATTCTCATACACAAGAGGCTCCCGTTCTCCCCACAGGTTGTGGAACTGGACCCACGGGGTCGCTATGTACTCATCCTAGGCTCACTCTGGGGTGAAACACTGGCCATTGTGTCAATATATTCCCCACCCGGACTGGGCCAGGGACTCTTGGAGGATGTCACCACTCTCCTGGGGAAACACCAACCAGACCGATGGGTCCTGGGGGGAGACTTTAATGATGTTATGTGCAACACAACGGACCGTACCCATCTTAGAGGGCGTAATCCGGATGTTCCCACGAAACTCTCCAACTTTGTGTCCGCTCTAGGCCTCCGAGATGTGTGGCGCGAGTTGCACCCCCAAGATAGAGGCTACTCGTTCCACTCTGGAGCCCACGGCTCCCTCTCTAGACTTGATTACCTCCTGGTCCCGAACACAGACCTACACAGGGCAATATCCGCAGAATACCTCCCTCGTGGAATCTCGGACCACTCCCCCCTATTAATTGAAATACGAATGCACTCGGTAACCCCCCCTAGGACGTGGAGGCTAAACAGCTACCACCTTGGCTTCCCAGAATTGGTAGACCGCCTTACGGAGGTGTCTGATGAATACTTTGACATAAATATACCAGCAATGGATGACCCGGTGGTGGTGTGGGAGGCTTATAAAACAGTGCTGCGTGGGAAAATCATCTCCTGGGTAGCAAACAAAAAGCGGGAGAGACTCCAGAAAATAGTAGAGGCGGAGGCCGAAATGGCCCAGGCCGAAAGCACGCATATTCTTGACCCTACCCCGCAGACCCAAAGGTCCCTCAAGCTAACCACAGAAACTCTTAGAAATGTCATGCTAGATAATGCCAAACAGGCCCACTGGGACACCAGAGCGAGGATATACGAGTTGGGGGACAAGGCGGGCAAACTGCTGGCCTGGTTGGAGAGGAGGGAGGAGGGGAGACGTCATGTCGGGGAGATTGTTGCCCCAAGTGGTGTGGAGTGCCAGACGGATGCGGAAATAGCAGAGGCATTTGCCCAGTTCTACGCGGAACTCTACCAAGCCCCGATAACACCGTTCGACCCGACCCTACTAGACGAAATTACACTTCCAGCACTGACACCACAACAACGGGAAGAGCTAGACTCGGATCTCTCTGAATCCGAAATAGCCGAAGCCCTAGCCCAACTCCAAACAGGGAAAACACCGGGCCCTAATGGTTTCCCGGCCGAGACCTGGCAAAAACTAGGGGGGAATAAAATGGCGACCCCCCTTTACAGGATGTTTCTTGGTGCCCGCGACCAAGGCACCCTCCCACCGGATCTGTGTAAAGCCACCATTGTGGTCATTCCTAAACCCGATAAACCCCCGGAACAGTGCGCCTCTTATCGGCCTATCTCGTTAATTAACAGCGAGGCCAAAGTTCTTGCTAAGCTCCTTGCCAACCGGCTGCAATCAGTGATCCATACCCTGATCCACCCGGATCAATGTGGCTTCATGCCACACAAATCAACACGTATGAACCTGTGTCGGCTCCATCTGGCACTGGAGCGGGCCCCGATTATTGACACCCCTCTCGCCCTACTGGCAGTAGATTTCGAGAAGGCCTTCGACTCGGTTAGGTGGGACTGCCTCTGGGAGGTCATGAGGCGTATGGGGTTCGGAGACAGCTTCTTGAACTGGGTGAAACTCCTCTACACTAACACCCGAGCGGAGGTCAGAGTGAATGGTTGGCCGTCCCGGTCCTTCTCGTTGGGAAAGGGCACGAGACAGGGATGTCCCCTTTCTCCCCTTCTCTTTGCCCTTTCAATTGAACCTCTGGCTTCGACAAGACGCTGCATGGACGGGGTTCAGATGGCCTGAAGGTCATGAAGACCGAGTCTCCTTGTACGCAGATGACCTCCTGATCTACCTGGGAGACCCGGCTCGGTCCTGCCCCAAGGTGACGCAGATGCTTGCCCGCTTTGGCCTCCTTAGTGGGCTCAAAATCAATTGGGGAAAATCGGTCCTCTTCCCGGTGAAGGGCAATGTGCAGGCCGACCCTCGGGAATGTCCGTACCGAATAGAACCGCAAGGTTTTCGATACCTGGGGATCTGGGTGACCGCGAACCTGCCTGAATACACACTACACAATTTTCAACCGGTCCTTGACCGCTTTGTCAATGACGCCCACCACTGGAGACTTCTTCCTCTTACGCCCATGGGAAGAGCCGCACTCTTTAAAATGATGACTCTCCCAAGGTTTCTCTATGTCTTACAAAATGCCCCACTGAGGATCCCAGACTCCGACTTTAGGAGGGTTGAATCTCTCCTTCGGGAACTGATATGGGGGGGTGGTCAGCCGAGGATAGCACTGACTACGCTCCAAAGATCGGTCTGGGAAGGGGGGATAGGAGCTCCGCGCCTCCAAACATATTACTGGGCTGCACAGCTGGCAGTGGTCAACGACTGGCTTCATGGTGATAGGGAGCTCCCCCACATCAGGGCCGAGGTTGCAGCCATGCACGATACCGACCCATGGCAACTACTATACCAAACTCTTCCGAGACCCCTTCCACTAACGACCACGACTCATACCATCGTGGTTTGGAAACAGGCGCATAGATTCGTTGGGTGGGAAAATAGTGTAACTGAGGCACAACCCCTGTGGAAAAATAGTAACCTGCCCGAGATAAAGAAGCTTCAGTCATGGCCCCGATGGGTGAGGGCTGGGATTCTGAGGGTTGGGGATATTCTTGAGGAGGGGGATATAGCCCCATTTGAAATTATCCAACATAAATTCCGACTCCCGGACACTGAGCGATACCACTATGTACAGCTGGCCCATGCCCTAAGAAACCACATACCTGCAGGCACCAATGTCCCAGATTATACACCAATAGAACGTAATATATTACCAGCTCTCATCCCCACCAAATGCACCTCCATCCTGTATAATACTATTACATCCTTTGCTACGCCAGAACTCACGACCCTGAAAACTAAATGGGAGGTGGATGTAGGGGTGATAGATCCAGAGGACTGGATCCAAGTCCTAATGCATCCAAGGGAGGTGGCCATCTCTTCCAGGATTCGACTGGTTCAATTAAAGATCCTGCACAGGGTCTATTACCCCAGGACGATACTATATAAATGGGTGAGAGCCCTGAACCCGAACTGTCTCCGTTGTGGGGATGGGGTTGGGACCTTCTTCCACATCCTGTGGGAATGCCCCCTAATCCGCACCTTCTGGAGTGAATGCTGTACTGTACTCGGCAATGTCTTGGCGTGCCGCATACCACTAAATCCGAAGATTCTCATTTTGGGTGCTCCGGATGAGATTGAACTTACTAAATGGGGCAAGCTGCTCCTGAACACAGCAGCGGGACTGATGAAGCGCAACATAGCGCAGAAATGGGGAGCCCCGGAGTCCCCAACGATGGAACAATGGGCAACAGATATGAACATTTGTGCCACTATAGAGCACCGAGTATATACTGCCAGAGGATGCCCTGCTAAGGCGGACAAGATATGGGGGAGGTGGGAAGAAAATGGACCCTAGAACCGGCTGGACCCTGTGGTATGCAGGGAGGGGGATATGATTGAATGGCACTAAAACCTGGGGAAATGTCAGGGGTGACTGATACTTGATCTGTTAATGGTTGAAGTTTGGAAGGGCATGCCAATCCGCACAAGCTGTTATTGTGTAGTTTTGAATGTAAAACAATAAAAAATGTTTTATCAAAAAAAAAAAAAATACATATTAGGCCTGCAAAAATGTAGAAAACTTTGGAGGCCCAAAAAAGGGGTTTACAGGCATCCAAGACCCCCTAAAGTCCAGAAAATGTTGGTGGCCCAAAAACTGTGTCAGAGAGCTCTGAAGGGCCCAAAAACGCTTGCAGCCTGAAAAGGGCATTAACCCGCATCCTAGACCCCTGAAATTCCTAAAAACATTTATGGCCCGAAAAATGCATCCTACACCCCTTAAAGTTCAGAAACTGTTGGCAGCCCAAAAAATGCCTTAAAATGCATCTTATTCCTGCAATAATCTTTAAAACTTTGGAGGCCCAAAAAAGGGGTTTGCAGGCATCCTAGACCCCATAAAGTCCAGAAAATGTTGGTGACCCGAAAACAGTGTCAGAGAGCTCTGAATGTCACAAAAATATTTGCAGCCTGAAAAGGGCATTAATCCGCACCCTGGCCCCCTGAAATTCCCCAAAATATTTTTGGCCCAAAAAATGCATCCTACATCCCTGAAGTTCAGAAAATGTTGGCAGCACAAAACCGGCCTTAAAATACATATTAGGCCTGCAAAAATGTATAAAATTTTGGAGGCCCAAAAAAGGGGTTTACAGGCATCCTAGACCCCCTAAAGTCCAGAAAATGTTGGCTGCCCAAAAACTGTGTCAGAGAGCTCTGAATGTCCCAAAAACATTTGCAGTCTGAAAAGGGCATTAACCCGCATGCTAGACCCCTGAAATTTCCCAAAATATTTTGGCCATGAAAAATTCATCCTACACCCCTGAAAATTCAGAAAATGTTGGCAGCACAAAAAAGGCCTTAAAATACATATTAGGCCTCCAAAAATGTAGAAAACTTTGGAGGCCCAAAAAAGGGGTTTACAGGCATCCTAGACCCCCCTAAAGTCCAGAAAATGTTGGTAGGCCAAAAACTGTGTCAGAGAGCTCTGAATGTCCCAAAAACCTTTGCAGCCTGAAAAGGGCATTAACCCACATCCTAGACCCCTGAAATTCCTAAAAACAATTATGGCCCAAAAAATACATCCTACACCCCTGAAAGTTCAGAAAATGATGGCAACCCAAAAAATGCCTTAAAATGCATCTTATTCCTGCAAAAATCTTGATAACTTTGGAGGCCCAAAAAAGGGGTTTACATCCTAGTCCCCATAAAGTCCAGAAAATGTTGGTGACCCGAAAACAGTGTCAGAGAGCTCTGAATGTCCCAAAAATATATGCAGCCTGAAAAGGGCATTAATCCGCTTCCTGGCCCGCTGAAATTTGCACAAAATATTTTTGGCACAAAAAATGCAACCCATATCCCTGAAGTTCAGAAAATGTTGGCAGCACAAAACAGGCCTTAAAATACATATTAGGCCTGCAAAAATGTAGAAAACTTTGAAGGCCCAAAAAAGGGTTTTACAGGCATCCTAGACCCCCTAAAGTCCAGAAAATGTTGGCAGCCCAAAAACTGTGTCAGAGAGCTCTGAATGTCCCAAAAACATTTGCAGTCTGAAAAGGGCATTAACCCGCATGCTAGACCCCTGAAATTTCCCAAAATATTTTGGCCACGAAAAATTCATCCTACACCCCTGAAAATTCAGAAAATGTTGGCAGCACAAAAAAGGCCTTAAAATACATATTAGGCCTCTAAAAATGTAGAAAACTTTGGAGGCCCAAAAAAGGGGTTTACAGGCATCCTAGACCCCCTAAAGTCCAGAAAATGTTGGTGGCCCAAAAACTGTGTCAGAGAGTTCTGAATGGCCCAAAAACGGTTGCAGCCTGGAAAGGGCATTAACCCACATCCTAAACCCCTGAAATTCCCAAAAACATTTATGGCCCGAAAAATGCATCCTACACCCCTGAAAGTTCAGAAAATGTTGGCAGCCCCAAAAAGGCCTTAAAATGCATCTTATTCCTGCAAACATCTTGATAACTTTAGAGGCTCAAAAAAGGGGTTTACATCCTAGACCCCATAAAGTCCAGAAAATGTTGGTGACCCGAAAACAGTGTCAGAGAGCTCTGAATGTCCCAAAAATATTTGCAGCCTGAAAAGGGCATTAATCCGCATCCTGGCCCCCTGAAATTCCCCAAAATATTTTTGGCCCAAAAAATGCATCCTATATCCCTGAAGTTCAGAAAATGTTGGCAGCACAAAACAGGCCTTAAAATACATATTAGGCCTGCAAAAATGTAGAAAACTTTGGAGGCCCAAAAAAGGGGTTTAAAGGCATCCTAGACCCCCTAAAGTCCAGAAAATGTCGGCGGCCCGAAAACTGTGTCAGAGAGCTCTGAATGTCCCAAAAACATTTGCAGTCTGAAAAGGGCATTAATCCGCATGCTAGACCCCTGAAATTCCCCAAAATATTTTGGCCACGAAAAAATTCATCCTGCACCCCTGAAAATTCAGAAAATGTTGGCAGCACAAAAAAAGGCCTTAAAATACATACTAGGCCTCCAAAAATATAGAAAACTTTGGAGGCCCAAAACAGTGGTTTACAGGCATCCTAGACCCCCTAAAGTCCCTAAAATGTTGGTAGGCCAAAAACTGTGTCAGAGAGCTCTGAATGTCCCAAAAACGTTTGCAGCCTGAAAAGGGCATTAACCCACATACTAAACCCCTGAAATTCCCAAAAACATTTTTGGCCCGAAAAATGCATCCTACACCCCTGAAAGTTCAGAAAATGTTGGCAGCCCCAAAAAGGCCTTAAAATGCATATTAGGCCTCCAAAAATGTAGAAAACTTTGAAGGCCCAAAAAAGGGGTTTGCAAGCATCCTAGACCCCCTAAAGTCCAGAAAATGTTGGCGGCCCAAAAACTGTGTCAGAGAGCTCTGAATGTCCCAAAAACATTTGCAGTCTGAAAAGGGCATTAACCCGCATGCTAGACCCCTGAAATTTCCCAAAATATTTTGGCCACGAAAAATTCATCCTACACCCCTGAAAATTCAGAAAATGTTGGCAGCACAAAAAAGGCCTTAAAATACATATTAGGCCTCCAAAAATGTAGAAAACTTTGGAGGCCCAAAAAAGGGGTTTACAGGCATCCTAGACCCCCTAAAGTCCAGAAAATGTTGGTGGCCCAAAAACTGTGTCAGAGAGCTCTGAATGTCCCAAAAACATTTGCAGTCTGAAAAGGGCATTAACCCGCATGCTAGACCCCTGAAATTCCCCAAAATATTTTGGCCACGAAAAATTCATCCTACACCCCTGAAAATTCAGAAAATGTTGGCAGCACAGAAAAAGGCCTTAAAATACATACTAGGCCTCCAAAAATGTAGAAAACTTTGGAGGCCCAAAAAAGGGGTTTACAGGCATCCTAGACCCCCTAAAGTCCCTAAAATGTTGGTAGGCCAAAAACTGTGTCAGAGAGCTCTGAATGTCCCAAAAATGTTTGCAGCCTGAAACGGGCATTAACCCACATCCTAAACCCCTGAAATTCCCAAAAACATTTTTGGCCCGAAAAATGCATCCTACACCCCTGAAAGTTCAGAAAATGTTGGCAGCCCCAAAAAGGCCTTAAAATGCATCTTATTCCTGCAAAAATCTTGATAACTTTGGAGGCCCAAAAAAGGGGCCTTTTTGAAAGTATTCTAAGAAGACTGGTAATTTCCGCGAACATTAAAAGTTTCCATAGGCCATAGTTGAAATGTTTTACTCTATGGGTGTGATATGCTGCGGTGGAAATGGAGACGGGTGCAGCATCATCATCATCATCTAGACCCCATAAAGTCCAGAAAATGTTGGTGACCCGAAAACAGTGTCAGAGAGCTCTGAATGTCCCAAAAATATTTGCAGCCTGAAAAGGGCATTAATCCGCATCCTGGCCCGCTGAAATTCCCCAAAATATTTTTGGCCCAAAAAATGCATCCTATATCCCTGAAGTTCAGAAAATGTTGGCAGCACAAAACAGGCCTTAAAATACATATTAGGCCTGCAAAAATGTAGAAAACTTTGGAGGCCCAAAAAAGGGGTTTCCCTGAAATTCCCCAAAATATTTTGGCCACGAAAAATGCATCCTACACCCCTGAAAATTCAGAAAATGTTGGCAGCACAAAAAAGGCCTTAAAATACATATTAGGCCTCCAAAAATGTAGAAAACTTTGGAGGCCCAAAAAAGGGGTTTACAGGCATCATAGACCCCTTAAAGTCCAGAAAATGTTGGTAGGCCAGAAACTGTGTCAGAGAGCTCTGAATGTCCCAAAAACGTTTGCAGCCTGAAAAGGGCATTAACCCACATCATAAACCCCTGAAATTCCCAAAAACTTTTTTGGCCTGAAAAATGCATCCTACACCCCTGAAAGTTCAGAAAATGTTGGCAGCCCCAAAAAGGCCTTAAAATGCATCTTATTCCTGCAAAAATCTTGATAACTTTGGAGGCTCAAAAAAGGGGTTTACATCCTAGACCCCATAAAGTCCAGAAAATGTTGGTGACGCGAAAACAGTGTCAGAGAGCTCTGAATGTCCCAAAAATATTTGCACCCTGAAAAGGGCATTAATCCGCATCCTGGCCCCCTGAAATTCCCCAAAATATTTTTGGCCCAAAAAATGCATCCTATATCCCTGAAGTTCAGACAATGTTGGCAGCACAAAACAGGCCTTAAAATACATATTAGGCCTGCAAAAATGTAGAAAACTTTGGAGGCCCAAAAAAGGGGTTTACAGGCATCCTAGACCCCCTAAAGTCCAGAAAATATCAGCGGCCCGAAAACTGTGTCAGAGAGCTCTGAATGTCCCAAAAACGTTTGCAGCCTGAAAAGGACATTAACCCACATACTAAACCCCTGAAATTCCCAAAAACATTTTTGGCCCGAAAAATGCATCCTACACCCCTGAAAGTTCAGAAAATGTTGGCAGCCCCAAAAAGGCCTTAAAATGCATCTTATTCCTGCAAAAATCTTGATAACTTTGGAGGCCCAAAAAAGGGGTTTACAGGCATCCTAGACCCCCTAAAGTCCAGAAAATGTTGGCAGCCCAAAAACTGTGTCAGAGAGCTCTGAATGTCCCAAAAACATTTGCAGTCTGAAAAGGGCATTAACCCGCATGCTAGACCCCTGAAATTTCACAAAATATTTTGGCCATGAAAAATTCATCCTACACAAAACAGGCCTTAAAATACATATTAGGCCTGCAAAAATGTAGAAAACTTTGGAGGCCCAAAAAAGGGGTTTCCCTGAAATTCCCCAAAATATTTTGGCCACGAAAAATGCATCCTACACCCCTGAAAATTCAGAAAATGTTGGCAGCACAAAAAAAGGCCTTAAAATACATATTAGGCCTCCAAAAATAAAGAAAACTTTGGAGGCCCAAAAAAGGGGTTTACAGGCATCATAGACCCCTTAAAGTCCAGAAAATGTTGGTAGGCCAGAAACTGTGTCAGAGAGCTCTGAATGTCCCAAAAACGTTTGCAGCCTGAAAAGGGCATTAACCCACATCCTAAACCCCTGAAATTCCCAAAAACTTTTTTGGCCTGAAAAATGCATCCTACACCCCTGAAAGTTCAGAAAATGTTGGCAGCCCCAAAAAGGCCTTAAAATGCATCTTATTCCTGCAAAAATCTTGATAACTTTGGAGGCTCAAAAAAGGGGTTTACATCCTAGACCCCATAAAGTCCAGAAAATGTTGGTGACGCGAAAACAGTGTCAGAGAGCTCTGAATGTCCCAAAAATATTTGCACCCTGAAAAGGGCATTAATCCGCATCCTGGCCCCCTGAAATTCCCCAAAATATTTTTGGCCCAAAAAATGCATCCTATATCCCTGAAGTTCAGACAATGTTGGCAGCACAAAACAGGCCTTAAAATACATATTAGGCCTGCAAAAATGTAGAAAACTTTGGAGGCCCAAAAAAGGGGTTTACAGGCATCCTAGACCCCCTAAAGTCCAGAAAATGTTGGCGGCCCGAAAACTGTGTCAGAGAGCTCTGAATGTCCCAAAAACATTTGCAGTCTGAAAAGGGCATTAACCCGCATGCTAGACCCCTGAAATTCCCCAAAATATTTTGGCCATGAAAAATTCATCCTACACCCCTGAAAATTCAGAAAATGTTGGCAGCACAAAAAAAGGCCTTAAAATACATACTAGGCCTCCAAAAATGTAGAAAACTTTGGAGGCCCAAAAAAGGGGTTTACAGGCATCATAGACCCCCTAAAGTCCCTAAAATGTTGGTAGGCCAAAAACTGTGTCAGAGAGCTCTGAATGTCCCAAAAATGTTTGCAGCCTGAAACGGGCATTAACCCACATCCTAAACCCCTGAAATTCCCAAAAACATTTTTGGCCCGAAAAATGCATCCTACACCCCTGAAAGTTCAGAAAATGTTGGCAGCCCCAAAAAGGCCTTAAAATGCATCTTATTCCTGCAAAAATCTTGATAACTTTGGAGGCCCAAAAAAGGGGCCTTTTTGAAAGTATTCTAAGAAGACTGGTAATTTCCGCGAACATTAAAAGTTTCCATAGGCCATAGTTGAAATGTTTTACTCTATGGGTGTGATATGCTGCGGTGGAGATGGAGACGGGTGCAGCATCATCATCATCATCTAGACCCCATAAAGTCCAGAAAATGTTGGTGACCCGAAAACAGTGTCAGAGAGCTCTGAATGTCCCAAAAATATTTGCAGCCTGAAAAGGGCATTAATCCGCATCCTGGCCCGCTGAAATTCCCCAAAATATTTTTGGCCCAAAAAATGCATCCTATATCCCTGAAGTTCAGAAAATGTTGGCAGCACAAAACAGGCCTTAAAATACATATTAGGCCTGCAAAAATGTAGAAAACTTTGGAGGCCCAAAAAAGGGGTTTCCCTGAAATTCCCCAAAATATTTTGGCCACGAAAAATGCCTCCTACACCCCTGAAAATTCAGAAAATGTTGGCAGCACAAAAAAAGGCCTTAAAATACATATTAGGCCTCCAAAAATGTAGAAAACTTTGGAGGCCCAAAAAAGGGGTTTACAGGCATCATAGACCCCCTAAAGTCCAGAAAATGTTGGTGGCCCATAAACTGTGTCAGAGAGCTCTGGATGTCCCAAAAACATTTGCAGCCTGAAAAGGGCATTAACCCACATCCTAAACCCCTGAAATTCCCAAAAACATTTTTGGCCCGAAAAATGCATTCTACACCCCTGAAAGTTCAGAAAATGTTGGCAGCCCCAAAAAGGTCTTAAAATGCATCTTATTCCTGAAAAAATCTTGATAACTTTGGAGGCCCGAAAAAGGGTTTACATCCTAGACCCCATAAAATCCAGAAAATGTTGGTGACCCGAAAACAGTGTCAGAGAGCTCTGAATGTCCCAAAAATATTTGCAGCCTGAAAAGGGCATTAATCCGCATCCTGGCCCCCTGAAATTCTCCAAAATATTTTTGGCCCAAAAAATGCATCCAACACCCCTGAAAATTCAGAAAATGTTGGCAGCACAAAACAGGCCTTAAAATACATATTAGGCCTGCAAAAATGTAGAAAACTTTGGAGGCCCAAAAAAGGGGTTTACAGGCATCCTAGACCCACTAAAGTCCAGAAAATGTTGGCGGCCCAAAAACTGTGTCAGAGAGCTCTGAATGTCCCAAAACCATTTGCAGTCTGAAAAGGGCATTAACCAGCATGCTAGACCCCTGAAATTCCCCCAAAATATTTTGGCCACGAAAAATTCATCCTACGCCCCTGAAAATTCAGAAAATGTTGGCAGCACAAAAAAGGCCTTAAAATACATATTAGGCCTGCAAAAATGTAGAAAACTTTGGAGGCCCAAAAAAGGGGTTTACAGGCATCCAAGACCCCCTAAAGTCCAGAAAATGTTGGTGGCCCAAAAACTGTGTCAGAGAGCTCTGAAGGGCCCAAAAACGCTTGCAGCCTGAAAAGGGCATTAACCCGCATCCTAGACCCCTGAAATTCCTAAAAACATTTATGGCCCGAAAAATGCATCCTACACCCCTTAAAGTTCAGAAACTGTTGGCAGCCCAAAAAATGCCTTAAAATGCATCTTATTCCTGCAATAATCTTTAAAACTTTGGAGGCCCAAAAAAGGGGTTTGCAGGCATCCTAGACCCCATAAAGTCCAGAAAATGTTGGTGACCCGAAAACAGTGTCAGAGAGCTCTGAATGTCACAAAAATATTTGCAGCCTGAAAAGGGCATTAATCCGCACCCTGGCCCCCTGAAATTCCCCAAAATATTTTTGGCCCAAAAAATGCATCCTACATCCCTGAAGTTCAGAAAATGTTGGCAGCACAAAACCGGCCTTAAAATACATATTAGGCCTGCAAAAATGTATAAAATTTTGGAGGCCCAAAAAAGGGGTTTACAGGCATCCTAGACCCCCTAAAGTCCAGAAAATGTTGGCTGCCCAAAAACTGTGTCAGAGAGCTCTGAATGTCCCAAAAACATTTGCAGTCTGAAAAGGGCATTAACCCGCATGCTAGACCCCTGAAATTTCCCAAAATATTTTGGCCATGAAAAATTCATCCTACACCCCTGAAAATTCAGAAAATGTTGGCAGCACAAAAAAGGCCTTAAAATACATATTAGGCCTCCAAAAATGTAGAAAACTTTGGAGGCCCAAAAAAGGGGTTTACAGGCATCCTAGACCCCCCTAAAGTCCAGAAAATGTTGGTAGGCCAAAAACTGTGTCAGAGAGCTCTGAATGTCCCAAAAACCTTTGCAGCCTGAAAAGGGCATTAACCCACATCCTAGATCCCTGAAATTCCTAAAAACAATTATGGCCCAAAAAATACATCCTACACCCCTGAAAGTTCAGAAAATGATGGCAACCCAAAAAATGCCTTAAAATGCATCTTATTCCTGCAAAAATCTTGATAACTTTGGAGGCCCAAAAAAGGGGTTTACATCCTAGTCCCCATAAAGTCCAGAAAATGTTGGTGACCCGAAAACAGTGTCAGAGAGCTCTGAATGTCCCAAAAATATATGCAGCCTGAAAAGGGCATTAATCCGCTTCCTGGCCCGCTGAAATTTCCACAAAATATTTTTGGCACAAAAAATGCAACCCATATCCCTGAAGTTCAGAAAATGTTGGCAGCACAAAACAGGCCTTAAAATACATAATAGGCCTGCAAAAATGTAGAAAACTTTGAAGGCCCAAAAAAGGGGTTTACAGGCATCCTAGACCCCCTAAAGTCCAGAAAATGTTGGCAGCCCAAAAACTGTGTCAGAGAGCTCTGAATGTCCCAAAAACATTTGCAGTCTGAAAAGGGCATTAACCCACATCCTAGACCCCTGAAATTCCTAAAAACAATTATGGCCCAAAAAATACATCCTACACCCCTGAAAGTTCAGAAAATGATGGCAACCCAAAAAATGCCTTAAAATGCATCTTATTCCTGCAAAAATCTTGATAACTTTGGAGGCCCAAAAAAGGGGTTTACATCCTAGTCCCCATAAAGTCCAGAAAATGTTGGTGACCCGAAAACAGTGTCAGAGAGCTCTGAATGTCCCAAAAATATATGCAGCCTGAAAAGGGCATTAATCCGCATCCTAGCCCGCTGAAATTTCCACAAAATATTTTTGGCACAAAAAATGCAACCCATATCCCTGAAGTTCAGAAAATGTTGGCAGCACAAAACAGGCCTTAAAATACATATTAGGCCTGCAAAAATGTAGAAAACTTTGAAGGCCCAAAAAAGGGGTTTACAGGCATCCTAGACCCCCTAAAGTCCAGAAAATGTTGGCAGCCCAAAAACTGTGTCAGAGAGCTCTGAATGTCCCAAAAACATTTGCAGTCTGAAAAGGGCATTAACCCGCATGCTAGACCCCTGAAATTTCCCAAAATACTTTGGCCACGAAAAATTCATCCTACACCCCTGAAAATTCAGAAAATGTTGGCAGCACAAAAAAGGCCTTAAAATACATATTAGGCCTCTAAAAATGTAGAAAACTTTGGAGGCCCAAAAAAGGGGTTTATAGGCATCCTAGACCCCCTAAAGTCCAGAAAATGTTGGTGGCCCAAAAACTGTGTCAGAGAGTTCTGAATGGCCCAAAAACGGTTGCAGCCTGGAAAGGGCATTAACCCACATCCTAAACCCCTGAAATTCCCAAAAACATTTTTGGCCAGAAAAATGCATCCTACACCCCTGAAAGTTCAGAAAATGTTGGCAGCCTCAAAAAGGCCTTAAAATGCATCTTATTCCTGCAAACATCTTGATAACTTTAGAGGCTCAAAAAAGGGGTTTACATCCTAGACCCCATAAAGTCCAGAAAATGTTGGTGACCCGAAAACAGTGTCAGAGAGCTCTGAATGTCCCAAAAATATTTGCAGCCTGAAAAGGGCATTAATCCGCATCCTGGCCCCGTGAAATTCCCCAAAATATTTTTGGCCCAAAAAATGCATCCTATATCCCTGAAGTTCAGAAAATGTTGGCAGCACAAAACAGGCCTTAAAATACATATTAGGCCTGCAAAAATGTAGAAAACTTTGGAGGCCCAAAAAAGGGGTTTAAAGGCATCCTAGACCCCCTAAAGTCCAGAAAATGTCGGCGGCCCGAAAACTGTGTCAGAGAGCTCTGAATGTCCCAAAAACATTTGCAGTCTGAAAAGGGCATTAACCCGCATGCTAGACCCCTGAAATTCCCCAAAATATTTTGGCCACGAAAAATTCATCGTACACCCCTGAAAATTCAGAAAATGTTGGCAGCACAAAAAAGGCCTTAAAATACATATTAGTCCTCCAAAAATGTAGAAAAATTTAGAGGCCCAAAAAAGGGGTTTACAGGCATCCTAGACCCCCTAAAGTCCAGAAAATGTTGGTAGGCCAAAAACTGTGTCAGAGAGCTCTGAATGTCCCAAAAACATTTGCAGCCTGAAAAGGGCATTAACCCACATCCTAAACCCCTGAAATTCCCAAAAACATGTTTGGCCCGAAAAATGCATCCTACACCCCTGAAAGTTCAGAAAATGTTGGCAGCCCCAAAAAGGCCTTAAAATGCATCTTATTCCTGTAAAAATCTTGATAACTTTGGAGGCCCAAAAAAGGGGTTTACATCCTAGACCTCATAAAGTCCAGAAAATGTTGGTGACCCAAAAACAGTGTCAGAGAGCTCTGAATGTCCCAAAAATATTTGCAGCCTGAAAAGGGCATTATTCCGCATCCTGGCCCCCTGAAATTCCCCAAAATATTTTTGGCCCAAAAAATGCATCCTACATCCCTGAAGTTCAGAAAATGTTGGCAGCACAAAACAGGCCTTAAAATACATATTAGGCCTGCAAAAATGTAGAAAACTTTTAGGCCCAAAAAAGGGGTTTACAGGCATCCTAGACCCACTAAAGTCCAGAAAATGTTGGCGGCCCAAAAACTGTGTCATAGAGCTCTGAATGTGCCAAAAAGATTTGCAGTCTGAAAAGGGCATTGATCCGCATGCTAGACCCCTGAAATTCCCCAAAATATTTTGACCACGAAAAATTCATCCTACACCCCTGAAAATTCAGAAAATGTTGGCAGCACAAAAACGGCCTTAAAATACACATTAGGCCTGCAAAAATGTAGAAAACTTTAGAGGACCAAAAAAGGGGTTTACGGGCATCCTAGTCCCCCTAAAGTCCAGAAAATGTTGGTGGCCCAAAAACTGTGTCAGAGAGCTCTGAATGGCCCAAAAACGGTTGCAGCCTGGAAAGGGCATTAACCCACATCCTAAACCCCTGAAATTCCCAAAAACATTTTTGGCCCGAAAAATGCATCCAGCACCCCTGAAAGTTCAGGAAATGTTGGCAGCCCCAAAAAAGCCTTAAAATGCATCTTATTCCTGCAAAAATCTTGATAACTTTGGAGGCCCAAAAAAGGGGTTTACATCCTAGACCCCCTAAAGTCCAGAAAATGTTGGTAGGCCAAAAACTGTGTCAGAGAGCTCTGAATGTCCCAAAAACATTTGTAGCCTGAAAAGGGCATTAACCCACATCCTAGACCCTTGAAATTCCTAAAAACATTTATGGCCCGAAAAATGCATCCTACACCCCTTAAAGTTCAGAAAATGTTGGCAGCCCAAAAAATGCCTTAAAATGCATCTTAATCCTGCAATAATCTTTAAAACTTTGGAGGCCCAAAAAAGGGGTTTTCAGGCATCCTAGACCCCATAAATTCCAGAAAATGTTGGTGGCCCATAAACTGTGTCAGAGAGCTCTGAATGTCCCAAAAACATTTGCAGTCTGAAAAGGGCATTAACCCGCATGCTAGACCCCTGAAATTCCCCAAAATATTTTGGCCACGAAAAATTCATCGTACACCCCTGAAAATTCAGAAAATGTTGGCAGTACAAAAAAGGCCTTAAAATACATATTAGTCCTCCAAAAATGTAGAAAAATTTAGAGGCCCAAAAAAGGGGTTTACAGGCATCCTAGACCCCCTAAAGTCCAGAAAATGTTGGTAGGCAAAAAACTGTGTCAGAGAGCTCTGAATGTCCCAAAAACATTTGCAGCCTGAAAAGGGCATTAACCCACATCCTAAACCCCTGAAATTCCCAAAAACATGTTTGGCCCGAAAAATGCATCCTACACCCCTGAAAGTTCAGAAAATGTTGGCAGCCCCAAAAAGGCCTTAAAATGCATCTTATTCCTGTAAAAATCTTGATAACTTTGGAGGCCCAAAAAAGGGGTTTACATCCTAGACCTCATAAAGTCCAGAAAATGTTGGTGACCCAAAAACAGTGTCAGAGAGCTCTGAATGTCCCAAAAATATTTGCAGCCTGAAAAGGGCATTATTCCGCATCCTGGCCCCCTGAAATTCCCCAAAATATTTTTGGCCCAAAAAATGCATCCTACATCCCTGAAGTTCAGAAAATGTTGGCAGCACAAAACAGGCCTTAAAATACATATTAGGCCTGCAAAAATGTAGAAAACTTTTAGGCCCAAAAAAGGGGTTTACAGGCATCCTAGACCCCCTAAAGTCCAGAAAATGTTGGCGGCCCGAAAACTGTGTCAGAGAGCTCTGAATGTCCCAAAAACATTTGCAGTCTGAAAATGGCATTAACCCGCATGCTAGACCCCTGAAATTTCCCAAAATATTTTGGCCACGAAAAATTCATCCTACACCCCTGAAAATTCAAAAAAAAGTTGGCAGCAGAAAAAAGGCCTAAAATACATATTAGGCCTCCAAAAATGTAGAAAACTTTGGAGGCCCAAAAAAGGGGTTTACAGGCATCCTAGACCCCCTAAAGTCCAGAAAATGTTGGTAGGCCAAAAACTGTGTCAGAGAGCTCTGAATGTCCCAAAAACGTTTGCAGCCTGAAAAGGGCATTAACCCACATCCTAAACCCCTGAAATTCCCAAAAACATTTTTGGCCCGAAAAATGCATCCTACACCCCTGAAAGATCAGAAAATGTTGGCAGCCCCAAAAAGGCCTTAAAATGCATCTTATTCCTGCAAAAATCTTGATAACTTTGGAGGCCCAAAAAAGGGGTTTACATCCTAGACCACATAAAGTCCAGAAAATGTTGGTGACCCGAAAAAAGTGTCAGAGAGCTCTGAATGTCCCAAAAATATATGCAGCCTGAAAAGGGCATTAATCCGCATCCTGGCCCGCTGAAATTCCCCAAAATATTTTTGGCCCAAAAAATGCATCCTGTATCCCTGAAGTTCAGAAAATGTTGGCAGCACAAAACAGGCCTTAAAATACATATTAGGCCTGCAAAAATGTAGAAAACTTTGGAGGCCCAAAAAAGGGGTTTACAGGCATCCTAGACCCCTTAAAGTCCAGAAAATGTTGGCAGCCCAAAAACTGTGTCAGAGAGCTCTGAATGTCCCAAAAACATTTGCAGTCTGAAAAGGGCATTGACCCACATGCTAGACCCCTGAAATTCCCCAAAATATTTTGGCCACGAAAAATTCATCCTACACCCCTGGAAATTCAGAAAATGTTGGCAGCACAAAGAAAAGGCCTTAAAATACATATTAGGCCTCCAAAAATGTAGAAAACTTTGGAGGCCCAAAAAAGGGGTTTACAGGCATCATAGACCCCCTAAAGTCCAGAAAATGTTGGTAGGCCAGAATTTGTGTCAGAGAGCTCTGAATGTCCCAAAAACGTTTGCAGCCTGGAAAGGGCATTAACCCACATCCTAAACCCCTGAAATTCCCAAAAACATTTTTGGCCCGAAAAAAGCATCCTACACCCCTGAAAGTTCAGAAAATGTTGGCAGCCCCAAAAAGGCCTTAAAATGCATCTTATTCCTGCAAAAATCTTGATAACTTTGGAGGCCCAAAAAAGGGGCCTTTTTGAAAGTATTCTAAGAACACTGGTAATGTCCGCGGACATTAAAAGTTTCCATAGGCCATAGTTGAAATGTTTTACTCTATGGGTGTGATATGCTGCGGTGGAGATGGAGACGGGTGCAGCATCATCATCATCATCTAGACCCCATAAAGTTCAGAAAATGTTGGTGACCCGAAAACAGTGTCAGAGAGCTCTGAATGTCCCAAAAATATTTGCAGCCTGAAAAGGGCATTAATCCGCATCCTGGCCCGCTGAAATTCCCCAAAATATTTTTGCCCCAAAAAATGCATCCTATATCCCTGAAGTTCAGAAAATGTTAGCAGCACAAAACAGGCCTTAAAATACATATTAGGCCTGCAAAAATGTAGAAAACTTTGGAGGCCCAAAAAAGGGGTTTACATCCTAGACCCCATAAAGTCCAGAAAATGTTGGTGACCCGAAAACAGTGTCAGAGAGCTCTGAATGTCCCAAAAATATTTGCAGCCTGAAAAGGGCATTAATCCACATCCTGGCCCCCTGAAATTCCCCAAAATATTTTTGGCCCAAAAAATGCATCCTACATCCCTGAAGTTCAGAAAATGTTGGCAGCACAAAACAGGCCTTAAAATACACATTAGGCCTGCAAAAATGTAGAAAACTTTGGAGGCCCAAAAAAGGGGTTTACAGGCATCCTAGACCCTCTAAAGTCCAGAAAATGTTGGCGGCCCAAAAACTGTGTCAGAGAGTTCTGAATGTCCCAAAAACATTTGCAGTCTGAAAAGGGCATTAACCCACATGCTAGACCCCTGAAATTTCCCAAAATATTTTGGCCACAAAAAATTCATCCTACACCCCTGAAAATTCAGAAAATGTTGGCAGCACAAAAAAGGTCTTAAAATACATATTAGGCAAATGTAGAAAACTTTGGAGGCCCAAAAAAGGGGTTTACAGGCACCCTAGACCCCCTAAAGTCCAGAAAATGTTGGTATTCCAAAAACTGTGTCAGAGAGCTCTGAATGTCCCAAAAATGTTTGCAGCCTGAAAAGGGCATTAACCCACATCCTAAACCCCTGAAATTCCCAAAAACATTTTTGGCCCGAAAAATGCATCCTACACCCCTGAACGTTCAGAAAATGTTGGCAGCCCCAAAAAGGCCTTAAAATGCATCTTATTCCTGCAAAAATCTTGATAACTTTGGAGGCCCAAAAAAGGGGTTTACATCCTAGACCCCATAAAGTCCAGAAAATGTTGGTGACCCGAAAACAGTGTCAGAGAGCTCTGAATGTCCCAAAAATATTTGCAGCCTGAAAAGGGCATTAATCCGCATCCTGGCCCCCTGAAATTCCCCAAAATATTTTTGGCACAAAAAATGCAACCTATATCCCTGAAGTTCAGAAAATGTTGGCAGCACAAAACAGGCCTTAAAATACATATAAGGCCTGCAAAAATGTAGAAAACTTTGGAGGCCCAAAAAAGGGGTTTACAGGCATCCTAGACCCACTAAAGTCCAGAAAATGTTGGCGGCCCAAAAACTGTGTCAGAGAGCTCTGAATGTGCCAAAAAGATTTGCAGTCTGAAAAGGGCATTGATCCGCATGCTAGACCCCTGAAATTCCCCAAAATATTTTGACCACGAAAAATTCATCCTACACCCCTGAAAATTCAGAAAATGTTGGCAGCACAAAAACGGCCTTAAAATACACATTAGGCCTGCAAAAATGTAGAAAACTTTAGAGGACCAAAAAAGGGGTTTACGGGCATCCTAGTCCCCCTAAAGTCCAGAAAATGTTGGTGGCCCAAAAACTGTGTCAGAGAGCTCTGAATGGCCCAAAAACGGTTGCAGCCTGGAAAGGGCATTAACCCACATCCTAAACCCCTGAAATTCCCAAAAACATTTTTGGCCCGAAAAATGCATCCAGCACCCCTGAAAGTTCAGGAAATGTTGGCAGCCCCAAAAAAGCCTTAAAATGCATCTTATTCCTGCAAAAATCTTGATAACTTTGGAGGCCCAAAAAAGGGGTTTACAGGAATCCTAGACCCCATAAAGTCCAGAAAATGTTGGTGACCCGAAAACAGTGTCAGAGAGCTCTGAATGTCCCAAAAATATTTGCAGCCTGAAAAGGGCATTAATCCACATCCTGGCCCCCTGAAATTCCCCAAAATATTTTTGGCCCAAAAAATGCATCCTACATCCCTGAAGTTCAGAAAATGTTGGCAGCACAAAACAGGCCTTAAAATACACATTAGGCCTGCAAAAATGTAGAAAACTTTGGAGGCCCAAAAAAGGGGTTTACAGGCATCCTAGACCCCCTAAAGTCCAGAAAATGTTGGCGGCCCAAAAACTGTGTCAGAGAGTTCTGAATGTCCCAAAAACATTTGCAGTCTGAAAAGGGCATTAACCCGCATACTAGACCCCTGAAATTCCTCAAAATATTTTGGCCACGAAAAATTCATCCTACACCCCTGAAAATTCAGAAAATGTTGGCAGCACAAAAAAGGCCTTAAAATACATATTAGGCCTGCAAAAATGTAGAAAACTTTGGAGGCCCAAAAAAGGGGTTTAGATGCATCCTAGACCCCCTAAAGTCCAGAAAATGTTGGTGGCCCAAAAACTGTGTCAGAGAGTTCTGAATGGCCCAAAAACGCTTGCAGCCTGAAAAGGGCATTAACCCGCATCCTAAACCCCTGAAATTCCCAAAAACATTCTTGGCCCGAAAAATGCATCCTACACCCCTGAAAGTTCAGAAAATGTTGGCAGCCCCAAAAAGGCCTTAAAATGCATCTTATTCCTGCAAAAATCTTGATAACTTTGGAGGCCCAAAAAAGGGGCCTTTTTGAAAGTATTCTAAGAACACTGGTAATGTCCGCGGACATTAAAAGTTTCCATAGGCCATAGTTGAAATGTTTTACTCTATGGGTGTGATATGCTGCGGTGGAGATGGAGACGGGTGCAGCATCATCATCATCATCATCTAGACCCCATAAAGTCCAGAAAATGTTGGTGACCCGAAAACAGTGTCAGAGAGCTCTGAATGTCCCAAAAATATTTGCAGCCTGAAAAGGGCATTAATCCGCATCCTGGCCCGCTGAAATTCCCCAAAATATTTTTGGCCCAAAAAATGCATCCTATATCCCTGAAGTTCAGAAAATGTTAGCAGCACAAAACAGGCCTTAAAATACATATTAGGCCTGCAAAAATGTAGAAAACTTTGGAGGCCCAAAAAAGGGGTCTACAGGCATCCTAGACCCCTTAATGTCCAGAAAATGTTGGCGGCCCAAAAACTGTGTCAGAGAGCTCTGAATGTCCCAAAAACATTTGCAGTCTGAAAAGGGCATTGACCCGCATGCTAGACCCCTGAAATTCCCCAAAATATTTTGGCCACAAAAAATTCATCCTACACCCCTGAAAATTCAGAAAATGTTGGCAGCACAAAAACGGCCTTAAAATACACATTAGGCCTGCAAAAATGTAGAAAACTTTGGAGGCCCAAAAAAGGGGTTTACAGGCATCCTAGACCCACTAAAGTCCAGAAAATGTGGGCGGCCCAAAAACTGTGTCAGAGAGCTCTGAATGTCCCAAAAACATTTGCAGTCTGAAAAGGGCATTAACCCGCATACTAGACCCCTGAAATTCCTCAAAATATTTTGGCCACGAAAAATTCATCCTACACCCCTGAAAATTCAGAAAATGTTGGCAGCACAAAAAAGGCCTTAAAATACATATTAGGCCTGCAAAAATGTAGAAAACTTTGGAGGCCCAAAAAAGGGGTTTAGATGCATCCTAGACCCCCTAAAGTCCAGAAAATGTTGGTGGCCCAAAAACTGTGTCAGAGAGTTCTGAATGGCCCAAAAACGCTTGCAGCCTGAAAAGGGCATTAACCCGCATCCTAAACCCCTGAAATTCCCAAAAACATTCTTGGCCCGAAAAATGCATCCTACACCCCTGAAAGTTCAGAAAATGTTGGCAGCCCCAAAAAGGCCTTAAAATGCATCTTATTCCTGCAAAAATCTTGATAACTTTGGAGGCCCAAAAAAAGGGCCTTTTTGAAAGTATTCTAAGAACACTGGTAATGTCCGCGGACATTAAAAGTTTCCATAGGCCATAGTTGAAATGTTTTACTCTATGGGTGTGATATGCTGCGGTGGAGATGGAGACGGGTGCAGCATCATCATCATCATCATCTAGACCCCATAAAGTCCAGAAAATGTTGGTGACCCGAAAACAGTGTCAGAGAGCTCTGAATGTCCCAAAAATATTTGCAGCCTGAAAAGGGCATTAATCCGCATCCTGGCCGCTGAAATTCCCCAAAATATTTTTGGCCCAAAAAATGCATCCTATATCCCTGAAGTTCAGAAACTGTTGGCAGCACAAAACAGGCCTTAAAATACATATTAGGCCTGCAAAAATGTAGAAAACTCTGGAGGCCCAAAAAAGGGGTTTACAGGCATCCTAGACCCCCTAAAGTTCAGAAAATGTTGGCGGCCCGAAAACTGTGTCAGAGAGCTCTGAATGTCCCAAAAACATTTGCAGTCTGAAAAGGGCATTAACCCGCATGGTAGACCCCTGAAATTCCCCAAAATATTTTGGCCACGAAAAATTCATCCTACACCCCTGAAAATTCACAAAATGTTGGCAGCACAAAACAGGCCTTAAAATACATATTAGGCCTGCAAAAATGTAGAAAACTTTGAAGGCCCAAAAAAGGGGTTTACAGGTATCATAGACCCCCTAAAGTCCAGAAAATGTTGGTAGGCCAGAAATTGTGTCAGAGAGCTCTGAATGTCCCAAAAACGTTTGCAGCCTGAAAAGGGCATTAACCCACATCCTAAACCCCTGAAATTCCCAAAAACTTTTTTGGCCCGAAAAATGCATCCTACACCCCTGAAAGTTCAGAAAATGTTGGCAGCCCCAAAAAGGCCTTAAAATGCATCTTATTCCTGCAAAAATCTTGATAACTTTGGAGGCCCAAAAAAGGGGTTTACATCCTAGACCCCATAAAGTCCAGAAAATGTTGGTGACCCGAAAACAGTGTCAGAGAGCTCTGAATGTTCAAAAATATTTGCAGCCTGAAAAGGGCATTAATCCGCATCCTGGTCCCCTGAAATTCCCCAAAATATTTTTGGCCCAAAAAATGCATCCTACATCCCTGAAGTTCACAAAATGTTGGCAGCACAAAACAGGCCTTAAAATACATATTAGGCCTGCAAAAATGTAGAAAACTTTGAAGGCCCAAAAAAGGGGTTTACAGGCATCCTAGACCCCCTAAAATCATGAAAATGTTGGTAGGCCAACAACTGTGTCAGAGAGCTCTGAATGTCCCAAAAACGTTTGCAACCTCAAAAGGGCATTAACCCACATCCTAAACCCCTGAAATTCCCAAAAACATTTTTGGCCCGAAAAATGCATCCTACACCCCTAAAAGTTCCGAAAATGTTGGCAGCCCCAAAAAGGCCTTAAAATGCATCTTATTCCTGCAAAAATCTTGTTAACTTTGGAGGCCCAAAAAAGGGACCTTTTTGAAAGTATTCTAAGAACACTGGTAATGTCCGCGGACATTAAAAGTTTCCATAGGCCATAGTTGAAATGTTTTACTCTATGGGTGTGATATGCTGCGGTGGAGATGGAGACGGGTGCAGCATCATCATCATCATCTAGACCCCATAAAGTCAGAAAAATGTTGGTGACCCGAAAACAGTGTCAGAGAGCTCTGAATGTCCCAAAAATATTTGCAGCCTGAAAAGGGCATTAATCCGCATCCTGGTCCCCTGAAATTCCCCAAAATATTTTTGGCCCAAAAAATGCATCCTACATCCCTGAAGTTCAGAAAATGTTGGCAGCACAAAACAGGCCTTAAAATACATATTAGGCCTGCAAAAATGTAGAAAACTTTGGAGGACCAAAAAAGGGGTTTACAGGCATCCTAGACCCCCTAAAGTCCAGAAAATGTTGGCGGCCCGAAAACTGTGTCAGAGAGCTCTGAATGTCCCAAAAACATTTGCAGTCTGAAAAGGGCATTAACCCGCATGCTAGACCCCTGAAATTTCCCAAAATATTTTGGCCACGAAAAATTCATCCTACACCCCTGAAAATTCAAAAAAAAGTTGGCAGCACAAAAAAGGCCTTAAAATACATATTAGGCCTGCAAAAATGTAGAAAACTTTGGAGGCCCAAAAAAGGGGTTTACATCCTAGACCCCATAAAGTCCAGAAAATGTTGGTGACCCGAAAACAGTGTCAGAGAGCTCTGAATGTCCCAAAAATATTTGCAGCCTGAAAAGGGCATTAATCCACATCCTGGCCCCCTGAAATTCCCCAAAATATTTTTGGCCCAAAAAATGCATCCTACATCCCTGAAGTTCAGAAAATGTTGGCAGCACAAAACAGGCCTTAAAATACACATTAGGCCTGCAAAAATGTAGAAAACTTTGGAGGCCCAAAAAAGGGGTTTACAGGCATCCTAGACCCCCTAAAGTCCAGAAAATGTTGGCGGCCCAAAAACTGTGTCAGAGAGTTCTGAATGTCCCAAAAACATTTGCAGTCTGAAAAGGGCATTAACCCGCATGCTAGACCCCTGAAATTTCCCAAAATATTTTGGCCACAAAAAATTCATCCTACACCCCTGAAAATTCAGAAAATGTTGGCAGCACAAAAAAGGCCTTAAAATACATATTAGGCAAATGTAGAAAACTTTGGAGGCCCAAAAAAGGGGTTTACAGGCACCCTAGACCCCCTAAAGTCCAGAAAATGTTGGTATTCCAAAAACTGTGTCAGAGAGCTCTGAATGTCCCAAAAATGTTTGCAGCCTGAAAAGGGCATTAACCCACATCCTAAACCCCTGAAATTCCCAAAAACATTTTTGGCCCGAAAAATGCATCCTACACCCCTGAAAGTTCAGAAAATGTTGGCAGCCCTAAAAAAAAAGGCCTTAAAATGCATCTTATTCCTGCAAAAATCTTGATAACTTTGGAGGCCCAAAAAAGGGGTTTACATCCTAGACCCCATAAAGTCCAGAAAATGTTGGTGACCCGAAAACAGTGTCAGAGAGCTCTGAATGTCCCAAAAATATTTGCAGCCTGAAAAGGGCATTAATCCGCATCCTGGCCCCCTGAAATTCCCCAAAATATTTTTGGCACAAAAAATGCAACCTATATCCCTGAAGTTCAGAAAATGTTGGCAGCACAAAACAGGCCTTAAAATACATATAAGGCCTGCAAAAATGTAGAAAACTTTGGAGGCCCAAAAAAGGGGTTTACAGGCATCCTAGACCCACTAAAGTCCAGAAAATGTTGGCGGCCCAAAAACTGTGTCAGAGAGCTCTGAATGTGCCAAAAAGATTTGCAGTCTGAAAAGGGCATTGATCCGCATGCTAGACCCCTGAAATTCCCCAAAATATTTTGACCACGAAAAATTCATCCTACACCCCTGAAAATTCAGAAAATGTTGGCAGCACAAAAACGGCCTTAAAATACACATTAGGCCTGCAAAAATGTAGAAAACTTTGGAGGACCAAAAAAGGGGTTTACGGGCATCCTAGTCCCCCTAAAGTCCAGAAAATGTTGGTGGCCCAAAAACTGTGTCAGAGAGCTCTGAATGGCCCAAAAACGGTTGCAGCCTGGAAAGGGCATTAACCCACATCCTAAACCCCTGAAATTCCCAAAAACATTTTTGGCCCGAAAAATGCATCCAGCACCCCTGAAAGTTCAGGAAATGTTGGCAGCCCCAAAAAAGCCTTAAAATGCATCTTATTCCTGCAAAAATCTTGATAACTTTGGAGGCCCAAAAAAGGGGTTTACAGGCATCCTAGACCCCATAAAGTCCAGAAAATGTTGGTGACCCGAAAACAGTGTCAGAGAGCTCTGAATGTCCCAAAAATATTTGCAGCCTGAAAAGGGCATTAATCCACATCCTGGCCCCCTGAAATTCCCCAAAATATTTTTGGCCCAAAAAATGCATCCTACATCCCTGAAGTTCAGAAAATGTTGGCAGCACAAAACAGGCCTTAAAATACACATTAGGCCTGCAAAAATGTAGAAAACTTTGGAGGCCCAAAAAAGGGGTTTACAGGCATCCTAGACCCCCTAAAGTCCAGAAAATGTTGGCGGCCCAAAAACTGTGTCAGAGAGTTCTGAATGTCCCAAAAACATTTGCAGTCTGAAAAGGGCATTAACCCGCATACTAGACCCCTGAAATTCCTCAAAATATTTTGGCCACGAAAAATTCATCCTACACCCCTGAAAATTCAGAAAATGTTGGCAGCACAAAAAAGGCCTTAAAATACATATTAGGCCTGCAAAAATGTAGAAAACTTTGGAGGCCCAAAAAAGGGGTTTAGATGCATCCTAGACCCCCTAAAGTCCAGAAAATGTTGGTGGCCCAAAAACTGTGTCAGAGAGTTCTGAATGGCCCAAAAACGCTTGCAGCCTGAAAAGGGCATTAACCCGCATCCTAAACCCCTGAAATTCCCAAAAACATTCTTGGCCCGAAAAATGCATCCTACACCCCTGAAAGTTCAGAAAATGTTGGCAGCCCCAAAAAGGCCTTAAAATGCATCTTATTCCTGCAAAAATCTTGATAACTTTGGAGGCCCAAAAAAGGGGCCTTTTTGAAAGTATTCTAAGAACACTGGTAATGTCCGCGGACATTAAAAGTTTCCATAGGCCATAGTTGAAATGTTTTACTCTATGGGTGTGATATGCTGCGGTGGAGATGGAGACGGGTGCAGCATCATCATCATCATCATCTAGACCCCATAAAGTCCAGAAAATGTTGGTGACCCGAAAACAGTGTCAGAGAGCTCTGAATGTCCCAAAAATATTTGCAGCCTGAAAAGGGCATTAATCCGCATCCTGGCCCGCTGAAATTCCCCAAAATATTTTTGGCCCAAAAAATGCATCCTATATCCCTGAAGTTCAGAAAATGTTAGCAGCACAAAACAGGCCTTAAAATACATATTAGGCCTGCAAAAATGTAGAAAACTTTGGAGGCCCAAAAAAGGGGTCTACAGGCATCCTAGACCCCTTAATGTCCAGAAAATGTTGGCGGCCCAAAAACTGTGTCAGAGAGCTCTGAATGTCCCAAAAACATTTGCAGTCTGAAAAGGGCATTGACCCGCATGCTAGACCCCTGAAATTCCCCGAAATATTTTGGCCACAAAAAATTCATCCTACACCCCTGAAAATTCAGAAAATGTTGGCAGCACAAAAACGGCCTTAAAATACACATTAGGCCTGCAAAAATGTAGAAAACTTTGGAGGCCCAAAAAAGGGGTTTACAGGCATCCTAGACCCACTAAAGTCCAGAAAATGTGGGCGGCCCAAAAACTGTGTCAGAGAGCTCTGAATGTCCCAAAAACATTTGCAGTCTGAAAAGGGCATTAACCCGCATACTAGACCCCTGAAATTCCTCAAAATATTTTGGCCACGAAAAATTCATCCTACACCCCTGAAAATTCAGAAAATGTTGGCAGCGCAAAAAAGGCCTTAAAATACATATTAGGCCTGCAAAAATGTAGACAACTTTGGAGGCCCAAAAAAGGGGTTTAGATGCATCCTAGACCCCCTAAAGTCCAGAAAATGTTGGTGGCCCAAAAACTGTGTCAGAGAGTTCTGAATGGCCCAAAAACGCTTGCAGCCTGAAAAGGGCATTAACCCGCATCCTAAACCCCTGAAATTCCCAAAAACATTCTTGGCCCGAAAAATGCATCCTACACCCCTGAAAGTTCAGAAAATGTTGGCAGCCCCAAAAAGGCCTTAAAATGCATCTTATTCCTGCAAAAATCTTGATAACTTTGGAGGCCCAAAAAAGGGGCCTTTTTGAAAGTATTCTAAGAACACTGGTAATGTCCGCGGACATTAAAAGTTTCCATAGGCCATAGTTGAAATGTTTTACTCTATGGGTGTGATATGCTGCGGTGGAGATGGAGACGGGTGCAGCATCATCATCATCATCTAGACCCCATAAAGTCCAGAAAATGTTGGTGACCCGAAAACAGTGTCAGAGAGCTCTGAATGTCCCAAAAATATTTGCAGCCTGAAAAGGGCATTAATCCGCATCCTGGCCGCTGAAATTCCCCAAAATATTTTTGGCCCAAAAAATGCATCCTATATCCCTGAAGTTCAGAAACTGTTGGCAGCACAAAACAGGCCTTAAAATACATATTAGGCCTGCAAAAATGTAGAAAACTCTGGAGGCCCAAAAAAGGGGTTTACAGGCATCCTAGACCCCCTAAAGTTCAGAAAATGTTGGCGGCCCGAAAACTGTGTCAGAGAGCTCTGAATGTCCCAAAAACATTTGCAGTCTGAAAAGGGCATTAACCCGCATGGTAGACCCCTGAAATTCCCCAAAATATTTTGGCCACGAAAAATTCATCCTACACCCCTGAAAATTCACAAAATGTTGGCAGCACAAAACAGGCCTTAAAATACATATTAGGCCTGCAAAAATGTAGAAAACTTTGAAGGCCCAAAAAAGGGGTTTACAGGCATCATAGACCCCCTAAAGTCCAGAAAATGTTGGTAGGCCAGAAATTGTGTCAGAGAGCTCTGAATGTCCCAAAAACGTTTGCAGCCTGAAAAGGGCATTAACCCACATCCTAAACCCCTGAAATTCCCAAAAACATTTTTGGCCCGAAAAATGCATCCTATATCCCTGAAGTTCAGAAAATGTTAGCAGCACAAAACAGGCCTTAAAATACACATTAGGCCTGCAAAAATGTAGAAAACTTTGGAGGCCCAAAAAAGGGGTTTACATCCTAGACCCCATAAAGTCCAGAAAATGTTGGTGACCCGAAAACAGTGTCAGAGAGCTCTGAATGTCCCAAAAATATTTGCAGCCTGAAAAGGGCATTAATCCACATCCTGGCCCCCTGAAATTCCCCAAAATATTTTTGGCCCAAAAAATGCATCCTACATCCCTGAAGTTCAGAAAATGTTGGCAGCACAAAACAGGCCTTAAAATACACATTAGGCCTGCAAAAATGTAGAAAACTTTGGAGGCCCAAAAAAGGGGTTTACAGGCATCCTAGACCCCCTAAAGTCCAGAAAATGTTGGCGGCCCAAAGACTGTGTCAGAGAGTTCTGAATGTCCCAAAAACATTTGCGGTCTGAAAAGGGCATTAACCCGCATGCTAGACCCCTGAAATTTCCCAAAATATTTTGGCCACAAAAAATTCATCCTACACCCCTGAAAATTCAGAAAATGTTGGCAGCACAAAAAAGGCCTTAAAATACATATTAGGCAAATGTAGAAACCTTTGGAGGCCCAAAAAAGGGGTTTACAGGCACCCTAGACCCCCTAAAGTCCAGAAAATGTTGGCAGCCCAAAAACTGTGTCAGAGAGCTCTGAATGTCCCAAAAATGTTTGCAGCCTGAAAAGGGCATTAACCCACATCCTAAACCCCTGAAATTCCCAAAAACATTTTTGGCCCGAAAAATGCATCCTACACCCCTGAAAGTTCAGAAAATGTTGGCAGCCCCAAAAAGGCCTTAAAATGCATCTTATTCCTGCAAAAATCTTGATAACTTTGGAGGCCCAAAAAAGGGGTTTACATCCTAGACCCCATAAAGTCCAGAAAATGTTGGTGACCCGAAAACAGTGTCAGAGAGCTCTGAATGTCCCAAAAATATTTGCAGCCTGAAAAGGGCATTAATCCGCATCCTGGCCCCCTGAAATTCCCCAAAATATTTTTGGCACAAAAAATGCAACCTATATCCCTGAAGTTCAGAAAATGTTGGCAGCACAAAACAGGCCTTAAAATACATATAAGGCCTGCAAAAATGTAGAAAACTTTGGAGGCCCAAAAAAGGGGTTTACAGGCATCCTAGACCCACTAAAGTCCAGAAAATGTTGGCGGCCCAAAAACTGTGTCAGAGAGCTCTGAATGTGCCAAAAAGATTTGCAGTCTGAAAAGGGCATTGATCCGCATGCTAGACCCCTGAAATTCCCCAAAATATTTTGACCACGAAAAATTCATCCTACACCCCTGAAAATTCAGAAAATGTTGGCAGCACAAAAACGGCCTTAAAATACACATTAGGCCTGCAAAAATGTAGAAAACTTTAGAGGACCAAAAAAGGGGTTTACGGGCATCCTAGTCCCCCTAAAGTCCAGAAAATGTTGGTGGCCCAAAAACTGTGTCAGAGAGCTCTGAATGGCCCAAAAACGGTTGCAGCCTGAAAAGGGCATTAACCCACATCCTAAACCCCTGAAATTCCCAAAAACATTTTTGGCCCGAAAAATGCATCCAGCACCCCTGAAAGTTCAGGAAATGTTGGCAGCCCCAAAAAAGCCTTAAAATGCATCTTATTCCTGCAAAAATCTTGATAACTTTGGAGGCCCAAAAAAGGGGTTTACATCCTAGACCCCCTAAAGTCCAGAAAATGTTGGTAGGCCAAAAACTGTGTCAGAGAGCTCTGAATGTCCCAAAAACATTTGTAGCCTGAAAAGGGCATTAACCCACATCCTAGACCCTTGAAATTCCTAAAAACATTTATGGCCCGAAAAATGCATCCTACACCCCTTAAAGTTCAGAAAATGTTGGCAGCCCAAAAAATGCCTTAAAATGCATCTTAATCCTGCAATAATCTTTAAAACTTTGGAGGCCCAAAAAAGGGGTTTTCAGGCATCCTAGACCCCATAAAGTCCAGAAAATGTTGGTGGCCCATAAACTGTGTCAGAGAGCTCTGAATGTCCCAAAAACATTTGCAGTCTGAAAAGGGCATTAACCCGCATGCTAGACCCCTGAAATTCCCCAAAATATTTTGGCCACGAAAAATTCATCGTACACCCCTGAAAATTCAGAAAATGTTGGCAGCATAAAAAAGGCCTTAAAATACATATTAGTCCTCCAAAAATGTAGAAAAATTTAGAGGCCCAAAAAAGGGGTTTACAGGCATCCTAGACCCCCTAAAGTCCAGAAAATGTTGGTAGGCAAAAAACTGTGTCAGAGAGCTCTGAATGTCCCAAAAACATTTGCAGCCTGAAAAGGGCATTAACCCACATCCTAAACCCCTGAAATTCCCAAAAACATGTTTGGCCCGAAAAATGCATCCTACACCCCTGAAAGTTCAGAAAATGTTGGCAGCCCCAAAAAGGCCTTAAAATGCATCTTATTCCTGTAAAAATCTTGATAACTTTGGAGGCCCAAAAAAGGGGTTTACATCCTAGACCTCATAAAGTCCAGAAAATGTTGGTGACCCAAAAACAGTGTCAGAGAGCTCTGAATGTCCCAAAAATATTTGCAGCCTGAAAAGGGCATTATTCCGAATCCTGGCCCCCTGAAATTCCCCAAAATATTTTTGGCCCAAAAAATGCATCCTACATCCCTGAAGTTCAGAAAATGTTGGCAGCACAAAACAGGCCTTAAAATACATATTAGGCCTGCAAAAATGTAGAAAACTTTTAGGCCCAAAAAAGGGGTTTACAGGCATCCTAGACCCCCTAAAGTCCAGAAAATGTTGGCGGCCCGAAAACTGTGTCAGAGAGCTCTGAATGTCCCAAAAACATTTGCAGTCTGAAAATGGCATTAACCCGCATGCTAGACCCCTGAAATTTCCCAAAATATTTTGGCCACGAAAAATTCATCCTACACCCCTGAAAATTCAAAAAAAAGTTGGCAGCAGAAAAAAGGCCTAAAATACATATTAGGCCTCCAAAAATGTAGAAAACTTTGGAGGCCCAAAAAAGGGGTTTACAGGCATCCTAGACCCCCTAAAGTCCAGAAAATGTTGGTAGGCCAAAAACTGTGTCAGAGAGCTCTGAATGTCCCAAAAACGTTTGCAGCCTGAAAAGGGCATTAACCCACATCCTAAACCCCTGAAATTCCCAAAAACATTTTTGGCCCGAAAAATGCATCCTACACCCCTGAAAGATCAGAAAATGTTGGCAGCCCCAAAAAGGCCTTAAAATGCATCTTATTCCTGCAAAAATCTTGATAACTTTGGAGGCCCAAAAAAGGGGTTTACATCCTAGACCACATAAAGTCCAGAAAATGTTGGTGACCCGAAAAAAGTGTCAGAGAGCTCTGAATGTCCCAAAAATATATGCAGCCTGAAAAGGGCATTAATCCGCATCCTGGCCCGCTGAAATTCCCCAAAATATTTTTGGCCCAAAAAATGCATCCTGTATCCCTGAAGTTCAGAAAATGTTGGCAGCACAAAACAGGCCTTAAAATACATATTAAGCCTGCAAAAATGTAGAAAACTTTGGAGGCCCAAAAAAGGGGTTTACAGGCATCCTAGACCCCTTAAAGTCCAGAAAATGTTGGCAGCCCAAAAACTGTGTCAGAGAGCTCTGAATGTCCCAAAAACATTTGCAGTCTGAAAAGGGCATTGACCCGCATGCTAGACCCCTGAAATTCCCCAAAATATTTTGGCCACGAAAAATTCATCCTACACCCCTGGAAATTCAGAAAATGTTGGCAGCACAAAGAAAAGGCCTTAAAATACATATTAGGCCTCCAAAAATGTAGAAAACTTTGGAGGCCCAAAAAAGGGGTTTACAGGCATCATAGACCCCCTAAAGTCCAGAAAATGTTGGTAGGCCAGAATTTGTGTCAGAGAGCTCTGAATGTCCCAAAAACGTTTGCAGCCTGAAAAGGGCATTAACCCACATCCTAAACCCCTGAAATTCCCAAAAACATTTTTGGCCCGAAAAATGCATCCTACACCCCTGAAAGTTCAGAAAATGTTGGCAGCCCCAAAAAGGCCTTAAAATGCATCTTATTCCTGCAAAAATCTTGATAACTTTGGAGGCCCAAAAAAGGGGCCTTTTTGAAAGTATTCTAAGAACACTGGTAATGTCCGCGGACATTAAAAGTTTCCATAGGCCATAGTTGAAATGTTTTACTCTATGGGTGTGATATGCTGCGGTGGAGATGGAGACGGGTGCAGCATCATCATCATCATCTAGACCCCATAAAGTTCAGAAAATGTTGGTGACCCGAAAACAGTGTCAGAGAGCTCTGAATGTCCCAAAAATATTTTCAGCCTGAAAAGGGCATTAATCCGCATCCTGGCCCGCTGAAATTCCCCAAAATATTTTTGGCCCAAAAAATGCATCCTATATCCCTGAAGTTCAGAAAATGTTAGCAGCACAAAACAGGCCTTAAAATACATATTAGGCCTGCAAAAATGTAGAAAACTTTGGAGGCCCAAAAAAGGGGTTTACATCCTAGACCCCATAAAGTCCAGAAAATGTTGGTGACCCGAAAACAGTGTCAGAGAGCTCTGAATGTCCCAAAAATATTTGCAGCCTGAAAAGGGCATTAATCCACATCCTGGCCCCCTGAAATTCCCCAAAATATTTTTGGCCCAAAAAATGCATCCTACATCCCTGAAGTTCAGAAAATGTTGGCAGCACAAAACAGGCCTTAAAATACACATTAGGCCTGCAAAAATGTAGAAAACTTTGGAGGCCCAAAAAAGGGGTTTACAGGCATCCTAGACCCCCTAAAGTCCAGAAAATGTTGGCGGCCCAAAAACTGTGTCAGAGAGTTCTGAATGTCCCAAAAACATTTGCAGTCTGAAAAGGGCATTAACCCGCATGCTAGACCCCTGAAATTTCCCAAAATATTTTGGCCACAAAAAATTCATCCTACACCCCTGAAAATTCAGAAAATGTTGGCAGCACAAAAAAGGCCTTAAAATACATATTAGGCCTCTAAAAATGTAGAACACTTTGGAGGCCCAAAAAAGGGGTTTACAGGCATCCTAGACCCCCTAAAGTCCAGAAAATGTTGGTAGGCCAACAACTGTGTCAGAGAGCTCTGAATGTCCCAAAAATGTTTGCAGCCTGAAAAGGGCATTAACCCACATCCTAAACCCCTGAAATTCCCAAAAACATTTTTGGCCCGAAAAATGCATCCTACACCCCTGAACGTTCAGAAAATGTTGGCAGCCCCAAAAAGGCCTTAAAATGCATCTTATTCCTGCAAAAATCTTGATAACTTTGGAGGCCCAAAAAAGGGGTTTACATCCTAGACCCCATAAAGTCCAGAAAATGTTGGTGACCCGAAAACAGTGTCAGAGAGCTCTGAATGTCCCAAAAATATTTGCAGCCTGAAAAGGGCATTAATCCGCATCCTGGCCCCCTGAAATTCCCCAAAATATTTTTGGCACAAAAAATGCAACCTATATCCCTGAAGTTCAGAAAATGTTGGCAGCACAAAACAGGCCTTAAAATACATATAAGGCCTGCAAAAATGTAGAAAACTTTGGAGGCCCAAAAAAGGGGTTTACAGGCATCCTAGACCCACTAAAGTCCAGAAAATGTTGGCGGCCCAAAAACTGTGTCAGAGAGCTCTGAATGTGCCAAAAAGATTTGCAGTCTGAAAAGGGCATTGATCCGCATGCTAGACCCCTGAAATTCCCCAAAATATTTTGACCACGAAAAATTCATCCTACACCCCTGAAAATTCAGAAAATGTTGGCAGCACAAAAACGGCCTTAAAATACACATTAGGCCTGCAAAAATGTAGAAAACTTTAGAGGACCAAAAAAGGGGTTTACGGGCATCCTAGTCCCCCTAAAGTCCAGAAAATGTTGGTGGCCCAAAAACTGTGTCAGAGAGCTCTGAATGGCCCAAAAACGGTTGCAGCCTGGAAAGGGCATTAACCCACATCCTAAACCCCTGAAATTCCCAAAAACATTTTTGGCCCGAAAAATGCATCCAGCACCCCTGAAAGTTCAGGAAATGTTGGCAGCCCCAAAAAAGCCTTAAAATGCATCTTATTCCTGCAAAAATCTTGATAACTTTGGAGGCCCAAAAAAGGGGTTTACAGGCATCCTAGACCCCATAAAGTCCAGAAAATGTTGGTGACCCGAAAACAGTGTCAGAGAGCTCTGAATGTCCCAAAAATATTTGCAGCCTGAAAAGGGCATTAATCCACATCCTGGCCCCCTGAAATTCCCCAAAATATTTTTGGCCCAAAAAATGCATCCTACATCCCTGAAGTTCAGAAAATGTTGGCAGCACAAAACAGGCCTTAAAATACACATTAGGCCTGCAAAAATGTAGAAAACTTTGGAGGCCCAAAAAAGGGGTTTACAGGCATCCTAGACCCCCTAAAGTCCAGAAAATGTTGGCGGCCCAAAAACTGTGTCAGAGAGTTCTGAATGTCCCAAAAACATTTGCAGTCTGAAAAGGGCATTAACCCGCATACTAGACCCCTGAAATTCCTCAAAATATTTTGGCCACGAAAAATTCATCCTACACCCCTGAAAATTCAGAAAATGTTGGCAGCACAAAAAAGGCCTTAAAATACATATTAGGCCTGCAAAAATGTAGAAAACTTTGGAGGCCCAAAAAAGGGGTTTAGATGCATCCTAGACCCCCTAAAGTCCAGAAAATGTTGGTGGCCCAAAAACTGTGTCAGAGAGTTCTGAATGGCCCAAAAACGCTTGCAGCCTGAAAAGGGCATTAACCCGCATCCTAAACCCCTGAAATTCCCAAAAACATTCTTGGCCCGAAAAATGCATCCTACACCCCTGAAAGTTCAGAAAATGTTGGCAGCCCCAAAAAGGCCTTAAAATGCATCTTATTCCTGCAAAAATCTTGATAACTTTGGAGGCCCAAAAAAGGGGCCTTTTTGAAAGTATTCTAAGAACACTGGTAATGTCCGCGGACATTAAAAGTTTCCATAGGCCATAGTTGAAATGTTTTACTCTATGGGTGTGATATGCTGCGGTGGAGATGGAGACGGGTGCAGCATCATCATCATCATCATCTAGACCCCATAAAGTCCAGAAAATGTTGGTGACCCGAAAACAGTGTCAGAGAGCTCTGAATGTCCCAAAAATATTTGCAGCCTGAAAAGGGCATTAATCCGCATCCTGGCCCGCTGAAATTCCCCAAAATATTTTTGGCCCAAAAAATGCATCCTATATCCCTGAAGTTCAGAAAATGTTAGCAGCACAAAACAGGCCTTAAAATACATATTAGGCCTGCAAAAATGTAGAAAACTTTGGAGGCCCAAAAAAGGGGTCTACAGGCATCCTAGACCCCTTAATGTCCAAAAAATGTTGGCGGCCCAAAAACTGTGTCAGAGAGCTCTGAATGTCCCAAAAACATTTGCAGTCTGAAAAGGGCATTGACCCGCATGCTAGACCCCTGAAATTCCCCAAAATATTTTGGCCACAAAAAATTCATCCTACACCCCTGAAAATTCAGAAAATGTTGGCAGCACAAAAACGGCCTTAAAATACACATTAGGCCTGCAAAAATGTAGAAAACTTTGGAGGCCCAAAAAAGGGGTTTACAGGCATCCTAGACCCACTAAAGTCCAGAAAATGTGGGCGGCCCAAAAACTGTGTCAGAGAGCTCTGAATGTCCCAAAAACATTTGCAGTCTGAAAAGGGCATTAACCCGCATACTAGACCCCTGAAATTCCTCAAAATATTTTGGCCACGAAAAATTCATCCTACACCCCTGAAAATGCAGAAAATGTTGGCAGCACAAAAAAGGCCTTAAAATACATATTAGGCCTGCAAAAATGTAGAAAACTTTGGAGGCCCAAAAAAGGGGTTTACAGGCATCCTAGACCCCCTAAAGTCCAGAAAATGTTGGTGGCCCAAAAACTGTGTCAGAGAGTTCTGAATGGCCCAAAAACGCTTGCAGCCTGAAAAGGGCATTAACCCGCATCCTAAACCCCTGAAATTCCCAAAAACATTCTTGGCCCGAAAAATGCATCCTACACCCCTGAAAGTTCAGAAAATGTTGGCAGCCCCAAAAAGGCCTTAAAATGCATCTTATTCCTGCAAAAATCTTGATAACTTTGGAGGCCCAAAAAAAGGGCCTTTTTGAAAGTATTCTAAGAACACTGGTAATGTCCGCGGACATTAAAAGTTTCCATAGGCCATAGTTGAAATGTTTTACTCTATGGGTGTGATATGCTGCGGTGGAGATGGAGACGGGTGCAGCATCATCATCATCATCTAGACCCCATAAAGTCCAGAAAATGTTGGTGACCCGAAAACAGTGTCAGAGAGCTCTGAATGTCCCAAAAATATTTGCAGCCTGAAAAGGGCATTAATCCGCATCCTGGCCGCTGAAATTCCCCAAAATATTTTTGGCCCAAAAAATGCATCCTATATCCCTGAAGTTCAGAAACTGTTGGCAGCACAAAACAGGCCTTAAAATACATATTAGGCCTGCAAAAATGTAGAAAACTCTGGAGGCCCAAAAAAGGGGTTTACAGGCATCCTAGACCCCCTAAAGTTCAGAAAATGTTGGCGGCCCGAAAACTGTGTCAGAGAGCTCTGAATGTCCCAAAAACATTTGCAGTCTGAAAAGGGCATTAACCCGCATGGTAGACCCCTGAAATTCCCCAAAATATTTTGGCCACGAAAAATTCATCCTACACCCCTGAAAATTCACAAAATGTTGGCAGCACAAAACAGGCCTTAAAATACATATTAGGCCTGCAAAAATGTAGAAAACTTTGAAGGCCCAAAAAAGGGGTTTACAGGCATCATAGACCCCCTAAAGTCCAGAAAATGTTGGTAGGCCAGAAATTGTGTCAGAGAGCTCTGAATGTCCCAAAAACGTTTGCAGCCTGAAAAGGGCATTAACCCACATCCTAAACCCCTGAAATTCCCAAAAACATTTTTGGCCCGAAAAATGCATCCTACACCCCTGAAAGTTCAGAAAATGTTGGCAGCCCCAAAAAGGCCTTAAAATGCATCTTATTCCTGCAAAAATCTTGATAACTTTGGAGGCCCAAAAAAGGGGTTTACATCCTAGACCCCATAAAGTCCAGAAAATGTTGGTGACCCGAAAACAGTGTCAGAGAGCTCTGAATGTTCAAAAATATTTGCAGCCTGAAAAGGGCATTAATCCGCATCCTGGTCCCCTGAAATTCCCCAAAATATTTTTGGCCCAAAAAATGCATCCTACATCCCTGAAGTTCACAAAATGTTGGCAGCACAAAACAGGCCTTAAAATACATATTAGGCCTGCAAAAATGTAGAAAACTTTGAAGGCCCAAAAAAGGGGTTTACAGGCATCCTAGACCCCCTAAAATCATGAAAATGTTGGTAGGCCAACAACTGTGTCAGAGAGCTCTGAATGTCCCAAAAACGTTTGCAACCTCAAAAGGGCATTAACCCACATCCTAAACCCCTGAAATTCCCAAAAACATTTTTGGCCCGAAAAATGCATCCTACACCCCTAAAAGTTCCGAAAATGTTGGCAGCCCCAAAAAGGCCTTAAAATGCATCTTATTCCTGCAAAAATCTTGATAACTTAGGAGGCCCAAAAAAGGGACCTTTTTGAAAGTATTCTAAGAACACTGGTAATGTCCGCGGACATTAAAAGTTTCCATAGGCCATAGTTGAAATGTTTTACTCTATGGGTGTGATATGCTGCGGTGGAGATGGAGACGGGTGCAGCATCATCATCATCATCTAGACCCCATAAAGTCAGAAAAATGTTGGTGACCCGAAAACAGTGTCAGAGAGCTCTGAATGTCCCAAAAATATTTGCAGCCTGAAAAGGGCATTAATCCGCATCCTGGTCCCCTGAAATTCCCCAAAATATTTTTGGCCCAAAAAATGCATCCTACATCCCTGAAGTTCAGAAAATGTTGGCAGCACAAAACAGGCCTTAAAATACATATTAGGCCTGCAAAAATGTAGAAAACTTTGGAGGACCAAAAAAGGGGTTTACAGGCATCCTAGACCCCCTAAAGTCCAGAAAATGTTGGCGGCCCGAAAACTGTGTCAGAGAGCTCTGAATGTCCCAAAAACATTTGCAGTCTGAAAAGGGCATTAACCCGCATGCTAGACCCCTGAAATTTCCCAAAATATTTTGGCCACGAAAAATTCATCCTACACCCCTGAAAATTCAAAAAAAAGTTGGCAGCACAAAAAAGGCCTTAAAATACATATTAGGCCTGCAAAAATGTAGAAAACTTTGGAGGCCCAAAAAAGGGGTTTACATCCTAGACCCCATAAAGTCCAGAAAATGTTGGTGACCCGAAAACAGTGTCAGAGAGCTCTGAATGTCCCAAAATATTTGCAGCCTGAAAAGGGCATTAATCCACATCCTGGCCCCCTGAAATTCCCCAAAATATTTTTGGCCCAAAAAATGCATCCTACATCCCTGAAGTTCAGAAAATGTTGGCAGCACAAAACAGGCCTTAAAATACACATTAGGCCTGCCAAAAATGTAGAAAACTTTGGAGGCCCAAAAAAGGGGTTTACAGGCATCCTAGACCCCCTAAAGTCCAGAAAATGTTGGCGGCCCAAAAACTGTGTCAGAGAGTTCTGAATGTCCCAAAAACATTTGCAGTCTGAAAAGGGCATTAACCCGCATGCTAGACCCCTGAAATTTCCCAAAATATTTTGGCCACAAAAAATTCATCCTACACCCCTGAAAATTCAGAAAATGTTGGCAGCACAAAAAAGGCCTTAAAATACATATTAGGCAAATGTAGAAAACTTTGGAGGCCCAAAAAAGGGGTTTACAGGCATCCTAGACCCCCTAAAGTCCAGAAAATGTTGGTATTCCAAAAACTGTGTCAGAGAGCTCTGAATGTCCCAAAAATGTTTGCAGCCTGAAAAGGGCATTAACCCACATCCTAAACCCCTGAAATTCCCAAAAACATTTTTGGCCCGAAAAATGCATCCTACACCCCTGAAAGTTCAGAAAATGTTGGCAGCCCCAAAAAGGCCTTAAAATGCATCTTATTCCTGCAAAAATCTTGATAACTTTGGAGGCCCAAAAAAGGGGTTTACATCCTAGACCCCATAAAGTCCAGAAAATGTTGGTGACCCGAAAACAGTGTCAGAGAGCTCTGAATGTCCCAAAAATATTTGCAGCCTGAAAAGGGCATTAATCCGCATCCTGGCCCCCTGAAATTCCCCAAAATATTTTTGGCACAAAAAATGCAACCTATATCCCTGAAGTTCAGAAAATGTTGGCAGCACAAAACAGGCCTTAAAATACATATAAGGCCTGCAAAAATGTAGAAAACTTTGGAGGTCCAAAAAAGGGGTTTACAGGCATCCTAGACCCACTAAAGTCCAGAAAATGTTGGCGGCCCAAAAACTGTGTCAGAGAGCTCTGAATGTCCCAAAAACATTTGCAGTCTGAAAAGGGCATTGACCCGCATGCTAGACCCCTGAAATTCCCCAAAATATTTTGGCCACGAAAAATTCATCCTACACCCCTGAAAATTCAGAAAATGTTGGCAGCACAAAAAAAGGCCTTAAAATACATATTAGGCCTGCAAAAATGTAGAAAACTTTGGAGGCCTAAAAAAGGGGTTTACAGGCATCATAGACCCCCTAAAGTCCAGAAAATGTTGGTAGGCCAGAATTTGTGTCAGAGAGCTCTGAATGTCCCAAAAATGTTTGCAGCCTGAAAAGGGCATTAACCCACATGCTAGACCCCTGAAATTTCCCAAAATATTTTGGCCACAAAAAATTCATCCTACACCCCTGAAAATTCAGAAAATGTTGGCAGCACAAAAAAGGCCTTAAAATACATATTAGGCAAATGTAGAAAACTTTAGAGGCCCAAAAAAGGGGTTTACAGGCATCCTAGACCCTCTAAAGTCCAGAAAATGTTGGTATTCCAAAAACTGTGTCAGAGAGCTCTGAATGTCCCAAAAATGTTTGCAGCCTGAAAAGGGCATTAACCCACATCCTAAACCCCTGAAATTCCCAAAAACATTTTTGGCCCGAAAAATGCATCCTACACCCCTGAAAGTACAGAAAATGTTGGCAGCCCCAAAAAAGGCCTTAAAATGCATCTTATTCCTGCAAAAATCTTTATAACTTTGGAGGCCCAAAAAAGGGGTTTACATGCATCCTAGACCCCCTAAAGTCCAGAAAATGTTGGCGGCCCAAAAACTGTGTCAGAGAGCTCTGAATGTCCCAAAAACATTTGCAGTCTGAAAAGGGCATTGACCCGCATGCTAGACCCCTGAAATTCCCCAAAATATTTTGACCACGAAAAATTCATCCTACACCCCTGAAAATTCAGAAAATGTTGGCAGCACAAAAACGGCCTTAAAATACACATTAGGCCTGCAAAAATGTAGAAAACTTTGGAGGACCAAAAAAGGGGTTTACAGGCATCCTAGACCCCCTAAAGTCCAGAAAATGTTGGTGGCCCAAAAACTGTGTCAGAGAGCTCTGAATGGCCCAAAAACGGTTGCAGCCTGGAAAGGGCATTAACCCACATCCTGGCCCCCTGAAATTCCCCAAAATATTTTTGGCCCAAAAAATGCATCCTACATCCCTGAAGTTCAGAAAATGTTGGCAGCACAAAACAGGCCTTAAAATACACATTAGGCCTGCAAAAATGTAGAAAACTTTGGAGGCCCAAAAAAGGGGTTTACAGGCATCCTAGACCCCCTAAAGTCCAGAAAATGTTGGCGGCCCAAAAACTGTGTCAGAGAGTTCTGAATGTCCCAAAAACATTTGCAGTCTGAAAAGGGCATTAACCAGCATGCTAGACCCCTGAAATTTCCCAAAATATTTTGGCCACAAAAAATTCATCCTACACCCCTGAAAATTCAGAAAATGTTGGCAGCACAAAAAAGGCCTTAAAATACATATTAGGCAAATGTAGAAAACTTTGGAGGCCCCAAAAAAGGGGTTTACAGGCATCCTAGACCCCCTAAAGTCCAGAAAATGTTGGTATTCCAATAACGGTGTCAGAGAGCTCTGAATGTCCCAAAAATGTTTGCAGCCTGAAAAGGGCATTAACCCACATCCTAAACCCCTGAAATTCCCAAAAACATTTTTGGCCCGAAAAATGCATCCTACACCCCTGAAAGTTCAGAAAATGTTGGCAGTCCCAAAAAGGCCTTAAAATGCATCTTATTCCTGCAAAAATCTTGATAACTTTGGAGGCCCAAAAAAGGGGTTTACATCCTAGACCCCATAAAGTCCAGAAAATGTTGGTGACCCGAAAACAGTGTCAGAGAGTTCTGAATGTCCCAAAAATATTTGCAGCCTGAAAAGGGCATTAATCCGCATCCTGGCCCCCTGAAATTCCCCAAAATATTTTTGGCACAAAAAATGCAACCTATATCCCTGAAGTTCAGAAAATGTTGGCAGCACAAAACAGGCCTTAAAATACATATTAGGCCTGCAAAAATGTAGAAAACTTTGGAGGCCCAAAAAAGGGGTTTACAGGCATCCTAGACCCACTAAAGTCCAGAAAATGTGGGCGGCCCAAAAACTGTGTCAGAGAGCTCTGAATGTCCCAAAAACATTTGCAGTCTGAAAAGGGCATTAACCCACATCCTAAACCCCGGAAATTCCCAAAAACATGTTTGGCCCGAAAAATGCATCCTACACCCCTGAAAGTTCAGAAAATGTTGGCAGCCCCAAAAAGGCCTTAAAATGCATCTTATTCCTGTAAAAATCTTGATAACTTTGGAGGCCCAAAAAAGGGGTTTACATCCTAGACCTCATAAAGTCCAGAAAATGTTGGTGACCCGAAAACAGTGTCAGAGAGCTCTGAATGTCCCAAAAATATTTGCAGCCTGAAAAGGGCATTAATCCGCATCCTGGCCCCCTGAAATTCCCCAAAATATTTTTGGCCCAAAAAATGCATCCTACACCCCTGAAAATTCAGAAAATGTTGGCAGCACAAAACAGGCCTTAAAGTATATATTAGGCCTGCAAAAATGTAGAAAACTTTGGAGGCCCAAAAAAGGGGTTTACAGGCATCCTAGACCCCCTAAAGTCCAGAAAATGTTGGCGGCCCAAAAACTGTGTCAAAGAGCTCTGAATGTCCCAAAAACATTTGCAGCCTGAAAAGGGCATTAACCCACATCCTAAACCCCTGAAATTCCCAAAAACATGTTTGGCCCGAAAAATGCATCCTACACCCCTGAAAGTTCAGAAAATGTTGGCAGCCCCAAAAAGGCCTTAAAATGCATCTTATTCCTGTAAAAATCTTGATAACTTTGGAGGCCCAAAAAAGGGGTTTACATCCTAGACCTCATAAAGTCCAGAAAATGTTGGTGACCCGAAAACAGTGTCAGAGAGCTCTGAATGTCCCAAAAACGTTTGCAGCCTGAAAAGGGCATTAACCCACATCCTAAACCCTTGAAATTCCCAAAAATATTTTTGGCCCGAAAAATGCATCTTACACCCCTGAAAGTTCAGAAACTGTTGGCAGCCACAAAAAGGCCTTAAAATGCATCTTATTCCTGCAAAAATCTTGATAACTTTGGAGGCCCAAAAAAGGGGTTTACATCCTAGACCACATAAAGTCCAGAAAATGTTGGTGACCCGAAAAAAGTGTCAGAGAGCTCTGAATGTCCCAAAAATATATGCAGCCTGAAAAGGGCATTAATCCGCATCCTGGCCCGCTGAAATTCCCCAAAATATTTTTGGCCCAAAAAATGCATCCTGTATCCCTGAAGTTCAGAAAATGTTGGCAGCACAAAACAGGCCTTAAAATACATATTAGGCCTGCAAAAATGTAGAAAACTTTGGAGGCCCAAAAAAGGGGTTTACAGGCATCCTAGACCCCTTAAAGTCCAGAAAATGTTGGCAGCCCAAAAACTGTGTCAGAGAGCTCTGAATGTCCCAAAAACATTTGCAGTCTGAAAAGGGCATTGACCCGCATGCTAGACCCCTGAAATTCCCCAAAATATTTTGGCCACGAAAAATTCATCCTACACCCCTGGAAATTCAGAAAATGTTGGCAGCACAAAGAAAAGGCCTTAAAATACATATTAGGCCTCCAAAAATGTAGAAAACTTTGGAGGCCCAAAAAAGGGGTTTACAGGCATCATAGACCCCCTAAAGTCCAGAAAATGTTGGTTTGCCAGAATTTGTGTCAGAGAGCTCTGAATGTCCCAAAAACGTTTGCAGCCTGAAAAGGGCATTAACCCACATCCTAAACCCCTGAATTTCCCAAAAACATTTTTGGCCCGAAAAATGCATCCTACACCCCTGAAAGTTCAGAAAATGTTGGCAGCCCCAAAAAGGCCTTAAAATGCATCTTATTCCTGCAAAAATCTTGATAACTTTGGAGGCCCAAAAAAGGGGCCTTTTTGAAAGTATTCTAAGAACACTGGTAATGTCCGCGGACATTAAAAGTTTCCATAGGCCATAGTTGAAATGTTTTACTCTATGGGTGTGATATGCTGCGGTGGAGATGGAGACGGGTGCAGCATCATCATCATCATCTAGACCCCATAAAGTTCAGAAAATGTTGGTGACCCGAAAACAGTGTCAGAGAGCTCTGAATGTCCCAAAAATATTTGCAGCCTGAAAAGGGCATTAATCCGCATCCTGGCCCGCTGAAATTCCCCAAAATATTTTTGGCCCAAAAAATGCATCCTATATCCCTGAAGTTCAGAAAATGTTAGCAGCACAAAACAGGCCTTAAAATACATATTAGGCCTGCAAAAATGTAGAAAACTTTGGAGGCCCAAAAAAGGGGTTTACATCCTAGACCCCATAAAGTCCAGAAAATGTTGGTGACCCGAAAACAGTGTCAGAGAGCTCTGAATGTCCCAAAAATATTTGCAGCCTGAAAAGGGCATTAATCCGCATCCTGGCCCGCTGAAATTCCCCAAAATATTTTTGGCCCAAAAAATGCATCCTATATCCCTGAAGTTCAGAAAATGTTAGCAGCACAAAACAGGCCTTAAAATACATATTAGGCCTGCAAAAATGTAGAAAACTTTGGAGGCCCAAAAAAGGGGTTTACATCCTAGACCCCATAAAGTCCAGAAAATGTTGGCGGCCCAAAAACTGTGTCAGAGAGTTCTGAATGTCCCAAAAACATTTGCAGTCTGAAAAGGGCATTAACCCGCATGCTAGACCCCTGAAATTTCCCAAAATATTTTGGCCACAAAAAATTCATCCTACACCCCTGAAAATTCAGAAAATGTTGGCAGCACAAAAAAGGCCTTAAAATACATATTAGGCAAATGTAGAAAACTTTGGAGGCCCAAAAAAGGGGTTTACAGGCATCCTAGACCCCCTAAAGTCCAGAAAATGTTGGCGGCCCAAAAACTGTGTCAGAGAGTTCTGAATGTCCCAAAAACATTTGCAGTCTGAAAAGGGCATTAACCCGCATGCTAGACCCCTGAAATTTCCCAAAATATTTTGGCCACAAAAAATTCATCCTACACCCCTGAAAATTCAGAAAATCTTGGCAGCACAAAAAAGGCCTTAAAATACATATTAGGCAAATGTAGAAAACTTTGGAGGCCCAAAAAAGGGGTTTACAGGCACCCTAGACCCCCTAAAGTCCAGAAAATGTTGGTATTCCAAAAACTGTGTCAGAGAGCTCTGAATGTCCCACAAATGTTTGCAGCCTGAAAAGGGCATTAACCCACATCCTAAACCCCTGAAATTCCCAAAAACATTTTTGGCCCAAAAAATGCATCCTACACCCCTGAAAGTTCAGAAAATGTTGGCAGCCCCAAAAAGGCCTTAAAATGCATCTTATTCCTGCAAAAATCTTGATAACTTTGGAGGCCCAAAAAAGGGGTTTACATCCTAGACCCCATAAAGTCCAGAAAATGTTGGTGACCCGAAAACAGTGTCAGAGAGCTCTGAATGTCCCAAAAATATTTGCAGCCTGAAAAGTGCATTGATCCGCATGCTAGACCCCTGAAATTCCCCAAAATATTTTGACCACGAAAAATTCATCCTACACCCCTGAAAATTCAGAAAATGTTGGCAGCACAAAAACGGCCTTAAAATACACATTAGGCCTGCAAAAATGTAGAAAACTTTGGAGGCCCAAAAAAGGGGTTTACAGGCATCCTAGACCCACTAAAGTCCAGAAAATGTTGGCGGCCCAAAAACTGTGTCAGAGAGCTCTGAATGTGCCAAAAAGATTTGCAGTCTGAAAAGGGCATTGATCCGCATGCTAGACCCCTGAAATTCCCCAAAATATTTTGACCACGAAAAATTCATCCTACACCCCTGAAAATTCAGAAAATGTTGGCAGCACAAAAACGGCCTTAAAATACACATTAGGCCTGCAAAAATGTAGAAAACTTTGGAGGACCAAAAAAGGGGTTTACGGGCATCCTAGTCCCCCTAAAGTCCAGAAAATGTTGGTGGCCCAAAAACTGTGTCAGAGAGCTCTGAATGGCCCAAAAACGGTTGCAGCCTGGAAAGGGCATTAACCCACATCCTAAACCCCTGAAATTCCCAAAAACATTTTTGGCCCGAAAAATGCATCCAGCACCCCTGAAAGTTCAGGAAATGTTGGCAGCCCCAAAAAAGCCTTAAAATGCATCTTATTCCTGCAAAAATCTTGATAACTTTGGAGGCCCAAAAAAGGGGTTTACAGGCATCCTAGACCCCATAAAGTCCAGAAAATGTTGGTGACCCGAAAACAGTGTCAGAGAGCTCTGAATGTCCCAAAAATATTTGCAGCCTGAAAAGGGCATTAATCCACATCCTGGCCCCCTGAAATTCCCCAAAATATTTTTGGCCCAAAAAATGCATCCTACATCCCTGAAGTTCAGAAAATGTTGGCAGCACAAAACAGGCCTTAAAATACACATTAGGCCTGCAAAAATGTAGAAAACTTTGGAGGCCCAAAAAAGGGGTTTACAGGCATCCTAGACCCCCTAAAGTCCAGAAAATGTTGGCGGCCCAAAAACTGTGTCAGAGAGTTCTGAATGTCCCAAAAGCATTTGCAGTCTGAAAAGGGCATTAACCCGCATGCTAGACCCCTGACATTTCCCAAAATATTTTGGCCACAAAAAATTCATCCTACACCCCTGAAAATTCAGAAAATGTTGGCAGCACAAAAAAGGCCTTAAAATACATATTAGGCAAATGTAGAAAACTTTGGAGGCCCAAAAAAGGGGTTTACAGGCATCCTAGTCCCCCTAAAGTCCAGAAAATGTTGGTATTCCAAAAACTGTGTCAGAGAGCTCTGAATGTCCCAAAAATGTTTGCAGCCTGAAAAGGGCATTAACCCACATCCTAAACCCCTGAAATTCCCAAAAACATTTTTAGCCCGAAAAATGCATCCTACACCCCTGAAAGTTCATAAAATGTTGGCAGCCCCAAAAAGGCCTTAAAATGCATCTTATTCCCGCAAAAATCTTGATAACTTTGGAGGCCCAAAAAAGGGGTTTACATTCTAGACCCCATAAAGTCCAGAAAATGTTGGTGACCCGAAAACAGTGTCAGAGAGCTCAGAATGTCCCAAAAATATTTGCAGCCTGAAAAGGGCATTAATCCGCATCCTGGCCCCCTGAAATTCCCCAAAATATTTTTGGCACAAAAAATGCAACCTATATCCCTGAAGTTCAGAAAATGTTGGCAGCACAAAACAGGCCTTAAAATACATATTAGGCCTGCAAAAATGTAGAAAACTCTGGAGGCCCAAAAAAGGGGTTTACAGGCATCCTAGACCCACTAAAGTCCAGAAAATGTGGGCGGCCCAAAAACTGTGTCAGAGAGCTCTGAATGTCCCAAAAACATTTGCAGTCTGAAAAGGGCATTAACCCGCATGCTAGACCCCTGAAATTCCCCAAAATATTTTGGCCACGAAAAATTCATCCTACACCCCTGAAAATTCAGAAAATGTTGGCAGCACAAAAAAGGCCTTAAAATACATATTAGGCCTGCAAAAATGTAGAAAACTTTGGAGGCCCAAAAAAGGGGTTTACAGGCATCCTAGACCCCTTAAAGTCCAGAAAATGTTGGCGGCCCAAAAACTGTGTCAGAGAGCTCTGAATGTCCCAAAAACATTTGCAGTCTGTAAAGGGCATTGACCCGCATGCTAGACCCCTGAAATTCCCCAAAATATTTTGACCACGAAAAATTCATCCTACACCCCTGAAAATTCAGAAAATGTTGGCAGCACAAAAACGGCCTTAAAATACACATTAGGCCTGCAAAAATGTAGAAAACCTTGGAGGACCAAAAAAGGGGTTTACAGACATCCTAGACCCCCTAAAGTCCAGAAAATGTTGGTGGCCCAAAAACTGTGTCAGAGAGCTCTGAATGGCCCAAAAACGGTTGCAGCCTGGAAAGGGCATTAACCCACATCCTAAACCCCTGAAATTCCCAAAAACATTTTTGGCCCGAAAAATGCATCCAGCACCCCTGAAAGTTCAGGAAATGTTGGCAGCCCCAAAAAGGCCTTAAAATGCATCTTATTCCTGCAAAAATCTTGATAACTTTGGAGGCCCAAAAAAGGGGTTTACATCCTAGACCCCATAAAGTCCAGAAAATGTTGGTGACCCGAAAACAGTGTCAGAGAGCTCTGAATGTCCCAAAAATATTTGCAGCCTGAAAAGGGCATTAATCCACATCCTGGCCCCCTGAAATTCCCCAAAATATTTTTGGCCCAAAAAATGCATCCTACATCCCTGAAGTTCAGAAAATGTTGGCAGCACAAAACAGGCCTTAAAATACACATTAGGCCTGCAAAAATGTAGAAAACTTTGGAGGCCCAAAAAAGGGGTTTACAGGCATCCTAGACCCCCTAAAGTCCAGAAAATGTTGGCGGCCCAAAAACTGTGTCAGAGAGTTCTGAATGTCCCAAAAACATTTGCAGTCTGAAAAGGGCATTAACCCGCATGCTAGACCCCTGAAATTTCCCAAAATATTTTGGCCACAAAAAATTCATCCTACACCCCTGAAAATTCAGAAAATGTTGGCAGCACAAAAAAGGCCTTAAAATACATATTAGGCAAATGTAGAAAACTTTGGAGGCCCCAAAAAAGGGGTTTACAGGCATCCTAGACCCCCTAAAGTCCAGAAAATGTTGGTATTCCAAAAACTGTATCAGAGAGCTCTGAATGTCCCAAAAATGTTTGCAGCCTGAAAAGGGCATTAACCCACATCCTAAACCCCTGAAATTTCCAAAACATTTTTGGCCCGAAAAATGCATCCTACACCCCTGAAAGTTCAGAAAATGTTGGCAGTCCCAAAAAGGCCTTAAAATGCATCTTATTCCTGCAAAAATCTTGATAACTTTGGAGGCCCAAAAAAGGGGTTTACATCCTAGACCCCATAAAGTCCAGAAAATGTTGGTGACCCGAAAACAGTGTCAGAGAGCTCTGAATGTCCCAAAAATATTTGCAGCCTGAAAAGGGCATTAATCCACATCCTGGTCCCCTGAAATTCCCCAAAATATTTTTGGCACAAAAAATGCAACCTATATCCCTGAAGTTCAGAAAATGTTGGCAGCACAAAACAGGCCTTAAAATACACATTAGGCCTGCAAAAATGTAGAAAACTTTGGAGGCCCAAAAAAGGGGTTTACAGGCATCCTAGACCCACTAAAGTCCAGAAAATGTGGGCGGCCCAAAAACTGTGTCAGAGAGCTCTGAATGTCCCAAAAACATTTGCAGTCTGAAAAGGGCATTATCCCGCATACTAGACCCCTGAAATTCCTCAAAATATTTTGGCCACGAAAAATTCATCCTACACCCGTGAAAATTCAGAAAATGTTGGCAGCACAAAAAAGGCCTTAAAATACATATTAGGCCTGCACAAATGTAGAAAACTTTGGAGGCCCAAAAAAGGGGTTTAGATGCATCCTAGACCCCCTAAAGTCCAGAAAATGTTGGTGGCCCAAAAACTGTGTCAGAGAGTTCTGAATGGCCCAAAAACGCTTGCAGCCTGAAAAGGGCATTAACCCGCATCCTAAACCCCTGAAATTCCCAAAAACATTCTTGGCCCGAAAAAATGCATCCTACACCCCTGAAAGTTCAGAAAATGTTGGCAGCCCCAAAAAGGCCTTAAAATACATCTTATTCCTGCAAAAATCTTGATAACTTTGGAGGCCCAAAAAAGGGGCCTTTTTGAAAGTATTCTAAGAACACTGGTAATGTCCGCGGACATTAAAAGTTTCCATAGGCCATAGTTGAAATGTTTTACTCTATGGGTGTGATATGCTGCGGTGGAGATGGAGACGGGTGCAGCATCATCATAATCATCATCTAGACCCCATAAAGTCCAGAAAATGTTGGTGACCCGAAAACAGTGTCAGAGAGCTCTGAATGTCCCAAAAATATTTGCAGCCTGAAAAGGGCATTAATCCGCATCCTGGCCCGCTGAAATTCCCCAAAATATTTTTGGCCCAAAAAATGCATCCTATATCCCTGAAGTTCAGAAAATGTTAGCAGCACAAAACAGGCCTTAAAATACATATTAGGCCTGCAAAAATGTAGAAAACTTTGGAGGCCCAGAAAAGGGGTCTACAGGCATCCTAGACCCCTTAATGTCCAGAAAATGTTGGCGGCCCAAAAACTGTGTCAGAGAGCTCTGAATGTCCCAAAAACATTTGCAGTCTGAAAAGGGCATTGACCCGCATGCTAGACCCCTGAAATTCCCCGAAATATTTTGGCCACAAAAAATTCATCCTACACCCCTGAAAATTCAGAAAATGTTGGCAGCACAAAAACGGCCTTAAAATACACATTAGGCCTGCAAAAATGTAGAAAACTTTGGAGGCCCAAAAAAGGGGTTTACAGGCATCCTAGACCCACTAAAGTCCAGAAAATGTGGGCGGCCCAAAAACTGTGTCAGAGAGCTCTGAATGTCCCAAAAACATTTGCAGTCTGAAAAGGGCATTAACCCGCATACTAGACCCCTGAAATTCCTCAAAATATTTTGGCCACGAAAAATTCATCCTACACCCCTGAAAATTCAGAAAATGTTGGCAGCACAAAAAAGGCCTTAAAATACATATTAGGCCTGCAAAAATGTAGAAAACTTTGGAGGCCCAAAAAAGGGGTTTAGATGCATCCTAGACCCCCTAAAGTCCAGAAAATGTTGGTTGCCCAAAAACTGTGTCAGAGAGTTCTGAATGGCCCAAAAACGCTTGCAGCCTGAAAAGGGCATTAACCCGCATCCTAAACCCCTGAAATTCCCAAAAACATTCTTGGCCCGAAAAATGCATCCTACACCCCTGAAAGTTCAGAAAATGATGGCAGCCCCAAAAAGGCCTTAAAATGCATCTTATTCCTGCAAAAATCTTGATAACTTTGGAGGCCCAAAAAAGGGGCCTTTTTGAAAGTATTCTAAGAACACTGGTAATGTCCGCGGACATTAAAAGTTTCCATAGGCCATAGTTGAAATGTTTTACTCTATGGGTGTGATATGCTGCGGTGGAGATGGAGACGGGTGCAGCATCATCATCATCATCTAGACCCCATAAAGTCCAGAAAATGTTGGTGACCCGAAAACAGTGTCAGAGAGCTCTGAATGTCCCAAAAATATTTGCAGCCTGAAAAGGGCATTAATCCGCATCCTGGCCGCTGAAATTCCCCAAAATATTTTTGGCCCAAAAAATGCATCCTATATCCCTGAAGTTCAGAAACTGTTGGCAGCACAAAACAGGCCTTAAAATACATATTAGGCCTGCAAAAATGTAGAAAACTCTGGAGGCCCAAAAAAGGGGTTTACAGGCATCCTAGACCCCTTAAAGTTCAGAAAATGTTGGCGGCCCGAAAACTGTGTCAGAGAGCTCTGAATGTCCCAAAAACATTTGCAGTCTGAAAAGGGCATTAACCCGCATGGTAGACCCCTGAAATTCCCCAAAATATTTTGGCCACGAAAAATTCATCCTACACCCCTGAAAATTCACAAAATGTTGGCAGCACAAAACAGGCCTTAAAATACATATTAGGCCTGCAAAAATGTAGAAAACTTTGAAGGCCCAAAAAAGGGGTTTACAGGCATCATAGACCCCCTAAAGTCCAGAAAATGTTGGTAGGCCAGAAATTGTGTCAGAGAGCTCTGAATGTCCCAAAAACGTTTGCAGCCTGAAAAGGGCATTAACCCACATCCTAAACCCCTGAAATTCCCAAAAACATTTTTGGCCCGAAAAATGCATCCTACACCCCTGAAAGTTCAGAAAATGCTGGCAGCCCCAAAAAGGCCTTAAAATGCATCTTATTCCTGCAAAAATCTTGATAACTTTGGAGGCCCAAAAAAGGGGTTTACATCCTAGACCCCATAAAGTCCAGAAAATGTTGGTGACCCGAAAACAGTGTCAGAGAGCTCTGAATGTTCAAAAATATTTGCAGCCTGAAAAGGGCATTAATCCGCATCCTGGTCCCCTGAAATTCCCCAAAATATTTTTGGCCCAAAAAATGCATCCTACATCCCTGAAGTTCACAAAATGTTGGCAGCACAAAACAGGCCTTAAAATACATATTAGGCCTGCAAAAATGTAGAAAACTTTGAAGGCCCAAAAAAGGGGTTTACAGGCATCCTAGACCCCCTAAAATCATGAAAATGTTGGTAGGCCAACAACTGTGTCAGAGAGCTCTGAATGTCCCAAAAACGTTTGCAACCTCAAAAGGGCATTAACCCACATCCTAAACCCCTGAAATTCCCAAAAACATTTTTGGCCCGAAAAATGCATCCTACACCCCTAAAAGTTCCGAAAATGTTGGCAGCCCCAAAAAGGCCTTAAAATGCATCTTATTCCTGCAAAAATCTTGATAACTTTGGAGGCCCAAAAAAGGGACCTTTTTGAAAGTATTCTAAGAACACTGGTAATGTCCGCGGACATTAAAAGTTTCCATAGGCCATCGTTGAAATGTTTTACTCTATGGGTGTGATATGCTGCGGTGGAGATGGAGACGGGTGCAGCATCATCATCATCATCTAGACCCCATAAAGTCAGAAAAATGTTGGTGACCCGAAAACAGTGTCAGAGAGCTCTGAATGTCCCAAAAATATTTGCAGCCTGAAAAGGGCATTAATCCGCATGCTAGACCCCTGAAATTTCCCAAAATATTTTGGCCACGAAAAATTCATCCTACACCCCTGAAAATTCAAAAAAAAGTTGGCAGCACAAAAAAGGCCTTAAAATACATATTAGGCCTCCAAAAATGTAGAAAACTTTGGAGGCCCAAAAAAGGGGTTTACAGGCATCCTAGACCCCCTAAAGTCCAGAAAATGTTGGTAGGCCAAAAACTGTGTCAGAGAGTTCTGAATGTCCCAAAAACATTTGCAGCCTGAAAAGGGCATTAACCCACATCCTAAACCCCTGAAATTCCCAAAAGCATTTTTGGCCCGAATAATGCATCCTACACCCCTGAAAGTTCAGAAAATGTTGGCAGCCCCAAAAAGGCCTTAAAATGCATCTTAATCCTGCAATAATCTTTAAAACTTTGGAGGCCCAAAAAAGGGGTTTTCAGGCATCCTAGACCCCATAAAGTCCAGAAAATGTTGGTGGCCCATAAACTGTGTCAGAGAGCTCTGAATGTCCCAAAAACATTTGCAGTCTGAAAAGGGCATTAACCGGCATTGCTAGAACGCTGAAATTCCCCAAAATATTTTGGCCACGAAAAATTCATCCTACACCCCTGAAAATTCAGAAAATGTTGGCAGCACAAAAAAGGCCTTAAAATACATATTAGGCCTGCAAAAATGTAGAAAACTTTGGAGGCCCAAAAAAGGGGTTTACAGGCATCCTAGACCCCCTAAAGTCCAGAAAATGTTGGTAGGCCAAAAACTGTGTCAGAGAGTTCTGAATGTCCCAAAAACATTTGCAGCCTGAAAAGGGCATTAACCCACATCCTAAACCCCTGAAATTCCCAAAAGCATTTTTGGCCCGAATAATGCATCCTACACCCCTGAAAGTTCAGAAAATGTTGGCAGCCCCAAAAAGGCCTTAAAATGCATCTTATTCCTGCAAAAATCTTGATAACTTTGGAGGCCCAAAAAAGGGGTTTACAGGCATCCTAGACCCACTAAAGTCCAGAAAATGTTGGCGGCCCAAAAACTGTGTCAGAGAGCTCTGAATGTCCCAAACACATTTGCAGTCTGAAAAGGGCATTAACCCGCATGCTAGACCCCTGAAATTTCCCGAAATATTTTGGCCACAAAAAAATCATCCTACACCCCTGAAAATTCAGAAAATGTTGGCAGCACAAACAAGGCCTTAAAATACATATTAGGCAAATGTAGAAAACTTTGGAGGCCCAAAAAAGGGGTTTACAGGCATCCTAGACCCCCTAAAGTCCAGAAAATGTTGGTAGGCCAAAAACTGTGTCAGAGAGCTCTGAATGTCCCAAAAATGTTTGCAGCCTGAAAAGGGCATTAACCCACATCCTAAACCCCTGAAATTCCCAAAAACATTTTGGCCCGAAAAATGCATCCTACACCCCTGAAAGTTCAGAAAATGTTGGCAGCCCCAAAAAGGCCTTAAAATGCATCTTATTCCTTCAAAAATCTTGATAACTTTGGAGGCCCAAAAAAGGGGTTTACATCCTAGACCCCATAAAGTCCAGAAAATGTTAGTGACCCGAAAACAGTGTCAGAGAGCTCTGAATGTCCCAAACATATTTGCAGCCTGAAAAGGGCATTAATCCGCATCCTGGCCCCCTGAAATTCCCCAAAATATTTTTGGCACAAAAAATGCAACCTATATCCCTGAAGTTCAGAAAATGTTGGCAGCACAAAACAGGCCTTAAAATACATATTAGGCCTGCAAAAATGTAGAACACTCTGGAGGCCCAAAAAAGGGGTTTACAGGCATCCTAGACCCACTAAAGTCCAGAAAATGTGGGCGGCCCAAAAACTGTGTCAGAGAGCTCTGAATGTCCCAAAAACATTTGCAGTCTGAAAAGGGCATTAACCCGCATGCTAGACCCCTGAAATTCCCCAAAATATTTTGGCCACGAAAAATTCATCCTACACCCCTGAAAATTCAGAAAATGTTGGCAGCACAAAAAAGGCCTTAAAATACATATTAGGCCTGCAAAAATGTAGAAAACTTTGGAGGCCCAAAAAAGGGTTTACAGGCATCCTAGACCCCTTAAAGTCCAGAAAATGTTGGCGGCCCAAAAACTGTGTCAGAGAGCTCTGAATGTCCCCAAAACATTTGCAGTCTGTAAAGGGCATTGACCCGCATGCTAGACCCCTGAAATTCCCCAAAATATTTTGACCACGAAAAATTCATCCTACACCCCTGAAAATTCAGAAAATGTTGGCAGCACAAAAACGGCCTTAAAATACACATTAGGCCTGCAAAAATGTAGAAAACTTTGGAGGACCAAAAAAGGGGTTTACAGGCATCCTAGACCCCCTAAAGTCCAGAAAATGTTGGTGGCCCAAAAACTGTGTCAGAGAGCTCTGAATGGCCCAAAAACGGTTGCAGCCTGGAAAGGGCATTAACCCACATCCTAAACCCCTGAAATTCCCAAAAACATTTTTGGCCCGAAAAATGCATCCAGCACCCCTGAAAGTTCAGGAAATGTTGGCAGCCCCAAAAAGGCCTTAAAATGCATCTTATTCCTGCAAAAATCTTGATAACTTTGGAGGCCCAAAAAAGGGGTTTACATCCTAGACCCCATAAAGTCCAGAAAATGTTGGTGACCCGAAAACAGTGTCAGAGAGCTCTGAATGTCCCAAAAATATTTGCAGCCTGAAAAGGGCATTAATCCACATCCTGGCCCCCTGAAATTCCCCAAAATATTTTTGGCCCAAAAATGCATCCTACATCCCTGAAGTTCAGAAAATGTTGGCAGCACAAAACAGGCCTTAAAATACACATTAGGCCTGCAAAAATGTAGAAAACTTTGGAGGCCCAAAAAAGGGGTTTACAGGCATCCTAGACCCCCTAAAGTCCAGAAAATGTTGGCGGCCCAAAAACTGTGTCAGAGAGTTCTGAATGTCCCAAAAACATTTGCAGTCTGAAAAGGGCATTAACCCGCATGCTAGACCCCTGAAATTTCCCAAAATATTTTGGCCACAAAAAATTCATCCTACACCCCTGAAAATTCAGAAAATGTTGGCAGCACAAAAAAGGCCTTAAAATACATATTAGGCAAATGTAGAAAACTTTGGAGGCCCCAAAAAAGGGGTTTACAGGCATCCTAGACCCCCTAAAGTCCAGAAAATGTTGGTATTCCAAAAACTGTGTCAGAGAGCTCTGAATGTCCCAAAAATGTTTGCAGCCTGAAAAGGGCATTAACCCACATCCTAAACCCCTGAAATTCCCAAAACATTTTTGGCCCGAAAAATGCATCCTACACCCCTGAAAGTTCAGAAAATGTTGGCAGTCCCAAAAAGGCCTTAAAATGCATCTTATTCCTGCAAAAATCTTGATAACTTTGGAGGCCCAAAAAAGAGGTTTACATCCTAGACCCCATAAAGTCCAGAAAATGTTGGTGACCCGAAAACAGTGTCAAAGAGCTCTGAATGTCCCAAAAATATTTGCAGCCTGAAAAGGGCATTAATCCGCATCCTGGTCCCCTGAAATTCCCCAAAATATTTTTGGCACAAAAAATGCAACCTATATCCCTGAAGTTCAGAAAATGTTGGCAGCACAAAACAGGCCTTAAAATACACATTAGGCCTGCAAAAATGTAGAAAACTTTGGAGGCCCAAAAAAGGGGTTTACAGGCATCCTAGACCAACTAAAGTCCAGAAAATGTGGGCAGCCCAAAAACTGTGTCAGAGAGCCCTGAATGTCCCAAAAACATTTGCAGTCTGAAAAGGGCATTAACCCGCATACTAGACCCCTGAAATTCCTCAAAATATTTTGGCCACGAAAAATTCATCCTACACCCCTGAAAATTCAGAAAATGTTGGCAGCACAAAAAAGGCCTTAAAATACATATTAGGCCTGCAAAAATGTAGAAAACTTTGGAGGCCCAAAAAAGGGGTTTAGATGCATCCTAGACCCCCTAAAGTCCAGAAAATGTTGGTGGCCCAAAAACTGTGTCAGAGAGTTCTGAATGGCCCAAAAACCCTTGCAGCCTGAAAAGGGCATTAACCCGCATCCTAAACCCCTGAAATTCCCAAAAACATTCTTGGCCCGAAAAATGCATCCTACACCCCTGAAAGTTCAGAAAATGTTGGCAGCCCCAAAAAGGCCTTAAAATGCATCTTATTCCTGCAAAAATCTTGATAACTTTGGAGGCCCAAAAAAGGGGCCTTTTTGAAAGTATTCTAAGAACACTGGTAATGTCCGCGGACATTAAAAGTTTCCATAGGCCATAGTTGAAATGTTTTACTCTATGGGTGTGATATGCTGCGGTGGAGATGGAGACGGGTGCAGCATCATCATCATCATCATCTAGACCCCATAAAGTCCAGAAAATGTTGGTGACCCGAAAACAGTGTCAGAGAGCTCTGAATGTCCCAAAAATATTTGCAGCCTGAAAAGGGCATTAATCCGCATCCTGGCCCGCTGAAATTCCCCAAAATATTTTTGGCCCAAAAAATGCATCCTATATCCCTGAAGTTCAGAAAATGTTAGCAGCACAAAACAGGCCTTAAAATACATATTAGGCCTGCAAAAATGTAGAAAACTTTGGAGGCCCAAAAAAGTGGTTTACAGGCATCCTAGACCCACTAAAGTCCAGAAAATGTGGGCGGCCCAAAAACTGTGTCAGAGAGCTCTGAATGTCCCAAAAACATTTGCAGTCTGAAAAGGGCATTAACCCGCATGGTAGACCCCTGAAATTCCCCAAAATATTTTGGCCACGAAAAATTCATCCTACACCCCTGAAAATTCACAAAATGTTGGCAGCACAAAACAGGCCTTAAAATACATATTAGGCCTGCAAAAATGTAGAAAACTTTGAAGGCCCAAAAAAGGGGTTTACAGGCATCATAGACCCCCTAAAGTCCAGAAAATGTTGGTAGGCCAGAAATTGTGTCAGAGAGCTCTGAATGTCCCAAAAACGTTTGCAGCCTGAAAAGGGCATTAACCCACATCCTAAACCCCTGAAATTCCCAAAAACATTTTTGGCCCGAAAAATGCATCCTACACCCCTGAAAGTTCAGAAAATGTTGGCAGCCCCAAAAAGGCCTTAAAATGCATCTTATTCCTGCAAAAATCTTGATAACTTTGGAGGCCCAAAAAAGGGGTTTACATCCTAGACCCCATAAAGTCCAGAAAATGTTGGTGACCCGAAAACAGTGTCAGAGAGCTCTGAATGTTCAAAAATATTTGCAGCCTGAAAAGGGCATTAATCCGCATCCTGGTCCCCTGAAATTCCCCAAAATATTTTTGGCCCAAAAAATGCATCCTACATCCCTGAAGTTCACAAAATGTTGGCAGCACAAAACAGGCCTTAAAATACATATTAGGCCTGCAAAAATGTAGAAAACTTTGAAGGCCCAAAAAAGGGGTTTAAAGGCATCCTAGACCCCCTAAAATCATGAAAATGTTGGTAGGCCAACAACTGTGTCAGAGAGCTCTGAATGTCCCAAAAACGTTTGCAACCTCAAAAGGGCATTAACCCACATCCTAAACCCCTGAAATTCCCAAAAACATTTTTGGCCCGAAAAATGCATCCTACACCCCTGAAAGTTCAGAAAATGTTGGCAGCACAAAAAAGGCCTTAAAATACATATTAGGCCTGCAAAAATGTAGAAAACTTTGGAGGCCCAAAAAAGGGGTTTAGATGCATCCTAGACCCCCTAAAGTCCAGAAAATGTTGGTGGCCCAAAAACTGTGTCAGAGAGTTCTGAATGGCCCAAAAACGCTTGCAGCCTGAAAAGGGCATTAACCCGCATCCTAAACCCCTGAAATTCCCAAAAACATTCTTGGCCCGAAAAATGCATCCTACACCCCTGAAAGTTCAGAAAATGTTGGCAGCCCCAAAAAGGCCTTAAAATGCATCTTATTCCTGCAAAAATCTTGATAACTTTGGAGGCCCAAAAAGGGGCCTTTTTGAAAGTATTCTAAGAACACTGGTAATGTCCGCGGACATTAAAGTTTCCATAGGCCATAGTTGAAATGTTTTACTCTATGGGTGTGATATGCTGCGGTGGAGATGGAGACGGGTGCAGCATCATCATCATCATCTAGACCCCATAAAGTCCAGAAAATGTTGGTGACCTGAAAACAGTGTCAGAGAGCTCTGAATGTCCCAAAAATATTTGCAGCCTGAAAAGGGCATTAATCCGCATCCTGGCCGCTGAAATTCCCCAAAATATTTTTGGCCCAAAAAATGCATCCTATATCCCTGAAGTTCAGAAACTGTTGGCAGCACAAAACAGGCCTTAAAATACATATTAGGCCTGCAAAAATGTAGAAAACTCTGGAGGCCCAAAAAAGGGGTTTACAGGCATCATAGACCCCCTAAAGTCCAGAAAATGTTGGTAGGCCAGAAATTGTGTCAGAGAGCTCTGAATGTCCCAAAAATGTTTGCAGCCTGAAAAGGGCATTAACCCACATCCTAAACCCCTGAAATTCCCAAAAACATTTTTGGCCCGAAAAATGCATCCTACACCCCTGAAAGTTCAGAAAATGTTGGCAGCCCCAAAAAGGCCTTAAAATGCATCTTATTCCTGCAAAAATATTGATAACTTTGGAGGCCCAAAAAAGGGGTTTACATCCTAGACCCCATAAAGTCCAGAAAATGTTGGTGACCCGAAAACAGTGTCAGAGAGTTCTGAATGTTCAAAAATATTTGCAGCCTGAAAAGGGCATTAATCCGCATCCTGGTCCCCTGAAATTCCCCAAAATATTTTTGGCCCAAAAAATGCATCCTACATCCCTGAAGTTCACAAAATGTTGGCAGCACAAAACAGGCCTTAAAATACATATTAGGCCTGCAAAAATGTAGAAAACTTTGAAGGCCCAAAAAAGGGGTTTACAGGCATCCTAGATCCCCTAAAATCATGAAAATGTTGGTAGGCCAAGAACTGTGTCAGAGAGCTCTGAATGTCCCAAAAACGTTTGCAACCTCAAAAGGGCATTAACCCACATCCTAAACCCCTGAAATTCCCAAAAACATTTTTGGCCCGAAAAATGCATCCTACACCCCTGAAAGTTCCGAAAATGTTGGCAGCCCCAAAAAGGCCTTAAAATGCATCTTATTCCTGCAAAAATCTTGATAACTTTGGAGGCCCAAAAAAGGGACCTTTTTGAAAGTATTCTAAGAACACTGGTAATGTCCGCGGACATTAAAAGTTTCCATAGGCCATAGTTGAAATGTTTTACTCTATGGGTGTGATATGCTGCGGTGGAGATGGAGACGGGTGCAGCATCATCATCATCATCTAGACCCCATAAAGTCAGAAAAATGTTGGTGACCCGAAAACAGTGTCAGAGAGCTCTGAATGTCCCAAAAATATTTGCAGCCTGAAAAGGGCATTAATCCGCATCCAGGTCCCCTGAAATTCCCCAAAATATTTTTGGCCCAAAAAATGCATCCTACATCCCTGAAGTTCAGAAAATGTTGGCAGCACAAAACAGGCCTTAAAATACATATTAGGCCTGCAAAAATGTAGAAAACTTTGGAGGCCCAAAAAAGGGGTTTACAGGCATCCTAGACCCCCTAAAGTCCAGAAAATGTTGGCGGCCCGAAAACTGTGTCAGAGAGCTCTGAATGTCCCAAAAACATTTGCAGTCTGAAAATGGCATTAACCCGCATGCTAGACCCCTGAAATTTCCCAAAATATTTTGGCCACGAAAAATTCATCCTACACCCCTGAAAATTCAAAAAAAAGTTGGCAGCACAAAAAAGGCCTTAAAATACATATTAGGCCTCCAAAAATGTAGAAAAATTTTGGAGGCCCAAAAAAGGGGTTTACAGGCATCCTAGACCCCCTAAAGTCCAGAAAATGTTGGTAGGCCAAAAGCTGTGTCAGAGAGCTCTGAATGTCCCAAAAGCGTTTGCAGCCTGAAAAGGGCATTAACCCACATCCTAAACCCCTGAAATTCCCAAAAACATTTTTGGCCCAAAAAATGCATCCTACACCCCTGAAAGATCAGGAAATGTTGGCAGCCCCAAAAAATGCCTTAAAATGCATCTTAATCCTGCAATAATCTTTAAAACTTTGGAGGCCCAAAAAAGGGGTTTTCAGGCATCCTAGACCCCATAAAGTCCAGAAAATGTTGGTGGCCCATAAACTGTGTCAGAGAGCTCTGAATGTCCCAAAAACATTTGCAGTCTGAAAAGGGCATTAACCGGCATTGCTAGAACGCTGAAATTCCCCAAAATATTTTGGCCACGAAAAATTCATCCTACACCCCTGAAAATTCAGAAAATGTTGGCAGCACAAAAAAGGCCTTAAAATACATATTAGGCCTGCAAAAATGTAGAAAACTTTGGAGGCCCAAAAAAGGGGTTTACAGGCATCCTAGACCCCCTAAAGTCCAGAAAATGTTGGTAGGCCAAAAACTGTGTCAGAGAGTTCTGAATGTCCCAAAAACGGTTGCAGCCTGAAAAGGGCATTAACCCACATCCTAAACCCCTGAAATTCCCAAAAACATTTTTGGCCCGAAAAATGCATCCTACACCCCTGAAAGTTCAGAAAATGTTGGCAGCCCCAAAAAGGCCTTAGAATGCATCTTATTCCTGCAAAAATCTTGATAACTTTGGAGGCCCAAAAAAGGGGTTTACAGGCATCCTAGACCCACTAAAGTCCAGAAAATGTTGGCGGCCCAAAAACTGTGTCAGAGAGCTCTGAATGTCCCAAACACATTTGCAGTCTGAAAAGGGCATTAACCCGCATGCTAGACCCCTGAAATTTCCCAAAATATTTTGGCCACAAAAAAATCATCCTACACCCCTGAAAATTCAGAAAATGTTGGCAGCACAAACAAGGCCTTAAAATACATATTAGGCACATGTAGAAAACTTTGGAAGCCCAAAAAAGGGGTTTACAGGCATCCTAGACCCCCTAAAGTCCAGAAAATGTTGGTAGGCCAAAAACTGTGTCAGAGAGCTCTGAATGTCCCAAAAATGTGTGCAGCCTGAAAAGGGCATTAACCCACATCCTAAACCCCTGAAATTCCCAAAAACATTATGGCCCGAAAAATGCATCCTACGCCCCTGAAAGTTCAGAAAATGTTGGCAGCCCCAAAAAGGCCTTAAAATGCATCTTATTCCTGCAAAAATCTTGATAACTTTGGAGGCCCAAAAAAGGGGTTTACATCCTAGACCCCATAAAGTCCAGAAAATGTTAGTGACCCGAAAACAGTGTCAGAGAGCTCTGAATGTCCCAAAAATATTTGCAGCCTGAAAAGGGCATTAATCCGCATCCTGGCCCCCTGAAATTCCCCAAAATATTTTTGGCACAAAAAATGCAACCTATATCCCTGAAGTTCAGAAAATGTTGGCAGCACAAAACAGGCCTTAAAATACATATTAGGCCTGCAAAAATGTAGAACACTTTGGAGGCCCAAAAAAGGGGTTTACAGGCATCCTAGACCCACTAAAGTCCAGAAAATGTGGGCGGCCCAAAAACTGTCAGGGAGCTCTGAATGTCCCAAAAACATTTGCAGTCTGAAAAGGGCATTAACCCACATGCTAGACCCCTGAAATTTCCCAAAATATTTTGGCCACAAAAAATTCATCCTACACCCCTGAAAATTCAGAAAATGTTGGCAGCACAAAAAAGGCCTTAAAATACATATTAGGCAAATGTTGAAAACTTTGGAGGCCCAAAAAAGGGGTTTACAGGCATCCTAGACCCCCTAAAGTCCAGAAAATGTTGGTATTCCAAAAACTGTGTCAGAGAGCTCTGAATGTCCCAAAAATGTTTGCAGCCTGAAAAGGGCATTAACCCACATCCTAAACCCCTGAAATTCCCAAAAACATTTTTGGCCCGAAAAATGCATCCTACATCCCTGAAAGTTCAGAAAATGTTGGCAGCACAAAAAAGGCCTTAAAATACATATTAGGCCTGCAAAAATGTAGAAAACTTTGGAGGCACAAAAAAGGGGTTTACAGGCATCCTAGACCCCATAAAGTCCAGAAAATGCTGGTGGCACAAAAACTGTGACAAAGAGCTCTGAATTTCCCAAAAACATTTGCAGCCTGAAAAGGGCATTAAACCGGATCCTAGACCCCTGAAATTCCTAAAAACATTTATGGCCCGAAAAATGCATCCTACACCCCTTAAAGTTCAGAAAATATTGGCATCCCAAAAATGCCTTAAAATGCATTTTATTCCTGCAATGATCTTGATATTTGGAGGCCCAAAAAATGGGTTTACATCCTATACCCCATAAAGTCCAGAAAATGTTGGTGACCCGAAAACAGTGTCAGAGAGCTCTGAATGTCCCAAAAATATTTGCAGCCTGAAAAGGGCATTAATCCGCACCCTGGCCCCCTGAAATTCCCCAAAATATTTTTGGCCCAAAAAATGCATCCTACATCCCTGAAGTTCAGAAAATGTTGGCAGCACAAAACCGGCCTTAAAATACATATTAGGCCTGCAAAAATGTAGAACATTTTGGAGGCCCAAAAAAGGGGTTTACAGGCATCCTAGACCCCCTAAAGTCCAGAAAATGTTGGCGGCCCAAAAACTGTGTCAGAGAGCTCTGAATGTCCCAGAAACATTTGCAGTCTGAAAAGGGCATTAACCGGCATTGCTAGACCGCTGAAATTCCCCAAAATATTTTGGCCACGAAAAATTCATCCTACACCCCTGAAAATTCAGAAAATGTTGGCAGCACAAAAAAGGCCTTAAAATACATATTAGGCCTGCAAAAATGTAGAAAACTTTGGAGGCCCAAAAAAGGGGTTTACAGGCATCCTAGACCCCCTAAAGTCCAGAAAATGTTGGTAGGCCAAAAACTGTGTCAGAGAGTTCTGAATGTCCCAAAAACGTTTGCAGCCTGAACAGGGCATTAACCCACATCCTAAACCCCTGAAATTCCCAAAAACATTTTTGGCCCGAAAAATGCATCCTACACCCCTGAAAGTTCAGAAAATGTTGGCAGCCCCAAAAAGGCCTTAAAATGCATCTTATTCCTGCAAAAATCTTGATAACTTTGGAGGCCCAAAAAAGGGGTTTACAGGCATCCTAGACCCACTAAAGTCCAGAAAATGTTGGCGGCCCAAAAACTGTGTCAGAGAGCTCTGAATGTCCCAAACACATTTGCAGTCTGAAAAGGGCATTAACCCGCATGCTAGACCCCTGAAATTTCCCAAAATATTTTGGCCACAAAAAATTCATCCTACACCCCTGAAAATTCAGAAAATGTTGGCAACCCCAAAAAGGCCTTAAAATGCATCTTATTCCTGCAAAAATCTTGATAACTTTGGAGGCCCAAAAAAGGGGTTTACATCCTAGACCCCATAAAGTCCAGAAAATGTTGGTGACCCGAAAACAGTGTCAGAGAGCTCTGAATGTCCCAAAAATATGTGCAGCCTGAAAAGGGCATTAATCCGCATCCTGGCCCCCTGAAATTACCCAAAATATTTTTGGCCCAAAAAATGCATCCTACATCCCTGAAGTTCAGAAAATGTTGGCAGCACAAAACAGGCCTTAAAATACATATTAGGCCTGCAAAAATGTAGAAAACTTTGGAGGCCCAAAAAAGGGGTTTACAGGCATCCTAGACCCCATAAAGTCCAGAAAATGTTGGTGGCCCATAAACTGTGTCAGAGAGCTCTGAATGTCCCAAAAACATTTGCAGTCTGAAAAGGGCATTAACCCGCATGCTAGACCCCTGAAATTCCCCAAAATATTTTGGCCACGAAAAATTCATCCTACACCCCTGAAAATTCAGAAAATGTTGGCAGCATAAAAAAGGCCTTAAAATACATATTAGTCCTCCAAAAATGTAGAAAACTTTAGAGGCCCAAAAAAGGGGTTTACAGGCATCCTAGACCCCCTAAAGTCCATAAAATGTTGGTAGGCCAAAAACTGTGTCAGAAAGCTCTGAATGTCCCAACAACATTTCCAGCCTGAAAAGGGCATTAACCCACATCCTAAACCCCTGAAATTCCCAAAAACATTTTTGGCCCGAAAAATGCATCCTACACCCCTGAAAGTTCAGAAAATGTTGGCAACCCCAAAAAGGCCTTAAAATGCATCTTATTCCTGCAAAAATCTTGATAACTTTGGAGGCCCAAAAAAGGGGTTTACATCCTAGACCCCATAAAGTCCAGAAAATGTTAGTGACCCGAAAACAGTGTCAGAGAGCTCTGAATGTCCCAAAAATATGTGCAGCCTGAAAAGGGCATTAATCCGCATCCTGGCCCCCTGAAATTACCCAAAATATTTTTGGCCCAAAAAATGCATCCTACATCCCTGAATTTCAGAAAATGTTGGCAGCACAAAACAGGCCTTAAAATACATATTAGGCCTGCAAAAATGTAGAAAACTTTGGAGGCCCAAAAAAGGGGTTTACAGGCATCCTAGACCCCATAAAGTCCAGAAAATGTTGGTGGCCCATAAACTGTGTCAGAGAGCTCTGAATGTCCCAAAAACATTTGCAGTCTGAAAAGGGCATTAACCCGCATGCTAGACCCCTGAAATTCCCCAAAATATTTTGGCCACGAAAAATTCATCCTACACCCCTGAAAATTCAGAAAATGTTGGCAGCATAAAAAAGGCCTTAAAATACTTATTAGGCCTCCAAAAATGTAGAAAACTGTGGAGGCCCAAAAAAGGGGTTTACAGGCATCCTAGACCCCCTAAAGTCCAGAAAATGTTGGTAGGCCATAAACTGTGTCAGAGAGCTCTGAATGTCCCAAAAACGTTTGCAGCCTGAAAAGGGCATTAACCCACATCCTAAACCCCTGAAATTCCCAAAAACATTTTTGGCCCGAAAAATGCATCCTACACCCCTGAAAGATCAGAAAATGTTGGCAGCCCCAAAAAGGCCTTAAAATGCATCTTATTCCTGCAAAAATCTTGATAACTTTGGAGGCCCAAAAAAGGGGTTTACATCCTAGACCCCATAAAGTCCAGAAAATGTTGGTGACCCGAAAACAGCGTCAGAGACTCTGAATGTCCCAAAAATATATGCAGCCTGAAAAGGGCATTAATCCGCATCCTGGCCCGCTGAAATTCCACAAAATATTTTTGGCCCAAAAAATGCATCCTATATCCCTGAAGTTCAGAAAATGTTGGCAGCACAAAACAGGTCTTAAAATACATATTTGGCCTGCAAAAATGTAGAAAACTTTGGAGGCCCAAAAAAGGGGTTTACAGGCATCCTAGACCCCTTAAAGTCCAGAAAATGTTGGCAGCCCAAAAACTGTGTCAGAGAGCTCTGAATGTCCCAAAAACATTTGCAGTCTGAAAAGGGCATTGACCCGCATGCTAGACCCCTGAAATTCCCCAAAATATTTTGGCCACGAAAAATTCATCCTACACCCCTGAAAATTCAGAAAATGTTGGCAGCACAAAAAAAAGGCCTTAAAATACATATTAGGCCTCCAAAAATGTAGAAAACTTTGGAGGCCCAAAAAAGGGGTTTACAGGCATCATAGACCCCCTAAAGTCCAGAAAATGTTGGTAGGCCAGAATTTGTGTCAGAGAGCTCTGAATGTCCCAAAAACGTTTGCAGCCTGAAAAGGGCATTAACCCACATCCTAAACCCCTGAAATTCCCAAAAACATTTTTGGCCCGAAAAATGCATCCTACACCCCTGAAAGTTCAGAAAATGTTGGCAGCCCCAAAAAGGCCTTAAAATGCATCTTATTCCTGCAAAAATCTTGATAACTTTGGAGGCCCAAAAAAGGGGCCTTTTTGAAAGTATTCTAAGAACACTGGTAATGTCTGCGGACATTAAAAGTTTCCATAGGCATTAGTTGAAATGTTTTACTCTATGGGTGTGATATGCTGCGGTGGAGATGGAGACGGGTGCAGCATCATCATCATCATCTAGACCCCATAAATTCCAGAAAATGTTGGTGACCCGAAAACAGTGTCAGAGACCTCTAAATGTCCCAAAAATATTTGCAGCCTGAAAAGGGCATTAATCCGCATCCTGGCCCGCTGAAATTCCCCAAAATATTTTTGGCCCAAAAAATGCATCCTATATCCCTGAAGTTCAGAAAATGTTAGCAGCACAAAACAGGCCTTAAAATACATATTAGGCCTGCAAAAATGTAGAAAACTTTGGAGGCCCAAAAAAGGGGTTTACAGGCATCCTAGACCCCCTAAAGTCCAGAAAATGTTGGCGGCCCAAAAACTGTGTCAGAGAGTTCTGAATGTCCCAAAAACATTTGCAGTCTGAAAAGGGCATTAACCCGCATGCTAGACCCCTGAAATTTCCCAAAATATTTTGGCCACAAAAAATTCATCCTACAACCCTGAAAATTCAGAAAATGTTGGCAGCACAAAAAAGGCCTTAAAATACATATTAGGCAAATGTAGAAAACTTTAGAGGCCCAAAAAAGGGGTTTACAGGCATCCTAGACTCTCTAAAGTCCAGAAAATGTTGGTATTCCAAAAACTGTGTCAGAGAGCTCTGAATGTCCCAAAAATGTTTGCAGCCTGAAAAGGGCATTAACCCACATCCTAAACCCCTGAAATTCCCAAAAACATTTTTGGCCCGAAAAATGCATCCTACACCCCTGAAAGTACAGAAAATGTTGGCAGCCCCAAAAAGGCCTTAAAATGCATCTTATTCCTGCAAAAATCTTTATAACTTTGGAGGCCCAAAAAAGGGGTTTACAGGCATCCTAGACCCACTAAAGTCCAGAAAATGTTGGCAGCCCAAAAACTGTGTCAGAGAGCTCTGAATGTCCCAAAAACATTTGCAGTCTGAAAAGGGCATTGACCCGCATGCTAGACCCCTGAAATTCCCCAAAATATTTTGACCACGAAAAATTCATCCTACACCCCTGAAAATTCAGAAAATGTTGGCAGCACAAAAACGGCCTTAAAATACACATTAGGCCTGCAAAAATGTAGAAAACTTTGGAGGACCAAAAAAGGGGTTTACAGGCATCCTAGACCCCCTAAAGTCCAGAAAATGTTGGTGGCCCAAAAACTGTGTCAGAGAGCTCTGAATGGCCCAAAAACGGTTGCAGCCTGGAAAGGGCATTAACCCACATCCTGGCCCCCTGAAATTCCCCAAAATATTTTTGGCCCAAAAAATGCATCCTACATCCCTGAAGTTCAGAAAATGTTGGCAGCACAAAACAGGCCTTAAAATACACATTAGGCCTGCAAAAATGTAGAAAACTTTGGAGGCCCAAAAAAGGGGTTTACAGGCATCCTAGACCCCCTAAAGTCCAGAAAATGTTGGCGGCCCAAAAACTGTGTCAGAGAGTTCTGAATGTCCCAAAAACATTTGCAGTCTGAAAAGGGCATTAACCAGCATGCTAGACCCCTGAAATTTCCGAAAATATTTTGGCCACAAAAAATTCATCCTACACCCCTGAAAATTCAGAAAATGTTGGCAGCACAAAAAAGGCCTTAAAATACATATTAGGCAAATGTAGAAAACTTTGGAGGCCCCAAAAAAGGGGTTACAGGCATCCTAGACCCCCTAAAGTCCAGAAAATGTTGGTATTCCAAAAACTGTGTCAGAGAGCTCTGAATGTCCCAAAAATGTTTGCAGCCTGAAAAGGGCATTAACCCACATCCTAAACCCCTGAAATTCCCAAAAACATTTTTGGCCCGAAAAATGCATCCTACACCCCTGAAAGTTCAGAAAATGTTGGCAGTCCCAAAAAGGCTTTAAAATGCATCTTATTCCTGCAAAAATCTTGATAACTTTGGAGGCCCAAAAAAGGGGTTTACATCCTAGACCCCATAAAGTCCAGAAAATGTTGGTGACCCGAAAACAGTGTCAGAGAGCTCTGAATGTCCCAAAAATATTTGCAGCCTGAAAAGGGCATTAATCCGCATCCTGGCCCCCTGAAATTCCCCAAAATATTTTTGGCACAAAAAATGCAACCTATATCCCTGAAGTTCAGAAAATGTTGACAGCACAAAACAGGCCTTAAAATACATATTAGGCCTGCAAAAATGTAGAAAACTTTGGAGGCCCAAAAAAGGGGTTTTCAGGCATCCTAGACCCACTAAAGTCCAGAAAATGTGGGCGGCCCAAAAACTGTGTCAGAGAGCTCTGAATGTCCCAAAAATATTTGCAGCCTGAAAAGGGCATTAATCCGCATCCTGGCCCCCTGAAATTCCCCAAAATATTTTTGGCCCAAAAAATGCATCCTACACCCCTGAAAATTCAGAAAATGTTGGCAGCACAAAACAGGCCTTAAAGTATATATTAGGCCTGCAAAAATGTAGAAAACTTTGGAGGCCCAAAAAAGGGGTTTACAGGCATCCTAGACCCCCTAAAGTCCAGAAAATGTTGGTAGGCCAAAAACTGTGTCAGAGAGCTCTGAATGTCCCAAAAACGTTTCCAGCCTGAAAAGGGCATTAACCCACATCCTAAACCCCTGAAATTCCCAAAAACATTTTTGGCCCGAAAAATGCATCCTACACCCCTGAAAGATCAGAAAATGTTGGCAGCCCCAAAAAGGCCTTAAAATGCATCTTATTCCTGCAAAAATCTTGATAACTTTGGAGGCCCAAAAAAGGGGTTTACATCCTAGACCCCATAAAGTCCAGAAAATGTTGGTGACCCGAAAACAGCGTCAGAGAGCTCTGAATGTCCCAAAAATATATGCAGCCTGAAAAGGGCATTAATCCGCATCCTGGCCCGCTGAAATTCCCCAAAATATTTTTGGCCCAAAAAATGCATCCTATATCCCTGAAGTTCAGAAAATGTTGGCAGCACAAAACAGGTCTTAAAATACATATTTGGCCTGCAAAAATGTAGAAAACTTTGGAGGCCCAAAAAAGGGGTTTACAGGCATCCTAGACCCCTTAAAGTCCAGAAAATGTTGGCAGCCCAAAAACTGTGTCAGAGAGCTCTGAATGTCCCAAAAACATTTGCAGTCTGAAAAGGGCATTGACCCGCATGCTAGACCCCTGAAATTCCCCAAAATATTTTGGCCACGAAAAATTCATCCTACACCCCTGAAAATTCAGAAAATGTTGGCAGCACAAAAAAAAGGCCTTAAAATACATATTAGGCCTCCAAAAATGTAGAAAACTTTGGAGGCCCAAAAAAGGGGTTTACAGGCATCATAGACCCCCTAAAGTCCAGAAAATGTTGGTAGGCCAGAATTTGTGTCAGAGAGCTCTGAATGTCCCAAAAACGTTTGCAGCCTGAAAAGGGCATTAACCCACATCCTAAACCCCTGAAATTCCCAAAAACATTTTTGGCCCGAAAAATGCATCCTACACCCCTGAAAGTTCAGAAAATGTTGGCAGCCCCAAAAAGGCCTTAAAATGCATCTTATTCCTGCAAAGATCTTGATAACTTTGGAGGCCCAAAAAAGGGGCCTTTTTGAAAGTATTCTAAGAACACTGGTAATGTCTGCGGACATTAAAAGTTTCCATAGGCCATAGTTGAAATGTTTTACTCTATGGGTGTGATATGCTGCGGTGGAGATGGAGACGGGTGCAGCATCATCATCATCATCTAGACCCCATAAAGTCCAGAAAATGTTGGTGACCCGAAAACAGTGTCAGAGAGCTCTGAATGTCCCAAAAATATTTGCAGCCTGAAAAGGGCATTAATCCGCATCCTGGCCCGCTGAAATTCCCCAAAATATTTTTGGCCCAAAAAATGCATCCTATATCCCTGAAGTTCAGAAAATGTTAGCAGCACAAAACAGGCCTTAAAATACATATTAGGCCTGCAAAAATGTAGAAAACTTTGGAGGCCCAAAAAAGTGGTTTACAGGCATCCTAGACCCCCTAAAGTCCAGAAAATGTTGGCGGCCCAAAAACTGTGTCAGAGAGTTCTGAATGTCCCAAAAACATTTGCAGTCTGAAAAGGGCATTAACCCGCATGCTAGACCCCTGAAATTTCCCAAAATATTTTGGCCACAAAAAATTCATCCTACACCCCTGAAAATTCAGAAAATGTTGGCAGCACAAAAAAGGCCTTAAAATACATATTAGGCAAATGTAGAAAACTTTAGAGGCCCAAAAAAGGGGTTTACAGGCATCCTAGACCCTCTAAAGTCCAGAAAATGTTGGTATTCCAAAAACTGTGTCAGAGAGCTCTGAATGTCCCAAAAATGTTTGCAGCCTGAAAAGGGCATTAACCCACATCCTAAACCCCTGAAATTCCCAAAAACATTTTTGGCCCGAAAAATGCATCCTACACCCCTGAAAGTACAGAAAATGTTGGCAGCCCCAAAAAGGCCTTAAAATGCATCTTATTCCTGCAAAAATCTTTATAACTTTGGAGGCCCAAAAAAGGGGTTTACAGGCATCCTAGACCCACTAAAGTCCAGAAAATGTTGGCGGCCCAAAAACTGTGTCAGAGAGCTCTGAATGTCCCAAAAACATTTGCAGTCTGAAAAGGGCATTGACCCGCATGCTAGACCCCTGAAATTCCCCAAAATATTTTGACCACGAAAAATTCATCCTACACCCCTGAAAATTCAGAAAATGTTGGCAGCACAAAAACGGCCTTAAAATACACATTAGGCCTTCATAAATGTAGAAAACTTTGGAGGACCAAAAAAGGGGTTTACAGGCATCCTAGACCCCCTAAAGTCCAGAAAATGTTGGTGGCCCAAAAACTGTGTCAGAGAGCTCCGAATGGCCCAAAAACGGTTGCAGCCTGGAAAGGGCATTAACCCACATCCTGGCCCCCTGAAATTCCCCAAAATATTTTTGGCCCAAAAAATGCATCCTACATCCCTGAAGTTCAGAAAATGTTGGCAGCACAAAACAGGCCTTAAAATACACATTAGGCCTGCAAAAATGTAGAAAGCTTTGGAGGCCCAAAAAAGGGGTTTACAGGCATCCTAGACCCCCTAAAGTCCAGAAAATGTTGGCGGCCCAAAAATTGTGTCAGAGAGTTCTGAATGTCCCAAAAACATTTGCAGTCTGAAAAGGGCATTAACCAGCATGCTAGACCCCTGAAATTTCCCAAAATATTTTGGCCACAAAAAATTCATCCTACACCCCTGAAAATTCAGAAAATGTTGGCAGCACAAAAAAGGCCTTAAAATACATATTAGGCAAATGTAGAAAACTTTGGAGGCCCCAAAAAAGGGGTTTACAGGCATCCTAGACCCCCTAAAGTCCAGAAAATGTTGGTATTCCAAAAACTGTGTCAGAGAGCTCTGAATGTCCCAAAAATGTTTGCAGCCTGAAAAGGGCATTAACCCACATCCTAAACCCCTGAAATTCCCAAAAACATTTTTGGCCCGAAAAATGCATCCTACACCCCTGAAAGTTCAGAAAATGTTGGCAGTCCCAAAAAGGCCTTAAAATGCATCTTATTCCTGCAAAAATCTTGATAACTTTGGAGGCCCAAAAAAGGGGTTTACATCCTAGACCCCATAAAGTCCAGAAAATGTTGGTGACCCGAAAACAGTGTCAGAGAGCTCTGAATGTCCCAAAAATATTTGCAGCCTGAAAAGGGCATTAATCCGCATCCTGGCCCCCTGAAATTCCCCAAAATATTTTTGGCACAAAAAATGCAACCTATATCCCTGAAGTTCAGAAAATGTTGGCAGCACAAAACAGGCCTTAAAATACATATTAGGCCTGCAAAAATGTAGAAAACTTTGGAGGCCCAAAAAAGGGGTTTTCAGGCATCCTAGACCCACTAAAGTCCAGAAAATGTGGGCGGCCCAAAAACTGTGTCAGAGAGCTCTGAATGTCCCAAAAACATTTGCAGTCTGAAAAGGGCATTAACCCACATCCTAAACCCCGGAAATTCCCAAAAACATGTTTGGCCCGAAAAATGCATCCTACACCCCTGAAAGTTCAAAAAATGTTGGCAGCCCCAAAAAGGCCTTAAAATGCATCTTATTCCTGTAAAAATCTTGATAACTTTGGAGGCCCAAAAAAGGGGTTTACATCCTAGACCTCATAAAGTCCAGAAAATGTTGGTGACCCGAAAACAGTGTCAGAGAGCTCTGAATGTCCCAAAAATATTTGCAGCCTGAAAAGGGCATTAATCCGCATCCTGGCCCCCTGAAATTCCCCAAAATATTTTTGGCCCAAAAAATGCATCCTACACCCCTGAAAATTCAGAAAATGTTGGCAGCACAAAACAGGCCTTAAAGTATATATTAGGCCTGCAAAAATGTAGAAAACTTTGGAGGCCCAAAAAAGGGGTTTACAGGCATCCTAGACCCCCTAAAGTCCAGAAAATGTTGGCGGCCCAAAAACTGTGTCAAAGAGCTCTGAATGTCCCAAAAACATTTGCAGCCTGAAAAGGGCATTAACCCACATCCTAAACCCCTGAAATTCCCAAAAACATGTTTGGCCCGAAAAATGCATCCTACACCCCTGAAAGTTCAGAAAATGTTGGCAGCCCCAAAAAGGCCTTAAAATGCATCTTATTCCTGTAAAAATCTTGATAACTTTGGAGGCCCAAAAAAGGGGTTTACATCCTAGACCTCATAAAGTCCAGAAAATGTTGGTGACCCGAAAACAGTGTCAGAGAGCTCTGAATGTCCCAAAAACGTTTGCAGCCTGAAAAGGGCATTAACCCACATCCTAAACCCCTGAAATTCCCAAAAATATTTTTGGCCCGAAAAATGCATCCTACACCCCTGAAAGTTCAGAAACTGTTGGCAGCCACAAAAAGGCCTTAAAATGCATCTTATTCCTGCAAAAATCTTGATAACTTTGGAGGCCCAAAAAAGGGGTTTACATCCTAGACCCCATAAAGTCCAGAAAATGTTGGTGACCCGAAAACAGTGTCAGAGAGCTCTGAATGTCCCAAAAATATTTGCAGCCTGAAAAGGGCATTAATCCGCATCCTGGCCCCCTGAAATTCCCCAAAATATTTTTGGCCCGAAAAATGCATCCTACATCCCTGAAGTTCAGAAAATGTTGGCAGCACAAAACAGGCCTTAAAATACATATTAGGCCTGCAAAAATGTAGAAAACTTTGGAGGCCCAAAAAAGGGGTTTACAGGCATCCTAGGCCCACTTAAGTCCAGAAAATGTTGGCGGCCCAAAAACTGTGTCAGAGAGCTCTGAATGTCCCAAAAACATTTGCAGTCTGAAAAGGGCATTAACCTGCATGCTAGACCCCTGAAATTCCCCAAAATATTTTTGGCCCGAAAAATGCATCCTACACCCCTGAAAGATCAGAAAATGTTGGCAGCCCCAAAAAGGCCTTAAAATGCATCTTATTCCTGCAAAAATCTTGATAACTTTGGAGGCCCAAAAAAGGGGTTTACATCCTAGACCCCATAAAGTCCAGAAAATGTTGGTGACCCGAAAACAGCGTCAGAGAGCTCTGAATGTCCCAAAAACATTTGCAGTCTGAAAAGGGCATTGACCCGCATGCTAGACCCCTGAAATTCCCCAAAATATTTTGGCCACGAAAAATTCATCCTACACCCCTGAAAATTCAGAAAATGTTGGCAGCCCCAAAAAGGCCTTAAAATGCATCTTATTCCTGCAAAAATCTTGATAACTTTGGAGGCCCAAAAAAGGGGCCTTTTTGAAAGTATTCTAAGAACACTGGTAATGTCCGCGGACATTAAAAGTTTCCATAGGCCATAGTTGAAATGTTTTACTCTATGGGTGTGATATGCTGCGGTGGAGATGGAGACGGGTGCAGCATCATCATCATCATCTAGACCCCATAAAGTCCAGAAAATGTTGGTGACCCGAAAACAGTGTCAGAGAGCTCTGAATGTCCCAAAAATATTTGCAGCCTGAAAAGGGCATTAATCCGCATCCTGGCCCGCTGAAATTCCCCAAAATATTTTTGGCCCAAAAAATGCATCCTATATCCCTGAAGTTCAGAAAATGTTAGCAGCACAAAACAGGCCTTAAAATACATATTAGGCCTGCAAAAATCTTTATAACTTTGGAGGCCCAAAAAAGGGGTTTACATCCTAGACCCCATAAAGTCCAGAAAATGTTGGTGACCCGAAAACAGTGTCAGAGAGCTCTGAATGTCCCAAAAATATTTGCAGCCTGAAAAGGGCATTAATCCGCATCCTGGCCCCCTGAAATTCCCCAAAATATTTTTGGCACAAAAAATGCAACCTATATCCCTGAAGTTCAGAAAATGTTGGCAGCACAAAACAGGCCTTAAAATACATATAAGGCCTGCAAAAAATGTAGAAAACTTTGGAGGCCCAAAAAAGGGGTTTACAGGCATCCTAGACCCCCTAAAGTCCAGAAAATGTTGGTGGCCCAAAAACTGTGTCAGAGAGCTCTGAATGGCCCAAAAATGGTTGCAGCCTGGAAAGGGCATTAACCCACATCCTAAACCCCTGAAATTCCCAAAAACATTTTTGGCCCGAAAAATGCATCCTACACCCCTGAAAGTTCAGAAAATGTTGGCAGCCCCAAAAAGGCCTTAAAATGCATCTTATTCCTGCAAAAATCTTGATAACTTTGGAGGCCCAAAAAAGGGGTTTACATCCTAGACCCCATAAAGTCCAGAAAATGTTGGTGACCCGAAAACAGCGTCAGAGAGCTCTGAATGTCCCAAAAACATTTGCAGTCTGAAAAGGGCATTGACCCGCATGCTAGACCCCTGAAATTCCCCAAAATATTTTGGCCACGAAAAATTCATCCTACACCCCTGAAAATTCAGAAAATGTTGGCAGCCCCAAAAAGGCCTTAAAATGCATCTTATTCCTGCAAAAATCTTGATAACTTTGGAGGCCCAAAAAAGGGGCCTTTTTGAAAGTATTCTAAGAACACTGGTAATGTCCGCGGACATTAAAAGTTTCCATAGGCCATAGTTGAAATGTTTTACTCTATGGGTGTGATATGCTGCGGTGGAGATGGAGACGGGTGCAGCATCATCATCATCATCTAGACCCCATAAAGTCCAGAAAATGTTGGTGACCCGAAAACAGTGTCAGAGAGCTCTGAATGTCCCAAAAATATTTGCAGCCTGAAAAGGGCATTAATCCGCATCCTGGCCCGCTGAAATTCCCCAAAATATTTTTGCCCCAAAAAATGCATCCTATATCCCTGAAGTTCAGAAAATGTTAGCAGCACAAAACAGGCCTTAAAATACATATTAGGCCTGCAAAAATCTTTATAACTTTGGAGGCCCAAAAAAGGGGTTTACATCCTAGACCCCATAAAGTCCAGAAAATGTTGGTGACCCGAAAACAGTGTCAGAGAGCTCTGAATGTCCCAAAAATATTTGCAGCCTGAAAAGGGCATTAACCCACATCCTAAACCCCTGAAATTCCCAAAAATATTTTTGGCCCGAAAAATGCATCCTACACCCCTGAAAGTTCAGAAACTGTTGGCAGCCACAAAAAGGCCTTAAAATGCATCTTATTCCTGCAAAAATCTTGATAACTTTGGAGGCCCAAAAAAGGGGTTTACATCCTAGACCCCATAAAGTCCAGAAAATGTTGGTGACCCGAAAACAGTGTCAGAGAGCTCTGAATGTCCCAAAAATATTTGCAGCCTGAAAAGGGCATTAATCCGCATCCTGGCCCCCTGAAATTCCCCAAAATATTTTTGGCCCGAAAAATGCATCCTACATCCCTGAAGTTCAGAAAATGTTGGCAGCACAAAACAGGCCTTAAAATACATATTAGGCCTGCAAAAATGTAGAAAACTTTGGAGGCCCAAAAAAGGGGTTTACAGGCATCCTAGGCCCACTTAAGTCCAGAAAATGTTGGCGGCCCAAAAACTGTGTCAGAGAGCTCTGAATGTCCCAAAAACATTTGCAGTCTGAAAAGGGCATTAACCTGCATGCTAGACCCCTGAAATTCCCCAAAATATTTTTGGCCCGAAAAATGCATCCTACACCCCTGAAAGATCAGAAAATGTTGGCAGCCCCAAAAAGGCCTTAAAATGCATCTTATTCCTGCAAAAATCTTGATAACTTTGGAGGCCCAAAAAAGGGGTTTACATCCTAGACCCCATAAAGTCCAGAAAATGTTGGTGACCCGAAAACAGCGTCAGAGAGCTCTGAATGTCCCAAAAACATTTGCAGTCTGAAAAGGGCATTGACCCGCATGCTAGACCCCTGAAATTCCCCAAAATATTTTGGCCACGAAAAATTCATCCTACACCCCTGAAAATTCAGAAAATGTTGGCAGCCCCAAAAAGGCCTTAAAATGCATCTTATTCCTGCAAAAATCTTGATAACTTTGGAGGCCCAAAAAAGGGGCCTTTTTGAAAGTATTCTAAGAACACTGGTAATGTCCGCGGACATTAAAAGTTTCCATAGGCCATAGTTGAAATGTTTTACTCTATGGGTGTGATATGCTGCGGTGGAGATGGAGACGGGTGCAGCATCATCATCATCATCTAGACCCCATAAAGTCCAGAAAATGTTGGTGACCCGAAAACAGTGTCAGAGAGCTCTGAATGTCCCAAAAATATTTGCAGCCTGAAAAGGGCATTAATCCGCATCCTGGCCCGCTGAAATTCCCCAAAATATTTTTGGCCCAAAAAATGCATCCTATATCCCTGAAGTTCAGAAAATGTTAGCAGCACAAAACAGGCCTTAAAATACATATTAGGCCTGCAAAAATCTTTATAACTTTGGAGGCCCAAAAAAGGGGTTTACATCCTAGACCCCATAAAGTCCAGAAAATGTTGGTGACCCGAAAACAGTGTCAGAGAGCTCTGAATGTCCCAAAAATATTTGCAGCCTGAAAAGGGCATTAATCCGCATCCTGGCCCCCTGAAATTCCCCAAAATATTTTTGGCACAAAAAATGCAACCTATATCCCTGAAGTTCAGAAAATGTTGGCAGCACAAAACAGGCCTTAAAATACATATAAGGCCTGCAAAAAATGTAGAAAACTTTGGAGGCCCAAAAAAGGGGTTTACAGGCATCCTAGACCCCCTAAAGTCCAGAAAATGTTGGTGGCCCAAAAACTGTGTCAGAGAGCTCTGAATGGCCCAAAAATGGTTGCAGCCTGGAAAGGGCATTAACCCACATCCTAAACCCCTGAAATTCCCAAAAACATTTTTGGCCCGAAAAATGCATCCTACACCCCTGAAAGTTCAGAAAATGTTGGCAGCCCCAAAAAGGCCTTAAAATGCATCTTATTCCTGCAAAAATCTTGATAACTTTGGAGGCCCAAAAAAGGGGTTTACATCCTAGACCCCATAAAGTCCAGAAAATGTTGGTGACCCGAAAACAGCGTCAGAGAGCTCTGAATGTCCCAAAAACATTTGCAGTCTGAAAAGGGCATTGACCCGCATGCTAGACCCCTGAAATTCCCCAAAATATTTTGGCCACGAAAAATTCATCCTACACCCCTGAAAATTCAGAAAATGTTGGCAGCCCCAAAAAGGCCTTAAAATGCATCTTATTCCTGCAAAAATCTTGATAACTTTGGAGGCCCAAAAAAGGGGCCTTTTTGAAAGTATTCTAAGAACACTGGTAATGTCCGCGGACATTAAAAGTTTCCATAGGCCATAGTTGAAATGTTTTACTCTATGGGTGTGATATGCTGCGGTGGAGATGGAGACGGGTGCAGCATCATCATCATCATCTAGACCCCATAAAGTCCAGAAAATGTTGGTGACCCGAAAACAGTGTCAGAGAGCTCTGAATGTCCCAAAAATATTTGCAGCCTGAAAAGGGCATTAATCCGCATCCTGGCCCGCTGAAATTCCCCAAAATATTTTTGCCCCAAAAAATGCATCCTATATCCCTGAAGTTCAGAAAATGTTAGCAGCACAAAACAGGCCTTAAAATACATATTAGGCCTGCAAAAATCTTTATAACTTTGGAGGCCCAAAAAAGGGGTTTACATCCTAGACCCCATAAAGTCCAGAAAATGTTGGTGACCCGAAAACAGTGTCAGAGAGCTCTGAATGTCCCAAAAATATTTGCAGCCTGAAAAGGGCATTAATCCGCATCCTGGCCCCCTGAAATTCCCCAAAATATTTTTGGCACAAAAAATGCAACCTATATCCCTGAAGTTCAGAAAATGTTGGCAGCACAAAACAGGCCTTAAAATACATATAAGGCCTGCAAAAAATGTAGAAAACTTTGGAGGCCCAAAAAAGGGGTTTACAGGCATCCTAGACCCCCTAAAGTCCAGAAAATGTTGGTGGCCCAAAAACTGTGTCAGAGAGCTCTGAATGGCCCAAAAACGGTTGCAGCCTGGAAAGGGCATTAACCCACATCCTAAACCCCTGAAATTCCCAAAAACATTTTTGGCCCGAAAAATGCATCCTACACCCCTGAAAGTTCAGAAAATGTTGGCAGCCCCAAAAAGGCCTTAAAATGCATCTTATTCCTGCAAAAATCTTGATAACTTTGGAGGCCCAAAAAAGGGGCCTTTTTGAAAGTATTCTAAGAACACTGGTAATGTCCGCGGACATTAAAAGTTTCCATAGGCCATAGTTGAAATGTTTTACTCTATGGGTGTGATATGCTGCGGTGGAGATGGAGACGGGTGCAGCATCATCATCATCATCTAGACCCCATAAAGTCCAGAAAATGTTGGTGACCCGAAAACAGTGTCAGAGAGCTCTGAATGTCCCAAAAATATTTGCAGCCTGAAAAGGGCATTAATCCGCATCCTGGCCCGCTGAAATTCCCCAAAATATTTTTGGCCCAAAAAATGCATCCTATATCCCTGAAGTTCAGAAAATGTTAGCAGCACAAAACAGGCCTTAAAATACATATTAGGCCTGCAAAAATGTAGAAAAATTTGGAGGCCCAAAAAAGGGGTTTACAGGCATCCTAGATCCCCTAAAGTCCAGAAAATGTTGGCGGCCCAAAAACTGTGTCAGAGAGTTCTGAATGTCCCAAAAACATTTGCAGTCTGAAAAGGGCATTAACCCGCATGCTAGACCCCTGAAATTTCCCAAAATATTTTGGCCACAAAAAATTCATCCTACACCCCTGAAAATTCAGAAAATGTTGGCAGCACAAAAAAGGCCTTAAAATACATATTAGGCAAATGTAGAAAACTTTGGAGGCCCAAAAAAGGGGTTTACAGGCATCCTAGACCCCCTAAAGTCCAGAAAATGTTGGTATTCCAAAAACTGTGTCAGAGAGCTCTGAATGTCCCAAAAATGTTTGCAGCCTGAAAAGGGCATTAACCCACATCCTACACCCCTGAAAGTTCAGAAAATGTTGGCAGCCCCAAAAAGGCCTTAAAATGCATCTTATTCCTGCAAAAATCTTTATAACTTTGGAGGCCCAAAAAAGGGGTTTACATCCTAGACCCCATAAAGTCCAGAAAATGTTGGTGACCCGAAAACAGTGTCAGAGAGCTCTGAATGTCCCAAAAATATTTGCAGCCTGAAAAGGGCATTAATCCGCATCCTGGCCCCCTGAAATTCCCCAAAATATTTTTGGCACAAAAAATGCAACCTATATCCCTGAAGTTTAGAAAATGTTGGCAGCACAAAACAGGCCTTAAAATACATATAAGGCCTGCAAAAAATGTAGAAAACTTTGGAGGCCCAAAAAAGGGGTTTACAGGCATCCTAGACCCCCTAAAGTCCAGAAAATGTTGGTGGCCCAAAAACTGTGTCAGAGAGTTCTGAATGGCCCAAAAACGCTTGCAGCCTGAAAAGGGCATTAACCCGCATCCTAAACCCCTGAAATTCCCAAAAACATTCTTGGCCCGAAAAATGCATCCTACACCCCTGAAAGTTCAGAAAATGTTGGCAGCCCCAAAAAGGCCTTAAAATGCATCTTATTCTTGCAAAAATCTTGATAACTTTGGAGGCCCAAAAAAGGGGTTTACAGGCATCCTAGACCCCCTAAAGTCCAGAAAATGTTGGCGGCCCGAAAACTGTGTCAGAGAGCTTTGAATGTCCCAAAAACATTTGCAGTCTGAAAAGGGCATTAACCCGCATGCTAGACCCCTGAAATTCCCCAAAATATTTTGGCCACGAAAAATTCATCCTACACCCCTGAAAATTCAGAAAATGTTGGCAGCACAAAAAAGGCCTTAAAATACATATTAGGCAAATGTAGAAAACTTTGGAGGCCCCAAAAAAGGGGTTTACAGGCATCCTAGACCCCCTAAAGTCCAGAAAATGTTGGTATTCCAAAAACTGTGTCAGAGAGCTCTGAATGTCCCAAAAATGTTTGCAGCCTGAAAAGGGCATTAACCCACATCCTAAACCCCTGAAATTCCCAAAAACATTTTTGGCCCGAAAAATGCATCCTACACCCCTGAAAGTTCAGAAAATGTTGGCAGTCCCAAAAAGGCCTTAAAATGCATCTTATTCCTGCAAAAATCTTGATAACTTTGGAGGCCCAAAAAAGGGGTTTACATCCTAGACCCCATAAAGTCCAGAAAATGTTGGTGACCCGAAAACAGTGTCAGAGAGCTCTGAATGTCCCAAAAATATTTGCAGCCTGAAAAGGGCATTAATCCGCATCCTGGCCCCCTGAAATTCCCCAAAATATTTTTGGCACAAAAAATGCAACCTATATCCCTGAAGTTCAGAAAATGTTGGCAGCACAAAACAGGCCTTAAAATACATATTAGGCCTGCAAAAATGTAGAAAACTTTGGAGGCCCAAAAAAGGGGTTTTCAGGCATCCTAGACCCACTAAAGTCCAGAAAATGTGGGCGGCCCAAAAACTGTGTCAGAGAGCTCTGAATGTCCCAAAAACATTTGCAGTCTGAAAAGGGCATTAACCCACATCCTAAACCCCGGAAATTCCCAAAAACATGTTTGGCCCGAAAAATGCATCCTACACCCCTGAAAGTTCAGAAAATGTTGGCAGCCCCAAAAAGGCCTTAAAATGCATCTTATTCCTGTAAAAATCTTGATAACTTTGGAGGCCCAAAAAAGGGGTTTACATCCTAGACCTCATAAAGTCCAGAAAATGTTGGTGACCCGAAAACAGTGTCAGAGAGCTCTGAATGTCCCAAAAATATTTGCAGCCTGAAAAGGGCATTAATCCGCATCCTGGCCCCCTGAAATTCCCCAAAATATTTTTGGCCCAAAAAATGCATCCTACACCCCTGAAAATTCAGAAAATGTTGGCAGCACAAAACAGGCCTTAAAGTATATATTAGGCCTGCAAAAATGTAGAAAACTTTGGAGGCCCAAAAAAGGGGTTTACAGGCATCCTAGACCCCCTAAAGTCCAGAAAATGTTGGCGGCCCAAAAACTGTGTCAAAGAGCTCTGAATGTCCCAAAAACATTTGCAGCCTGAAAAGGGCATTAACCCACATCCTAAACCCCTGAAATTCCCAAAAACATGTTTGGCCCGAAAAATGCATCCTACACCCCTGAAAGTTCAGAAAATGTTGGCAGCCCCAAAAAGGCCTTAAAATGCATCTTATTCCTGTAAAAATCTTGATAACTTTGGAGGCCCAAAAAAGGGGTTTACATCCTAGACCTCATAAAGTCCAGAAAATGTTGGTGACCCGAAAACAGTGTCAGAGAGCTCTGAATGTCCCAAAAACGTTTGCAGCCTGAAAAGGGCATTAACCCACATCCTAAACCCCTGAAATTCCCAAAAATATTTTTGGCCCGAAAAATGCATCCTACACCCCTGAAAGTTCAGAAACTGTTGGCAGCCACAAAAAGGCCTTAAAATGCATCTTATTCCTGCAAAAATCTTGATAACTTTGGAGGCCCAAAAAAGGGGTTTACATCCTAGACCCCATAAAGTCCAGAAAATGTTGGTGACCCGAAAACAGTGTCAGAGAGCTCTGAATGTCCCAAAAATATTTGCAGCCTGAAAAGGGCATTAATCCGCATCCTGGCCCCCTGAAATTCCCCAAAATATTTTTGGCCCGAAAAATGCATCCTACATCCCTGAAGTTCAGAAAATGTTGGCAGCACAAAACAGGCCTTAAAATACATATTAGGCCTGCAAAAATGTAGAAAACTTTGGAGGCCCAAAAAAGGGGTTTACAGGCATCCTAGGCCCACTTAAGTCCAGAAAATGTTGGCGGCCCAAAAACTGTGTCAGAGAGCTCTGAATGTCCCAAAAACATTTGCAGTCTGAAAAGGGCATTAACCTGCATGCTAGACCCCTGAAATTCCCCAAAATATTTTTGGCCCGAAAAATGCATCCTACACCCCTGAAAGATCAGAAAATGTTGGCAGCCCCAAAAAGGCCTTAAAATGCATCTTATTCCTGCAAAAATCTTGATAACTTTGGAGGCCCAAAAAAGGGGTTTACATCCTAGACCCCATAAAGTCCAGAAAATGTTGGTGACCCGAAAACAGCGTCAGAGAGCTCTGAATGTCCCAAAAACATTTGCAGTCTGAAAAGGGCATTGACCCGCATGCTAGACCCCTGAAATTCCCCAAAATATTTTGGCCACGAAAAATTCATCCTACACCCCTGAAAATTCAGAAAATGTTGGCAGCCCCAAAAAGGCCTTAAAATGCATCTTATTCCTGCAAAAATCTTGATAACTTTGGAGGCCCAAAAAAGGGGCCTTTTTGAAAGTATTCTAAGAACACTGGTAATGTCCGCGGACATTAAAAGTTTCCATAGGCCATAGTTGAAATGTTTTACTCTATGGGTGTGATATGCTGCGGTGGAGATGGAGACGGGTGCAGCATCATCATCATCATCTAGACCCCATAAAGTCCAGAAAATGTTGGTGACCCGAAAACAGTGTCAGAGAGCTCTGAATGTCCCAAAAATATTTGCAGCCTGAAAAGGGCATTAATCCGCATCCTGGCCCGCTGAAATTCCCCAAAATATTTTTGGCCCAAAAAATGCATCCTATATCCCTGAAGTTCAGAAAATGTTAGCAGCACAAAACAGGCCTTAAAATACATATTAGGCCTGCAAAAATCTTTATAACTTTGGAGGCCCAAAAAAGGGGTTTACATCCTAGACCCCATAAAGTCCAGAAAATGTTGGTGACCCGAAAACAGTGTCAGAGAGCTCTGAATGTCCCAAAAATATTTGCAGCCTGAAAAGGGCATTAATCCGCATCCTGGCCCCCTGAAATTCCCCAAAATATTTTTGGCACAAAAAATGCAACCTATATCCCTGAAGTTCAGAAAATGTTGGCAGCACAAAACAGGCCTTAAAATACATATAAGGCCTGCAAAAAATGTAGAAAACTTTGGAGGCCCAAAAAAGGGGTTTACAGGCATCCTAGACCCCCTAAAGTCCAGAAAATGTTGGTGGCCCAAAAACTGTGTCAGAGAGCTCTGAATGGCCCAAAAATGGTTGCAGCCTGGAAAGGGCATTAACCCACATCCTAAACCCCTGAAATTCCCAAAAACATTTTTGGCCCGAAAAATGCATCCTACACCCCTGAAAGTTCAGAAAATGTTGGCAGCCCCAAAAAGGCCTTAAAATGCATCTTATTCCTGCAAAAATCTTGATAACTTTGGAGGCCCAAAAAAGGGGTTTACATCCTAGACCCCATAAAGTCCAGAAAATGTTGGTGACCCGAAAACAGCGTCAGAGAGCTCTGAATGTCCCAAAAACATTTGCAGTCTGAAAAGGGCATTGACCCGCATGCTAGACCCCTGAAATTCCCCAAAATATTTTGGCCACGAAAAATTCATCCTACACCCCTGAAAATTCAGAAAATGTTGGCAGCCCCAAAAAGGCCTTAAAATGCATCTTATTCCTGCAAAAATCTTGATAACTTTGGAGGCCCAAAAAAGGGGCCTTTTTGAAAGTATTCTAAGAACACTGGTAATGTCCGCGGACATTAAAAGTTTCCATAGGCCATAGTTGAAATGTTTTACTCTATGGGTGTGATATGCTGCGGTGGAGATGGAGACGGGTGCAGCATCATCATCATCATCTAGACCCCATAAAGTCCAGAAAATGTTGGTGACCCGAAAACAGTGTCAGAGAGCTCTGAATGTCCCAAAAATATTTGCAGCCTGAAAAGGGCATTAATCCGCATCCTGGCCCGCTGAAATTCCCCAAAATATTTTTGCCCCAAAAAATGCATCCTATATCCCTGAAGTTCAGAAAATGTTAGCAGCACAAAACAGGCCTTAAAATACATATTAGGCCTGCAAAAATCTTTATAACTTTGGAGGCCCAAAAAAGGGGTTTACATCCTAGACCCCATAAAGTCCAGAAAATGTTGGTGACCCGAAAACAGTGTCAGAGAGCTCTGAATGTCCCAAAAATATTTGCAGCCTGAAAAGGGCATTAACCCACATCCTAAACCCCTGAAATTCCCAAAAATATTTTTGGCCCGAAAAATGCATCCTACACCCCTGAAAGTTCAGAAACTGTTGGCAGCCACAAAAAGGCCTTAAAATGCATCTTATTCCTGCAAAAATCTTGATAACTTTGGAGGCCCAAAAAAGGGGTTTACATCCTAGACCCCATAAAGTCCAGAAAATGTTGGTGACCCGAAAACAGTGTCAGAGAGCTCTGAATGTCCCAAAAATATTTGCAGCCTGAAAAGGGCATTAATCCGCATCCTGGCCCCCTGAAATTCCCCAAAATATTTTTGGCCCGAAAAATGCATCCTACATCCCTGAAGTTCAGAAAATGTTGGCAGCACAAAACAGGCCTTAAAATACATATTAGGCCTGCAAAAATGTAGAAAACTTTGGAGGCCCAAAAAAGGGGTTTACAGGCATCCTAGGCCCACTTAAGTCCAGAAAATGTTGGCGGCCCAAAAACTGTGTCAGAGAGCTCTGAATGTCCCAAAAACATTTGCAGTCTGAAAAGGGCATTAACCTGCATGCTAGACCCCTGAAATTCCCCAAAATATTTTTGGCCCGAAAAATGCATCCTACACCCCTGAAAGATCAGAAAATGTTGGCAGCCCCAAAAAGGCCTTAAAATGCATCTTATTCCTGCAAAAATCTTGATAACTTTGGAGGCCCAAAAAAGGGGTTTACATCCTAGACCCCATAAAGTCCAGAAAATGTTGGTGACCCGAAAACAGCGTCAGAGAGCTCTGAATGTCCCAAAAACATTTGCAGTCTGAAAAGGGCATTGACCCGCATGCTAGACCCCTGAAATTCCCCAAAATATTTTGGCCACGAAAAATTCATCCTACACCCCTGAAAATTCAGAAAATGTTGGCAGCCCCAAAAAGGCCTTAAAATGCATCTTATTCCTGCAAAAATCTTGATAACTTTGGAGGCCCAAAAAAGGGGCCTTTTTGAAAGTATTCTAAGAACACTGGTAATGTCCGCGGACATTAAAAGTTTCCATAGGCCATAGTTGAAATGTTTTACTCTATGGGTGTGATATGCTGCGGTGGAGATGGAGACGGGTGCAGCATCATCATCATCATCTAGACCCCATAAAGTCCAGAAAATGTTGGTGACCCGAAAACAGTGTCAGAGAGCTCTGAATGTCCCAAAAATATTTGCAGCCTGAAAAGGGCATTAATCCGCATCCTGGCCCGCTGAAATTCCCCAAAATATTTTTGGCCCAAAAAATGCATCCTATATCCCTGAAGTTCAGAAAATGTTAGCAGCACAAAACAGGCCTTAAAATACATATTAGGCCTGCAAAAATCTTTATAACTTTGGAGGCCCAAAAAAGGGGTTTACATCCTAGACCCCATAAAGTCCAGAAAATGTTGGTGACCCGAAAACAGTGTCAGAGAGCTCTGAATGTCCCAAAAATATTTGCAGCCTGAAAAGGGCATTAATCCGCATCCTGGCCCCCTGAAATTCCCCAAAATATTTTTGGCACAAAAAATGCAACCTATATCCCTGAAGTTCAGAAAATGTTGGCAGCACAAAACAGGCCTTAAAATACATATAAGGCCTGCAAAAAATGTAGAAAACTTTGGAGGCCCAAAAAAGGGGTTTACAGGCATCCTAGACCCCCTAAAGTCCAGAAAATGTTGGTGGCCCAAAAACTGTGTCAGAGAGCTCTGAATGGCCCAAAAATGGTTGCAGCCTGGAAAGGGCATTAACCCACATCCTAAACCCCTGAAATTCCCAAAAACATTTTTGGCCCGAAAAATGCATCCTACACCCCTGAAAGTTCAGAAAATGTTGGCAGCCCCAAAAAGGCCTTAAAATGCATCTTATTCCTGCAAAAATCTTGATAACTTTGGAGGCCCAAAAAAGGGGTTTACATCCTAGACCCCATAAAGTCCAGAAAATGTTGGTGACCCGAAAACAGCGTCAGAGAGCTCTGAATGTCCCAAAAACATTTGCAGTCTGAAAAGGGCATTGACCCGCATGCTAGACCCCTGAAATTCCCCAAAATATTTTGGCCACGAAAAATTCATCCTACACCCCTGAAAATTCAGAAAATGTTGGCAGCCCCAAAAAGGCCTTAAAATGCATCTTATTCCTGCAAAAATCTTGATAACTTTGGAGGCCCAAAAAAGGGGCCTTTTTGAAAGTATTCTAAGAACACTGGTAATGTCCGCGGACATTAAAAGTTTCCATAGGCCATAGTTGAAATGTTTTACTCTATGGGTGTGATATGCTGCGGTGGAGATGGAGACGGGTGCAGCATCATCATCATCATCTAGACCCCATAAAGTCCAGAAAATGTTGGTGACCCGAAAACAGTGTCAGAGAGCTCTGAATGTCCCAAAAATATTTGCAGCCTGAAAAGGGCATTAATCCGCATCCTGGCCCGCTGAAATTCCCCAAAATATTTTTGCCCCAAAAAATGCATCCTATATCCCTGAAGTTCAGAAAATGTTAGCAGCACAAAACAGGCCTTAAAATACATATTAGGCCTGCAAAAATCTTTATAACTTTGGAGGCCCAAAAAAGGGGTTTACATCCTAGACCCCATAAAGTCCAGAAAATGTTGGTGACCCGAAAACAGTGTCAGAGAGCTCTGAATGTCCCAAAAATATTTGCAGCCTGAAAAGGGCATTAATCCGCATCCTGGCCCCCTGAAATTCCCCAAAATATTTTTGGCACAAAAAATGCAACCTATATCCCTGAAGTTCAGAAAATGTTGGCAGCACAAAACAGGCCTTAAAATACATATAAGGCCTGCAAAAAATGTAGAAAACTTTGGAGGCCCAAAAAAGGGGTTTACAGGCATCCTAGACCCCCTAAAGTCCAGAAAATGTTGGTGGCCCAAAAACTGTGTCAGAGAGCTCTGAATGGCCCAAAAACGGTTGCAGCCTGGAAAGGGCATTAACCCACATCCTAAACCCCTGAAATTCCCAAAAACATTTTTGGCCCGAAAAATGCATCCTACACCCCTGAAAGTTCAGAAAATGTTGGCAGCCCCAAAAAGGCCTTAAAATGCATCTTATTCCTGCAAAAATCTTGATAACTTTGGAGGCCCAAAAAAGGGGCCTTTTTGAAAGTATTCTAAGAACACTGGTAATGTCCGCGGACATTAAAAGTTTCCATAGGCCATAGTTGAAATGTTTTACTCTATGGGTGTGATATGCTGCGGTGGAGATGGAGACGGGTGCAGCATCATCATCATCATCTAGACCCCATAAAGTCCAGAAAATGTTGGTGACCCGAAAACAGTGTCAGAGAGCTCTGAATGTCCCAAAAATATTTGCAGCCTGAAAAGGGCATTAATCCGCATCCTGGCCCGCTGAAATTCCCCAAAATATTTTTGGCCCAAAAAATGCATCCTATATCCCTGAAGTTCAGAAAATGTTAGCAGCACAAAACAGGCCTTAAAATACATATTAGGCCTGCAAAAATGTAGAAAAATTTGGAGGCCCAAAAAAGGGGTTTACAGGCATCCTAGATCCCCTAAAGTCCAGAAAATGTTGGCGGCCCAAAAACTGTGTCAGAGAGTTCTGAATGTCCCAAAAACATTTGCAGTCTGAAAAGGGCATTAACCCGCATGCTAGACCCCTGAAATTTCCCAAAATATTTTGGCCACAAAAAATTCATCCTACACCCCTGAAAATTCAGAAAATGTTGGCAGCACAAAAAAGGCCTTAAAATACATATTAGGCAAATGTAGAAAACTTTGGAGGCCCAAAAAAGGGGTTTACAGGCATCCTAGACCCCCTAAAGTCCAGAAAATGTTGGTATTCCAAAAACTGTGTCAGAGAGCTCTGAATGTCCCAAAAATGTTTGCAGCCTGAAAAGGGCATTAACCCACATCCTACACCCCTGAAAGTTCAGAAAATGTTGGCAGCCCCAAAAAGGCCTTAAAATGCATCTTATTCCTGCAAAAATCTTTATAACTTTGGAGGCCCAAAAAAGGGGTTTACATCCTAGACCCCATAAAGTCCAGAAAATGTTGGTGACCCGAAAACAGTGTCAGAGAGCTCTGAATGTCCCAAAAATATTTGCAGCCTGAAAAGGGCATTAATCCGCATCCTGGCCCCCTGAAATTCCCCAAAATATTTTTGGCACAAAAAATGCAACCTATATCCCTGAAGTTTAGAAAATGTTGGCAGCACAAAACAGGCCTTAAAATACATATAAGGCCTGCAAAAAATGTAGAAAACTTTGGAGGCCCAAAAAAGGGGTTTACAGGCATCCTAGACCCCCTAAAGTCCAGAAAATGTTGGTGGCCCAAAAACTGTGTCAGAGAGTTCTGAATGGCCCAAAAACGCTTGCAGCCTGAAAAGGGCATTAACCCGCATCCTAAACCCCTGAAATTCCCAAAAACATTCTTGGCCCGAAAAATGCATCCTACACCCCTGAAAGTTCAGAAAATGTTGGCAGCCCCAAAAAGGCCTTAAAATGCATCTTATTCTTGCAAAAATCTTGATAACTTTGGAGGCCCAAAAAAGGGGTTTACAGGCATCCTAGACCCCCTAAAGTCCAGAAAATGTTGGCGGCCCGAAAACTGTGTCAGAGAGCTTTGAATGTCCCAAAAACATTTGCAGTCTGAAAAGGGCATTAACCCGCATGCTAGACCCCTGAAATTCCCCAAAATATTTTGGCCACGAAAAATTCATCCTACACCCCTGAAAATTCAGAAAATGTTGGCAGCACAAAAAAGGCCTTAAAATACATATTAGGCAAATGTAGAAAACTTTGGAGGCCCCAAAAAAGGGGTTTACAGGCATCCTAGACCCCCTAAAGTCCAGAAAATGTTGGTATTCCAAAAACTGTGTCAGAGAGCTCTGAATGTCCCAAAAATGTTTGCAGCCTGAAAAGGGCATTAACCCACATCCTAAACCCCTGAAATTCCCAAAAACATTTTTGGCCCGAAAAATGCATCCTACACCCCTGAAAGTTCAGAAAATGTTGGCAGTCCCAAAAAGGCCTTAAAATGCATCTTATTCCTGCAAAAATCTTGATAACTTTGGAGGCCCAAAAAAGGGGTTTACATCCTAGACCCCATAAAGTCCAGAAAATGTTGGTGACCCGAAAACAGTGTCAGAGAGCTCTGAATGTCCCAAAAATATTTGCAGCCTGAAAAGGGCATTAATCCGCATCCTGGCCCCCTGAAATTCCCCAAAATATTTTTGGCACAAAAAATGCAACCTATATCCCTGAAGTTCAGAAAATGTTGGCAGCACAAAACAGGCCTTAAAATACATATTAGGCCTGCAAAAATGTAGAAAACTTTGGAGGCCCAAAAAAGGGGTTTTCAGGCATCCTAGACCCACTAAAGTCCAGAAAATGTGGGCGGCCCAAAAACTGTGTCAGAGAGCTCTGAATGTCCCAAAAACATTTGCAGTCTGAAAAGGGCATTAACCCACATCCTAAACCCCGGAAATTCCCAAAAACATGTTTGGCCCGAAAAATGCATCCTACACCCCTGAAAGTTCAGAAAATGTTGGCAGCCCCAAAAAGGCCTTAAAATGCATCTTATTCCTGTAAAAATCTTGATAACTTTGGAGGCCCAAAAAAGGGGTTTACATCCTAGACCTCATAAAGTCCAGAAAATGTTGGTGACCCGAAAACAGTGTCAGAGAGCTCTGAATGTCCCAAAAATATTTGCAGCCTGAAAAGGGCATTAATCCGCATCCTGGCCCCCTGAAATTCCCCAAAATATTTTTGGCCCAAAAAATGCATCCTACACCCCTGAAAATTCAGAAAATGTTGGCAGCACAAAACAGGCCTTAAAGTATATATTAGGCCTGCAAAAATGTAGAAAACTTTGGAGGCCCAAAAAAGGGGTTTACAGGCATCCTAGACCCCCTAAAGTCCAGAAAATGTTGGCGGCCCAAAAACTGTGTCAAAGAGCTCTGAATGTCCCAAAAACATTTGCAGCCTGAAAAGGGCATTAACCCACATCCTAAACCCCTGAAATTCCCAAAAACATGTTTGGCCCGAAAAATGCATCCTACACCCCTGAAAGTTCAGAAAATGTTGGCAGCCCCAAAAAGGCCTTAAAATGCATCTTATTCCTGTAAAAATCTTGATAACTTTGGAGGCCCAAAAAAGGGGTTTACATCCTAGACCTCATAAAGTCCAGAAAATGTTGGTGACCCGAAAACAGTGTCAGAGAGCTCTGAATGTCCCAAAAACGTTTGCAGCCTGAAAAGGGCATTAACCCACATCCTAAACCCCTGAAATTCCCAAAAATATTTTTGGCCCGAAAAATGCATCCTACACCCCTGAAAGTTCAGAAACTGTTGGCAGCCACAAAAAGGCCTTAAAATGCATCTTATTCCTGCAAAAATCTTGATAACTTTGGAGGCCCAAAAAAGGGGTTTACATCCTAGACCCCATAAAGTCCAGAAAATGTTGGTGACCCGAAAACAGTGTCAGAGAGCTCTGAATGTCCCAAAAATATTTGCAGCCTGAAAAGGGCATTAATCCGCATCCTGGCCCCCTGAAATTCCCCAAAATATTTTTGGCCCGAAAAATGCATCCTACATCCCTGAAGTTCAGAAAATGTTGGCAGCACAAAACAGGCCTTAAAATACATATTAGGCCTGCAAAAATGTAGAAAACTTTGGAGGCCCAAAAAAGGGGTTTACAGGCATCCTAGGCCCACTTAAGTCCAGAAAATGTTGGTGGCCCAAAAACTGTGTCAGAGAGCTCTGAATGTCCCAAAAACATTTGCAGTCTGAAAAGGGCATTAACCCGCATGCTAGACCCCTGAAATTCCCCAAAATATTTTTGGCCCGAAAAATGCATCCTACACCCCTGAAAGATCAGAAAATGTTGGCAGCCCCAAAAAGGCCTTAAAATGCATCTTATTCCTGCAAAAATCTTGATAACTTTGGAGGCCCAAAAAAGGGGTTTACATCCTAGACCCCATAAAGTCCAGAAAATGTTGGTGACCCGAAAACAGCGTCAGAGAGCTCTGAATGTCCCAAAAACATTTGCAGTTTGAAAAGGGCATTGACCCGCATGCTAGACCCCTGAAATTCCCCAAAATATTTTGGCCACGAAAAATTCATCCTACACCCCTGAAAATTCAGAAAATGTTGGCAGCCCCAAAAAGGCCTTAAAATGCATCTTATTCCTGCAAAAATCTTGATAACTTTGGAGGCCCAAAAAAGGGGCCTTTTTGAAAGTATTCTAAGAACACTGGTAATGTCCGCGGACATTAAAAGTTTCCATAGGCCATAGTTGAAATGGTTTACTCTATGGGTGTGATATGCTGCGGTGGAGATGGAGACGGGTGCAGCATCATCATCATCATCTAGACCCCATAAAGTCCAGAAAATGTTGGTGACCCGAAAACAGTGTCAGAGAGCTCTGAATGTCCCAAAAATATTTGCAGCCTGAAAAGGGCATTAATCCGCATCCTGGCCCGCTGAAATTCCCCAAAATATTTTTGGCCCAAAAAATGCATCCTATATCCCTGAAGTTCAGAAAATGTTAGCAGCACAAAACAGGCCTTAAAATACATATTAGGCCTGCAAAAATCTTTATAACTTTGGAGGCCCAAAAAAGGGGTTTACATCCTAGACCCCATAAAGTCCAGAAAATGTTGGTGACCCGAAAACAGTGTCAGAGAGCTCTGAATGTCCCAAAAATATTTGCAGCCTGAAAAGGGCATTAATCCGCATCCTGGCCCCCTGAAATTCCCCAAAATATTTTTGGCACAAAAAATGCAACCTATATCCCTGAAGTTCAGAAAATGTTGGCAGCACAAAACAGGCCTTAAAATACATATAAGGCCTGCAAAAAATGTAGAAAACTTTGGAGGCCCAAAAAAGGGGTTTACAGGCATCCTAGACCCCCTAAAGTCCAGAAAATGTTGGTGGCCCAAAAACTGTGTCAGAGAGCTCTGAATGGCCCAAAAATGGTTGCAGCCTGGAAAGGGCATTAACCCACATCCTAAACCCCTGAAATTCCCAAAAACATTTTTGGCCCGAAAAATGCATCCTACACCCCTGAAAGTTCAGAAAATGTTGGCAGCCCCAAAAAGGCCTTAAAATGCATCTTATTCCTGCAAAAATCTTGATAACTTTGGAGGCCCAAAAAAGGGGTTTACATCCTAGACCCCATAAAGTCCAGAAAATGTTGGTGACCCGAAAACAGCGTCAGAGAGCTCTGAATGTCCCAAAAACATTTGCAGTCTGAAAAGGGCATTGACCCGCATGCTAGACCCCTGAAATTCCCCAAAATATTTTGGCCACGAAAAATTCATCCTACACCCCTGAAAATTCAGAAAATGTTGGCAGCCCCAAAAAGGCCTTAAAATGCATCTTATTCCTGCAAAAATCTTGATAACTTTGGAGGCCCAAAAAAGGGGCCTTTTTGAAAGTATTCTAAGAACACTGGTAATGTCCGCGGACATTAAAAGTTTCCATAGGCCATAGTTGAAATGTTTTACTCTATGGGTGTGATATGCTGCGGTGGAGATGGAGACGGGTGCAGCATCATCATCATCATCTAGACCCCATAAAGTCCAGAAAATGTTGGTGACCCGAAAACAGTGTCAGAGAGCTCTGAATGTCCCAAAAATATTTGCAGCCTGAAAAGGGCATTAATCCGCATCCTGGCCCGCTGAAATTCCCCAAAATATTTTTGGCCCAAAAAATGCATCCTATATCCCTGAAGTTCAGAAAATGTTAGCAGCACAAAACAGGCCTTAAAATACATATTAGGCCTGCAAAAATCTTTATAACTTTGGAGGCCCAAAAAAGGGGTTTACATCCTAGACCCCATAAAGTCCAGAAAATGTTGGTGACCCGAAAACAGTGTCAGAGAGCTCTGAATGTCCCAAAAATATTTGCAGCCTGAAAAGGGCATTAATCCGCATCCTGGCCCCCTGAAATTCCCCAAAATATTTTTGGCACAAAAAATGCAACCTATATCCCTGAAGTTCAGAAAATGTTGGCAGCACAAAACAGGCCTTAAAATACATATAAGGCCTGCAAAAAATGTAGAAAACTTTGGAGGCCCAAAAAAGGGGTTTACAGGCATCCTAGACCCCCTAAAGTCCAGAAAATGTTGGTGGCCCAAAAACTGTGTCAGAGAGCTCTGAATGGCCCAAAAACGGTTGCAGCCTGGAAAGGGCATTAACCCACATCCTAAACCCCTGAAATTCCCAAAAACATTTTTGGCCCGAAAAATGCATCCTACACCCCTGAAAGTTCAGAAAATGTTGGCAGCCCCAAAAAGGCCTTAAAATGCATCTTATTCCTGCAAAAATCTTGATAACTTTGGAGGCCCAAAAAAGGGGCCTTTTTGAAAGTATTCTAAGAACACTGGTAATGTCCGCGGACATTATAAGTTTCCATAGGCCATAGTTGAAATGTTTTACTCTATGGGTGTGATATGCTGCGGTGGAGATGGAGACGGGTGCAGCATCATCATCATCATCTAGACCCCATAAAGTCCAGAAAATGTTGGTGACCCGAAAACAGTGTCAGAGAGCTCTGAATGTCCCAAAAATATTTGCAGCCTGAAAAGGGCATTAATCCGCATCCTGGCCCGCTGAAATTCCCCAAAATATTTTTGGCCCAAAAAATGCATCCTATATCCCTGAAGTTCAGAAAATGTTAGCAGCACAAAACAGGCCTTAAAATACATATTAGGCCTGCAAAAATGTAGAAAAATTTGGAGGCCCAAAAAAGGGGTTTACAGGCATCCTAGACCCCCTAAAGTCCAGAAAATGTTGGCGGCCCAAAAACTGTGTCAGAGAGTTCTGAATGTCCCAAAAACATTTGCAGTCTGAAAAGGGCATTAACCCGCATGCTAGACCCCTGAAATTTCCCAAAATATTTTGGCCACAAAAAATTCATCCTACACCCCTGAAAATTCAGAAAATGTTGGCAGCACAAAAAAGGCCTTAAAATACATATTAGGCAAATGTAGAAAACTTTGGAGGCCCAAAAAAGGGGTTTACAGGCATCCTAGACCCCCTAAAGTCCAGAAAATGTTGGTATTCCAAAAACTGTGTCAGAGAGCTCTGAATGTCCCAAAAATGTTTGCAGCCTGAAAAGGGCATTAACCCACATCCTACACCCCTGAAAGTTCAGAAAATGTTGGCAGCCCCAAAAAGGCCTTAAAATGCATCTTATTCCTGCAAAAATCTTTATAACTTTGGAGGCCCAAAAAAGGGGTTTACATCCTAGACCCCATAAAGTCCAGAAAATGTTGGTGACCCGAAAACAGTGTCAGAGAGCTCTGAATGTCCCAAAAATATTTGCAGCCTGAAAAGGGCATTAATCCGCATCCTGGCCCCCTGAAATTCCCCAAAATATTTTTGGCACAAAAAATGCAACCTATATCCCTGAAGTTTAGAAAATGTTGGCAGCACAAAACAGGCCTTAAAATACATATAAGGCCTGCAAAAAATGTAGAAAACTTTGGAGGCCCAAAAAAGGGGTTTACAGGCATCCTAGACCCCCTAAAGTCCAGAAAATGTTGGTGGCCCAAAAACTGTGTCAGAGAGTTCTGAATGGCCCAAAAACGCTTGCAGCCTGAAAAGGGCATTAACCCGCATCCTAAACCCCTGAAATTCCCAAAAACATTCTTGGCCCGAAAAATGCATCCTACACCCCTGAAAGTTCAGAAAATGTTGGCAGCCCCAAAAAGGCCTTAAAATGCATCTTATTCTTGCAAAAATCTTGATAACTTTGGAGGCCCAAAAAAGGGGTTTACAGGCATCCTAGACCCCCTAAAGTCCAGAAAATGTTGGCGGCCCGAAAACTGTGTCAGAGAGCTTTGAATGTCCCAAAAACATTTGCAGTCTGAAAAGAGCATTAACCCGCATGCTAGACCCCTGAAATTCCCCAAAATATTTTGGCCACGAAAAATTCATCCTACACCCCTGAAAATTCAGAAAATGTTGGCAGCACAAAAAAGGCCTTAAAATACATATTAGGCAAATGTAGAAAACTTTGGAGGCCCAAAAAAGGGGTTTACAGGCATCCTAGACCCCCTAAAGTCCAGAAAATGTTGGTATTCCAAAAACTGTGTCAGAGAGCTCTGAATGTCCCAAAAATGTTTGCAGCCTGAAAAGGGCATTAACCCACATCCTAAACCCCTGAAATTCCCAAAAACATTTTTGGCCCGAAAAATGCATCCTACACCCCTGAAAGTTCAGAAAATGTTGGCAGCCCCAAAAAGGCCTTAAAATGCATCTTATTCCTGCAAAAATCTTGATAACTTTGGAGGCCCAAAAAAGAGGTTTACATCCTAGACCCCATAAAGTCCAGAAAATGTTGGTGACCCGAAAATAGTGTCAGAGAGCTCTGAATGTCCCAAAAATATTTGCAGCCTGAAAAGGGCATTAATCCGCATCCTGACCCCCTGAAATTCCCCAAAATATTTTTGGCACAAAAAATGCAACCTATATCCCTGAAGTTCAGAAAATGTTGGCAGCACAAAACAAGCCTTAAAATACATATTAGGCCTGCAAAAATGTAGAAAACTTTGGAGGCCCAAAAAAGGGGTTTACAGGCATCCTAGACCCACTAAAGTCCAGAAAATGTGGGCGGCCCAAAAACTGTGTCAGAGAGCTCTGAATGTCCCAAAAACATTTGCAGTCTGAAAAGGGCATTAACCCGCATGCTAGAGCCCTGAAATTCCCCAAAATATTTTGGCCACAAAAAATTCATCCTACACCCCTGAAAATTCAGAAAATGTTGGCAGCACAAAAAAGGCCTTAAAATACATATTAGGCCTGCAAAAATGTAGAAAACTTTGGAGGCCCAAAAAAGGGGTTTAGATGCATCCTAGACCCCCTAAAGTCCAGAAAATGTTGGTGGCCCAAAAACTGTGTCAGAGAGTTCTGAATGGCCCAAAAACGCTTGCAGCCTGAAAAGGGCATTAACCCGCATCCTAAACCCCTGAAATTCCCAAAAACATTCTTGGCCCGAAAAATGCATTCTACACCCCTGAAAGTTCAGAAAATGTTGGCAGCCCCAAAAAGGCCTTAAAATGCATCTTATTCCTGCAAAAATCTTGATAACTTTGGAGGCCCAAAAAAGGGGTTTACATGCTAGACCCCATAAAGTCCAGAAAATGTTGGTGACCCGTAAAACAGTGTCAGAGAGCTCTGAATGTCCCAAAAATATTTGCAGCCTGAAAAGGGCATTAATCCGCATCCTGGCCCCCTGAAATTCCCCAAAATATTTTTGGCCCGAAAAATGCATCCTACATCCCTGAAGTTCAGAAAATGTTGGCAGCACAAAACAGGCCTTAAAATACATATTAGGCCTGCAAAAATGTAGAAAACTTTGGAGGCCCAAAAAAGGGGTTTACAGGCATCCTAGACCCACTAAAGTCCAGAAAATATTGGCGGCCCAAAAACTGTGTCAGAGAGCTCTGAATGTCCCAAAAACATTTGCAGTCTGAAAATGGCATTAACCCGCATGCTAGACCCCTGAAATTCCCCCAAAATATTTTGGCCACGAAAAATTCATCCTACGCCCCTGAAAATTCAGAAAATGTTGGCAGCACAAAAAAGGCCTTAAAATACATATTAGGCCTGCAAAAATGTAGAAAACTTTGGAGGCCCAAAAAAGGGGTTTACAGGCATCCAAGACCCCCTAAAGTCCAGAAAATGTTGGTGGCCCAAAAACTGTGTCAGAGAGCTCTGAATGTCCCAAAAACATTTGCAGTCTGAAAAGGGCATTGACCCGCATGCTAGACCCCTGAAATTCCCCAAAATATTTTGGCCACGAAAAATTCATCCTACACCCCTGAAAATTCAGAAAATGTTGGCAGCCCCAAAAAGGCCTTAAAATGCATCTTATTCCTGCAAAAATCTTGATAACTTTGGAGGCCCAAAAAAGGGGCCTTTTTGAAAGTATTCTAAGAACACTGGTAATGTCCGCGGACATTAAAAGTTTCCATAGGCCATAGTTGAAATGTTTTACTCTATGGGTGTGATATGCTGCGGTGGAGATGGAGACGGGTGCAGCATCATCATCATCATCTAGACCCCATAAAGTCCAGAAAATGTTGGTGACCCGAAAACAGTGTCAGAGAGCTCTGAATGTCCCAAAAATATTTGCAGCCTGAAAAGTGCATTAATCCGCATCCTGGCCCGCTGAAATTCCCCAAAATATTTTTGGCCCAAAAAATGCATCCTATATCCCTGAAGTTCAGAAAATGTTAGCAGCACAAAACAGGCCTTAAAATACATATTAGGCCTGCAAAAATCTTTATAACTTTGGAGGCCCAAAAAAGGGGTTTACATCCTAGACCCCATAAAGTCCAGAAAATGTTGGTGACCCGAAAACAGTGTCAGAGAGCTCTGAATGTCCCAAAAATATTTGCAGTCTGAAAAGGGCATTAATCCGCATCCTGGCCCCCTGAAATTCCCCAAAATATTTTTGGCCCGAAAAATGCATCCTACATCCCTGAAGTTCAGAAAATTTTGGCAGCACAAAACAGGCCTTAAAATACATATTAGGCCTGCAAAAATGTAGAAAACTTTGGAGGCCCAAAAAAGGGGTTTACATCCTAGACCCCATAAAGTCCAGAAAATGTTGGTGACCCGAAAACAGCGTCAGAGAGCTCTGAATGTCCCAAAAACATTTGCAGTCTGAAAAGGGCATTGACCCGCATGCTAGACCCCTGAAATTCCCCAAAATATTTTGGCCACGAAAAATTCATCCTACACCCCTGAAAATTCAGAAAATGTTGGCAGCCCCAAAAAGGCCTTAAAATGCATCTTATTCCTGCAAAAATCTTGATAACTTTGGAGGCCCAAAAAAGGGGCCTTTTTGAAAGTATTCTAAGAACACTGGTAATGTCCGCGGACATTAAAAGTTTCCATAGGCCATAGTTGAAATGTTTTACTCTATGGGTGTGATATGCTGCGGTGGAGATGGAGACGGGTGCAGCATCATCATCATCATCGAGACCCCATAAAGTCCAGAAAATGTTGGTGACCCGAAAACAGTGTCAGAGAGCTCTGAATGTCCCAAAAATATTTGCAGCCTGAAAAGGGCATTAATCCGCATCCTGGCCCGCTGAAATTCCCCAAAATATTTTTGGCCCAAAAAATGCATCCTATATCCCTGAAGTTCAGAAAATGTTAGCAGCACAAAACAGGCCTTAAAATACATATTAGGCCTGCAAAAATGTAGAAAAATTTGGAGGCCCAAAAAAGGGGTTTACAGGCATCCTAGACCCCCTAAAGTCCAGAAAATGTTGGCGGCCCAAAAACTGTGTCAGAGAGTTCTGAATGTCCCAAAAACATTTGCAGTCTGAAAAGGGCATTAACCCGCATGCTAGACCCCTGAAATTTCCCAAAATATTTTGGCCGCAAAAAATTCATCCTACACCCCTGAAAATTCAGAAAATGTTGGCAGCACAAAAAAGGCCTTAAAATACATATTAGGCAAATGTAGAAAACTTTGGAGGCCCAAAAAAGGGGTTTACAGGCATCCTAGACCCCCTAAAGTCCAGAAAATGTTGGTATTCCAAAAACTGTGTCAGAGAGCTCTGAATGTCCCAAAAATGTTTGCAGCCTGAAAAGGGCATTAACCCACATCCTACACCCCTGAAAGTTCAGAAAATGTTGGCGGCCCCAAAAAGGCCTTAAAATGCATCTTATTCCTGCAAAAATCTTTATAACTTTGGAGGCCCAAAAAAGGGGTTTACATCCTAGACCCCATAAAGTCCAGAAAATGTTGGTGACCCGAAAACAGTGTCAGAGAGCTCTGAATGTCCCAAAAATATTTGCAGCCTGAAAAGGGCATTAATCCGCATCCTGGCCCCCTGAAATTCCCCAAAATATTTTTGGCACAAAAAATGCAACCTATATCCCTGAAGTTTAGAAAATGTTGGCAGCACAAAACAGGCCTTAAAATACATATAAGGCCTGCAAAAAATGTAGAAAACTTTGGAGGCCCAAAAAAGGGGTTTACAGGCATCCTAGACCCCCTAAAGTCCAGAAAATGTTGGTGGCCCAAAAACTGTGTCAGAGAGTTCTGAATGGCCCAAAAACGCTTGCAGCCTGAAAAGGGCATTAACCCGCATCCTAAACCCCTGAAATTCCCAAAAACATTCTTGGCCCGAAAAATGCATCCTACACCCCTGAAAGTTCAGAAACTGTTGGCAGCCCCAAAAAGGCCTTAAAATGCATCTTATTCTTGCAAAAATCTTGATAACTTTGGAGGCCCAAAAAAGGGGTTTACAGGCATCCTAGACCCCCTAAAGTCCAGAAAATGTTGGCGGCCCGAAAACTGTGTCAGAGAGCTTTGAATGTCCCAAAAACATTTGCAGTCTGAAAAGGGCATTAACCCGCATGCTAGACCCCTGAAATTCCCCAAAATATTTTGGCCACGAAAAATTCATCCTACACCCCTGAAAATTCAGAAAATGTTGGCAGCACAAAAAAGGCCTTAAAATACATATTAGGCAAATGTAGAAAACTTTGGAGGCCCAAAAAAGGGGTTTACAGGCATCCTAGACCCCCTAAAGTCCAGAAAATGTTGGTATTCCAAAAACTGTGTCAGAGAGCTCTGAATGTCCCAAAAATGTTTGCAGCCTGAAAAGGGCATTAACCCACATCCTAAACCCCTGAAATTACCAAAAACATTTTTGGCCCGAAAAATGCATCCTACACCCCTGAAAGTTCAGAAAATGTTGGCAGCCCCAAAAAGGCCTTAAAATGCATCTTATTCCTGCAAACATCTTGATAACTTTGGAGGCCCAAAAAAGAGGTTTACATCCTAGACCCCATAAAGTCCAGAAAATGTTGGTGACCCGAAAATAGTGTCAGAGAGCTCTGAATGTCCCAAAAATATTTGCAGCCTGAAAAGGGCATTAATCCGCATCCTGACCCCCTGAAATTCCACAAAATATTTTTGGCACAAAAAATGCAACCTATATCCCTGAAGTTCAGAAAATGTTGGCAGCACAAAACAGGCCTTAAAATACATATTAGGCCTGCAAAAATGTAGAAAACTTTGGAGGCCCAAAAAAGGGGTTTACAGGCATCCTAGACCCACTAAAGTCCAGAAAATGTGGGCGGCCCAAAAACTGTGTCAGAGAGCTCTGAATGTCCCAAAAACATTTGCAGTCTGAAAAGGGCATTAACCCGCATGCTAGAGCCCTGAAATTCCCCAAAATATTTTGGCCACAAAAAATTCATCCTACACCCCTGAAAATTCAGAAAATGTTGGCAGCACAAAAAAGGCCTTAAAATACATATTAGGCCTGCAAAAATGTAGAAAACTTTGGAGGCCCAAAAAAGGGGTTTAGATGCATCCTAGACCCCCTAAAGTCCAGAAAATGTTGGTGGCCCAAAAACTGTGTCAGAGAGTTCTGAATGGCCCAAAAACGCTTGCAGCCTGAAAAGGGCATTAACCCGCATCCTAAACCCCTGAAATTCCCAAAAACATTCTTGGCCCGAAAAATGCATTCTACACCCCTGAAAGTTCAGAAAATGTTGGCAGCCCCAAAAAGGCCTTAAAATGCATCTTATTCCTGCAAAAATCTTGATAACTTTGGAGGCCCAAAAAAGGGGTTTACATGCTAGACCCCATAAAGTCCAGAAAATGTTGGTGACCCGTAAAACAGTGTCAGAGAGCTCTGAATGTCCCAAAAATATTTGCAGCCTGAAAAGGGCATTAATCCGCATCCTGGCCCCCTGAAATTCCCCAAAATATTTTTGGCCCGAAAAATGCATCCTACATCCCTGAAGTTCAGAAAATGTTGGCAGCACAAAACAGGCCTTAAAATACATATTAGGCCTGCAAAAATGTAGAAAACTTTGGAGGCCCAAAAAAGGGGTTTACAGGCATCCTAGACCCACTAAAGTCCAGAAAATATTGGCGGCCCAAAAACTGTGTCAGAGAGCTCTGAATGTCCCAAAAACATTTGCAGTCTGAAAATGGCATTAACCCGCATGCTAGACCCCTGAAATTCCCCCAAAATATTTTGGCCACGAAAAATTCATCCTACGCCCCTGAAAATTCAGAAAATGTTGGCAGCACAAAAAAGGCCTTAAAATACATATTAGGCCTGCAAAAATGTAGAAAACTTTGGAGGCCCAAAAAAGGGGTTTACAGGCATCCAAGACCCCCTAAAGTCCAGAAAATGTTGGTGGCCCAAAAACTGTGTCAGAGAGCTCTGAAGGGCCCAAAAACGCTTGCAGCCTGAAAAGGGCATTAACCCGCATCCTAGACCCCTGAAATTCCTAAAAACATTTATCGCCCGAAAAATGCATCCTACACCCCTTAAAGTTCAGAAACTGTTGGCAGCCCAAAAAATGCCTTAAAATGCATCTTATTCCTGCAATAATCTTTAAAACTTTGGAGGCCCAAAAAAGGGGTTTGCAGGCATCCTAGACCCCATAAAGTCCAGAAAATGTTGGTGACCCAAAAACAGTGTCAGAGAGCTCTGAATGTCCCAAAAATATTTGCAGCCTGAAAAGGGCATTAATCCGCACCCTGGCCCCCTGAAATTCCCCAAAATATTTTTGGCCCAAAAAATGCATCCTACATCCCTGAAAGTTCAGAAAATGATGGCAACCCAAAAAATGCCTTAAAATGCATCTTATTCTTGCAATAATCTTGAAAACTTTGGAGGCCCAAAAAAGGGGTTTACATCCTAGACCCCATAAAGTCCAGAAAATGTTGGTGACCCGAAAACAGTGTCAGAGACCTCTGAATGTCCCAAAAATGTTTGCAGCCTGAAAAGGGCAGTAACCCACATCCTAAACCCCTGAAATTCCCAAAAACATTTTTGGCCCGAAAAATGCATCCTACACCCCTGAAAGTTCAGAAAATGTTGGCAGCCCCAAAAAGGCCTTAAAATGCATCTTATTCCTGCAAAAATCTTTATAACTTTGGAGGCCCAAAAAAGGGGTTTACATCCTAGACCCCATAAAGTCCAGAAAATGTTGGTGACCCGAAAACAGTGTCAGAGAGCTCTGAATGTCCCAAAAATATTTGCAGCCTGAAAAGGGCATTAATCCGCATCCTGGCCCCCTGAAATTCCCCAAAATATTTTTGGCCCAAAAAATGCATCCTACACCCCTGAAAATTCAGAAAATGTTGGCAGCACAAAACAGGCCTTAAAGTATATATTAGGCCTGCAAAAATGTAGAAAACTTTGGAGGCCCAAAAAAGGGGTTTACAGGCATCCTAGACCCCCTAAAGTCCAGAAAATGTTGGCGGCCCAAAAACTGTGTCAAAGAGCTCTGAATGTCCCAAAAACGTTTGCAGCCTGAAAAGGGCATTAACCCACATCCTAAACCCCTGAAATTCCCAAAAATATTTTTGGCCCGAAAAATGCATCCTACACCCCTGAAAGTTCAGAAACTGTTGGCAGCCACAAAAAGGCCTTAAAATGCATCTTATTCCTGCAAAAATCTTGATAACTTTGGAGGCCCAAAAAAGGGGTTTACATCCTAGACCCCATAAAGTCCAGAAAATGTTGGTGACCCGAAAACAGTGTCAGAGAGCTCTGAATGTCCCAAAAATATTTGCAGTCTGAAAAGGGCATTAATCCGCATCCTGGCCCCCTGAAATTCCCCAAAATATTTTTGGCCCGAAAAATGCATCCTACATCCCTGAAGTTCAGAAAATTTTGGCAGCACAAAACAGGCCTTAAAATACATATTAGGCCTGCAAAAATGTAGAAAACTTTGGAGGCCCAAAAAAGGGGTTTACATCCTAGACCCCATAAAGTCCAGAAAATGTTGGTGACCCGAAAACAGCGTCAGAGAGCTCTGAATGTCCCAAAAACATTTGCAGTCTGAAAAGGGCATTGACCCGCATGCTAGACCCCTGAAATTCCCCAAAATATTTTGGCCACGAAAAATTCATCCTACACCCCTGAAAATTCAGAAAATGTTGGCAGCCCCAAAAAGGCCTTAAAATGCATCTTATTCCTGCAAAAATCTTGATAACTTTGGAGGCCCAAAAAAGGGGCCTTTTTGAAAGTATTCTAAGAACACTGGTAATGTCCGCGGACATTAAAAGTTTCCATAGGCCATAGTTGAAATGTTTTACTCTATGGGTGTGATATGCTGCGGTGGAGATGGAGACGGGTGCAGCATCATCATCATCATCTAGACCCCATAAAGTCCAGAAAATGTTGGTGACCCGAAAACAGTGTCAGAGAGTTCTGAATGTCCCAAAAATATTTGCAGCCTGAAAAGGGGATTAATCCGCATCCTGGCCCGCTGAAATTCCCCAAAATATTTTTGGCCCAAAAAATGCATCCTATATCCCTGAAGTTCAGAAAATGTTAGCAGCACAAAACAGGCCTTAAAATACATATTAGGCCTGCAAAAATGTAGAAAACTTTGGAGGCCCAAAAAAGGGGTTTACAGGCATCCTAGACCCCCTAAAGTCCAGAAAATGTTGGCGGCCCAAAAACTGTGTCAGAGAGTTCTGAATGTCCCAAACACATTTGCAGTCTGAAAAGGGCATTAACCCGCATGCTAGACCCCTGAAATTTCCCAAAATATTTTGGCCACAAAAAATTCATCCTACACCCCTGAAAATTCAGAAAATGTTGGCAGCACAAAAAAGGCCTTAAAATACATATTAGGCAAATGTAGAAAACTTTGGAGGCCCAAAAAAGGGGTTTACAGGCATCCTAGACCCCCTAAAGTCCAGAAAATGTTGGTATTCCAAAAACTGTGTCAGAGAGCTCTGAATGTCCCAAAAATGTTTGCAGCCTGAAAAGGGCATTAACCCACATCCTAAACCCCTGAAATTCCCAAAAACATTTTTGGCCCGAAAAATGCATCCTACACCCCTGAAAGTTCAGAAAATGTTGGCAGCCCCAAAAAGGCCTTAAAATGCATCTTATTCCTGCAAAAATCTTTATAATTTTGGAGGCCCAAAAAAGGGGTTTACATCCTAGACCCCATAAAGTCCAGAAAATGTTGGTGACCCGAAAACAGTGTCAGAGAGCTCTGAATGTCCCAAAAATATTTGCAGCCTGAAAAGGGCATTAATCCGCATCCTGGCCCCCTGAAATACCCCAAAATATTTTTGGCACAAAAAATGCAACCTATATCCCTGAAGTTCAGAAAATGTTGGCAGCACAAAACAGGCCTTAAAATACATATAAGGCCTGCAAAAAATGTAGAAAACTTTGGAGGCCCAAAAAAGGGGTTTACAGGCATCCTAGACCCACTAAAGTCCAGAAAATGTTGGCGGCCCAAAAACTGTGTCAGAGAGTTCTGAATGTCCCAAAAACATTTGCAGTCTGAAAAGGGCATTGACCCGCATGCTAGACCCCTGAAATTCCCCAAAATATTTTGACCATGAAAAATTCATCCTACACCCCTGAAAATTCAGAAAATGTTGGCAGCACAAAAACGGCCTTAAAATACACATTAGGCCTGCAAAAATGTAGAAAACTTTGGAGGCCCAAAAAAGGGGTTTACAGGCATCCTAGACCCCCTAAAGTCCAGAAAATGTTGGCGGCCCAAAAACTGTGTCAAAGAGCTCTGAATGTCCCAAAAACGTTTGCAGCCTGAAAAGGGCATTAACCCACATCCTAAACCCCTGAAATTCCCAAAAATATTTTTGGCCCGAAAAATGCATCCTACACCCCTGAAAGTTCAGAAACTGTTGGCAGCCACAAAAAGGCCTTAAAATGCATCTTATTCCTGCAAAAATCTTGATAACTTTGGAGGCCCAAAAAAGGGGTTTACATCCTAGACCCCATAAAGTCCAGAAAATGTTGGTGACCCGAAAACAGTGTCAGAGAGCTCTGAATGTCCCAAAAATATTTGCAGTCTGAAAAGGGCATTAATCCGCATCCTGGCCCCCTGAAATTCCCCAAAATATTTTTGGCCCGAAAAATGCATCCTACATCCCTGAAGTTCAGAAAATTTTGGCAGCACAAAACAGGCCTTAAAATACATATTAGGCCTGCAAAAATGTAGAAAACTTTGGAGGCCCAAAAAAGGGGTTTACATCCTAGACCCCATAAAGTCCAGAAAATGTTGGTGACCCGAAAACAGCGTCAGAGAGCTCTGAATGTCCCAAAAACATTTGCAGTCTGAAAAGGGCATTGACCCGCATGCTAGACCCCTGAAATTCCCCAAAATATTTTGGCCACGAAAAATTCATCCTACACCCCTGAAAATTCAGAAAATGTTGGCAGCCCCAAAAAGGCCTTAAAATGCATCTTATTCCTGCAAAAATCTTGATAACTTTGGAGGCCCAAAAAAGGGGCCTTTTTGAAAGTATTCTAAGAACACTGGTAATGTCCGCGGACATTAAAAGTTTCCATAGGCCATAGTTGAAATGTTTTACTCTATGGGTGTGATATGCTGCGGTGGAGATGGAGACGGGTGCATCATCATCATCATCGTCTAGACCCCATAAAGTCCAGAAAATGTTGGTGACCCGAAAACAGTGTCAGAGAGCTCTGAATGTCCCAAAAATATTTGCAGCCTGAAAAGGGCATTAATCCGCATCCTGGCCCGCTGAAATTCCCCAAAATATTTTTGGCACGAAAAATGCATCCTATATCCCTGAAGTTCAGAAAATGTTAGCAGCACAAAACAGGCCTTAAAATACATATTAGGCCTGCAAAAATGTAGAAAACTTTGGAGGCCCAAAAAAGGGGTTTACAGGCATCCTAGACCCCCTAAAGTCCAGAAAATGTTGGCGGCCCAAAAACTGTGTCAGAGAGTTCTGAATGTCCCAAACACATTTGCAGTCTGAAAAGGGCATTAACCCGCATGCTAGACCCCTGAAATTTCCCAAAATATTTTGGCCACAAAAAATTCATCCTACACCCCTGAAAATTCAGAAAATGTTGGCAGCACAAAAAAGGCCTTAAAATACATATTAGGCAAATGTAGAAAACTTTGGAGGCCCAAAAAAGGGGTTTACAGGCATCCTAGACCCCCTAAAGTCCAGAAAATGTTGGTATTCCAAAAACTGTGTCAGAGAGCTCTGAATGTCCCAAAAATGTTTGCAGCCTGAAAAGGGCATTAACCCACATCCTAAACCCCTGAAATTCCCAAAAACATTTTTGGCCCGAAAAATGCATCCTACACCCCTGAAAGTTCAGAAAATGTTGGCAGCCCCAAAAAGGCCTTAAAATGCATCTTATTCCTGCAAAAATCTTTATAATTTTGGAGGCCCAAAAAAGGGGTTTACATCCTAGACCCCATAAAGTCCAGAAAATGTTGGTGACCCGAAAACAGTGTCAGAGAGCTCTGAATGTCCCAAAAATATTTGCAGCCTGAAAAGGGCATTAATCCGCATCCTGGCCCCCTGAAATACCCCAAAATATTTTTGGCACAAAAAATGCAACCTATATCCCTGAAGTTCAGAAAATGTTGGCAGCACAAAACAGGCCTTAAAATACATATAAGGCCTGCAAAAAATGTAGAAAACTTTGGAGGCCCAAAAAAGGGGTTTACAGGCATCCTAGACCCACTAAAGTCCAGAAAATGTTGGCGGCCCAAAAACTGTGTCAGAGAGCTCTGAATGTCCCAAAAACATTTGCAGTCTGAAAAGGGCATTGACCCGCATGCTAGACCCCTGAAATTCCCCAAAATATTTTGACCATGAAAAATTCATCCTACACCCCTGAAAATTCAGAAAATGTTGGCAGCACAAAAACGGCCTTAAAATACACATTAGGCCTGCAAAAATGTAGAAAACTTTGGAGGCCCAAAAAAGGGGTTTACAGGCATCCTAGACCCCCTAAAGTCCAGAAAATGTTGGCGGCCCAAAAACTGTGTCAAAGAGCTCTGAATGTCCCAAAAACGTTTGCAGCCTGAAAAGGGCATTAACCCACATCCTAAACCCCTGAAATTCCCAAAAATATTTTTGGCCCGAAAAATGCATCCTACACCCCTGAAAGTTCAGAAACTGTTGGCAGCCACAAAAAGGCCTTAAAATGCATCTTATTCCTGCAAAAATCTTGATAACTTTGGAGGCCCAAAAAAGGGGTTTACATCCTAGACCCCATAAAGTCCAGAAAATGTTGGTGACCCGAAAACAGTGTCAGAGAGCTCTGAATGTCCCAAAAATATTTGCAGTCTGAAAAGGGCATTAATCCGCATCCTGGCCCCCTGAAATTCCCCAAAATATTTTTGGCCCGAAAAATGCATCCTACATCCCTGAAGTTCAGAAAATTTTGGCAGCACAAAACAGGCCTTAAAATACATATTAGGCCTGCAAAAATGTAGAAAACTTTGGAGGCCCAAAAAAGGGGTTTACATCCTAGACCCCATAAAGTCCAGAAAATGTTGGTGACCCGAAAACAGCGTCAGAGAGCTCTGAATGTCCCAAAAACATTTGCAGTCTGAAAAGGGCATTGACCCGCATGCTAGACCCCTGAAATTCCCCAAAATATTTTGGCCACGAAAAATTCATCCTACACCCCTGAAAATTCAGAAAATGTTGGCAGCCCCAAAAAGGCCTTAAAATGCATCTTATTCCTGCAAAAATCTTGATAACTTTGGAGGCCCAAAAAAGGGGCCTTTTTGAAAGTATTCTAAGAACACTGGTAATGTCCGCGGACATTAAAAGTTTCCATAGGCCATAGTTGAAATGTTTTACTCTATGGGTGTGATATGCTGCGGTGGAGATGGAGACGGGTGCAGCATCATCATCATCATCTAGACCCCATAAAGTCCAGAAAATGTTGGTGACCCGAAAACAGTGTCAGAGAGCTCTGAATGTCCCAAAAATATTTGCAGCCTGAAAAGGGCATTAATCCGCATCCTGGCCCGCTGAAATTCCCCAAAATATTTTTGGCACGAAAAATGCATCCTATATCCCTGAAGTTCAGAAAATGTTAGCAGCACAAAACAGGCCTTAAAATACATATTAGGCCTGCAAAAATGTAGAAAACTTTGGAGGCCCAAAAAAGTGGTTTACAGGCATCCTAGACCCCCTAAAGTCCAGAAAATGTTGGCGGCCCAAAAACTGTGTCAGAGAGTTCTGAATGTCCCAAACACATTTGCAGTCTGAAAAGGGCATTAACCCGCATGCTAGACCCCTGAAATTTCCCAAAATATTTTGGCCACAAAAAATTCATCCTACACCCCTGAAAATTCAGAAAATGTTGGCAGCACAAAAAAGGCCTTAAAATACATATTAGGCAAATGTAGAAAACTTTGGAGGCCCAAAAAAGGGGTTTACAGGCATCCTAGACCCCCTAAAGTCCAGAAAATGTTGGTATTCCAAAAACTGTGTCAGAGAGCTCTGAATGTCCCAAAAATGTTTGCAGCCTGAAAAGGGCATTAACCCACATCCTAAACCCCTGAAATTCCCAAAAACATTTTTGGCCCGAAAAATGCATCCTACACCCCTGAAAGTTCAGAAAATGTTGGCAGCCCCAAAAAGGCCTTAAAATGCATCTTATTCCTGCAAAAATCTTTATAATTTTGGAGGCCCAAAAAAGGGGTTTACATCCTAGACCCCATAAAGTCCAGAAAATGTTGGTGACCCGAAAACAGTGTCAGAGAGCTCTGAATGTCCCAAAAATATTTGCAGCCTGAAAAGGGCATTAATCCGCATCCTGGCCCCCTGAAATACCCCAAAATATTTTTGGCACAAAAAATGCAACCTATATCCCTGAAGTTCAGAAAATGTTGGAAGCACAAAACAGGCCTTAAAATACATATAAGGCCTGCAAAAAATGTAGAAAACTTTGGAGGCCCAAAAAAGGGGTTTACAGGCATCCTAGACCCACTAAAGTCCAGAAAATGTTGGCGGCCCAAAAACTGTGTCAGAGAGCTCTGAATGTCCCAAAAACATTTGCAGTCTGAAAAGGGCATTGACCCGCATGCTAGACCCCTGAAATTCCCCAAAATATTTTGACCATGAAAAATTCATCCTACACCCCTGAAAATTCAGAAAATGTTGGCAGCACAAAAACGGCCTTAAAATACACATTAGGCCTGCAAAAATGTAGAAAACTTTGGAGGACCAAAAAAGGGGTTTACAGGCATCCTAGATCCCCTAAAGTCCAGAAAATGTTGGTGGCCCAAAAACTGTGTCAGAGAGCTCTGAATGGCCCAAAAACGGTTGCAGCCTGGAAAGGGCATTAACCCACATCCTAAACCCCTGAAATTCCCAAAAACATTTTTGGCCCGAAAAATGCATCCTACACCCCTGAAAGTTCAGAAAATGTTGGCAGCCCCAAAAAGGCCTTAAGATGCATCTTATTCCTGCAAAAATCTTGATAACTTTGGAGGCCCAAAAAAGGGGCCTTTTTGAAAGTATTCTAAGAACACTGGTAATGTCCGCGGACATTAAAAGTTTCCATAGGCCATAGTTGAAATGTTTTACTCTATGGGTGTGATATGCTGCGGTGGAGATGGAGACGGGTGCAGCATCATCATCATCATCTAGACCCCATAAAGTCCAGAAAATGTTGGTGACCCGAAAACAGTGTCAGAGAGCTCTGAATGTCCCAAAAATATTTGCAGCCTGAAAAGGGCATTAATCCGCATCCTGGCCCGCTGAAATTCCCCAAAATATTTTTGGCCCAAAAAATGCATCCTATATCCCTGAAGTTCAGAAAATGTTAGCAGCACAAAACAGGCCTTAAAATACATATTAGGCCTGCAAAAATGTAGAAAACTTTGGGGGCCCAAAAAAGGGGTTTACAGGCATCCTAGACCCCCTAAAGTCCAGAAAATGTTGGCGGCCCAAAAACTGTGTCAGAGAGTTCTGAATGTCCCAAAAACATTTGCAGTCTGAAAAGGGCATTAACCCGCATGCTAGACCCCTGAAATTTCCCAAAATATTTTGGCCACAAAAAATTCATCCTACACCCCTGAAAATTCAGAAAATGTTGGCAGCACAAAAAAGGCCTTAAAATACATATTAGGCAAATGTAGAAAACTTTGGAGGCCCAAAAAAGGGGTTTACAGGCATCCTAGACCCCCTAAAGTCCTGAAAATGTTGGTATTCCAAAAACTGTGTCAGAGACCTCTGAATGTCCCAAAAATGTTTGCAGCCTGAAAAGGGCATTAACCCACATCCTAAACCCCTGAAATTCCCAAAAACATTTTTGGCCCGAAAAATGCATCCTACACCCCTGAAAGTTCAGAAAATGTTGGCAGCCCCAAAAAGGCCTTAAAATGCATCTTATTCCTGCAAAAATCTTTATAACTTTGGAGGCCCAAAAAAGGGGTTTACATCCTAGACCCCATAAAGTCCAGAAAATGTTGGTGACCCGAAAACAGTGTCAGAGAGCTCTGAATGTCCCAAAAATATTTGCAGCCTGAAAAGGGCATTAATCCGCATCCTGGCCCCCTGAAATTCCCCAAAATATTTTTGGCACAAAAAATGCAACCTATATCCCTGAAGTTCAGAAAATGTTGGCAGCAAAAAACAGGCCTTAAAATACATATAAGGCCTGCAAAAAATGTAGAAAACTTTGGAGGCCCAAAAAAGGGGTTTACAGGCATCCTAGACCCACTAAAGTCCAGAAAATGTTGGCGGCCCAAAAACTGTGTCAGAGAGCTCTGAATGTCCCAAAAACATTTGCAGTCTGAAAAGGGCATTGACCCGCATGCTAGACCCCTGAAATTCCCCAAAATATTTTTGGCACAAAAAATGCAACCTATATCCCTGAAGTTCAGAAAATGTTGGCAGCACAAAACAGGCCTTAAAATACATATAAGGCCTGCAAAAATTGTAGAAAACTTTGGAGGCCCAAAAAAGGGGTTTACAGGCATCCTAGACCCACTAAAGTCCAGAAAATGTTGGCGGCCCAAAAACTGTGTCAGAGAGCTCTGAATGTCCCAAAAACATTTGCAGTCTGAAAAGGGCATTGACCCGCATGCTAGACCCCTGAAATTCCCCAAAATATTTTGACCACAAAAAATTCATCCTACACCCCTGAAAATTCAGAAAATGTTGGCAGCACAAAAACTGCCTTAAAATACACATTAGGCCTGCAAAAATGTAGAAAACTTTGGAGGACCAAAAAAGGGGTTTACAGGCATCCTAGACCCCATAAAGTCCAGAAAATGTTGGTGGCCCAAAAACTGTGTCAGAGAGCTCTGAATGGCCCAAAAACGGTTGCAGCCTGGAAAGGGCATTAACCCACATCCTAAACCCCTGAAATTCCCAAAAACATTTTTGGCCCGAAAAATGTATCCAGCACCCCTGAAAGTTCAGGAAATGTTGGCAGCCCCAAAAAGGCCTTAAAATGCATCTTATTCCTGCAAAAATCTTGATAACTTTGGAGGCCCAAAAAAGGGGTTTACATCCTAGACCCCATAAAGTCCAGAAAATGTTGGTGACCCGAAAACAGTGTCAGAGAGCTCTGAATGTCCCAAAAATATTTGCAGCCTGAAAAGGGCATTAATCCACATCCTGGACCCCTGAAATTCCCCAAAATATTTTTGGCCTAAAAAATGCATCCTACATCCCTGAAGTTCAGAAAATGTTGGCAGCACAAAACAGGCGTTAAAATACACATTAGGCCTGCAAAAATGTAGAAAACTTTGGAGGCCCAAAAAAGGGGTTTACAGGCATCCTAGACCCCCTAAAGTCCAGAAAATGTTGGTATTCCAAAAACTGTGTCAGAGAGCTCTGAATGTCCCAAAAATGTTTGCAGCCTGAAAAGGGCATTAACCCACATCCTAAACCCCTGAAATTCCCAAAAACATTTTTGGCCCGAAAAATGCATCCTACACCCCTGAAAGTTCAGAAAATGTTGGCAGTCCCAAAAAGGCCTTAAAATGCATCTTATTCCTGCAAAAATCTTGATAACTTTGGAGGCCCAAAAAAGGGGTTTACATCCTAGACCCCATAAAGTCCAGAAAATGTTGGTGACCCGAAAACAGTGTCAGAGAGCTCTGAATGTCCCAAAAATATTTGCAGCCTGAAAAGGGCATTAATCCGCATCCTGGCCCCCTGAAATTCCCCAAAATATTTTTGGCACAAAAAATGCAACCTATATCCCTGAAGTTCAGAAAATGTTGGCAGCACAAAACAGGCCTTAAAATACATATTATGCCTGCAAAAATGTAGAAAAGTTTGGAGGCCCAAAAAAGGGGTTTACAGGCATCCTAGACCCACTAAAGTCCAGAAAATGTGGGCGGCCCAAAAACTGTGTCAAAGAGCTCTGAATGTCCCAAAAACATTTGCAGTCTGAAAAGAGCATTAACCCGCATGCTAGACCCCTGAAATTCCCCAAAATATTTTGGCCACAAAAAATTCATCCTACACCCCTGAACATTCAGAAAATGTTGGCAGCACAAAAAAGGCCTTAAAATACATATTAGGGCTGCAAAAATGTAGAAAACTTTGGAGGCCCAAAAAAGGGGTTTAGATGCATCCTAGACCCCCTAAAGTCCAGAAAATGTTGGTGGCCCAAAAACTGTGTCAGAGAGTTCTGAATGGCCCAAAAACGCTTGCAGCCTGAAAAGGGCATTAACCCGCATCCTAAACCCCTGAAATTCCCAAAAACATTCTTGGCCCGAAAAATGCATCCTACACCCCTGAAAGTTCAGAAAATGTTGACAGCCCCAAAAAGGCCTTAAAATGCATCTTATTCCTGCAAAAATCTTGATAACTTTGGAGGCCCAAAAAAGGGGCCTTTTTGAAAGTATTCTAAGAACACTGGTAATGTCCGCGGACATTAAAAGTTTCCATAGGCCATAGTTGAAATGTTTTACTCTATGGGTGTGATATGCTGCGGTGGAGATGGAGACGGGTGCAGCATCATCATCATCATCTAGACCCCATAAAGTCCAGAAAATGTTGGTGACCCGAAAACAGTGTCAGAGAGCTCTGAATGTCCCAAAAATATTTGCAGCCTGAAAAGGGCATTAATCCGCATCCTGGCCCGCTGAAATTCCCCAAAATATTTTTGGGCCAAAAAATGCATCCTATATCCCTGAAGTTCAGAAAATGTTGGCAGCACAAAACAGGCCTTAAAATACATATTAGGCCTCCAAAAATGTAGAAAACTTTGGAGGCCCAAAAAAGGGGTTTACAGGCATCCTAGACCCCCTAAAGTCCAGAAAATGTTGGTAGGCCAAAAACTGTGTCAGAGAGCTCTGAATGTCCCAAAACGTTTGCAGCCTGAAAAGGGCATTAACCCACATCCTAAACCCTTGAAATTCCCAAAAACATTTTTGGCCCGAAAAATGCATCCTACACCCCTGAAAGATCAGAAAATGTTGGCAGCCCCAAAAAGGCCTTAAAATGCATCTTATTCCTGCAAAAATCTTGATAACTTTGGAGGCCCAAAAAAGGGGTTTACATCCTAGACCCCATAAAGTCCAGAAAATGTTGGTGACCCGAAAACAGTGTCAGAGAGCTCTGAATGTCCCAAAAATATATGCAGCCTGAAAAGGGCATTAATCCGCATCCTGGCCCGCTGAAATTCCCCAAAATATTTTTGGCCCAAAAAATGCATCCTATATCCCTGAAGTTCAGAAAATGTTGGCAGCACAAAACAGGCCTTAAAATACATATGAGGCCTGCAAAAATGTAGAAAACTTTGGAGGCCCAAAAAAGGGGTTTACAGGCATCATAGACCCCCTAAAGTCCCGAAAATGTTGGTGACCCGAAAACAGTGTCAGAGAGCTCTGAATGTCCCAAAAACGTTTGCAGCCTGAAAAGGGCATTAACCCACATCCTAAACCCCTGAAATTCCCAAAAACATTTTTGGCCCGAAAAATGCATCCTACACCCCTGAAAGTTCAGAAAATGTTGGCAGCCCCAAAAAGGCCTTAAAATGCATCTTATTCCTGCAAAAATCTTGATAACTTTCGAGGCCCAAAAAAGGGGCCTTTTTGAAAGTATTCTAAGAACACTGGTAATGTCCGCGGACATTAAAAGTTTCCATAGGCCATAGTTGAAATGTTTTACTCTATGGATGTGATATGCTGCTGTGGAGATGGAGACGGGTGCAGCATCATCATCATCATCTAGACCCCATAAAGTCCAGAAAATGTTGGTGACCCGAAAACAGTGTCAGAGAGCTCTGAATGTCCCAAAAATATTTGCAGCCTGAAAAGGGCATTGACCCGCATGCTAGACCCCTGAAATTCCCCAAAATATTTTGGCCACGAAAAATTCATCCTACACCCCTAAAAATTCAGAAAATGTTGGCAGCACAAAAACGGCCTTAACATACATATTAGGCCTGCAAAAATGTAGAAAACTTTGGAGGACCAAAAAAGGGGTTTACAGGCATCCTAGACCCCCTAAAGTCCAGAAAATGTTGGTGGCCCAAAAACTGTGTCAGAGAGCTCTGAATGGCCCAAAAACGGTTGCAGCCTGGAAAGGGCATTAACCCACATCCTAAACCCCTGAAATTCCCAAACACATTTTTGGCCTGAAAAATGCATCCAGCACCCCTGAAAGTTCAGGAAATGTTGGCAGCCCCAAAAAGGCCTTAAAATGCATCTTATTCCTGCAAAAATCTTGATAACTTTGGAGGCCCATAAAAGGGGTTTACATCCTAGACCCCATAAAGTCCAGAAAATGTTGGTGACCCGAAAACAGTGTCAGAGAGCTCTGAATGTCCCAAAAATATTTGCAGCCTGAAAAGGGCATTAATCCACATCCTGGCCCCCTGAAATTCCCCAAAATATTTTTGGCCCAAAAAATGCATCCTACATCCCTGAAGTTCAGAAAATGTTGGCAGCACAAAACAGGCCTTAAAATACACATTAGGCCTGCAAAAATGTAGAAAACTTTGGAGGCCCAAAAAAGGGGTTTACAGGCATCCTAGACCCCCTAAAGTCCACAAAATGTTGGCGGCCCAAAAACTGTGTCACAGAGTTCTGAATGTCCCAAAAACATTTGCAGTCTGAAAAGGGCATTAACCCGTATGCTAGTCCCCTGAAATTTCCCAAAATATTTTGGCCACAAAAAATTCATCCTACACCCCTGAAAATTCAGAAAATGTTGGAAGCCCAAAAAAAGGCCTTAAAATGCATCTTATTACTGCAAAAATCTTGATAACTTTGGAGGCCCAAAAAAGGGTTTTACAGGCATCGTAGACCGCCTAAAGTCCAGACAATGTTGGTGCCCAAAAACGGTGTCAGAGAGCTCTGAATGTCCTAAAAACATTTCAGCCTGAAAAGGGCATTAACCCACATCCTAGACCCCTTAAATTCCCCAAAAAATTTTGGCCAGAAAAATGCATCCTACATCCCTGAAAGTTCAGAAAATGTTGGCAGCACAAAAAAGGCATTAAAATAGATATTAGGCCAGAAAAAATTTAGAAAACTTTGGAGGCCCAAAAAAGTTATTTACAGGCATCCTAGACCCCCTAAAGTCCAGAAAATGTTGGTGGCCCATAAATGTATTAGAGAGCTCTGAAAGTCCCAAAAACATTTGTAGTCTGAAAAGGGCATTAACCCGCATCCTAGACCCCTGAAATTCCTAAAAACATTTATGGGCCAAATAATGCATCCTACACCCCTGAAAGTTCAGAAAATGTTGGAAGCCCAAAAAAAAGGCCTTAAAATGCATCTTATTCCTGGAAAAATCTTGATAACTTTGGGGGCCCAAAAAAGGGGTTTACAGGCATCCTAGACCCCTTAAATTCCCCAAAATATTTTGACCACGAAAAACGATCCTACACCCCTGAAAGTTCAGAAGATGTTGGCAGCCCAAAAAAGGCCTTAAATGCCTCTTAGGCCCACAAAAATGTAGTAAACTTTAGAGGCCCAAAAAAGGGGTTTACAGGCATTGTAGACCCCCTAAAGTCCACAAAATGTTGGTGCCCAAAAACAGTGTCAGAGAGCTCTGAATTTCCCAAAAACATTTGCAGCCTGAAAAGGGCATTAACCCACATCCTAGACCCCTTAAATTCCCAAAAACATTTTTGGCCCGAAAAATGCATCCTACACCCCTGAGAGTTTAGAAAATGTTGGCAGCCCAAAAAAGGCCTTAAAATGCATCTTATTCCTGCAAAGATCTTGATAACTTTGGAGGCCCAAAAAAGTGGTTTACAGGCATCCTAGACCCCTGAAAGTCCAGAAAATGTTGGTGCAAAGAAACGGTGTCACGGAGCTCTGAATGTCCCAAAAACATTTGCAGCCTGAAAAGGGCATTAACCAACATCCTAGCCCCCTGAAATTCCCCAAAATATTTTTGGCCCGAAAAATGCATCCTACATCCTTGAAGTTCAGAACATGTTGGCAGCCCAAAAAAAGGCCTTAAAATGCATCTTATTCCTGTAAAAATCTTGATAACTTTGGAGGCCCAAAAAAGGGGTTTACAGGCATCCTAGACCCCCTAAAGTCCAGAAAATGTTGGTGGCCCAAAAAAGGCCTTAAATGCCTCTTAGGCCTATAAAAATGTAGAAAACTTTAGAGGCCCAAAAAAGGTGTTTACAGGCATCGTAGACCCCCTAAAGTCCAGAAAATGTTGGTGCCCAAAAACGGTGTCAGAGAGCTCTGAATGTCCCAAAAACATTTGCAGCCTGAAAAAGGCATTAACCTGCATCCTAGACCCCTTAAATTTCCAAAAACATTTTTGGCCTATAAAATGCATCCTACATCCCTGAAAGTTCAGAAAATGTTGGCAGCACAAAAAAGGCCTTAAATGCCTCTTAGGCCTATAAAAATGTAGAAAACTTTGGAGGCCCAAAAAATTGGTTTACAGGGATCCTAGACCCCCTAAAGTCCAGAAAATGTTGGTGGCCCATAACTGTATCAGAGAGCTCTGAATGTCCCAAAAACATCTGCAGTCTGAAAAGGGCATTAATCCGCATCCTAGACCCCTGAAATTCCTAAAAACATTTATGGCCCAAAAAATGCATCCTACACCCCTGAAAGATCAGAAAATGTTGGAAGCCCAATAAAAGGCCTTAAAATGCATCTTATTCCTGCAAAAATGTAGAAAACTTTGGAGGCCCAAAAAAGGGGTTTACAGGCATCCTAGACCCCTGAAAGTCCAGAAAATGTTGGTGACCCGAAAACAATGTCAGAGAGCTCTGAATGTCCCAAAAACGTTTGCAGCCTGAAAAGGGCATTAACCCACATCCTAGACCCCTTAAATTCCCAAAAACATTTTTGGCCCGAAAAATGCATCCTACACCCCTGAAAGTTCAGAAAATGTTGGAAGACCAAAAAAGGCCTTAAATGCCTCTTAGGCCTTCAAAAATGTAGTAAACTTTATAGGCCCAAAAAAGGGGTTTACAGGCATCCTAGACCCCTGAAATTCCCCCAAAATTGTTTGGTCATGAAAAATGCATCCTACATCCCTGAAGTTCAGAAAATGTTGGCAGCACAAAACAGGCCTTAAAATGCATCTTATTCCTTTAAAAATCTTGATAACTTTGGAGGCCCAAAAAAGGGGTTTACAGGCATCCTAGACCCCCTAAAGTCCAGAAAATGTTGGTGGCCCAAAAACTGTGTCAGAGAGCTCTGAATGTCCCACAAACATTTGCAGTCTGAAAAGGGCATTAACCCGCATGCTAGACCCCTGAAATTCCCCCAAAATAGTTTGGTCATGAAAAATGCATCCTACATCCCTGAAGTTCAGAACATGTTGGCAGCACAAAACAGGCCTTAAAATCCATATTAGGCCTGCAAAAATGTAGAAAAGTTTGGAGGCCCAAAAAAAGGGGTTTACAGGCATCCTAGACCCCCTAAAGTCCAGAAAATGTTGGTGGCCCAAAAACTGTGTCAGAGAGCTCTGAATGTCCCAAAAACATTTGCAGTCTGAAAAGGGCATTAACCCGCATGCTAGACCCCTGAAATTCCCCAAAATATTTTGGCCACGAAAAATGCATCCTACACCCCTGAAAGTTCAGAAAATGTTGGCAGCCCAAAAAAGGCCTTAAATGCCTCTTAGGCCTACAAAAATGTAGTAAACTTTAGAGGCCCAAAAAAGGGGTTTACAGGCATCGTAGACCCCCTAAAGTCCAGAAAATGTTGGTGCCCAAAAACAGTGTCAGAGAGCTCTGAATGTCCCAAAAACATATGCAGCCTGAAAAAGGCATTAACCTGCATCCTAGACCCCTTAAATTCCAAAAACATTTTTGGCCTGAAAAATGCATCCTACATCCCTGAAAGTTCAGAAAATGTTGGCAGCACAAAAAAGCCCTTAACATAGATATTAGGTCTGCAAAAATGTAGAAAACTTTGGAGCCCCAAAAAAGGGGTTTACAGGCATCCTAGACCCCCTAAAGTCCAGAAAATGTTGGTGGCCAAAAACGGTGTCAGGGAGCTCTGAATGTCCCAAACACATTTGGAGCCTGAAAAAGGCATTAACCTGCATCCTAGACCCCTTAAATTCCCAAAAACATTTTTTGCCTGAAAAACGCATCCTACATCCCTGAAAGTTCAGAAAATGTTGGCAGCACAAAAAAGGCCTTAAAATAGATATTAGGCCTGCAAAAATGTAGAAAACTTTGGAGGCCCAAAAAAGGTGTTTACAGGCATTCTAGACCCCCTAAAGTCCAGAAAATGTTGGTGGCCCATAACTGTATTAGAGATCTCTGAATGTCCCAAAAATATTTGCAGTCTGAAAAGGGCATTAACCCACATCCTAGACCCCTGAAATTCCTAAAAACATTTATGGGCTGAAAAATGCATCCTACACCCCTGAAAGTTCAGAAAATGTTGGAAGCCCAAAAAAAAGTCCTTAAAATGCATCTTATTACTGCAAAAATCTTGATAACTTTGGAGGCCCAAAAAAGGGGTTTACAGGCATCCTAGACCCCTGAAAGTCCAGAAAATGTTGGTGACCCGAAAACAGTGTCAGAGAGCTCTGAATGTCCCAAAAACATTTGCAGCCTGAAAAAGGCATTAACCCGCATCCTAGACCCCTTAAATTCCCAAAAACATTTTTGGCCCGAAAAATGCATCCTACATCCCTGAATGTTCAGAAAACTTTAGCAGCCCAAAAAAGGCCTTAAATGCCTCTTAGGCCCACAAAAATGTAGTAAACTTTAGACGCCCAAACAAGGGGTTTACAGGCATCGTAGACCGCCTAAAGTCCAGAAAATGTTGGTGCAAAAAAATGGTGTCAGAGAGCTCTGAATATCCCAAAAACATTTGCAGCCTGAAAAAGGCATTAACCCGCATCCTAGACCCCTTAAATTCCCAAAAAATGTTTGGCCCGAAAAATGCATCCTACATCCCTGAAAGTTCAGAAAATGTTGGCAGCACAAAAAAGGCCTTAAAATAGATATTAGGCCTGCACAAATGTAGAAAACTTTGGAGGCCCAAAAAGGGGGTTTACAGGCATCCTAGACCCCCTAAAGTCCAGAAAATGTTGGTGGCCCATAATTGTATCAGAGAGCTCTGAATGTCCCAAAAACATTTGCAGTCTGAAAAGGGCATTAAACAGCATGCTAGACCCCTGAAATTCCCCCAAAATATTTTGGTCATGAAAAATGCATCCTACAATCCTGAAAGTTCAGAAAATTTTGGCAGCCCAAAAAAGGCCTTAAATGCCTCTTAGGCCTACAAAAATGTAGTAAACTTTAGAGGCCCAACTAAGGGGTTTACAGGCATCGTAGACCCCTTAAAGTCCAGAAAATGTTGGTGCCCAAAAACGGTGTCAGAGAGCTCTGAATTTCCCAAAAACATTTGCAGCCTTAAAAGGGCATTAACCCACATCCTAGACCCCTTAAAATCCCAAAAACATTTTTGGCCCGAAAAATGCATCCTACACCCCTGAAAGTTCAGAAAATGTTGGCAGCCCCAAAAAGGCCTTAAAATGCATCTTATTCCTGCAAAAATCTTGATAACTTTGGAGGCCTAAAAAAGGGGTTTACATCCTAGACCCCATAAAGTCCAGAAAATGTTGGTGACCTGAAAACAGTGTCAGAGAGCTCTGAATGTCCCAAAAATATTTGCAGCCTGAAAAGGGCATTAATCCGCATCCTGGCCCGCTGAAATTCCCCAAAATATTTTTGGGCCAAAAAATGCATCCTATATCCCTGAAGTTCAGAAAATGTTGGCAGCACAAAACAGGCCTTAAAATACATATTAGGCCTGCAAAAATGTAGAAAACTTTGGAGGCCCAAAAAAGGGGTTTACAGGCATCCTAGACCCCTTAAAGTCCAGAAAATGTTGGCGGCCCAAATACCTTGTCAGAGAGCTCTGAATGTCCCAAACACGGTTGCAGCCTGGAAAGGGCATTAACCCACATCCTAGACCCCTGAAATTCCTAAAAACATTTATGGCCCGAAAAATGCATCCTACACCCCTTAAAGTTCAGAAAATGTTGGCAGCCCAAAAAATGCCTTAAACTGCATCTTATTCCTGCAATAATCTTTAAAACTTTGGAGGCCCAAAAAAGGGGTTTTCAGGCATCCTAGACCCCATAAAGTCCAGAAAATGTTGGTGGCCCATAAACTGTGGCAGAGAGCTCTGAATGTCCCAAAAACATTTGCAGCCTGAAAAGGGCATTAACCCACATCCTAAACCCCTGAAATTCCCAAAAACATGTTTGGCCCGAAAAATGCATCCTACACCCCTGAAAGTTCAGAAAATGTTGGCAGCCCCAAAAAGGCCTTAAAATGCATCTTATTCCTGTAAAAATCTTGATAACTTTGGAGGCCCAAAAAAGGGGTTTACATCCTAGACCTCATAAAGTCCAGAAAATGTTGGTGACCCGAAAACAGTGTCAGAGAGCACTGAATGTCCCAAAAATATTTGCAGCCTGAAAAGGGCATTAATCCGCATCCTGCCCCCCTGAAATTCCCCAAAATATTTTTGGCCCAAAAAATGCATCCTACATCCCTGAAGTTCAGAAAATGTTGGCAGCACAAAACAGGCCTTAAAATACATATTAGGCCTGCAAAAATGTAGAAAACTTTGGAGGCCCAAAAAAGGGGTTTACAGGCATCCTAGACCCCCTAAAGTCCAGAAAATGTTGGCGGCCCGAAAACTGTGTCAGAGAGCTCTGAATGTCCCAAAAACATTTGCAGTCTGAAAAGGGCATTAACCCGCATGCTAGACCCCTGAAATTTCCAAAATATTTTGTCCACGAAAAATTCATCCTACACCCCTGAAAATTCAAAAAAAAGTTGGCAGCACAAAAAAGGCCTTAAAATACATATTAGGCCTCCAAAAATGTAGAAAACTTTGGAGGCCCAAAAAAGGGGTTTACAGGCATCCTAGACCCCCTAAAGTCCAGAAAATGTTGGTAGGCCAAAAACTGTGTCAGAGAGCTCTGAATGTCCCAAAACGTTTGCAGCCTGAAAAGGGCATTAACCCACATCCTAAACCCTTGAAATTCCCAAAAACATTTTTGGCCCGAAAAATGCATCCTACACCCCTGAAAGATCAGAAAATGTTGGCAGCCCCAAAAAGGCCTTAAAATGCATCTTATTCCTGCAAAAATCTTGATAACTTTGGAGGCCCAAAAAAGGGGTTTACATCCTAGACCCCATAAAGTCCAGAAAATGTTGGTGACCCGAAAACAGTGTCAGAGAGCTCTGAATGTCCCAAAAATATATGCAGCCTGAAAAGGGCATTAATCCGCATCCTGGCCCGCTGAAATTCCCCAAAATATTTTTGGCCCAAAAAATGCATCCTATATCCCTGAAGTTCAGAAAATGTTGGCAGCACAAAACAGGCCTTAAAATACATATGAGGCCTGCAAAAATGTAGAAAACTTTGGAGGCCCAAAAAAGGGGTTTACAGGCATCATAGACCCCCTAAAGTCCAGAAAATGTTGGTGACCCGAAAACAGTGTCAGAGAGCTCTGAATGTCCCAAAAACGTTTGCAGCCTGAAAAGGGCATTAACCCACATCCTAAACCCCTGAAATTCCCAAAAACATTTTTGGCCCGAAAAATGCATCCTACACCCCTGAAAGTTCAGAAAATGTTGGCAGCCCCAAAAAGGCCTTAAAATGCATCTTATTCCTGCAAAAATCTTGATAACTTTCGAGGCCCAAAAAAGGGGCCTTTTTGAAAGTATTCTAAGAACACTGGTAATGTCCGCGGACATTAAAAGTTTCCATAGGCCATAGTTGAAATGTTTTACTCTATGGATGTGATATGCTGCTGTGGAGATGGAGACGGGTGCAGCATCATCATCATCATCTAGACCCCATAAAGTCCAGAAAATGTTGGTGACCCGAAAACAGTGTCAGAGAGCTCTGAATGTCCCAAAAATATTTGCAGCCTGAAAAGGGCATTGACCCGCATGCTAGACCCCTGAAATTCCCCAAAATATTTTGGCCACGAAAAATTCATCCTACACCCCTAAAAATTCAGAAAATGTTGGCAGCACAAAAACGGCCTTAACATACATATTAGGCCTGCAAAAATGTAGAAAACTTTGGAGGACCAAAAAAGGGGTTTACAGGCATCCTAGACCCCCTAAAGTCCAGAAAATGTTGGTGGCCCAAAAACTGTGTCAGAGAGCTCTGAATGGCCCAAAAACGGTTGCAGCCTGGAAAGGGCATTAACCCACATCCTAAACCCCTGAAATTCCCAAACACATTTTTGGCCTGAAAAATGCATCCAGCACCCCTGAAAGTTCAGGAAATGTTGGCAGCCCCAAAAAGGCCTTAAAATGCATCTTATTCCTGCAAAAATCTTGATAACTTTGGAGGCCCATAAAAGGGGTTTACATCCTAGACCCCATAAAGTCCAGAAAATGTTGGTGACCCGAAAACAGTGTCAGAGAGCTCTGAATGTCCCAAAAATATTTGCAGCCTGAAAAGGGCATTAATCCACATCCTGGCCCCCTGAAATTCCCCAAAATATTTTTGGCCCAAAAAATGCATCCTACATCCCTGAAGTTCAGAAAATGTTGGCAGCACAAAACAGGCCTTAAAATACACATTAGGCCTGCAAAAATGTAGAAAACTTTGGAGGCCCAAAAAAGGGGTTTACAGGCATCCTAGACCCCCTAAAGTCCACAAAATGTTGGCGGCCCAAAAACTGTGTCACAGAGTTCTGAATGTCCCAAAAACATTTGCAGTCTGAAAAGGGCATTAACCCTGTCGGGGGGGGGATTCTGCCGGGGTCGGCCGGGCCGTCCGCAGACCTCCGGGCAGGGAGGCCCCAACTCCTCCCGTGTATATCTCGGATCGAGACAGAGTATGAGGCACACACAAGGAGCAAGGCAACTTCTGCCGTTTATTATGCAAACGGCAGGGATGGGTCAAGGAGCGTACGCGTTCGTCCTGACACACACACAATAGTGGGGCTCGCAGGCCCTTTTTACTACATTATGACGCGCTACTTGCGTCATTCCAAAAAGTTACCAAAAGAACCTATCGCCACTCTTGATTGGTTGCTCGAGTGGTGGGGTTAGTATAGTACGCATATAGAGAATGATATTAGTGGTTAAGATGTAGTCAGGTGGTATATCTGGGTTGTCCCTACAATTAGATACATAAGAATTGTTACATGAAGACCCCTGAGGATTGGCTAACGTTACTGACGTCTGAGATAAGAACCTCATGTTCTGATTGGTGCATCCGTGAGCTCCCCAGCCTGGGACCACCGTTGTTCCCAGCACACGGTGCACCTGTGGTTGCAACAGTGTTTCAATATGGGTACGTGCAGGCAATGTGAGGATTTATTCATAGGTGGGAGACTGACCGTTCCCACTGTAGCAGGTGTCCATTGAGCCTTTCAAGTGTGTCGGCCTGCGTCTCGTAGCGAGGTACCCAGACGCCTTTTCTCTCCTGGGTTTTGGCATCTCGTCTGGTTCGGCTTGGTCACGTGGGGAGGGACCGTGTTTGAGGCATAATTCTGCACAATTAATATTGTTTTTCCACTGTATGTCTGGTTTAATTTGCAGATATGATTTTAACATTGGTACGTGGAGTGCGAGGTTGCAACATCGTGCCTTTGAAGATTTGTTTCTTGACTGTGGGTTTGCAACATTACGACCTTGGCTGGTTGCTCCACTGGGTTCTTTCTGCAGGCTCAGCAACCTGACTTTTGCTTTGTTAATGTCCACGGGAACTCTTGCTTGAGGCCTACTTGGGCCTGGTGCACGAGTAATCCATTTAGTGCATGGATGCTTTAGGTTATAGTGGCATACAGTTTCATGGCCAGTATCGTGTTTCCATTATATCTCTCATGATGGTAACGGGTTTCAAGAGAAGCGTGAGCAAGCGTTATAAATGAGCTCATGGTGCGTCTTGCGTTTCTGCATTCTGAAAGCCTATGTAAAAATAATAAAGATGCACGTCCGTGAATAAGCCTGTCGCCTACGTCAGAGCACTGAGTATGTTCTTCGTGTAGATTGGTGTGGAAATGTTCAGCGTGTATAATAGTTCAGCGGTGCTTCCCGTTATCTAGGTCGTCATGGCATCTCTAACGATGTGTAGATTTCAGTCTAGTTGGTCCGTGCCGCAGGTGTCGGCATGGCCAGTGCGGGCTGTTGGGCAGGCAGATGGACACATCCGTATGTTTCTGTACCAGGGTATTTGGTCATCTGGTAAATGGGCAAACTCTTCTCGTGGCGGGTGTCTGGGCCGCGACCCTCTAGGCCAAGCGCGAGAGGTGAAGGACGGGAGTCTGGTTTTCCATTCTCCCACTTCAGTCCCCCCTCTGGTCGACTTGTCGACCACAAACATATCCTTCTCGTTATCTCCTCTTACTCTCCATATCTTGGTTATCCCTCCGAGATGTCCATAATGGTTTACGTGATCTTCAAATGACCAATACATGTATTCGCATGTTCCTCCAGGAGTACAGTACACCCATCTTCCTATGTAGCTCCTAGGGTTCCTTGGGTTCTCGATCTTCACTGATGGTGGGTCTAGATGATTGGCGATGATTTGGGTGCGCAACTTCTCCCTTTCGTGTATTATCACACCTGTGTGCTGGCCGTCATCCGCTGGCATCAAGGGGTGCATTCCCACCATTTCCAGCAACTCATCAGTTGAGCGCGCCTTCCGGGCTTTCCAAAATCTAATTATTATCAGTGCAGCTCCAGCCAAAATAGCACATCCCACTATTATTTTCAGTCCATCTGACAGCCAAGATGGCATCCATGACCATAATAGTGAAAACCAGCTTTTATCCTTGTTTACGCCGTTACTTTCGTCCATCATTTTGGAGTGCATCTGGGCCAATTGTGAAACTGCTTCTGTTAGTGTACCATTGTCGGCATCGTTGGCAGGTATGAACGTGCAGCATGATTGTCCTATCTTTGCACAAACTCCTCCTTCCATTGCTGTGAGAAGGTCCAATACATATCTGTTCTGTAGTGCCACCATCCTTACAGCTCGCAGCTCCTCTTTAATTGCGTTAAACCCATTTACTGTCGAATTTATGGTCATCATTAGTTCCCATCTGGTTATTTGCAGCCATTTTGCGTTTGCGTATGCCTGCAGTCCCGGATGTATTATTGAGGAGAAGAACATTGCTGCTCTGCTGAATAGTCTGTGTTCTGGCGGTATTGATGTTAGTTCCGTTTCCGACCTTCCCCACAGATAATTTCCTGTTAATGGCTCTCCTTGTCTTTTTCTCCTGTTTAGGACAGTATCATTGCTGTTGGTCCTGTTTTCTTGCTCCTTCTGGAGTGGTGCAGATCTCTTTCTTCTCCTGTCTCCTTCATCCATTTTCGGAAATTTCGCCACATCGACATGCTTCTTAGGTACCACTAGTGATGGTACATTGACGTGTACCATTGTGCACACACCACTCCACAGGGGAGGCAGTGTATGATATGCCTTTTCTCCACAGGCCCAATAATGGTCCATTATTACTGCTGTTCCCGCTCCCCCCTCAGGTAACTCCATCACACTTGCACAATTGGTGTTATATCCCACGTCCACCTCTCCTTTATGCTGGTAACATACTTTGGGCGCAGTCAATGGTAATATAGTTATCGGGTCTTCATCTTCTTCTACCCACGTGAGCATTGGTACATACTTGATCCATGTCGTCCAACATCGATGATTGTGTGTCTCGATGGTTGAGATAGTTTCTTTTGTTACCATGTTGCTGCCAACCACTCCTATCTCCCAGCTGGTACCCAGGAACACCTTTCCTGTTATCGTCAGTAATGGCCTCTCCCAGCATCCTTGTTTACCCGGAACTTCCGTGGCGTACCAATCACATGGTAGATACTGCAGTGTTACCTTCTTTGTTTCTCCTTTTTCAGGGCCACTTGTTATGTATCTGAATGCTTCAGCATGTAAACTGGTCTTGTGATAACTCAGATAGGTCTTGAGGAAGTTGTTTTCATATGGGTATGAGTCTCGTGTTTTCCATGTCATGTGCACTACTGTTCCTTGGAATCTTCCTTTCGTTTGGAACAGGGCCAAATATATTATGCACTGTGCTGTTTTTTCATCTATTTCTGTGGCAACAAATGTTCGTGAAGCGCTCATGGCGTATGGTATTAATGAGCAAACGTAACAGCTATCCTCAGTTGTCTGCTTACCAATGCGGGTCATGTGCTGGTACCATATGTTGTTTGTGACGTGTGCTGAATCTTGTACATAATTATCAATACCTTTATTGTCTGAGTATGTGCTGCGTTTAACTTTATTTCGCTTTTGTTCATTGTTACTGTTACCACCTGACGTAACACCTGTTGCAGCAGGGAGGTGGGGTACATTAGGTTTGGGTGCAGCAAAAAAACTCATAGCATAGCTGTACTGCCATACAGAGGCAGCCAAAACTCCGGTGATCATAAAAATCCCTATTATTTTTATTACATATTCTAACCTCACCGACATTTTTGCTCTTACCTTGCTGCAGTCCTGGCAGCGTATTCTTGCGACGTTAAAGTTGCCCGCCTAAAAATTCTCAAAAAGTGCTTGTTATTAAATGTTAGTTTTGTTTCATTAAGCTCTCCCTATCAAATAGTCATTCAGTGCCCAGGTGAAGAGTTGCTCCCACGCTACTCTAAGTGATCGGTCTCTCAAGACCGGCAAGTATGGGCGGAGGTGGGGCATGTAATTTTCTATGGCCAGGAGGAAGGCCGTGTAGTATACACGTACCCTTTTCTTTTTTAAGTATGTTGGCCTTTTTATTTCGTATACAAATTGGTGTGACAATTCTTCTGGGTAACTATCGTCTGGCAGCACCATCTACGCCTGCACACTGAATTTGTTAGATAACTTTTCTTAACAATACAATATTACGCAGCTCCTGTATGTGCGAGAGAAAAAGAGAACATTCACGTGTTTACATGTGTATTGGTGCAAGCGAAGTCCTTAGTTTTTATTACAATTGTATTTAGTAGTCAATGGGGGGGGGGGGTTTGCTCAGATGGCGGGAGCAGTTTTACTCTTTGAACGTGTGACCATGGGGTGGGCAGTGTGGGGATCACCCCCTTCTTCGTCCGTTATTCTCTCCGAGGGAACAATTGGGTCGTTGTCTGTGGTTGTGTTTTCTTCCGCTGCCGGGGATGTTGTTGGCGTTTTTCCAATGGACCTGTCGTTGGCGCTGGGGCGGGTCTGCAGTTTGTAGATTTTTACATCATGCAGGTGGTTCCACGCACGCTTATCCTTTAGTTTTACTGCTCTTGTTGATACGTCCTCTACTAAATGGGGGCCAGTGAACCTCTGCTGGTTCCACTTTCTATTAAAATTTCGAAGTAGTACGTGGTCACCTTTGGCAAGTTGGCACAAGTTCTCCTTTCCCAATTCTGTATTTTCGTCTATTTCTTGGTTGCTGGTGGACCCGCCCCGTGTGCGCTCGAGCTGTTGAGACACAAACACAACGCTAGTAATCAAAGAAGACACATATTGATACATTTCATCACCTAACACATTCGCAGAACTTTCTTGGTCGGTGAATGCCCTTGACGTTGGTGTTAGGGGAAGGCGCATTTGGCGTCCAGTAACCACCTCGTGTGGGGTGAGGTGGTGGTCGGACCCTGGCCTGTTTCTAAGTTCGAACAGTGCTAACGGAAGGCAATACAACCAACTTTTCTTTGTTGTTTGCTGTATTTTAGCAATTGCCTCCTTCAATAGGCCATTCAGGCGTTCACATACACCATTAGCCTGTGGGTGGTACGCACATGCAAATTTGTGTTTAATGTTCAGTAGGGATGTGATATGCTGGAACATTTCATTTGCGAAATGGGGTCCGTTGTCTGATCTTAACACCTCGCACACTCCCCACCTGGGGAATACCTCCCTTACTATAAATTTGGCTGCTCTAAACGCATCAGGGTGTGAACAGGGCCCTGCTTCGATCCACCTAGAAAATGGGCATACTACTACTATCATGTATCTATTGCCTTGACAAATGTTGATCATATCAACATAGTCAATGTGGAGGTGCCGAAAAGGTCCTTCTGGTCGGGGTATGGTACCTCTTATCACCTTTAAAGTATGACCGGCCGTGAACTGTTGACATGTAAGGCAATTGCTGATAAAATTTGACACATGGGATGTTAACTCGGGACAGAACCAATCTTCTCTAATTCGTGCTGCTATTATTTCTTTGCCTGTATGGGCAGGGTGATGTAATTGGTTCAAGGCGGTATTTAACAATGCCAATGGTATTACAACTTTCCCAGTGCCACCCTGGCGCCATAGTGCGTCGGTTGGTGACATTGTGCATCCTCTTTTCACCCATACTTCTTTTTCGGCCATTGGTGCAGCCGCTTGTAACTCCATAATCTGGGTGGCTGGGAGATGGGTGTACCCTTCTTTTATTAACATCTCCCTCGCTATTCCCCTCCCTCTCCCTCTCTGTGAGTCTGTGGGGTTCCATATCTCACCAAAATATGCAGCATATTTTGCATGTGCGTCTGCTGCTGCATTTCCTTTTGATATATAGTCTTCTCCATTGGTGTGTGCGGTGCATTTTACTAGGGCTAGTTCTTGGGGATCGTTTATTACTTCAATTAGTTCAGCCAACAAGAGGGCATGTTGTACTGGAGTGCCGTCAGCTCTCCTAAACCCTCTTCTTCTCCACTTTGATAGCCCTGAGTGGACAGTGGATGTAACATATGCACTGTCGGAATATATAGTAACTTTTTTATCAAAACTTTCCTTTAGTGCCAATATGAGTGCAACCAGTTCCGCCGCTTGAGCAGAGTAATGCTGTGGTAATTGTACACACTTAATAGCCACACACACTGGCGCTTCCATCATTTGTACTACTGCTGCCCCAGTCCTCCTTATCCCGTCTCCTTGATCAATAGTTGATGACCCATCAATAAACAAAAGCTCACCTCCCTCTAGTGCGTTTTCTTCAACTTTCCTAGTACATGAGTACATCTCAGTTACTTGGGTGCAGTCGTGGGCGTAATCTCCCTCTTCAATTACTTCTGCTAGGAACCTTGCAGGGTTAACCGTGCTACATCTAACAATTGCCAGTTCAGCTTTGGACAAAATAATCTCATAACCTGTTGCCCTCTGTGTCGTCAGTGTGGACTTAGGTTTATTCAATATCGCAAATAGTGCATGTTCTACAAATAGTGTAGTTGGACACCCCATAGTTATTGATGATGCTTTTTCTACTGCAAATGCAGCTGCAGCAAGACCTTGTTCGCAAGAGAATTGTCCTAACATTATTGGATCTAAGTGACCGCTGTAAAATGCTACTGGTTTATAGCCCATGCTAGTCTTTTGGGCCAATACTGCTTTCATTACTGCTGAGTCGCAATGTGAAAATATAAAAAATCGTCGCTCATAGTCTGGGGATGCTAGTACTGGAGCAGTTGATATTGCTTCTTTTAATTCATCAAATGCCTCCTTCATTTCCATAGTCCATCCCAACTTTTTCTCCCCTTTATTTGCTTCCTTCAAACCCTCAAGCAGGGGTCCTATGTAAGAACTGTAATCAAATACCCATGCTCTACAGTAGTTGCACAGTCCCAGAAATTGCTGCAGTTCTCTTACAGTCTGTGGCACGGGAGTGCCTGATATTGCCTGTGCTCTTTGTGGTGCAATCCTTCTTCCATGTTGTGATATCAGTTGGCCAATGTAAAGTACCTGTTCCTGACAGTATTGTATCTTTTCCATGTCTACCTTGTACCCCTTTTCAGCCAATATCGTCAACATTTTTAATGAGTCCTCTCTACATTTATCTTCATTTGTACTGCAAATTATTATGTCATCCACATACTGTAACACTGTGCTTTCCAACTCAACGTTACCCAAATCCATCTGTATTACCCTATTGAAAATTGAAGGTGATTCACAATATCCCTGTGGTAATCTGGTATGTTTCCACTTCCTATTTCGGTAAGTGAAGCTTGTCAAGTCTTGTGAGTCTGGGTGTAATGGTATTGAGAAAAAAGCATTTTTAAGGTCAATCACTGTAAACCGTGATGCTTCTGCTGGAATGCCACACAAAATTGTGGCCGGGTTTGCTGTTACTGGATACTCTGCTTCTACTATGTTGTTCAACGGTCTGAGGTCCTGTATGAACCGCCAAGACCCTCCTTTAGCCTTGCGCACCGGGTACACAGCTGTGTTGCATGGGGATTCTGAGGGGACCAATATGCCATTGTTTATAAGGGCTGTTATGGTTTCGTATATGCCCTCATCTGCCTCTCTTGACAATGGGTATTGTTTCACTCTTGGTAGTATGGCACCCTTTTTTAATTTTATCCTTACACCCCCTATGCTTTTAATGCATCCTACATCATAAGGGCTAATAGTCCATAATGATTTTGGCACCTTTGACATATCTTCTTTAAAAAATGGGACTGGTGTGCCAGCGGGTGCCTCAAGTGCCATTGCAATTTTCTGTGCCACTTGTTTGTGAGCCACTGTTAGCCACATTTCTACACTCATCATGAACACCATTTCATTTTCCTCCTTTTCTTCTGAAAACAACTCTTCATCTGACACCTGGGTCAGCCTACATCCTTCTGCTAGTGCTATCACCGCCCTCCATGCTCTCCCTTCTTTATCTTGGGCGTGCACAGCAACATAATCAGCTGTTGCAATAATGCTCTCAATGTCCACTGCAAGGACCTTCCCTTCCAGTTCATTAGCTGGTGTTTCTGGTCGGAATAGATAGGCTGCTGGTCTCCTCCATATTTTCCCTCCTATCCCTGGCATCCATGCAAATGCCATGTCTGTTCCGTACTGGAATAGCTCGCCGTCTACCGGCTCCGCCCTGATCGCTATCTGTCCACAGTATGCTTGCAAAATCTGTCGTGCTGCAAGCATGTTAATCCCTGGAGTAGAGCAAATTATGCCATCCTCTGTAAAGGAGATCGTCATATTTAATCTGTTCATTATGTCCCTCCCCAGTATGTTTACTGGTGAGGCACTATAATACAAAAGTGGTACTGACAGATCGTAATCTCCAATAGATAGCGGAACGTTATCAGTAAATGGAACCAACCCTTTAGCCCCAGAAAACCCTTGTGTGTTCATGGCTTCGCCTGACATCTTAAACTTACCTTCCCTTATGCAAGACCGGGTTGCCCCGGTGTCAACAAGGAATGATAATTTTTTGTCACCTATCGTTACCTCTATGCGTGGCTCCTCCGCACTATTAGGTGTTACTGACAGGATGGGACACACCAAGGCCGTCTGTGGGCTGTCCTATTGGGGGTACAATGACTGGCCATTCCCTGTGTAAGGGTTGTGTCCCAACACCGTCACCCCACCCAATTGCGTTCGTTCAGGTTGTGGTGGTGGTTGTATTAACGCTGCACCAGTTACTTGTGGCAGGTATTGTTTTATTTGTTGTTGTGGTAGGGAATAGTGTTGGTCACTCCCTTGTGGTGACATCTGCTGTGGTTGTATGCCCTGCTGTTCTTGTGATGTCCTATGTTGTGCTTGTTCGTTCCATGCTGGTGTTCCTGGCCTGACCCTGCATGTACGTGACATGTGTCCTAATAGTCCGCAGCTCCAACACACGGGTGGTTCCCTGTTTTGCCATGGGAAGTTCCCTGTGTTGTCCTGGTATACTGGTTGCCCTGTCTGGTAGTTATTTCTGAGTCCCCCAGCCTGTTGTTGGGTATTATATCCGTATCCTCTTCCCCTCATAAACCCTCCTCTCCCTCTATTATAATTATAATACCCAGCTCCTTGCATTGGGTACCCTCCTCCCATGTTCTGTGCGTGTGATTGCAGAGGCAGCACTTGCTCTATTACCTCTTGTGGAGGCGCTATTTGAGCTGGATTTTGTGCAGCCACTACTTGCGTTGGGCTTTGGGCCATTGGTGTTGGCGCAGTTATTAGTGCCCCTTCCATGGTATATTTAGTAAGTTTTTTCTGTACTAATTTGGCCTCTTCTGTTTTCCTGTCCTCTTCCTTTTGTTTCATTTTTCCTTGCCATGTTCTACAGTGATGTACTATAGTCAGTTGTATTTCCGGCCATGGTTTTGCTTCCATCCCCACTACTTTCTTTAATTGTCTCTGAACTCCTTCTGGGAGCCCTTGTACTAGTATATGATAAAATATGGCTGGTGTTTTGTCCCATTGTTCTCTAGTTTCCATGCGCCACTTCTCTTGAATATCCTGGATATAATCAACAGGATCCTCGTTCTCACCCATCTTACGGGAAGTAATGGCTCCTATGTCTGATGTGTCTGGGTACTGCACTCTTAGTGCCTGCCATAGCGCATGTCTGCAGTTTGCAAATGGTGCCCCATCATGCGATGTGTTTGTTATTGTTACCCCATGGAATCCCGCTCTTTTCCAAATGTCATCCGCTCTATCCCCTAATATTGATATTAACAGGCCCTTAACATCTCCCCACTGCTAGTTTCTGTCCTGCGGTGTGTTTTTCCATTTCATATATCCATTTACCCGCACCTCCACTTAATGATGGGAGCCTACATTTTATGTTTCCTTATCCGTATGTTTCCAAGGTACATACTGTGGTCTAACCCCTCCTCTCTCCAGCAGTGGCATTACATTCTGTCTTGTGTCATCCTTTATGCTCCATGATGTTAACTCTTCACACCCCTCCTCTTCCCCCATTCCTTTTACTACTTCAAATCCTTCCTTACTACCTCTTCTCCTACCTCCCTCTTCTTCCTTTCCCCTTTTTTCATCCTTTCCTGTGTTCAATATGGGCACGTCTGTTTGCCTGTCTTGCCTGCGACTAGGGAGGTCCCTAAGCCGACATGCATAAGGTGTAACTTCGTCCATGAAGGGTGCGAGCTTTATTCTGTGCAGAGAGCGTGCAGTTGTTGAACATGTGGGGTGTGGCGTTAGAGAGCGTGATGGTGATGTGGGTGGCGTGTGTTGGTTGGTGAGCGTCGGTGGCGTGTGTTCGTTAGTTTGTGTTTCTCCCATTCTTTTCACTTCCTCCTTACTTCTCTCCAGCTCCTCCCATCTTCTACTCACCCATGGCGAATCTATGTTTGTTCTAGTGAGGTATAGCTTATCTAAGCTTTCCCTTTCACTCTTCCTTCCATCCTCACTACAAAAATCATTCATAAATTGCGCCCCCCACTCTGCCTTTTTTCCTTTTATTGTTACAGTTTTTAAGTCTATTAGGTCTCCCTCTTCCTTTCCGTTGTTACCACCTGTTCCCCTTAGTGCTGACGTTGTTGCTACCTCTCTATTTTTATATACTTCTCCCCATCTTTCACTCTCCCTCTTACTCTCTTCTCTCTCCCCTTCACTCCTCTCCTCCATCTCCCTACTATTTTCCTCTCTTTTCCTTTTTAATTCCTCCATTACTTCGTTGCTCATCTGTTCCAATATCCTTTCATCCTCTCTCCTCCTTTCCCATTTCACCCTTTCTCTTTCTACTATACTCTCTATTACCTTCCCCTCTTCATATTTTTTAGCTGTCTCTGATATTATCCTCCTCCTCCATATTTCCATTTCTTTTTCATTTTCTTCTTCTTCCTTCTTCTTCTCCCTCATCACTACTCTTGATACCCTTTCTCCTCCTGCTTTTACCCTTACAGCTTCCCTCTTTCTCTCCTCACTTTGCTCCCTTAATTTTTCCAATTCGTCCTTACCTTCTTTCCTTTTCCTCACTCTCTCTCTTTCCTCCCCCTCAAGTTGTTTTATCAGTTCATTCTGCTCATCCCTTAGTTTAGCTAATCTTTCCTCCAAAATCTCTTCCTTCTGCCGTAGCAGCTCCTCTCCCCTCATTTCACTCTCTCTTTCACTATCCTCGTTTGTTCTCTTTACCGCCTCCCTTTCCTCTCCAGTTAGTGATCCTCGTAATTTCAACAATATCTGTGCAGCTACCCACTCATCGTTTCCTATCTCTACAGTCTGCTCTTCTCTCCTCCCGTCCCCCATTGGTATCTTTCCATGAGCCACATATGGTGGAGGGCTGTATGCCGGGTTTGAGTATCCTTCAGCCGCCCTTAACTGTCCTTTTATTTCTCCTAATTCTCTTAAAGGGTACAACCCTCCTCCCTCTGTTTTCACTCCCGGTGTTAAGGATATCTCATTGCTCGGTTCCTGTTTTATGTCAGCTAATTTATCAACCTTTCCTCCACCCAGTTTTTCATTCCCCATATTCTTTGTTCCTTCACTCTCCTTTTCCCCATCCGTTCCTTCTTTCTTAATCTCCTTTTCTTCCGGTGTTTTCCCCATAGTGAACATTCCATTTGGTCCTGGTCTAGACCCCTGGAACATCCTCCATAAGTTAAACACCTCCACATGGTTTGCCAACTTCTTCCCCTTGTATGTATTGTGCAGATGGTTTAATAGTGAATGTTGGGCATATGGGTCAAAGCTACCATTAGGCGGCCATGGTGTCAACATTTTGTTGTCCGTCCCCTGGGTCCACTCTATGCTGTACTTAATTAACTTCTCCCTATGTGGTGGCAGTGTGGTGCATATATGTTGTAGTGGGGTAGTGAGGGTATTCCCCCACCCTCCCAACCCTCTCCCGTATGACATACTAGCGCACCCTTTCTTACCCTTCCCCTTGCTACCAGTTTGCAACATACAACCTTTTATTGCTTACCTTGCCCCGCAAGTGTGGGGACTTACGACAATCCTTTGACAAATTATGCAATGATAATAATCACAAAAAAAAAAAAAAAATTATAAAACAAATATATTTATGATGTTATATTATATTCCTTCCCCTACGGCCCCCTGCGGCCGAAGCGCACGCAGCCCCCTGCAGCTGCGTACCCCTTACGACGATCTTACACAGTCGTCCTTTTTCCCCGTTCTCCTCCCACCTTTACACTTGCCGTGGCCGGCGTTCTCCGTGCGCAGCCACGCCCCCTTCCCCTTCTCCTCTTTGATCCACTCGTTTATCGTTTATCTCCGTGTCCGCTCCTTTATCATGTTTCTCTTCCCCACCAATGTCAAACCCAAAGCTTCTTGTGTTCACGATATCTTACTAAATCCCTACTGGTGACGTCACCTATTTCTTCGAACTACTGGTATATTCGTGTTATGTTCTTTAAATTCAAAATACACTTGCAATCTACCCCGCTAACCCTACAGCTGTCTTCCTGTCTCTCCTGGAACAAGGTAATCTCATCAATACTATAACCGGACTGCGCACGCTGCGTCGCCTCGCGTGTGATACGCCCCTCAACAGGAGGGCTTAACCAGCCAATTATCTTCCGTTTTGGGCAACTACGTAACTAGCCACCGCCCACAGGGAAACGTCATCTACCTATCGAGTTTCTTGCTCGAACATAGGGAACCTCATCTACCTATCGAGTTTCTTGCTCGAACAATAGGGAACCTCATCTACTCATTGAATGATAAATGTCAAATCGTAGGAAACCACACACACCCACCCTCACACGTAGTCGCGATTTAGGCCAATCAGTGTCTTTCGAGCGGCTGCACGTGATGTTTTCGTGCCCCGCCCCCCTCTTTCGCGTAACGTTAGCTTTTTGTTGCGAGCGTCTGCACGTGTTGTTCTCGTGCCCTGCCCCCCTCTTTCGCGTAACGTTAGCCGCCTTCTCTCGCACTCAATTCACTACCATTCATTCCATTATCATCACTCAATTAAACCTTCACCCCACCTTTTTACAATACCTCCCTCCTCCCTTATTTACTTCCGCCCCCTCCCTCACAATTTCGCATTGCTTGTTGTGCGTGTCATGCTCACCAAGTTCCCTCGATGCAGGGCCGCTCGACTGCGTGCACCCCTCCAAGCGGCTCGCCACCTCCCCTCGTCTGGACCACGTCTGGACACTCGCCGACCGCGGGCGGGATACTTCTCAACCGGCTCCCGAGGGCCAATATCCGGATTGCGCTGTCCGGTCCTCTCGCAGCTCCGCGATGGTCCTGTAGTCCTCAGAAGGGGGCAACGGCAGAGGGGGCCGCGCCGCCGGGCCTCCCCGCAACGGGAGTGCCTGGAAAAATAAAAAATAAAAGTCGATCTTAAACAGATCTCAGCAGTGCCTCCAACTTGTCGGGGGGGGATTCTGCCGGGGTCGGCCGGGCCGTCCGCAGACCTCCGGGCAGGGAGGCCCCAACTCCTCCCGTGTATATCTCGGATCGAGACAGAGTATGAGGCACACACAAGGAGCAAGGCAACTTCTGCCGTTTATTATGCAAACGGCAGGGATGGGTCAAGGAGCGTACGCGTTCGTCCTGACACACACACAATAGTGGGGCTCGCAGGCCCTTTTTACTACATTATGACGCGCTACTTGCGTCATTCCAAAAAGTTACCAAAAGAACCTATCGCCACTCTTGATTGGTTGCTCGAGTGGTGGGGTTAGTATAGTACGCATATAGAGAATGATATTAGTGGTTAAGATGTAGTCAGGTGGTATATCTGGGTTGTCCCTACAATTAGATACATAAGAATTGTTACATGAAGACCCCTGAGGATTGGCTAACGTTACTGACGTCTGAGATAAGAACCTCATGTTCTGATTGGTGCATCCGTGAGCTCCCCAGCCTGGGACCACCGTTGTTCCCAGCACACGGTGCACCTGTGGTTGCAACAGTGTTTCAATATGGGTACGTGCAGGCAATGTGAGGATTTATTCATAGGTGGGAGACTGACCGTTCCCACTGTAGCAGGTGTCCATTGAGCCTTTCAAGTGTGTCGGCCTGCGTCTCGTAGCGAGGTACCCAGACGCCTTTTCTCTCCTGGGTTTTGGCATCTCGTCTGGTTCGGCTTGGTCACGTGGGGAGGGACCGTGTTTGAGGCATAATTCTGCACAATTAATATTGTTTTTCCACTGTATGTCTGGTTTAATTTGCAGATATGATTTTAACATTGGTACGTGGAGTGCGAGGTTGCAACATCGTGCCTTTGAAGATTTGTTTCTTGACTGTGGGTTTGCAACATTACGACCTTGGCTGGTTGCTCCACTGGGTTCTTTCTGCAGGCTCAGCAACCTGACTTTTGCTTTGTTAATGTCCACGGGAACTCTTGCTTGAGGCCTACTTGGGCCTGGTGCACGAGTAATCCATTTAGTGCATGGATGCTTTAGGTTATAGTGGCATACAGTTTCATGGCCAGTATCGTGTTTCCATTATATCTCTCATGATGGTAACGGGTTTCAAGAGAAGCGTGAGCAAGCGTTATAAATGAGCTCATGGTGCGTCTTGCGTTTCTGCATTCTGAAAGCCTATGTAAAAATAATAAAGATGCACGTCCGTGAATAAGCCTGTCGCCTACGTCAGAGCACTGAGTATGTTCTTCGTGTAGATTGGTGTGGAAATGTTCAGCGTGTATAATAGTTCAGCGGTGCTTCCCGTTATCTAGGTCGTCATGGCATCTCTAACGATGTGTAGATTTCAGTCTAGTTGGTCCGTGCCGCAGGTGTCGGCATGGCCAGTGCGGGCTGTTGGGCAGGCAGATGGACACATCCGTATGTTTCTGTACCAGGGTATTTGGTCATCTGGTAAATGGGCAAACTCTTCTCGTGGCGGGTGTCTGGGCCGCGACCCTCTAGGCCAAGCGCGAGAGGTGAAGGACGGGAGTCTGGTTTTCCATTCTCCCACTTCAACCCGTATGCTAGTCCCCTGAAATTTCC